>NC_071505.1:75770991-77020991 GCF_027887155.1 Malaclemys terrapin pileata
TATTGGTTATTGTTATGATGAGAAAGCAGATACATTAAGTGTATTGGAAATACTTAAGATTATTATAACCATTAAATTGTAAAACACTAAGTAATGAAATAAAAATATACAAGTCAGTATTAATACAGTCACACACGTGAAAATATACTGTAAACCAGCCTCACTGTCATAAAATAATCAATTTAAACATGGGGAACCTGAAAAGGCTCAAACTGTAGATTCTTATCCAAACCTTGGAGGACTCCACTAGGACATGTGGATCTCTGCTTCCCATGCAATCTCCATTTACCTGAAAGGCCTGTATCAAACCTTCCCTCAGCAGCTATACCCACTAGTTGTCTTCCTCTTGAACAGAAAGGCTGGCCAGCCTATACCCTCAACTAGAAAAACCTTTTGAATTCTACATGGTCTTTGGTGTGTGCATTTATTACTAAGCCCATGTCTACACTGCAATTAAACACTCCTGGGTGGCCCATGCCAGCTGGCTCAGGCTTGCGGGGCTTGGGCTCAGAGGCTGTTTAATTGCAGTGAAGATGTTCAGACTTGGACTGGCACATGGGCTCTAGGAACCTGCAAGATGGGCGGGTTCCAGAGATTGGGCTGTAGCCCAAGCCCAAATGTCTATACCTCAATTAAACAGCCCTTTAGCCCAAGCTCCACAAGTCCAAGTTAGCTGACACAGTCCAGTGGCGGGTGTTTAATTGCAGTCTAGATATACCTTAGGTGGACATCCCTCTCACACTGCCCCTCCCACTGTTGGCATTCCCTCTGAGACCTCTTTCCACTCAGCTTTCCAAGAACTCAGCTTGACTCTAGCCTTCGTATCTTTGTTTGGCATACAGCAGTGCTACGCTGAGCTGATCAGACTCAAACCCAGGAGGGATGGATGCAGGTTACATCATAGCTCCAAAGCTACACAGAAACCTCCCTTTATATACATTACACATCTCACTGCATTTACTATATATTGTATCACACATTTTTGGATAGGCTTGGTTACTTTGCAGGAACGAATCCCTGTGCAGCATGTGCTGTCCAAGCACTGTCCATGGTTCGACTTCCTCTTTACTCATCTCTACATTCTTAACTTATTTTATCCCTTGTCGTCTAGTTCACAGTAAATAGTTCCCTGGGTGTTCTCCCTCTTATCTTATCTCAGACATTCTGTCTTCTTAGCCTACTGATGTATTTACTTACCCTATTTAGCACATTCTTTTTTCAACCCGATGATTGATTTATTTATTTCCCTAATTCTATCTTCCAAAAAATGAGGCCTCCCTCATGTGTTAAGTAATTACTCATATTGGGACAGGCCTCAGCTACACCCACTACTGCCATTTAGTTTTCCAAGTGGTCCATTTGGACCATGCAAAATGCAGAGCTTATTCAGTGAAAATGAGTTAAAATGGCTTTATCTGCTCACAAGGGCTAGACCTAGCCTATCAGAGAACCAGAATCAATAATATGTAACTCTTATGAACAGTTTTGTGAACATTTCATTAATGTTTTGATTAAAAAATATTCTGCAATTATTATTTTTTTTTGCATCTACATTTATGTTCTCATAATTTGACCAGCATATTTATTATAATGAGGCATTTCCTATCTCGTTATAATCTTCCATAATTTTACAAAAGTAATCAGAACCCCATCGTCTAGACAGATATTTTAGCATAAAATCTCCCCCTTTGTGCTCTGATAAGCTTTGGGTATACTGCACAGCAGAAGAGTGAAAGATTAGTGAATCTATTCACTAGATGTCTTATTTAAATAAAAACGCTTCATTAGAACTATAAACCCAAGAAGGAGGTGGCATTGCTTGACAAACAAACTTCAGCTAAACTGTACTTCGGAGGAAATGTTTATATTTTGTTCCAGTATAACAGTGCTCAACTTGTGAAATTTAAAATAGGAAAGAGAGAATAGACATTTTAGAAAAGTCAGGATATAGTCTCTTGCAATGCATTTTTTTAGTCACATTTTGCTGCACTGTGGAGCAAAAGTTGTGCTTCAGAAGGATTTTTAGGACCACCCCAAAATAAGTCATTTCTAGCAAAGATGATTTAGCAGTAGCCAAGAAAGGGGTGAGCTTCATCAAAGGCAGAGATATCCCAATCCTCTCTTTGATTTGGCAAGAAGATTAAAATAAGCGGCCCCTGGAGAGCCAATTCTAGCACATGTATACCCTAGGCTAGAGTTCTCAGGGCTTATCTTCACAGTGCTTTAATTATCACCACAGGGGTGTAAATTTTAGTCCACACCAGCATCTCACACACTAACTTGTGCGCGTGGACCCTGCTGGTGCGCACTAAAAGTTCTTTAGAGCACATGAATGTAGTCATATTTCAGATAATACTATGTTATCACGCACTAGAGAATTGTAGTGCTCAGCAGCAGAATCCACACGGGCCAGGCCATTTACTGCGCAACACGCTAGTGCACGTTTCAATTTATGGACTAACTCACCATGCAGAAAAGTCCTCAGTCATAGTCATTAAATAATTTGCCTGTTTTTAATTTTTATTTTCTGAGCCTTCCATTATGATCACTGTAATTTTTAGTGGAGACATTCACCTGAGAAAGATCAGAGTCCTCATGTAGTAATACATAACATTTGGAGAAGAGATGATGTTGCACTGAAATTTCTGCATAGAGAAGTGCACATTATTGTTTGTTTTCAATGTGAAGATAGGTATTTTGCAGAAATCCAAAACTCCTAGCACTCAAAATACAATGGCAAAATGGCACAAAATTTCATGACAATCCTTTTCACCGAGCTCTACTTACACACACTGAGTCAACAACAGATTCATTGCTGTGGGGATATAATAAGAAAATACTTACCATTAGTGATGGAGACCTTCATTTTGTTCTGTCAGTCACATTCACCCAAATGTCTCATCATAGGAGGATCATAACAGCTTGGATGAGAGACAGGGCAGGACCTCTCACCCCCATGCTCTTGCTGTGCACCCACATCAAGATAAGATAGAAGGTATCTCTTAATATGGAGACTTAGGTCCTGGAATAGCTATATCGGAAAAACATTCCTGGCATGGATGCTGCTTCCACTGGCTAAAAAAACATGTTTTTGCCAGTACAGCTTATACCAGGTAGGCAAGGAAATTCAGCTATATCAGCAAAAGCATTTTTGTGCTGATATAATTGCATCTCACTATGATTTTTGCTAGCATGGAGGGTCACCAAAAAAATCACACACCCCTAACTGACAGCTATACAGCAAAAATTTCTAGATCTGGCCTTATGTAAGGTAAAATTAGGACAAAGAAAGAGTGAAATTCTGAGTCTTCTCAAAAGAAAAGATGATGTTCCAAAAGTGGGAGTGTCCATTTCAGTGAGTTGGATTTGCAGGGTCAAAGAGGTTTACTTATTCCAAAAGCTGCAGTAGAGTATATATTTCCCTAGCTGAGATAGGATGGTTAATTAGAAGCGTGCTTCTAAAACTATGGGGGTTTTACCTTTCTTCCTCTATTTTACTCTGCACTGTCCACATTTTTAAAAAAATAGAACTGAAGGAGGAATTTGTGATTAATACATTGATTTTATTCCTATTAAATAAAAGGTATTATCTTAGGATGTGCTCTGTTGGCCAAAACTATTATATTTGACTTTTTTTTCTTTCCCCCCTAAATTTTGCTTTGCAAAAGAAAATCCTCCAAAGGACATGTCTAATGCTCTGCTACCCATCTCGAATCTTTACAGATGTTTCAACTCCCTTAGTGACCCCATTTAAGCAGCTTTTTAACTAGTGTCAGCTCCTGCAAACTGCAGTGAGGTGAAAGCAAAAACTGGCTGGCAGGTTCATTTGCACAGTAATGAGTTCTGTCTCCCAATCTGCAAGACACTGAGTGAGAAAAAGATTACCTCCCAACACTTCCTATTAACGGTGATTGACATACCTATAAGAGACATGCTTATATTTCCAACCGTGTCCGTCCTCGACTCCCAGAACCAAGTGACATTATATAAGTACTGAGAATTAGTGTAATGAAATATTTCTATAAAGATTGCTACTGTAGCTTCCTGTGTCTTAATATTGTTGTTCTCTACTCATTATTTTTAATTTGTATGCTTGAAATCAGTACCTAATAGGTAAGCATGTATTATCATTTCAAAAGTGAAAACACTTCCCTACTCCAAAATATATAGTTTTACTGCCCTGTTCAAATGGATAAAGCTAGGCTTTTTAAATAATCCAAGCCGGCCATCCATCAAAATATTAAACAGTCATTAATGTATATCAATGAGACAGGGAAAAAAACTTAACCACTGCACTATTTTACACAACATAGTCTATGTTGAGATGAAATTAATGGTCTTGGTGAGATAACTGCACTACAGAAACTACAACCCCACAGTTGGCATCCATGTTGGCAATTTCAGCTGAAAGGCCGAATACTGACTGAGCACGGAGAGAAGTGGTCCCAGATACTTGGACAGAGTACTGGGGAGAAGCTTGCACTGCTGCGGTCCATATCCTGTATGTTCTGTGGAACAGCCGTACCGGGTCAGACCAAAGGTCCATCTAGCCCAGTATCCTGTCTACCAACAGTGGCCAATGCCAGGTGCCCCAGAGGGAGTGAACCTAAAAAGTAATGATCAAGTGATCTCTCTCCTGTCATCCATCTCCACCCTCTGACAAACAGAGTCTAGGGACACCATTCCTTACCCATCGTGGCTAATAGACATTAATGGACCTAACCTCCATGAATTTATCCAGTTCTCTTTTAAACTCTGTTATAGTCCTAGCCTTCACAACCTCCTCAGGTAAAGAGTTCCACAAGTTGACTGTGCTCTGTGTGAAGAAGAACCTCCTTTTATTTGTTTTAAACCTGCTGCCTATTCATTTCATTTGGTGACCCTGGTTCTTGTATTATGGGAATAAGTAAATAACTTTTCCTTATCTACTTTCTCCACATTACTCATAATTTTATATACCTCTATCATATCCCCCCTTAGTCTCCTCTTTTCCAAGCTGAAAAGTCCTAGCCTCTTTAAACTCTCCTCATATGGGACCCTCTCCAAACCCCTAATCATTTTAGTTGCCCTTCTTTGAACCTTTTCTAGTGCGAGGATATCTTTTTTGAGATGAGGAGACCACATCTGTATGCAGTATTCAAGATGTGGGCGTACCATCGACTTATATAAGGGCAATAATATATTCTCCATCTTATACTCTACCCCCTTTTTAATGATTCCTAACATCCTGTTTGCTTTTTTGACCGCCTGTGCACACTGCGTGGACATCTTTAGAGAACTATCCATGATGACTCCAAGATCTTTTTCCTGATTTATTGTAGCTAAGTTAGCCCCCATCATATTGTATGTATAGTTGGGGTTTTTTTTCCCAATGTGCATTACTTTACATTTATCCACATTAAATTTCATTTGCCATTTTGTTGCCCAATCACTTAGTTTTGTGAGATCTTTTTGAAGTTCTTCACAGTCTGCTTTGGTCTTAACTATCTTGAGCAGTTTAGTATCATCTGCAAACTTTGCCACCTCACTGTTTACCCCTTTCTCCAGATCATTTATGAATAAGTTGAATAGGATTGGTCCTAGGACTGACCCTTGGGGAACACCACTAGTTACCTCTCTCCATTCTGAGAATTTACCATTAATTCCTACCCTTTGTTCACTGTCTTTTAACCAGTTCTCAATCCATAAAAGGACCTTCCCTCTTATCCCATGACAACTTAATTTACATAAGAGCCTTTGGTGAGGGACCTTGTCAAAGGCTTTCTGGAAATCTAAGTATACTATGTCCACTGGATCCCCCTTGTCCACCTGTTTGTTGACCCCTTCAAAGAACTCTAATAAATTAGTAAGACACAATTTCCCTTTAGAGAAACCATGTTGACTTTTGCCCAACAATTTATGTTCTTCTATGTGTCTGACAATTTTATTCTTTACTATTGTTTTGACTAATTTGCCCGGTACCGACGTTAGACTTACTGGTCTGTAATTGCTGGGATCACCTCTAGAGCCCTTTTTAAATATTGGCGTTACATTAGCTATCTTCCAGTCATTGGGTACAGAAGCCGATTTAAAGGACAGGTTACAAACCCTAGTTAATAGTTCCGCAAGTTCACATTTGAGTTCTTTCAGAACTCTTGGGTGAATGCCATCTGGTCCCAGTGACTTGTTAATGTTAAGTTTTTAGCAATGTCAACCCATTAACACTCAGGAGCAGTAAGATGTGCTGTATACAAAGTTATGGGTATAGTCATGTGGGTTGGAATAAAAGGGTAAATGAAGCTAGGATCTGTAGAGTGGACGAGCTGGAGGATTGATCTATATATTCTTTTCAGCAATGGGGACAAGGGAAGAGTTGGGTAGTAAAATGTGAGACAGCTGCTTCAATTTATGGGCAGGTCACCTCAAGGCAGAAGGGTGAAAGCAAGAGATATCTGGAAGGCTGCTCTTTGCTTTGGAATGGGAGGTCTCAAAAGGACAGCATTCATCAGTCCAAATGTAGAAAAACCTGGGCCCGGAAAATATTTTATTCTGTGGGGGAATATCCACCTGTGAGCCAGAGGCAGTGAGCTAGCATCTGGATCTAGTTTTAAATAATGTTGTTGTATGCCTAACTGGGATGGAATGGTAGAAGGGCTTAGTTCACCTGTGGACTTTCCCTGAAATTATAAAAGCCTCACTTCGGGGAGCTCTGTGAGACACAGAATTGGTGCTGGGCTAGGAGGTTGTGAAGAGAGGAATTCTCTAAAAGTGTTTTGCCTGGAGATGTTTTATTTAGCAGCTCTTTTGTCTAGAGAGTTATTCCCTCAGAAGCATTTTATCTTGCACTGATTTTGTCTAGAGAAGCATTCCCTGGAGGCTTTTTATCCCCTCATGGGAGGGAATTTATTTATTATATGTTTTTCTTAAGGGCTTTAAAGCTTACACTATTTTTCACTTGGGCACACTTTATATCATTGCCCAAAATAAATACTACAGCACAGAAGGCCTATAGCCCTGAGCCAGCCTAACTTTCCTCACAGTCTCTCCAAATTTTTCTTTTTGAATAAAAGAGAGTTAACTTTACATAATGCAAAAGACCAATATATTTTATTCCATCTCTTGAAAGGCTGGAATCAGAGAGGGTAAATAGGTCTTTCTTTCAATGCAATGTATCTGACATGGAAGTACTTCTTATCAAAAGCAATATAAATTGGCCTGCACATGAGAAAAAGTGCCTGAATCTGTTTGGAGACTATTTTGGGCACCGCATGAAACTAAATGTTATAAATTTACAGCATTTCGCTTAAGCTCCCCAGAACTTCATAACACTTTCATTTGCATTTCGTTCATTCCACAGCACAGTTGTGCAGTTGGTCAAATTTTAGGTGTTTTTACTTAAGTTGTTTGAGTGGCATTGCAACATGCTATTAAAAAGGGAACCCTACTTTGTACCAGACCTGGATTGTATCTCCTGGCCTGAAACAGAAGAGTATAAACTAGGCGCATTGGAGAAGTGGCACATTCAGGAGTGGGGAAAAGCATGTGGCTTTCATCACTTTTTGGCTGACTTAGGATCAATACTGGGCTCTGCAGGAAACCACATGTTGGTCTCTTTGTCAAGAGGAAAGTTAACATGGGATTGAGTGAGGAGTCAAACAGTAAAGTTCCTCTGAACCTCCCCTCCCTGGTAGAACTAAAGCCAAAAGAATATAAAATTTTGGTGTGAAATATGAATTAGCACAATGAGATGGGGAGGTGCACTTTCCACCAGTAAACACGAAGCACATTGAAGGAATTATAATATTACTAACAACAGTTAGCCAATATTTAACACCTCTCGCTTTCAAAGTGCCTTACATCCAACATCTAATCAGACCTCATAACAACTTTGTGAGACAAATAAGAAGTATATCTCGCTCTTACAGATGAGAAACTTAGAGAGGTTAAGTGACTTGCCAATTGCACAGAGGGAAGAAGTGCTAGCCGCAATTGGACCTCCTTGGTTCCAAGTTCTGGGCTCAGACCACAAGTACTTCTCTCTTCTAAATAAAAGGATTGATTCTTTTTTAAGTATCAGGAACTTTTTTCTCTTTCTCAGTACTTCTCCCTGAGCTCTGCTAGAGCCACATTAGGTAATACATAGTCCTTCAATAAGTGAGTACTACCACATTTGGAGGTTTTCCAAACCAAATTGGCCCATATCTATTGATGCTGGAAAATATACAATATTCTATTGGCAAACACTGGCTTCCTTTAACATAATGCTTGTTTGTATTCTCTGAAGAATTTCTGTGTAAAATTTGATTAAGATAAGCTACTGGCAGATTTGACATGCCAAGGAATTCTTTTTTTCCTGCAGAAGAAAATCTTTTATGTTGAAAGAACAGACAAAGCACCTTGAACCACATAATGTCTGAAACAAATCACAATTCAAAATGTTGCACCTTAACCATATAAGATTAAAGTTGTTTTCATGTTCAAACTTTACTTCACTTTAGCTTCAATGAATATAAAAGATACCAGAACATAACCTGAAGAAACATTTTGCTGGTATCTGATTTTTTTTCCACATGACTCCAGCAAAGCATTAAACCTTTCTAATTCATATAATCAGTCTTATTCCAACTCACTGCATGTGCAAACCATCTAGCAATTAAACTACAGACTGTATATATTTAATCTACAAAAGCTCTCCTCACAGTGTCTCTGGGCATTGAATAATATGAATAAATAAATACTTGTGAGACTTATTTCTACCAGGCCAGCCACAAACTTTAACCCATATCAAATACTCCTCTCTCATAATGTAATGATGGGGAAGATAAGTGTCAGATCAGAAGAACTAGTAAAATAAAAAATAATGAATTCCCTCCTCTGTATCTACCAATGAATATCTTCATCTATGTATATATCTTTTAGGGTGTAAGGTCTTTAAATGTGTCCCTCATAGATGCAAATACAATGTTGGTACTTATCTCTCTTGGTTGATGCTGCTATTAGAATCAACCTTCACAAATGAGAACCCTTGTGCAGGTGATTTAATTGCCCAATATCAACTTTGATGATCTCTCTAGGTGGAAAAAGCAGAATCACTCAAGTGATCCCATTTTCCTCAACCACAACAGGGAGGTTGGTCAGCAAAAATATGAAGTATTGAATGCTAACAAGTGTGAAGTGTAGTTGTAGCCAAGTCAGTCCCAGGATATTAAAAAGACATATTAGAGAGACAAGAGGGGTGAGGAAGAAAATATTACTGCACCCACCTTGTCTCTCTAACGTGTAAGGGCATCAGCAAGGACACCTAACCTACATTCATTTTTAGATGGTGATCATTGGCCTGCAAGATTAATGCACTCTCAATGCTGTAGCTAGGTCAAAAGGTAGTTTAATTCTGCTATTGCAAAGTCAATTTTTAAGATTCATATATCAGAAGATAGCTTATTTGCAAGATGTGATGTACAGGTCCAATTGAAATTCTAACTTCAATGAAGTGTGACTGGATTTTCTCAGTTGCTGGATGTTTCAATTACACTCATGTTTATATATTTTATGATTTAAGATGTCAGTGCTGCAGAGATAGATATGGTCTTATTTTTAACTTGCCCACATCACAATTTAGTGCAATTTTATTTATGGCTAGTGATGGCTAGGTTAATAAAATATACACCACATATCACTGCTACCAATTGACATTGCCAAATAACTTACAAATATGCTGTTTCAGAGAAAATGTCTTAGTATTTGCCATTTTTTTCTGGGGGGTTTGTTGCTGGTTTTATTTTACTTCTACTGAGATTGTTTTAAATAAATAGTGCCAAAGGCACTCAGGATAGTAGATTGGTACCTCTTTATTGCCATATACCTAATTAAAAATATCTGTGCTTTAGGTAAAGAAGGTTACCTAAAATTTGCAGTGGCTCCTGTACTCCCTATAAAGAATGACTAAGGTCTGTTGCACATACTGATTCATAGATTTTAAGGGCAGAAGGAACCACTAAGGTCAGTTGCAAATACTGATTCATTGATTTTAACGGCAGAAGGGAACACTATGGTCATCTATTCTGACTTCCTTCATAATGCAGGCCATGGAACTTCATCCAGTAATTGTTTCAGTACAAGGAATTATTTTTCTTTATACTACAGTACTTAAAGGAAGTCTCACTGAGCACAATAACATACAGTTGAACTAGGTTGGCACTAATGTTATGTAGTTACCTTCTCTAAAGTAATTTAAGTTTTTAAGGATGACTTCTGTAAGTTTTTTTGTCACAACTAGGAGGCTTAGAACCTATGTGGAACCTGAATATTTATATTCTGATTCAGAGTTCTTGACAAGCTTGTCTTTGGGGTGCTACTGTTAGTCTACTAGAACTGTGTGACTCACAAGAGGGCAAAAAAAGAGATGAACAGAAACAAAAAGAAATCCACATGTGCAGTCAATGGAAAGGTATAAACAGAGGAACTTGTTACACCACCAATCAAAGCCAAGAAGGAACACCTGTGATTGACAGAGGAATGAAAAATACGCAATTTTCATCGTCCATTCTGTAGCAGAAAGAAAGGAGTACTAGACTAAGTGCATAAAATTTAAAATTGTAAAGGAAAATCTATTACTTTAATTTTGGTTGGATCATTGCAATTTCATTCCAGTGTGTTTTCTAGTAATAGTGATGTTATTGGGCCTCAGGTCTTCAATAAAACTGCAAGATTGTCTGCTGTACTTAAATCTTGCATGTTCTGGGACTTCTCAAATTGGAAGCATACTACATATATAATATTCTAGGGAGGAGAGAGTGTTGGAGATCTCCTTGCATTCAGTAAGGAGGTCAGGAGTTTGCTTTTCATGATGAGGGAGGGAGAGTGAGGAGGCATTTAACCCTGCCTGATCTGAACCTTTCAAAATGGTTTAGATTCACTTTAATGAGGTTTGTTATACTATTTTATGTACCTTAAGATGTTTTGTTTTTTGTAGACATGAAGTAAAATTAAATTGCATTTTTTTTCCAATATCCTACATTGTCATCTATGAATATAGAGAAAGGGGCATGGTCTAGTTGTTACAGCAAGGAACTGGGCTACACAAATGACTAATTAGTAGTTCCAACCTTGACAGTGAGGATCTAATTTTCAGTGCTAGATTTATGCTGGTTTAACGATAGTGCATGTCAGGCATTTCCATGCAGTTGATTGATTAGTTACATAACTGGTAATTTCTGTGTAAAAAAATCTTCATTTGCACATAGCATTGTGACAATTGCCTGAGCAGAAAGGTACATGTAATTTTATGTATACAGTTACTAACTTTCTCTTCACTAATCCTAGGCCAGGTCACAGGAATCTGTCAATCTCAGTTTCTATATCTGTACAATAGAGGGAATAATACTTGCTCATCTACCTCCCAAGAGTGTTGGGAAAACTTTTTGGATGATATAAAGCACTAAGTGCTAAATCCTATACTTTTTTTCCCTCCAGCCACATAGCACAAAGAGAGCTGGAGCACTTTTATTATCAACTCAGTTCAAGCCAAATTTGTCTGGAAGTCTGCAAAATCATACTTTCCAATTTCATGTTTTTTTTTCCGCTTGTGAAAAGTAGAAAAGGACTGACTTGACTGACACTTGAAATTGGGTTAAATCCATCCCAGTAAGTAGAGGATTAATTGTTAGACATTTTTTTCCCTGGTGTAAATATCTGATATGCTTCATTTCAGAAAAGCTATATAAACTTGGAGGCTTGCCTTTGCCAATATATCCAATGCAAATAAGGTGAGGACAGGAATTGAGGAACATCACTGGTGTACTATAATATTTTATGGATGTATTGAATTTTGGGATATTTTTTCCTCACCTTCACTTTGCTTAGTCTGAATAATTTATCCATTGGGCCTGATCCTGTGAGGCCATCATTATTTTATTTTCATTGTAGTAGAGCCCAGAAGGCCCAATCTAGGACCAGGACATCATTTTTTCAAGGCATTGTATATACATCAGACTCACAATGATAAAAAGACACCCAAGGTTGCTTCCAAAAGCAAGTTAAGACTTTTCCAGTTATTATTGGAACAAGTAAGACTGTGTATTTCCAGGCTAATAAAATTCAAAGTTAGTCCAATGCACAATACGTAGATCCAAGATGTCAGCAACATTTGTGTTACTGGGGAAAAAATCCATTTTAGAATGGAATAGGACATTTTCCAACTATCTGAACTTCATTTGATCCTTACATTTCCTTGGCACCGTCTCCTCATTTTTCCCATTTGTATGTGTGCCAGTTTGAGGATAGCAAAATATAATAGTATAATTATCTGCATTTTTGGTATATACATGTCTGTTGTCTGAATTCTTCTAATGAGTATCTGATTAGAAAACAGTTCAATAAAAATATTCCAAAACTAAAAATTTCACACCACAGTTTACATCCAGTAATTACCAAAAAGGGAATTATTTAATGGTGATCTGGATGACTCTAGGATTAACTACCATATGTCCATTGACATTAATACCAAGAGCTGTGTGTTTTCTGGCTGAAATACAAATACCATCTTGAAGAGAGCAAATCTCTAAGTTAACCATAAATTCAAGCAAGTTTCACAGCTTGCTGTATGAAAGAAGTACATGAAAAGCTGGGTAAACTTGCCCCTTACAGATTTTACAATGTTTATTTCAGTGTCATGACATCAGAAGAAAAATCTTTTGAAATATGACAATTTAAATTTAACACAGTTGAGCTAATATAAATCCATATTCAATCCATAGGGACTGAAAGTAGAGACCCAAAGACTCATGTTTTTGTGTGTTTCTAAAATTAATTTTAAAGGAATCCCATACAGCAGACTGACTAGTGAAAAAAACCTGATTTATGAATTTAGTCAGGAATCCAAGATAATAGTTCTATTTGCTACTTTTTATAGGCCCGTTTTACTCATGAGTCTTCAGACAACTACCGTGTATTTAAAAATGTTTATGAACAGTTTTCAGAGTAGCAGCCATGTTAGTCTGTATCCGCAAAAAGAACAGGAATCATAATACTCAAAAACCAGTGGGAGAACACTTTAACCTGTCTGGTCATTCAATGACAGACCTGCGGGTGGCTATCTTACAACAGAAAAACTTCAAAAACAGACTCCAACGAGAGACTGCTGAGCTGGAATTGATATGCAAACTAGATACAATCAATTTAGGATTGAATAAGAACTGGGAATGGCTGAGCCATTACAAACATTGAATCTATCTCCCCTTGTAAGTATTCTCACACTTCTTATCAAACTGTCTGTACTGGGCTATCTTGATTATCACTTCAAAAGTTTTTTTTCACTTACTTAATTGGCCTCTCAGAGTTGGTAAGACAACTCCCACCTGTTCATGCTCTCTGTATGTGTGTATATATATCTCCTCAATATATGTTCCATTCTATGCATCCGAAGAAGTGGGCTGTAGCCCACGAAAGCTTATGCTTTAATAAATTTGTTAGTCTCTGAGGTGCCACAAGTACTCCTGTTCTTTTTATGAACAGTGACATTTTAATGAAGAACTATTTTTCTGAAAATTTGTACCGGAATTTCAGTATTCATTTGAAGGTTTTGTTAATTTGTCCAGTCATGCAACAGAATAGATAACATGACATAGGTGACCAATTACACTACATGAATAATGAGTAAGGCTGTGAGTCTGTCACAGAGGTTACGGATTCCATGATTTTCCAGGATCTCCCGGACTTCCACAGCAGCCACAGCCCCCCACCCCCCCCCTCCTCACTGCAGCAGCCCCCCCCCCCCTCCTCCTCACCCTGGGCCCCTGCCCCCCCCCCAGCAGCAGCAGTGGTCCCGGGCAGCCCCCCCCCCCGGCACTAGCGGGGGGCAACGCCCCCACAATACCCATGGCACTGATAGACCATTCCTGATTGGCAGTTTTCCTCTTATATCTTATAATGATGCCTAGGGGGAAAGAAAGAATGGAGCTAGATACTGTATAAATATAGAATAAGAGAGAGTCTTTGCTCCAAACAGCTCACAGCCAAAACAAAAGGTTAGGGGAAAGGGATAAAGTGAACAATGTGACGGCAGCAAATGCCATAGTACTTCCACAGTTTGTTTTGTTTTGTTTTTTGCAGCATTTTTGTTTTGTTGTTTAAATCTTGACATTGGGGTTGTCAGGAGGAGGTTGGAAAGAGCTGGAGTAAACAGACAATCAGCACAAGTTTAGTTGTCTAGAGCTGAAACTGCAGAAAGCAGTCTGATGACATCCCCAGTCTCCATTCCCGACTCTCCATTGGCCCCTGCTTGAACTGTTTTCTGCAGCTGTCGTGCTGACTTCACTCTGCGGCAGCTCCTCCCTGAAGTTTTTATCCCCCCCCACCAAAGGCCACACATGGCTGTTGGGGAGGTCTTAATGCCTCCAGAGAATGCAGGGGTCTCCATTACACAAATCCAGATGTTACTATCCAAAAAGCCTCACTCTGAAAAACAAAGTTCTGTGAATAATCCCTGGAACGGATCTAATTATGTCACCTTAATCCGTGAGGTAGCTGTTCTCAGTACTAAGTGGGGATCATTTGCAGGGGGCTAAATAGGACATCAGAACTGCTTCCAAAGAAATGAAACCTAAAGACTGCAATATTAATGTACCTGTTTCATTGGTTTCAGAGTTACACCTACCAGGCCCTGGCTACCATTCTCAGCAATGGGATCATCAAGATGAGGAACTGGTAGGAATGGCTTAAATCCCAGATTTATGTAGCATTTTATACAATATAACACCATTCTGAGAAGTGGCACCTTGCAGGATTGTTTTTCCAGGAACAATGCAAAAATCATGGTGTTAAACTCTGCTCTGGGAAAAGTCCTGAATATAACAATAACTGTTCTTCCTATATTCTCCAGACCAGGTTCAAAGATACCCAAAGCTTGCAAAGAAGTAGCAAGGTTTCCTTTAAAAAGCAACTGGACCACTGATGGGTTCCTCTAAAGATAATGCTGTTCATTCCTTTTTGGCTGTTCATTTAGCCCCCTGTATGAGAAATTATAAGATTTCCTGCCCATCTGATTGCTGTTAGTTAAAATTGTAACTCACTAAATCTGTCTCAACCAAGGGTATTTATCCAAACCTTGTCTGGATGTCTGAAACAGTCGTATTCCTTAACAAATCAAGGAAGCAGTGGAAATCTCACAAGGCAGCCTGCTGTCATGAGGTTTCCAACCCAATGCCCAGCCAAAGAAATGTAGATAAGACTAAAAGTTTATATGATGTTTCCAAGGTTATTTGATATCTTATCTGAACTGTGCTTTGAGTGAGATGGAGCACAACTGGTATCACTGTACATTATCTCTGAGCATATCTGTCTGCTTTGCCCACACATTTTGAGACATAGCAGCCCTCATTGGAACTAAAGCCTCTGAATTGTATTAGCCCTCAGACATGAAGCTGAGGTCCCTCTTGGTGACATTAGCAAAACTCTGGTGGCTATTCTGGGCTCTCAGGGAAGAGCTACAAGTCAAGCATAAGTGTTCCTCTGCCCCACTCAAACCCACTTTTTTAAAAGAAAGACCTTTTGACTGATATTTTTTGGACTTCAAGCAGAATCAAGGAACCCATCTTTACAAAAACAGCCAAGACCGTCATACTAGATCAATTGCAGTACCAGCACAGTGGCTTAATCAGAACAGGCAGGTAGCTAATCCCAAAGCCTTTACATGAGATCATATAGACAGGCCTCAGAAATTATCTGAAATACAGACTTTGGCTGTGTGAGTCTGAGAAGCTTATAGACTCCATGTGTCACACCACATAGAGGTGAAACTTAACAGGTCTGGTTTTATATTTGTGTTGGCTCTGGTGAAACATAGACCCTGTTCTATCCAGATTTATCATTTGAAAGAAACAGCCTTAGAAGGGATTACATATGAGCCCTAGTTGTTAGTGCCATAATTTATAGGACTATTCTAAATCTACCCATTAAAGCATCAGGTGATGTCTCCGATGCCACAAGAACATAGCTGGCTACAATTAGTTATGAATGCTCTAGCCCAATACCTTTATGCATTGCCAATGTTCTCCATTACTGAATGCTTGAAATGTAATTTTAGAGGATAACTTCTCATTGATTCAGTGGTTTTCCAGCAGCAAATAACCATTAGAGATTACAATGAAGTCTAAACTTCTAAAGCAGCTGGGATGCTGGCCAGGGATTTGCCCATAATATACAAGCATTTGCTAACTCTTATTGAATTAGAATAAAAGAAAAAAAGTGATTGTGGGAGGATTGATTTTAAACCCGGCCTGTCAGGATGTCTTGTTTATATGCTGTTAAAAAGAAATTGCAACACTAGCAACATTGCTGATTTGGTTAACAATTATCCTCAAACAAACTTATCAACTTTCCATCCTCATAATGTGACTCTCTGCACTCATTTAATGGGCTCTTGAATAACAATTATTTACACTGCCAGTTTATGGTCTTAAACTGCAGCAAGCAAAAGTGAATAATTAGCTCATTTTAGAGGAGAAACTGAGAATGGGCTCTTACTCTGTAAACATGTATTATTCATAGCAAAGCAAGAGATAGGAACTGAACCAATTGAATTTGTGAGATAAAAGGCTGCAACCTATAGGATCACATAATATCCAGTGGTATAGAAGAATCTTTGAGAAAGGGAAAAGAGAGTTATTTATATAATATAAAATATGAAGGACTTTAGGTTTCTCCAATAAATTCTGGGTTTAAATTTGTGCAGCAGGTGCCTAATCCAAAATCCATTTGAAGTCAATAGGAGTCTTTCACTTGACTTCAATGGACTTTGTAACAGGCCCCATGTTTATCACTTAACCTCTCAGAGGCTCAGTAGGACTTCCAGTTTGGTCTTCTGATATCTGCATTACTCCTTGCTGGTTATTTAAATTCAGCCATTTAATTTACCAATTTTGAAATGCTTGGTGATAAATTACTCCCATTTCATCCATTAAATCTTGACTTTATGAAAAATTCATCTTTCTTCTTCTTTGGCCTCAGTAATAACTCAACTGTTGGAGATTCACCTGGGCCATCTATTATTCATTCAAACTCTACTTCATTTCTAGAGGGTGGGGTAGATATAAAAATGATGAATCATTCAGTAAACATCAAGGAAGTGTAGCTTCTGCAGTGCTTTTTGATTTTCTGATTGACACTACCACTTTCAGGGTGACTGAGTTTATTTCCTGCTCTTCTCAAGATTGATTGGTACTCAGCAAAGCATGCCCATTGATATCTAATATTGCTTTCCCTGACAACAGTGTGAATGAAAACTGACATGCTAACTCTTTGAATTCCACTGAGGATAAATGCTGTAAATTGTAGGCTTAAGGTAATGGTGATACAAAATAAATGTTCTACTATCTCCTATGGATGGAATTGAGGTCTTTGAAAATAATCCAGCCCTCAATATCAGGAAATTGGAAAATGTCAACAGTTTATTTTTCCCTTCTTTTTTGAAAACGAAATGAGGGCTGCAAATGTTCTTTGTAGAAGAAGATGTGGTATGTTTTATAGTTTTTATTCTGACCTAGTCTAATCAAATTCTATAAAACAAAATTCAATCAGCTGAATTCTCTACTGCTTTAAATAAAATATCATAATTTATAGAAGAATCTCTGGGAATAGTTTGCAGTAGGAATATGAATACTGAGAACTCCATTAACATAAATACAAGCATGTGCCATGACATTACAAAAAACACCACAACTCAATATGTATTGATTACACTAATTCCAATTAAGTTTTTCTAGCAAAAATAATCATTATGGACAATGGATTTAAATCAAGCTCAATTTGTTCCATATTTGAAATATAAATATTAATCTGTATTCTCTTCAGGGTATTAGTGAATAGGAGCAGATGTGACCCATCTACTAGTTACAAATGTTACTTGGGTTTTCTTTCACCAAAAACCTGACTTTGGGGGGCAGGGCAGAGGAAATTACTGCGTTTTTTAAATTAAGAAAAACTTTGCATCATCTACAAGGACAGCTAAACTCAACCTCGAATAACATCTCCTGCATCTGAATCATCTTCCAGCCTTCTAGCCTTAATATTCAGTTTTCCGTCTCTCTCTCTACCAGTTGAGGGCCTGACATCATGCTGCTCCTACAAATGGAATGCTCTTCTTTGTTGTAATGGTTACAGGGTGACACATGCCTCAGATCCCTTTTAATCCCTCAGGAGAACATACATATGGGGCCTGGTTTTGCTACCTTCACCTCTCTTTGCAACCATGTTAACCCAACAGGCCCAAGTGCATCTGGCACCTGTAAGCCCCATTTCCTCCAGCAGCCTATGACAGTGGGTGATCAAGTGACTAGTGCCCCTTTTGATCTGTGTAGTGAGCCAAAATTCAGGATCTTGCAAGTAGCCTGCATTTGGAGAAGAAATTGATGTTGGAATCAGGTATTTTTCATGTAATACTGTTTGTTTACAGCAAATGTACACAGAGTCCTGTTTCCCTGAACCAAGTAGGAATCAAACACCAGAAGACAGTTTCTTTGTTCACTACTCCAAGCTTCTTTCCAGCTGTCACTTAACTCTAAAGCTCTCTCTTAGGCACTCTTCCCCGCCCTGCGCAGGGAAAAATTGCTTCTCTGGCTGTCCTTGGTTTTCCGCTGCTTCTCTCTGTGTGTTTCTGTGGTGTTTCTCTCACACACAGAAACACACTGGCAAGCCAATCAATCTCCTGATTTCTGCATTTATTACACTGCTCTACAGCCAAAATGCTTCTGAAATAAATGTAGTCAAACTTTTCTAATTCTGGGTCACTGAGAACGAAAATGATGCTTAAAATTGTTGATTGGCTCTAGTTTTCAAGATATGCTATTGGGTCAGTATATTTGACCCTTGACTTGGGAATGGCGGAGGATAAGTGAGTTATAAAGGGAAAGGATCTCAATTTAAACCAGAAATGACTAAAATACATCTTTGACTGGATCTATGAATAAATCTATGACTGGGTTTGGACAGTACTTGCTTTTTAGGCAAAACAATGAATGATGCAATCTGAAGCTGGTATTGCGTCATACAGGATATGAATTGCATCATGTTATTCCTAGAAGTCATGGATGATGCAATCATAACGAAGCTTACATCACTCTGCTGAACAAATTGCCCTATATCAGCTCTAGAAATCATACAGTGTCGTGCTCTCTTATTTCTCAGTGTTTGATTTTGCAAAGGGACACATTTCTGTTTAGCCAAAGTGAGCAGAGATGCCTCGTACTTGTGTGAACAGTGCAGATAACTTCTGCTATGTTTGTGGTGAAGTGACTTTTGCATCACAAAAGTGCAGTATAACCACTCTGGTTAAGAAAGCCTATCACCTTTATTTTGGCTGCAAAATTGGAGATCAGGACAAGAGGTGGGCCCCACACATATGCTGCAACACTTGTGCAACAAATCTTCGCCAGTGGTTGAACAGGAAAAGGAAATCTATGCCTTTTGCAGTGCCAATGATTTGGAGAGAGCCAACAGATCATACCAGCAATTGTTACTTCTCCATGGTGCCTCCAGTTGGGAAAGGTGTGTCAAAGAAGAAAAAGTGGACTGTGCATTATCCAAACATTCCATCAGCTATACGTCCAGTACCCCACCGAGAAGGACTGCTGGTTCCTGATGCACCAGAATCATTCTCACTTGAGTCAGACGAGGAAGAGGATGAAACTTCTGGTCCTGAATCATCAATGTCACAGGACCCACATTTTCTCCCATCCTCCTCCTCTGAACCACACCTCATAACACAAGGTGAACTGAATGACCTTGTCAGGGATTTGGAACTACCCAAGAGTAAGGCAGAGCTGTTGGGCTCCAGACTACAGCAGTGGAATCTCCTGGCAGGTGATGTTAGGGTTTCCATGTTCCGTGACCGTCAAAAGGATCTTGTCCCATTCTTCTTCATGGAAGGTGATCTTGTAGCCTTCAACAACATCGATGGTGTGATGGCAGCCCTCAACATCGTTCACAATCCAGATGAGTGGAGACTGTTCATTGATTCATCGAAGACGAGTCTTAAAGCTGTTTTACTGCATAATGGCAATGTTTTGCCATCAATTCCAGTTGGTCATGCAGTCCATATGAAGGAAACCTATGACAACATGAAACAACTTTTGAGGTGCATAAACTATGACCAACATCAGTGGCAGCTTTGTGGCAATTTGAAGATTGTTGTTCTCTTGCTTGGTCTGCAGACTGGATACACAAAGTACTGTTGTTTTCTCTGCGAATGGGATAGTCATGCAAGAGATTCCCACTACATGAAGAAAGTTGACCACTCTGACAGTCATTGGAGCCTGGGAGGAAAAATGTTCAGCATCCACCACTTGTTGAATCAAGGAAGATTTTGTTACCACCTTTACACATCAAGCTGGGTCTGATGAAGAACTTTGTCAAGGCCATTGACAAAACACAAGCAGCTTTCAAGTACCTCCGTGGAAAATTTCCAAGTTTAAGTGAAGCTAAGATAAAGGAAGGTGTCTTTGTTGGTCCTCAGATTCGTGAACTTCTTCAAGATGATGCATTTGACCATGCACTGCGTGGCATGGAAAAGACGGCATGGAAAGCCTTCCAGTTAGTGGCAATAAATTTTCTCGGAAACAACAAGGCAGACAACTACAGGTTGTTGGTGGAAAACCTCCTCAAGGCATACAAAAGCCTTGGTTGCAACATGTCACTAAAGATACATTTTTTGCACTCTCATCTAGATTTTTTTCCACCGAACTGCGGAGCAGTGAGCGACGAGCACGGCGAGTGATTTCACCAGGACATTGCAACAATGGAGAAATGCTATTAGGGCAAATGGAGCCCTTCAATGCTTGCAGACTATTGCTGGACAGTGACAAGATATGCTCCATTTAATGAATACAAGAGACAAGCCAAGAAGCGCAGAGTAGACACTGAATAGGACTAAACTATGTACATAATAGTTTTTTGCCTTTTGTTTCATAATACATTTTATTTATATAACCCTTTTGCTGATTTTTAAAGTGTTACATAAACAGGACAGGTGAAATATTATCATGTAAAGCAACCATAAACATATGAAAAGACCTAGGTTTACAATTTATGATTAAAACTCTACTATCTACACAATCTACATGGACATAAAATGTAAAAACTTAAATATCTTAGAAACAGTAGCCAATCAGTTGTTTTAATTGTCATATTTGAATTCAGCACATCAAAATACATAATAAATAGCATATTTTATCTCTGAAGCAGACGACTTCTCAAAAATTGTAGACCAGTGTTATCTGACGTCAAGGAAACCCCTTGGGCTGCGTAGCTTAACTGCAAACACAGCCTTGCATGTGGCCTGTGTTTTGAGAGGTGGCTCTTATTGTTTCAGAAAGGAGCTCGATTGCTTTTTACGCTTATCCTGAATGAAGGGTGGCTTACAACCACCAGCTTCAATGAGATTTCATCCAACCCCCAGAACAAAGGGACCCTGGTGGCTCTGGTCAGAACTGCTGATCAGGCCATTAGAGTCTGGTTGGTGGCACAGCATGGCTAAGTCAGGCTCCCTCAGTCTGGAGCCCCCTATTGCACCCCAAACCCCTCATCCCTGTCCCCACCCAGGAGCCTGCACTGCCAGCTGGAGCCTTCACCCCTTCCCACACACCAGCCCCCTGAGCCAGCCCGGTGAAAATGAGCAAGTGAGTGAGGGTGGGGAGAGTGAGTGACAGAGGGAGGGAGAATGGAATGAGCAGTAGGCGGGGTCTCGGAGAAGGGGCAGGGCAGTCAGCGGGGTCAGGGTGTTTGGTTTTGTGCGAGTAGCAGTTGGCAACCCTATTCTATGCCCTGGCCTAGAAGAGTAAATCTTGTTAGCCTGGAGCTAGGCAAGGGAATTCCCCAATTAACAGCTCCTCACCATTGTTTCCTTAATGACGTTTTTCTCTGTCATTGTTTCATTTCCTGTTTGCTCGCCCCTCCCTACCCCCAATGCCCAGTCTCCTTTTATTTAACTCCTATGAAGTCAGGCAGGATAATATAAAATACGTAAAATGAGGGCATATGATATTTATAAACACTAATATGTATTACTCCCTCATTTTCCACATATCTTTCCTGCTAAAGTTCTCATCTCTTCTCCTTCAAATGCCTCAGTAAACCCCACTATTTCCAAGTATGCTTTCTGTAATTGTCTCATCACCATTGAAGTAACTGAACTGTTGTCCTTTTTTGTCTCACCTGTGCTAGACAGATTCTTCCTGTGTCCCATTCTGTCTTGTAAAGCTCTAAATTTGCCCTACATAAATGCTTATTAATAAATAAAATAAATAAACAAATAAATTATCTCTAATATCCATTGATCTTAAGTTATCAGTGAACCAAGCCATATATATGAACTGGTTCACTGATATGAACTGGTTCACTGATAACTGCACTGGCCTGAACCATAGGCCACCACCCCCACACACTTTTTTTTTTTTTTACTGGAACAGGTAAATTTATCAACTTCAAGGAATTCACCAGCAGCCTCAAGCCATTCTCCTCAACCGCAAACATGCATCTTCCCTGTGATTCCTGAAATGATACCAGGTACAGCAAATCCAGCAGTCTGTCTTCTAAGTCCAGTCCTAATCTTAGGGTGATCTATGGTGGAATGAACCCTGATCAGGGAGACCTTGGAGACGGCACAATATTTGATTGGAATAATAAAGCCCAATAGAACTCTTCAGAAAGCTCTGCACCAAGGTAAAGTAAACCTTACAAAATGCCATACTTACATCTGACAATGATATAAAAATGGAGTCCCAGTTAGTTCAGAATGCTCACCAATGCAAGAAGACATTTCAGTATTACCAATTCCTCATCTCTGCTTGAAAGAACATTTCTCTGCATGAAAGAAAGTATTGTTCATTATTTAATGTGTGTCTGACATCCAGGATGAATTAATTAAATCTGAAAATTGGCACTGCAGTTTAAAATCCAGGCACAACTGAAAATTTAGTAAACAGATAGTTAATAAAAAAAAAACAGAATACTTATCTCAACAGCCTTTATGAAATAAAAGCGGGATATTTTGGGAGATGGTACTAAAAAGAGTGAGAAGATGTGACTGCAACAACATTAAAAACATTTGCACATCTGGCTTAAATAAGACAATGATGTACGTATTAAATTACACAAATGAAACATTGATGTAAGGATGGAAGTGTCACACAAAAAGAACTCTCCAAGTTTAACTGCTCAGAGCTAGACTATTTTGAGTTCACTTTGGCTCACGGTTGAGTAATTTGTACTAATCTTCTGATGGACAAAATCTGAGTTACAGTACTGAACCATAGTTAGATATCCGTAGATATTATAAGTGACTTAATAACAGCAGAGATAGTGTCTGGCTTCTCCCCCACTGAGTGATGCTACTCAAGCTGGGGGAAATAGGGATGGGAGAAGGATCTGGTCTGGTGGTTGGATAAACAGTACCATGTCCCTTTTCTGTGGAGAAATGAGGACTTGTGGTGCTGATCTGTAACTTCAGGAAACCAAATAAAGTTTCTCTTTCTTTACCTGTCCATTCTGCTATTATTATGCTCACACCTGGGCAGGATTTTCTGGTGATACTGGGGATGAGGGTAGGCAATTTTCCTAGTTATCTCTCCCTTTGCATAGAAACTCTGTACACTACTTAAGAACATGATCAATTTCTAGTTGAATGTCTCTGTCCTGTAAGAATAGTTCAGCAAATTTCTGGTGTAACAGAAATTCCAGCTGGATCTTGAGTTTCAACAGTGGTGCAAATCTGCTGGGTTCACTTTCATAGCTGACCAAACCTCTTCATTCAGCAATATGTAGAGAGGTCACCATTAGCAGAAACATCTCTCTGGAATAGCTTGTGGGATCATTTCTCCCCCCTTCTCTGCCCCTCCAGCCCAGGGAATGGAAAGGCACCTCTCTTTTTCATTCTGGAACCTTGAAAACAGCTGTGTTCTCCAAATGTTGGATAGACTTTAAAGAAGAAATTGCAAACCAATAATGTAGCCTCTGGAAGGAACTGCCATCCCCCACCCTCCCTGAGACACTGTGAACATTTTAAATGTTTAAAACATTAGTACATGTGTGTTACCATTAGTAGCCTCTGTTTCTTCCTCATGCGTTGCAAAAGTAGTCTGAGAACCAAGGATAGTCTATCAGTTGCATTACTGGAATGCTGAAAGGTACCAATATTGTTATGTGGGGGGATTTCTTGGCTTCTTCTAAAGCAGCGGGAAATATAATGCTACCCTGGTCTTTGACTCGCTGGAGGGAAACCATTCCACCAAGAGGGCAGGACAGCACCCCAAAGGCAGCAGAGAAAGACAGAGAAAGATCCTGAAGGACCTGTTTATTGGCATGGACAGAGGAAACAATGAGCAGTTTGAGTTCCTGAAGGCATGGGAGGAGTTGGCTCATCAGCAGGAAGAGACACTTATGAACCAGTTCCTGGAGCAGGAGGCACAAGATAGGAAATGGGAGCATCATAATGGAGACTGACAGAACTGGTAGATGAATGAGTTCAGGGTCCTCCTCCTGTAATGGCCACTGCACCTGTCTGAGAACCGACTCAACCACCTCCTCCTCCTCCTCTTCTTTTTCCTCTGGCTGCTGCCCAGACTGTTGCTGAGATGGAGGGCCCAACTCCCTCCCGCCCATTGACCAGGAGGAGCCTGCAGGACTGCCAGGACCACACCCTCCACCACACCCAAAATCCCTCACAGGAGAAATCTCCTGAGCATCTTGGTCAGGAACAATGAGCATGTGGGAATCCCTGAACCCCACCATGTGCCCACCCCCAAGCCCCATGCAGGAGATATTCCCGTTTGTCCCCAAGAATAATTTGTCCCCAAGAAAGCAAGGAGACGGTTGCAAAGACAATAATCTTTGGCCATTGTGAATGGATTCAGTCCCATTATGTTTTGTGGTTTATATTTCTTTTTAAAAATATTTCAATTACACGTTCCATATAGTACTTTTCATAAATGTTACAATTTCCTTGACTTCTGTGTGGATCCTCCTTCCTAAGTATGATGAATGTAAGATGTTTTCTGGGCCCCACAATTCTGAGCACATGAATTATAATGATGTAACTGTCTGGTGCCATCATACTGCAATCACTCTCTCTGTACCACAACCACAAATGCCCCAGGATGAGAAATATCCGATGACCCAAATATGCATGCATGGGAGGAGGAAAGTGCAGTGAGTGCTATTTGCTTCCAGAAAGCATTGCTAATTCTCAAAGCAGCAGAACTCATAATACAGAAAATGTGTAGGTAAACGTCTTTATGGCTTGGTTCACATACAGAAAAATGAAACACAATTAAAGTAACAATAAAGGCATCTGATGCTGTCCAATGTTTAATAGCTCCTCCTTGCCCTCAGCACCGCTCCCCCAGCAACCATGACCAGTTGCAACTTTAGGATTACTGTTCCATATCAGTTGCTAAGTGCAGTTAGCACAGCTGACAAAGAATGGTTTAAAAAAATGGGTGCACTTCCAGACCCCAAAGCAAATGTTGATGAGGATGTTAAGGAATATTGAGTGTTCCAGCTGACAGAAGTTTGTAGACAAGTGTGAACAGCTAAGACAAAAGCATTGAACAATGACCGCATTACTACTCAGCCACCAGTCTCCACAGCACAAACCCAACCCACAGGTGTTAGCCCAGTGGAGGTGCCCTGTCTGTAGTGTGTGAATTGTCAGGGGAATGAAAGGCTAATGACTTTCAGTTGCAGGAGAACAAACCCATCAAGCTATGAAGCCTACCAAATATGTGCTAATGTTACATCATGTGTTTTCAGTAATTGCATGGGGTGTGAAAGTGGCCCTTGACACTGGCAGAGGTCATCCCCAGCCTTCCTGCTGTTCCAAGATGTGTGATCATATAACATCCCTGATTTCCCAATGTGCACATACTGTACAGAGTTTGTAAACCAGGCTCGTCATGTGCCCACTTGGGACAGAAGCACTCACAAATGCAGCAGGCTCCCATTATATGACAGGTGTTGGCCACATTGGCATCCAGATGTTACATAGGCAACACCAATGAGATGTAAGCTTTCCAAATTTGCACTCCATGACCATTCTGCAGCTACTGAGTTTGTAATTGAATTCCTTTTGTCTGGTATCACTGATGTTGGGGTCTGGTTTAATGACCTAAGTTAGGGAGCAGGTCCTCCAAAATAACAATTGACACAGGCACACTGTAGAGAACAATGTTGTTTCTGGGGAATAAAGACTCTTCTTCCCCTCTCAAGTACAATCGTGATGTCATCCGCACCCTGGCATCATGAACCTTTCCAGTGTTTCCCACCCTGGTATTCACGAATCTGCCTCTGTAGTCCACGTTTCTCTATATGATAGTTCCTGAGAGGAGAGATGGTCATCCAGATGCCATTGTAGACTGCAGGATGAAACAGCTGCTTTCCAGATCTCCACAGAGTGTAATTGAAGCACTGGGCAGCCAGAAACAGTGAATCTGCTGACAGTTCACAGTCTTCCTCTCCAAACTAAAGAAATATTCTGTGGAAGCATCAGTGTCAAACAGCGGGGTTAAATGATCCCAAATCAGAGCTCTGTGAAAAAGATAAGTTGTAAAACACAAATTGGTCAAATTATGTAATTAACCAGTTACCTCTACTAGGTTTCTCACTGTTCTTTAGATCTGTGTTCTTAGCTGAAGAACAGACTGCAAAATTATTATTAGCCAAAATAGCTTTTAAAGCAATCAAGAAATTACAGAAACCATAATAAGACTATAATGTGAACAATGTCAAAAATTGAACTCAGCATGGGATATTACAAGTTTTGAGAGATAAGATGCTTCAGTTCACTCAATGATTTAACACAATCTTGTTACAAAGACAAACTTTTATCCTAGCTCTATACTAGTCTAGCCAGGTGACTTTGGTACCAGCATGGTGTGATGCGTTCCCCCCGGGGTGCCACCTGGAACTGGGGTACCATTGAGTCCCCCTGACCCACCATCCTGGGCTCCCTTTTACACTGTACTGCTGTGACAAGCTGCAGACATGCTCCGAGTCTTACAGAGGGACCTAGATAAATTAGAGGATTGGGCCAAAAGAAATCAAAAGAAGGTTCAACAAGGACAAGTGCAGAGTCCTGCACTTAGGACAGAAGAATTCTATGCACTGCTACAGACTAGGAACCAAGTGGCTAGGCAGCAGTTCTGCAGAAAAGGATCTAGGGGTTTCAGTGGATGAGAAGCTGGATATGAGTCAACAGTGTGCCCTTGTTGCCAAGAAGGCTAACGGCATTTGGGGCTGTATAAGTAGGAGCATTGCCAGCAGATCGAGGGATGTGATCATTCCCCTCTATTCAGCATTGGTGAGGCCTCATCTGGAGTACTGTATCCAGTTTTGGGCCCCACACTACAAGAAGGATGTGGAAAAACTGGAAAGAGTCCAGCGGAGGGCAACAAAAATGATTAGGGGACTGGAGTATATGACTTATGAGGCGAGGCTGAGAGAACTGGGATTATTTAGTTTGCAGAAGAGAAGAATGAGGGTGGATTTGATAGCTGCTTTCAACTACCTTAAAGGGGGTTCCAAAGAAGATGGATCTTAGACTGTTCTCAGTGGTTCAAGATGACAGAACAAGGAGTAATGGTCTCAAGTTGCAGTAGGGGAGGTTTAGGTTGGATATTAGGAAAAACTTTTTCACTAGGAGAGTGGTGAAGCACTGGAATGGGTTACCTAGAGAGGTAGTGGAATCTCCTTCCTTAATGGTTTTTAAAGTCAGGCTTGACAAAGCCCTGGCTGGGATGATTTAGTTGGGGATTAGGTCCTGCATTAGGCAAAGGGTTGGACTAGATGACCTCCTGAGGTCCCTTCCAACCCTGATATTCTATGATTCTATGATTCTACACTCCCACCAGCACATAGATAGGGACACACTTAGCTGCAGGTACATGCAGATTGGCTTTCTGACCAGACCTTGCATAGGAAGGCACCACTAGGGCATTCTCAGCTTCTCAGGCACACACTCCCTCTAGTGTGTAAACCCAAAATTATACCATCTTGCGCTGCACAGGGAACTGTACAGCATAAGCTTATAGAATTCGCCCCCTCCCTCAAAGTGGAGAGGAATATGCAACAGCCTTTGCCCCAAAGTTATCATCTTTCACACACCTCACTGGTTTAGATAAAGCAAAAACAAGTTTACTAACTACAAAATATAGATTTTAAGTGATTATAAGTGATAGCAAACAGATCAAAGCAGATTACCTAGCAAATAAACAAAAAACACAAACTAAGCTTAATACATTAAAAGATTGGATGTAAATAGCAGAGTCTCACCCTAAGTGATGATACAAGCAAGCTGCAGATTCTTCAAGGACAAGCTACATTTGCTTACAGCTTGGAATCCCCAGGTGTTCCATTCACAGACTAAAAACCCCTTTAGCCTGGGTCCAGCACTTCCCTCAGTTCAATCTTTGTTCCTTAGTTGCTTCCAGGAGTCATCTTGGGTGGAGAGCGAAGAATCCAGATGATGTCACACCCCTTTTGCATATGGCAGGAACCCTTTGTTTCAAAGCTTGGTTCCCACACTAATGAGTGGAAAAATACTGACATCCCAAGATGGAGTCCAGCACCAGGTTATGTGGTCACATGTCCCTGTTGTGTCAAAGTAGCCATTACTGCTGTAGCATCCTCAGAAAGGCTCCCCCCCCCAGGTGGAAGATAAGATTCTTCTAAGAGCTGTTGTTTCCTCCTAATGGCTCATTAACTTGCATAGACCCTTCTCAGTCAGCCATCTAGACTGAGAGCCTTTTGTCTAGTGGGCGTTGCCCAGGAATAACTAATTGTGAAAATTAGATACAGTTAATATTCATAACTTCAGATACAAAAATGATACATGCATATCAATAGGATAATCATATTCAGGAAATCATAACTTTTCCGACGATATCTCACATGCCTTATCTTGCATAAAATACCTCATAATTATGCTATGATCATATCATAATATCACTGTGAAGAATATGGGGTGCAGTGACACACATGGAACTATGGATCCTTAAATATAGATCCTTATTTACTTCCAAACAGTCTTGTACATCAATAGAATTATGGAAGTGCTCATGACAGTTCAACCAAACCATTCTATAGCAGAATTTAGAAATTTAGATGAGTTACTTCATTATCCAACAATGTCAAGTCAGGTCACAATTACCTTGTTCAGAGGATACTCATTAGCTATGGTTTGCCACTCACACATGCACTAGACTATTGATAATTACATCCCCAAATATAATATGCAGGTAATTTTCAAGCTTTTAGGATTTCTTGGGAATTTCATTCTCTTGGGTTCAAACATTGATGAAATACTCAGCTAACAAGCCAAATCAATGCTGTTTCCTCCTTTTGTCTAAGAAGCTGCTAATTCTCTTAACTACCATCTGTGAGATTTATAGGCTGAACTCGCTTTGAAACGCTAAAGATTTCACACAGGGAAGTGTAGTTTCCTCTTACAAATAAGACAAAGTTTTGTTACTTGTAATGAGTTTCTCAAGCCTCCATGCTCTCAACTGAGTTAGTGATTCAGTGTAATTTCTAGACAGCTAAGACTGAACTTGTTAGTGAAATATTAGTGTACAACATACATTTTAGTAATTCAGAGAGTTTTAACTCAGTGGCAGACTGTATGAAAAGAATTTAACAAAACCAATATGTCACTTTAGTAAACAAAACATGCATATGTATTTTTCTATTTATCAGTTTTAACTGACAATGAAGGTGGATTCTCCAGCTCAGCTGCACAGTTGCAATGACTGGTTTCTTGAGACAGTTTATGCATGTGATTCTCTCAAGGTGACAGCTGTGTTCTTGATCACTTTCTGGAGTTCACAGCAGTCTTCCTAGGTAAGATTCAAAAGACAGGTAAAATAGGGTAAAAAGAACAGGAGTACTTGTGGCACATTAGAGACTAACACATTTATTTGAGCATAAGCTTTTGTGGGCTACAGCCCACTTCTTCGGATGCACAGAATGGAACATATATTGAGGAGATATAATAGAGTGCTTGTCAGTGGCAAGACTTTAGTTGTTGCTAAGCAGGGGGCACTCTTGCTAACTTGGTGACAACAGTCCTGCTCACAATCTCTCTCATCCAGATGTCTGAACAACATAGAGCATTTTGTACAATTTCTGCTGGTTACTCTTCTTGGCAAAGCTGCTGAGGGCTAATAAGAAAGTGACCCAGGCTTCTGGCAAAATTTTGAAATGTCCAACAAGGATACAATTTCTGTCCCTTCCCATCAGCCAATGAGAAAAGGAGGCATCTCCTTTATGGCTTCTTGCAACATTTTCTGGAAAATTTCAGTATCTTTGTACAAAACATGCTGTGCCACAGCAGATGGCGTAAGATATGCTGGGCCATACGCTCAACATCTGCTGGCTTAGCTCTAGCCAACAATCTACTTCCATGAGTTATTTTTCCATGGAACTCTTTGTGATGTGATCTTTTGGCCAACTTTGCACAACTTCATGGTAGTTCCACAGACTCTTTTAGCTGTCAGAGATGTCCATTTGAAGTTAGAACAAAGTCTCTTCACTCTCCTCGATGGTTCTGTCCTTGTTTAATAGTTCATCATACAGATATATAAAGTCATTTCTCATTTGCTTGATCAATCATCAGTAGGAGATGATAATGAAATCATTCAAAACTCCTGTAACCAGGGCCGGCTCCAGGCACCAGCTTAACAAGCAGGTGCTTGGGGCGGCCAAGGGAGAGGGGCGGCACATGCGGCAATTCGGGGGCGGCAGGTCCCTCATTCCCTTTAGGAGCAAAGGACCGGCCGCCGAACTGCCGCCGCCGATCGCGGCTTTTTTTTTTTTGCTTGGGGCGGCAGAAATGCTGGAGCCGGCCCTGCCTGTAACACCTCTGCACCAGTATTTTAATTCCCTACACTACGGTGATAAAGTTAGTAGGATCTTAACATAAGATTTAAATTGTATCAGATTCTTTATACAAAACAATATCTTGTTAGATGTCTCTTCTGCCACAGATCTGATCAGCTGCCCCCGGCCATCCACCCACCAGGTTGTTATGAAGGACCCAAGGCTCTGGACCCCCTGAGTGTTTTAAGCCTCCCAGCGCTTGAAGAGAGTCCAGCCACTCTCCCAACTCTTAAGGTCTACAGCACAGACACCTCGTCTAACACTTATCCTGAGAACTGGAATCCACCGTCCAGCCTAGCACTTCTGGGTGCAATGCTGACCCTTCTGACTTTTTCATGCTCAAATATACCTTCTCCCAGAATTCTGCCCCAAATTTTGAACCTTTTGGTTTACTGTTTAATTCTCTCAGGAGACTCATGGCACTTGTGACTCATATAACACATTCAGAGACACTTTTCAAAAGAGTATAACACAATTGCTATTTTATTTAGTATTATTATTATTATTATTTAGTATTGATTATTACTACACACTTCTTATACCAATGTTGGCGCACAGGGCAGAATCTAGACTCTCCCATCCCTCTCCATCATGAGTTATTGCTTCCATCTTCTCTGTGGTGTTCAGATAGACTGTTTTATCCTCCCTGCTAAGGGTTGACGTTGGGATTCAAGGATGTTTGTTTTGATATAACTGACTTTGAGCCCTGCTTGGTCTGCTGTTTTTGCCAGTGTGTCTGTCTGGGTTTGTGGATTTCAGTTGTGTTGTTCAATAGTGTGATATCATCAGCAAAGTGTGTCTTTCAGGCATTTGTCATCTACTCATGGTATGCCAGTATTTGTGTTGCTAATACACTTCTTCTTCATCTAGTCAATGGCAATGACAAACAACAGTGATGATTACAATGCACCCGTTTTATGCTGATGTCCACATTGAAATGCTCTGTTGTTTGGTTGTTCACCCTTACAGTGCACTTCACATTGTTATATGTAGCCTTGATGATATTGATGACTGTAGCTGGAATTCCATAAAACTGAAGAATATGTCACATTGTGTGCCCTTGCATTCTGTCAAATGCCTTTTGAAAATCAATGAAATGGATAATAAAGGAAGCCTGACATTCTGTACATTCTTCTATGATGGTCCTTAGTGTGAATATCAGATCTAAATAGGAACTTTTGGGCCTGAGTCCAGTCAATTCTCGCTCTTTTACTTAATCATATAAAGCACAAGAGAGTATATATCAGACAAAATAATAAGCCTTACACACATTTCCCTGCCTCAGTTTCCTCACACTCCAGGGAATTCTTTGGGATGGGGACATGGGCCTTCTGAGAAGTTCTCAGTCCTTCTGTTGCAGATCATTGCTTGTGTGCTGAAACACGGAGTCGTTTCCTCCAACGCTTCTACTCTGCTCTTGCCATTCCATCCCCTTCCCTCTCTTGCCCCAGGCTCCTGCTTCCTCTATGGTTCTCCCATCTAGTTCCCCTGTGTGCCTCCTTATTTAAACCACTGCCTGGTCACCTGGCTTCCTCTGTCCTGTGTTTGATAACTTTCCATTGCTCCTACCTTCTCCCCTCTCTTCAGATCTAATGAGGAAGCTATCTTTTCCCAGGTTTCAGAGTAGCAGCCGTGTTAGTCTGTATTGCAAAAAGAACAGGAGTACTTGTGGCACCTGAGAGACTAACAAATTTATTTGAGCATAAGCTTTCGTGGGCTACAGCCCACTTCTTCAGATGCATAGAATGGAACATATATTGTGGAGGTATATATACACAGACAGAGAGAATGAAAAGGTGGGAGTTGTCTTATCAACTCTGAGAGGCCAATTAAGTAAGAGAAAAAACTTTTGCATGATCATCAAGATAGCCCAGTACAGACAGTTTGATAAGAAGTGTGAGAATACTTACATGGGGAGATAGATTCAATGTTTGTAATGGCTCAGCCATTCCCAGTCTCTATTCAAGCCTAAGTTGATTTTATCTAGTTTGCGTATCAATTCAAGTTCAGCAGTTTCTCGTTGGAGTCTGTTTTTGAAGCTTTTCTGTTGCAAAATTGCCACCCTCAGGTCTGTTATTGAGTGACCAGACAGGTTAAAGTGTTCTCCTACTGGTTTTTGAACGTTATGATTCCTGATGTCAGATCTGTGTCCATTTATTCTTTTCCATAGAGACTGTCCGGTGTGGCCAATGTACATGGTAGAGGGGCATTGCTGGCACATGATGGCATATATCACATTGGTAGATGTGCAGGTGAACGAGCCCTTGATGGCATGGCTGATGTGATTAGGTCCTATGATGATGTCACTTGAATAGATATGTGGACAGAGTTGGCATCGGGCTTTGTTGCAAGGATAGGTTCCTGGGTCAGTGTTTTTGTTCAGTGGTGTGTGGTTGCCAGTGAGTATTTGCTTCAGGCTGGGCGGTTGTCTGTAAGTGAGGACAGGTCTGTCTCCCAAGATCTGTGAGAGTGAGGGATCATCTTTCAGGATAGGTTGTAGATCTTTGATGATGCGCTGGAGAGGTTTTAGTTGGGGGCTGAAGGTGACAGCTAGTGGTGTTCTGTTATTTTCTTTGTTGGGCCTGTCTTGTAGGAGGTGGCTTCTGGGTACTCGTCTGGCTCTGTCAATCTGTTTTTTCACTTCAGCAGGTGGGTATTGTAGTTTTAAGAATGCTTGATAGAGATCTTGTAGGTGCTTGTCTCTGTCTGAGGGATTGGAGCAAATGTGGTTGTATCTTAGAGCTTGGCTGTAGACAATGGATTGTGTGGTGTGTCCTGGATGGAAGCTGGAAGCATGTAAGTAAGTATAACGGTCAGTAGGTTTCCTATACCTTCCTATATCTTTTCCCAGGTGAACAAACCCATTTAGAGTCTCTATTGTTTATTCAAACACCAACATTAAGTACCTTTGCATTGTCTTCAAACTGAGGAAGGTGTGCTTTTCAGGCTGGTAAGATATGGTGGATATACATACCAAAAAGCATTCATGATACAGCAGTTTTCATAATAATACTTCATAATATCAACAGGTAGATCCCCAACCATCACACCTCAGTTAAGGATTATTATTTAAAACAGCCAACATGCTCCAAGCTTTTGCAATATTTTATGGTCAGGTTACCTAGGCAATGAAACTTCCTAAAACTGTGAAAGGGTCTGTTGCAGAACGCTCTAGATAATTTAAATTTTCTGGTATAACGTCTTAAATCTTAACACCTTTTTAGGTTTATTTTATTTATTAATAGCATTGTATCCTATGATACTGCATCAAATATTATAGTTTGCAGTACCGTATCTCTATTATAAATGAATAGGCATAGAGCATATACAAGAGAAGAAAAAGGTAAAAGACAAAATTACAGTATAACTTATAGAGACCACATGGTTAAAGCCAGCTAGTTAACTGTTGTAGTTACTCAACCTACATCTCCTCTGTGTAAAATACAAGCTTAGATCTAAGTTATGCCAGGTTTCTGGCTTGTGCATGGGTGTATGCAACATTAGTAACAAGTTCCATATTTTCTATATTATGACACTACATAAAGGGTGATTCTATTGCTTCCCAAGTGGGTGACATCTGTAATTGTGTACTTCCACATATTCTGCTAATCCATTAACATTCTTTCTATCCTAGTAGCACAATATGTCAATAGCTCAGCCCTGATTATGTTTGTTTTTGACCCTAATATGGGAACAACAACTCGGTGCTTGATGTGGCTGTACCCTTTATACCACTGCCCATCAGTTCTTTTGATTGGTTTGCAACCTTACCATCCCCCCTTGCCCAACCAGTACAAAGCTATTGCTGATGATCCATGTGTTTACTTCAGCTGCTGCAGCTTGATGTCATGGGCCTGTAGCCCCACCTTCTTCTGGTGCCGCATCCGGGCCCCGTTGGAAATACTCTTCTTTATGCCCCTCCTCCTCAAAATCCTTTTCTGGATTCATGCAGTCCTCGAGGTTTGCTCCATCAAATTTGGTCACCCCCTAGGAAATACAGTAAGTCCTCACTTAACATTGTAGTTATGTTCCTGAAAAATGTGACTTTAAGTGAAACAATCTTAAGCAAATCCAATTTCCCCATAAGAATGAATATAAATGGGGGGGGAGGGAGGGTCCAGGAAATTTTTTTTTTTGCCAAAAAGTATGTGTGGTTGTGTTGTTGGCGTGACATTCATTACAGGGAATTACTGAGGGGATTACCAGATCTGATGTGTCCTTTCAGGGAAGGTGAGGGCAATCCCGGTCCAAACTACAAATAGAGTATGTGGCAGGACTGTGGAAGACGCCACTAACACTGGTGATTTGTGATCTGAAACTGCTAATGCATGCTATTGTCCATAACCACAAGTACCAATGGCCTGATATTCTTGCAGGATATCAGTGTCTTGCCATGTGGAATACCATGCTTTGCAATACCCTCCTCTCTCTGTTCTACAGGACTTCATCTAGGGCTGTGGATGCAAAGGCTTTGCATAATGACTGGGTTGTCATTGATGGCCTCTTACACAGACTTGGGGTCAATGAGGTCAGGGCCATATTAACCCTTATGGGAAATGACAGGACATGGCTCCTCTCCATCGCCCACTCTCAGTCACCCTGGAGCTCATTGCTGAAGTGTATGAAGGGCTCACATCTCTGTCTGTAGTATTCAATCACTTGTTCTTCTCTGAGGACCAGGAAGGTGTGGTGCTGCTACAGCACACTGAACACAGGAGTCATGCACCTCCTGAACCCCAGAATCATAGGCTGTGACTGCTGATGGCTCCCTCTGACCCCTTTGCTTATCTAAGAGGCATCTATACAAGAGCATGGCAACCATGGCTGAGTGTCCTGATATGGCAGACATTGGAAAGTAGCTACAGCCTTAACCACAGCTATTTGTGGTATGGTATGTCTCACTGCTTCTCTCTGTCTCTTCCCCTTTATCCCATGTCCTCCTGCTCCATTGGGCTGTTCGCACTCCATTGCAGCATGACCTCGAAGTTCACAGGAGTGAACTCAGGACAACTATGTGATCATGAGTTATTGATCCCATTGTTGTCCATGGAGTGAATTGTCAGAGCCAGGACTAATTGGTGTGCTGGCCCAGTGCCATGTACACAGAAATAACTGCAGGGGATCACAGCGAACAAAACAAAGTACAGCACACAGGGGACAAAAATAGAATGCAAGCAACACCTTGCCACAGGAAATGGTAGAAAAGGCATAACAAAGAACACAGCCACCTCCAAATGGTGGTGGATGGTACCTGGGCCAACAAGCAGAGAAACCTCATCCCCAGGCATAACAGTCACCCACAAATGCCAGGCAGAATGATCGTGGCCAACAAAAAACAGTCCAAAGATTAATGATCAGGCAGCTCCTGTAACAGGTGCTTCTGTGCTGCTCCTCTGCTTGGTTCATGTGGATATATTGGCCTGTCGGTTTCCTTGATCTCAACCACCAAGGCAGTGAGATCACCATAGGGCACAATGCCTGTCTCTAGACTGCCTTTGTGGAGAAAGCGAGGGTTCTGGCCACTCAATCCCATTGGTTTGTGGGTTTCCTGGAACTCAACCACCATGGCATTGAGGGTCCCAGCTGTGAAGGACTTTCCGCTACATCACCTTTGCAGGGACACTGAGGGTAACACTCACCGCCGTCAGACTATTGGCTATGTTTCCACCCCTAGGGATTCAATGTAACTTCTTGAGTATATGTGTGAGCAATGACCCCTCCTTTTCCCCAAGCAGCAAGACACCAGATCACCAATCTGGTTGACTACTTTGGCCATCAGCTGTGTGCTCTAGACAGCATATGATCTGGTCCACTAATTACTTCTGTTTGCTGTACAGCAGCCCATGTTACTCAAGGAGCAAAGTCTCCAATGCTGCAGGCACTGTGCCTGGAAGTCTGTGGCAAGCAACTGTTCTATCTCCAATCCACTAAAGTCTTGCATGGTGCCTGGAAGTGTATGGCTTGCTCTAGGGGGGTCTTCCAGTTTCAAATACACCGCTGGTTGATGGGGATGAATGCTCAACAAGATTGGAGCCTTGTCTGGGGTCAAGAGTAGGCACCTGTAGACATGGAGGACAGTGTCCTGTTCCCCTCTGTCACAGGGAAGAGGGACAGAAAATGAGACCAGCCCATTAGTGGTCTAAACATTACTGTCCACAATGGTGGAGTTTCCTCTCATAGTACATGCTGTTTGTTGCATCCCACAGCAGCCTGGGTTTCTGTGCCTTCACTGATGGTCATCCCTAAATGGTGTTGCATGGCCATGATGCACACCTGGATTGGCCCTGCTAGGTGGTGATTATGGAACAACCTTGGGCTCCTACATTGAGGAATGTGCACGAGGTGGATAATTTTGTGGCTGAGTCGTATATTAGGGTGGCATGGATCCAATGTTCTTGCCATCCATTCAGGCAAGGGAGTATCCAGCAGGAAATGAACTAAGGTGACTTGTGGGTAGGTCTGGGTGCCATCTGGATACTCAGGACAGGAGGTGCAGGAGCTCTGATTTCTTGGTTGACTCCCAGACACAAGAATCATGCTAGTACTCTCTCCTGTTTGTTTGCTTGTTTAATTTTCCAAAATTCTAAATGGCACGTCATAGGCAAGGACCAATACCTTTCTCCAGTAAGGTTTGGGAACAAGGAGCTGAATTCAACATGCTTCTTTCTGGGCATTTTGAAATCTGACAGCTCTTCCTGAACATATCCCTCAAGCTCAAAGTGGGGACACTGAGTATGTCTAACAGGCTCTAGCAATACCTCATTCACCCTAGCTGGTTGGCCATACAGCTGACTAGATCATAGAATCATAGGCTTTAAGGTCAGAAGGGACTATTATGATCATCTAGTCTGACCTCCTGCACAACGCAGGCTACAGAAGCTCACCCACCCACTCCTGTATCAAACCTGTGTCTGAGCTATTGAAGTCCTCAAATCATGGTTTAAAGACTTCAAGGTGCAGAGAATCTTCCAGCAAGTGACCCGTGCCCCATGCTGCAGAGGAAGGCGGAAACCCCCCAGGGCCTCTGCCAATCTGCCCTGAAGGAAAATTCCTTCCCGACCCAAATATGGCGATCAGCTAAACCCTGAGCATGTGGGCAAGACACCAGCCAGACTCCCAGGAAAGAATTCTCTGTAGTAACTCAGATCCCACCCCATCTAACATCCTATCACCAAACCATTGGGCATATTTACCGCTAATAGTCAAAGACCAATTTCATTATACCATCCCCTCCATAAGCTTATCAAGCTTAGTCTTGAAGCCAGATATATCTTTTGCCTCCACTAGTCCCCTTGGAAGGCTGTTCCAGAACTTCACTCCTCTGATGGTTAGAAACCTTTGTCTAATTTAAAGTCTAAACTTCCAGATGGCCAGTTTATATCCATTTGTTCTTGTGTCCACATTGGTACTGAGCTTAAATAATTCCTCTCCCTCCATGGTATTTATTCCTCTGATATATTTGTAGAGAGCAATCATATCTCCCCTCAGCCTTCTTTTGGTTAGGCTAAACAAGCCAAGCTAGATGACTCATCATTCCTCTGATTCTGAATAAAGTCAGGCCCACTAGGGATGGTCTGGGCATCTACTTCTGGTGGGGTCAGAGAAGTCCCATCCCAGGTACAGACATAGGCTCTGTGGCTTGGGCTTTGCATGTATTCCACGGTGCCAACCTGTGATGGGGTGTACGGGGCCCTTTGTGGCCCCCTGCTGGAGGCCTCTCAGTCCTACCACACCCTGCCCAAGAAAAGCAGCAGTGAAGGTGGGTCACCCAGGCCTGCCTAGAGAGGCTGCAGGGAAGCAGCCAATCAGAACACAGCAGGCCCAATTAAAAAGGAGCTGAAGGGCCTGAGCACCCCCTGGCTTGAAGTGGTTTCCATCATATACAGGGTTTACAGTTTGGTTCAATGGCTTTCAGCACCTCCACTATACAAATTGTTCCAGCACCACTATGAGGAAGGAGAGGAGTTGAGATCTTTAGCCCTGATGTAAGAATGAAGAGGAAGGTGCTACGTGGGAAGTGGCCCAGGGAATAGCAGTAGCAATTACTAAAGGAAGCAGCATATGGCTGCTATTTGTAGGGTCCCTAAATCAGGGCCTGGAGCAGTGGGCAGGCCTGGGTCCCCCTCTCCCCCCCACTGGCAGAGTGGCCTAAGCCCTGAGAAGGGGATAAGTCTTGTTTAGAGGTCCAAGTGAAGGACAGGACTTAGAGTCTCCAGGCAGAAAGCCCAAAGCAGACACAGACTTAAAGCTTGCCCAGAAGGAGCTGAGGACTGAACCCAGAGACAGAGCTAAAGATGGTAAGAAGGGCTCAGGGACAGGCCTTGTTGGACCTTTTACTCTGGAAGGGGTTCCTTCATGCATTAGACTATGTGTGACTTAGCTTAAGGGCTGATCCACTGAACACCTCCGTGACTAGGGCAACAGCCAACAGGGGGCACCAAGAAAAGGAAAGAGTGCAGGTTTACACCTGGGTGACAGGAGGCGCTCACAAGAGCTGAGTGTCTCTTGTGACACAAACCATATGGTTGCTCTCTTGGGAGTGGGGTTCCCCTCCTGATCAGCGTGTGTAAAGTTACTTTTATGTTTTGCAGGACTGAGGGCATAATCACTTGCCTAAGAATATAAGGAATATAGGTTACTTTAATTCCCTGTCTGTCATAAGAAAGCCCTGGGAATGAAGGAGGAGATTGAGTATCGCTGAGGTAGACTTATATCTGCTGGGGAACACTCTGAAAGTGCCTCAAGAGTTCAAGACCATGCCTGAAGCTATTGGTATTGTGAAGAACAATTTGATACTGGAACAATTCTGTGTTGGCACTCTGTACGAATGACCTGAAAAAGAGGAGTGCGATTCTCTGTATTGCATAAAGAACTGGATGCAGCAGCTCAGAATTTGCCTCACTAGAGTTCATCTTCCCTGACATCCAGTGCCAGATTGACTGACAGATCTGTACTTTCATTTTTATTTACATCAGAGAGCAGGATGATAAGAAGCTTGATAGTGAGGATGCAGTCTGTGGCAATTAAATGTTTAGCTAACTCTTGATAAAACTGTTCATCTTCCAGGATGTTTTAAAACTTCTATTTTGACCTCTGCAGAACCAGCGGGTTTAAAAGAATGAGTCATTCCATTTGGAAATTATTTCTTTCAAAAGAAATCAGACTGTAAACTGCCAACTGAGAAAAAGGTGAGCTTCTGTTGTTTCTGTTAATAATACACATGCATAAAAACATTAACAAAGCATAGTCAAAGAATGGTAATGTGGCCCAAATATAGAATGAATGAATAACCATTGCCTCAAAGTGCATTTTATGCCTCACAGGAAGTGTGTAAAAGCATGCGAGATTTCTCTGGACCATCTTTTTTATGCATGGAGGAAGAAATCTGTTGACTTTCCATTGGGAAATTATTTTTTAAAAATGTTAGGAGTATGGTAGCAGGTGTCATGTAGAGGAAAGAAGGTTCAAGACCTGTTCATAAGGGCAGGGCAACTCATGGTGCTGAAATTGAAAAGGGGCCAAATCTGATGAGTACATATGATATAAAACCTAGTTCAGCAACATCTGAGCTCCTTCCTATATACATCACTACCATTAAAAAAAGAATTGAGAGTAAACTGGAAATGTGTATACTTCTGTTGGAAAAAAGGTCGCATTTGAGTGTAGTGTGAAGATAGCACAAATAACATGGACATGTGTACTCTTGCAGGACTGTGCTAAAGGCAGGATGTGTCAATGTCTTTAGTTTTTTAAAATCTGCTGTTAACCAGTATAGCAGTGGTTCCCAATCTTTTTGAGCTGAATCCTCCCATTCTCCCATCTACCTCCCAATTCATGATAGCTCAGCACTTGGGTCCCTCACATCCCTGACATTATTGCTGCATCTCACCCACACCTGTAAATGATATAACAATTGCTGTACCTTTAAAGGGAATGAAAATTGGAATTCAGGATGGAATGGTTTATGGCACTGAGATGTCCATCAATCTGGCAGAGAAACCAGGGAGTATGCAATTTCTTAGGATCTTAGGGCACCTCAAATTATATAAACTACAAAATAAATAAAAGCTACACTCGCTCTTTCCCATGTTTAGAATGGGACAAACAAGTTAACTTTTACTATAATAGCTGCAATCCATCTTTAAGTAATTGAGAATTAAAAAGCTTGCAAAGCTGAGAGTTGAGACTGCATATTGAATATTTAAGTCAATATAAATGGATCCAAGTGAACAGCTAGCTATTCAATATGCAGTTTATCTGAACACCAGAATTCCTCCTGCTGTTATAGCAACACTATACATTCTTCAGGATGAGCAATCCAGATTTAGCAAAATCTGTATATTGATATTTCAAAGAAATATAAATGACAAATGAGATCAGTTTACCATTTTGCTTTTTGCCTATGTGGTGTTTTGGTTTTGCAAGTAAAAAAACAAACCTACTTCTTGGTTTGGACTTGTGGCCTATGTAAATATTTTACATTGCACACAATTCTCAAGACGATTTGTGACAAACCTGAATTAAAATTATGACATTTTCTATTTTAAATAATTCTTTCCCTGCTTCTCGGCCAAGTGGTCAAATTTAAAAATGCAGCCCCAGTCTTGCCATTATACATACACACACAGAGTAAAGTGTCACTAAAAGTTACCCAACAGAGGTAACCACTTCTACCAGTGGACTTTGAGCATTTGAGAGATATTAAAGAAACTCTGTTATCAGCAAATGACTGACTGTGACTGTTCTTTAATGTTACCAGTGACCTTATAAAGTAGAAGGTGTTATAGCCTCCAGGAAGAATAACTTAACATACTCTGTTCAAAAGTTAGGTTTTCCCTCCATCTTTATACTCTATACATTATAAAAATCCTTTCTAGTGAGAATACATGAGATACAGCTTAGAAAGTTCATGTTCCAGAGCAGGGCTTCTCAAACTTTTTCATAATGTGGACCTGGAATTGATGATTCCAGAGGCCACCTGCCCTCCCATTTGTGAAGCAGCTACAGCTGTTGTTTAAATAGAACGTTTATTTTGTCTCTTCAATGTGATTTTAGAAATGGAAAACGAGAGGACTCAGCACCATGTCACAACTCTCCACAGACTACACATAAGGGTGCTGTGGGCCAGAAGTGTTCTGTAGGCACCACTGGGAAGAGGATCCTCTGTTAGTGTTACAACTAAAACACATCTTCCCTTAGTGTTAGAATGAAAAAGCTGGAAAACAAAAAACACAATGTAAAAAATGTAAAAGATACAATGATGTAATATAAACATTTACGGCTAAAGCATAAGTGGTTTGAAAGGTTATTTTGCAAGGGGTAAGCTCCAAAATATGTGTATGTTTATCTGAAATGTTTTGAAATCTTTCTGCCTTGGACATCTTTTCTGTCTTCCATTTTCTTCTGCCTGGTATTTACAAATCATCTGGATCCTTTAATCTCCTTCTTCAAAGTACAAAGATTTCTCTAATTAATCCTCCATTTTAGCACTAGTGGTTTCCGGTCTTATACATCTTCCTTCGACCAGCCTGGAATCACAGAAACACCTACCACTTTTTCTGAGATTCCACCACATATCTGACAGAATATCAGCTTGTCTGGCAGTCTCTGTACAGCTCAAATTGACCGATTATGATACATTGAAAGGGCTTTTCAAAGTCCCTTCTGACTCCAAGCCCCGGTAAACTCCAGTGTATGTAAGATTTGAAAAGCACAGTTAGCTCAGCAGACTCTCAGATTACCTAAATCATGACTATGTAAAATATCAGCAAAGGGGGTAGGAGAAAGTGGAGTTCAACAAATACATCTCTGTTTGGGAAAGGGGATTATTTATATAAATAAACTTTTTTTCAACACTTGGGTTGAAATTTGGTCAAATTAATTTTTCTAAACCAGTTTACCCTTTCCTGGTCATAATAGATAGAATACACCAATTGCTGGAATAAGAATTAAGAGATTTGTGCAGTTGATTAGAATTTATTTGACAAAGGTTTTAGATGGAACAGATCTTGAAAAGGGAATTCCTAGTGATCCCCTTAAAGATAAAACTCAGCTTCTGATTTTTCAGTTACTTTCAGTCTGGAACACTTATCTTCCTAAACTTGTTTGGGTAACAGAATGTTAGTTTAGCTGCTCAAACTTGGCTTTGGGGTAACCAACGAGAAACATTCCTGTGAAAAGAACTCTAAGGCCAAGGAAGCCTGTGGAGAAGCTGCATCTTTAAACCTGAAAACTGAACACTGGAGACAGCATATTGTATATCAGTAGTATTTATCTTGAAAAGGTAAAGTAGAGGATTAAGTGCCAATTAATATGTATTTTGTGTTGCTGAGTTCAAATCTTCAGTATTACATTCTCATTGCAAATCACTGTTTGAGATCCAATTATTTTCTTAAAAAATAACAAAACATCAGTATAGCTGTAGAAAGAAAATTATTATAAATTAATACTGTACTAAATTATTTTTAGATTAAAACTACACAGTTTGGGGTTCATGATTAATTCTTCCTATAGAAGGAAATATCCTCAGAGGTCAATAAAAGCCTGAGCGAGCTGATCCCTGTACAATTCTTAACACAGGCATGTTAACATCTTCTTAGCATATGCACAACGTGTCTCAGGCGGCACATGACCAGGATTCATCACTGAATGTGGTCCTCTGGTTGGATCATTAGTTTCCCCAGCTCGGGCTGGGTACTGATGGGGTGTGCGACATGAACACTGATCCAGGTCCCACACGTGTTGACTGAAACACCAAGAAGGTTTCAAAGTGATCTTTGTAAATTAATATAATAAAATGAAGTCTAATAATGCCTACCTCTCATAAAGCACTTTTCATTAGTGGCTCACAAAGTGCTTCACAAAGGGTGTCAGTACTATCCCCATTTCACAGATGGGGAAACTCAGGCCCAGGGAAGGAAAGTTGTGATGGATTCACAAGATCCTGTAATATTCTGAACAAACCTTATAGAATTAAGATAAAGTTTACTGAATTAAGTTAAATCTTACTGAGTTACAGTTAACACCTTTGTAGTTCATTGTATTAGAAATGCAAATATTTATGCATTATTGTGAGATTGTATGGAACTTCTTTGGTAGGAAGACAAAATTAATGCAAACTCTAGAAGGCATGAGGAAGCTCAAAGGTTGCTTTGGAACAATATATGTAAAATGGATTTCCTTAGGAACTACCTTGACGTGAGGGGAATGCAAATTCTTCCTCTCTGAAGCCAACCTTTCGAAGATATGCACTGAGGACAGAGAGACACCCTTTGTATACTAACAACCTCTTTCTGGAAACCTCAGTTCAAAGACTCCTGAACTCTAAAAAAAGGAAACTGAACATGTTATGAGTGTGCTTGTTCTGAGCTGAAGTTCTGAAGAAAACATGTAACCACCAAGATGCCCCTAGGGTGGAATGTTAAAATACTGCACCTTCCAGAGTCCATATGAGAGTTGGGATGAACAGTGGTAAGCTTATTAGAATGTGAATAGGTTCTCTATTGTTGTTGATGTTTTCTCTGTAATGCTTTTTACCTTAAGAGTAAAGTAGGCTTCCTTAGAAAGAACTGTTATACCTTATAAGTATAGCAACTGCACTGTTATCCATCTCTGAAGAGAAAGGAAGCAGGTGTCCCACGGCAACTAGTCAGTGCTGGGTAGGGTGACCAGACAGCAAGTGTGAAAAATCGGGACGGGGGTGGGGGGTAATAGGAGCCTATATAAGAAAAAGACCCAAAAATCAGGACTGTCCCTATAAAATCGGGACATCTGGTCACCCTAGTGCTGGGAATGACACAGCAAAGGTGGAAACTCTCAAGCCTGGGAATACCCTGGTCAGAAGAGAGAGAGATTGAGACTTGTGCCTCCACCCAAGAAAGACAACAGCTGGAAGTCCTTGCTGGATCACAGAGGGGAAATACAGGTGCAGTTGCCCTGAACTGTAATAGAAGTGACTTGCCCAAGATCCCTCAGCAGTCCAATAGCAGAAACAGGACTAGAACACAGGTCTCCCGAGGCCTAGCTCAACACACTATCCACTAGGCTACACTGCCCCTCCTATTTCAGACATCATAGATCTTGTATCAAACACAATAAGCCTGAAAGAATAGCTTTTCAAAAATTCTGCAGACTTGTGCTACTCAGGAGCATTTCAGAAGGGGGTTAGAATATAGAAACTTGCACTAATTCAGTAATGCCTCAAATATGGGATTTGTTTTCTTAAAATGTTTTCCTCACCACTGCCACTTCTGATGTTAAATCACTACATGTTAAAATAGTAGAGGGGTGAGTAGTATCTCTTCACCCACATTATTTCTAGTAACATTTCCCTCAAATGAAGTACCAGAAAAGGTGCTGGCCATTACCATGACCTATTATAAACTGTAACTTAGTTGCCTGAAATACAGGAAAATATTGATTTTTTGTTCCCTTTTGAAGTATCCTTTCATGCTCTCAATTGCTTATGATATCATGCCTTTCCTCCTTCACAAAAGTGAACTGTTGGCCCAGGTATGCAAATGAGGGGTGTATGGGTTTGTATTACAGTTAGCACTCAGACAAGTAGGACACACACGATTGCTCACTCCCTTTTTAAAATCTGATCCATAATCAGTGAGGATTGTGTTTTTATATGCATTTCTGATTCTTTGGAGTAGCTCCATTCCTTTCCTCCATTCCCTCTGTATCCTTGATGAAGTCTTAAGGACCCACCTTCTTTCCTTCCTTTCCCACCTCCGTGAGTCCCACACACTCCACAATTTCTGACCAAGGTGAAGTAGCATCTCAGACATTCCAGTCTAGGAGACTTAACCAATAAATATCAGGAAACTGCCTTCTTCCTTTTTAGACATTTTATCTTGAATCCCTGAATCATTACCATAATCCTTCCAATGCAAGGAAAATGAATGGAGACTCTTCCGCGAACATCAATGCGCACTGTTTATTATCTGCTTGTGGACACCAGTCACTCCTTCCCCGGTGCTGGGAGGTGAACATGCTGGCTTCACACTGCTCCCAATCTTTGCTGTGCTGGCCTTAGAAATAAGAGTCACTTTTAATGTAAAAGCTCCAAAGTAGCTGTAGTGCTATAAAATAATAATAAATATGTGAAATTGACACTTATTCATGACTCTGAATTACAGAACCCTACATTGAAAGCTTTAGACTTATTTCAATTTAATTAGATGGGAAATAATAATGCAGTCTTCCTAGGCATATGGGAATTTATGTTTCAATATAGATGATATAATTCAAGAAGAATCTTTATTCATAATTTTTCCAGAAACTCTAGACATTTTATGAAGAATTACACAAGTTTCTATAGAACACTTTAAACAAATATATTTCTCCTGGTACCCTGGTGCAGAATATGTCAGGGGTCAGAAGAAATCACTTAGGAAGCAAAACTGACTGCATTACCTTGCTTCGTACAAAAAATAGTAACAAAATGAGTTGATGCTGAAGTCAATTTCTCTTTATATCTCCTAGACTGGAAAACAACTGCTTTCATTAAGTGCCCAGAAAATGTCATTACAAACCTCAGGTTTGCTGCGGAATGAACAGGCCAGTATCAGCGTGGAAATCAGGCCTCCATGGTGTCATCCACTCTAACCATAGTGTGTGATGTGGTATATCCCACCAGATGCCAGTTTGTGTTGCCACCCTCAACCTAAACTGTTTGTCCAAGTTAAATCAAGCCATGCCCCAAACATATTATATGGCCACCTAATTATATCCATATATTTGAACAATGCTGGGCTTCTGTCTGGATAAGACACGATGCAATAACGCCTGCATTGATCAGGAAGGCAGCTTCCCAATTTTCCCATGTTCTAGTCACACTTGGCCACCTGAGCATTTCATTGCCCTGCTTGCTCTGCCCCTGGTTACTGTCTGTCAGCACCTCCCAGGGCAGCAGTGATAATACGTCTACATAGTCACCTCTCAAAATGTTATCTTTAGTAGTACTAAGAAGGTGAATTCCCATCAGATCAGCTACCCCAGCATAACCATACTTGTCACTGACGACTGGGAAAATCTCAGTGCCTTATTGCCCCCAGGCTGCCCCTAGGACAGCAATTCTATCCCACAAGTTCACATTTCTATCAATGGGTGAGTTGTAGGGTGCCCATAAATCACCCCTGTCCCCATTATGGGGTTCCACCCCTAGCAAGGGGCTGCCCTGACTCCCAAACTCAAGCCCATACTAGGTTTCCATTATTACCACTTTCAGACCTCCGCCCACCTATGAAAGCTCCCAGCTGCTGCAACAACTGAAAGTTAGCTTGTGATAGCTGTTTAATGCCATTAGCTTTTGCAGAAGGTGTGTGTACAGACAGCCCCAACACAAGTCCCAGGACACTGGGATTCCCTCCCCCTCTCCCTGTAGCTCATTTGCTAGTTCTGCTACCCCTAATAAATTTGGTTTCTCCTGCCCTGCAGGGGGAAAGGGTAAATGATCTCCCTTCCCTCCCTCACTTAGGTCCCCTGACAGGGAAATTGGTCAAACTCCCTGAACCCCATTGATGTCCCCCCCAGAGACACCCATTGAAACATGGGACAGAAGGGACTCATTTTCACACCCTGCAACCTTCATCTGGTGCTGGTCACACTCACTCCTGTCAGCTGTGTCACTCTCCTCTCAAGTAATCCATTTATTCAAATGTCCGTGCTCAGGGCAACCCACTACACCTTGTAACCCTTGTAATGTTGTGGAAACAATTTTGGAAGTAACTGCCCGGACTTGAATCAATTCTTTGTTAGTTCCATCCCTTCTGCCCGCCCCAGTGCAGTTATTTCACTGCTGGGAGTGGCTGCTTGCCCAGAATGCATGCTATTTCCCAGTAGAGGGGAATCCAGTTGGTAGACAGACCAGACCACCCTGGCATCTGCCAACCCCGGTCCTAGGTCCAAACCTTTCCCCACGCAGCAAGGATCCCACTCCCTCATGTTCCATGGCCCCTGGAGCCCTACTCTGTCCCCCATGAGCTGGGTTTGCAACTCCTGCCCCCATCTGCTCTAACACATCTTCTATGGCCAGCTGGAAGGGGGATGACACCTCCCCACTTCTTGTTCTCACCAGTCGGTTATGGTCTCACACTGATGAGTTTGAAGCTCCCTCCCCTTTCCCTTCTGCTACAAAACACCCACTTCTGCTGCTGTCGTCTGGAAGGGCAGGATCTTTCCCCCACACTTCCCTGTTCTTCCCAGTCTGCTACCACGTGGAGCCATGAGAGAGCAGAGTTTGCTGAGCTGCTGTTCCTGCTGCTCTGCCTGCTCCAGATAAAAGAGTGTATTTCCTGCACCGGCATGGAGCTAAATAGTATTAGTCCCACCTCTCTTCCAGTCATGAGTGGAAAGAGGGTCAGTGTCCCCATGCTTACCTGGTCTGAAGCTGCTGCAGCAAGTCACTCTGGCTCTCTAACCCTTAAAGGGGCCACACACTTTTTCCTACAAGCCAGACAATGGCCCCCACCACTTACTATGCAGTGAAGTCATTCCTTGCAACTGTGTAGTACCATCTTTGTTTCCTCCAAGTCTTCTGTGTTTGATCCACCAAGGTATTGAGTTACCTCAATTCCCTTTCACTCTTTGAGAGTACAGGATTGAGCCTAGCACTTGAATTTTTTGACCAATTCTAATTGAGTCCTCTGTGTTGATACTACCTATCTTTACTACTCATCCACACTAGTTCTGATTGCTGCAAATTTCCTCACTTCTTCACTTCCACTTTGCACCCTCCAGTTTTCACCACTTATCATTTTCCTTTGATTTATTGCCTTTTGAATGCCCAAACTACTCACTTGCCATTGTGATCCATGCCTTTGTGATACCACAGCTTGAGTGTTGTATTACACGTCATTTGAAGGTACCCTTGAAAACCACTTGTACAGTGCAAAGTGCCTGCATTCAGATACAAACAAGCACAGGTTTCAGCAACCAACATTTTGACACTTGGCTTTAACAAATGGTATGACAATGCAGTTGGATGCCATAAGCAGCCTTTGCTTCTATGAAAGAACTATCATTGCCTACACACTGTAGTTAACAGAGACCAGGTATAAATTTGAGGAAGTTGGAGGAAATAACCCAAAGCTTTGGCAGATGAGTTTCAATCCACAGTATTTCTAGATCACATTGCAAAATTCTCTTAAGTAAATCATTCTCCAGAGAACTGCAGCAGAAGAAAGCCAGCAATTAAACAAAAATAAACATGTTAAAGCAATTCATTTCTCGTACTGAATGATCCTGTTGTTTTCAGTCATCTATGTACAAGTTCCCCGAATTCATGTTTGGTTATGCTTACCGTAAGGTTTCATGTGACAGGCATATGATAGGCAGGACACTGACAGCAATTTTACTAAACCCTAAATTTTATACATAGTAACATAAACATACATACCACAGACACTCATCTTTATTATCCTAAGCATATACATTCATTAACCCTTTTTCTATTCTATTTCCTATACTATAGCTAGCATGCCGTTGTCTTCTTTCTCTCTCTGCTCTGTCTAAGGATCCTTTTCTGCTCTGTTCCAGCAGCCCTGCTGCTGCTGTCACCCTGCAGTTGCTTCTGTTGCTTCTTCGCTCTTTTAAGTTTCTTCGGATCTTTTACTGGTTCTCCTTCTTCTTCTCCTGCTCCTAGCTTGATGACTTTTCCTCTTAACTCTCTGTCTTTTGGCTTGTTCTGATTGGAGGATAAGTATGCTAATGTTAGGACTGAAAAACAAGCCAATCACCTTTAAAATCTCTCTGGTCCATATTTATAGACCAATCATAACTGCTAAGTCTAATGACAGGTTTCAGAGTAGCAGCCGTGTTAGTCTGTATCCTCAAAAAGAACAGGAGTACTTGTTGCACCTTAGAGTCTCTAAGGTGCCACAAGTACTCCTGTTCTTTTTGCTAAGTCTAACTGTCAATCAAAGCTATTACACAAAACGTCTTAGTATTATGGGATGTTTACTATTATGGCCTGGGGACCCTCACCTAGTTTTGGACTGAATATGCCTGACTGACTCCTCCCTTCAGTTTTGGAGTGACCTTTACCTGAGCTTAGTCCATATCTGGCTACCAACACACTAGCCATAGGCTAAGCTGCTTAAACTGCCAAGTCACTGTTCTTGGCTGTGTGCCAACATTGTACGCGCACTTAAATTACCAAACTCTTAAACTATAAACTATGACCTTATTTCTTTAGTATATGCTTAATTCAGGGATCAGCAATCTTTGGCACGCGGCCCGCCAGGTTAAGCACCCTAGCGGGCTGGGACGGTTTGTTTATCTGCCGTGTCCACAGGTTCGGCCGATCGCGGCTCCCACTGGCCGCAGTTCGCCGTTCCAGGCCACTGGGGCAGCAGGAAATGGTGTCCAGCACATCCCTCAGCCCACACTGCTTCCCGCAGCCCCCGTTGACCTGGAGCGGCAAACCACGGCCAGTGGGAGCCACGATCAGCCAAACCTGAGAACGTGGCAGGTAAACAAACTGGCCCGGCCCACCAGCATGCTTACCCTGGAGGGCCGCGGGCCGAAGGTTGCCAATCCCAGGCTTAATTGTTACCTTATGCACCTTAGTTATTGTCTACCGCTTCCATCCCATTTCTTACCAAGATAATTAGTTTTATTTCAGTTCTTCCCCTATTTTCAGTTAATGGTGGCAAAGCAATGTTTTCAGTGCTGTGTTTAAGAAACAAAATAGAACAGATCAACATTTTTTTGTATCAGAACTGGTACCCAGAAGAAAAAAAGAAAAAGGAGTAGGGGAGGAAGGAGACTGAAGAAGACACATAGAAAAGTACATTAGTAGTACGGTTGCCAACTGTCTAATCGCACAAACCCAAACACCATTGCCCTGCCCCACCTCAAGGCCACGCCCCTGCCCTGACCCTTCTCCAAAGTCCCCCCTGCTCACTCCAGCCCCCCCATCACTCGTTCTCCCCCACCCTTACTCACCTTAACTGGGCTGGGGCAGGGGGTTGGGGTGCAGGAGGGAGTGCAGATTCTGGTGGAGGCAGCATGAGGAGACCCCCTTCTCCCCCACTTCTACCCCCAGGGACTGCAGGTACATGCCGGCCACTTCCAGGCGTGGTGCGGGCCCAGGGTAGGCAGGAAGCCTGCCTTAGCCCCGCTGTGCCGCCAGACTTTTAGCACCTAAAATTGCCTGGTTTGGCATCAGTAGCCTCCGGGAGATAGGGCCTGATTCCAGAAGACTCCCGGTGAAACCGGGAGGGTTGGCAACCCTCATTAGTAGTACCCATTAGGTTTAGCCTCAAGATCCTTGTTTCCTTCTTACTAGTATTACTGAGGAAAGTATAACCAAGCTTTTACTCACAATCTTTCTCATCTGAGCTATCCTTAAATAAACAGATTTATTCTAAATGGTATACAAACCTCAAAAAATTGTATTGCAAAATGTTAAACACATAAAACTAAGCTGAATTTGAAACCATACAACAACCAATCTCTAATCTTCAGACTTTTCTTACAAGACGTGTAATAGAAGGAATATAAACACACTGAACAGCATCAGTACAGAAAGCAAACAAGTCTTACTTGAAATAAACCCATAGCAAATCAAATAAATATAAATCACTTTTATAAATAAAAAAAATGAGATAGTACTGCTTTTTCTATTGAAAACTCATCTGACTGGTAAAAATGAAAGCTAGAATCCAATCCTGTTCCCACTGAACTCAAAAGGGAATTTTGCCTTTGGGCTCAATGGAAACATGATCCAGACCCGTAGATGGTATTTCCTCCACTGCCAAAATATTTTATGTTTGACTATTGGTCTTCTCAACAAAGTCTGTTAGTTGAAGATGTTTTGCTGCTTAAGAAGTTTGAAAATGGCATAATAAAAAACAGTCCCTAAAAATCCAACATCTTTTTGCAGTGGGAGGTTTTATTTTTTATCATTTTTAAAGAAAACACCTAACAAATGTGATAGATTAATTTATGTCCTTTCTGTTAAATGTACAAAGAAGAAAACTATTTCCCCAAATAGCAGTTTCTACCATTTGGTGTTTGCTGCAGTTTTGTCGTTTTTCTTTGGCTGATGTTTAAAAAACAATAATTAAAACTCTTTACAAAATCATTTGCACTCCCACTGTTTCCTCCTTCTAGATCTGAAAAGGTTTTCAAATAATTATCTGTTTGTGTGAAAGTCATTTTCATCTGCATTTTTGCCTCTGATATAATGGTGGGAAATGGAAATAAAGGGAACTGATGGGACCTTAGGTGCATTCCTCTTTAATGCACCTAAAACATGAGCCTGTTCTCTGACTTGGGGGTGGGGGAGTGGGGAGGAGGAAAGTACAATGTGCTTGGGACTTATTGATTATTGCATTTTCTGTGTTTATAAGGAAATATAAAATAAAATTCCAAACAAGTCTGGATAATGACTGCTGGGCACAATTTCACAATGGGGCTCCACACAAAGTTTTCATTAAATGACTATAAATTGCTTGCATCTGTTTTTTCCTCCTTGGGACATGTATGGTTTGGATAGAGGGAAGATGGTATTTACTGTCATTTAGAGGCTATAATTTTCCAAACTGAAGTATCTTCATTTAATGCAACATGAACCACGTCCTCCAAGGCCATTTTAAACAGATGTTCAAATGGCTTTAGATCTTTTCCAGTTTAATTCAGTCTGATTTTTGGTGCAAGGTTTCTACTGATTAAAAACTGCCTTAGTATTTAGACATTATTACCATTGTTTTAAAACTGTCTGTCCCAACTGATTCAACACAGGCTTTGTACATCTGCTAAGACTCCTTTCATACAAAGATTTCTTTATGCACAATGATGACTATCTTTCAATATTTCAGTTTAAAAATATAAATCTATATGAGGTAAATGAATGCAACAAAGCCTTAAACTTTTATTTGTGACTGTAACTTTTAATTAAAAAAACATCCAAATCAGAATTCAAGTTTTTTTTAAAGTTTATTCTGACAGAGATTGTGTTAGATATCAACTCAGAGGAAATAAGAATAAAGCCCCTTACCCAATAGTGATAGTAGAAACACAGGTCAAGCATTTACTATTTGTCAATCCACCTTCGTGTTTTCTATAGCATCTCACAATAGAATTAAACACTTGCCATATAAATTGGGTCTATATGTAAAGGAACACTATTGTCTGCGTATGTCATGGATGGAGATACAGTCTGTGATGCAACTGTGTGCTATTGACCTTTGTTTGCTTCCATGGCCAAAATGAGGCCCTTGGTGGTGATCTGCAAAACAGACTGTGGAGAAGCTGTTGAACAGGGGCCTCACAGCAAGTTGCCCCATTAAGGAAAGGACGCTGGCCCATTCTGCATGAGCTGAAGCCTCTGCATTGCTTCCACTTTCAGCCCTAAATACCACAGGTTGCAGTAACCAGTTTGGAAGTGATGAATTGTAGGCAGTGGAGTCAGTGACATCTCACTACTTCTCCAGGTTTATGAGTTCACATCTCCTTTTCTCGGAGCCATTTTCTTCTTAGGTTCCCCACCAAGTCCCTTTCACCACCTCTAGTAAGGTACATGTCTACACAGCAATGCCTTTAACTTTTTCCCTTCCTTCTGTAGGTGTAGATGCTGTCTTTCCATGCATCGTGAGATCAGCATTTTCTTTGTCAGACCTTCCTGCCCCCCAAGCAATATATGAAATAGTTGGGTAAAATACATTAATTCAAACCTTGTTTAAAACTTGAATCAAACCTTGAACTTCTGAGGTTTGAAGGGGGGAAAATGGCAAATTCATTTTTTTAAATAAAATATGATTTTCCCCTTGTATTCTGAAATGAGCCAAAATATCATAAAACCCCCAAACCACTAAGGTTTTTCTAGCTCATATTAAACCGGCAGTTAATGAAATCTCATGAGAGAGACGGATCTTCTGAGAGTCTACAGAGGTTTCAATAAATATAAACTACATATGAAATCCTAGTCCCCTTCAAGTGAATGGTAAAACTCCCATTGACTTCAGTGGGGCCAGGATTTCTCCAAGGTGTGTGTGTAAACTGCACATTTTGAGATGCACCCATCAGTACCCATCCTTATGGCAAAACAATGGGATATATTTTCCTTGATATGCATGCTTAACTTCCATTATTACTCCTTAGTTCAGAAAGATTGTTTGCTCTCCAAGACTGTCGCTCATTCCCCTGATCCTGCAAACATTAATGTCATAATTTTACCCTCATGAGCAGTCCCACACACTGCCTGCTTCTGTGTGGGGGTGGCAGATTATTCCACATCTGCCTATCTTAGACCGTCCTCTGAATCATCAGCTACTAGCGACTTTTAGAAACAGGATACTGGACTAGATAGATCTTGGGTCTGGTCCAGCATGGCAATTCTTGTGTTCATATGGGGTAAAATTATCATCTGCATACATTGACATTTGCAGTAATGAGGCATGTGAATGTATGTTTGTCATGACCATCATTTTGGGACACATTTTAGGATTTCTCTGAATAAATCATGAACTTTGTAACATTGCCCAGACATCTACCAAGCAAGACTCCTCCTATAACTTTACAAGTTTGTGTGCATGTGTGTATTCATTATCACAGAATATGGAAGGTTTTTTAATAGTTTAAATATTTGATTGTTTTTATTTTGCAATTTGATGAAAATAATTGGAGCTCATAATTATTATAACTTTGTGATATTTCAATGTTTTTACTTTGACTTTTCCTATTTTTGCATGAAAAACAACCAGCCTTTTTCATAACCATTTATCCTTGCCCTTGCTAATGAGACTACCAGTGTGCGTGGGAATTGCAGTGTAGAAAACTGTCCACTGGAAACTGGACAATGAACACCAATTCTTTTTACACAAGGCACAGAACAGGCATCTTTGTCATTACCAACCTGAGCTAGGTTCAGTTCAATGATCTAAACCAAATAAGATTTCTCTAAGACACCCATTCCCTTCCTAACTAATATTAACATTATTTAAATTAATTCAGGAAAGAATTGAAGACCTGCATAAAGAGGAACATTATAGAAAATGTAAGACAAAGTTTTATAGCAGCTTAAGGTATGATACATCTTGTACCAAGGGAGTATAGCTTGCACTATTAGAGGAGACAGACTCAATAGTTAAATAGGGCTTTTCTGTCTCTTAACTACTATGATCCTGTTTCTAGCTACCAGAAACTTTTAACTGAAATCCTGACTGTACTAAATAACATTAATTTTGTTTCTTATACTGGTCTGTTTGATTATAGAAAATTAGTGAAATGTTTATGGATGATTAAAGTCTGTGTAAGTAATATTCTTGTCTCACTAGTGTTGTGTTCAGTTATGCTACATATAATCTTTTTTATATTAAAAACTAGATAGAATTTTGGTCCCACACAGAAGCACTGATATTATTCTTTGTATATAGTCTTTTGTGTCTTAATAGAATGTCATAACTTATCCCAGTATCTATGTTCTTGTGATTTATAATTTTGTGTGTTATGACATGATGCTGAGTGTGATTTAAACTATGCAATAGAAACCTTTTCTGAACAGGAATGTCACATATTCTTAAAATTCTTTCCTTACTAGAGTCATTATTCATTCTAAACCTGCATAATAGCATCTTTGTTATGCAGATGATAAATTATTTGGTTCTTCAGATGAAAACAAATATCACTCAGTCAGCATTTGTTCATCTTCTCATTTTCATGGAAAATATTAAATTCAAAAATAAATATTAATTGTCCTATTAGAATTGAAAATTGTCATATTCACTTGGATATGTTTTGCAAACATATTTCTTCCTATGAGAATGTTGTGGTATGTGCCAGTTATTTCCCTCAAGACTCCTCTGTGAAACATAAGTTCCATTTCAAAAGATTCTTTATAAAATACCAGACCATCTTTGTAATTCATTACCGTCACCACTAGCAATCCCTATAGGACATTTCAGAATAATTGAGTAATTTTGTGATGGCTTAAGATTTTCCCCAGCCAAAATGCTAATAGAGAACAATCTTTACGTTTTGGTTCAAATGTAGTAGAGAAGAAAATTTCAGTAGTGAGGGCAGGGATAACAGAACACTAACAATTTCAAATTCACTCCCAAATTAGAAATAGCACTGTCTATAAACTTTCCAGTATATTTTTGCAACACATCATTCCACCAGCCCTTTTCTTCTTCTTTTAGGTTTATTCTATATTTTTTAAATTCTTTTCTGGACAAGTACTTATGAACTTCTATTATTCAGCTAGTAGTGCTCATATTTTGTGTTCACTTATGTCAGTTATTGATGGATTAATCTTGCTTTTCCAATACAGCTTTGCCAGTATTTTGTTTTGTTTGTTTGTTTACCTTTCATGATCCTGCACTATATAGGGACTGAATACAGAGCTTCTTTCTGAGCCAGATACACACCAGATACGTTCAGTATAATAGGCTTTAAAATGCTCTGCCCAGATTAGTTTATATAACAGGGATCGGCAACCTTTGGGACGCGGCCTGTCAAGGAAATCCGCTGGCGGGCCGGGACGGTTTGTTTACCTGCAGTGTCTGCAGGTTCGCCAATTGCAGCTCCGATTGGTTGCTGTTTGCTGTTCCAGGCCAATGGGGGCTGCAGGAAGCAGCAGCCAGCACATTCCTCGGCCCGCGCCACTTCCTGCAGCTCCCATTGGCTTGGAACTGCGAACCGTGACAGTGGGAGTTGTGATCGGCCTAACCTGCGGACGCTGCAGGTAAACAAACCGTCCCGGCCCACCAGCGGATTTCCCTGACAGGCCGCGTGCCAAAGGTTGCTGATCCCTGTTATATAAACTAATCTGGGCAGAGCATTTTAAAGCCTATTATACTGAACGTATCTGGTGTGTATCTGGCTCAGAAAGAAGCTCTGTATTCAGTCCCTATATGGTGCAGGATCATGACAGGTAAACAAACAAACAAACAAAATAAAATACTGGCAAAGCTCTATTGGAAAAGCAAGATTAATACATCAATAAGGTATTTTACACACACTACCTCCTAGTGGCTGAACAGTATAATACAGTTTAGCATTCCATTACATTTCCCTTATATTATATGAACTAAAGCAATTGCAATATATTTGTAAACCCAAAAGTTTTTAAAAAGTTGTTTTCCGTGATTCATTTCTAAACAGAACAAAAACTGCATATACTAAACAATGTTCCAGCTTGTGTTTAGCTGTGACACTCTGACTACCTTTCCCAGACCTAAAGAGCTCTGTGTAAGCACAAAAGCTTGCCTCTTCCACCTACATAAGTTAGTCCAATAAAAGACATTACCTCACCCACCTTGTGTCTCAAGGAAAAAGTCCGTAATTTAAAATATCATTTAAAATTAATGAGCTAGATCATCAGCTGACAAAAAAATCATGTCTTAATTTTCTTCAGTGGACCTATGATGATTTACACTAGCTGAGGATCTATGTGTTGCATACTGCAGTCCAGGGCCGGCTCCAGCTCTTTTGCCACCCCAAGCGGCGGGGAAAAAAAAAAGCCTCAATCAGCGGCACTTTGGCGGCTGCTCTACCGTGCCGCTTCATTCTTCGGCGGCAATTCGGCAGCTGGTTCTTCCCTCCGAGAGGGACTGGGGACCCGCTGCCAGATTGCCACCAAAGACCCGGATGTGCCACCCCCTTCCATGGGCCACCCCAGGCACCAGCTTGCTGCACTGGTGCCGGCCCTGCGGCAGTCTTTTAATAACAATGATACCCTATACTGCAAATTCTGTAAAAAGAGGTCATTGGTGTCTATGCCATTATACTCCCCCACCTATGTCTCAGGTTATATTACTCAAATCACAATCAATTATTTCTCTAAAGGGCTGTAACATGGGGACTGGTGCAGAGATTGACAAGTGAGGTAGTAAGGCTGGTCCATGACACCACTATGTATAGGCACCTTAGAAAATTCAAATAATAAAGTCGCTTCATGGGAGAGGAGGGATTTTTGTTGCATGGTTTCCTATCTCTGATGTCACTTGAATCAAATTTTGTCACCTCTTTTCATAGGGCGGAAACATTGTGCTCCCATTTGGAGCTGGGAAGAAATTGTGGTTATTCCCAGGGGGTACAGGCTAGCAAAGCAGTTCCTTTGAATGTTGGGAGTTTGTAAGTTTGGATGCTCAAGTGGCACATGAGGTCTTTAACTTAAACATGCTTCCTTAACTGATTTCTTCCCAATTGAACATGCAGTCTAATCCTGCATCTCTCACTTATCTGAGTATTCCTTACTATCCCAAAGAGTCACTGAAACCAATGAAACTATTCATTTGAATAATAGCTGTAGGAGTCAGAGGCCTGTGGGTACTATGAATTGAGTGCATACAAATACAGTATCAAATGCTCCTCTCACTTGCACTGATACAACTCACATTGAAATCAATGGGGTGTAACTGAGAGGAGAATTTGGCCCATATTGTGAGTCAAATACTTAGGAATGTGCAAGCCTGTCTGCTGCCATGGAGGAGGTCCCTACACCGGGTAAACCTATCCTGAGGATCAACATTCCAACATGTTGGAACTCATAGAAGCCCCGAAATGGGCAATAAAGCTCCACCAGATTCAACGGATTCTAAATATCTCTCTTGTCTGTGAAGTAGCCCCTGAGGGCAGCCAGGAACAACAGGAACTGCTTGGATGAGGAAGAGAGAGAGGAGATTAGGTGCTCATTGTGAGCTGCCCAAAGAACAGTTGCTTATTGTTAATTAGGAGATGTTATTGTGAAGAGAATTCAAGTGTTCCACATTTCTTTTCATTTTTCCTGGGAACAGTGGAAATCTTCAACCCAACAGTCCCTCTCCCCTGGCAAACACAATAACACAGTCTGGCTGCCTTAGTGAGATCCTCAGTGTGGGTTGACAAATCTGACACACTGAACTGGACAGACATAAAACACCCATAAGTCATGAGGTGAGCCTTACTTATTTGTTGGCTACACCAGACATCCTGTAATCAGCTAATAGTTACGTCAAGTGTCTTCTGTCTGTAATTCACTTAAGGCAGAGTAACTTGTTAAAAATGCTTTAAGATTCCTTCTGGAATTAGCATGTGACTATACAGAGGGTAACTGAGGCTTGTTGTATGGCCTATTGGCTTTTTGGTTTGGTTTGGTTTTGTAGGGGGACAGTTCAAGGTGTTTTCTACTTGCCCACTAATTAACAAGTATATTAGCATCAACAATAGTTCATCAAACAAATTGATTATTTCTAGGTCCTGACCTGCTTTGAGGAAACTGACATTTCCAGACAGCCATGGTTAAAAACCAATTGTGAACATAAGAATAGCCATATTGGGTCAGCCCAATATCCTCTCTTCTGACAGTAACCACTGAGAGGTGTTTCAGAGGGAATGAATAGAACAGGCAATCGTTGTATGATCAATTTACTGAGTGATTCATCCCCTGTCATCCACTCCCAGCTTCTGGCAATGAAGGCTAGGGACACTCAGAGCACGGTATTCTATCCCTAACCATCTTGGCCAATAGCCATTGATGGACCTATCCTCCATTAACTTATCTGGTTCTTTTTTGAACCCTGTGTGACAAAGTTCCTCCTCTATCTTGGTGGGTCTTGCGCTTATTGGCGGATTTTCTTGCCTCAGAGATTCACCATGTGGGTTGGGGAACAGCCCAGAGACCTTCCCCTCTGGAAGAACACATAGTCCAGGTCAATTGGGAGGTTTGGGGGGAACCTGGGCCCGTCCTCTACTCCGGGTTCCAGCCCAGGGCCCTGTGGACTGCAGCTGTCTATAGTGCCTCCTGTAACAGCTGGATGACAGCTACAACTCCCTGGGCTACTTCCCCATGGCCTCCTCCAAAGACCTTCCTTATTCTCACCACAGGACCTTCCTCCTGGTGTCTGATAACACTTGTGCTCCTCAGTCCTCCAGCAGCACACCCTCTCACTCCTTGCACCTCTTGCTCCCAGCTCCTCACACTCACACAACAAACTCAAGTGAGCTCCTTTTTAAAGCCCAGGTGCCCTGATTAGCCTGCCTTAATTGATTCTAGCAGCTTCTTCTTAATTGGCTCCAGGTGTCCTAATTAGCCTGCCTGCCTTAACTGGTTCTAGCAGGTTCCTGATTACTCTAGTGCAGCCCCTGCTCTGGTCACTCAGGAAACAGAAAACTACTCATCCAGTGACCAGAATATTTGCCCTCTACCAGACTCCTGTACCACACTGGTCTGGGTCTTTCACACCTGTTATAATTTGGGTCTTCACAACACCACCTTGCAATGAGTTCCACAGGTTGACTGTGTGTTGTGTGAAGAAGTACTTCCTTTTTTGAACTGGGTAGCTCTCACATCTCTCCAGAAAGCTAACACATGAAAGCACCCCTATTCAAGGAAATACTTTAATGTTTTCCTGAATAGGAATGTAAGCAAGCACTTCCATACTTATCTGAACTTTAATAGTAGTCTCTAGAAATAGATCATAAATCCATGGAACATTTCTATGTAATGGCAAGGCCTACATTCAAAAGTGTATGTGCTCATATGGGTCAAATTGTAAATTAGAGCTAGAATAATCCTTTCACATGATGTGGAGTGTCCTAATTTTGATATAAAATCTAGTATAAGCATTTATAAACTGTGGGAAATGTGGAATGGAGTTCCTGTTCTTTTTACAGGACACAAGCAGTTAAATCAGTTAAATAATTGCAGAATGTTTGTATACAAAATATTCTGGGCAAGGAGGGTAATTCTTTCCAGTTAAATTAGTTCAAATGCTCAGCCATTTGACAATTGGATTAAGATAATTTAAAAAAAAATTTAAATTGCTTATGAAAACCTTGGATAGATGCATACATTCTTTTAGGATTTTGATTTTTTTCCTAATCATGTTTGATTCCCCAGTTGCACGACACATTTCACTTACATACAGCAAGTGTCTGGTATTTCAGGTGTTCTTAGTTAATATTTCATGCTCAGTTGATATTTGCATGATGGTCAGAAATTAACACAAATATTAATATCTTTCTGTTAAGCAGTCAAGATCTACCCAAGAAGTCTTGTACTATTTTTCTCATTTGGATTTTGGCTAACTTGAATAATTTCCTAAGTACATGTCACCATACAAACTATTTTCCAAACTTGGTCTGTATGTTTCTTCTTTTGTTAATTTAATATGTATAATTTTAAACAGTTTGTATATGGCAGCCTAAAATTATATTGTTTAGACTTCTATTCATACGAATATTGAGTTTTATGTAAGGCATTGGTAACTTCTAGTCCAGACTCCTTTTTGCTGTGTGGAGAACAAGATGAAAATGTAAAAAAATATGGATATGAGATCAAATTTGTTTACCCCAGATTCTTTTTTAGTAGTGATGTACTGTACCCAAGCAAGAAATGAGAGATTTGACCACAAACTTTCAGGACTTTTGTGTTATCCAGATATGAATTTTCTGTCTCTAATCTTTCCCACAAATTGCTTGTTTAATTGAGACCATTATATGAAAAGATCAGAGTCAGATTTGACCCTAATGTCGAAGCCCCATCTCTAACTTCTAGATTAATATAAACTGAAAAAGGATGATTCACACACATTATGCTGTTACAGATTCCTGGATCGTAAATTCAGTTTCTTACTAATTCCATGTAACACACTTGTATTGACTGGTCAAATTGTGGTTACTCTATACTTTCAGATGCCTTTTGGATATGCTTAGACTATCCTCTGAGCACTCTGTTTTTACCTTTAACTTCTGGAAGGCAGTTCTTCAACACATTACCTGCTGCCTATAAGCACTGTTGAGGCTCTGATGACATTCCAACATATATACTGATTTCAGAGGCAGTACTTCTAGGCATTAATAATTCAATATGCTCTTTGAGATGAGTCAGGTTAACTGAGTATATATTGTACCAATAGGACATAAAACTGCACTGTGTGCTAATGCAGTCTCTTCCCAAACTTGCACATCACCTTTCAGCTCCTTTAAATAGATGCTCCAACAAAATAACAGGTAATTCTAGAAATTATGTTAGGCGTGAGAGATGGAACTCCTGCCACAGATAGAACAAGTTCTTTTTGATGAAATACCAAAGAGTGACCATTTTTTCTTGCACAAGACCCAGCAGTAGATTCCATTTTTACATCAGCCCCCTCAATGTTTCACAAAAGCAATCTTGTTACTATAGAGTTCAAATGTAGGAATCCATACCACTGCAGACATTTTTCACAAAGGAAGGGCTTTTAAACCAATCCAAAACCATAATGGGCAATCAGTTTGTTCGATAGGGTGCTTCTTTTTAGTTGAATTACTTAGCTAGTCCCTATGAATATATATATATATATATATATAAACCCAAAGAAATCAAGCTGACTTGCCTTTGCCAGTTTAAACTTTGAATTCTTAAAGTGGAGTTTGACTTCTAAGCAAATGTTTAGCAAGACGGGAGACACAAAAGATCTAAAATCTAGAATATTTATCATTTTTGAAAGTTAATCTTTCTAGGTTTACTTACATATATACATGTACCATAGGGCTCTGAATTAAGCTAACACTTCTAATAAATCTGGGGTTGACAAAACTTTAAAACAATCAGCTTCTTGAATGCATGAATACATTGCTTTATGAATAGATTTAGTGTACTCATTTATGAAGAAAGGAATTTACTTAATGCAACATTACATGGCAAGGCAGAGGTAGCAATAACAGATCATTTTCCTGAATTGACTTATCTTGAATGACGAGATGACACAACTGTTTAAATAAGAACTTCATTGTTGCCAAACTTAGCAGATACGTGTGGCAGAAAGGCACCAATTGTGCTATTTAGAATATATTATGGGCCTGATTCTGTCTTACTACAGAACTCAGTGCTAAAGGAATTAAACCAGTGTAAATCCAGTGGAAGTAAGAGGAGAATGAAGACAAGTAGGTCCTTATACTGTTTCAAATAGGACGTCAATTTAAAGCAGCAGCACGCTAATGAACAGGTAAATGAAAGGGGATCAATTCAGAAGTGCCAGAGCTGCCTGGTAGAATCATGGGAAGTCACACTGCTCATGGGTCTCAATTAATGATTTGTGGGGAAAGGGATAGAGGGAGCAGGAGAGAAAGTGGAAAGGACTCTATTGTGACAGGGTAAGATAATGCCCAGAAGAAAAAAAAAACAAAATCCCCTTGGTGTCTTCTAGCCAAGAACACTGGAAATAATTTAGACCCGAGGAATGAGGGTGATGTATGATTTTATAACAACAGTCATCTATGCATTTCTGTACACAGTGCTACCGACTTATTCTTCTTCAACAAAATTAGCAGAACTTTTCTAGAACAAAAAGCGCATGAAGCCTTATACTGAAATGATCTAGCGCTGCTCCTTACAATTCTAGTAACAAACTTATACTTTTACTACTGATGAACCCTTGAGAATGTTTTTAAAATGTCTTCCAGATTATGGGCCTAAAGAAGATTTATTTAAAGTTACATTAATCTTCTCTCATATCTACCCCTCAGACCCTTAATTTTTGTTGCTCTTTTCTGAACTGTCTCCAATTTGTTTACACCTTTTTGGCCCCAAAATAAATGGAATACTCTAGGAGAGGTCTCACCAGAATCATACAGACAGCAGCTTTAAGATGGCTGCTTTGTTATATGATACTGCCTGTACTCTGCCCCAGGATACAGAATTACCCATTTATTTAATTCAATTGTCTAATCTGTCTTCGCAGAATGAATTTATATCAGTATCCTAATAATGATATGTGAGTAGCCATAATTAGAGAAATCTCAAGCCCCTTAGAGATGTTTCTCCAAATCAGCTGAGGTCATAGGGGTCATTCAAAGCTCTCCATCCTTTCCAGCCACGCCACCTAATGCAAAGGAACCCTCTGAGGGCACTAGGTCCAGCAGCTTACCACAAGGGGAACAACAGCAACTGGGAATAGCCTTCCCAGCCTCCTGATAGTATCACTTACTCAATCCTGAAATCCGTTCCATGGATTTCTTTCTTATTTACTGTGTTCTACTGGTTGTTGTTTTTCCTTTTAATTTCACCCCTCTGGTACCACTACAATTCTTCAGCTACTCAGCCTCATTTTCCCTGGCTATTGGACTTCTTATCGCCATCTCACCTCTCTACTGTCTTCCATATTTTGTTCAACATCTTTATTAATGATCTGAATGATTGGATGAATTGCACCCTCAGCAAGTTCGCAGTTGACACTAAACTAGGGGGAGAGGTAGATATGCTGGAGGGTAGGGATAGACTCCAGAGTGAACTAGACAAATTGGAGGATTGGGCAGAAAGAAATCTGATGAGGTTCAACAAGGACAAGTGCAGAGTACTGCACTTAGGATGGAAGAATCCCATGCACCGCTACAGGCTGGGGACCGACTGGCTAAGCAGCAGTTCTGCAGAAAAGAACCCGGAAATTACAGTGGGTGAGACTCTGGATATGAGTCAGTAGTGTGCCCTTGTTGCCAAGAAGGCTAATTGTATATTGGGCTGTATTAGTAGGAGCATTGCCAGCAGATCAAGGGAAGTGATTATTCCCCTCTATTCGGAAATGGTGAGGACATATCTGGAGTATTGCATCCAGTTTTGGTCCCCCCACTACAGAAAGGATGTGGACAAATTGGAGAGAGTCTAGCAGAGGGCAACAAAAATGATCAGGGGGCTGGGGCACAAGACTTACGAGGAGAGGCTGAGGGAACTGGGCTTGTTTAGTCTGCAGAAGAGAAGAGTGAGGGGGGATTTGATAGCAGCCTTCAACCCCTGAAGGGGGGTTCCAAAGAGGATGAAGCTCGGCTGTTCTCAGTGGTGGCAGATGACAGAAAAAGGAGCAATGGTCTCAAGTTGCAGTGGGAGAGGTCTAGGTTGGATATTAGGAAACACTGTTTCACTAGGAGGGTGGTGAAGCACTGGAATGGGTTACCTAGGGAGGTGGTGGAATCTCCATCCTTAGAGGTTTTTAAGGCCCAGCTTGACAAAGCCCTGGCTGGGATGATTTAGTTGGTGTTGGTCCTGCTTTGAGCAGAGAGTTGGACTAGATGACCTCCTGAGGTCTCTTCCAACCCTAATCTTCTATGGTTCTATGAATTTCCCTCTCTTTTTCTCCTCTCTTCTCCCTGACTCACACAATTACTTTCTTTCCCACAGTACAATGGCAAGTGTTCCCCACCCTTGTTAGACTGTAAACTCTTGGAACAGGCACTGTTTTCTTCTGTGTTTGATATAGGGCCTAGTACAATGGGGCTTTTGCTCTTGACTGTGTTTTTTCAGTGTTACCAATATGTGGTGTGACACAGTGCCAAATCTACATCCATTGCGTACAAAAAATGTATCACGACTCATTCAAAAATTCAACGTGGCTTTAAGTGGAATATCCTTTTAACAACTTTTTGAAGATATTATACCATAAACAAGTCCTTCTATCTGAGATTGCCTCAGGGGGATCCCTCTCTTACCTTTTCCCTATCTTCCTGCAAGCTCTGTTTTAACTTGAACTCCCAAAGAAGGCTTTTATTACTGCAAGCAAAGCCCAAACAGCCCATACATCAACTAAGCCTCTCTTATTACTTCACCCCAATTAGGCCCACCAACTTCTCTTATAAAACTTGACCCAGCTGCTCTCTCAGCTTCTCTGGCTCATAGGCAGCTATTCTGCTTCACTGCAATATAAATAATAATGAAATTCAGAGCCATCCATACTAAGTCAGTATAATAACCGTATTCAAATTTTGCCAAGAAAACAAGCTCTAAACAACTTGAGGGAATAGGGAAATAGAATGTAGATACATTGTATAAAACAGTGTAGAATACTAGATAAGTAGTATGGAACTTTAACTAGAACAGATCTCAGCTGGTTTCAACTGGCATAGCCCCACTGAAGTCAAAGGAATTTAATAGTGCAAGATATGTGAATTTAGTCATGATAGAAAATTATATAAAACAGTTGACAACTAACTCCAATGTCCTTCAAAAATGTGGCAATAAGGAACCAGATAATCTTATATTAGGACCAGTTTCTTTAGTTATTCTTTAACAAACAACAAAAAATAATAAACAAACCCATCCCTGTCTGTTACTCTGGTTGCACCTCTCCTCTCTTCACCAGCCTCTCTTGATGCCATATTACAATGGAAATTCACGTCTAATTTGTTGTCCTTTGTTTACCTGGTATTCCTTTTAACATTAGAAATAGGAGTTCAGAGATCATGATTAGTGAAGAGACCAAAAGTATAAAAACTGTTTAATTTAGAGAAGAGATGAATAAGGGGGGAGGACATAATGGTGGTGTTCAAAATAATGAATGTATAGAGGATGTAAATCAAGTAGTCCTACTTACTTTTTCTCACAATACAATTGAAAGGGAAGAAATTTAAAAGTTGATAAGGAAATATTATTTTACACAATGTATAATTATCCTGTGGAAGTCATTGCCCCAAGATATTGATTGACAGAGATCGTACAAATACAAAACAGTATTAGACATTTATAGGAATGGGGTTGTTAACATGATATTAGAAAAGATTTTTTTTTAAATGAGAAAAGATCATCAGTGCTTCTGGGCAGAAGCCAATGTCTTAACTTTTGAGGTTCTGAAAGAAACTTCCCCTCTGGCAGATAATTTCATAATTGCCTACTTCAGGATTTTTTGCACCTTCCTCTGAAGCATCTGGAACTGTGACTAATGGAGACAAGATAATGAGCTAGATATGCCACTGGTCTTGTCCAGTATGGCAATTCCTATGGCTTTACTGCTGTCCTACACTTCACATTCTTCCCCGCCCCCTCAAAAGTCAATGGATTTTAAAAAAATTATTATTATATATATATATATGTGTGTCTGTGTTTGCCTGTGTGTATATAGACAGAAAAATACAAATTTCATTTTCTAATTTTTTGCCCATATTTTTAATCCTCTGGGGCCCCTTCCCAACTTTTTTTTTTTTTTTTGCAACTCCTCCCAAAGAAATAGCCACAAATAAACTAGTTCACATACAGGTGCATGTATGCGCACAAGCAGACAAATACACATACACACCTGGCAGTGAGTCCAAACAAACATTTAACCAGACCTTTTAAAATCTCATTAAAAGGTTAACTTTTAAAGGTAAAATCCTGCAAAATACATGATACTAGGTGTAGTTCTTATTACATTGAGTAATATCATGTAATTCAGTGTGACTTGTCATAGAATGAAGTATATGGTAAGTACTCCCTGAAGGTCAAGTGTTTCAAGTTGCACACCCAGAAAATGAAGCACCCAAAATCACTAGTCTCATTTAAATATTTAGGTCTTAGTTTTTGCTTCTTAAAGACTAAGAACTAAATGTCTTTGCAGAGTGTCTTTTCTATTGTTTAATTTTCTACATTATAAAGTATTGTACAATTTTAAAATTCAAGGGCATGTCTGGGTTAAAGCCCCATGGCTCAAGAGAAGAAAACTCACTACAACTTTTGACCTTCAGTTTTTAGTGGTTAACTCAAGTCCTCAAAATGTTTCCTCCTAATGTTCTGTGGCGATGTGAGAATATAACTGAGTAGCATTTGAATTAGACAGAAGTCAAAGAAAATTCCCACTAAAAAAAAAAAAAATAAACCATGAGGTGACACCAAGCATATTCTGAAAAAATTCTGAGTAGCTAAAAAAAATCTTAACTTGGATTCTGACCTCTTAATATTGTAAGGAAATGCTTTATTCATTAAAGTTTAATGTAATAGCACAACTTTGCAGGTAGGATCAAAAGCTGCCAACTGTTTAGTTTTTTTCTTTTTTAATTTCATTTTGCACTCTACCATTACACTGGGAAAAAAAGAAATTTGTTACATATAATGGTGCCTCTGCCAGAAGGTGACCTCGTTCTATGCTATTCCCCAAATAGTCATTTACAATGTTAAGTTTTCTGCAAGCGTAAGTAAATATATTCCAATTTATTTGTATTTGATGGAGTGTTTCACATTGATAGACAGCTAGTTGAGAAGTTTAAAATTGTTTTGAAGTAAAACCTTTGAACTCTCTCTTTTTTTTAATTGCTAAGGGAGTTAATCAAATTTATTTTTTAAAGTAAGTTTGCCTTTTAGTTCAGCAAGCTAGCAGGATATATAACTCATCTCTCATGGAAATATAAATTTCTAGAACACATCAGAGAGCTTGAAAAAAATCCAAAAAGGCTTGTATGATTACAGAATTTGCAAAGACTGCATGGAGACAGGAGGAATATAACTTTATTTTTTTCTTTGGCAGATGAGGGAATGGAAAACACTTGAAACAAAACAACCTCTAAATGTCAGGCTTTTAGGCACTGACCTCTTACATCACATCACAGAATTAAAAAAAAATAATAATAATTAAGCCCTGTTAAAGGAAACCTTAAATCTCTCTTCTTGATTTTTCTTTTCCATTTGAAGTGTTTTGTCTGAAAGCTGTTTAAGATCTTCCATAACTTTTCACGTATTTTGTCCAAATTATTTATTTGGGTCCAAGATGAAGTGCAGATACTCTGTACTGAAAAGTAAATGGTTTAAAAATTTTGATCATGGGGGTTTAATCTGAATCAGATTGTTTATTTGATACATGGGAATGTCTATCAAATGAATATGGTAAATGTCTGTACGTGTTCTGCTTCAATATTTATCACAAGCAACTTAAAAAGCACTAATTTAATTTAAACTGCAAACATTTAGTATAATGTGAATGTTTTTTCCAATCCAAATAACAGTTTAATTGTATCTTGCAGAACGAATCTTTGTCATTAGCGACATAGCTTTTGATTATACCAGCAAAATAATTTTGAATCTATCACTGTTTATTGTATTGAATGATCCACAATTATCTCCCTAATTCATTTATAAAGTAATTAGATTTTTTTCTCCATGTAATATAAAACAAAGAGGCAACTTCAGGATACCAATTTATTAGGAAAAGTCAGCACAGCAAGAATGTAATGCAGTTTCAGAAAACTTTACTTATTAACTTTCTTGATGGAACATACCATTCTAGAAAATAGCTATCAACTACTGATGATCATCTAGGCCCCCAACCTGCAAATACTTACATATGCAAATAATGTTAGGTACATCAGTAGTATCACTGAATTCATGTGGATATGTGTTCATAGGATCAGGGTCTTGTTGCCTTCATACAGGAAAGAAAATTGGTAGTTTATATATTTTGAATCCTTTCGTGATTTATAATCAGAAAGTCATGTTTAAATGGTCCTTCTTATGCCTTCTGTGCAATGCTCATGAACTGGACTCCTGATACAGCTGAGAGGAACCAGCTGCCTAAGAGGGCTGCAGCTATGGCTGTTGTTGAAGCAAAATCCCAGGCTTGGGAGGATTTTGGAGAGACCATGGAGAATGACTACTGGATGGCCTCAAAGGTGTTCTGGCAAACCATTTGTTGCTTTAGGAGGGGTTGGCGGGACATTGTCCAGGCTATACTCAACAAGATTTATGAAATGCTGACCTTGACTGAGGAAATCATAGAGAGGTGGAAGGAGCACTTTGAGGAACATCTCAACCTGATGGACCTGCCCCCCATTCAGGAGGCAGTGCTGGAAACCTCTGGTGAGATTGGATCTATTTCTGATGCTGAGATTGATACGGCAGTAAAGTGCCCTTGTAGTGGTAAGGCAGCAAGGTGGACGAGATTCGTCCAGATATGTTGAAAGCACTGGACAATGTTGGGATGTCATTGTTAACATGCCTCTTCATTGTTGTATGGAAGGTGGGTGCAGTACCTCTGGACTGGTAAACCGGGGTGCTGCTCCCAATCTTTAAGAAAGGAAACCAGAGGGTGTGTTCCAACTACAGAGGTGCCAGGGTGCCGGAGAGGAGGTTACACCCATTAGTTGAACCTCGGATTCAGGAGGAACAACACAGATTCTGTCCCAGACGTGGAACAACTGAATAGCTCTTTGCTATCTTGCAGATACTTGAGGGGTTGCTGGAGTTTGCTAATCCTGTCTGCCTTTGTTTTGTAGACCTAGAAAAGTCATATAACTGCATTCCTGAAGATGTCTTGCAGGAAATGCTGTGGGAGTCTGCAGTGCCACTTTTGCATGCTATCCGACCCCTCAACTCGCAGACTGAGAGTTGTGTTCATATTCTTGGCATTAAGTCAAGTTCGTTCAAGATGGGCATTGGACTCTGCAAAGGGTGTCTCTTGTCCCTATTCCTCTTCATGATTTTCATGGACAGGGTATCAAGGTGCAGCTGATCTGTGGAGTGCATCTGGTATGGGGAAGCAGAGGTGGCATCTCTGCAGTTTGCAGATGATGTTGTCCTTCTTGCTTCTTCAGACTGCAATATCCGATGCGCACTCGAATGTTTTGCTGCTGAGTGTGAAACAGTTGGGATGAGAATCAGCACCTCCAAATCAGAGGTCATGGTCCTCTCCTAGAAGAAAGTGGACTGCTCTCTCCAGGTGAGGGGGGAGCAGCTGCCCTTAGTGGAAGAGTTCAAGTATCTAAGGGTATTGTCCCCGAGTGATGGTAAGAAGGAGCATGAAATCAACTGGCAGATTGGTGCAGCGGGAGCATTGATTCAGGCGCTATACCGATCCATAGTGGTGAAGCAGGAACTGAGTTCTCAGATGACGCTTTTGGTTTACAGGCTAATCTACATCCCCATCCTCACCTATGGTCATGAATTTTGGGTAATGACTCAAAGGACGAGATCGCTGGTACAAGTGGCAGAAATGAGGTTTCTGCACAGGGTGGCTGGGCTTACTCTCTGAGACGGGGTGTCAAGGCTGTATCCCCACTTTGAACTTTAGGGTACAAATGTAGGGGCCTGCATGAAAACTTCTAAGCTTAACTACCAGCTTAGCTCTGGTTCCGCTGCCACCATTTCCCTCCCTGGGAAGCCTGAGAAACCTTTCACCAACTCCCTGGTGAGTACAGATCCAAACCCCTTGGATCTTAAAACAAGGAGAAATTAACCATCCCCCCTCCTTCCTCCCACCAACTCCTGGTGAATCAAGATCCAAACCCCTTGGATCTTAAAAACAAGGAAAAATCAATCAGGTTCTTAAAAAGAAGGCTTTTAATTAAAGAAAAAAAGTAAAAATCATCTCTGTAAAGTCAGTATGGAAATTAACCTTACAGGGTAATCAAACTTAAAGAGCTCAGAGGACTCCCCTCTAGTCTCAGGTTCAAAGTACAGCAAACAAAGATAAACACTCAAGTAAAAGGTACATTTACAAGTTGAGAAAAACAAAGGAAAGCTAACACGCCTTGCCTGGCTATCTACTTACAAGTTTGAAATAGGAGAGACTTGTTTAGAAAGATGTGGAGAACCTGGATTGATGTCTGGTCCCTCTCAGTCCCGAGAACGAACACACTCCCAAACAAAGAACACAAACAAAAGCCTTCCCCGCCCAAGATTTGAAAGTATCTTGTCCCCTTATTGGTCCTTTAGGTCAGATGCCAGCCAGGTTACCTGAGCTTCTTAACCCTTTACAGGGAAAAGGATTTTGGAGTCTCTGGCCAGGAGGGATTTTATAGTACTGTACACAGGACAGCTGTTACCCTTCCCTTTATAGTTATGACACGGGGTGAGGAGCTCAGCTATTCAGGAGAGCCTCGAAGGAGAGCTGCTTCTCCTCTGGATCAAGAGGAGCCAGTTGAGGTGGTTTGGGCACCTGATAAGGATGCCCCTCTGTGATGCTTCCGTTGGAACTCTACTGGGCAGGTCCCACTGAGAGGAGACCACGAGGCTGACCCAGGACACGCTGGATGGATTACATCTCCCGGATGGCCTGGGAATGCTGTGGAATGCCCCCAGGAGGAGCTGGAACCTGTTGTGGAGGAAGAGGTGGTCTGGTCCTCCCTTCTCTCCATGTTGCTGCCATGACCCTCACCAGGAAAGGTGTCATAAAGGAAAAAGAAGACGAAAGAAAGAATGTTTAAATGATGTTATGTCACTTATAAATGTTTATAATTGACCTAGAATATGAATTGCTATCATAAAATATATTGGTTCTTATCAGGAACCTAGTTAGCACTATGGCTAGCAGTGGAGTCAGCCATCTCAATGGCAACTCTCCCCCGGACTACATTCCAATGCGATAGCATGGTGATGAGCTGAGCTATGGAGAGATAAATAAAGACGAGATCAAGAGCAGCCAGAGACAGCGCTCAAGGTCTGAGCCACCTGCATTGAAGAAGACAGTGCACTTTTTTCCTCCCTGCAGAACCCCATTTTATGGTGTTTGTCATGGGAGGAAACAATCTAGGACACTGTAAATTCAAAGAAAATGTAGGAGACACTGCCTAATATGTGAAATTTCATTTATTAATTTTAGGGGCCAGATCCTCAGTTGTGGTAATTTTGTGTAGCTCTAATGAAGTCAGTGGAGATATGATAGTCTATCTGGGCAGAGATAACTACTTACATGGACACCTAGGGAAGTACTGGATTCTTAATCTCTTGAAGTCTTCAGATCAAGACTGGATGCCTTTCTGAAACATTTGCTTTAATCAAATTCATGTTATTGGGCTCCATACAGGAGAAATTCAATGAAATTCTATAGCATGTGTTGTACAGGTCAGACTAGATAATCTAGTGGGCCCTTCTGGCCTCCAGATCTATGAACACATCTTCATTTTTTCTGAAGCTAAGTAAACATTATAATTATATAAATGCATCCACAAACCAATATCTAGGTAAGCAGAAATATCACTGAGAGATAGGAATAGGGATACCTTCAAATGACTAGAATAATTTTTAACATGGATTATTAACTTCAGGTTGATAAAGAACAGGTAGATATTTCTTTCTTCCAAATCAAAATTGTAGCATTCACTTTGCACTGGTATAAATGCCTACACAATGTGCAGATCATTGTTGAATCAAGCCTTTTACTGGGACATCAGAGTTAGGGTGTGATTCCTTGATCACATAGAGACACTCATGTAGCTCTGATCTGAGCTAGTGCACTAAAATAGTAGCGTAGCTACGGCAATATGGGCAGTGGCAACAAAAGCTAGCAGCAATGAGGATGTGCCCACAGGATTCAGGTTGGTATGTACTCAAAGTGGCTAGCCCAGGGGTTGGCAACCTTCGGCAAGCAGCTGATCAGGGTAATCCGCTGGCAGGCCGCGAGACATTTTGTTTACGTTGACCGTCCACAGGCATGATCAATGTAAACAAAATGTCTCGCGGTTCACCACCGGATTACCCTGATGGACCACGTGCCGAAAGTTGCCGACCCCTGGACTAGCCTGTGGCATCATTCGTCACTGAGCTTGTTACCATGGCTACACTACTATTTTTAGCATGCTAGTTAAGATGAGAGTTAGCATGAGTATCTCTAGGCAAGCTGGGAATCATACCTCTAGCTTACTGTGTAGACATAGCCAAAGAAAACAACTTCTCAAGCAAGGGCTATAGCAGATTAAGTCAGACAACTCTCCAGAAACATGCCATGCTGTTTTATTTAATTTACTTTTAAAAGAGGGCAAACTAGCAGCCCCAAATGTTGCTTCTGAGAAACTACCTTTATGATGTCAAAAGAATCTATTCAGATAAATGGATCAAAATTCTGCCCCATGTTACAGTGGAGTTGTGCGTATACAAATTGGGTCCAAACTTGTTTCCTTTCTGACTAACTTGGCCTTATGTTTTGTTATTATTTGCATTTTGGTAGCACCTATAGGCCAGGACCTATTGTGCGAGGCACTGTACAAACATATAACAAAGAACCAGTCCCTTCCCCAAAGAGCTTTCAATCTGAATAAAAGAATATATACCAAAGGTGAATACAATACATAGATGGAGAATACAAGGAAATAATGATACATGCTGTCAGCATGATGAGCAATGATCACAAAACACCAGCTAACTAACCATCACTGATTTTTTTTGTAAAAAGAAAAGTGTAGAAGAGGGATATGAAGGAGGTGTGAACATTTGCAAAATGTTTTTGTTTCCTATTTTATACAAGTAGGTATCATGGCAACTATTCAATCTCTTAAATCATCCACTCTGTTTAGGAACTAACAAATCTGGCAGATGGCTGACTATCTGAACAAAATCCTAATAGTTTCACTCCTCTTTAATTACCACTAGAAAGTTAATTTCCTGGAAAAAAAAAGGGGGGGGGTCAGGATCAACCTAAATCATCATATACAAAAATGCTGGGTAAAAGATATGACTGGAACAGATGGCACTCAATTTGTCATGATTTGAAAACAGCTAAAGATTATTAGTTTAATGTAAGTGTACAATTACAAAAGAAACCCCCCCAGCAATATTTCAGGAGAACTCAAATGATCAGACTTGAGGAAATTAATGTGAGTTAACAGTTGCACAGTACTTGAGACAGATAGAATTTAAAGTATAAATTACTTTAAAGCAAAAAGGAGAACTTTAATATTATTCTGTGCTTTTCTGTGTTTCCCTCTGTATGCAATGTTATAAAAAGCTAAATTAAACTCACACTGCAGTTTGCATGATGTTTCATTTTGCAAACAATGTTGCAATTCCATATGTGCTGGCATTTAATGCATTTATTAAGGCCTAGCTTGGAAACATTACTACCTTTTAGTTCTTTACCCAAAATAACAAGTAGTTCAGTATTTAAAGTCTTGTCTAAAGGGGGGTGTAATTTGATAGCTTTGATAGCTGTAGTTCAGCAAATAGTAACAATCTAATTCTCTCCATCCCTGACTTATACTCTCATCACTACACATTTTATGATCCCACTCCCACAATCTCTTCACATATGTAATTCTCAGCTTCCCTGAGAGTTCCATATGCTGGGGCTTGCAAGATCAAGGCTAAAGGCTTTCAAGTACTATCACCTAGCAGTAGAGCATGGTGCCAGTATTCTCAGTATTATTCTTGCAGGTATAACTGCAACATTGCCCACCGCTGTTTTGGAGATGTTTGTACACAATCCATACATACATCACACAGTGATTTCAGGAGCAGCCTGTCACCAGTTTATATATAATACCTTGCATGACACACTTAAGATATATATTATGACAATAGTGTGTTGGGGCAATGAGTGTCCAGCCTGATGTGAATTACAGCATGGACAAGCCCTTTACCACTTGAGATTGAGGGACTCCCAGGGTTACAAAGAGTTACAGACGTGTGCTGGACATATGTTCCTAAAATGTGTTTGGGAGGCAGTGCATAAACCCAGCCTACCCTAGACAAAGGAATGTGGATTTGCCTGTCTGACCAGCCTGGTCACAGGCAGAAGACAATGAAAATAACTTTACATATAAGGTAAACAAAGCCATCTAGATAAACAAGCAGTGGAAAAGACCATTTAACAAACATGCTGTGGGATAGAATCTACACCTTAGGAAGACTTTCTGGGTCTTGAGGCAGAGACAATGGACTTTGGCAATGTAATGAGAGCAAAACTACCTTTCAGGATCCATCACTGAGGGGATATAGGGTCGGTACAGAATCCTCCAACCCTGTGAAAGTTGCATCCCCTAGTATGGAGGGTTAGGAGTGCTGGTAACTTGATGTAAGTAAGACAACTACTTAGGCAATGATTGTAACTTGCTAAGATTAAGTTTTAGTCACTAGAAAGAACATTTTATTTTGTTTGTAACCGTACCTGTCTTTCTCTTACTTACTAATCACTTAAATTTCTGCTCTTGGTTAATCAACTTATTTTATTACAAAATCATCTCACTGCTGAGTATTAAAAGGACGTGTGAGTCTTCAGCTAACATAACAGGCCAATATGTGCTCTGTCTCTTTGGAGGCAGCAAATTTAAAACTTCTCTGAGTGTCCAGTGAGAGGGACTGGACAGTGCAGGAAGACATCTCTGGGGAACTTGGGATTCACTGATTGTTACTAGCAAGGCAGAGGTTAGACTGGCAGATTCTTGAAGAGTTTGTTGGCAAGGCAGGTAGGCTTGTGTGTCAGGGAGCTGACCTACAGCTTAGCAGCTGCAAAGATCTCACTCTTGCTAGGGCACAATGGTAACATAGTGGTTAACGGTTCTGGGTGTCCTACAGTATTATTCTTGCAGACATAAGTACAACATTGCAAACCTGTGTTTTGGGCATACTGAATTCAGTTAATTGCTTGCTGTGGGCTGACATTTCACATGCAACATCTTAGTTTGGAAGCACAATTTTTAAAGCAATTTTGTGGGGAGTGAAGGAATTGTTTGGCTATGCATCCCTAGCCTCTGTCTGTCAGAGGATGGAGATGGATGGCAGGAGAGAGATCACTTGATCATTGCCTGTTAGGTTCACTCCCTCTGGGGCACCTGGCATTGGCCACTGTCGGTAGACAGGATACTGGGCTAGATGGATCTTTGGTCTGACCCGGTACAGCCTTGCTTATGTTCTTATGTTCTAAGTGTAAACCAGATTAGGAGATCAGTTTTGCAGCTTGCAATAGAGTCCTTGGTGGGCGAGGTGGCCTAGTGGTTAGCACACCTATTGCCCACCTTGCACCACTGGTGGATCTGTCTTTCAGTTCTGTTCCTCCTTTATTCAGAGGTGCAGTGCGGAATACAGGTGGTTCAAGTCCTTCCTGTAGTAGGGCCAGTGGTAAGGGAGCCCAGGCCCTGCACCTCCACCAGGCTCTGACCCAAGGCCCTAGTGGGTCAACAGTATCCCAGAGTTACCATCTCTGGGTCTCTACCTACTGCTGCTTTTCCCCCCTGCTTTCAGTCCCAGATAAGGTGAAAAGAAAAGGTAATCAAACCATCAGTGTCAGCCAAGCTCAGCATATAGTCTCAGTTCTCTCAGGGAGGCTTTTCTGGAGCCATTGTCAGGAGCCTACAAGGTAGATCTGTTCTCCTCCCAAGCTTTCCCCCTTCCGAGCTGGGTTCCTCCCTTCTTAACCCCTTCTCCAGCTGGAGCAAGCTCTGCATGGTGGGACGGGCGGGGCTACCTAGCCCCAGTACTGGCCTTTAGCCCCTTCTGTCCCAGTGTGGGGTTTTATACTATCACACAGCTGATGTGTGTACAAAACTCAGGCCATGTCTACACTACGAGAGTAGTTCGATTTTACTTGCATCGAATTTTTGGAATCGATATTGCAAAGTCGAACGTGTGTGTCCACACTAAGGACAGTAATTCGACTTTGTGAGTCCACACTAACGGGGAAAGCGTCGACATTCGAAGCGGTGCACTGTGGTCAGCTATCCCACAGTTCCCGCAGTCCCCGCTGCCCATTGGAATTCTGGGTGTAGCCACAAAAGCCTTCTGGGTAAAAAAAAATGTGTCCAGGGTGCTTTTGGGTAACTGTCGTCATCCGTCCATCACTCCCGCCCTCCCTCCCTGAAAGCGCCGGCGGGAAATCAGTTCGCGCACTTTTCTAGTCAGTGACAGCGCGGACGCCACAGCACTGCGAGCATAGAGCACGCTGCGACCATCGCTGCAGTTGTGGCCGCTCTCAACGTCTCGCAGCTTATCATATACCTTTCCCTGAGGCAGATGCAGATAAGTCAGGCGAGGAGGCTACGGCACCGTGGTGAGGGCCTGAAGTCTGAGAGTAGCATAGACCTCTCAGAAAGCACGGGACCCAGCGCTGAGGACATCACGGTGGCAATGGGTCATGTTGATGCTGTGGAATGGCGATTCTGAGCACGGGAAACAAGCACTGAGTGGTGGGACCGCATAGTGCTGCAGGTCTGGGATGAATCCCAGTGGCTGCGAAACTTTCGCATGCGGAAGGGAACTTTCCTGGAACTTTGTGAGTTGCTGTCCCCTGCCCTGAAGCGCAATGACACCCGGATGCGAGCAGCCCTGACTGTCCAGAAGCGAGTGGCGATAGCCCTCTGGAAGCTTGCAACGCCAGACAGCTACCGGTCAGTCACGAACCAGTTTGGGGTGGGCAAATCTACTGTGGGGGTTGTTGTGATGCAAGTAGCCAAGGCAATCGTTGATGTACTGCTGCCAAAGACAGTGACCCTGGGAAGCATGGAGGCGATCATAGATGGCTTCGCAGCGATGGGATTCCCAAACTGCGGTGGGGCCATAGATGGAACTCACATCCCTATCCTGGCACCGGACCACCAGGCCAGCCAGTACATTAACAGAAAGGGCTACTTTTCCATGGTGCTGCAAGCACTGGTGGACCACAGGGGACGTTTTACCAACATCTACGTCGGATGGCCGGGCAAGGTTCATGACGCTCGTGTTTTCAGGAACTCTGGTCTGTTTAGACGGCTGCAGCAAGGTATTTACTTCTCGGACCACAAAATAACTGTTGGGGATGTGGAGATGCCTATAGTCATCCTCGGGGACCCAGCCTACCCGCTAATGCCCTGGCTCATGAAGCCCTATACTGGCGCCCTGGACAGTGAAAAAGAACTCTTCAACTACCGGCTGAGCAAGTACAGAATGGTGGTGGAGTGTGCTTTTGGCCGTCTCAAGGGGAGATGGAGAAGCTTACTGACTCGCTGTGATCTCAGCGAAACCAATATCCCCATTGTTATAGCAGCTTGCTGTGTGCTCCACAATCTCTGTGAGAGCAAGGGGGAGACCTTTATGGCGGGATGGGAGGTTGAGGCAAATAGCCTGGCTTCTGATTACACACAGCCAGACAGCCGGGCGATTAGAAGAGACCAGCGGGACGCGCTGTGCATCCGGGAGGCTTTGAAAGCTAGGTTCCTGAGTGAGCAGGGTAACCTGTGACTTTTAAGTTTGTGTACAGAGAAGCTGAACCTGCCCCCGTGTCTTTATCCAGTTAATGTTGACTATCCTCTCCAGTTACATACCCCCTTCACCCCCTTCCAACACACGTTTCGAAATAAAATCAGTTCTACTTTGTTAATGAACATGGTTTTCTTTACTACTATTTTCGCGGGAATGTTTTAAAACTGGGACGCAGACTGTGTTGGGGAGGGGGTGTAGTGTACTGACGCAAATGAAGCTTCTAAACTCAAGGATTGACAGGCTCCGCTGTGGTGGGCTGCTTGTTTCAACAGAGCCTGTCACCCCTCCTGATCGGGACTGTGTGTATGGGGGGGCTATGTGACTTTGTGGCAGGGGGAGGACGGTTACAGATCTCCTGCTGCGTGGCTCTGTGATCCTGCATAAGGTCCGCCGCTTACGATCTGTAACTGCCCTCCCCCGCCACAAAGTCACAGAGCAACCCACCCCCCACCACATAACACGAAAACCACCTCCCAGACTGACTAGGGTAACTAGTAACTGCACTGTGTATGTGCCCTGCTGCTGTACCTGCCCCCGCCTATGTACCCTGCCAAAGGTGACTGTCCTGTCCAATTACCAGCCGCCTTTCCCCTCCTCCTCCAAAAGAACATGATGGAAACAGTAGTTAACAAAAACGTATTTTTTATTATCAACTACACATGGAACTGGGAGGTGAAACTTGGACGGGGGCTTGTGTCAGGCGGGAAGGAAAAAACTTTTCAAATTTTGGGGAATGAGAGCCTTCTGCTACTAGTGCTCTCTGCAGGGGTGGAGTGAGAGTTACCACGGACTCTGCCGCCCCTCCTTCTTTGGACTTTGGGTGAGGTGGGTATGGGACTTGGTGGCGGGGGAGGGCGGTTAGAGAGAGACTGCAGCGGGGCTCTGTCCTCCTGCCTCCGTTCCTGCAGAACATCCACAAGGCGCCGGAGCGTGTCCGTTTGCTCCCTCAGTAGTCCAAGCAGCGTTTGAGTCGCCTGCTGGTCTTCCTGCCGCCACCTCTCCTCCCGATCCATGTTTGCTTGGTGCATTTGGGACAAGTTCTCCCGCCACTGGGTCTGCTGTGCTGCCTGGGCTCGGGAGCAGGCCATAAGCTCCGAGAACATGTCCTCCCGTGTCCTCTTCTTCCTACGCCTAATCTGTGCTAGCCTCTGGGAGTGTGATGCCAGGCTAGGTTGTGAGACAGTCGCAGATGTGGCTGTGGGAATGGGAAAAAGGGAGTGAATTCCTCAGAAAGATAAATGTATTTGTGAACAAAGAACATAGTCTTTCTCTGTGAACAAGACCATGCACAGCACCTATCACATGCGCACTCAGCACGAGGTCGAATTCTCGGCCTTCGCATTCAGTGCCTGGGGTCTTGCACAGCACATTTGAGAAGCGGGGCAGCACAACAGAATTTCTGTTGCAGGCAGACATGGTAAGCCGTAGACTTGTGGCAGCTTAAAACTTTAATATTAGCACTGGCCTCATTTCACATTGAAAGCAATGTCAGTCCCTGCTGCCAGCAATCCGGCAAGCAGGAACTCTGCCCCTGTCCCACCCCCTCGCGGCTGTCCCCAGGAACGATCCCTGTAGGCTGCCCCTCTCCCGCCTCCACCGCGTGGCTGCAAACCAGCTGTTACAGTTCTGTAAAGGAACGGGCAAGCAGTCCCAACACTAACATTCCCCTACCTAATTCAAAGCAGGTCACCATGAGCGACATCACCCTGATGAGGATCTCTGACAGCGAGAAAGAGAGAATGCTCCGGGAAAGCCTCCAAAGACCAGGGCCATATGCCGCCCTGCTGTGCAGAGCAATGATTCCCGAGTACTTGATTGTCTCGTGGCGCGGCAACGTGTCGTACTACGGAGGACCCAATAAGGCCGCTCTCCCCAGGAACCTCATGCAACGGCTTTCCAATTACCTCCAGGAGAGCTTCATCGAGATGTCCCAGGAGGATTTCTGCTCTATCCCCGGACATATAGACCGCATTTTACTGTAGCTGCAGTAGCAGGGACTAAACAGTAGAGCGGCTTGGGCAGGACAATCATGCAAAACCGGACATTGCTAGATTTTTTTTCAAAACTTGCACTGCCCATGACTGAACCGTTAAGCGCCTAGGGCAAAGTAATCATGAACAACCCATTCTTTTAATTGTTAATATTCCTGTTCTATTACAAATAAATGTTTAGATGTTTACAACACTTACTGGCTGATCCTTCCCCAGATTCTGTGTCCGGGGTAACGGCTGGGGATGGTTGGTAGGGGATCTCTGTAAGGGTGATGAAGAGATCCTGGCTGTCGGGGAAATCAGCGTTGTGAGCGCTGCCGACTGCCTCGTCCTCCTCATCTCCTTCCTCATCCTCCCCGTCCCCTAACATATCCGAGGAACCGGCCGTGGACAATATCCCATCTTCAGAGTCCACGGTCAATGGTGGGGTAGTGGTGGCGGCCGCACCGAGGATGGAATGCAGTGCCTCGTAGAAACGGGATGTCTGGGGATGGGATCCGGAGCGTCCGTTTGCCTCTTTGGTCTTCTGGTAGCCTTGTCTCAGCTCCTTGATTTTCACGCGGCACTGCGTTGCATCCCGGCTGTATCCTCTCTCTGACATGTCTTTAGATATCTTCTCATAGATCTTTGCATTCCGTTTCTTGGAGCGCAGCTCGGAAAGCACGGACTCATCGCCCCACACAGCGATGAGATCCAAGACTTCCCGATCAGTCCATGCTGGGGCCCTCTTTCTATTCTGAGATTGCACGGCCATCACTGCTGGAGAGCTCTGCATCGTTGCCAGTGGTGCTGAGCTCACCACGATGTCCAGACAGGAAATGAGATTCAAACTGGACAGACAGGAAAAGGAATTCAAATTCAAATTTTCCCGGGGCTTTTCCTGTGTGGCTGGTCAGAGCATCCGAGCTCGTACTGCTGTCCAGAGCGTCAACAGAGTGGTGCACTGTGGGATAGCTCCCGGAGCTATTAGCGTCGATTTCCATCCACACCTAGCCTAATTCGACATGGACATGTCGAATTTAGCGCTACTCCCCTCGTCGGGGAGGAGTACAGAAGTCGAATTAAAGAGACATCTATGTCGAACTAAATAGCATTGCAGTGTGGACGGGTGCAGGGTTAATTCGATGTAACGGCGCTAACTTCAACATAAACGCCTAGTGTAGACCAGGCCTCAGAGTCACTGCAGCAGTTCTGTGAACAAAGTGGCTACTTAATCAGGCTCTAGAAGCTCACTTCTTTCATAGGAGTTTGCAACAAAACAGTCTGATGTGGGGGGAGGGAAGAAATGTATCAATGATGAATCCAAAGTATTGGCAGATCACTTTTGATATTTCTAAAATAACAATCAAAACATATAATTTATGAAATATAATTTATGCCAAATTATCAACCTGGCCTTCCTTTTTATTGGTGCAAATTGTGCCCACAACCGGTTAGATTCTAAATTGGGCTATGTTGAGCATAGATGAACCAATGGCAGTGGAGGGGGTATTGGCCAAATTCCCTACTTGCATAAGCCAACAGTAAATTAAGCAGCTTTCATTAAAGGGCTTTGTTACCACCTCTTCAAAATCCTTAGTGCTAAATCATGTCCTTCGCTTACTTGGCTCTGCAAAAGAGTAAAGACTCCCTCTTTCTCACCTCTCCCAATTGTGTAGGCTGTGTAAGGGTTCCCGGAGTCAAAATCCTAGATGACTACAGGAAGACGGCAAAGAGGTTTTGGGGTAGGTGGAGTCCTGGTGCTTCTTTCCCTGAGTGCCAGCAGCACAGTACTGGGTAGAGGGCAATATGCTGCATCACAAAAAAAGGGGTGGCAAATGTTATATTCCCCTCAGCCCAACTGGGGATGCCTGAGAAGTATTATTATTATTATTACACTGCTCTACAACCAAAATGCTTCTGAAATAAATGTAGTCAAACTTTACTAATTCTGGGTCACTGAGAACGAAAATGATGCTTAAAATTGTTGAATGGCTCTAGTTTTCAAGATATGCTATTGGGTCAGTATATTTGACCCTTGACTTGGGAATGGCGGAGGATAAGTGAGTTATAAAGGGAAAGGATCTCAATTTAAACCAGAAATGACTAAAATACATCTTTGACTGGATCTATGAATAAATCTATGACTGGGTTTGGACAGTACTTGCTTTTTAGGCAAAACAATGAATGATGCAATCTGAAGCTGGTATTGCGTCATACAGGATATGAATTGCATCATGTTATTCCTAGAAGTCATGGATGATGCAATCATAACGAAGCGTACATCACTCTGCTGAACAAATTGCCCTATTTCAGCTCTAGAAATCATACAGTGTCGTGCTCTCTTATTTGTCAGTGTTTGACTTTGCAAAGGGACACATTTCTGTTTAGCCAAAGTGAGCAGAGATGCCTCGTACTTGTGTGAACAGTGCAGATAACTTCTGCTATGTTTGTGGTGAAGTGACTTTTGCATTACAAAAGCGCAGTATAACCACTATGGTTAAGAAAGCCTATCACCTTTATTTTGGCTGCAGAATTGGAGATCATGACAAGAGGTGGGCCCCACACATATGCTGCAACACTTGTGCAACAAATCTTCGCCAGTGGTTGAACAGGAAAAGGAAATCTATGCGTTTTGCAGTGCCAATGATTTGGAGAGAGCCAACAGATCATACCAGCAATTGTTACTTCTGCATGGTGCCTCCAATTGGGAAAGGTGTGTCAAAGAAGAAAAAGTGGACTGTGCATTATCCAAACATTCCATCAGCTATACGCCCAGTACCCCACGGAGAAGGACTGCCAGTTCCTGATGCACCAGAATCACTCTCACTGGAGTCAGACGAGGAAGAGGAAAAGGATGAAACTTCTGGTCCTGAACCATCAATGTCACAGGACCCACATTTTCTCCCATCCTCCTCCTCTGAACCACACCTCATAACACAAGGTGAACTGAATGACCTTGTCAGGGATTTGGAACTACCCAAGAATAAGGCAGAGCTGTTGGGCTCCACACTACAGCAGTGGAATCTCCTGGCAGGTGATGTTAGGGTTTCCACGTTCCGTGACCGTCAAAAGGATCTTGTCTCATTCTTCTTCATGGAAGGTGATCTTGTAGCCTGCAACAACATCGATGGTGTGATGGCAGCCCTCAACATCGTTCACGATCCAGATGAGTGGAGACTGTTCATTGATTCATCGAAGACGAGTCTTAAAGCTCTTTTACTGCATAATGGCAATGTTTTGCCATCAATTCCAGTTGGTCATGCAGTCCATATGAAGGAAACCTATGACAACATGAAACAACTTTTGAGGTGCATAAACTATGACCAACATCAGTGGCAGCTTTGTGGCGATTGGAAGGTTGTTGCTCTCTTGCTTGGTCTGCAGACTGGATACACAAAGTACTGCTGTTTTCTCTGCGAATGGGATAGTCGTGCAAGAGATTCCCACTACATCAAGAAAGATTGGCCACTCCGACAGTCATTGGAGCCTGGGAGGAAAAGTGTTCAGCATCCACCACTTGTTGAATCAAGGAAGATTTTGTTACCACCCTTACACATCAAGCTGGGTCTGATGAGGAACTTTCTCAAGGCTTTTGACAAAACACAAAAGCTTTCAAGTACCTCCGTGGAAAATTACCAAGGTTAAGTGAAGCTAAGATAAAGGAAGGTGTCTTTGTTAGTCCTCAGAGTCGTGAACTTCTTCGAGATGATGCATTTGACCATGCACTGCGTGGCAAGGAAAAGACGGCATGGAAAGCCTTCCAGTTAGTGGCAATAAATTTTCTCGGAAACAACAAGGCAGACAACTACAGGTTGTTGGTGGAAAACCTCCTCAAGGCATACAAAAGCCTTGGTTGCAACATGTCAATAAAGATACATTTTTTGCACTCTCATCTAGATTTTTTTCCACCGAACTGCGGAGCAGTGAGTGATGAGCACGGCGAGTGATTTCACCAGGACATTCCAACAATAGAGAAATGCTATCAGGGCAAATGGAGCCCATCAATGCTTGCAGACTATTGCTGGATAGTGAGAAGAGATGCTCCATTTAATGAATACAAGAGACAAGCCAAGAAGCGCTGAGTAGACACTGAATAGGACTAATTATTATTCCAACCTGCCCCTTACAAGGGGTTGTGCCCAAATGGCATGATTTAGCCATTGATGAGGATCTAGCATCAATCCCTGCAGATATTTCACATTACCACTAACTTTAACTTTTAAAGTCATTCAGCCAGTTTTTCAGGCAACATGATAGTGTTTATAGCTAAGCCAAAATCAGTGAATTTTGGGAGTAGGGTTCCCTGAGACATTACAGCAAATGCCTTGTCACGGTTCAAGGTTATTTCAGCACTGATGATATTTTTGTATTTCATCTGCTGCCTGTTAGAATCAGATTCTTCCAGGATATGGACATTTTGATTTCACATTTTGCAGCACAGTTAAGAGATGGTAAAAAGAAACAGACAGGGAACCTGAAATGTTAGTGCACTTGCTAACATTTCATTGCTAGATATATGGACTCAGACTTCAAATTAATCTTATCTACCAATGAGAGGGACACAGAGGTCATTTATCCACTTTACAAAGATGACACATAGTTTGGTATAAATGGTAATTTCTACTCAGGTAAAGACTGATACTTAAATACTAGAGACAGTACCGGTCAAAACTGGTCGAGGTACATAAGAATAAGCTTTAACATGTTTGCTCTGGTTGCCCCTTATCTGTTATATTGGTCTCTCACTTTCACTTGCATAAATTTTACACCACCCTTACCCCAAGGAAAAGTTTAGAAATGTAAAATCCAACATCAAGCCTACTTATGAGCTAGCTCCAGTGGGATACTCAGATTATTTTCACTGGTGGTTCAATACAGATGGGGAAAATATTTTCTGTGTATTGAAGCACAGAATATTCAATTGCAATTTTCTTCAGTCATTGGTAAATGGAAAACAGCATCCAAGGCCCAAATCTGCTACCCTTCCACTTGTTGAATTGTACCTTAATACACAAGAGAGTATACAACACAACATCCACAATAACCCTGTACTTTATCACCCTAATCCCCCCAATCATTTTGGTAAAAAAGTGATGTTGAGATACAAAATTCAGTCTAGAGTCTCAGTGTTACTAGGCCCCTTGTATTCTACTTCATTCCTTTTTTTTTAAGAATATATCTTGCAACTCTTAGCCTCCATAAGGGAATCTATAATATTTTTATAAAAGGATCTCAACTCATATATCAAAATAAAATCAGAAGAGTAGTTGCAAAATATAATTTCCTTACTGCAGCACTTTCCATTTGATTCCACTGTCCTGAGACCCCAAACGTATAACATAAGCACATTGAAATCAATAGGTAATTAGAAAGTGAATGCAATTCAAAACTTTTAAACTGCAAGTTAAATTTGATAGTAACTCTGACAGAAGTAAAAGATTATCACACAAGTTCCTGACTCCCTGACAGATTTCAGATGCTGGTCCTAATGTAAAGGTTTAGTTACTTTGAACACCAAGGCCCAGATCCACAGAGGTATTAAGGTTCCTAACTTCCATTGAAATTGAATACTTTTCTGGATATGGGCCCAACTCACTTTCTGCTGTTCATGTAAGAGTTGCAGTAAACTAGTACACATTAACTAATTGACTCCAGACACAGGTAGTTTTCAGTGGAAGACCCTCAGCTATTGGACTGCTTATTAACAGAATAAATATGATCTTAAATCCAACCATCCCTCTAAATCTCATCTAACCTGTGCACTCGAGTGCCTGTCACCATGCTATTTAATAGCCAGATCATGGAGATGGTCTCAAACAATAATATTGAAGAAAATGGCATATCAAGAGAGAATGTGAGGAGCATGGTCCATCTGAAGAGCACTTGTAGATTTATTTGTAGAAGCCCTAGATTTTATGATGATGGGCATATTAGAAATACTTAGATAGACAAAACTTCAACCTTCATTTCTTAATTAATCGTCTAAAATGGGCTGAAGACTAGTGCTAAATGAGATTTGGAATTTTTATCCCACTGGAAATTCCAACATTTCAGCCTTTGTTTTTGCCCCAATCTGGACAAAAAGTATTAATTTCAAAGTGTTTCACACAATGCAAATTATAGGACACTTCCATTTGGAAATGTCAGAACATTTTGTTTTCATATTTTTTATCAAAATGACACATTTCAACATTCCCAAAATTGAACTTTTCATTGTTTCATTTTGCTTTATTGAACTGAGTCAAAAGGCCCCATTTTCAGTTGGTTCAATATGAAACTGCATTTTCCATATGTTTCTGCCTTGCTTCATGGGAGTTATAGTCCAGGAGCCTGATGTCCCCATTTTCCCATATGGGCCAATATCCTTGGCCAGATTACAACTTCCATTATGCACCATGAAGCTCACCCATTAAAAAAATTCATACTGTGTTCTGGAAGACATAGTCCTCCAGAGAGCCTGGCCCATAGGAGAGAATGGAGACAAACGCAAACTACAGCTCAGAGAAGATAACCCACTGATAGGGAAATGCAGATTAATGTTTTGTTGAACTGGTTTGAAAATATACATTTTGGGTCTGTTCAAAAAGCTAAATATTCTAATCTGGGTTGAATATGACCCACAATGAAATATTTCTTTTCAATTTTCAGCAAAATCAAAATTGTCCCATAGAAAATTTCAATGTTTAGAAATTGCATTTTCCATTGGAAATTTATTCCAACAGAAATTCCTCAACCAGCACTACAGAAGACTTCAGAGTATAAAATTGGAAACAGGTTCTTTTTTCCCTTAGACACTAAATAATCACAATATTTTAGGAAATGCAGTAGTGATTTCATAGTTTGATTTCAGCCTATAGAGGCATAAATAACACTTTCTTTATAGTGACCCAGTTGCTAAAATCTTGTAGATTTGTACTTGTCTGGAAAAAAATATGTATATTTTAATAGAGTTATTTAACCAGTGTTGACTTTCTTCTTTAGAAGGACCAGACACATCCTCCACACCAGGTCTTCTTACTCCCACAACAGTGCTGACTGGTTACTTCCTATGATCAGTCCTGGCAGTGGAGATTTTGCAGCATAGTCATGAATGATTGGGATTAAAGGCATAGGTATAAAGATCTCTTTGTTTGAATACAGCAGCTTCATGTCAGGAAATATTTCTCATGCTTTTATGCTCTCCTACCAACAGAGATTCATTTAGCATATCTGGACACTGCAGCATCAAGCCAAGAGCAGGAATTAAGACCCTTCTAAAGCTCTACTGTCCACTCAAGTTGTCCAGAACAATCTAACCTAGTGAAGATGTACTCCAGTTCCTCCTTGTGCCTTACAGGTAACAGAATCACTTCTATTAACAGCCCATAAACCTCATATATCCCATGGTTGCATGTTCACTGGTTATGGGGGCCCCTTTAAATCTCATTGATAATCTCAGTTTTTATTTCAGGTTATTCTTCAACTCTGCCACACTCATTCAGAGCTGGCTTTGAACCAAACAGGCCTGTGATGTCAAGCTCCCTGTTGGCTCACCTAATGAGCTGACTCCAACAACAAGGAGAGGCACAATTCAGTTGCTGGCAGCTGGCACATAGCGAAAATAAGAAATGGAAACCTTCCTCTGACCCACTCCTTTGCACAGAAGCTCAGCGATTGCAACTGCACCCTTGAGAGGAAGCATTCTGGGGGGCAGAAGGCATAACCAGCCTTATTCCTTTTCTCAGCAGTCACAACCCCTCATTGAGGTGGGGGTGGGCAAAAATGAGCCACCTCAGAGAGGGAAGAAGACCAGGAATTCTACTGAAAGAGGAGGTAGAAATTAGGCAAAATATAAGGAGGGAAACTTAGGGGAAAAGGAAAGAAGCTAATCAGTGTTGCTGCCCCCAAAGCATTCTTGTGCCTTAAAGTCACAATAAAATCTCCAAGGGGACTGGCAAACTTCCCATGGATTAATCACCAGAATGTCTTACTGTTTAATTTAAACAACTAAAACAAGCATCATTAAACTCTTACTTTAGGCTCTTTTCAGAATTCCTTATTCTTTATTCAGGCAAAATTGGATTGTTTTGATGTTTTCCCCAAGTGAAAATCCTGTGTGACATATTTAAGTCTAGAGTGATTCTTTACAGATGAATTGCACAACCTTGAAGATGGAGATTTACTGTATAGTAGAAAAATTGAAAGACCATTCATTAGCTGGAAGGGTGTCAAAGAGTCAGCAGTTGAAATACCACAACACTGCCAGATTGTATATTACAAAAAAACTCAGGTAAAATTATAGTTCAACTATATGAGAGCCTATAATTGAAAATGTATCTGGGTCATAAGACTACTTTATTGTAGTATAAAATCTTCCAGGTTTATAACAAAGTTATTAAGTATTGTGTGCCATTGTTTGCTTGTTTAGAACTGCCTGAAATGAATTGAGCCAAATAAAGTTACTGACAAATATGGGGAAAAAATAGCTTTCTTCATATGTATTGAAATAGACACTTTTGTAGGATAATTGAAAACCCTGAAGCCAAAATTATAACACCGTCAGAATATGGGTTTGGTTGACTTGTTTGGATTAGGTAGGAAATTTCTGTCTGGTGAAGCAGGAATGGCTGGAAAAATGTGGAATGTTCTCTGTGACAGGCAAAGGAAGGAATTGAACCTGTTAGACTTTCTACTATGTACCCATCACCCTGATGGCGCCATCCCTAACCAGTTGTTGTTAGCCAAGGAAAAATTTCATAATGTTCAAATCTACAGTACTTTGTGGTTTACCACTCACTGTACTGTCATCCACGCACTATGTACTTGGCTATACTCAAGATCCAGGGAAGTTTTTAGTCACTGTACACATACAGAAGTAGAATTGTATGGACATTAAGAGTACATAACTTGTTTGTGGAATTTAGTGCTTTTTTTTTCTGTTTGTCAGCTATTTAAGCAAAGGTCAAAATCTCCCCCCATGCCTTATAAACAAGAAAGCCTAAATAATCATTGGGACTTTCCTTTTCTCCAGCAGAGAATGGATGGGAGAAGGGAGCACTTTAGGGAGAGCAGGAAATATTGCAGGAGAGAATTTTAGGACATCTGAAATCTTTCTTGTTTAAAAAAAAAGTGTAGGAGAAATTCAGGGAACCATGCAGATACCTGGGGGAAAGGACAAACATGGGTATTACCAGCACAGTTTCTGTACTTTTGATAGGACGTGACTTCACCCTGCTGCACAGAAATGTCAGCCTAATTAGCATTATATGACTCATTAAACAGGAAATCATGGACTGGTTAGTCGCTTTTCTGTATAGGAGATATGATGTAAAAGCACAGGAGGAGGGTAGCATGTAGTACACATCGCTAAATAACTGTTCCTCTGTGCTGCACCTTTAAATCTCTACAGACTCTGACGTTTATGGAAACATGCAGCCATTTGGTCTTTGAACAGAGTAAGGAATTTTCTTTAAGTTGGCTCTATATTGCCACCTTGTGATTTGCCTGAGACCAGTCATTATGCACCCTTTTTTCAGATTAGCAAATAAATCCTGTCTTGTAATGGACACTCAGTGATGCCTCCAGCCATTGGTTTATATTGGCTTTACAGTCTTCACAAGCTCTTGCACTTTTTTCCAATGCTTGCAAATTATTTCCTGCCTTTCATGAAAGTTCTAACACCTTTGCTATTAGCTCCTAAAATCAATAAAGGGAGAGCCTTCAGAAATGTACAGTAACTGAAACCTCCATACTTTAGTATTATGCCAAACTGTTTTAGATCAATAATGACTTAATGCCATTATCTTAGAGACAAATGTAGATGCTTCAAGCACTAGATTCTACTAGCTGATGGCCCTGGTGATGGGTAACCTCCCACCCCCACTTTTTAGTGGTAGTAGATACAATCCTGTGTGGGTGAGAGGGAATGGACTGTAAATGGTGAAAAGCTTGTACAATTTAGCAACGGTATAGCTGGGAGAGTAAATGTATGCGTGTTAATGGGGTATGTTGGGACAGTGCTGAAAGGGGGCAGAGTTAAGATGACATGGACAACCTTAACTGTGCATTTCCTGGTTTTCAGATGTTTGAGTTTTGCTCAACTCAACATTCTGCAAGGCTATTACATACCACCAAGCAAACTTAACTCTGTTAACGTCATTTTATTTTTAATTTCTTTTTTTTAATTTGTCATCCTGCTCTTCTGCAACAAATTTAGTCTTTCCTTCCCTTCCAGCTATCTATTCAAAAAGGGCTTTGAATAAGTCAGACCCACTGAAGCAAATACAGAAACAGTCATAGCAGATACTGTGGCACTCGGACTGAAGGGAGAAGGTGGGGATTGGGGCTCAGCCAGGACCACAACTCTCACCCAGCACTTCCTGAACTCAGAATTGCGTAGTGGTGCCCCCCCCTCCCCTCCCCAGGATCATATGGGCATGGGGAAGAAAGAAATTCCAGGGAAAAGCCAGCCCCAGAGTTCAGAGGAAGCAAGAGCAAATTTAAGGTGCAGCCTCAGCAGATTCTGTAGCAGGGCTTTGTACACTGATGGTATTATCATACTGCTTTCGTACATACTGCAGTTTTTACACCCTATGCTGATTGACTGTTTGCTTCAACCTTCTCTCATGGTCTCTTCACCTCAGTCCCACTCCACTTGGGCTCCATGCTCCTCTCCCCCCTTCCCTACATCTTCTCCCTTGCTCTGTCCCCTTCAGCCCTATCCCTTTAACATCCCTTCTCCCTTCCTTTGTCTTTCTGTTGTAGCTAATCCCCTCCTAACAAAACTCTACTCAAATAATTAAAGAAAAAGCCCTCCTCCTCACCTCCCTGGTCCTACCAAAATTGTGAAAAGAATTAGTATGACATCTACAAACTACCACTGTTTACTCTACTTGTGTGTTCTCCCTACTTCCGCACTCCACGTCTGTCTTGTCTATTAAAATTGTAAGCTCTTTGGGGCAGAAAGAGCCTACTACTCTGTGCAGTGCCTAGCACGATGGGGCTCAGTCTTGGTTGACCCTTAGGTGCTACCATAATAGAAATGATAATGAAACAATAAGGAGAGCACCTTAAGTGTGAATACCATCTTAGATATTTATTGGTGCTTTTACTTTCTCTGAGCTTATTTAGGAATAAAAGATCACGCAGTCAAAAATGCATAAACTAATGGATAAAAGAAGTTGCAAATACTGACTGAAGAAATCAGTGAATTTTCCCTGAAGCCCAAGAGAGTTAGGTGTTCAAATCCCACTGCAGAATTTAGGGATCTAGCTCTTAGGTGACTTTTGAAAATCCCAACCTTTATTCTCAAGAATGTTCTTTTCCTCTGTTCACCCAAGACACAGAGGAAAGTTAATTTCTTTCTACAGTCGTGTCTTGTGCTGTTTTGTTAGTTCAAAAATAGGCACGTTTCAATGGCTTTTTTTAAAAAAAATCTTTCTCTGTAAAAAGACTGTGTGTGTGTGTGTGTGTGTGTGTTCAGCAGCAAAAGGGGCTCAAAAAGCATCCACGGGTCTTAATATTTAATAGAGAGAGCTGTGAAGCAGCTAGAAAAGCAACTTCTTAGAGAATGTGTTTTTAGACTGTACTGTATTTAGAGAGTGTGTGTTGCATGGTGATGAAAAACAATTATATTTATCATGTCTAGTGGCAAAGAAAAAATCCACATCTTATGAAATAGAGTTAAATTTTAAACCCTTTCAATGGCTAGGAAATTATTTTTTAAACAAAAATGCAGCAGTCAGAGCTGGTGGAAAAGCAACCACGTTAGTAAAATATTTAACAATAAGAGCTGGTCAATGGCTGGAAAAACAATGTTTGCTTTTTAATATTGAATGTTAAGAGGCACTTGGCTGCCACAAAAGCAACTCTTTTAATACTGTTTAACACTTAAAAGCCACTTGGCAGCTGGAAAAGAAATGGCTCATAAAAATGTTTAATGTATACAGCTGCATGCTAATGGGAGGGACCCCCGCCTTCCATTCAATGTTTCACATTGTTGCTGCTCAGTTGACTGGAAAGTAACCTATACAATATCTTTAAAGCATAAGGACTCTAAGTGGCAATAGCAGAATCTAAAGCATATGCCAAATTGTGAATAACAGACTGAACACTCTTGTTTGATGTATTGATTCATAAATTGGCTCCCCAGCCTTTCTTCAGTCTTTCTTACCTTTCAATGTCTGATTTTTACTGGTTTCATGCAAATGGAAAATATGGCCCAATATCCTCTATAATGTTACCCAGTCACCATGCAAAATCACTGCAAAGCGAATGTTAAAAGTGCATCCAAAAATAGTGATGGCTGGACTTCCCAGGACAGCTTCTGTAGCAAAATATTTCTCTGATGAAAGCCTACTTTGAAGCATTTCAAATTGAATTGGACAACGGCAGTCTGCTAGCCAAGAAAATGAAGGATCTTGCATCCATCACAAGGAAAGAGCTGTTTAGTCAATGGCACTTCAAGACATACTATGTATTTCCCTTAACATCATCAAGAAAGCTACACATATTTGCATTGCAAAACTCAGCTTGAAGATACTGGGAATTTTCTGATGTGCTGCAATTTCCTACTTTAACAGAAACTCTCCTAAAAATAAGTTCATCGGAGGAGGCATACTGTGGCTATTCATAATGTTACATTACAATGATGGACTACTTGTCAGGTAAAGGAGGAAGGGGCAAATGACTGGCAGTCAGCATAAATATACACACAGAGTGTGCTCTTCAAGAAGGACAAAGGAATTTCTTTGAGATGTTATCACAGTAAGTAGTTCAACATCAGCCATCAAAGAAAGAAGTAGAGGAGAAAAACTACCTATTAGATCTCAGTTACCATTCACCTGGTTAGCGGTGGCTAATCTTCACAGCTCATTGTGATGGGATCAAGTTTAAATAAGTGTTGCTGGAAAAATGTTTTCCTTAATAAAGAATTTTGGAGAAACAAGCAACATTTCAGGCAATCTTTGAGATGCATTCTGGTGGCACAGTTAGGGACAAACCCTGCCCCCCCCCCCTTGTGTTTATGCAGAGAGCCCTCATGCAAGAGAACCAGTCAGGTTCTGCTGCATTCTGGTAGCAAGAAAGAGAAGGCAGGATCTGGGAGTAGGCTAGGTAAGGATAGGCATTCCTTGCGAGGATGGTAACACAGCTCCATGGGGGCTCTCCACAGAGTGTGCTTCAGAAAAGGCTGAGAGAGGGACAGAGGTGGGGCTGGAAGATCTATATGGATGGATATGTGAAGTTTTCTCCACCATCCCTAGAGTGACAGAACAGTATTAGGGCCATGGAGTCTATTCGCAGACTGCAACTTTGTGTGTTTCACCAGTGGCTGTGTCCTTATTTGAACTGGGAAAATTGACTGTCTCCAAGGATTTTTATACAATTTTAATATGATTTAGCTAAATTACTCCCCTAGTTGTTTGTGGATTTTGTGCACCTAAATGCTGGCAGGCAACCACTTAGCAATTCAGAGTTAAAATATTTTAAGCAAAACTTAGATTCTTTGAATAAGTTCAGCTGCTTGTTAAGCATGGCCAAGAGTGCCGGAAAATTGTAAAAGGCCACCAGTCGCACAGAATGCATCTTACTTGGGCACACTTGCAAATTCTGTTAAATTGGTATATAATGACTCTACACATAACACCTTCTGAAAAATAGTACATTGCTGTGGGCTGTGGGATCATCCCTATGCATGCCAGCAGGAGATCAAAAAGAATGCCCACATAAACATGGGCTTTTAAAACACCATCCCCCAGTGCGACATGTTGGGTTGTTCCCTTGTTGCCATGCGGGGCATCATTCATAGCTTCCTTGAAAGAGGTTGTTCCTGATACCAGAGTGAGTAAGTAGATTTGTACGCAACCAGTTGTTGCTGTTTGAATATGGAAAGTGTATATACTTCTCTTTCAAAAAAATAAAATTAAATTAAAAAGCAGCTTTGGTTTTGCATCAAGTTTGACATGAGGCCAAATTATTTTTCACAGACAATTTTTCTTCCTATTTCACAAGTAGTGAGAATTCCTTGCCACAGCTCTATCATCTGGTCTACTCTCCTACACAAATTTTCTGCCACATTAGAACACACATTTCTCTAGTCCATCTAGGAGAGTAAGGGACTCAAATGGGGCGCACAGAATTGCCACTCATTGTGTTGCTATGATATACAAACTATGTGGCACAGATCTTCAGCTGATTTAAACTGGCATGAGTTTATTGCCATCAATGGAGCTACAGTAACTCCTCATTTAACGTTGTCCCACTTAACGTTGTTTCAATGTTACGTCCCTGCTCAATTAGAGAACATGCTCATTTAAAGTTGTGCAGTGCTCCCTTATAACATCATTTGGCTGCCTGTTTGTAAGATTCTGTAGAAGAGCATCAGAGGGGTAGCCGTGTTAGTCTGGATCTGTAAAAAGCAACAAAGAGTCATGTGGCACCTTATAGACTAACAGATGTATTGGAGCATAAGCTTTCATGGGTGAATACCCTCTTCGTCAGATGCATGCATGTATATCAGTTTATAGCAGCTGAGGCACTGGCCTTGCTTTTAAAATGATGGTTTCCATGTGTACTAATCCCTCTTTGGCTATCCTCAGTCTCACTCACCTAATGCCCATATAATTATTTTCATGCTATTTTTTGAGCCACAATCCTATAGCAAATTTTACACATGGACTGTGTGGTGTGTGCCAACTTATCTACTCATTTATTCAATTCTCCTCACATGTGCAAAGTGCCAGGCCGAACTTTGCTCTAAATGTCTACAAATGATTTCATGTTGCAAGTTAATAAAAAGTGAATAACTATTAAAGTGGCTTTTATTTGCCTTCTCGGCATTTTGCCTTCTCTGCAAATCTGTCATAATCAATTAAATAGTTTCACTGCACTTTCCCAACTCATCACTGCAGTATGAGAGCTGAACTTCATACAGCACTTAATATAAACAGTTCTAATCATAAACACTTACCTTCCCATGAAATATATTCTGCCTCCTTCTCGTAATTTACATATCCGAATACTCATAAGTAAATCATATTTCTTGTGCGGTGATATTCTTACTGCCTGCTGCTGTGTACTCTAAGTTGAAGAACTCTGCAATATTTAAGAACCTTTCAGAGCTAATAGCATTAAACTGCTTACATTTTGTTTTATGATTTTCTTTAATGTTAATCACAGGAAACTGATCTTCCTAAGACTCTCATAATTAATTTTGTGTGGCCATATTTTACTTTCAGTCTTTAAGCAGTGGTCGCCATTGAGATTAATGATGAGCTCTAAGTATAGTCTGAGTAGCACTTTACTTCACAAGTAGTCCTGATTTCCATGGAACTATTCATAGAGTAAATTGATATTCAGCATGAGAAAGGGTCTCAGAATCTGATTCTAAAATATGATGACATGAAATGGCTCTTGGATTTTTAGACAGATGCTCACACAAATAAAGACTTCTGAACTTATTAGTAAATAATATTCAGTGAAAACACAGACAGGGCTAAATGTCTTTGGCAAGTCATTTTCACAGGAGTTTAACTTCCCTGCTCATTACTTTATTCAGACTGACTTAAAACAAATTCTCAGTCACCACATACATGGGACCAAAGGGGTCCAAAAAAGAAAACAGCCTGAAGATGCAGTTGTCAGTCTATCACCTATCCCTATCTCTTTCAATCCCCCTAATTCTAAAAAAAGGGAATACTCATCAGGGATCAACATAAAAGCAAGACTTTCATTCACATAAAACATACTTCACTTTCTGCTTGTCAAACACCTTGTGCCATGCTGTCCAAGGTAGTCCCAAGAGGTTGCCGGCTTTGTTCCTCAGGTTCACCGCTTTGGTCTGGTTCCATTACCCCTTCCTACTGCTACTCTCCTCTGTCCCTTCCTTCCCTGGGCCATGAATTATGTTACATCTGCCCTTCCAAAGACAAGAGTATTTTATGTCTCATGATTATTTTGTAATGGGAAACTAGTCTGAGGCAGACACCCATGTCTCATTGTTAAGAAGGCTACACGCTCCCCCTCTGACCATTCTGGGGGATATAAAGGGACTGTTATAGTTGTGCTGTGCCCTTGACTAAAGATTTATTATGAGGGTGAAGAGCCAGATTTTATGCGGTGTCTTCTAGGGGAAAACAAAGATTTATCAGATATTTTCCTCTTCCAGTGTAATGAACATGACTGCTGTTGAGTGAATCTGTATGATGTTCATATTAGAGAGACTAGTCTGGAAGTGAATAATGTGCTGAATGATTTAAAAATGAGTACAGCTCCCAGATATGATAGAATTGCCCATGAATTCATGGAACGACTGGGTGCTTACATAGCTCATTTGCTTTTTCAACAGAGTTCTATGGGAATCCAGACTGCCTAGAATCTGGTGCCAAGGAAGGTAGTTGCCTTGCTTAATCCACACTTGCCTTTGAGCTTCAGATCAATTTCACGTCTAAGCATCTGCTTTGAGGTGCTTGAGCATCTGATTTTGCAAAGAATTTCACCATCTTTGGAAGGCATGCTGGCACCAGAGCAAGCTGGTTTTCGCCATGGTTGTAGTACATGTGATCAAGAGCTGGCACTTACAACTTTCATCAAAAATGGATTCCCACATAAGCTGAAGACTGGTTCAGTTTTCTCTGACCTGACCGCAGCATGTGATATGGTTTGGTACACAGGCCTGTTGGTGAAATTGCCCAGAACTACGCCAAGTTGGTTAGTATGTGCAATGGCTCTGTTTTTGAGAATTCACCATTTCCGTGTGCATATTGGTGCTAGAACAAGAATGGCCTTCTGCAAGGATCAGTATTATCTCCAATGTTATTTAATTTATATTTGAATGACCTACCATATTCCCGATCTTGCAAGTTTGTTTATGCAGATGACATATGCCTCGGCACTCAGTCACACTCCTTTGACATACTTGAGAGTGTTCTGAATGCAGATATAGCAGCTGTGGTCGATTATTGTCTTCGGTGGCTCCTGATACCAAGTGGAAGGAAGACTGTGTTGAGTGTCTTCCACTTACATCAGGCACAAGCAGGCAGAGAGCGGAACATAATTCTCAATAGTCAGCGAATATTCACATGATTCACACCCAGTCTATCTAGGCATCTCACACAAAGATGATTGATGCACAACTTAATTCCACCACGCGTATTATTTCAGGCACCCTTAAATCTACTGCACTACCATGGTTAGTGGTTCTCTGGAATATTGCTCTGCCCAGTGTTCACAGAGAGGAAAGCATAGCAAAGCTCATGATGAGATTCCGTGATATGCCACATCTACCATTAAAGACTTGTTTAATCCACCACATGGTTGTCTGTCCTCATGTCACCTGTTGATAAATTTACCAAGTAAGGGATTTAAGGTAGAGGACACATGGCGAGATTTGTGGTCCACAGAGAAAGTGACCCCACTCAATGTCAACCCAGGTCTGATTTTATCATGAAGGCAGTGGAGACTTCTGAACCAATTTCTTACCGGACATGGAATTTGTGGTGCAGCAGAATTTTGGTGGCATTTTAGAGACAATGTCAATGTGGGCAGCCACAAACCATGACACATTGCTTCGTATATGCATCCGAAGAAGTGGGTTGTAGCCCATGAAAGCTTATGCTCTAATAAATTTGTTAGTCTCTAAGGTGCCACAAGTACTCCTGTTCTTTTTGTGAAGAGTTAGTTATTTGCTTTAAAGGAAAAGAAATGGGAAATGCACATTTTCAACTCTACATTCCATATATTTTATCTAGGGGCAAAGGGTATAATGAATGAGCTGCTCTCATTGGCTGGTTTTTGGTGCTATTTTGCAAGTTCTCTGCAAGAAACTGCAGAAAACAATTTATAATATTTTTAATGGCAGTGAATGCTGATGAGACAACATTTGATGCAACCTCAAGCGTCCCTTTTCCAGGCAATTTTCTTAGTACAACCAACTGGAACCTCTTTGGATACCTGGTGGGCTGGATTATTCATTTACCAACAGATACTGTGGTTCTCTGCAAGAGCCTCAAGTTGATTGAGTAATTTTAATATTTCCTGCAGAAATCGTCAATCCCTTCTGCAAAGACTTCACTTTTTACAACCTATTTTTATTTCATTATAACTGGGAAAATCACTTTATTTGCCTGGAATTCATGAGATAACCCTGCTACTGCTCCCAGCAACACTTCCCTCCCAAAACTATTTTTACTGCATTATGTACAGAGTACAATTATAGAACTGTCCACATACTCAAAATGCACCTAGTATTTTACACCACTTACAATGCAGTTGCTCCACTATTGATTATAGGTTTCAGCATGTGTTGGGAGAATGGGGGAATTACCATGTAAGTGTTCTGAGCTACTGCATTCTTTTCAGAATATTTAATGAAGCCAAGCCATGTGGTAAAGTACTAATTATGCAAATCTCTTTGTAATGCTTGTAATCATTTTCCATAAATAGACCCGCCTAGATCATTCATAACTATTTGTTATTAGTGCTTTTTGTTTTCCCCATTCAGCCACTGTAACAATCCAAGAAGTTGTCTGGAGTTATAGTCAGTCTGTGTTAAACAGTTTGTTTTGGTCAGAGATAATCAACAAAACTGATGCTTATGTGTATTACGGTGGTGTCAGATCTTGGATCAGGGTCCCAATGTGCTGAGAGCTACACATAAACAATTAAAAAAACCGGTCCCTGCCCTGAAGAGCTGACAGTTTAAACAGATGAGGAGAGGAGTGGATAGAAAACAGACAAGGAATCACCAGGTAACAATGAGCAATTATGATTAGTGTAAATAGAAAGCGTCACAGCACACCAGTTGCCTAGCCATTGTTAAGTGTTTAGAAGCTTCATGGTAGAGGTGAGTTTTAAGGAGCAAGAGGAAGGTTTATAATGTTTGTGGATTTGTGAATTCTTACAGGGCACTCCTCCTATGCATAAGGGGCAGCAGGGGAGAAAGGGAAAACTGGAAAGGCTGGAATTGTCAGCAGAGCAAAAGCAGGGATCAGTTACTCAGCTGGCAGGATTGACAAACCAGGAAGAGCCTTAAAAAGTGAAGAGATGTTTGTGTTTAATGCAGTGGAGAAGGGGGAAGTCAGTGGAGGGATGCAGAAGAGAGGGACAGGAAAGGTTGCAAGCCTGGAAAATGATTAATTGCCTTTCCACGATGGTTCCCTTGGCTGTTGTATTATTGCCAATGTACTTTGTCTAGATTTTTTTTAAACATATTAATTTTATATTAAAACTTCTAGCACCTTCAGTATTATTTTCTTGCTGTTCTTAGACATTTTTGATTCTAGGGAGTTGCACACTTTTTAGCTTGTGTAGACCAAATTTATTTGATTCACCAGGGCCTCCATCCTCCCCTACCCCCCACTAGCTCCATGTGCCACCCTCCCTCCCTCCCACTCTGTTACAGGAACTCCCTGCAACTCTCCCCTCCGTCATATCAAGGGCTCTTTGTACCCCCATTCCTCCTTCTGCCACATGCCAGGGTCCTCCAATTTCTCCCCTGCCAAGGATTCCATTTCCTCCCCTCCATACCAAATTCCCCCAATCTTCCACCCAGGCCAGAGATTCTGTTTCCCCTATTCCAGAGTCCCTCATTATCCTCCCATAGCAGGGGCTCTCTGTTCTCCCTCCTTTCCCCATATCAGGGTCAGTCACTACCCCCCATTGCAGGGGCTCTCTCTGCCCACATTTGTTCCTTTCCCGCCATGCTCATGGCTCCCCCTTTCTTCCTCCCACCCTCCACCAAAAGCTGTGTGCATGTCCTCATTCCCCTCACTTACCCATCTTTAGTCTTCATTTGTAGGGTTAGTCTGTTAAGTTGTATAAAAGTGATGAGCTGACATGGTGGTATTGTTATTCTGGAAGGTGTTAAGGGGTGCATGAAGTTGTGGCTGTGCTAATCAGACATCAGGGGCTCCAAATCCCCCATTTTCCCTCTGTTCATTTTCCAATTTCCCCCCAAATCAATAGGGTTCTGGCCACTGATGCCTAGAATGTGTGATCAGATATGGTGTTCAAGAGTTCTCATGTTACACACAAACAGACAGACAAACTGAGAAAAGCTACCAAGTTGAGTAAGGCCTTTGTAAGTTCAGCCAACAATAAAATTAAGGTAAAACATATCCTGGAGATAACAATAACAGTACTTTCAAGTATATTGCCCAACAATGTTTGGAGTAAAAACAATGACATTGTATGTGAGGAACATAAACTTAAAATAAATAATAGTGGGGAAATAATAAAGATTTTTTTTCTTTTATATTCTTGACATGAAGTAACTGATGTGGAGAGCAAGTGATTTTATTTCCCTATGTCAACATAGATTGGACCCTTTGCAGACATGCATACAACAGTGGATAAAATCTACGAAGGGTGTATCTTTCAACTTCCTCTGTGGTCCTGTAGTGCGGCTACATTTTATTTTATTTAAGATGGCCATAAGCTTTCTTCTAAGAGGAAATAATTGGTTTAGGTGTCATGTGGATGGCTCTTTGTGTCCTGAATTTAAAATGTCACAGAAAAAATAAACATAAATCCAGAGTGGTTTGGCTTCATTGTGAATGCCAGCAGTGGCCGCCCAAAAAGCAGATTTTGTCTGTGGGTTGTTGTCATTTAAGCTGATTCATCTGAAGTGGATATATTAATGTTGTTGAAGAGAGGATCTTGAAGAATATTGCTGTGAACTAAAAGACTGGAAGCCCATACGGTTTAAAAGATATATCTCCCAAGATCTCTCAGAAAGAAAAGTGAAAGAGAAAATCTCACAACTTCTGCTTGTTAAAATTTGGAATCCTGGTTACTTGGTTCCATGTTTCAATAGGAATAAAACTAGTTAGATAAAAACTTTTGATACTGGTCTCATAATTTTAGCATTTTCATAATCCAAATATTAAAGTGTTATTTTTAGCTTCATTCACATGACATTCTTGTCTGCCCTGTAAATTACAACTCTGAAACCTGCAGAAGGGCTAAGATGCTTCAGGTTTAATGTAGACATATTATATACAGAGAAATTCAGTAGAAGAAATACATTTGGGGGTAGATTCGTGGAACAGAACCCATTCCGGTGACATTTATTAATTATTATTTCCAATGTCACATATATTTGGCTGTAATGTATAGATTCTACATCTGTTTAATCCATGTTATTTTATGTACAGTGGGGGAAAACAGAGAGATCCAAGTCAGGTATATATGTTGAAGACAGGCCACATTTTCAAATGCCCATTGATTTCAAAGGTCCACTTATCATATGTGCCCAGCTTGAGACACTTTGGGCACTTAAAACCAAGTCACCTAAAATTAATGAACACTCATGAGAAAGTGGGCCTTGGTCAATGGAATTTTTGCCCAAGAAAGAAGGGGTAAGAACCACAGGATTTAGCCCTGAATACATATAAATAGTAATTCAATGACAACTGTAAATAAAAAATGTGTTTCTCATTGTTCTACTTGAAGTTCTGATCTGCCACTATGATTGCTACAGCACATAACTATTTTATTTTCTGGTAAGCTTCCAGGACAGCAAGCATAAGGCCGGACTCCCTTCTGTTGAGGTCAGTGGGAGAATTGATCCTTTAGTAGAAAGAAAAAAATGAACTGTTTCCTGCCAGCCTCAAACCAATATTGGTTATCTGGAGGATAAGACAATATGTAATGATGTACAAGAGAAGAAAGGCCTGAATCATCTCATTTTCTAATATGGAGTGTCAGCCAAGAAAGGAGGACTACTGGATCAAAAATATCTCCCCCCGCACACACCCACACAGCTAATCAAGGCTTTGCCATGAGGATCCATGTGCAGGATCTATCTCTTTGGTCTGAAGTAGTCTCTGTTGTCCCCGTGTATAAAGCCATTGTAAGCAGATGCTCAGTAAAGGGCACACAGCTCATTTACAGGTGCTTCTTTCCTGCTTCTAAACCTTCAGGGGATCTTACTGGCCAGACTGTTCTGAGAATTGATCAAGTGTCCTATGGCATCCTCTGGGGTTAGACTGTTGAATTGATTTGGGGAGGAGACTACTCCTGTGAGCAAGGGCTGCAGACTCAGCATGTCTTATGTTCCAATGCCTCATTTGGTAAAATGGAAAGGGGGTGGGTGTCAAACAACCCATCAACAACCATTGCCCAGCAAGGGAGCTACAATGCAATGACTCACCTGCATGAGGCCACACTAGAGGAATTGTTCTACCTTGCCTGGAGACTCAGCAATGCCCACGCAGACATGCCTGAACTTGTGTTTTCCAAGCACATGGATTGAGGGTATAAAACTGAACACAGGGGGAGGCAGGCGTGGCCTTTCTCCTTCACCCATCTACGCTGCAAGCAATAAGGACAGACTGGAGACTCCAACTGAGGGGACTGGCCCAGATTTCAAGGGTGAAATCTGTGTACTATGAACTGCAATATCTAGTGGGGTGAGAAAAACTGCTTAATCTAGTTGTTGTCCAGTCTAATAGGGTTGAGAGTTTAGATTGTGGTGCTTATATTTTATTTCTTTTGGTAACTAACTAGACTTTTTGCCTAACACTTATAGTCACTTAAAATCTAGCTTTTTTAGTCAATATATTTGTTTATCTTTACCAGTGAGTTTGTATGAAGTGTGTGGCAAAACTGCTCAAGGTACAAAGGCTGGTGTATATTCACTTTCCATTGATGAAGTGGTGAGCCAATTAATAAATCTGCTTTACTTGTCTTGAGTAGTGCAAGATGGTATATTCCTGAGGTACAATGCTGGGAGCTGGCGGGATTTGGCTGGTGCCTTTCTCTGTATGATTCATGAGTGGCTCTGGGAGCATTCATGAAATCTAACTGGATGTGGGGTCTTTACATGTGGTTGTGCTGAGTGATAACAGCGCCTGGAGGGAGTTGTTGCTGGTCAGTAGCAAGGCACTGTGAGAGACAGCCCAGGCTGGAGTGAGTTTGGAGGGCACAGCGGTCCTACAGTCCCAGGCTGCTCCCCGGGGAACCTGTTAAATAGGGAAATAATTATTTTTTCAATACATAAATATGCTTCCATTGAAGAAAAGAGGGCAGGAGAAATTATCAGCAAACAAGACATTTGTTCAAAAAAACCTACTTTGTTTTCACTTAATTATAGGCAACATAATTTGTTTGGTAGATGGCTAAACATAACCCTTAATCCTTGTGCGCAATCTTCTTCATTGCTCCTCTCCATAGATTGTGAATATTTTGGATTACTGTTTTGCCACTGACACTGTAAAAAGGCTCATTTAAAAAAAGAAACATCAAAACACAACAACAATAAAACTCATAGGCAGAAAGTTTGAGTATTATGCTGAAATCTACAAGCTCTCTTTTTGTATTTCAGCTGGAAATGGACAACTCCTGTCCAACCCATAGTATCTATTCTGTCCCCAATGAGTTTATAACGTCATTCCCACCGGAAACAATAAATCCAGAGGTTAAGTTCTAAAAAATGAGTCTCTGGCTTTATTCTGTTTCCTGTATAAATAATAGTATCTTAAACTGTCATACAGAACTAATATGATAGCACTGCTTGGTTGGGAGGAAAAGCCTGATAAAATATAAAATAAGAGCCAATGGATTTTAACATTTCAATTTATGAAACAAACTTAGCAAAACAGTCTATTTTCTTATTTTGGAATAGAGGCTTTTTATATACTGGCTTTTCAGTTTGTAACCTTTTAAAAATAATTTTTAAAAGTAACCTTTTAAAAATAATTTTTAAAAAGTTGGGGGAAAGTATCCCCAGGAAAGAAAACTTGATGCAAAAGCTTCTTCATTGACTCCATCTAGAATTACAATAAAGATTGATTGGAAGAGCTAGAAGCACTGTATTTAATGTTGTGTAGAGATGGTCAAAAAGTATTCAATGTAATTTCAAATTCTTGCAGTTTTTTCAACAATACTAAGGAAATGGTCATATCTCGATAATAAATATTAGTGTGGCAATTGTAACCAGGTGGCATTACTATGCATAGTCTTCAAAGTTTAGGTTTTAAGTATGCAAGCATGTTTTGACATTTGGAAAGACATCATGGGTTATTGTTGGTTTGGGGTTATGCCAGGTTTTTGTGTAGGGACAGATTCAGGAAAGAGGAAGCTGTTCAAGGACTTAGAGAGCTTTCTCTCTGTCTTGGGCTCTGATTAGAGTCAATACTTGAGGCAATGACAGGGCTGGGTCCTGGGTAACCTGTGTGCATCGGCTAGTTACCAAGTTGTGGTCAGGAGACAATTAGTGGGGTTGGGATACCAGGAAGTTAGGGTGAGGCACCAAGTTTCAGGTGAGAGGTAAGTAGCAGAGTCAGAGTCAAGCCATATCAGGAAGTCAGGGTTAGGCACCAGGTTACAGACAGCAGGAAAGTAGTGGAGTCAGAGATCTACAGGGGTCAGAAGCCTGAGTCTAGGGTTCACAGCAAAGCAAGGTCTGTTCAGACAGCTCCCTCATGATGACTTCCTGTTTGTATACTGGCATGAACCAATCAGTGGACTGCAGGGGGCCACCATTTAAGCCCTTCTGGGTGGTACTTCCTGCAGTGTCCAGCTTCACAGAGTTCTTCAGGAGAAATCCAGGCTGAATTCCTAAAGTCAGTACAGAAGTATCAAGTATTACAAAACCATGTAGATCCAGGGTCTAGTCCCTCAGGTTCTTACAGGCATTGTAACTCCCTGGTAATCAGATTTGGTGTTGGGCTGAGATCCCTGGAAGGAAGGGATTGTCCTGAATATTGTTTGGCCATCTCATTTCAAGGGTGGTGTATGTGTGTAAATAAAGTGAATTACATTAGCAATATAGGCAGATGAATCTCCAGCTGATTTTTCCTCCACTGGGACAATCCTGTTATTCCTAAATTGAAAGAGTTTGCTGATTATTAATATCCTGGGGAATCTTCTAAGAGAAGTTAACTATATTTCATGCCACAGTCGATTATCTTTAAAACTGACATCTTTGTATCTAGCCTGGGCAGTCAAAGTAACAGATTTACAACAGTTTGGTATTTCAGAACCCTCCATGAACATAACCTAGTCATTATGAGTTTCAGTTATATTCCAGATGTAAGGCTCAAATAAATATCTGATACTTCTCTAACAGATTGGAGATTAACTGGAGAGAATTCTATATGTTCTCCTTGTTTAGTTTATAAAGATCAAACAATTTCAGAAGAGATTATGGTACATTATTGAACTTTTCATAAGAGCTATATTTTGTCACATCTGTACATTCAGTCCTTGGTTATTGCCCTGTTTCGCTTTTCTTATTTTTGCATATCAAATGTTAGTCAAGATGTAGTAGAAAAAAATAAGCCAGGTTAGTTTGAGTTCATTCAAAACACTTATTTCACCTCCAGCTGGATCCAAAGCCTGTTGAAGTCAATGGGACTTTTTCTATTGGTTTCACTGAGTTTTGGGTCAGGACTTTGGCGCACAAAGTTGGCACAAGGATTTTCAAGTTTAAGAATATTGTTGGCTCACTTGTCTCCCATCAGCAAAATTCTTACATTAAAAGAGCTACACTACTATTCTTGACCATGAATCATGTTAAAAATACCTGTGCATAGCAATGAGAAAATAGTAGAATGTGCTTCTTAGAAACTTTTCCAACTAGACAATTTTGCATTTTGTTAGTGAAGATTTTGTCAAAAGCTCTGGTAGATTCTCTGGCTTCCACAGACTCTATGGAAATCTATAATCAAGATTCAGTTGGACAATAGAGTGCTTCCAGGCTGGTCCCAAAGTAAAAGGATCAGATACATTCTATATATAAAACATAAGAAAAGGTATATTCTGCCACAACACTACAGCTGATCTGAAATTTACTGCTGGAATTAGTTTTTTTCTAATGGAAAATGCAGTTTCTGAAAAATTTTCTATGGGAAAATTTTTGAATCAGAATACTTTATTTTGTTGACTGACCCAAAACTGTTTGTTTCAAATCAGTTCAACATAATATTAAACGGCACTTCTCTCGCAGCACATTGTCTTATGGGAATTTTAGTTTGAGCTCCCATTCTCTCGTATGGGTCCAGCTCCCTGTAGGACTCCATCTTCTATAATGCAATGTGGGTTTTCCTTTGACTGAGCTGCATGGGGCTTCATTGGGGTCACATGCTTTGAAATGCATCATAGGAGATGTAGTCTGGCCAGGGAACCTAGCCCATAGAGTAGAAAGTAGGCAGCAGGCTGCCAAGCTACCAATCTCATGAGGCAAAACTCTGCTGTGAAAATATGCAGTTCATTATTAACTGACTTGAAACATGTGGTTTTGAGTCAATTCAATAATCCAAAATTAAACATTTCAACTTTTCCAAAATGAAGTATTTTGACAAAAAATTCAGAATGTCAACTTCTGCCCCAATTTGGGACAAAAACAAATGTTGAAATGTCTGAATTTCCTGGGGTACCTAAATTCAAAATTTCACTCAGCTCTATTTGGCAAATTGGGAGTAGAAAGAGAACAGCTATTTCCCATTCATATGGCAAGACACTGTACTGTTACAACTCAAAGTATCTATTTCCTCCAAGTTGCTGAAATGTCATGAATGACATGTCAATGATCTCCTTTGAAAATTAAACAAAAAGTAACTGAGACACAACAAGTTGACTTTCAAAAAGTGTACTAACTCTACCATTCACAGAGGTGCATTACTCACAGCTGATGTACACAGCTCCCAGGACAACTAAATAAATGGATTTAAAATACCTCGTCATCAGAGAAACTCCCAAGCTACAGTATGATGGATGTTGTTTATCTGCAAAAGCCAAGGAGATATGAAATCACTTTCGTAAGAAAACAATTTGGAACAGGTGTAAGTTGAGAATGCCTTCACAATGTATTTCTATAACAGTCTTAATCATTTTCACTAAGGTCTGATTTAATTGTAGTTGGAATTCCCATAAATTATGGAAAACTATCCAGTGCAGACAGGACTGACTTTCTAGATATGAATGACACCATTCCAATTGCAGGAAATCTATTCCTAGATAGTTGTTAGCTGTTAGTTAGTTGTTGTTTGACCACTCTCTAGTAGTCCACACAATCTACAGCTACTTCATCCCACACTGGAATTGGTAAACTGGATGGAAATGTGGGCATTTCCACTAGAGTAAGTGGACATGTCCACTGATGCCAATGAAAGCAGTGCCCACTTTCATTGATGTAACATATGTAATGGCTTTAGTGCTGATCATAGGCTATCCAGTGAGCATAATGTGCAAGATTACACATTTCCTCATATCTTTGTCCATTTCTGGGAACCATACCTTTTCACTCAATAGAGGTTTTAGCCTTTGCTAAATGTACGACTCAGTATATTCAGTAGTCTGTACTACATATTTTGTCTAGTAATGATACATTCTCTCTTTTCATTAAATGGTACCTTCCACATGGTGGCAAATCACTGTGACACAAAATTATTCCAGGATGCAATAATATTTTAGTAGGTCCTTTGGCATTCTTATCAGAGTACTCACCATTTGCCAGCTTCATATTCAGTTATAGCAGAGATTATCCAGTCTGATTTAGCCTCTTTAATCCTTTGCAGACAATTACACATGTGTTTAAATTTATGCATATGAACATTTACATTGACTTCACATGCATAAGTGTTTTCAGGACTGGAGTGTTATTTTTCTGAACAGAGCATTTGAAACAATATAGTTCATCGCTTTCTCTGTTATAAGAAGTTTCATTTTCTCATTGTGGTAAGATGACAGATAATCAGCTAGAGAGTCTTTTCCATCTCAAACCCCATTTTTCTATTTTGCTGGCTATTTCATATTTGGGATTCCAGGTATTAGTGAAATCAATTTTTGGTGGTCTGTAACTACTCAAATTAGCTCCACAAAGGTCAAGATTAATGTATTTGCATCCCCAATCAACAGTTCAAGCTTCCTTCCCTGCTTGCAATTTTTTCTGCTCCATCTCGGTTGTGATGAGAATATGAAATTATTTTGTGGATATTGCTGCTTGCTTTCTGGTTTCAAATTCCTCCTAGCTTCTCAGGGCTGTTGAAGCAGAACAGGAAATAGTTGCAAATTGACTTAATTGAATGATTATGTTTTGAGATGCTATTTTACATTCTTTAATTTGTTGAAACATTGTAACATCTTTAGTCAAGTTTCTCAAAGTTACACATAGACTGGAATAGTTCTTAATAAATCTAGCACAAGAATTTGTAATGCCCTGAAATGAGAGCACATCAGTAGCAAAGCTAGGTCTATCAATATGTATAATTGCCTGCACTGTCATAGGATCTGGACAAACTCCCTCACTGGAAAATTCATGTCTAAATAATTACATTTTACTTTCTGCAAAGTCACATTTTTCAGTGGTTATAGTTAGAATATGATTTTTGTAACACATCCAAATACTTCTCTCAGGGCTCTGTGGTACTGTTGTTTTTCTTCCATGAATTCTAGAATAACATGATCTAAATTAAATGCATTTACTGTAGGCTGTAAAACTTATATAATGGTATCCGTCTTGTAAAACTACTGCTGCAGAGGAGATTTCAGATTACCTTTTTGTTTCTCCTTAGACTGCTATTGGTAGTGAAGGTCATTATTAATCTGGAATCTTCTTCTAGCACTTGCAGAAAATCATCTTCATTAAGATCCCTTTTAGAATTCCTTTTCCTTTGTATTTAATATATATACAAAATGTAATCCATTGTTGGTGTGTGCAAGTCTCATATCACTCAGGGGCCAGCTGGCCTCAGCTGGAACCACAGCGGCTATGCCTCCAGAAAATATTGGGTGGAGGAGGACCTATCTTTATTTAAGAAAATCAGTGTCGTACAAGTGACTGATTTGGTCATGGTCTGTGCTCTATTCCAGAGGGGGAAAAAATACACTTACATTCAAATTCAGCAAGGAACTGAAGCACATGCCTAACTTTAAGCACCATCTGAGGTCTCTCTGACGTCATTGGAACTGGTCATATGCTTAAAGTTAGGCACTCACTTAAGTACTTTGCCAAATTATGGCTCTCGTATATAACAAGACATTCCTTTTATTCAAGGAGCCCTGGATAATCTTTCTCATTCACAGACTGCCCAGATAGTCTCTTTTCAGAAAAAAAAAAAAAGTGATGCAGTTTGTCCCCAGGTTGTCTCTTATCATAGGGGAGATCTGCTCTGTTTCTCCCACGCACAAGTATATTGGATGACCTTTCCTTTCACCAAGGAAACCATTTGTCTCATAGGCTGACTGTAGATCTCAAGCCCCTGAGAGCCAGCTCCTTTTAAGAATAAAAAATAGATTTCCTTCCCTGTTTCTTCCTGACTACTGACTGCAGCTACAGAATCATCTCCCCCAGGCTTCTGATAGGGGATGCAGGTGGCTGATTTTATTCCCCAGCTTCAGGACAGGTCATTAATCTCTTCCTGCCATGGCCCAATGAGAGGTTTGTACACCATATAACAGAAATTCATTTTCCTCTTTTGTGTCTTCATTATGCCCTTGTCATGTTCACTGATTATACCTTTGCTGTGTGATTTAAGTACAATCTCTGCTCCTGATGCTTTTCTCCAATGCCTTTGTTTTCCAGTGTGTTATATACTTAGAAGGTATTGGGCTAAGGAAAGGAAGCCTCAGCCCTAGTTTAAGGCCCCGACCTTGCTTCAGGGCAGCTGCCATCGTTACCTAGCATGGAGTGGGAAAGTAGTAGATATTATCTGCTGCATCTCCTACGCTGTGTTTTGGACCAATAGATACCCATTGGCCATGTCCCCACCATTTCCCTGCCACCTACATAATCCTCACATCTCTCTATAATCATAGGTCTTGACACTTGAGAAACTACAGTGGATAATAATGAGAACCCTTTTTTCAACCACTCAGGCAGCCTGGTCATTTAAGGGAGTATATTTTTGTGGCTATAAATGCATATCTCTGTGTGTAATATATGGGCTTTCTTTTTTTCCAGATAGCATTCAAGTTAACTTTCAGGGCTTTTATCTTTCATCACCTGAAAGCACTGAGCTTCCTCAGTATAGTCTACCCTGAAATACAATTCTTGAGTGATAGGTTTTGCATAAATTTACTCATTTTAAAAATATGTATATTTTTACTTGATGTTGTGAAGGTTTATTTACATTGTTCACTAACAGGGAAACTGAATATATATATTCAGGTAAGGGTCTGTGTGACTATAATGTAATCGCTATTCTAAGTATATGTTTTTATTCCAAGTAGATTTTGATAAATGTACTGTCTTGAGCTGATAGTATCATTTTCTTTCATCGTCTGTTAGTTCAGTGTACTTGTTCATTTGAAAGGAGGAGGGGTGCTTATCTTGATTTTAAAAGAATTGGAGATTGAGAACTGAACAGAGGTTAGACTGCACTTGGGGAATAACTGTCATAGAAAAGCAGAAATGTTGTATTGGATCCCACTGGGTTGGCTATTTGTTGTCTGCATTTATGGTAGGGAAATCATTAGGTAGATGCCTGGATATAAGTACATGAGAGAGTGTCATCCAAGTCAGACATTTACATCTTGCAGATATGTATTTCACATATAAGGAACAATGGACAATTTGCAAGACAAGAGAAGAGCCAGGCACAAAGTGTGTGGGCTGCACAACATCTTTTACCTCCAAGACAAGTCACACAGTATTTTATAATCTCTGCTAACTAGAGTTATTGCGGGATAGTGCAGAAGTCATTTTTTCAGGCATCAGTGAGCAATTAGGATGTTTCTATGTTAGGCAGCAACTGACATATCATGCAAAGAGGTTCTTAATGATAAAATGCTGTACTAGGAATTAATATTAAATTACATTAAATATTTATAGAAACTGAGACTCTGGAGGCATATATTAAATAAGGGGCTTGGGAGAAAAAGTTTAGGCATACCCATATTAGAATAAAAAGTCTTTAATGAAAACACAGCACTTTTTATGTAACTCGAAAGCAACTAAGAGTGTTCTGCCAAAGTTGTAACATGAGAACTAGAATGGATCAAAACATTTCTGATGAAATGTAGTTAATAGATAAGATACCCAGAAGATGACACTCAAGAATATGGCCCTGGTTTTGTAAGACCAATGGAACTTCTTGCTGAGCACTGCAAATGGCTTCTTCTGTGCAATGCCTTATGTGGAGCTCTGATTAGCCTCTTCTGATAAGCAGGTAGCTGTGATTATATTTACCTGGAGCAAGATTTTTAAAGGTATTTTAAGTGCCTCAAGATGCAGATGCTGACACCCATTGACAGGTCGCTATAGCCTTGGGAACTAACATTCAGAAAATGGACAAAAGAATGGGTCCAGTTCTGAATCCCCAAGAATGGCAGGTAGGAGACATGGTTATGTATCAACAAGTAAGGGAGAAAGCACATAATCTTAGTCCTATTTGGGCTGTTAGAATCTGTAACAAGGCTAGCCCCACTTTCTATCAGCTAGAAATTCGGTCAGGAAATAAAAACATACTGAAGTGGTTTCACTCCTCACAGCTAAAACGATGGAAGGGAAACCATCCCAGTCAGTCTTAAACGAAGCCCAGCGTCAGGCCCAGGTACTCCCAGCTTGGGAGAAACATGATTCAGACATCAGTGAGTCTGAATAAATATTAACTTTAAGACGCTTTACCACTCCCTCCCTCTTGAAGGGGTGGGGGGGGGGTCAGTTTGTGTGTTTTGTGTTGCAGAGTCCTCTGTCAGCAGATGTCCAACAGCCCTGCCTGCAATGTGGTCCTGGCTGTGTATGTTGCTATCTGAATTCTTGCGTTTGTGGGTCTACACTTCTGATGTTGGGGCACCAAAAGCCGTCGTGATCAAGACATGGGAGAACCGCACATGGAAGACATTGGAGTGCGAAGTAAACAATACCCTCGACACTGCTCAAGTCCCGCATATGTCTCAGGGGAAAGCCTCCATCTTCTTGGACCCCAGATGGATATAATCCCACTTTCGTGAGGTTAAAAGGTTTGAACAAAGTAAACATCACTGTCGGAATGAGCGGGGAAGCAACATGTATAATGGTTTGGACTGTAAATGATAGTCCACTTTGGCAGCTAAAGAATCCCAGAATGATTGGTGGAAACATCACTATCCTCATGCATACCGTAATATCCCCTTCCCCTTTTTGGCCTGGGAGAACAGATTTATTAGTGGGAGGAATTGGAAAATACTACCCAGATAAATTAGGCTGTCGGGTGGGAACAAACAGGCTGCTGCATAATTGTAACCAACCTAGATGTGCGCAGCTATGGACTGACCTACCTGAGAAAACAGCCCCTGGAAACAAAACAATCTGATTTAAATTAGAATATGCCATCTACCTCACTGGGAAGCAGATGAATTTGGAAAAAAAAGAATTGCAAATAGTCACACCAGGAGGGGAATGGAAGATCCTCCTGTCCTGTTCCAACAGGAACCAGTGGCTGCTCAAAGAAGAGCTCCTGTCTCCACGATGTGGAGAGCAGCATCAGTTAATCTGGTGTGCTAATGAGGAATTATCAACATGCGGGTTAGCATGACAGGAAAATGGCTTCTGTGAGGGCCTCATGGTGTAAAAAGTTGCAATGTTTGGGTTTTGGACCCACCAGTCACCAATTTAATCGGTCCCTATGTTGTCCAAACCAGTGTCAAAAAGCAATTGGTGACTGACCCTACTCACTCTCTCAGAAAGGTCATTCCAGACCTAAGTTTGACAAAGGTCTCAGCGATAGAGCCCCGGTGTAAGCAATTTGTTCCGCCCTTATTTGAAGGTTGGAAAAATTGGATGGAAACACACAATATTCCCAAACCAGAAAATTCTAGCAGGGAACATAGAAGGGTAAAAAAAGACTCATGGGGAGTAATTGGAATGCAAGGAGCAGACCTTAACAGCATTAATGAGGAGGTGCTTGCAAACAAGATAAATGCGATGGGAGCTCACATAAAAGATTTGGCTACACCTATCAGGGTATCATTCGAGCAATTAAGCTCTCTGCAATTCCAAGTAGCAAATATCTTAGAGGAATGGGGAAAACCCAAGAGGAAGACCATTGCTGCCTCTTTCAGGCTATTGGCACTCTGCAAGTTAACGCTTCTTTAGCTATGGCGTGTATGCAAATGCAAGTATGGATGATTGATGTAGTAAAAGATATGATCCGCGATGGTATGAATGGGGTGCTCCCAGTAGAAATCAGAAGCATTGTTTGGAAAAATTCCACCCAAACTGAAAGAGAGTTACAGGCCTGGTGGAAAATGATAAATTTCACCTATAATCAAGAGTCAGAGGAAATCACGGTCTTTGTCTTGCTAATGTCCCAAGCAGAAATAAAATGGGTTTCTCTCATTGTGGCTTTAGGCCTCAATATTAATTAGACGGTAATGGAACCTATCGACCACAGAGTGTGGGTGGTGAAAAATGATCAAAAATGGAAAACAGTAGAATCAGGAGCCTGTTTAGAGGAATCTGGAATTGGATATGAATGTAACAAAAATGCCCTCCAACCTCAGGATGTATGTTTGGAAGTAACTGAAGGAAAATACCATTATCCTATTAACCCATTTGTAAGTAGCAATTCTGTGTTTGTGTATCTAGGAAAACATTGTGTATGTCTTAGAAGTTGGTGTCCTATGTTTCTTGTTAATTTTGTGCATGAAGTAATCCTTATGAGAATAAATGTTTCTGTCATATTGTAGCAATTAGGGGATGTGATTTTGAATTTCATGTACCCGAATTTAAATATAGTCAGTTAAAAGTGTCTTATACTTTGTATTCTATTGTAAAACCTGTGTCCCTTGGAATGGATTTAACTGCTTTATAAACATTGCTTGTACACCCTGATTTACAGAACCAGTTACATATTGCAAAACAGGAAGGGCGCAGAGTCATCGTTACCGTGCATCATAATGCCAATGAAATTAAACGGGTATTTGCAAGAATTGGCCAGGACCTGTCACACCACTGTTGGGAAGTGTTATTGGGATGGTCCCCCACTGGCACAGGCATCCTGAATTTGGCCCTATGTGCCATCATAGTAATCTTGGTGTGCCAAATAGTAGTGTTTTTTGTTACCAGCCTAATGACATGCTGGATCTGGCGCAAAATCTGGTAACTGAAAGTCCCCCGAGAGATGAGTTATTGCCACCAGCACTCCTACCCCTGGGAAAGGAACATATCAAACTTGTCGCCCCTCCCTCAAATGGGAAAGGAGGCTAAGGTGATCGCTTGTCAATTGCTGTGCTGGTGTGCTAAGTGTGGGATGCCAACAAGAAGATCATTTGCTTGGTCTCAGCTGACAGCTTTGAGATTTCGTTGGATCTCAACTCAGTTGCATCCAGAAAAGGTGTGACAGCGATCATGTAAAGGCCGCCTTATGTGAAAGGTGACTTTTAAGGAAGGGAAACTGTACGGCAGATTTTGGCAAACCAGTAAAGTGCCTGAAACCACTATGACTTATTGCTAAAATTCGCCAAGTCAGCAGGCTGTAAAGTGACCATGCAGCTTGACCAAGGCAGGAGGAGAGGGGGTTTGGGGTGCCACAGAAAGGGCAGCTTAACCCTGCGTCCTTCCTGACAAGAATTGTGTTGAAGTTGCTGATACATGCATTTTAGAAGAGCAGGATGTGCCCCAGGAATGTTTATTGGGGCCTCAAGTCTGCAAACTCTGGAAAAACCCACACCTGGTTAATCAATAATCAGAAGGAACCTCTTGCTTGACCATTGAAACAGCTTACTTAACAAGTTTTCTTTAAGGGACATGTCATCCTATTACTAATATATAAATAAGGGGAGAAAGTTTGAGGTAGTTGGACTCTTTTGGACTCTCCCTCTGGATATATCTTGCAGTCCCCACTGGCAGACGGAAGATTTGGCCACCGGAAGCCTGCCGCTGTGTCACTCGAGAGCCACACTCAGCTTTGGTAATTATCAAGGGTTGGGGGTGTTTTACTAACCTGTTGCAGTCATATGTAAGTGCTTGAAACTAAGTAAAGTTTAGCTTTAAGTGAAAGCACTCTTGTGTTGTCGTGTTTGTGCCAGCCATCGATCAGTCGGACAGCTGTGTTTCCCCGGATTTATTTCCTGACACCACCTCGCACAGAGTAAAAGTTACCAAGAGCTTTGGTTGACAGAACCTCAGGTAACACAGAGAGGCACCTAGTGGGATATTCAAAAGCACCTAGGCATCTTACTCCCACTGATTTCAATGGGGGAGGCAGCTAGGTGCTTTTGAAAATGCTACTTGGTGCTTATCTGCATCTTTAGGTACCTACATATCTTTTAAAATCTGGTCCTTAGAGTTGTGTGATTAATCCAGTAGTTCTCTACTTTGTTCTGAAAGTTCTAGAAAGGAAGTGATATCTACTAGAAAGCAGAGAAGAGGAATACAATGAATTCTACTGAGGAAAAGTACCCTTCTTTCTTTGTATTGTTGTTGTTCTCCTTAAGAAATGCATTTAATTTCGGAAGGACTATGGCTTCATATAGTATGACCGAAGTAAGGGGCTACCAAGAGCAATTATTGTGACAAACAAACATAAGATAGAAGAAAATAAAAATACCAACCAAGCAAATGTTTTAGTTTTCCCATTCAACACCGTTGTGTTGAAATGTTTTAATTTTCCCATTTCTGCCACTATGTAGTACTGTCGGAGGCAGTAAATTAGCAGCCCTTTCTAGTCCACTGGTATGACTCCATGATAGTACCCTCGAGCAAGTAATGTTGGCTTTTCCCGAGTGCCTGGATCCCAGGTAAATCCAGAAAACTAGGGAATTGTCCTTAGAGTGAGAGAATGGAAGAAACCATCTCTATAGTGTGACCTTGTAGATGGTCTAGCCACTCTTGAGGCTTCCTATCTCTCCCTTGAGTTCTTTTGTGCTGTGATCACAGCTTGCTCCATCACAGAGTCTTCAATTAATAATTCCATTTTTTTTTTCATATTTTGCATAGGAATTGTAGATGAAAAGTATAAAAGATTTTCTTCTGGCTTCAGCTACTAACCTTAGCTCTGCTAGCATTAAAATAACATAATGCTTAAAGATGTAGTTTGCAGTCCAGCCACCTCCAGGCTTTCATATTCTAAATTAATGTTTTCAATGGCTTTTGTGCCTGGTTTACTTTAATGGGGTTTTATGAATGTCTGTAGAAGCGAGAGTATCCAAAGCGTCATTTACAAAACTGCTTTAAGCATTTTTTCCCATATATTCTTGAAAGATAACTGAGAGGACATCACTGGAATCACTGTTCTCTTCTTAACAAGTATAGCAGTGGCAATGTAAGCCTACTCATACTATTTTACCACCCTAACCTGGCACATCCACATTTAGAGGTGAAAGGATCATTCATTCTTTATACCCATTCGTTCTTTGCCCCCTCTGAGACTTCCAACATGCATACCCATATGGTAGGTGGCGCTGTTAAACGTAGTCTTCCACATTCTTTTTCATAGCAAGTGAACAAATGCTTAGTTTTAAGAAGACATGCTGTGTTGTGGTTTGTTTGGATTATGCAAGGTTCTGTTCCTTGAAGAGGAGCTGTGTGAACAGCAGGAAAGTTGACTTTCTGGCTTGATCTCTAATTAGAGTGGATTCTTGAGGTAAAGTTGCCATCTGGGAACTGAGAATTGGTGTGATTCCTGAAAGAAGGGATTGTTGTATCCTGCTTGACCACCTCTGTCCCAGGATTCAGGTATATGTGTAAATAGAACACTTAGAATATACCCAGATTCTCTACAGTGCTTCTTTGTTATTTCAGCCACTGGGAAGCCATCTTGCATGGCACCAAACATTTACTATTGCTCAGCAGAGGTGTGACACTGGTGTCAGAATGGATGTTGGGATCAGAAGAAAGGATAATAATACTGCTACTTATCTATGGGGACTGAGAACACCAACTCACTTCACAGTTGGGATTTTCAAAGAAACCTTAGGCAATAAGCTGCCCAGTTCCTACTAGATTTTGTCCCAACAATTGGTCACACCAGGTCAGGATGCTACAATAGTATGAAGAGGCTTATACTGCCACTGCCAGTGCATATGCATCCTCAAAATTAGACCTCTTTTAGTGAGAATGTAGGTCAGGACATCAGGACAGTTACATTTAGTGTTCTGTGATTTCATAATAGAGACTAAGATTTATGGTTGAAAGTGTCTCTGAAGTACCTCAGAAATATTCCTCAAAATGTATATCCCTCAGAATTCACAGCTCTCACAGGGAGTGCAGCTATAATAACAATAAAAAGAAAAAATAAGCAGACGTAATGAAGGGTTTAGTGAAAAGTTTATGAAAGTATGAGTTTACTCATAGATTTTGAAGCTTAGGCTTCAACTTAATCAGTTTCAGTATGTAAAAAGTCTCTTCTGCCCTGTCTATACTAGAGTTTTGGAACATGCCAGTTAGAATGTATTAGCTCCTTTGAATCCTAGTCAAGACAAATTCCTAGACTATGAGGTCATTGGATAAAAGATTGTCTTAATCATGTGTTTGCACAATGCCCATCACAACTGGGCCCTGATCCTGACTGAGACATGTATGTACTGCTGTAAAAGAAATAAAATAATAATAACTGAATTTAGTATATAAAGTGTCTCTCTCTAGGAGGCATCCAGGCATCCAACCTGTTTTTAAACAAAAACACTCAAAGATTAAATCCTAAAATAAGAAGAATCTTTGTGGTTTGACCTTAAGGGACATTTCTGTGTGTGGTCTAGACAAGCCCTGCTGATCAAGGAGTAATAATGTGAGGCAAACTTCATCTCTGCTTCCCGGCATGAGGAAAGAAGGCAATTAAGGCAGAATTAAGTAGGGATTTGTTGTCTGGTATAAAGCACCGTACTGTACTGTAGACTCCTCCAGAAGATACTGAATTAAAGTAACGAGTTGTTAATGAGGCACATTCAGTTGCTCTGCCTCACGGCATGAAAACTGAGAAAACAATCACAGCATTCTCCATACACACAGCCAACAGAATGGAATTTGTACATTAACTTTGGGAACACCTGTGTACATACCTTGTCATGCCAATAAAGATTAAAAATATTTAAATTTCAAATTAATTTTCCTGGTTTTCATCGGAAAGAAATTATGGCACAGAACTGACAGGATACTGGGAGCAAGAAAATGCACTATGGAATACACTTCACACTCCAGGTACAGTTCTATATTAATCACCTAACAAAACTAGGGCCTGATCCAAAGCCTACTTAAGTTAATGGGTGTCTTTCCATTGACTTTGGTAGACATTAAGTTGGGACACTATGCTGTTCAGTACCATATGTTTTCCAGTCCTTTGCCAGGCCCAAATTTAAGATTTATGTTACTCTTAGCTATTGTGTATAACTGAGAGCAAAATGAAAACTAGCCTTGTCAGTATGTATAGATAGAAATTTTATTAGACTTTAAAAGTGGTTAACAAAATACCATCTGGAAATAGAAAACAGATTTAGAAAACAGAAATAAAAGATAAGACAAGACTTTGGTCTCAGTCAAGAGGACTTTTTCAGAATGTGTAAAAAATAAAAGAACAGAACTAGTCCTTGTTCTCTCTCTCTTTCTTTTAATAGCTTGAAAAAAAGCCTCACAGCCAAAATGTTCCTTTAATGTTGTTTTCAATATTCTGTCACAATTATTATCAGTCCTTTCCCTTCACATAAAACAAGCCCTTTTTTCTCTCTGCTTGTTGGGACCAATCTTATCAGAGAGCAAAACAGGTCCTTTTTTTAAAATATGCAGTTGAAACAGTGAAAAGAAACACTTCAGACTAAACGCTGATGGGTCCCCTTCTCCGTCCACCCCTTCTTTAGAAAACCAATTGTTGATAAAAAAAAATACTAAAAGTTAAATTATCTCAAGAGTTTTTTTTTTTTACTTAAAAGGAAAGCTAGATATCTCAGGTGCTAAGCATAATAGGAGAAACCACAGGCTCTGTTTTAAAGAGGATCACCGTTTTTTCAGATACTTGAAAAAAGCTGTGATCTTACCAGGCAGAAGGGTTGCAAAGGAAACAAAGTGTATTCAAAAATGAGAAAAGGTCTTTAAAGAAAGACGTATTCCAACATTGGAGGAAAAGAGCTAATATAATAAAGAAAAAGCACTTCCAGGCAGTTGAAAGGAACTGGAAAATAAGAAAATTACCGGGTGAAAAAGTTTAAAAGGTGAAAATAATGAAATGTAAATAAAGGAAACCTAAATCAGAAACAGGCTGGCTAGAATAAATTGAACAGAATTTACAAGGGAAGGAGGAAATAAAAAAGGCAGATTTACTTCAAAACCAAAGTCCCTTCAAAGGGATCTAAAATGTGAAAGAAAGTTGACCTAAGTGAAATGATGTGCAGTTAAAACTGGAAAAATAATTAAAAATAAAGTGGTTGGAAATATCAGTCTGAAAAATATCCAAAGACATTAAACAAATGCAAAGAGCTGAAAGAAGGATAGAAATTACTATTAGTGATTGAAATATAAATCCTCAAATAAATAAAATAAGAAATTGATTCAAAGTGTAAAGAAAAATATTGTATGAAAAGCCACAAAAGGCTCATATTTGTTCATTTCCGAAACCTCCCCCAGCAGAAGACTTCTGACCCTCATTATAAATATTTAAATCAAAACAGGAAACCATTCTTCTTCACCAACAAAATCCAGGGCTGCCATTTGATTGGAACTACAGTACAATCCTTCCCCACCCCTCCACTCCCGCCCTGCAGTTTCCAGACATAGAACATAAAGAAACTCAAATTCAAAAAGCTGATATCTTGTATTATTATTGATATTACAGTGGCACCTAAACCCCACTAGAGAGCAAGATCTCATTGCACTCTGCATATACATAATATGAGAGAGTCCCTACTGCTAACAATGAGATGCAGCTCATCTTAGGCTGACCCTCGCACCCACACAGAGCCCCACTGACTTCTTTGGGCCTCCACACAAAGAGGTCTGTTCATGCATAGCCAACATGTGTAGGATTAAGGCCTGAATAGAAAAGGCAGACGGGTCAGAGGAAGGCATTATTAGTCTGCTCATTGAGCACATGGAAAACTGAGGCACAGAATGATTTTAATAGATTGGTGAAAGTCACATGGGAGCTAAACTCAGAGCAGGACAAGAAATTGCATCTAGATTTCCCATGTCCCACTGCAGTGCATTCCTCACAAGACTAGTCTTCTCCTCTTTGCATTAAAGCAGTCTATTTAGCACAGATTATAACCAGTGAAAAATAAGAAACTGTTTCATTTGAACCTGGTGAATTGAGTTTTGGCTGTGACGGTTAGATGTTCATGTGTTTTCCCTGCTTTCAAAGTTTCGAATTCACCACTGCCTCAATTTGATTTATTGGCTTGCTTTAGACTCCACAATCTAGATTAGATCAATCATGTATTAAACAGTCTCACTTCATGCTTAAGTGTGATTTTTTTCAGGTTACATCGTACAAACCAAGAGAAAATAGTTCCCGAGAATAAGAAAAAAATCTGAAATTAAAAGACCATCCCATCCAGTTTTTATTATTTCCCAAAACAACTTTGAAAAAAGAATAGAGTACCTGAAATGTCTCATCCTCATGTTAGAATATATATTTATAAAATCGCGAGCCAAATATCTTGTTTCATACTAATACCATACTCTTTTTAAACATTAGATTATTTTATTTGTAAAAATATTATTAGTTACTATTCTAAAAAAGCAACTCTTGAGTTACAGACTCTTCTAAAACTCATTCTGATGGTAATAACAGTGAACATATGTTTCCTTTGCAGAAAAACTCAGAAGTATGGAACAAGTAGTTATTTGAATACATATCCTTAAATAGAAAAGATTAGCTAATCCTGCGTGGACCAGATGGTAGCTACTTTCCATATTATGGAAACTTTTTCTAACTCCACATAAACAAAATGTTCTAGCCTTTGTAAGCCATCTTTTATTATTATACCCTTAAATATATAGCACCAGACTCTGAGCTTGCATAAGTCAATAGATCTAGGCAGATTTACATCCACTGAGGATCTGGCCAACATCCTTAGGCATTAAAGGACAAAATTCTTCTTATCCTCCTATACTCCATGGGCACAAAAGACAGTAGAACTGTTACTGTTTCATGACATAGATAGTGATATGCTATAAAGATCATACAGGAGGATTCCAAATCCCTCTTTATCCATAAGGATGGGGTTAGTAGTAGGTACTTTTTATAGCTGTGCCAGCTGCAGGATGTGAACAGATCAGGAAAAGAATGAGGGCATGAACCTATACTGGGAGAATGCAAGGACAAGAATCACTACTGCAACCCAGGGCCTGATGCAGGAATAACTGGGTGAAATTCTAAAGACTGTATTATTCAGGATGTTACACTAGATTGTCCTTGTCCCTTCTGGCCTTAAAAAATTCTATGAACCTAAGTGTGCCTATGCTGGTGGTTTTTGAGCTAGTCAGATGGCAGGATTCCATTTCTTTCTATTAGATACTTCCCCTTGAATGTGGGAGGAAGAATCTAGTAGATTGAGACACTATCCAGCTCTTTCTGCCACAGAACCCAAATGATAAGGAGCCCTTACAGTGAAGGACTTCTGCAAGGTCATGGGAGAAGGCAAAAATGTCCTTGAAAAGTAGCACTTCCCCAGGGGCTAGCCCTGCATACTCATCTGATCAGAGATGGAAGGTGAAGAGGCATTTTGCACCCTATTCCCACTTCCTGTAAACCTGTCAGGCACAATCAGGACTGATACTTAGATTTTAGTTAAGTCTTTGACAGTTGTTTAGGAATTATTCTCATCAACATTAGGGCAAATTTGCTCCTATCAAATTATTGTCATGTGGAATGAAGACTGATTGAGGGACCATAAACAAATATTTATGTAAAATAGAAATGCGTTTAGTTGGGGGAGATGACTAGTTGGGGACCAGCAGGGATTTGTGTAAGAATCAGCATTAATATCTTAGAGATCTAGAATTGAGCGTAAACAGAAGATTAATGAAATTTGCTGTTGGGGGAGCTGTAAATACCAGTGAGAAGAGAGAAATACAAAGGGACCATGGAAGTCAGAAAATAATACACCTGGAGAATCTGTTCTTAGCCCAATGCTATTTAATAGCTTTATCAATGATCTGGAAGAGAATATAAAATCACTGCTGATAAAACATGTAGATGACACAAAAATTGGAAGAGTGGTAAATAATGAGGATAGGTCAGTTCTACAAAGTGAACTGGATTGAGTGATAAACTGGGTTTATTTGACCAACATGAATTTTTCTACTTATATGCAAAATCATAGACATAGGAACAAAGAAAGTAAGTCTCACTTATAGGCTGGGGGACTGTATTTTGGAAAGCAGTGATGCAGAATACAACATAAGTGATGGTGGAAAATCAAATGAACATGAGCTCCCAGTACAATGCAGTGGTTTAGAGAGTAAATGTGAATCTTGGATGTATAAACAGGGGAACACTGAATAGAAATAGGAAGGTATTCTTACTATGGTACAAGACATCAGTAAAACCATTACTAGAACACTATATCCAGTTCTGGTGTCTATTTAATTTATCCAAGAGAAGGTCGAGAAAGGGCTTTATCAAGGTCTAAGTACCAGTATGGGGAAGAGATTTATAATAGTAGATGGCTCTTAATCTAGCAGACTAACGTAATGAGAACAAATGGCTGCAGGCTGCAAATTCAGACTAGAAATAAGATGCATATTTTTAAACACTGAAGATAATTAACCATTGAAGGAAACATGGTGGATTCTCCATGTGTTGGCGTCTTTAAATCTTGTGCAGAAGTTATGGGCTTGATGCAGGAATTAGAGTATGAAATTCTATGGCTTGTATATGCAGGTCAGATTGGAACATCACAATGTTCCCTTCTGTCCTTAAAATCTATGATAAGCCAAAGCAGAAATATTAAATGGAAGACAGACACCTTAAAAGCAGTCATGGAGAAAGGATTAGGAGGTATACTAGACAATTAATTAGACATATATTTAGTGTGGCAAGCTGAATGAGGTAATACCTTTTATTGGGCCAACTTCTGTTGATGAAAGAGACAAGTTTTCAAGCTACACAGAGCTCTTCTTGAGATCTTGGAAAGGACTTGGAGATAGGGTTATCATATTTTCGGATTTTCCTGGACATGACCTTTTTTTTGATCCCCCAATCTCCGTCCGGGCAGATTTTTGATATATGAACAAATGTCTGTGATTTTTCCTTGCTCATCTTTTTTCCAACATTGATTCTGGTAGAACTGCAATTCCCAGCATGCCCTAATACTGGCATGCGTGTTTACTGGTTTGCCACTATAACAGAGCACATCAGGGCCCCCTTTACTCCTGCCTCTGCTAAGTCCCCAAAGTCACTCTGAGACCCTGCTGCAGTTTATTCACACATCTTGCAAAGACATTCATGGCTATTTGATGAGCAATCAACCACTGCTGAGAAAGGTATGCTCTACAGAGAAATCTTCATGGGCACAATAGGAAGAAGCGCTGTAGGAAAGGATTGACTGTGTGTAAAAAGGTATTGTAGTGGGGTAGACACCCGCTCCTGGCTTGAAGGGCTTGAAATCAGCCCTGAAAGAGGGCTGCAGGGGTAAAAGCAGCCCTGGTGAGGGCTGCAGCTCTAAAAGCTGGGCTGATTGGGGAAGCAGCTGCAGCTGGGCCACACCCCAGTCAGGCCCATCTGGCTCCTATAAAAGACAGTGAGCCAGGTGCCTACTCAGTCTCTCTGCATTCAGAGAGAGAAGGGCCTGGCTGCAGGGAGCTTAACCAGACACCTAGATTGGGAGCAGGGCTGGGGGAGGGCCAGAGGTGCTGGGAGCTCCGTCCTAGGAAAGCCCCAGGCTGCAGGCCTGGCAAGGCCTAGTAGGTGTAGGGTTGCAGGGGGCAGCCCATGGGTAGGCAGAGGCAGCAGGTCCGATCCCCTTTGCCTATGATGAGTGGCTGATACTGCAGTCTGCCCCATTTAGTGAATGGGGCTAAATGGAGACTGGGCAGTAGCCAAGACTGAGGCGAAGTGGGGGTAGTGGGTGGGGGTTCCCCTGGGAGGGGGAGACCCAGAACTGTGGGGGTACTGCCAGGGGGCAGCACCCAGAGAAAGGGGCACCGGGGTCCTGGGAGGGACATGGGACCAGTGGCAAGGCGGATCACTGGCCTGCAGAGGGCGCTCCAGGATGCTGGAAGAGCTAATTTCCATGGATGACCAGCAGGAGGCACTGCAGGGGTGAGTCCTCATTGTTACAGGTATATTTAAATTGGTTTTACATTTATTTTTGAGCCATTATACTTGTTATTTAGAAATTTAGATATTCAAAGTAGAAAGAAACTGTACAGTAGAAACTGTACCCACCTCCTCCAGCTTTCCCTCCCCCTATTTGGGAACTTGAAATATGGTAATCCTACCTGGAGAAGACCTCTTTGTAAGCTTAAAAGCTTGTCTCTTTCACCAACAGAAGTTGGCTCAATATAAGATATTATGTCACCTACCTTGTCTCTCTGATATCCTGAGACAAACATGGCTACAACAACACTGCAAACATATATATGGTGTGTGATATTTGCAGCAAAAAAGGCAAATGCAAATTTGCTCTGTAAACACAACCATCATTTTATGGAAAGGAAGGATAACCAACCTTCTTCAGTGTATAATTTGGTGGTGGGGCACCCCCAGAAATTTTTCACATGGTACACACTACACACGGCACCCCCGGGCTTTCAACCCAAAGTTTATTTTCCAACAAAACTTCCACCTGGAGCAAGGAAACAAAACAGAGTCACTCACTAAGAGCCATCACTGAACTTTAGGAAAAACCCCATGGTGTCTGCCTCTATAGGGGTCCCACTGTCCCTCTTCCAACCATCTCCCACATGTGGACACTCACTGCAACTTCCCATACTTATACCAGCTCTCAAGGCTTTCACTGAGTCAGTCCTGAGGGCCGAGCAGAGGGACACAGACAGTTGGAAGCTGGGTGAGGCCTAGTGGGCTCCTGGGTCGGGAGCCCTGGGGCAGCAACTGGTCTCATGGCAGCTGTGAGGAGGAGCAATGCTAGCTTCCCTGCTTCACATTCAGGTTTGGCCCTGTGGCCCTACATCATGACAAGGAGGTCAAAATTGAGTGAGTGGTATTGCAATCTGGTGCACAGGGGTTGCAGTGCCAGTCAGGTCATGATAGAGGAGCTGTGAGGCCAAATCTGAGCAGTGCTGTGACCTGCATGCACCAGGTGGCAATACCACTCACTCAATTTTGCTCTCACCGCCCCCTCTCAGCATTAGGGAGGGCCAAGCCTCAGTGGGCAGCGTGGTGGCCAGTGCTGCTCCTTCTCGCCACTCTGTGGGGCCAGCTTCTGTCACTGCCAATGGTATACACTGCATATGGCTGTGGGCACCACTGTTTGAATTCTGCCTTTTAAGTTTGAGCACTTGATTACTAGATGACAACATGGAAGGAGTCAGAGAAAAGCAGGAGAAACTGATTGGTGGATTGAAGGGGGGATTGTTTTCTTTTGAAAGATTAGGACGGTGAAGGACATGCTAAAAATTGACTATCTGAAGGGTACAAATATCAAGCAATTATTTAGTCTAGTGCCTGACCCACTCCATACCAACCCAGACATTCTCTCCCCTCGATAACTTATAGAACCCCTCCCAAACCTACCTTAAAAATAGAATCAGTCCAAGCAAATCCAGTGGCCTTTCTGGTAGATTCCCCACTGCTCCCAGTAACACATCTTGCAATGTTTATAGGCTGCAGTGAATAGTTCAGGGGACATTCACAGCCCGGAAGGTAAAGCTGTGTAATTGTATATTGGAATAAATCCACACTGCTCTGAGAAACTACTACAGTACTTTTCATTATCCTGTGGGGCAGTAAGAAGCAAACTGCTTTCGTCTATGCCATTCTTAGAAGCAGCACTAGGAACCAGCAAAAATAATGCTGTTGCCACTGAGACAGCAACAGTGTGCCATTATTGAATTAATAAATCTTACCTTCAAAAAATAGGACTGACTGATGATTAACTGTTATTCTACAATGCCACGTGATTCTTATTGTGTTTCAGATGGAAATGTAGACTTTCTTGGCGGCAACTTTGGTCTGTTTCTCTTAAAGCTTGATTTTATATTGTATGAATAATACAGGATGGTGCAGAGCTGCCCCAGGAAGGCAGAACTCTTGATGGAGCTCCTGAGCACACAGGGGTGATGCCACAAAACTGACCACCAATATGAAGATGGGCCAGGCCCCAGCTACTTCCTTCCTTCCCCCTTGGGGACATGGGAGCCCTTGGAATGGGAGAGATGGGCCACTCTCTGCAGATTCCTTGTGCTCTCCCCAACCACAGGCTGCGTACCCATGTGAAAACCAGGCATAATCTGGCCCTTAATAGATAATGGAATGGGCTTCCGAGGGAGATTGTGGAATTCCCATCATCAAAGGTTTGTAAGAACGGGATGGACAAACACCTGTCAGGGATGGTCTAGGTTTACTTGGTCCTGCCTCAGTACGGAGGGCTGGACCTGATGTCCCTTCCAAACCTACATTTCTATGATTCTATAAGAGACATGGACCCTCCCCAGTGTGTAACCTGTTCAGATTTGGGAGCAAGGTCATGCACACTTGGAGGTCTTTGGTATTTAAGATTCTTTCATCCTGGCACTGATGTTCTGCCTGTGTTCTCTCTCTCCACCCAAATGTCAGGGTGCCAGAGAAACCAGTGACCATACATTTTCTTTTCTCCTGGATAGAGTCCAGGGATGAGTCATCTATTTTTCCTCCACCTCAGAAGGGAGGTTTGCCAGAGAAAGGAACTCCAGGCCACAGCATAGCAACACAGTCAGTACAGCTGCAACTGGAGAGACAGAGCTGGAGTTTCATCCGCACTATTAGTGCTCTCTATTAGTGTTCATTGGTTTGTTTTTCTTTCATTGTTTGGTTTTTCTGGGGGGAATTGCTGAGTGAATCTGCCCATTGGTGGGTCTCTTACCTCTACCCCTCATCCAGTCTGGCACCAATTGTCCACTGCATTGAAGCACACAGGGACCTCCCTGTGGAATTTAAGCCTGTTATGAACAGGAGGAATCCCCAAATCCTTCTCCTTGTACAATGGAGCTACCCCGTTTCTATTGTGAGTGCCCTCTACTGCTACAAAGGAAGGAATAAGAATTGTCCCTTAGCTGCACACTCCACTGCACTCAAATAATACTCAAAGCTAGAGCTGGAAGAAATTTCTTGGACACTTATTCATTGAAAATTGCACCTTCAGTCAAACTGAAACTAGTCATGAATAGTTTCAGCCATTCACAAAATGGCCAGAGGAAGTGGAGGTGGTGGTGTGGTTGCTGTCCTCAGCCCCTTTCCCCTTTATTATGTATAGTCCAGTGGTTAGGGCACTCACATGAAACACAGGTTTGAATCCCTGCTCTGGAACAGACCCAAAATGGCTTTTTTGATTCACCAAAATTCTAAAAAAATTCAGATATCATTTGCCTTGAACCAAATTTTCCCCTGTTTTTTCTTTTCCAGGATTGCCATTGAACCAAAAAATAAGTTATTCATGCAGCTCTATTCCAAGCCTTAATATTAGTGTCTCTGTTCAGGATATTAACCAAACACTGTTCCAGAATAATGTGAAACTTTTTAGGGATCATATTATTCGGCTCCTATCCCTAAAACTGAGTTCCAAAATCCCCTCCCCACCAAAAAATACCCCATCCATGTTTGTAAATATCTTCAGCATAGGAGTTGCATACTACTCATGACATATGGGATGATGAGCAGCTCAGACTGTATTGGGGAAAATACTCCATTGTTTGAAGTTAAAAATTGAGTGTGGTTTCAAGCAACCATAAAACATTTTGTTTATTCATTTGGAATTTTTTTATTTGGTTTGTTTGTTATATGTGAGAATGAAAAGCAGTTTCCAAACATGAAAAACACATTTTACAATCCCGGAGCAAAAATCAAGAATTTGTTTGCTACAAAATTTGCAAAATATTTTCCCCAATTGCAATTTAGGAAAAATCACAGTTTTGCTTAACGTGGTTAGTGCAAAATTCTCTTCAATGGCCATCTTGATTAAATTGCTCACTGCTTTAAACTTGTGAGTTGTTACATACATATCTGCAAAGCTCTCAGGTATCTTGTGAAAATGCCTACACAACCAAAAGTAGTAGCTTTGCATAGCTGCATTAGAAATGTAAATTACATTGTTAGTTTTCTTTTTAAGGTAAACAGAAAATATTCCCATTTAAGAGTTGAGCATACAATTATAATTCACTTTTCCCCACCCTTTTTTATTGTGAGCAGTTTCTTTAGTCTGGTGTAATCAAACAGAATGACAGACCACCAACCCACATTTAATCTTGTCTGCATAACCTCTTTGGCTGTCAGGACTTTTCATTTTCAGCAACTCTGTGAATATACTGTGTTAAAGAGACTGTCTGTGTGTCCATGGCAAGACATTTACAAAGTCTGATTCAAAAAAGCCCTATCAAAGTGCACAGGCAGCAGAAATGGCAACCTGCAATATCAGGCTGTGGTTCATCATGACTCCAAGCCATTCCCCATGACTCATATTCAGTAATGTGAGTGGTCATTTGACAAGCTATCTACAGCAGTATTACTAATGTATGGATACTTTTATTTGAAGTTCAAAGAGGTTTTCCATCCATTACAATTAAATCAGTCGAGGAACAAACTTATTTTTAAATGAAATTTAGCCTAGTGAACATGCCCCACTCTGCAGCGTGTTTCCCATGGAGACAGTTGGCTTTCATGAGGATTGATTGAGTTACCTATGTAGCTAGTTGAGGAAAGCTATCAGCAAACATCTCCTTCCCAGGAGTCCCCCAAAAAACCCAGCTGCCAAAGCGAGTCCAATTTTTCTCCCTGTGTCCTGCCAGTGTTTAAATAGGTCCATTAGTCACAACACTGTGAGGGAAATAGCTGACCTGATTTACAGAAAGGCTTTGTTCTTGCAGCTGACATTGACTTTGTAGTCCTAATATCAAAGTCAGGTCTCACATGGGTAAGATTGTGCCAGAGGAGATGTTCCAACTACTGCAGATTGATACATCCCCATATGTCGTAACTGCAGGAATGGGATTTCACTGGATTTGAGCAGTCCAAAATGTTGGCATCAGTTCTCATGGGGTAGAGTTTTTCTAAATAAAGCTTTTTTTTTTTTTTTTAAACGATGTGCTAGGGGAGTGTTTCCCCTGCTCACGTAGACATTCCTCCACTAGATATTATTGAGCTAGCACGAGTATAAATAGTAGCATCGCCGCAATAGAAGCAACACAGGTATGGCTGAAAAGTGCTGAGTACGTATCCACCAGTTTCAGACTACCCGTGCTACTGCAGCTACACTGTTATTATGGAGTAGTGCATGTACACGAGCAGGGGAATCACATCTCTAGCTTGGAGTGTAGACATCACCTTAGGGAATCTTATCCCACAGTTCAAAATTAAACCAGAGGGTAGCCTCAATAAACTGATGCCAATTTACAGCAGCTGAGGCTCTGGTCCTATGTAGTTGTAAGGGTTTTGTATGTGAGCGAGATGGAAAATTGGAAATGTTTTGGCCACGTTTTTTTGCAGAAAATGTGTCTTTCTTTTCACAGAAAAATACTGACATTTGAAATTCCCTGTCAGCTCCTAGTTTATGCCTTTTTAAAAAATGACTACATTAAAAAAATAAAATAATTAAAAAAAACACCTTTTCTGACCCTGATGCAGAGAGAAATTCAAGGGTTTCTTTTTGGTCTATAGTCAGCTAAATGAATAAATCCTTTGCAGTATTCTCATTGTGCTTCTGTAGATATTCCGTTGAATTTGAACCAAATCTGGAAGTAACAGTGCCAATTTACTGTGGTAAACTGCTCAAGAAGAAAACCCCAAATAATGCCCCTGCTGATTGCTTTCCCAGACTCCCATTATGTTATGGGATAGTGTTATGCAACATTCCTTTTATCTCTGCTTGCTTCAATCCTCTTTTTATGCAACTAAAACCCCAGGAACCGAGTTATTTGTATTATGTGGGTTTTGGCTAACACTAAGAGGACATAATGGATAAGGATAATTGTCAAGCATACAGTGGTGTCTACTGCTTGATGAAAGCAAGTATTGGACCAGGTCTGTCTTCCTTGTCCTACTGCCCAGCAGCTGTGTGATATTTTGTCAGATGTGAGAGTATAGACTAGAATTAATGCTGATTATGAACATGTGGGAAAAATCCTGGAAAGTAGCATTGCAGCAGCAGCACTGTATGGACATGGAGGAAAATTGACACCCCTTTTGACTTTGCTGGACCTATCCATAAGAAATTAATATGCGGTATTGTTAATAAATGTTAGTGGATATTTTTTCATTTGATAGTTTTATTGCATCTCTCAGCATAGACTTTACATAGACCCCAGTACATACCTGCTTTTCCCTTTTCCTCCCTCGGGGATCAAACTATAATCCGCTGCAGCTCAAACATCAACTATGATCATCATTGTTCATTTATCTTATTATATGAGTAACTAAAGCCCCCAATCAGGATCAAGGCTGCATTATGCTGGACAAACATAGTCCCTGATTCATCCTGGTGTTACCCTAGTTCGGGGTTTTCAAACTTCATTGCACCGTGACCCCCTTCTGACAACAAAAATTACTACACGACCTCAGGAAGGGGGACTGAAGCCTGAGCCAACCCAAGTGTTGCCACCCCAGGCTGAAGCCCTCAGCTTGGGATTCAGCCCAGGGCGTTGGGACTCAGGTTTTGGCCCCAGCAAGTCTAAGCCAGCCCTGGCAACCTCATTAAAACAGGGTCCCGACTCACAGTTTGAGAACTGCTGCTCTAGTTTCAATCAGATTGAAATTGGAATCATGCAGTGATAAATCAGGGCCTCAGAATATGAGAAGGCTTACAGTCTAACTAGACAACACAGATAAACAACTCCCACAACATGTCAAAAATATGTGGTAAACTATCCTTCTTTTTCTTAAACTATATTGGACTAATCCATCCCCCTTTCCTCCCACACACTGACTTTTCTGTTGTCAAGATGGCCCACCCAGCCTGCTACACCATTGCTGATCCAAAGTACTCTCCTTCTACCATGCTTCACCACAAAGATCATTGTGTGTGTTTTGGTGGGGGGATAGTCTACATGCAAAACTTTTCACTCTAGTGTAGCTGCAGCTGCTCTTCCTTAACCCTTCTGTGGAGGGGAGGGGATGATAGCAATAAACAAGAATAGAGATCACTTTTAAAAAATCAGTGGGCATGTTGAAATGCTGCACATAACAATACTTGGCATTTATGTTGTCTCCCCTAGGGGGGACATGTTACATTTCCACACCAAAAAAACAATAAAGAATTAGGTCATCCCACAGCCTTGTGAGATGAGTTTTTATCCCTATTTTATAGATGAGGAAACTGAGGCACAGAGAGGTTAATTTACTTGTCCAAGGTCACATAAGGAGCCTCTGGCAAAGCTGGAACAGAATGAATATACTCCTAAACAAGAATAGCCATACTGGGTCAGACCAATGGTCCATGTAGCCCAGTATCCTGTCTTCCAATAGTGGAACAGGAATTCATTGAATGATCCATCCCCTGTCATCCACTCCCAGGTTCTGGTAGTCAGAGGCTAGGAACACCCAGAGCATGGGTTTGCATCCCTGACCATCTTGGTAATAGTCATTGACGAATCTATCCTCCATGATGGACCTATCCTCCTAGTTCTGTAATATAACCTTTCTTCTATAACAAAGGTTAAAACATACCTCCTTGCTGTGCTATTTGCACCACAAGACAAATGAAAGCTTTGTTTGTTTATCTGTGTGCAAAACTGAATTCCATTCAGTATAGTGACATTATCATGGTTATCATCCATCTAAAAGAGTCCTCAGCCTTATGTCACTCTCTCAGATGTACATTCATCATATGGCATCTGCATGATAAAGTGCAGTCAGGGAGCAGCCATCAGGTGCTATGTATAATCACCATAATTGAGGATGTAAACATACATGTAAGTTTCCTGTTATCAAAGAGCGAAGAACTTCTTGATCTTAAGAGCAAGGTCAGAGGGGAAGAAGGATGGCCAAGTGGTTAACACACTATATTAGGGATTTGTGGTTATAATTCATCGTTCTGCTACGGCTCATCTAGGCTGGTTCAAAAAGGCCATAGAGTAGGAGTGAAGTGAGTACCTTGAGAGTACCTGTGGCACAGGGGTCTCCAGTGCCTGGTCAGCTCTGCATCACCTCTGAAGCAGCCCTAGAGGACTGCATGTGTTTTAGAGATTCCACACCCCGTCAAGGCTATTGAAGCAAGGACCCAGCTTCCCAAGGACACAGCTTCTTCCCCATGTTCTGATGCTAGTGCAATCTGGGATTGATTCCTAGCTCTGACACAGACTTCCTGTGTGACCTTGGGAAAGTCATTGAATGTATCCTGTACCTCGTGCCCCCATCTATAAAGTGGAGATGACATGCCTATCTCGTAGGTATATGCTCAGATACTACTGTAATGGGAGTCATTCAATACCTAGTTAGACAATAGTAATAGACTCCTAAGATGTACAGCACAGAATTCACAGCTTTGAGGGGTAGGGAAGCAGGGGAAGATTAAAATGGTTTCTAAGCCACCTATGTATGCTCCCAGCCTTGGATTGCTGCAGGGGCTGGAGTGGATCCTGTCGTAATTTTGGCAGCACATAGCTGAGCTATGGCAGCCTGCCTGATGTGCCCTGTGTAGAGTAGCCACCTCTCATGTATAAAAACCTAGGATACCTGGGATGATCCTGAGTCCACAAAACTGGCCAGCTGGCAGTGTGTACTGAGCACCCTTACAGTTTTCCCTCACAAAAGGGATGATCCTGGAAAAATCTGGGCAGATAGCAACCCTAGTTCCATGGGTCACAGCACTGTTTGGAATCTCTGCAGTGCTGTGTACTGGGGCCCTGTCCCAAACATGGTCCCACCTCAGTATACGCCCTATGCCAGGTCTCATGGAAGGTAGCCTCATGGCTCTGACTGCAGCACCAACACTAGGGATATACACCCCCAGCTGGATACAGGGCTTTTAGGATCACTTTTACCTGGTGTGAAGGGGCCAGAGTAGGGGTGAAGATCTTACCCCTGGGGTGAAACCTTAGCCCCACTAAAGTCAATGGCAAAACTGCCATTTTCACCTCCAGAATTTTAAAAGGGAAAGTTAATGGAAAATACAATACAGGATGCCACCTATAACACCATGCTTCAACCTCATTGCACATATGGTACGTACTCTATGCCAAAGGTCTGTACAAAAGAGTCAGAAGAATTTATTATATTATTAATAGTACCATCATTGGACAGACAAAGCCCTTTTTCAATGCAGAAAGGAAATTATTGAATTCTTTCTAATAACGTTGATGATGCATTTACATTGGTTCAAGATTAGACTGTCAACTTCATTTAGGGGCCAGTGCACTGACAATGAAAAAGATACTGGCACGTATTGCATAATTTGGCTAAAAAAATTGACATGGGTGTCAGAGTGGTACATGAAAGATTCAAAGAGGAAAAACGTAGTCCTATATGGTTATATAGGGATATGTTCTGACAGGGTTTTAAGCCGTATGATGCCCATTAAAGTCAACAGAAGTTTAAAGCTTAAACCCCATTCCCGCTTTGAATGTTTTCCTGCTAGTAGCATGTATGTGAAGCTAGTTAGGTGCGTAAGTGAAATACATAGCTAAGAACATCCTATCTTTGCCCTTGTGATCAGTAGTTAATGACATGAGAAACTTCATTTGCTACTTTTATTTTGCATTGCTCAGTTCCTCCTGAAATTGCCCCTTTGACTCCATAGTTTTGGAAGGAAGGAACCCCACATTTTCATGAGTGCTCAGTTTACTGGCTCGCAGCACTGCTGTTGCATTCTTCTCCCTTTTTATGACTTCTTTACTTCATGTGTCCAGAGTGCCAAAGTAGTTCATGCTACTGATCCTGGATTATCATTGTTTCTAAAATGCAATACCGGGCAATTGTTAGATTTTTCAGAAGGGCTGGGCACTGGCTAGGCTATTGTAAATGCTTTGGGCTTTGTGTTGTAAGGCACTGTAAGCGTTAAGTACAGGTCTTGCCACACCCAGATACAATACTGATTGTAATACTGCCAGGGTAGCTTCAAGAAACCACTAGATCCTGCTGGAACCACACGTTTCTCATTACTCATTACACCTGCCTGGCCTGCACCAGAACACAACCGGCTAGAGTCTAGATTGGGGAATTTATGCCATGGCTCTCTATAATTAGATGCACTTGGATTGTAAGCTCTTTGGGGCAGGTACCGTCTTTTTATTCTCGTCTTTGTAGTGCCTAGTACAATATGGTCCTGGTCCATGACTGGGGCTACCACAATAATAAATACACATTGGTGTGGATCTGTATGTGTCCCTGAAGAGCACCAGTGAGATTGCGCCTCAAACAGAAAAGGTACAGGGGATGCACGTCTGCACCAGCTACTTGGTTGCCACAGACAGTCAATGGGATAGATCAGTAATGGGTCATAATAGGATAACTGACACTCCTTTTCATTTTATCAATGTATCCATTTCCTTTTACCTAATTAAACAAGACCCAGAGAGAAAACAGCCTGTGTTCTCAATTTTTGGGAAGCTTAAAACCTTGGGAAATTTTTTATTTCCTTAATTATCAGAATAAGACAAACTACCTCTGGACCTCATTATTATAGTATTCAGTTTATCAGTTATTAATTTTGATCTCTTATTCTCCTCTGCCTTTGCATCTTCTTGTCTTATCCTCCTAGCTTCCCTTTTAACTGTGTGGACTGGCACTGTTCAGTAGTGATTTCTGATGTGGTTTTGGATCTATGCAGAAGACTGCATTATTTTGCAGCAGATGTCAGCATAGTCTGACTATGGGCCTGGTCTGTTCCAACTGAATCTGTGGCTAACCTCCCATTAACTTCACTGGCACAGGGTCCCTGTATTGTTGCCAGAAGCAGTCAGTGTGATCCTATTCTGAGTCTAGCAAGCATCCAGTTATTTGAACATTCTCCATGCATAGAGTGTTATTGAGAGATCAGTTCACTGTATGAAGATAAGTATAAAATCTTATCTGATGAATCCTCTGGAAGCTGAGGACACTGGATGTGGATAAGTCCTGGAGAGCAACTTCATGCATGCTGCCATTTTTCTTCAGTTTGTCGATCAGAAGAAATTGAAGAATCGGGCACAGCTGTAAGTCCCTGATGTTGTAAGTGTGACAGTTTAGTAGGCTTCAGATAATAGTTTCTGGATATCTATGGGTGATTATTCATTAAGCCCTTAATCACTTGGGGATATCAAAATGTTACTTTTTCACTAACCATGCCCGTTCATTTCTACTCTGAACATTTGTTACACTACATAGTGAGTTTTTGTTACATTTATCTTTGGACGAGTTTACGAGTCTCTCACTTGGACTATGCTCAAACCATCTGGTAATATTTTTTATATATATATATAATTTGTGCTGGTAGCCAAGTCCAGGGTCTTATTTAGACCTTATCATAGATCTCTGAAAAATGGGCTCCCTAAGCTAGAGGCTGCCATCTTGTAAAGGAAAAGTAGTCATTCCATATTATGACTATTGTAATCAGAGGCCAGGAGCACATTCATTTATTACACAGAGAGAGGAAATTCTTCTCCAAGTCAGTTCATCTACAGTGCCTTGCAATCAACCACAAAAAGTCAGTGTGTGAAAACACGCCATCTAAATTTAGAACCAGGTCTATTGATACTTTAACTTTGGTCTCAGCTCAGTTCCTAGAAATGATTTTGTCTTAACAGAAAACTTGGCATATTATGGACTCAAACACCAATGCAAGCGAAAACCTCAGATAATGTACACTTGAAGGCAATTTATTAAAATAGACTCCTTAAAGTTCATTGTGCACTGAATGGGTTTGGAGGATATGATCTGAGGCTTCAGTTGAGCAAAGCACGAAGCATTTGCCTAACTTCCAGCACACGAGTATTTCAACTGAAGTGAATGAAGCTATTCCCATACTTGAAATTAAACAAATGTTTAAGTGTTTTGCAGCTTCGGGGACTTTAAGAAAATGTTCCTAAAAAGGTATCGGGCTCGGTTACTCCCAAGAACCATTCCCATCTCCTGAATTCCCTCATGCACACTCATCACCTCTTACTCTTCTCCTTAACCTCTCACTCTGCTCTGACTCTTTCCCTTCAGAATACAGACATGCTTTAATGTCTCCCATCTTAAAAAAAATCTGCCCTTGACTCCACTTGCCTTTCTAACTACTGCCCCATCTCTCTTCTCCTTTTTATCTTGAACACAGTTTACAGTCACTGGAGTTCTTCTCCTCCAATTCCATTCTAGATCCCCTCCAGTCTGGCTTCTGCTCCTTTAACTCGATTGAATCCACTCTCATCAAAATCTCGAATCACTTCTTCCTAGCCAGCGATCAGAACCAATACTCCATCCTCATTCTCCTTGACCTGTCAGATGCCTTTGACTCCCATCGACCATACACTTCTTCTTGAAATCTTGGCTTCCATAACTCTGCCCTCTCCTGGTTCTCCTCCTATCTCTCTAATTGCTCCTTCAGCATGTTCTTTGGAGGATCCTCATCATCACCCCACCCCTCCAACTTTCTGTGGGATTCAACAGGGCTCTATTCTTGGTCACCTTCTCATCTCCCCTTCCATCTTATTTTTGGCTAATGTCATCTGCAAACATAAATTAAATTACCTCTCTACACCAGACTGGTCTCTTTTTGTCTAAATTAAAATCTTGGCCAGTCTCCCTGACATCTCTTCATGGATGTCTAGTCATCAATTCAAGCTCAACATGGCTAAAACAGAACTCCTAATCTTCTCCTCAACCTTTCCAAACTTCCTCCCTACCTCCTTTCTTGATCACAGTGGACAACACTACCATCCTGCCTGTCACTCAGGCCTGTAACCTCTCTCTAAGTCCTCGGACCCAGGCTATGCCTAAAACTTGCAATTGCTTTCTGCAAACATCTCTAACGCCTAGTCTATACTTGGGGGGCGGGGGCGGGAGACGGGGGTTGACCTAAGATACGCAACTTCAGCTACGAGAATAACGTAGCTGAAGTCGACATATCTTAGGTCGACTTACCTCACGTCCTTATGGCGTGGGGTCAACTGCTGCCACTCCCCTGTTGACTCCGGCGGGTAGTATAGACATACCCTTAGACAGCCATTCCTATCCATCCACACAGATAAAACTCTCATCCAGGTTGTCATTATCTCACATCTCAATTACTGCAAAATCCTTCTCTCTGGCTTTGACAGAGGCAATCTTGTCCTCCTCATATCCATTCAGAATGCTGCTGAAAAGATCCGTTTCCTAACCCATTGCTTGGAACATGTCATCTTTGTCTTTGAATCCCTCCACTAGCTCCCCCTTCTCTATTGCATCAAACATAAGCTTCTTGTCTTTGCTTTCAAGACCCTTCCTGGCCTATCTCCAGCATGTCTATCATTTCTCATTCGCTAATGAAAGGTCAGCCGCTGCCTCCAGTAACCCCATGGTGCCGGCCTCTATTGCCTACTTGTTAAATTTTTGAACAAGCACTTTTGTGCTTTCTCCCATCCTGCCCCATATGCTTGGGAAGAGCTCTTGTAAACATCAGCAAAACTAACACATTAGCCTTCTTCAAATCCTTCCTTAAAACTCTACTTACCAACTCATTGCTTTTTTGTACGCCCCAGTTGTCTAGTCTGTATTCATCTGTTGTCTTATGCTTAGACTGTAAACTCCTTGGTGCAAGGGCTGTCTTTTTGTTCTGGGTTTGTACACCACCTAGCATTAGGGCTTCTAGGTGCTATGGTAATAATAATGATAATAATTAATTAATAATTCATCACTCAATCACTGCAATTTTGGAGATGGAGTTACTCCACTGTCAAATCACAATAATGCTGTGGTGAATCAGGCCCAGGGACTTTACCAATACAATGTTTTAATTTTTACTTTTCCCAAGTGCATTAAAGTTTTCAGTGCTTTCATGTAGTTTTTTCTCTCATTAGGCTTAAAATTTAGAGCATCACTTACTTGTTGTTTATCATAGTTATGTTTTCAATTCAGCTGATAAATAAAATAATTTTAATATGTTGTATTTCTTTGGCTGCTTTCCTCTGTCATTGCCTCATGACAATTTGGGATGCTTTAACAGGAGTGTCATGTATAAGATCTGGGAGGTAATTGTCCTGGTCTACTCGGCAGTGCTGAGGCCACAGCTGGTGTATTGTGTCCTGTTCATGGCAGCACACTTCAGGAAAGAGGTGAATAAATTGGGGAGAGTCCACAGGAGAGCAACAAAAATGATAAAAGATTGAGAAAACCTGGCCTATCAAGAAAGGTTAAAACAACTGGGCATGTTTAGTCTTGAAAAAAGAAGACTGAGGGGGACCTGATAAGTCTTCTAACACGTTAAGGGGTGTTACCAAGAGGACAGTGATCGATTGTTCTCCATGTCCATTGAAGGCAGGACAAGAAGTGATGGGCTTAATTTGTAGCAAGGGAGATTAAAGTTAGACATTAGGAAAAACTTACTAACTATAGGGGTAATTAAGCTCTTGAATAAGCTTTCAAGGCAGGTTGTGGAATCTCATTTGCAGGACATGTTTAAGAACTAGCTGGACAAACACCTGTCAGAGATGGTATAGGTTTACTTGGTCCTGCCTCAGCATGCGAGGATGGACTAGATAACCCCTTGAGCTCCCTTCCAGCTGTACATTTTGATTATTTATTTGGCCTAAGAGCCTTGTCCTTTTACCACCTTGATTACACCCTCAATCTCATATCCACCAAATCATTCACTCATTCTGATGTCACAGCCTCAGAGTTCCCTTCCCATCACCTTCTACATTTTCACCTTCTGCCGTTGCTTAAGTGGGCTTCCTTCACTACAAATTTCTTCTCTCCTCCAGCTCTGACATGTTTGTTACTCAACAGCTCTACTTCTTCTCCTTGGTAGGTGCTACTCCTGGGGGAATTCTATGCTAAAAAATTCAAAGTTCTGCACCCCAAAAAAAAAAAAAAATCTGCAAAATTTGGTGAATTTTATTTGTCAAAATAACACTACATAATCACACCAGTTTCAATTATGTTGGCAATTTATTTCAAAATGCCTGTCAGCAAGTATGTCTGTAACCATACAGACACACACAAACATTCACCCATGAGTAAAGAGTTAAAGAAACCCCTATGACAACCTAGTTCCTGTTTCTCTGCCCTCTCCCCGCACTGAGCCTAGCTGGAGGGCCAGACACCCACAAACACTCCACCCCAGAGCCCAGCGGCTGGGTCCCCTCCAGACAATAAACCCAAACCTCCAACCCTGCCCCCCCAAGAGCACAGCCGTGCCCGCCCCCCCAGCTCACATGCCTGCATCCCCTTCTCCTCCAGGAGCCCAGCTGCAGGGCCCCTCTAGCCCAGTTACCCGCATCCCCTCCTGCCAGAACCTAGCCCTGAGCCCACCCTCCCAGACACCCGCACCCCCTACGCACCCAGAGCCCAGCCACAGGGCCCCCCCAGCCCAGACAACCTACCCCCCAGAGCCCAGAGATCCAGAGGGATAAACAGCCTAATGCTGGGTCCCAGGCTTGTGTGGAGTTTCCTGCACGCTGCCACCTCCTTCCCTCAGGGTGTGCAGGGAACTGCAGCTGCTGGGAATGTTCCAGCTCCTCCTCCCACTCCGCCTCTCCCCAGTAGTGTCTTCTATGTGTAATCTTGGCTCTGCTGGATCCAGCAGCCTCTAGTGACAGCCAGCAGCACTGCAGCCCATTTCTGTGGGGAAAGGAAATTCTGCGCAAAAAGCATTAATTTCTGCAAAATTCTGCACTGTGCAGAGGCGCAGAGTTCCCCCAGGAGTAGTAGGTGCTTATCTATGGAACTTCAACATCTGTTTTCTAACTTTATCTTCCTGCTCAAACCTGCCACAGCTTCCACTGCCAACAATCTGGTGAACAGTTATCAGTAATGATGAAGAAAGCCAGGGAAGAGAAGTTTATCTTTCAACACATGCATTTGAATTGGTTGTGGGACATCCAGGATGACATTTCAAAGCTGGCATAGATGTGGGATGGCACAGAGCCAGAGGTATCTTTGTGTGGTTTTCCATTGAATGACTAATTCATGCTAACATACTAATTTTAAAATTATGGGATGGCTCTAACTATCTTAAGGCTGTATCCTTTGCCAAAGCCCCTCTCCCTGTTTAATAAAGAAAGAGCTTGTTGCTGACCTTGTTGAGGCTTGTATATTGTATTATGAGGAAGGCCCTACTTGAATTGTGGCATGATTGTCAAAAAATTGCAGCTGAGTTGCGGACAAACCTCAGAAAATTGTGGAAAAATAATAATGGACTTTATTATTTGCAATAATAAAGTCCATTATTACTTTTCCGCAAATTTCTGATGTCAGCTACCCAGCACTGAGAGCAGGGTGGGGGTGGGGAAGGAGGAGCGGGCAGGGCTGACAGTAGGAGCTCAGGGTTGAGAGTGGGGGCTCCTGCTGTTGGCTCCTGCTGTCGGCTGCCCAGGGCTGACAGCAGGGGCCCCTGCTCTCAGCCCAGGGACTGCTGGGGCTCCCACTCTCAGCCCCATACATGGCGGGGCTCCCGCTGTCAAAATTGCAATGGAAGGCTAATATTGCAGAATCCCCAGTTTTCCGCATTATCAAAAGTTAAGTAGGGCCTTAATTATGAGTCTCTTTCATTCTGATCACAGGTGAACATAAGGCATTAATGGGACGTCTATGTGCTGCAAAAGAAGTGGTGCTGGTAATTTAATAGGTGGCACTGTCCCTCCTGTGTGAATGGGAAACATTTCATACCCACTTTATCCACAGGTGCAAATGACTACACAAGGTGTGAGGCAACCTAGGAGAAGGCCATAATATATCAGCATTTAAACCACTACCTTTCTTGTGAAGCAAATCACCCAAGTTTAGATGAATCACTATGTGAGCTGCACTATTTCTCAGTGTCCGCCCTCCTTTCCCCTCATTGCATCTTTCAGTCTTTATGACAGAAAGGAATGAGAAGCAATACTGAAGTGTTCTTGGTTAGAATCCAAGGGTTGGTCTACACTTACCTCCGGGTCCGGCAGTAAGCAATCGATCTTCTGGGATCGATTTATCACGTCTTGGCTAGACGCGATAAATCGATCCTGGATTGATCCCGGAAGTGCTCGCCGTCAACGCCAGTATTCCAGCTCGGCGAGAGGAGTACGCGGCATCGACGGGGGAGCCTGCCTGCCGCGTCTAGACCCGCGGTAAGTTCGAACTAAGGTACTTTGAATTTGCGTACCTTAGTTCGCAGTGGGGGGGTTAGTGTGGAACAGGCCTAAGAGGTTATCTCACATTTGCTGATTAGTTTGCTGACTTCTGTACTATCCATTTCAGATTTGACCTCTTATCATGGTGGTAATTAAAAAAATTCAGAATATCAGAGCAAGAAGCTGATTATCTACCTGGTCATTATTGCACTTCAGACCTGAAGGAAGACCATTCTGACACAGAAAAAAAGATAGTTTGTCCCTATATTTTTAAGCATTACAGGCTTATTGCCCATTTCTTTCTTAGACATAAAATACAAATACTAATGAAAGCAGTTGAGAACACAAAATGAAAGTTTTTGTTTTTGTTTTTCCAGTTCTTGTTTTATAGAAACCTATTTTCATTCTAAAATGCTCACTGTTGCTGTCTGATTAATACGGGATGTGAATGTAAAAGTTTTTTCCCAGGCAACAGTCTCATGAACCTTGCATCTCATCAACACACTTTTGGAATGTCAGCACCCTCCAGTGGCAGTCGAACTGACTCACACCTTATGTGTTTGATTATTTCATATTTGCTTTTTACACACCATGAAATCTAGCCCAATGTTTTAGGGGTTATTGTTAATTTAGTGATTTTTTGGAAATTGACATAGCTAAATTTATTAGTCTTTCAAAAAGAGTATTAAGGAGGGAGCAAACTTCAGTTTATCTAGATATACTGCATCTCAGCTGATAAATATACAGTTCTCCCAACATTTTTCCATGATCAGTAACAGAGTGGTAATTTGTTCTCTACAGAACCATTTTAGTGCAAGGCTGTGAAACAATTTTACAAATACTCTCCTTCCCCTGGCACCGTCACAAACATAACTGACTCATGGCTTCTGTGATTGCACCACTACACACACAATCCCGCCTGAGAATTCTAGGTCATCATCAACTTACGTCAGTGTGCACCCTGGGCTTCCTGCGCATAAGCTGCTTGCTCAGTGGGAATTCTAGACTAAAATGCCTCCTTCCCTTCTAGGGATCCTTCACCCCTCTGGGGTATCCATGGCAAAATTTCTGTGGGATCAGTGAAAGGATAGGAACAGAGCCACAGATATAGTACGGTCCTTGGACTGTGGCCCGTTGCCCTCTCTGCTCATTGCCCAACAGCCTTCTACCCAAGGATGTGGAGGAAATGTTGTGGCGCATGATTACATTATATTTAGACTTGGAAGGATTCGATTTTTATCAGTAAATGTCAATTTCATCATACACACAAAAAACAATTAAAACATTTTCATTGATGATCTTTGAAATGTACAAAGGCAAAGTAAGAAAAATGCTGCATGAGAAATCATTGATTTAAGGATATTTACTTTGTATATTTTTATGTGATGTTGACAATCTGTCTTTTCCTAAAGCTTCAGTTTTTTGACTGTGTCTACTGTCTTTAAATAAATGTCTGACTCCCTCAATGCCTGATCCATCCATAATTTCCTGAAACTGTTGAAAATTAAAACTTATAAACATTAAAAAAGCTTAAAAATAAATATTGATATCATCCATTACAATTATAAACAAATATTGAATTCTGCCAAGCCTAATTATATTGATGCCAGCCTTTGATAGCTTTCATTTGTGCAATCAGACCACAGAAAGTATATCCATTTGAACTTTTGCAACAGTTTATAGTGCTAATATATTTTCACTTTCCACATGGATGATTTGTCTTTGGACCTAAACGTATTAGGTACAAAGAAGCTTTTCTTTAATTTGGGGCATGATTACCTTATGTAATGATTTTTATTTCTTTCAACAGACTTATTAATTAATAGGTTGGCATGACACTCCATGCTTTCCAACTTCTTGATAGCTAAATGTCTGAAGCCTTTCTTTTCTGCATTATATTCCCCTACGCCTTATGCTTTATGCTTTTTTTCCACTTCTGGCAGAGCAAGTAGTGACTAAAAATACTGAAGTAATCTGAAATGGAGTGATGTGAGAGAACTGGACCAGTACATCTAAAACAATCTTCACTCATTGTGTTGTCATTTCTCTGTGGATGGAAATTCCATGTTTGAATAATATAACAGTAGAAATATACTACCGACCACCTAGCCAGGCATGGTAATGCTGATTGGGAGATGCTTAGAGAGATTAGAGAGGCTACAAAAGCAGAAAACCCAATAATAGTCGTGTATTGTAGCTATTCTCATATTGACTGGTTATATGTCACCTCAGGACAGGATGCAGAGATAGCATTTCTAGATATAATTAATGACTGCTTCTTGGAGCAGCTAGTCCTGGAACCCATAAGGGGAGAGGCAAGTTGTGATTTATGTCTAAGTGGCACACAAGATCTGGTTCAAGAAGTGAATATAGATGACAGGTTTCAGAGTAACAGCCGTGTTAGTCTGTATCTGCAAAAAGAAGAACAGGAGTACTTGTGGCACCTTAGAGACTAACAAATTTATTAGAGCATAAGCTTTCGTGTATATGCATATACATATGCATCCGAAGAAGTGGGCTGTAGTCCATGAAAGCTTATGCTCTAATAAATTTGTTAGTCTCTAAGGTGCCACAAGTACTCCTGTTCTTCTTTTTGTGAATATAGATGAACTGCTTGGTAATACTGACCATAATGTAATTAAATTTAATATCCTTGTGGGGGAAAAATACCAATGAAACCCATCACAGTATCATTTAACTTCAAAAAATGGGACTACAGAGATATAAGGAAGCTACTTAAATGGAAATTAAAAGGAATGGTCACAAGAGTGAAATCCCTGCAAGCTGTGTGGAAACTATTTAAAAACACCATGATAGGGGTTCAAACTAAATGTATACCCCAAATAAAAAAAACCAAAACAGTAAGAGGATAAAAAGTGGCTAAACAGCAGAATAAAAGATGTGTAAAGAGGCAAAAGGGCATCCTTTAAGAACTGGAAGTCAAATCCTAGCTAGGAATGTAGAAAGGAGCGTACATACTGAGAACTCAAGTGTAACAGTATAATTAGGCAGGCCAAAAAAGTATTTGAAGAGCAACTAGCAAAAGACACTAAAACTAACAGCATTTTTTAAAAATACATTGGAAGCAGGAAGCCTGACAACAATCAGTGGGGCTGTGGGACAATCAAGGTGGACAAATTGTTGTGGAGAAGCTTAATCAATTCTTTGCATCAGTTTTCACTACAGAGGATGTGATGGAGACTCCCACACCCGAGCCCACACTCTTTTTTGATGACAAATCTGAGAAACTGTTCCAGATTGAGTTGTCAACAGAGGAGATTTAAAAAAAAAAAAAAGAAAAATTAAACAGTAATAAGTCACCAGGACCAGATGGTATTCACCCATTTACCCATCAAATACGAATGGCAGAACTACTAACTGTGGTATGTAACCTATCCCTTAAATCAGCCACTGTACCAGATGAGTTGAGGATAACTAATGTCATACTGATATTTTAAAAGGGCCCTAGAGGCAATCCTGGCAATTACAGGCCAGTAAGCTAACTTCAAAATGAGGCACATAGGTTGAAATGATAGTAAAGGACAGAATTATCAGAGATAGATGAGCATGATATGTTGGGGAAGAGTCAACACAGCTTTTGTAAAGGGAAATCATATCTCAACAGACTATTAGAATTCTTTGAGGGTGTCAACAAGCATGTGGACAAGGGTGATCCAGTTGCTATAGTGTGGGCTTTCGGAAATGCTCCCACATCAAAAGGTTCTTAAGTAAAGTAAGCAGTCATGTTATAAGAGAGAAGGCCCTTTCATGGACCAGAAACTGGATAAAAGACAGGAAACAAAGGGTAAGATTAAATTATCTGTTTTCACAATGGAAAATGGTAAATAGTGTTGTCCCCCAGGGATCTATACTGGGACCAGTGCTGTTCAACATATTCATGAACGATCTGGAAAAGATGGTATACAGTGAGGTAGCAAAGTTCGCAGACAAAACTAAATTACTCAAGATAGTTAAATTCAAAGCTGACTGTGAAGAGTTACAAACTGGGTTACTGAGCCACAAAATGTCAGATGAAACTCAATGTTTATAACTGCAAAGTAAAGTACATTGGAAAACATAATCCCAGCTAAACATTCTAAATGATGGGGTCTAAATTGGCTGTTGCCACTCAAATTGGAGTCATTGTGAATAGTTCTCTGAAAATATCTGTTCCATGTGCAGTGGCAGTTAAAAAAGCTAACAGAATGTTAGGAACCATTAAAAAAAGGATAGATAAGAAGACCAAAAATATCATAATGCCACTATATAAATCCATGGTATGCAGTTCTGGTCACTCCAACTCAAAAAAAGATATATTAGAATTGGGAAAGGTACAGAGAAGGGCAACAAAAATGTTTATGGGTATGGAACAACTTCTGTATGAGGAGAGACTAAAAAGACTGGGACTGTTCAACTTAGGAAAGAGACAACTAAGAGAGGAATATGATGGAGGTTTATGAAATTACGAATGGTGTGAAGAAGGTGAATAGGGAAGTGTTATTTACCCCTTCATGTAAGAAAGAACCAGAGGTCACCCAATGAAATTAATAGTCAGCAAACGTAATACAAACATACAAAAGGACTTCTTCACACAGTGCATAATAGATCTCTGGCACTCATTGCATGGTGATGTTGTGAAGGCCAAAAGTATAACTGAGTTCAAAAAAGAATTAAATAAGTCCATGGAGGATAGGTCCATCAATGGCTATTCACCAAGATGCTCAGGGAGGCAACTCCATGTCCTGGATGTGCCTAAACCTCTGACATCCAGAAGCTGGAACTAGACAATAGGGATGGGTTACTCAATAATTGCCCTGTTCTGTTCATTCCCTCTGAAGTGTCTGGCACTGACCACTGTCAGAAGACAGGATACTGGGCTAAATGGACCATTGTTCTGAACTAGGATGGCCAGTCTTATGTCATTATTTCCAACCTTTCTGACAACACAGAATGATACTCCACTCTCATGTCTCAGTGGATTGATGTTTCTAGGTATACAGTGATGATTTAAATTCCATCGTTTTCCTGGAGCCTTATTCTATCATTTGGATCTTTTGTCTTTTATTTGGTTATGTTATATTTACCTCATATGAGGGTATTTTTTGTTCTATCTCCACTAATGGCTAGCACAACAAAAATCACACGCTGAGGCAAACTTCTGCGCAGAGTAATTCAACAGATTTCAATGGACTTTCAGCAGGGATTGAAAAAGGCAGTGTATATTCATGTTTGGCTTGTCTCCTAGGGCTGGGATGTTGCACAGAATCTTTTGCACTCTATTTTTAAGGTGACTCTTTGAGGACCTCCACACTTACTTGCACTTTTCCAGCAATGCTTTTGTTTTTCAAAGGACTCAGCTTCAACAGTGGAGGCTGTTTAGCAGCAGTAGGCACCAAGCATTTGAATGGCAGTAGACAGGATGTGTATTAGAGCACAGGGATTTCTGGAGCCCACAACATTCCATGCAACCGGTATGGCAGGATAATCAAAGTATGGTTGTTGGCATGCAGCTAATCAAGAGTTAACAGTGTAAATGTGTGGCCATTTTAAGGAAAGGATAAATATATTACAGAAAGTAGATGAAACAGGAGAAAGAGTTGACAGATTCTCTTGATAGCATGGCCCTTACCATGCTGGGACAGTCCTTCACTCTGTGATTATGATTGCATTGACATCAGTTTTGTATTTCTGGAATAGGCAAAGGGAATTTAACCAGGACTAAGGATATTGTGTTAGGGGCTGTCCCATGAGAAAGGGTAGTTCTGTTGACAGATGTTAGTATGATCATCTTCATTTGTTCAGCTGTGACGGAGAGTGCCCGTCACCGCCAGGATGATGCCTCTTCCTGCTCATTCTGGGGAATAGCTTGCAAGGTCGACACTCCTTCCTGCAGTTGCACACTGTCTCTCCATCTCTCTCTCTCTCAGTGTCTGCAGCCGCTCTTTCACTCCACAAGCTGCTGCTGCCTCTTTCTAACACAGCATTTTGGCAAGGTTACCATCTGTGTTGTCCCCTTCTGGAGTACCAAGGTCTTCCCTCAGCAATCCTGGGTAGTCTTCCCATTCACTGCCACATAGCGCTACTCCCTGTGAGTGGCATGGGAACCCGGTCCTGCCCTTTACTCCAGGTTCCGGTTCAGCGACCCCCAAGCCAGCAGTCAAGGCCTGTGTCCTCTTAGACCTTACTGCCTTTCCCTGAGCCATCCTGGCATTCCCCCTCTCTGTAGATGATAATACATTCCTACACTTCTGCTGCTTCCATGTGGCAGGTTTGGGCACATCTCTACATTTTGTACACATTTCCTCTAGGTCTCTTGCTATTCTGCTGTGGTATATGTGACATTATCTGATAAAATATGACCATGTAGGCCATTGTTGCTGCCACTGCTATATAATTGCAACAAATCTTGTACAAGGTATGTCAAGTAAGGTGTCTATGGAAAGGGTATGATTTGATTAATATGATTTTGCTATTTGTATGCATGTATCATTTTTGTATTTGAAGTTATGAGTATTGGCTCTATACCTGTATTTTAAACATTTGCTCCTGTGGTAATGCCCACAAGATATTTAGCCTGCACATCTTGAAGGGACTATTCGAGTTGAGTGGCCCATTAAAGAACACTTAACTCACAATGGAAGACGCCCACCTACGGACTTTGGACTAATGGACTTTCCTGCTGTGACTAAGCGAAATCATGCATGGACATGTGACTTGCCCATGTGACTCCAAACACCATCTTGTCACCTGTAATTTTCCACAATGAGAGCAATGGGTTTCCCTTCACTTGAGAGAAGCTATAAAAGGTGCTGGAAACATCTCCATTTTGCCTCTTTCCTGCTCAACCTTCTGGACTATGGACTTATACTAATGGGAGCATTCTAACCAAAGGACTGCGGACCTTCCAATGATTTGGAAGCAACCAGTACATATTTGATTCCTTTAAACAATTTTCTCACCTTTCTTTCTTTTTATAAACAAACCTTTAGATTTTAGATACTAAAGGATGGACAACAGCATGATTTTGGGGTAAGATCTGAGTTATATATTGACCTGAGTATGTGGCTGGTCCTTTGGGATCAGAAGAACCCTTTTGTTTGATGAAATTGGTTTTAAATAACCACTCATCTTTAAGTCTAGTGCCTGGGTGTTGAATCAGAACTGGAATGCCCACGGAGACTGCTTTTCTGACTTCTTGTTAGCCAGTGTGGTGAAACCAAAGTTTATTTTTGTTGCTAGTTTGGTATATCTTATGGGAGAATAACCACCAGTTTTGGGGTGTGTCTGCCCTATTTCTCAGCAGTTTGTCCTGAATTTGGTATTCTGAGTTGTGACTCATGGAGGCACAGTGACAGTACACAATTACTAACATCATCTGTTGACCACAAAGATCTTTGATGAATGACCCTTTTGAACTATTTCAGTTGCCCTGTGTAAGTTCCAACAGGTAAGCTAGGGACATCCCATAGACCACATTTTATGCAGATAAGAGGCAGCACAATATTCAAAAAGGCTAAGTAACCTGATATGTTTTTTTCTCTGAGCCACTGTTAGCTAAATTGAGAAGATGTTCTTCTTCATCATTATTAATGAAAATTATTTCAGAAGATCTTAAGGGGGGGAGGGTATGGGGTGGAACTATTCCGAGACGAATAATAAAATAATATTTTCATGGGCATGTTGTATGTTGCATAGCTTACTCTGGATCTTTATTTTCACATGCAAGTATTTTATTCTGAATCACACACTGTTGTAGTACAGTTTAAGGCTCAATTTTGAGCCACCATATGCACCTGTGCAAAGAAATAAGCAAACATAAGGCTTACTTATGTGGGCTACCAGAAGCACAGGTAGCAGCAGAGAAGCAAAGCAACCTTCACAACTTCCTCTCCTATCCATGTAGACATGAAGAGGGGCAGTCAGGGATAGGATGAGGATAGCTGCAAGTCAATCCCAGAGGAAGTGGGGGTGGGAGGAGAACAAGGTACCAGATAGTGGTTCTGACTTTCTTGCATTCCGTCCCAGAGACACAATCTGATTCCTTGTTCTGCTCCTGGCCAACATAGCCATTCTCTACTCTTTGCTCAGGACTTGTGGCAAAAGCAGAATTGAGTCTATAGTTTATTACATGCCCCAGGGAACTTATATGTCTGGATTTGTAAAATGCTATGTAAATTTACAGGGCTACATAAATTATTGTAGTAATAATAAAAATCCTTATTCCTAATGCAATAATTTAATAAAAACATGACCTCCCAGTTAAACATATTTTTGCTTTTACAGGCTTTGAGCACCTCTCCCCAGTTTGTGAACACTGTTCTTTCAGCTAGCCCAGCTGATAGGCAAGAGTGTTACACTATAAAAAAATATCAGGAGATAACAAATAAACATCTTTTTTTCACTCTCTTTATTCATAGGTTAAAATGTAATGCCATACAGTTCTTAACGTTTAGTCACTAAAAAAACCAAGGATTTCTTTTTGCATAAACCAGAAGCAAAACAGAAAGAGACTAATTAAAAAAGCCATCTTGCTTCAAGTTTTGAAACCATTACATACAGTATTAATATACATATTTACATTACAAGTATATTATATAAATATAATATATATGTAATCTTGTAACCACAATAAATATCAAGAAGGTTTTTTTAGGCACACAGCATAGAAAAAATGCAGAATCTGCACAATCCTTAAGAGTCTTGGAGTGACTCGCTCTTACATCATTTTCACACTGAAAAAGAAAATATTTTACATAAAATATACAGCCACAGCTTAAGCAGTCCTCAGTGAACTGGGAATCTTTCTTGTATTCCCATTAGAAGCCTCCTCCTTGGTTTTCTAATACTATTTTTCTATACAGCTGTTACATAAGAAAATAGTTTGCAAGATTTTGTACTCAGCTAATAGCCTAAGTAATTATCAGTGCTAACAAAATAAGTACAGCATATCTACATAATGTATATACAATTGTGTGAAGAAATATGGGTTTGGTGAACTATTTTGAGGCTCACTTCTAATACTTGGGAGTTAACCTGACATCAAAAAAGAGATTTTCAGTTAAACCAAGTCAGAAATATTACATCAGTTGAGAAACTGCTGCAAACTGAGGTAACAACTGTACTTTATAGACATAAAGCTTTCAAATTAAATTTAAAAAAAATCTTTGCTATCTTGACAGACCTAGGCCATCACTGATTTTTTTGTGTGGTGTGTATTCCCTTCAACACTCAAGATAGTCAAGTCCAAAGCAGACTGCAAAGAGTTACAAAAGGGATCTCACAAAACTGGGTGACGGGGCTACAAAATGGCAGATAAAATTCTATGTTGATAAATGCAAAGTAATGCACATTGGAAAACATAATCCCAGCTATACATACAAAATTATGGGGTCTAAATTAGCTGTTACCACTCAAGAAAGAGATCTTGGAGTCACTGTGGATAGTTCTCTGAAAACATCAACGCATGTTGAATACTTGAATACTGCATGCAGATGTGGTTGCCCCATCTAAAAATATATATATATATTGGATTTGGAAAAGGTTCACAGAAGGGCAACAAAAATGATTAGGGCCATGGAACAGTTTCCATATGAGGCATGATTAACAAGACTGGGACTTTTCAACTTGGAAAAAAGACGACTAAGGGGGGATTTGATTGAGGTCTATAAAATCATGACTGGAGTGGAGAAAGTAAATAAGGAAGTGTTATTTACTCCTCATAACACAAGAACTAGGGGATCAGCAAATGAAATGAATAGGCAGCATGTTTAAAAGAAACAAAAGGAAGTATTTCTTCACACAACGCACAGTCAATCTGTGGAACTCTTTGCCAGAGGATGTTGTGAAGGCCAAGACTATAAAAGGGTTCAAAAAAGAACTAGATAAATTCATGGAGGATAGGTCCATCAATGGCTATTAGCCAGGATAGGCAGAGATGGTGTCCCTGGCCTCTGTTTGATGGAGGCTGGGGTTGGGTGACTGGGGATGGATCGCTTGATGATTGCCTGTTCTGTTCATTCCCTCTGGGGCACCTGGCATTGGCCACTGTTAGAGGACATGGATGGGCTTTTGGTTTGACCCAGTATGGCTGTTCTTATGTTCTAATGCAATATAAAACCAGACGATCAATCCAAAGGGAATTTTCACTCTGTATGTACCGTCATGATATTTTAAAGACTGTAGCTAGGGGACACCTGAGATCGCACTCTAGTAAGTGAAGCAGACAACTTCTCTTAGAGAGCCAATGTTTAGTGATACAGTATAAACAAAAAAAAGTGATTTTGTTCTCTAGCTACAAGTCAGACTCTGGCATATCTGGCATATCTGCCATTAGATAGCCAATACCATAGCGTCCATTGGGAGCAGTATCCAGCGTTGGGGATCCAGTCTGTTTCCGGTATATGTTTTTACCAAAATTTGGAGATGGCAGCTCACTTGGAATCTTCCCATGAATCAGACTTGCATCATCTCCCTCTAGATTAACAGGCTCCTTTATTATCCGTCCTCTTTTGTAGGATACAGCGGCCAAACTACCAGAGCTATCATCAATAAGATTGCAGCGGCGGACTATGAAGACTATAGGGACTGGAAGTATGGCCAATATCATCAGAGATATACAGACAATCATTCCCCAGGGTGGATAGCTCAGGAACTCCTCAGTAGCCTATGCGGGCCAAGAGAAACACAATTAATACATTGTTACTTAATAAGAGACAAAGCTTGCAATCCTAACCCAGACGAAACTCCTATTCATATCACACATTAACTTCCCCCAAATTTTGATTAGCAATCAACCCCAGATTTGGTGTTGCTACATGAGATGAAATAAGCACTAAAAGCAGTGCTAATATTGCAAAAAACCTAGAAAACAGAACATTACCAATTCTTTGCTGAAAAACCATATAGCTAGATTTCCTAGAAACTGAATGTCCTTATCCCACTATACTAGACAATCATAGATTGTTCTATAAAGTAGTAATTCACTGATATGCTGTTCCAGCTTCCAGGGGGAGTGGCCATGAAATGCCTAATCTGAATATTCAGTTCTATGATAGCTGATGACAACAAAGTGGTGAAACAACTGATGCTAGCTCAGTGCCACCACCGTGTATTCTGCTTTAATTCAAACAAACAAACAAATGCCTTAACACCTCCCCCTTTCACCCTCTCTCACACATGCAACCTAACAAATCAGCACTGACACAAAGGATAAAAGGGAAGTGTCAGCCAGTGACTACCTTTTTTTGGAAATGAAAGAACCAATGCTATATTAAAGGTAATGATGTTTTTGTATTAGTATAACTAGAAACAAAAGTGGCCATGTTTACATTTGTAATGAACTATATGAATTACAAAAGTGTCTTTTCATGGGCTAGCAAAAGCACTTTAAATACATGTTACATTATTCTGGCAATTACTTACCTTTTCTTCAATCCATGCATTGTAACCAGGAGGACTTAATCCCATTTGGACAATACTAGCTACCAGCAAAAATAACAATACTACAGGGGAAACATACTTCCACATGTAGTAATAATATTGGTTTGGAGAAAAACCAAGCATATCCTTTAGGTCCTCCATAAATCTGGGGAGAAATGCACATTATTATTAGTTCAGAAACTGAGGTTTTGAGTGTATGTAGTTGAGACATATCAGCTAATTTGCAACAAGAGGCACACCAATAAAGTGTAAAAATAGAAATATCTCCACTTAGATCAATTATATGGTTTACAAACAGTACCTATATTAATAATGGGTTGAATCAGCTCAGATCAAGTTCACTCAGAGTGCTAGAAAACTTAGGTTTGAATCCTGATTAAGCCACAAGCAGAAATGAGTGTGATTCCTAAATGATGTTAGGCCAATATTTAGTTCCTGGTGTGTCACAAATATAGATTAGATTACCCTAAAATAAGTAAGAAACATATTTTGAATGTTGATGAATCATTGTGAAAATCCACAGTATTCAGCTCAGAAAGATTTAACACTGGTGTTTAGGGGTGATACATTAGGGAAAAAAAACCCACTGTTATAAGTTTTCCAACCCATTCTTGCAGCTGTCTGCTAGTTCAAAGATGCTACCCCAAACCAGTATAAGTGTAAAAAGAAATATTACCCTGAACCCAACGCAAAACCTACTGAAGTGTTTATATTGTGCTGGGATATCTATTTAGGCGTGTGCCATTGCTTTTGAATTCACATACAAGTACGGCACCAGAAAGAACAAAACAGGTGTTACAAAACTAATTTGGAATTGAAGTGTGCTATATATTATAATAAATTACATTATCAACAAGCTACCATTTTGCACCTTATCAGTTGTTGAATGACTGTGTGAGGTCTCGACTCTGCCACTGTGCCTTCATAGTGCAACATATGTTTTGAACCAAGCCTATTGTTTTAGGACTTTCTAATGAAAAAGGACACATACTCCAATGCCAGCAGAAAATGAGTGTGTTAACTTAGAACTGGTTCCTTTTGCGTTTTGTCAGCAAACTCTGATGGCATTTCAACACTTTTGCTGTTTCATTTCCCTATTTGAATGTTACTGTAACAAAATGCTTCTACTGTAATTAACGTTGTGGAAGAAATGCCCCATGCAAGATTACTATGACATAAAATCTCATCTAATTCCAGGAAACATACCACTGAGAATATACTTCATTGTGAGCAAAGGACATAGTTAAAACCAGTGAAAATAACCGATTTCACAAATGGCTTTAACCCTTGGTATATAGCTCCCCTTTCTCCACCATAGCAAACATAAGCTACTTGTCTTCACTTTTAAGATTTTTCATGACCTATCCCCACACTACCTATCATCTCTCATATACGGTCAAGATGTCATCTCCTGCCTCTGATCTGTCAATGATGACAGCCTTCATCACCCACGTGTTACATTTTCAAACACTTTCTTACTTTTTCCTATGCTGCTCCTCATGCTTGGGAGGTGCTTCACATAAGCATCCACAAGGTCACCTCCCTCAAACTCTCCTTTGCTGTGATGCCTATAGAAAACTTGAGGGTTAGGTGCTGTGCTGAGACTGCTGCCTATCAGGCTGATCAATATTGTCTCACGTTTCCTGTGTTCCCCCGTTGGTCTGTATCCACCTGCTGTCTCTTTTCTTACACTTAGATTATTAGCTCTATGGGGCAGGCACTGCCTTTTTGTACTGTTTGCCCAGCATCTACCACAGTGTGGTCCTGACCTTTGACTGAAGCTCCTAGGCCTGATAATTAATAGCTACTTGTCAATGACAGTTTGAGTGCTTTCGATTCAAGTGGTCTCTGCAAATAATATTGGGTTCCATACTAAGGTTAGTGTGGGGAAATATACACCATCAGTGATGTATAGAGCTTAGCAATGAGTTCACAGGTCAGTCTGAATGCTGGACTACAGTACATGCCGTGGCTCATAGACACTTTCAGTTGAATCATCAGGATACCCCGTGGAACCACTGACAAAGTAATACCTTGGACTGATAAATCAAGATAGGAGACAAATGCATTTGACATATGTAGGGTCAATGCTTCGAGATTATTAAATCTGAGACTAGATTTACAACAAAAGCCATATTCTTTTCATCATCTGCGCTGACTAGTTGATTGAAACTGTTTCCTTTGAATTTGGATCTGGGTACCCTGATCCATGCCTGTGACACCTCAAGACTAGATTAATGCAATGCATTTTGCATGGGACTTTATCTTGACTCAATCTAGAAACTTTAGCTGGTGTAGTATGCAGTAGCCAGTCTAGTAAGTAGTGCACCTTGATGAGAGTGTGTGACATTACAGTTCCAGGATCTGCACTGGCTGACTGTTGGTTTCTGTATTTTTAGTCTAATTAATGTGTTGATTTTGACCTAAAAAGCCTTAAATGGGCTGGCGCCTTCCAACTTGAGAGACTATCTCTCATGTCATATTGTCAAATAATTCAATCTGTCAAAAATCATATATTGTTCCTCACCCACTACTCTAAGTATGTTTAGCTCTTCTTGAAATCCTTCCATTGGCTTCCCCTTGCTGTGTAGATCAAATTTATACACCTCTTCCTTGACTTCAAGACCTTTCTCATCCTGCCCATCTCTCTGACCTTGTCTCTTGCCACTGACTTCCTCTTCTCTGTTGCACTGGTCTAATCAACCCTCTGTGTCCCTCTACTACTCGTGCTTGAAGGCCTTCTTCCATACTGCCCCCATAGATTTAGAACCCTCCTCCTACGCTGGTCCAATATATTCTCCAAATCCATCCTTAAAAATGCACTTCCCTCAGGAGTCCTACAACCACAGGCTCACCCACCCTGACACCCATAACCTACCAGAAATAATGTACCTACACACACAAGAAAAAAACAACCCCAAGATGAAGACTTGATTTCACTCTTCAGTTCATCATTCCCCTTCCCTTCTCTGTTTTTGTATCTGCCTAGATAATTTGAAAGCTCTTTGGGGCAGGGATCTGTCTTTACCTCATCCAGTGGGCTGCTGATCCTACACAACTAAAACAATAACAAGGATAATGATGAAAAGCATCAACATATTAACCATCACAGAAAGGAGCAACTCCATTTCCTGAACTTACTTGTCTATCCCATAAACTTGAGAAATGGCAATATTCTCCAAAATGACCACAATAAGTAGAGGCAGAGTAGCAGAGTAATCATCAAACATTGTGACAAAATAATTTCCAGAGCGCTGCACAAAGATCAGGCCAATTAAAAATGCCACCAGACAGCAGATGACTGGAACAAAGGACAGAAATTAGAATTGTAACCATAATCATGCATCAGAGAAAGAAAGGAAGGAAGGAAGAAAGAGTTACCAAACATCAAAATAATTACTGTTTTGCTTTATTCTAGGCTGACACTAGTTTTCCCTTCTTTTCTTCCCACCTTTGCACTGGCACAGTAAAGCCATCAAAGGAATCTTAGCCATTCCCTAGGCAGCAAACAGTCAAAAATTTGAAGTAATTACTAGAATGTAAGGCAGCCCTGATTCAGCAAAATAAGTTCTTTGCTGAATCAAGGACTATTTATCATTAGACACTTAAAGTGAATGTAAGGGTAGAATCCAGGAAAACAGTACGCTTAATGCAGTGCATGCTGTGAACTGGTCCTTAGTTCTCTCTTTCCATCAACTAAAGTTAAGTGCGTCAAAATTTTAGACCAATTTTTTAAAACCAAACAACTATATAGGTTTACTAGGTAGAATCATTCACTGCCACTTTGATTCAGATTGCATTCACTTGCCATGGGAACTATTTGCATTTACTTGCTTTCAGAGCAACAGCATCATAATCTTTTCTTCTTCTAAAGTCCAGCAGGAAATCTCCATCCCAAAGTCAATGAAATTCAGTGATGAAAGTCAATGGGATTTCTGCCATTGGCTTCAGTGGGAGCAGGACTGGACCCTACAATAGTAATACAGTGAGACAAATTCTGGAAGAATTTGAAGTTGGTTGTACTCCGAACAGATAAAACTTGTAGGATTGGCCCCAAAGTGTAACAGTATCCCATAAAGGTCACTTGTTATACTCCAGCCAATATATGTATTGACTTAAGTACTGTAAGGAAAGAGAACAATAATTTTGTAAATACGGTCATATAAAAATAAATGTATCTTTTTTTATCATGTAGCCACAGTTGTTTACTTTATTAATGTCTTTTGGAGAAAAAAGTTTTGAATTAAAGCATTGCAGAAGAAACAGCTATTAAAATAAAAAATGGATGTTAACCATAGCATTCAGGGCCCAACACAAATTGACAAAAGCAGGGAAAGTTAGTGTGGAATCTTCAAAAGGCCTCAGCACTGGCCTAATTGCTCCTACTGAAATCAATATGAGTTATCCTAGAAACTTCAGTGAAACAGATTTAGCCCCATACTGTGTGCTTTGGAAAATCCCACCCTCAGACTTTAGATTATCCCTGAATCGTTAACTCTTCCCTCTGTGCCTTCATGTTGTAGATAGCCAGAGTATGCAATAATCTGTATATGGAGACTCTGATGATAGCACTAATGTCACTGAACACATACACCCCAAAGTATTTAAGCATATGATAAGTCTCAGTGAAGGCAATGGAGATTCGAAGATACTTGAGTGCTTTGCTGAATCAGGCCCATAATGCTGCAAGTTACAAATGCAGGAACCACTTTAATCAAAATTGCAGATGTGTGGGTATCTATGACTCTTCATGCCAAATTCTCCTGTTGGTGTTTATGCTGTGCAATTCAACTGGCATTGGATGGGATGTAATCCAGGGTAGAATTTGGAGATTAGAGATCAATTCTGAAAACATTTTATTGTGAAGTGCTAAAATTGTATTACGTGGCAACAAGGCATTCATATACACATTCAGAACAAGTAGCTAATTTTCAAACTATATTAATGTTACACGAGTTATTTGATAGGGTTTTAAAGAAGCAAAAGAACTTAAGGACAGTGTTTCAGAAGTGGTGAGCATTTCTATTCAATGGCTCAGCACTCATGAATATCTGCTGATTAGCCTTTGTGAAAATTGTAAGGCCCTGATCAAGCAAACAGCTGAAGCACATGTTTCCTTGTTAACTAAGTCCTCCAAGGCCAGATTTTTAAAGCTATTCAGGCACCTAAGATTTAGACAGGTGCCTAGTGGGATTTTCAAAATTGTATAGGAGCCCATGGGAGCCCAGTGCATTACTGGTCAGGCCTAACTCTCAGTAAAAAAGTATTTTTTATGAATGGTGGGTGCAGGGATGCTATCTTCCTCATAAATATCTGACATAGGACATTTCTGGCAGTAGGCAATCAGAGTGAGTGGGCAATTTGCTTGGTCCACTGTGGTAGTTCTATAGACTTTCTGAACTGCAAATTTCATCTCACCGTTTATTTCTTTACCTCATTTTTTTTCTCTATCCAAAGAAAAGATTAGTAAAAGATGGTTAAGGATGCCCCATTAATCACTCATAAATCAGGACAAGCCACTATTAAGGCTGCATGTGAAACTTTCATTCCTCTTTGTGCATAACTTTTAGCATTTTATATTTATTTTTTTCATTCTTTTCTATTTACACTGTCATACTTATCTATGCTTGAATGGCGAACATTTTGCGGGACTTAAGAATGACTGACTTTAAAGGAGCTCACAATGGAAACTGTTATACAACTTGAATTACACACAATAAAAATTCTTTATGGAGCTATGTATAGGGAGGTGGGGAATAGAGAGTACAGACTGGTCTGCAGTTAAATTACACTATACTATATTCTATGGTGCAACTCTTCATGCCAATAAAAACATGAAATACCTCTTATTCTTCTCCAAAGAAGTGAGGAGGAGACCTATTTTATTGGGCTAATGAGAGATGAAAACTTGTAAAACTCACCAGTAAGAATTTCTTTCCTCACTTTGAAGGTATCAACAATAGGTGTGATGATTCCTTCAATGGTTCCAAACATACTGCCAAGTCCCAAATTTACCAGCATGAGGAAGAACATCACTGACCAGAAAGGAGAAGCAGGGAAGTGGGTCATTGCTTCTGTAAAGGCAATAAAAGCTAAACCGGTGCCTTGAACAGCCTGTCAATAAGAAATCCACATGAGATGATTAATGGAGACAACAAAGCAAACTGTGAGTCAAAGTAACAGTGGGTCAGTATTTATTTACATATTTTTGTAAGCTTGCGTACACAAATTCTGCCTCCCACTCCAGGCACCAGCTTGGCAAGCAGGTGCTTGGGGCGGCCACTCCGGAGAGGGGCGGCAGGTCCAGCTATTCGGCGGCAATTCGGCGGACGGTCCCTCACTCCCGCTCGGAGCGAAGGACCTTCCACTGAATTGCCGCCGCAGATCACTATTGCGGCTTTTTTTTTTTTTTTTTTTTTTGGCTGCCTGGGGCGGCCAAAACCCTGGAGCCTGCCCTGCTCCCACCCATAACATTGCATTCTCTAAATGTTTGAAAATCAGGCTCATTATATTTTATGATCTCAGGATCAGTATATCTGATCTCAGGACCATAGCATACAGTAGCTCAATGCAGAGACACTGATTAGGGGCCTGATCCAAAAAATCTGATTGGGGCTTTAGATGAGGCCCATCTGTTTACAGATGAGGCTGTTCAGAAAATAAAGCCAATTTTAGATATACAATATTGCATTCTTTGTATTTCACAGTGGCAGATGGCTAATAAAATACCTACTCATTCATAATTTTTGCATTGAAGACACAAATATCATTCTAACCTTATTAAGCTCATCTTCGATCTGACAGGATTTCAGGCCAAGAGCAGGAAATTCTTCTTCTTTAACTTTTTGAATGATGTCATAAACTAAATTGTAATCATCTGCTGTAATGCTAGAGAAATTAATATGATGGGGGATCATATCCTGGCTCAGATTGCCTATTTTCAAAAGATTTAAAATCTTTTCTGAATTTCTGTAAAACACAATGAAATAGTGATAATAAATCAGAGGATTTCTTGTGTGAATTCCTAAGTGAAATATACCATAAAAATGAAGGAAAAAAATGAATATTCATACTGGGTAATGCATTTCTCATTTATGATATTTGCTTTGAAGCCCAGGACAGCAAACACCACCAAAGTTGCCAGCACAGAAGTGAAAAAATTGATGAAGGACACCAGAACAGCATCGAAATGGCAGTTGTTGTCTCTCTTGTTGTAGCTTGAAAAGGCAATGACTCCACCAAATCCAAGCCCTAAGGCAAAGAACACCTGAGTAGCAGCTTCTCTCCAGACCTTGGGCTCCAGCATTATTTCAAGCTGTTTGAAATTAGACACAATATATGTCAGCTACAAAATACAGTACTTCTTTTGTATGGATAGACAACATACAATCCTGTAAGATAACCCACACAAACTAAAATGCTAAAGCACAAATTTATTTATATAGTATTAGAATTCTACCACTGGAGGAATGTATGGACCAAGATTTCCACTGGCTTTACACACAGTCCAAGAGGAACATAATGAGGCACTGTTGGCCAGTTATGTTCATTGTTAAAATAATAGCTAGTTGTACCCTGGTATTGGAGGCCACATTGTAGTACGTTTCTAGTTTAACTGGGTTAATTGATTTGAGTTGCAATTGTTAAGATATTTTGGGATACAATTCCTTTATAAAATTAAAATAAAGTATGTTGAAGATTGTTTGAATAGCAAAAATGAATTACATGAAGCATCATGTGGAATTCTATTGTGTTAACAAGAGAGAGTTCTGTGAATGCACTTATATTATAGTCTAAACTCTGGCCACTATAACCTTTGCTGATATCTGTGGGTCAAATTCTGTCTTCAAATATACACATAAACCTCTCACTGACTTAAACAGATCACATCTCCAAGTGAAAATTTGGCCCTGCACTGAAATTTGATTGTAAATTCCATTTGCATTGCTTCTTTAGCCAATCCAATTTCAATTAATGCCTTTGGTGAAACTAGATAATTTATACTGCATTCACCTTGGATCTACCCAATTAGTAGATCACAACAGAATAACAACACTGTCTAGTTCTTATATGTGTTGTTTTTCTTCCATAGATCTCAAAGAAGGTCAGAAGTTGATGGTTATGTTGGACATATTAGATTTGTCTACTGAGATCAAACTGAACCATACCTTCATAAATATGTTATGAAATTATATATAACATTAAAAGACCTTAATTTTGATGACATACTTTGTATTTAAATTTCATTAGTTTTATAAGAAAATAAAAGCATCAAAATAGTTACATTAATTTATTGTTTTTCCTTACTTTAAGCAAAATATGCCTCAAGTTTCTTTAATACAATTTTAGAAAAGTTTCCAACTTCCTGTAAAAACTGCAAGATTATATATATCATATGTAAACTGTAAAGGAGCTGTTTTCATAAATCTAATTCTGGTCCTGGAAGTCCTGACAAATGGATCTTTAGTGTGAAGGTGGAAATATATATTTTTCTGTAAAGATGCACAGTACTGTAATTACAAATGGTACAAACAGATACGCCGTACTCTACAGATACACCTCTATCCCGATATAACGCGACCCGATGTAACACGAATTCGAATATAATGTGGTAAAGCAGTGCTCCGGGGGGGCAAGGCCGCACGCTCCGGCAGATCAAAGCAAGTTTGATATAACGCGGTTTCACCTATAACGCAGTAAGATTTTTTTTGGCTCCCGAGGACGGCGTTGTATCGGGGTAGAGGTGTACTTCAAATGTTGTGTGTATCTATCACACAATCATTTCTAGTGCTTGATCACTAGATGGAGCTAAATATACACTCTTAATTCCTACCAGCATGTCAGAACATTTTTTTTCACATTTTTATTTACTCTGTTAATATAGAGCATTTTCATTTCAGTTTTTGTGCAGTATAAGGAAACATTTCTCCATATACTGTGATATTTCTCCCCAAGTAACTGACTTTAATGGGCTTTGAATCAGGCCCATATATATTTCGTTTGCTACTCTATCTACATCAAGCCAATGTTCAAGTGACAATCTTCTAGTTATATATACTGCAAACAACATTATCCTCTCCTGTATTTACACCATCACTCGAGAGTAATGAAAATCAGGTTTTGAGACACATATCTAGAGACCAATAGAAAATATTAAGAATAAAATTTTTCTTTAAACATTATTTACTTGAACAATTTTATTACTAACCTCTTTTAATTAAAAAATCATCAGTATTATTTGTAATGTACTCATAACTATGTTTAAATCATGATTGGCCAACTCCTAAGAGATGCTGAATTCCTTTTGCTCAGTGGGAGCTGGGGAGCTTAGCTTCCTTCAGGATCTGGCTCCAGAGTGTTTTTATGATTAAAAGAAAGATAGTCTTGTGTTTGAAGCACTGAACTGCAAATCAGGAGCTCTCTTTTAAAGCACTCAACTACATCTCAGGAGCTCGCAGTTCAATTCCTGCCTCTGCTACAGGTTTCCTGTCTGACCATGGACAAGTCTCTTAATATCTCTGTGCCTTGGTTTTCCATCTGTAGAAATTGGGATAACACTTCCTCACAACCACCCGGCAACTGTCTTGTCTATTTAGCTGGTAAGCTAATTTAGGGTACGGACTGTCTCTCACTATGTGTTTGTACAGTGCCTAGCATAATGGGCCTGGATCTCAGTTAGGGAATCTTAGCATTACTATCATGCAAGTAAAAAACAATATGATTGCTAACACAGGTCGTTTTAACCTACTGATGGTGCTCCTGACATTCAAACAAGGGGTAACCTTCTTGTTATTTTTCTCTGGCCACGATAACCCCTTCAATTTTATCATATATTATTTAATATTCATCTGTGAGGGCCAGTCCTGCTTCCACTGAACTCAACTGTAGAACTGACTTGTACAGAAACAGGAACAGAGCCCGTATGTGTTTCTGAGCAGGTAGGCTCTAAGGGCTTGATCCTGTGCCACTGAAGTCAATGGAAAATGTCCCATTTATTACAATGGGAGCAGGAGCAGGCCCTGAAAGAAGGCTGCTAAGCCCAGTGTTTTATTATTCAGAGAATTCATAAATGAACAATTTGCCATTGAAGCCATAAGTGCACATTCAATGGAAACTAAGCACATACCTTAGGTGTAAACATGTGACGAATTCCATCCATGGAACCATTTAAGAGCAGTCCTCTGACTAGAAAGCATATAAGTACCACATAAGGGAAAAGGGAACTAAAATACATGATCTGGAAAACATTAAAAGAACATTAAAAAGACATGCATGGCGTGGTTTTTTTTTTCAGAGTTTCATTTTCTATAGTCAGTGTCTTTTCATGGTACAATTACATGACCAAGATTAAATTGCAAGACAGACTCTCTGTTCCCCTCTATGGGGCAGAATGGAGCAAAAGTAAGGTAACATTGCTCAAATGGTTCCCCAAATTGCAGAAAAAATTATAGTACAACATCTGGTCTGGTTGGCTGAACAACACAGAATTGGGATTTCATGGAAATCCAATGGGTATGTCAGTCCTGATGAGAGGAGTGGAGAGCAGCCACTCTTAAGGACTTTGCTTCTGCTTCTAAATGTACTCTGTTTCAGGCAGAAATCAAGATGAAGAAAGTGGCTGCTTTTTGCAGCATTGTTATAATCTGCAACTTGTACTCCCTTTGGAAGAGGGATAACAGGTAGCCCAGTGGCTTCACCCCACCAAATAATGTGTACTGCCAAGAAGGAAGGGGAGCCCAAAACAGTGTGCAAATGCCCCAAAATCCATGGGATTTCAGCCATGTTGCATAGGGATTGGACCATTCCCCGTCACCTGAAGATCACATCTCACTGGGCGAGTAGGCAGAGAAGTTAGTACACTTTAGAGCCCTAGAATACAATCCAGACCAACTTTCTGAGCCAGGAGAACCCTACTCCTACACTCTACAGCACTGATGCAGCTAAGGACCAGGTTTTTACTTTATACTTGAGGGCTGACTTCATTTGGTTTTACAAGCATAAAGCTTAATTTTCTGAGGTACTTGTAACCCCTTGTGATAAATATCTTTTTGCTTTATTGTTAACTTATCTGATCTCATATTGGAAAGAAAACAGTATCCAGTAAGTGAAATGCTATCTTTCATTCCTTATCTGTTCTTGAAAAGGCTAGTAAATGGGTTTGGTGCTTGAAAAACTCAATCGTTTTATTATGTGTCAAAACAGGCCACACTTAAATAATTTCTGTTACTGAAATATGCTAAAGAGGCATGTGATAATTCCCCATGATCTGATGTAACATCCTATCACAAGATTTTCTGATTGCAAAGAACTGGGCAGATGATGCTGTCAACAATGAGGTGCCAGAACCAGCCAGTCTTAAGGGCAATTGTTTTTTTCTTATCTGGGGCTGTATGTAGAGGAAAGATGAATTCCCTTAAATTTGGCTAGTATTTTATAATACAGCCTGACATTATGACTCAGTCCTCTTGCCTCCAGGGCAGGAGATTATGGGTGGAAGTTCTAGGTGAGTACTTCCAGTCATGTTAAATACAAATTTTGCAGATTCACTTAGGATCAGGAATAACTGGAGGACGAACCTGGGGGGAGGATTATTGCCATTGCCACCTTCTAGGTCCACCCCAAAATGCCCCTCCATAAACTTCAGACCTTCCTGCAGCATTCCGCAGGTGTCTCCTTTCTAAATGCTAGTTAAGATAGCCTGATTTACGACCCAACCCTGTTAACATTTACACTCACATGTAATTTTATTGACAGTCCCAGTTTTAAGAATTACTGTGATGCATAAAATTTCCACTGAACCCTGTAGGTGCCTAAACTCACGCGGCACCTAAGATTTTACTGTAAAATTTCCTTAGATACCTATGACTCTGCCTCTGAGAATGTACACTGCTGCTTCACTCTAGGCGCCTATCTCCCACCTAATCCCCAGAGCGATTCACATATCCCGGGAAGATTGGCTTTCTGTCTCCTCAGTCATGTGTGGGGCCTGATGGTGGACAGCCTCCAAACACAGCTAATGGATTGGGCGGGCCCCTCAGGTGAATTTACACAAAACAGACAGGAGAAGAAGGAAGAGGACAACTTCCCTCATAACATTTAGCCCAGTGATTAGAGTATTCTCCTGGCACGTGGGAGACTCACAGTTCAAGACCCACTCTCCCTGAGGAGGTGAAGGGATTTGAGCAGGGATCTGCCACTGGGCTATGGCATATTCTGATGTGGGAGAGTTCTCCTCCTGAAGCAGTACACTCTGGATAATTAGTCATTGACACAGGAGGGCTGGGTCCTCAGTCTCCACCTCCCAGTGCTCTCACCACTGGACTATAGAGTCATTTTCATGCTTGTCCTCTCTTTTACTTTCTTGCTGGCCCAAATGACTCTTTGACACAGAGAGCACACATGAGAGAGAGTTCAAGCATTAGAATTACTCTGTAGCATCTATCGCTCTCCTCCTCAGCAGCAGCAGCCAAAGGGGATGGCTAATCGAAAAGGTTGAAAAGGAACAATGAAGGCTTCCAAAGGGAGCTGTATCCAGCCCTCATGATAAAGGATGTTACAGCAGCATGGACCTCTGTCAGACAGGGGATCAAAATGATAACGGATCATAAGGAACCAATCTACCATCCTGTAAATGGGCATGGATGTGGTAAGAGCCATCTCACCTCTTTATCTGATACACAAATGTATGCACAGGTATCAGTGATGCAATAAAACAGAGGTGAAATTACCTGCATTATTTATGTCACAAGAAAACAAAAAGGGTTCTCAGATTCAGCACTCCCTCTCTTTTTATAACCATACATTATGTCTACAGTTTTAATGCTTAGGTACCAACAGTTCTCTACCTGAGATTATAAAAATGCTAGATGAGTCACAACCTTTAGTCTGCCCGTGCAGATTTTATGAGAGGGTAGGCAAAGGAAGTGGCAAGTAAGAATGTACAGAAAGTAAAACACTGTAATTAAGATAAAGAATATACTCACTTTGCCTGAAGACTGAATGCCTTTGATCATTGCCAGGCAAACCAGAATCCAGGCAGCCAGCAAGCACAGAGTCATTTTCCAGTTCAGACCCCCACTCTCTGAGAGAGAGTTGGAAATGTTCAGTGCTTCTCTGTACCAGTAATAGGTGGTAGCAGAGCTTTTTTCACACTCAGGCTCCACAACTGGCAAAAAAGTCAACAAATCATTATTGATCTTTGGACGTTGGGTAAAAAGTACTTTCACAATCTTACAGCAAAGCATCACAGCAACCTTGAATTAGTTCTTATATATTTTATTACCATGGGGGCATCATTTTAAAGTCTATTAATATGAAAATATCACAGTTCAAAGATGGAATCTGAGGCCTACTGAATGGAAAGTTTTGAATACGGCCCTTGAAAAAATACCCAACTGTACTCCCCGGAAGTGAAATTCATTTGTGCGCAGAACACCAACCCAAAGCCTATGAATCATTTAAATCCCATGTAAGCCCTCAAAATAGGGCTTTGAGTAGTGCAAAGGCCTTGGACATAGTTTTCTGCACAAAGTTGAATTTAATCAATTATGCATAAATTAGACTTTCTGCATTATAAAGCTGTGAATCATGTGCCAGGTTTTCCATTATCATTATGGAAAGTAATTTACTATAAAGTTATTCTGAAATGTAGATGATGTTAATTTTGAAATAAATATGGTGAAGCCATTTTCAAATAAGGGTGTGTGATGGGATGTACTAGGCCTTCATGGCCCCCTGCTGGAGGCCCCACTGCTCTGCTACACCCTACCCCAGGAAGCAGCAAGGTGGAAGGGAAAGCCAGCAAAGGTGAGTCCTCCAGGCCTGCCTAGAGAGGCCTCACTGTAGAAGCCATCTTGGAAGCTAGAGAGACTTGTCCTCCAATGGCTAGAAGGACAAGCAACAGCCAATCAGAGCCCAGCAGGCTTAGATAAAAGGAGCTGCAGGGCCTTTGCAGATCCGTTGCTGGATGGGACCAGAGGAATGAGGAAGGGGGCTCCTATCTAGCCAAAGGAGCCTGACAAGTAGCCAGAGTTTAAGGCTGGCTGCACTTACCCTTGATATTGCAGACATTGGCCCTGAGATAGAGCCGGAAGGGCCTGGGAGGAAGAGGCCCAGGGAAACCGCAGTAGAGGATTGGAGTAAGCAGTATGTGGCTGCTGTGTATAGAGTCCTTAGGTGGGCCCCCAGAGGAGGGGATGTGCCTGGGTTCCCTTATGGGCCACTTGTAAAGTGGCATAAATGCCAGGAAGAGGAGAGGCCTTATCTGGGAGCCCAAACAATGCGCCATATTTAAAGGGCCCAGAGCCAGGGCTGAAGACTGAGGGCAAATAGACTGTTTAGTTATTGGACTCTTTAATACCTGGAAGGAATTATTTTGGACTTTTTGACTTGACCACATGGCCAAGCTACTGAAGACACAGCAAGGTTGGCCAGCAGCATGCAGGGGTTCAGTCACTACCGGTAGGAGGTGCTCAAGAGGTGTGTGCTCTTTTACAGGGTGCCTCAACAGAATATCCATATCTTACACACACACAGTCTGGCAGGTAGGCACATAAATGACTATTTTACAAGTCAAAATAATGATTTAATGATACCAAAGTGTTAAAGCACTTGAAAACAGGGTCCTATATTGTTCTGTTGAACTGAAAGTAGTTATGTGTATTACAGTAGTGATATTTTATAGTACTGTAATGCTACTATGAGTTTTCCAGTAATCTTATACTTATCAAACAGAATAGTTAAAATGTATTTTAAAGGATTTAAAAAAAAAAAAGACTCATAAAATTCACTTACATTTTTAAATGATAGCATTTCTAATCTAGCTCTTGAATCAAAATAGCTTATGGAGGAAAGAGGTTTATTTTAAATCTAATTAATACAAAGGGCAGATACTGAGCTGGTATAAATTGTCCTAGCTCCATTATGGCTAGTACACGTTTGCCTGGCAGTTATGAAGCTATGACAACTTATATGAACTGGGGATCTGCCTCCAGGTATTGAAGAAGCAATCAAAACTGGGAAAAAACTTCATAAAGAAATTATTTGCAACATTTCAAATTACCCTGGTCATCTTCTTCATGCAGAAAAATACCCCCAGCACACACTGAATATTTAAGATAAGAATAAAAATTAAAAAAATCAAAAGAAATGTTTCCTACTTCTAGGTGTATGGTCAGATCATCATGAGGTAATCAAATCCTAGGTATAAGAAGCACTTAGTTGTGTTTCATAATGTGCCAGGATAGGATTATTGCATTATGAGTATAAACCAATCACTAATTCTCTGATTCCTGCTTATTTATGAGTCAGACATAACATTGTTTAACTCACTGGTTCTTTTGGGCTTTCTGTTGTCTAACGTGTTTTCATTAGGACACTGAACAAACATGCCACTGAAATCATTACTGGAAAATATAATCCAAATCTTATCAATGTACAACTATGTCTTCAAAGAAAACACCTTGTTGTAGCCACAGGGAGCTTTGACATACAGTATTAAATATAGAAAAGTTTCCTCTGAGATTACATCTTCAAAGTCAAAGTAAATATAAAACTCACTATTAAAATTAGAAAAGTATATTTATAGTTTAGCCTATAACTTTCCTCATCAAAACATTTCCTAAGAGGACAGCATTCAACCAACCCAGTTACCCTTCAAATGACCTTTTTACATTATTAGGCCTTTTGCAAAGTCTGCCTATTTGTCTTAGACATGAGGTGGTTTATTTTTCTTTTTATGCATCATAATGCCATATCTGCCTTATTTTAGGTTTAAAATCTAGTCAGTGTTTCTTTCAATGAGGTAAAGGTAGTCTCAGGACAGTACTGACACCTGTACAGACCAGACATCTGTCCCTGAATCCTCCTGTCAATATTTGGAATGGTTTGAAAAAAACATTTCTCTCCCCTTGTACTGTATAAAAATCTCAGACAAAGCTAAAGTGATAACTGAAGCATTATTTAGGGGAAAGAGGGAAATGGACATTGGCGGCGAGTATAATATGCCAACTCAGCCTCCCATGGGGCAGCCACTGCTGCTGGACGCCCTGTTGCAGGTTTGGTGGAGGACGTTTTTGCTTGTTATTATGCCCCAGGCAGGTTCTGGGGTGGCTGAGAAGATAGTACCTGCTACTCAGCTTCCCGCATTGATCAGTAATCACTCTGGAGCCCAGGGATATTACTGATGAAGCCAGGAAGCTGAGTAGCACATACTGCCTCCTCAGCCTCCCCGGAACCTGCATGGGGCATATCAAAAGCTCATGTTCTTTTTCCAGAAGAGACACTTTTTCCGCAGGGTGGCTTTGGGTCTGAGGAGGCACAGCATGGCTGCAAAGGGTGGCTGACCCGTGGCTTCTCTGGCCATGAGGGTCTTGGGACTCTGGGGCAGGTGTGTGTTGGGGGGGGGCTCAGGGCTTCGGCTGGCCCGCAGCTCCTCTGGCAGAGGGAGAGGGGCTCGGGGCTCCTCCAGGGTGGGCTCGGGGCTCCTGCAGGAGAGGGGGGCTTGTGGCTCCGGTTGGGGGGGGAGGGAAGGGGGTCTCGGGGTACCATCCGCAGGGGGTGGGGGGTGGGCAGAAGAGGTGGAGATGGGGGCTAGAGGGGCTCCACCTGCCACCCATGGAAACGGACTATACATGGCATGCTGTCAAATATTCAAAGCAAAATAACTGAAAAATACACAGAAAATATATCTTTTTCTCTAGTCTCTTTCAGTTACATTAATCTTAGGTGTAGAATAGTAGGTTAAAAAAAAGTAGGGCTGTCAATTAATCGTAGTTAACTCACGCGATTAACTCAAAAAATTAATCATAATTAAAAAACTAATCGCACTCGCAGTGTTAAACAACAGAATACTAATTGAAATTTAATAATATTTGTGGATGTTTTTCTACATTTTCAAAAATATTGATTTCTATTACATCACAGAATACAAAGTGTACAGTTCTCACTTTATATTATTATTTTTTATTACAAATACTTGCAATGTAAAAATTATAAAAGAAATACAGTAAAAACTGTTTTGTCCAACATGTTAGGAAGAATAGGGGGTGCCGGTAAGTGAAAAATGCTGGTTATCTAAGAGGGAAGGAGTTTGGATGGGAGAGGAGGTGTGGGGAGCGGGCTCTGGGAGGGAGTTTGGATGCAGGAGGGGGCTGGAGGTGCGGGGTGCCAGATCTCGAAGCTGCTCACTTGGAGTGGCTCCCTGCAAGCGGCGACCTGTTCCAGCTGCTCCTAGTGGAGGCACGACAGGCAGTTCTGCACACTGCCTGAGCCTCTGCCCGCGGGCGCCACCCCCGCAGCGCCCAGTGGCTGCAGTTCCCAGCCAATGGGAGCTGCGTTGCTAGCACTCAGGGCAGGACGGGGCAGCGCGCAAAGCTGCTTGCCACGCCTCCGCCTAGGAACAGCCGGGACAGGTCACGGCACTCCCTCCCATGGCCCAAACCCCCTCCCGCAACCAAACTCCATCCCAGGGCCTGCGCTCCACACCCCCTCCTGTGCCCCAAGCCCCTGCTGGCTCCACACCAACCAGACTATAAACTGGAATTTCAATGAAGATCAGAAATGCTGGTTTATAGAGCTTCCCAGCTAGAGATGTGCTGGATAAAACAACTTTTACTGTAGTATTTTTCAATTCACCTCATACAAGTACTGTAGTGCAATCCCTTTAACGTGAAAGTGTAACTTACAAATGCAGATTTTTTGGTAACATAACCACACTCAGAAACAATGTAAAACTTTAGAGCCTACATGTCCACTCAGTTCTACTTCTTGTTCAGCCAATCGCTAAGACAAACACGTTTGTTTACATTTATGGGAGATGCTGCTGACTGCTTCTTATTTACAATGTCACCTGAAAGTGAGAACAGGCGTTCACATGGCACTTTTGTAGCCGATGTTGCAAGGTATTTATGTGCCAGATATGGTAAACATTGACATGCCCCTTCATGCTTAGGCCACCATTCCAGAGGACATGCTTCCATGCTGAAAATGGTCATTAAAAAAATAATGTATTAATTACATTTGTGACAGAACTCCTTGGGGGAGAACTGTATGTCTCCTGTTCTGTTTTACCTGCATTCTGCCATATATTTCATGTTATAGCAGTCTCGTATGATGACCCAGCACATGTTCGTTTTAAGAACAGTTTCACAGGCGATTTAACAAAATGCAAAGAAGGTACCAATGTGAGATTTCTAAAATTAGCTATAGCACTCGACCCAAGGTTTAAGAATCTGAAGTGCCTTCCAAAATCTGAGAAGGACGAGGTGTGGAGCATGCTTTTAGAAATCTTAAAAGCGCAACACTCTGATGCGGAAACTACAGAACCCGAACCACCAAAAAAGAAAATCAACCTTCTGCTGGTGGCATCTGACTCAGATGATGAAAATGAACATGCATCGGTCCACTCTGCTTTGGATCGTTATTGAGCAGAACCCATCATCAGCATGGATGCATGGACGCATGTCCTCTGGAATGGTGGTTGAAGCATGAAGGGACATATGAATCTTTAGCGTATCTGGCACATAAATATCTTGCGACTCTGGTTACAATAGTGCCATGTGAACGCCTGTTCTCACTTTTAGGTGACATTGTAAACAAGTAATGGGTAGCATTATCTCCTGCAAATTGTAACCAAACTTGTTTGTCTGAGCGATTGGCTGAACAAGAAATAGTACTGAGTGGACTTGTAGGTTCTAAAGTTTTACATTGTTTTATTTTTGAATGCAGTTATTTGTTTTGTACATAGCTCTACGTTTGTAAGTTCAACTTTTATGATAAAGAGATTGCACTACAGTACTTGTCTTAAGTGAATTGAAAAATACTATTTCTGTTGGTTTTTTACAGTGCAAATAATTGTAATAAAAATAAATATAAAGTGAGTACTGTACACTTTGTATTCTGTGTTGTAATTGAAATCAATATATTTGAAAATGTAGAAAACATCCAAAAATATTTAAATAAATGGTATTCTATTATTGTTTAACACTGCGATTAATCATGTGATTAAAAAAATTAATCATGACAGCCCTAAAAAAAAGTTGTTGTTTTTTTTAAATGGCAATAGCCAAATAAAGGGTCTGACTCAAAGCCCATTGAAATCAGTGCAAAGACTGCTCTTGACTTCAGTGGATTTTGCATCAGGCCCAAAGTGACTGTAAAAAAAAAAAAGAGTATATCCAAGACTTACATGTATGAGAAATATTTTTCACTAAAGGACACTGATCCCATGGCAAGGGGTGCTGAAACGACTGAGAAAAGTAAAACAAACTCCATCCAATGATCACATTGTAGTAGAGGGCCACAAAGAAACATACCTGAAGGATAAAACAAGATATTTTAAAAGTTTTATTGAATAACTGCATATCTTAAGTTAAAGTAAATAAAACAAGCTAAATCTTGCACTACCTAAAATTGAGTAAGGAATGAATAACAGCTCTGTGATTTGGCCCTTGTGGATATATTTAAAAGTCCAATATTTTCCAAATTCTTGGTTTTTTTCTGTGTTTATCCTGCATATCTTGCTAATATTTTAGCAGACTCTTTCTCCCAAAAGACTAATATTTTTATATATTACAATATGAGTTTTACAGATTCTGTAAACATTGTAAATTGGCCCTGGTGCTAGGACAAAAATTATTAACCTTTGGTTAAAACTGAGCAGAAAGTCCCAATGTATTTCATTGTGATGCTCTGGAGAACATCAAACTATGTAAATTACAAACTTACTACACAGCTTGCAAATCCAATTCCACCAAGCGTTGGACTGATGTAATTCCATACACCAATGCTTCCTCGTCGGATTCTCTGGCCCACAGAAAGCTCCAGGAAAAAAAGTGGAATCCCTATTATCATCAGCAAAATTAAATATGGCACAAGATATGCACCTATGAAAACAAGAGGACATCAATTACTATTAGGATGAGGAAGAGTCTTCTAAGTCGGGGCAGGTGTATATTTCTGAAAGGAGAACAAATAATGGATGACACAAGTTGCTGAAGTCTTTAATGTGTGTGTGTTTTTTCCCTTCACTCTCCATTAAAAAGATTAATTGTGACTAGATGCTTAACACAATATTAACAAGTGAAAAAGATTACCGACCAGAATAGGGAAAGAACAGATTAAAGAATATTTAGATAAATTACAGGTTTCAGAGTGGTAGCTGTGTTAGTCTGTATCAGCAAAAAGAACGAGGAATACTTATGGCACCTTAAAGACTAACAAATTTATTTGAGCATAAGCTTTATGGGCTAAAACCCACTTCATCGGAAGCATGCAGTGGAAAATACAGTAGGAAGATATATATACACAGAGAACATGAAAAATGGGTATTGCCATACCAACTGTAACAAGAATAATTAATTAAGTTGAGCTATTAGGTGAACTATTATCAGCAGGAGAAAAAGTCTGGGGATAGACAAGATGATCGCTCAGTGTCCCTTTCAGCCCCATAGTTCTATGATTCTATTAAAGCAGCTGATACCCTTCCAGTTTTAATCTCTGCCTGTCACTTGTAGAAATGGTTTTCCATCATACAGATAGTGTAGTATTCATTGGAAAATGCCCATGAATCTTTTAAAATTTGAAAAGCCAAGAAATCTCATGTTTACAATGCATTTTCTGTTAAGTAAGTGCATATCATTTCGAGCCAAACCTTGCCAAGGAGTGAGTGCTCTCTGACCTGGCTACTTGATTGTGCTAGATTTTGTGTGCATATAACCACACTCATCAGAGTAGTAGTGATGTAATCACATGCTAAATCAACCTACCTTCAGACACTGTGTGTGTGTTAACTGCTATCAGAGCAGCAAAAGTGGACATTTTTGACCTATACAGGAATTGTGTGATGTTGCAAAAAACTTTCAGTGAGATTTAGGCTCCTAAGTTCCTAAGTCACTTTTGAAAATAAGACTTAGCTGTCTAAATTTCTTGGGCCTTCTAATGGTGAGTGGAGCAGTGCTTAAATAACTTTAAAAACCAGACTTAACTGACTAATGTTACCCAGGATGTCTGTACTAGAGCAAGACCTGAACCCATGTCTTCAGCACACAAAACTACAAGCTTAACCACAAGGCTCTAAAGTTAAGCACATACTTAATTCCTGTGCTGAATTGGGGCCCTTTTGTAGACCAGTTGTAGGTTGGAAGATTTATCAATTAAACCAATGGGCCAAATTTACCCTGGCATAATTCTGCATTGTTTTATACCCTGTGCAACTCTGTTACTTTCAGTGCACAGGTGTAGGTCAGCATCAGAGTGTTCCAGATGTCCCGATTTTAGAGGAACAGTCCTGATATTCAGGGCTTTGTCTTATATAGGTGCCTATTACCCTTCACCCCATCCTACTTTTGCACACTTACTATCTGGTCACCCTAGTCAGCATAGAATCAGAACAAATATGTTTTGTTTCAGCTTCTTTCAGCTTCTTGCAGTGTCATCCTCTCACTGTCACAAATTGGAATTATATGTAAGCATTCTTTCCAATGCATGAAAACTTGGCACATGGGTGTTGTAGCGTACATGACAAATGAGGATAATTCCTATTCAATTTGGGCAACATTTGGCCATATTTACTAATAGCATCCTAAATTAGCACAGTACATAGGTAAAAGTGGCTCTACATGCCAACTTTCAAGATAGCCCTTGAGTGTCACAGTTTGGTATGTTTCTGTATTTTCATGCAAGAGTTCTGTTCTATATCTTAAAAATATTTTTCTGTCAAATCACACATGCAGCATTTTATGTATGATACCCTGGCTCATACAGTTAGGTCACTTTTAACAGGACCTTCTTTCTGTCACTCACTGTTGGTATGTGCTGATAAATCTAAAAAGTATATTTTCAGATTTATTTAAATTATTGCTGCTGACATTTTTTTCTCTAAATATTAAATATCTGATTCTGGTCCCATTGAAACCAATATGACTTTTGGCATTACTTTGAGTAGGATTTGGTCCAAAACGTTGTCACCTGCTTTCTGTATACTCAGCATCAGGAATCATTGGTCTGGCAGCCAGAGATGTGAGCCAGCACATCTTAAATGTCTAAATTTATGCGAGTTACAATAAATCGAAGTAGACTATCTAATATTGCAGTTTAGTGTCCTACTGGATTATATATTCTAAATTGGTTTGTTTACTCCTGTAAGAATATTAATTTTGCATACACACATGCACACACACACACACACACACAGGTATTAAAAACTACTAAATGTTTCACTCAAGTGATCTTTCACAGTCTTAATTTGTTCAGTTACAGCTAGTAATGCTATGTTTAGGGTTGAAACTAGCCTTGAGCAATTAGCTTTAATGGAATGAGAATTAAACTTGCAATATACTTCAATATACTTCATTGCAGCACGCTCATAAGTTCTCACACTCAATAATACAGTTCAAACTAGAATTTGTAAAGTTGAACTTGAGAGAAACTCTTATAGTCACATGTGATAACTTGAAACCATCTATTACAGGTTATTGATCAAGAATTCATTAATGAATCCATCTGTACTCAGACTTGGAAACCTCAAGAGTGTCTAATTTGTACTTTATTTTAGTAAGATTAGTCAATGGAACTGTGGGTTTGAATTACTGATCACTAAAATGTCAGCATTTATTTTTTTCATAATTCTCAGAAATGACAGCTTCCTTTTTGTGTTATCAGTTCACAACCTATACTGTTCAATCTGCTGATATTTCAGTTTGAAAATACAGGCTACCCCATTAACAGCCCCTGATGTGTTTCCAGTCAGTACAGGCATTTCAACAAGTAATGATGAAGTAGACTCTATAGCTTTCCTGCTGCTGCTTATACTTATCAGCTTGCTCATCATTACTTGCTCTTCCTACTCTTTAGCTCAACAGGAATACAGAAAGGATTGACATGCTAAATGCTAGGAAAATCAAGAGCTTAAAATTCGCCTTCATGGCAACTGAAGCCCGATCAAGCTACTAATAAACACATACAACTTCCATGGGACATGAATGTGTTTCGCATGCTTCAGGATATGATTATTGTAAATATACTTAATATTAGCAGAATAGGTAATCTGTATTAGTTGTTCTTGGTATCAAGATGAAAATTTTAAGCAATTGATTTTGCTGGTATTTCCCCTAGGGAGAAAAAGGTCTGGTTTGCCATTACTTGTTGGACTGAATGCAGTGAGTGGAACCTTGAGAGCTGTTTAATTACCACTGTCAGTCGAAAGGAGTTGAAAATCTTTAGCACGTCACAAGATCAAGCCTCAGATATTCTGCATAGCTCTAAGTATTTGGCCCAGACTTAATGATGTATGTTCAAATATGTATATTCAAAATAAAGTTTTAGAATTTAACTTATAAGGATTAATGTCCAGATTTCACTTTCTATGCCTATTTTCCTTTTGAAGCTGCAAGTTGTAACATTAAAATATGTGTTAATATAGCTTTATAGTTCAGATCTGTATATAAAATATATTTGTACTCTAATAAAATTATCTATAGTAATATGATGTTATTGTCATATTTTCTGACCTGACATCCCAAACTATCAATTTCAAAATGCTTGGATTAAAGCTGTGCATGACTCAGCACTTTAGAGAAAGCTGTGAACTGTAATATAAAAAATGTGTGATTAAAAAAAAGGTATCACGGTCAAATATGTGCATGGAAATAATCAACTCCAAAAGCACTCCAGGTAGAAAAATACTGTTGACGATATTTAAGAGTTTCCTAGATCTGTATTTTGTGGAGTTCCTAATGTGAGTATATGACTCAGCAAGTCCTATGAAGTCTGCCTAGTGAGCCAGTATTGCAAATCTTGGTTAGACATCATTTACACCATCATTCTTTATGAAAGTGTGATGCATGGCTAGAAAGGGTTAAACATCCTGCAAAATAAATAACTCTCAGAAGACATGTGGGCAGATAATGTTTGTGTTTTTGTGTATTTACATATGTATGATTAGGGTCAACGATGTAATCAACAGTACCTGTCTATGCTGTATTCTGATAATTCAGAGGTCAAAAGAACATCCTATCATTTAAATGAATTGTAAACACAGGATATCTCAGTATTCATCTCTCTTTGAAATGTACTGTGAATGGTGGCGGAACAAGCAAATGGCCTTATGTTAATTCATATAGCTAAGTACCGGTGATGGACCTCCTTCAAAGTCACCCTAATTACGTTTTGTTCCCCGAGGAATTCTAACTTGTCAAAAGACATGAAATTGTATAAAAGATCCTTGGGCCTTGATTCTATCTTCTCAGATCTGCTTAGGCTTCATCAGGGGAAGTTTGAGTCCCAAGACTGAGGTCTCAGTTATGCTGGTACACCCTGAATATGAGATTTGGACATTGAACAATAACCTATGAACTATTCCTGAAAGAACTCTTTGCAACTACAAAGTTCACCGTCTCGTCTATGAATCTGAACCTCAATCAATTTAACTCTACATCTGTATGTATAGTGATCTTTTAACAATACTCCCTCTCTTTTGTTTTTTAATAAATTTTAGTTTAGCTAATAAGAATTGGCTGTAGTGTGTATTTGGGTAAGATCTGAAACATTCATTAACCTGGGAGGTAATGTGTCCGATCCTTTGGGATTGGTAGAACCTTTCCTTTTATATGATGAAATAAGATTTACAGAAATTTTCATCATGGGTACCTGAATGGAGGCCTGAGGGGAACTGTGTTGTTTGGACTTCTGAGTAACCAGTAAGGTAATAAAGAAGCTGTTTTATGCTGGGTTGATAAATCTAAGTATTGGAATGTCCACCAGCTTTATGGGGATTGTCTGCCCCATTCTTTGCAGGTCACCCTAAATGAGTGACCATAGCTGGCTCCCCACTAGGACCCTTGTCACAGTAAGTAAGGTGTCCTTAATTGACACTGACATTATTTTATCCCTGTAACCTTGATATCACTCCCCCCAACCAATTTCCATTTTCTTTCTTTCTTCAGACTATATTGAAAAACAAACATTATAAGAACTGTCTCCATACCAATGTGTGGATAACATGGTGTGCTCTGTATGTCAACAATATGTCCGATGCTAAATATGAGTCAAAATACCAATAAGTTACTATGGAAGAGTGCAAAGAGGGAGCAAGCAAAAAAGGTCCCAAACCCCAAGGTCAGAGAGAGAGAACTAGTAAACTAGGGAGTCAAAGTGAATAGGGAGATCTGGAACCAGAGAAGGGAAAAGTGTTTGGAGGCACCCAAGTCCCATCGCCAGTCTAGCCAAGTCCCATTAAGGAACTGGGATAAAACCAATATTTTCACTATAGAAATGATCTCTAATCAATTCAGCCTGATGCCTACAATTCTTTTCTATAGTTATTTGCATCTTTAAAGTCACAAGTGTCAAGAATAAAAATGGTGAAGGTTAGCCCATCATAAAAGTTTACATACTATTGACGATTTTAAAACACATTATGTAGAAGGAAATACAGTAAATTTATTATTCTAATGGAAAGCTTTTTAGTCAATAAATATATTATTTTTGGTAGCTGGAAATTGATTGGTTTATTTCTAAAAATATTCATGAGGCTCTTCATTGTCTGCAGTTATTTGTCAAATATAAGTAGTTTATAGTTAAAGAACAAAAGTTTGGATTAGACTAAAGTTTGTAGGTCAATAAATATTATCATATCGAAAAAGCTGTTCTATTGGAAAATCTACATGAAGGTGCCTTGCTACATAATCAGAACTCATGCAGATACTTTAATCAAGTGATCTCAGTGCAAGTTTGTAGAGCAGTTCTGACAAAGACATTTCAAACAGGCTTTGTGAAATTTATGCAAAAGCACTCTAATTGCAATGCAAAATAGATTGAACAGTCTTAAAATCTGGAGTGTGCAAAAAGAGAAGAAACAAAACCTATGTTTGAGTATCCATTTATATCAAAGTCTCCCCATTGTGCTTTATTGTTATCTTAAATCACCAGGAAACAGATCAATACATTTCTCATTCTTCTCTACTAGTCAGAAGTTAACCTTGTCTTCAAAATGATATAAAATAAGTAAAGAAAACAGACTGCAGTAGGCACTGTTAAGCCATGTATTCACTGGCCCAGCACCTGCAATAAACATAACATCTACCTATACTTAGAATAGGAGATCCCATGATACTGCATTCACTTCGGAAGGACAAATATTGAGCTCTTAATGTCAACCACTGTAGATTTATTTTCCCAGACTACAGCACAATCCCAGATTTGTATTGTTAATTTGTGTTTCATCTGGATTAATTTGGCAAGCACAAGATGACACAGTACTTGTAAAGATGTCTGACCATATCAAAACAATCTTTCCTTGCTCTAAGGAAAGCAGCTGATAGACTGGTGCTGCTGGTTCACAGAATTAAGCAATGAGTTTGCAAAATTCATAATTGACTAGCACTAAGCAAAGCTTCACAAAATAACTATAAGTTTGATAAACAGACTATTGTAAAGCACTCTGCATGAGACTGCATCTCGATACCCTTTGGAAAGTGAAATGGGTGCAGAAAATGTCCACTCCTTTACTGAATGTGAATTAGTTTAACTTGTTTGTTTGCCAATAAGGATACAGGATCAGCCCTACCCTACCCATATACTGCCTACAAACAGCCCTTAAACAGAAAGAATATATGGCTTTCAAGAACACTATATCCAATTTCCACTTTCTCAATCAGAACTTCCTATTTAGCACAGAGACAAGGAAATGAGTCAGATTCCACAGGGACCCAACAATTTAATGGTTCTAGCTCCAGAATAAAGGTACAAATTAAAGTTAAATGAAGGGTGGAAACTCTTCCATTGTTTGAAATGAATGAGAGCTATGCAGCTATGGAATGTGGGCCATTGTGACCACAGGTTGGAATTCAAATAACTATTTTAGGCCTGATTCTGTAGCCTTTAATGGCATCCGTTGCCCCAGTCTGTACATTTTGAAGGATCTGACCCTAAATGTCCACCATGAATAAAAGTTCTTGTTTGTTTTCAATTCTCTAGAACCTTCTCATTTTTTGTTCAGCAAATATGGACAGATTCTTTTTCAACTCAGCTGAGCAGTCAGCCATACCAGGGTGTGGATTAATAGGCTATTGTTGCATATCTTGAAGGAAGGCCCCAACTCGAGCCTCACAATGTATCTAAGACATGTATCAACAGACAAGTAATATGCAATTTGATGTGGTTTCTTTTTTATGTGAAAGGTATTAAGAAAAAGTGAAGCAATTTTATATCCTAGCACAGTATGTTCTTCTAACATCTAGATTAACTCCTTTTAGTCTCATATTATACACTGTATGATTAAAATTCTTCATTACCTATAGAAACTCCATTACATTCCCATAATATTTTGTTCTGGCAAAGAACTGATCATGATCAAACTATCTAGGAAGTAGTGATCTAATTAAAAAGGACCTGACGCTCAGTTATGCTAAGTCTTCATTTGGTCCTTAAAGTGAGGACCATTACATTTAAGTCCATTTTAATGCCCCTTTACACTGCCTGACTGATGTAAAGAGGCCTAGCCTGACTGAGAATCAGGCCCTAACTATTTCACATACCACAATCTGCCCACGAAAATAACAAATGAGAGGACCTTGCTTAGCAAATATGTAAGTTAAAATAAAACTGTTACATGAACAGGGAAATTCTACCACAAAACACAAGGCCAAAGAAGCTTATCAGAATAATGTACTGCTTCCTTCAGCAGATTTGTCTCTCTAAAATAAAGATGGGGTGCTTTCTTCTCATAAACACTTGCCAAAATTAAAAGATAAATTTGAGACTCTGGAGAAATTTATCTGGTTTTTACAATGAAATCAGCAAGGCAAGTTAGTAAAAACCGACCCTTACCTCCACCATTTTTCTGACACAGATATGGGAATCGCCACACATTTCCCAACCCTACAGAAAATCCAACTTGTGCCAGAATATACTGAAGTTTGCTGTTCCAGGCTGGTCTTTCATCTTCTACATCTGACCCCTCTTCAACATCTACATCTTTATGTTCTTGATCATCAACCAGCAGTTCACTCTTCTTAAAGGCATCATCTGCAGAGTCTTCATTAGAGAGAAGATCCTTAACTGACTCGATAACCTCATCATCTAGTTCTCTTTTTACCACCTTGCTGTTCTTAGGCATTTGCAATAAAGAAAAGGTGTAAGTGGGTCAGGTTCAGTTCAGGCAGGCTGACAAAGAAAGCTTTCCTTTGGCTAAACCAAAAATGTTGGTAATTCACTGAACAGCTAGACTGAAGAGGATGTCAGATTAGTCCTTCATACAGAGTGTTCAGGAGAAAGAAGACTTCTGGTTCTAAATGTTTGAACTATATATACCTGTGAAATTTAAAGAAGAATAAATTATTAAATTATACAAGAAAATGTAATTAGGAAAGTTATTTGCTCATTTATCTATTTCAGTTTATTTTCACATTAGGTTACAAGAAAACTCCTAACTCATCTTTTGGATGGTTGTTTTAATTTGCCTATAGACTATAATGATAGTTATATTCTTCTCCTTATAAATAAAATGTCAGAGAGATACCATCAATATGTGGAGGTCCAAATTCTGATTTACATTAAGTTATGATAATCCACTTGACTCTACCTTTCAGATTTCAAGCATCTCTTTAAAATATGTTTCACTCAATTACTAAGAACTAGCATGTGTGTGCTGAGTCTAGCAGCCTGCTAGGCAAGGCTGAGAACTTCTTAACGAGGCTTTGATTCCATAAGTCCTTTAGCACCCATCAACCTTAACCACGGGCTTTCAAAAGCCTGCTCCTAAGCAACCAGAGGAGCTAGCGAACAGGAGCGGCTAACAGGGGAGTTTTGCAAGGGAGTTCTCCAGGTGAAGGAGGAGCGATTATGTGACCCTTGGGGTAAGTTGGTTGTCTATAGTGTGTGTGTTTGTGGTGTGCTTGCTGCTTGATTGAAATATACCGTGTGGTCTGTTTGTTTGGGAGACGGTGAGCTGACCGTGTGTGTTCTAAGCCTAGCGGCCTGCTAGGCAAGGCTGAGAGCTTCTTAATGAGGCTTTAATCCCTAAGCCCGTTAGCACCCATTAGAAACAGCTAACAAAGAGTTTCACAAGGGAGTTTCGAGGAGGGAGTGTGAGCCAGGGGGCTAGATACACTTAACATTCTTTAAACTTAAAGCCAAGCATCCCCTGATAAAAACAAAACAACAAAGGAATGAGCTGCAGCTAATGCAGGCAGAAGTCCAGCAACAGAGTGGGGGCTATCCAGTTTACATGTGTAAAATAAAATTAAAAATCTCCGTTCAGAATTTCTATTTGACTTGTGGCTAAAAACCTGAAATTATTTTTTTTATTTTTTTTCTGGAATTTATTTATTAAGAATCTTAAAGGGGGCAGCCTAAATTTTCTGAAATTGTTTCCTGAAACTCAGACATCAGTAAGATTTTCAAATTTAATATACAGAGAAGTGCTGTTGCTTTAATAGTGTGGACAGCCTATATTGTGTGCATAACTATATAGCACAAGAAATGTAAGAGCCCCCAACACACATTTTCAAGGTAGGGCTTTTCATTTGTTTAGAGTGAGCTGAAACGGTGCTTTAGATACAATTATTTTGGAAAAAGAGGATATCTGAACATAGGCTGAAATGTCTGACAACCTGTGTTTTTAAAAACCCTTCCCTTTTGAACATATATATTTTAGCACAGACATAAAAAGTATATATAATTATACTTTCTTTTAACACAATAAGCCATTTAAAAAGACATTTGGGCTTGCTTGCAACTGCTCATAAAGTATTGTAGATATATCTGAGTAGCTATCCGATTTCTGGGGAAGTGCTTTGGAAGGAATTTTTCACTATTCTCATAGGGTGAAGTTCAGCATACTGCAGAGGATTGGTATGAAGCCATCTGGACAATTTAAACCCCTAACAGAGGTCTTATAATTCAGGCTTAAGTGATGTAAAGAGCTTAGTGCAGACCCTCTGAAGTAAGTAAATTTACCCAAAAGGCCTAATCTTGAAGTCCCAATTGATGGGGAATCATGTTTTATATGATGCATGAAAACTCCTCTAGCCTTTGGACGTCAGAGTTTCTGTAGCAGCATCTGGCCTCTAGTGGTAGGGCTCCACTGTAGTCTTAATGCCAGATGACAGCAATGAAAGGAGTTATTTTGCCCCAGACCTCAGCCTGCAGCTAATCAAGAGGAATGTTTGCAGAAACAGAGCTGGATTCACTGTCAATGTAAGTGCTATCATCTTGAGTGGGGAAAGCCTGCAAGATTTGAGGGAGATAATGCCATGGAAAATGGTATGACCCAGGTGTCTCATCTCCTGCCCATCAGAAATTTCCCATCCCTCTTCATCCATGGAGTCCAAAATGTAGGAGGGCTCCTGCATGCTTCAGGAGAGGAGGGATGAGCACATTAGCACATATCTCCACCTCTTCCATGAGTCCTGCCTGTTTGTGATTGTTTCCCTTCCTCTAATATGGTCATCCTGACTGGATGATTAGATCTTTTTTTAAGAACAAGTTCCCATGTAGACAAAAAGGGGTTTATTTTTTTAATAACAGCTGAATAATATTAGACCCAATGCACTCATAACTGTACTTGCCATGTTAGTATAAAGGCAACACACAACACTACTAACTGTAACTGACAATTCATATAGGCTTGTGAATGCAAAAAAGTGGGCCAAGAGAAATAAATGCAGCAATAGAAATCCAAAGCTCACTTCAGCAGCATTAGAAAACGCAGTTTCTCAATGAATCTAGGTCAATGTGTGCACTGCCTGCTTTGCTACCTGAGATGAACCTACTGAACGGATGTTGACTCTTAAAGAGGTAAAACAAGAACGGGTCGTACATATCTGTTTGCTACTATGGTACAAAGCAGCATTGCCAATGACGTGCGCATATTTACTTTTATCATAGATTATGTAACAAAGCCCATGCATTGGAAGAGAAATAAACAAAACCTATTTGTATGCTTGCCTTGGTAGAAAAACATAAAATAAACACTTGTTAAGTAGAAAAAGGGAAAATAAAGAGTATTTGTTTTCAAGTCTCTAGAGGATACTGTAGACTATAAATTAGTCTCAAAATGCCCTTTTAAATTAGCATTAATGAATACATTACTCTATATTCCAAGTTTCACATCCTGATAAGGCACCCACCAGTCTCCCATGCACAAAACAAAAGTTTTCCACTCCTATTTTGGTATCCCTAAAAGTGGCAGCAAGGTTGCTCTGCAGGCCTTCTGGATCACATGCCCCAGAGGAGTATCCTGGAGCAGGGTCTTGAAGATACCATTGGTGTATGTATGCCTCCAGGTCTGAAATTGGCTCCCATGTACAAGCCACATTACCCCTTTAATTTCTACTTTGGCAGAAACGGGTGACAAAAACTGTACATGGGGTGACTGCTGAGTAGAATTTTTTCCACACTTTAAGTTAAGGGGCATTCTGGCATGTGTTGAACTAGAAATGGGGCCTACAGAGGCGCCAATTCTGAAAAGTACTTAACCACGTAATGAACTAGCAGTGAACACAGCAGAGGTTGGTAGGAGAGTGGGGGTGTTATATAAAAGGAAAAATGAGAAGAAATAGTATCATACTTTTTGTTGTTTATCTCTGTATGTTTGTTTATCTTGCCTTTTAGGAACAGGGTGTGTCTTCTATTCCAGCGGTTATTCCAAACTTTAGCAACCCAAAGACCCCCATTTTGATTTTTAAAATTTTCATGGACCCCCAAGCCTCCTGCTCAGCCCCAGGCCCTGCCCCCCACTCCACCCCACCCCTTCTCCCAAGGCCTCTTCCCACCCCTGCTCCACCCCTCCCCCTCCTCTTTCCTGCCTTTTTCCATTCCCTCCCCCAAGCGTGCCTCATCCCCTCTCCTCCCCCTCCCTCTCAACGCCTCCTGCATGCTGGGGAACAACTGTTCAGCGGCACACAGGAGGCACTCAGAGGGAGGGGAAGGAGTTGATCAGTGCCCCCGAACATGATTCCACCCCCTCCTCTGAGCGCGCCCTGTCCCCACTCCTTCCCCTCCCTCCCAGCACCTCCTGCACACTGCTGAACTACTGTTCCCCAGCATGCAGAAAGTGTTTAGGAGGAAGGAGGAAGAGTTGAACAGCAGGGCCCCCGGGGCCCCTGGAGTACCCTCGCCGACCCCTCAGGTATCCGCAGACCTCCATTTGAGAAATGCTGTTCTATTCTATTGTGTGTACAGTGCCTAGCACAAAGGGGTCCCAACCATGACTGGAATCTTTAGGTGCTCTCAGGATATAAATAATGAATAATAATAACATTTTGAGTACATGAGTCGTCCCATTGAAGTCACAACCATAATCATTAGAGACATAGGTGTTTCCATTGATTTTTCAGTAGTATACCCTTGAACTATATTTTAAGCTTCCAGAGAATGAAATAGACTTCTTAAAGAAGACTTTCAATTTTAAAATGTAACCTATAAGAGTAATTTCTTCTAGAAATAAATGTGAATGATGGAACAAGCAATCTTTCCCAAAGATTAAAAACTAGAATAGAATTATTTTCAAAAACCTCTGGCAACTGTATGGAAGTGAAATTAAAAATAACAAAAACAGTGCTAAGTATAATTGCCCCTTTTAGTCCATTTCACTACTTCACTGAATGACCAACATGTCATATTCAAAATGTTCTGAATTCTCAGATGCTTGTAGCTTCTACAGGTTCCCAGATTAGATTTTCCTTACCTCATAAGCCTTTTGGGAAATTTTTGCCTAATATGTAACCTAATTCAATATCCTCTAAAATTAGATCATGACCATATGTTTAACTATCATCTTGTAATGAAAGCAAAATAATTCCCAGCCTCACTATCTTGGCGCCATATAAATTAGCCTATAATTTAAATTAATCTCTCAAAAACTTTTAATTTTAAGGAACAAATCTGAAGAGGAAAATTCATAAATGTTCATTTCTGAAGTATCTGAAGTATTTCTATGCACTGTTGGGGTATACAGGAATTATGACAAGTCCTAGCTTCTGCTACTTCTTTTTTTATTATTATTATTTCTTGCTTTTCAGCTCTTATACATATAGTAATGGGAATGCTTTTTTCATATATGCTATGTTCAATCAAAGATCAATATGATCAAATTGCCAGCCACTTTTGCCATTCTATAATTTCATGTTCACCCCATATATCTCATTGTAAACTATGCATTATTTCTTCCCTTTATAAAACAACCTGAATTGCTACATCATTTCCTCAGCGCCTTACTGTCCATTTAAGCAAACGGACAGAGCATTATATGCGACATAACTAATTTTCTAAAGAAAAATCAGATTACCCCCAACGATTTATGTGATTTATTCCAGAATGGATCATTTAGGAGAGAATATATGCCAAGAATGTTACTTGTCACACAGGGCAAATATTATGGTAACTCATGTCCTGGACCCTCTGTCAAGTTAGATTTTCTTTCATCAAGCAAAAAGAACAGGAGTACTTGTGGCACCTTAGAAACTAACAAATTTATTAGAGCATAAGCTTTCGTGGACTACAGCCCACTTCTTCGGATGCATAAGTGGACTGTAGTCCACGAAAGCTTATGCTCTAATAAATTTGTTAGTCTCTAAGGTGCCACAAGTACTCCTGTTCTTTTTGCGGATACAGACTAACATGGCTGCTACTCTGATACCTTTCATCAAGCAGTTATGTTCCCAATAAAAACAGAGAAAGTTACAGCATAATGTGATATGTATTGTAGCAAGTCCCTAAAGCGAAAGGCATATGACAACCAGCAATAACATGCCGCAACAAAAAAGATGGGGTGTCTTTTCTCTTTACTTATCTGAGACAATAGGCATTTGTAAGGAAATGCTACCACCCCTTCACATTTTGTATGAGCCATTTCCATTCTGTTCTGTCTGTTTTAAATCAAAATGGGGGTCTTCGGTTTGCTAAAGTTTGAGAACTGCTGGAATAGAAGACAGACCCTGTCCCTAAAATAGTCAAATAAAACAAAGAATACTTTAAACCAGTGATTTTCATAAGGCTGAATACAAAGAACCTGTATGTTGTACTAAATGTTGGGCTTTATTATCTGGAGTCCTGGATGTAGCCAAAACTACTAAGCACTCTGACATGAGTTTTACTAGATTCTAAGGCCAGAAGGGAACATTGTGATCATCTAGTCTGACCTCCTGTGTAACACAGGCCTTCTGTTTACTTGGAGTGGGTTGGTTACTGATTAGGATGTAGTAATATGGCAAAATACAAAATGTGACTCCTGATGGACAAACAGGGAACATGGTGTTACCCATCCCACCCCTAGGGTATTTTCCTTTAAATTTCCTTGGGATGGTACTGTAATGCATGTGTAAGTGCTGTGACACTGCACCCCATATTCTTGACAGTGATATCTTTATGATATGATTATGGCATAACTATGATGTATTTTATGCAAGATAGATTTTATGTGAGATATCTTTGGAAAGGTTATGATTTACTGAATATGATTATCCTATGTGTATGCATGTGTCATTTTTGTATCTGAAGTTAGGAATATTGTCTATGTATCTATTACAAATGTGTTTACACATGGGGAATGCCCACTAGGCATAATGCACTCAGTCTAGATGTTCTGGTTGGGAAGTACCCATTCAAGTTAATGAACCATTAGGAAAAATGATAGGCCTTAGGAAAAGCTTATCTCCCACCTTGGAGCCCTCCTGGGGACACTGTAAACAGCCTCTGACTCATGGCTGCCAGGACCCCACAGGGACAGGTGACCAGGTCACCTGGTACTGGACTCCATCTTGGAATACCAATGATTTTCCACTGACTGGCGTGGGAAGGAAGCGTAAATACAAAGGGTTCCCACCAGTTGCAAAAGCTATTTAAGTGATGGAGTTACATCAACGAGGGTCTTCACCGACTCCCCACTCCAAAGAGACTCTTGAAAGCACCCGAGGAACAAGGACTGAACTCAGGAGAAGTGCTGGACCCAGGCTAAAAATGATTTTAAGCCTGTGAAAGGTTTTTGAGCTGCAAGCAAGTGCAACTAGTCCCTTAAGAATCTCTGCAGCCTGCTTGTTTCAACATTTAGGGAGAGAATTTGCTACTCATATCCAATCTCTTTAATATATTAAGCCTAGGTTGTGTTTTTGTTTATTTGCTAGATAATATGCTTTTATCTGTTTGGTATCCCTTATAATCACTTAAAATCTATCCTTTGTAGTTAATGAACTTATTTTATGTTTTAATCCAAACCAGTGTGTATTTGACTAAGGTGTCTGGCGAAAAATCTCAGTTTGGTTACCACAAGTGTGCATGGTCCTCTATTGAGGGAGAGGCGGACCAGGTGTTAAACCCATATACTGGCCAGATTTGACCAAGGAAGGATGGTACCGCTCTGGGGTCCTAGGCAGGGCCAGATTCACTTTTTGTGGGCTCGGCGCCAAACATATTTTTGGGCCTCCATTGCAGAAATAGGGCATGTGATGGGAGGCGGTCCACAGAGCGAGGGGCTGGTAGGGGACAATGAGGTGCAGCGCAGCGGGAGTGGCCCCACTCAGCCCAGCACAAGGGCACTGTTTACAAACCCACAACTACTAGATGCACACTGACCCGCCCAGCCCTGTGCTGCCAGCATGCCCCTTCCACACTGCCCCCCTGCCCAGTGCCCTGCCCAGCACCCCCTCACCCAGAGACTTCCCCCACAGATCCCTATGCCCAGCACCCCCTTCCTAGATACCCCTCCCGCTGACCTCCCACCACAACTGCATAGCACCCTGCACACCATACCCCCTGCCCAGCTCCCCCACCCACAGATCCCCTACTGTCCAGCACCCCCTTCATAGTCCCAACATCACAGCTGTACAGCACCCCATATTCCTGAGAGAATTCTGCATCAAATTCTGTGCATAATATTTTTAAATTCTGAATATTTTTTTTTTACAATAAATAAATGTGGAAGCTCCACCATGGCAGTGGGGAGCACAGGCCACTGGCTGCATGGAGGTGGGAGAATACCCCGCAGCCTCCCCCGGCCCCTTGGGACAGGGACTTGGCAGTGAGGCTGAACCTGACCCTGACACCGCACAAGGGCCATGCCTGCCACAGAAACACACTGGGGCCCTGCCCCTTTTGCGCCAGGCACACCAGATGTGGGCAGGGAGTCTCAGCCCGGCAGCAGGATCCAAATGCAGAGGGACTTAGTGTGGGGGTATTCAGATGGGGGAAAGAGGGTTCTGTGGGGGACAGTCTGGGTGCAGGCAGCTCAGTGGGGTATCTGGATGCACAGGGAGGTACCAGGTGCAATAGGGTCTGTAGGGGGGACCAAGTGAAAGTGGTTGGAGCTCAGCGGGGGATAGGGGGAGTCTGAGTGCAGGGGAGGTGGGGTTCATTTGGGTGGGGGTCTAAGTGTAGGTAGTTAGGGATCAGTGGGGAGGGTATCTAGGGGGGGCTCATCGGGGTGGTACAGATGCAGGGGAGGTGGGGTATCAGGGTGAGGGTTTGATGGGCCTGTTTAACAGGGGAGCCCCAGCTGCTGCCAAGGGGATCCTCATGCTGGGCCCCCATTTCCCTATCCCAGGGATCGGAAACCTTCAGCACGCGGCACGCCAGGGTAAACCCCCTGGCGGGCTGGGCCAGTTTGTTTTTCTTGCCGCGTCCACAGGTTTGGCCAATCGTGGCTCCCACTGGCCGCGGTTCACCACTCCAGGCCAATGGGGGTTGCGAGAAGCTGCGGCCAGCCTATCCCTCGGCCTGCGCCGATCCCTGCAGCCCCCATTGGCCTGGAGCGGCAAACCGCAGCCAGTGGGAGCCGTGATCGGCCGAACCTACGGACGCAGCAGGTAAACAAACAGGCCCAGCCCGCCAGGGGGCTTACCCTGGTGGGCCGCATGCCAAAGGTTGCTGATCCTTACCCTATTCCCTTCTCTTCCCCATCCCATGCCCCTTCCCCAGCACTCCATCTCCTCCCCATCCCACCCCCTTCCTTCCCCACTGCCTCTGTCCCCTTGCCCTGCTTGCCCCACCGCGGGCACTCACTCTTGTACAAAATGAAGGATGGCTCCCAGCACACAGAAGGGAGCTCAACAAGCACTAGGACCCAGATGGTGGTGTCCAGCTGCAAAGTCCGGGGAGCTGAGCAACACCTTCTTTTTTCAGCCGGGCTGCGCAGCTCTGCAGTCACAGAGTAGGTATGCTCATTCCACCCCCTTCCCCAAGGCCCCGCCCCCACCTCTTCTCTGCCTCCTCTCCCCAGCGGTGAGCATGCTGCGGCACCGCTCTTCCCCCTCCCTCCTGCCAGCAAACAGCTGATCGGCAAACAGCTGATTGGCGGCACGGAGGGGGAGGGTGGGAATGCAACAGGCTGTGAGAAGAGGCAGGGGAGGGGGAGCTTGGCTGCCCTACTGCAGCAGGAGCCTCAGTGCCAGCAGCACCAAGCTTCTGCCCCCCGCAGGAGAGAGCGGAAGGCGGAGAAGAGTGGGCCTGGCCGGAGCCCCCCTAGAGTGTGGGCCTGGTGCCCGGCGCCATAATAAATCCGCTACTGGGTAGGCTGGTGGTTAGAGAGCCTGTGTGTGAGTGCAGCTGGGTGTGTCCCTATCTGTGTGAATGCTAGTGAAAGTGCAGGCTTGGAGGGCTTTGCAACTTGTCACAGCAACACAGTGTGAGCGAGAGAGCCCAGGCTGGTGGGTCAGAGGGCTCAGTGGTATCCCAGTTCCAGGTGGCACCCTAGGGGGAACCCATCACAAGTGCCTACTCTAGAAATGGACTGTGTTTGCATTATATATTGGAAATGAATCTCACAGGATTATTTTTGGTTTTATCTTCCAAGTAGTGAACTCCTGAGTTTGGTATTACTGCCAGATAATCTGCTGTGTTGCCATATTGGGCCCATTCCTGGCTACCTTCTAAGCAGGTTGATGAAGTCATATAGTACTGACTGATTTAGACCATGTCACTTATGTGTCCACTCTACTTCTGTTAGCTAACATTAAGAGGGGAAAACAGTTCCCCACTAATAATACCATTACAAATGTAGTTAGGAGCTAATGACGTTCCAACACAAGGTACTATAATAGGCTCAGCATTTCCCTGTAACCATTTTAAATCCTTCACCAAACCACATTGCTTTTGGGGTACATACTACCAAAAATGCAGATTTGGGAATAAGAATTTTTTGGAGCGTAAACAAAATAGCATCAGCTCCACATCATTGCATGAAAGCTGAGGGAACCCCCATCTGGCCAAATGCAGAAGAGCTAACTGAGCATTGGCAAGCAGTGTGTTAACGCCTTGCTCAGACCTACAGGTGCAAAGGGTAAAGTACTGTGGCAGGGCTTCGGACTTGAGGCCCCGTTAGAGAACATCTAGGACACTCTATAAAAGTAACTTGCAGTGTCACACACAGTTGCTATATGGTTGGGTTTCAACCACAGGTTGAGGTTGTTGTTTTACTCCCTTCTTACTGACTGATTATTTGCTTCCAAAAATCTATGTGACACAAACCACAAGAATAAAGTCTTGGGGGGGAAAATCATTGTTAGTGAAAGGCTTTGTGGTGTTGCTGGACTATGGGGCCTACTCCACCAGCTCCTACCTCCTACTATATTAATTAGTCCATAGCCTGGAGTTACACATTTATAGATTTAGGACAAAATCAAGCCTTAAATATGTTCATCATTTTGAGGTTTTCCTAATAGGACATTCACTTCATAACCCCAGATTTGTCTTGTAGCAACCTCTGTAGTTTCTTGAAGGCTTAAAAGATACTAACTGACAACAAAACAGTTTTCACAGTGCAGTTTAAAAGCAAAAAAAAATAAATAAATAAAAAGCAAACTTTAGTTCTAATATAAAACTTGCTATAAAAATATTTCAACTCAGTGCAAGTTTAAAGGGACAATTAAAAATCTTGTATATTTTTAAAAAGCAGTGGCTCTACTATTAATAATACCTTACCACTGAAAGGATATCTAAAACCTAATTTTCACATCATTAATGCTGTTTGTTTAACTTTTTTATTGCTACACTTGATCTGGACAATGAAAATAAACTTGTCAGTTTAATTTTTGTTTCTAGTCAGTTTTACATGGCCATTCTCATACACAGGCTGTTGTTGCATCGTTTAGCTTGGAAACACTATAATAGAGGATTTTTTTTTTAAATGGGGAACGAAATTTTGCTTTGGAATTTAACAGCAACAGAAAACCACGGAAACCTTTTTTCGCCCTTTTGCTGTGTAAATCCCTGTTTTTAAAAATCTAAATTTGGTCTTAAATCGACTGGACAAGTGCCCCTTTGATGTCTCAGGGAACTTAACAGAATGGAAATTGCTGGTATAGGTGATGTGTGACCCAGTTAAAAATATTTTAGAACAAAATACACAAATAGGAACATGTTAATAGTAATTAATAATCTGAACTAGCACAATCAGAATTCTTTGGAAATCCCCTCACCAATCATTTATAAGCAAGCCTTCTAAATTAAAACAATACCCAGCTAGCAACTGACTAATGATTATCATCTCTTAGACACGTTTTAAACTGGTTAAATTAAAATGTTGCCTTTTCTTTCAATATCAAAACCAAGAGAATCATGTTGACACTTGCATCGTCCAAACTATGGGCCCAATCTTTCTCCCGGAGAAGATAGTGGGAGCTTTATTATTTACTACAATCAAGGCATAATGGGTATGTCTACACATCCCATGGCAGCAAGACTCCCAGCTCAGGTTGACAGACTCAGGCTTGCAGGGCTCATGCTACTTTGCTAAAAATAGCTGTGTAGGTGCTGTGGTTAAGCTGAAGCCTAGGCTCTGAAGCCAAGAGGTGGGCCCTTGAGGGTGTGGGCCTCAGAGCCCGAGCACCAGCCCAAGCTGTACCTTCAAAACATTGGCTAAATAGCGATTCTTAGAGTGCAAGCATGAGCCCCACAACACTGAGTCGATCGACCTGGCCTGGGACCTTGTTGCTGCAGGCTGTATAGACATACCCAATAAGTCTAGATTCAGAAAAGAAAGTAACCTGCTTAGATTTTATCTACATTAGGTACTTATATGACCCCCTCCCCCCATCACCAGAGTATCTGAGCACCTCACAGTCTTTAATGTATTTATCCTCACAACACCCTTGTGAGGTAGCGTGTACTATTATTATTATCTTTTTTTAAGATGGGGAACTGAGGCACAGAGATGCTAAAGCCCTGAAGCAGAATTCTCAAACTATGCAGGGAAACGCCTTTCTCAGCAGCGGGGCCCGATCTCTGAATATGCCCAAGATCTGATACCTGTCAGACCCCACAGCAGGAGAGCCAGATGCAGGCCATTCATAGATGGAGGGGGCAGCACAGCACCCACTCAAAAGACAGCCAGAGACTCAAGGAAATGTAGGACAACTGAGAGGTATCAAGCATGAACTGGAGGCAGGGAGATGGTTTCACCTGCTAGAGCATTGGCTATTGAAGTGGCCGAACTCCAGAAGAGGGTTCATGGCTGAGGATCCCTAGCACAGGGAGGCATGAACCAGATCAGACACTTAGGTGCCTAAGCCCCTCTTCTAAGCATTTTACTCCTGGCTATCTTAGGCAGCTCCCAGCTCAGCTTTCTAGTCTCAGATGATCCCTTTTTTAGGCACCTGACTCTCCCCATGCATTGTATGGGGAGGTTGAGTGCCTAGCTTCAGGCTGAAAATTCCCCTAGGCAGCAGGCTGCCTAGAGGTTAGTCATTGCAATGCTGAGTGGAGGAATGCCTAAGTACCTTTGAGGGTCTGGGCCCAAGTGACTTGCCCAAGGTCACACGGGAAGTCTGAGGAAGAGCAGGGAATTGAACCTAGGTCTCCTAACTCCTAAGCTAGTAACATAACCACTGGACCTCTCACATTACTGTGATTTTGTTAATGACCGAAGCAATATTAATAACTTCAATGGGGAATTTAAGCTTGAATGTACTCCTTAATTGTCTTAGCTTCACTGTATACAAAGTCACAACTTTTCTTTCAAGTTCACAGCCACGTTCAGAAAAGCTGGCACAGGCAGATGGGAAGTATAACTCTGGACCAGTCAAGCATATTGCCTCTGATGGAAAATTCACCCCTTACTAAGGCCAATGACAGACCCAGTGGAATAGAGCCACATTCCACAATGGTGGTAAAGGTAGATGAGCCATGACCATGGATGTGTGTACCGTATAGGACACAAGAAGAGCTAGATCTTCATAATGGTCATCCACATGCTCAGAAACCAACCTTCTGACGACTGTCCAGCGCTATGTGACCTGGCAAATAACATGGCTGCAGACCCAGGAACAGACATCGATCCTCCATCACTCAAGCAAGTATGAAAGGCCATCCAAAACTTATGCTGGACATGATGGTATTCCACTTGAGCTACTCAAAAATGCCTTGGAATCAGTGAGCATTGGCGTGCAACAACTGTTCTTAAAAGTGTGAGCAGCAAAAATTCCAGTAGAATGGAAAGATGGCATCATAGTATCCCTGTACCAGGGCAAAGGATCTTGCACTAACTATGGCAACTACAGTATGATCTCATTGTTATTGGTCCATGGAAAGGATGCAGATATTCCTTAACACTGTCATTCACAGCAATCAGGTTTCATTGTTGGGCGGTCAACAGTGAACGCTGTCCTTAACCTCTGGCTTCTGGCTGAGCTGCACCAAGAACTTAACCACCCACTTCATGTGGCATATATTGATATCAAAGCAGCTTTTTGATTTGGTTGACAAGCAAGCACTCTGGCTCACATTGAAAGGAATTAGCATTCTAGATGTTCTGTTAAATCTGGTGTGCAATATTCACACCAGTACTGGTGTGAGAGTGCGTACTGGTTCAAGGCTTTTGCTGTGTTACTGCACAACCTCAGATGTGTGGCAGAGATGTATTCTTGCCCCCAAACTATTCTGCCAAGCTATCAACTGGATATTAAGACTTTCCACTCCACATGTCAGAATCAAGGTTGGTCAAGAAGTGTTCATCGACCAAGACTATGCTGCTGCTGCCCTGTTTGTGGAGTAGTCAGAGAATTTCAGCCCATCCTCCAAAATCTCCAAGATGCTGCCCACACTATGGGGTTGAACATCTCATGGCAGAAGACCAAGGTCCAGAATCTCAGAATTGGGCCACCAGAACCCCTGGTGCGGGTGGGGTCAAGTACCACGAGAGCATTGCTGAGTTCATCTACCTAGGCAGAGTTCAAACAATCACAGCAAACCAGACATTCTTCAGTGAATAGGTCTCACTGCCTCCTGTATGAAGTCCATGTCTCACTTACTGACCCAAAAACATCTTTGGACTGAGACAAAATCTGGAGCACCCACAGAGAAAAATTAGTGGGTGCTCAACACCCACCGGCAGCCAAGCTCCCCCTCTTCCCCCCAGCCCCCAGAGCCTCTCCTCTGCTGGCGGCCCCACTGATCACTCCTCTCTCTCCCTCCCAGCGGCTCCCGCCCTCCACAAACAGCTGTTTCATGGCGTGCAGGTCAGCTCCGAAAGAGATGGGAAGAAGCGGGGACGTGGCGTGCTCAGGGGAGGGGGCGGAAAGAGGCAGGGAAGAGGCGTGGCGGAGCAGAGGCGGAAAGAGGCGGGGTGAGGGGGCATGGGGGTGGGGCCTGGGGAGGAGCAGGGTTTGAGCACCCCCTGGGTAGAGGGGAAGTTGGAGCTTATGATCTGTATTGCTATATGGGTAAGAAACCTGGACCCTCTTACAGGGAGACTTGGAGCAGCTAGAGGCATTACATATGCACTCTCAGCGCCAAATCCTGAGCATAAAGCAGTTTGACTTTGTGCTAAATGTCATAATCTTGCCGAGATTTGGCCTTCCTTCAATAGTTCTTTACATTAACAAGTGGTTGTGTATTCTTTTTGGCCATGTCAGCAGGAGAGACAAAAACATCCCATGCTCTCAAATTTTCCATTGAACCATGAAGGGAAGCATGCTCTAACCTTACCTGGCACCACCCACAGGGCCACCCCAGAGATGCATGGATTCACAGGACTGAGCCAGATCTGGGAACTTCCCTACACGATATATGGTGTGACTCCACCAACCGTGGTCACTCTGGCTAGCACAACCGTCCTTGGTAGACTACAGACATTTAATGATGATGACAGACAGATGGAGTTTGTCAGGAGGCAGACAGGAGTTCAAATTTCCAATCAGATGCCTAGGAACTTCACCAGTGGGAGAATCTGAATAGATACATTCTCTAAGCAGCCTGGCTAGACAGCTTTTTCCTGCTGGTCCTGCCCACTTAGGGGGGTTTCACTGCCACCCATTCCTGCTCTCTCATAAAGAGTTGTAGCAGCTTTGCACTGTCTTCCATCATACCAGAGACCATCACCAATATTTAAATCCTTTTTTTAGCATTTAAACTTGAATCTGACTCAACAATCCTTGTCAGGCTTATCTGGTAAGATGTATATATTAATATATGAGTGCAACTTACTGGACATGGACTGTTTTCCAAGCGCTGTCAATTATGTAGTATGAATAAATAATTAAAAAGTGATGGTGCTGGAGACTTTCACAATCAATAGGGAAAAACATTCACAAAACATCTGTAGACTTGCATACAAATTTGAAAGTAAAATGAACATAGATGACCCAGAAATCCTATAGCTGTAATCACAGCATCAGTCTATATGCAAATATATATGTAAGGCAATTTTAGTTTATAAAGTACAGTAGAATATTATTACACTGATTGATGTAACTCAACAGCAAAGAGCCATAGCAAAGATCTATTTTGTTTACACAAAGTAAAACATAATTGTTTTTAGATTCATAGCTTTCAAAAGGGAACATAGTATGATTTGAAAACATATAGCTCCCAACATGCCTTTAATGGAAGGTGTATTGTAATGTGTTTTATTTCTTTTTTATTTTATTTTTATATATTTTATTTTGTATTTAATCAAAATTAAAAGCATTCATCAAAAAGAAAGTGAAAGAGTCTAAATACACTAATTAATACATTATATTTATTTGGTTTCGGCCCATTTGGACATTTACGTAACGGAAACAAAGACAAAATGAAGTCATCACTTTTTAAAGCTTTATAAAAGACTAGCAACAAACACCAAATAGAGCAGAATTTCTCTTGTTTGTTTGAAAAGTCTCATTAATCATAATATAATATACTATTCCTACACATTCAAAATAGAAAAAAAGAAAAATGGAATTGATTTCCTTTTAAATTCAAGATTACTCTTTAAGAGGAGTAAGACATTCATGCTCTTAGAGCTCAATGTTCCTTTCAGGGGTAGCTCTATTCATAACTTTGCGGAGTTAGGGAAAGGTGGAATGCATGGTGCGAAAAGGTATATAGAGTTCATGCCATATTCTCCTAACTTTGTGAAGAAAGTGCCAGAACAGTTTAAAGTCCCGTCTGCAAGGTGTTAAGTGCCTTCTTCTCCCATTCACAAAATGTCCCATTGACTCCACTCCAATGAAGGATAGTGTAGTTCAGCAGATAAGATACTGGACTAGTCGTCAAGATTCTATCCTCACTCTGCCACTGAGCGGCTTTCTGACCTTGGTTAAGTCACATCTCCATGCTTCAGTTTTCCCATCTGTAAAATGATGATGATATTTACCTATCCCTGAGATTTATGTGCAAAAAGCTCTGAGCAAAGGAACCTTGCAGGAGTCAATTCAAATATAGAGCAGGACAGTGGAAGCTGATGCTGGGAGAGGAAAAGAAAAAGAGCAGGAGCAGAGGGCCTTGCTGAACTGAGAAGAAGAGGACCAGTGCTGCTGATAGGACCTGGGGGAAGATCTGAAAGACATCAGTTCTGACTGGGAAATAGGAATGGTAGGGGAAAGGTAGCAGGATTGATCAAGTTTTGGAGGCAGACTGTGATTGTGAAGAATGGCTAAAGTTGCTGAAGACCTGTTTGCAGGGAGCTAATCACACAAAAGAAGAGCTACACTACATTACAATACTCTGTTTAGTTGACATTGAACTGCTGCTGCAATGCAGCAGCAGCATATTCCTTGCAGGTATCCAGAGCCTGCACTGTCTTCTTCCTGCCAAGTCAAGCCCATTGTTACCCTTCTGCACCCTACAAGATGGAAAAGTATAGGAGTGGCCATTATGCTGCTCCTCAGTAGGAGCTGCATGTTATAGCATTTTGCCCTAGTTAATTAATGTAGTTATGCATACCAAAAAGTTAATACAAGTTTCCCATCATAAAACTGTTATACAAGTGTACATTAAGAAATTTAAATCTGTTAGGAAAACATGGCGTTCTCAGTTTCATCCATATTGTCTCTAAGGCTAGACTCCAAAAAATATCAACCAGTGTGGTAGAAATAGATGAGGACTCAAGCTGCATCTGACTTGATCTTTCCCTTCTGAAAGATGTGAACTCATCCGTATAAAGAGGGACCCAGTTCTATGTGTTCCCTTGTGATTCTACCTGAGATGTGCAGGAATATAACATAGAAAATGTGACATTACAATCTTGCTTATTTGCTCAGAAATGAACCTTTGGTTTGGAGGCACGAGAAATAATGAGTATCTCCCCCTTAAATGCCTCCACCCCAATTAAATATTTTGACCCAGGCAAAATAATTTAAAGACTCGGGGACAAATTTACCACTCATGTAAGTAGGTACATATCTATTGACTTCAGTGAAGCTATGCTTGCTTATTTTAACAGTGAATATAGCCCTCAATTCCTAATAAATGTTCTTCCTGGCATCTCTCTTAGAACAGAGACTTCTTTCCCAATCTCAAATACAGGCCAAATAAGTCCTTCATTTCTCCTTCTTGTTCTCTCATCCTGACACTCAGGTCCATTGGAGGATACTTTCTGGAATTATTAGGCAAACAATATGGCTTAGCTAGGGGTCGAAACTATTCTTCACAGAATCATCAAATAGTTGGTTCATTAACTCAATGGCAACTTTCTCCTTGCAAATCAGTGGCACGGCAGGGACTTATATTTGGGGATCTCCAATTGGACATCTGGGGAATATCAAAGATAATTTTATTTTTGAATTCTTGAGTACCATTTTTGTTCTGAATTTGTAGGTTGTCTCTAATAATCATCTCAATTGTGGCCTGAACAGATCCTAATATTATCTCTTGTACCTATAATCTTCTCAGCAGATTCTAAAGACTTCTCAACACTTGTCACTGTGACAGGCAGAGATGCTCTGTAGTGCCCCCTTCAGGGCCTCTCCCCACCTTAGTCTGCAAAGTTCTTAACTGGCTTGCTGGTTCCTGAGTAGTCAATATTTTCTCCTGAACCTTGGAGGACTGGCTTGTTGATCGCCTGTTCTTAGAAGATTTTCCTTGGGCTAGGAGTTTTGGGCACTGATGCCTCCAGCAAGGGACAGAGAAGCCTAATAGACCCTATCACACACCTCCGCCCCACAGAATAGGCCTATTGGTCCAATCTCCCTCCTCTGCAATAATGCCACCCTCCCAGAAAAAGAAATCTGCATTCTGATGCTGTGAACCTGGCTGGTGTATACAAAAGGCATAGGGTTCTAACTCCAGATACCACCAAGTAATGTGAGGGTTAGTGTCTTTCATTGACTGCCACTATTTGAGGGGGTGCCTTCTGGGTTTCATTGGGAGGTACCCCTCATTTTGGGACTTCTCTGGGAGCCTCCTGTGTCTTTTCTAGTACCTCAAGTTGACTCCTCAGGAGGTTGGGGCCAGGCTTCATCAGACAAGGGCCATTCACTCTGGCTGGACCAACCTGCTGCCATAAAGTCCTCTGTGAGTTGAACTGTCACCATGCTGAGATTGTATCAGCATACCCAGGTTTGGATGGCAGTTAGCAGAATATCTAGGTACTGTTCGAGCAGCACCACCTCCAGAATCTTGGCTGGCAGTGGGATGCCAGCTGGAGCTGGCGGGCAGCTTAGTTCTTTAGCCGCTAAGCCACAGCCTGGGGTTTTGCCCCCGGTGGGAAATGTTCTGTCTAGAATTGTCTTCGGCGATACCCCTCATTGGTTGAGACAGTAGCTTTCAGGGTATCAGAATCCTTTGCAGCTTCATCATCTAAGGACAAGTAGACCACCTGGGCTTCCCTAGTCAGAAAAGGGGCTAGTCGTGTGGCCCATGTGGCCTTCTCCCACTGTGTGGCAGTGCCTATCAGCTCAAACGTAACAAAATATGTCTCAGGGTTAGCAGCAGGTCCCAATTTGGAAAGGACAATACTGGGGCTGGCTGAGTCCCTTCAGAGTGGGAGCAGCTGGTGATCCATTCCAGTATTGGCTCCTAAAACTGCTGCTGCCATTATTGCTTGCTTGCTGCTATTGGGTGGCTCGCCAAGTCTCCCACTGCCCTTATGGAAAAGCTGCTGGGCCTCTGCCTGGACCTGCTGCTGCTGAGCTAGGAGTTTTATGATCTTCTCCATGCTTCCCCTTTGCAAAAAAAGTCAATCCCATTTCTGGGTCCAAGTTGTGGCAGGCAAGGCTGCATGTGGTACTGGAGCTGCTCCATACCTTAGTCTGAAAAGTTGGCCACCTACTTGGGGTTGTAAGCTTGGCATCAAGTTCTAAACAAAAATAGCAACTCATGATTTGGCTGTCTGCGCCTTTAAACAAGAAGGGGGGAAATTCCTTCAAAATGCAAATGCTTAGTTGCAGTGCTTAGGGCAAGCCCCTGGCCCGGTTAGCCCTGATGAGCTCCTCCTCTGTCCCAATGTCACCCAGCTCTGCCCCTGAGCAAAAGCAGGCTAGCCTTCTTAACTGGTCTGCTGGTTCCTGATCGGTATTTCCTCTTTTAGGCCTCTGGAGAACTGTCTTGTTGGTTACCCAGTCAGAGTGGATTTTCATTGGGTGGAGAATGTTAGGGCTCTGTGCCTATGTCCCTGCCATTGAGCATGTGCACTGCTGCCTCATTCTAGACATCCAGATGGTTAAGCCCCAGTCTGATGCACTAACTGAAGGAAGACAGGCCTCCTCCATCTTACTCACCTGTGGGGCCCAATCCTGTAGGTGTGCAGTTCCACACAAGATGACTTCCCTCATAACTTTTAGCCCAGTGTTTAGGGTACTCACCCAGATGTGGCACACCAAGTACAGTATGTTCTGCTGCTATTTGGTGGTGTGGGCCCAGGTCTTTGGAATGTTGGTGTTCAGTTATTATTATGGCAGGTTGCTAAATTTTCCCTGAGGAATACAAGTGAAAAAGGGAAAAGGAGTTAAATCGGTATGAAATTTCAGAGGACAAAAGAAAAATGTACTTCTCTAGCCTGAGTGCTTCTCCATGCAAAACTTCAAAGGCCTGCTGCAAACAGTGGATGTGTTAGCATTTCTAAAAAAAGATCACAAGAATCTTTTATAATAGAAGCTACTAGGCAATGTAAATATAGTGATTGTTACCAACTCTGCCGATAAGGACCAAAAGTGCTAAAAGCTTGCATTAAGTAAAGCAGTTTTGTCGCCCATCTTAATTCACTCAACTGTAAGTAATTTCACAGTAGATTTTATAAAACTTAATATTTAATTGGTGAAAAGTTCAGATATTCTTTTGTATTAGAGGGGATTAAAATGAAAAATGTAGTAAGTGGGGAGAAAATAGTCTCTGTAAGTAACCAAAAATAATTTAACAACATGACAGCACCTTCAGGGAACTACATAGCTGCCAAATCACTTGCCTGAAATATTGCTCCTGATACTTAAGTCATGAGATAATTACCAAAAGAAGAGGATGACAAAGAGAAATCTGATAGGAAGGAACATGAAGGGACATATTTTACTTTAATATTAAAGGATGCCAACACTTTTAAAATAATTTAAAATACAGAGAACACAAATTCAGACAGGAAATAAGGCATACTTTTTTTACAATGAGAGTAATTAACCATTTGAACAACTTACCAAGGCTTGTGGTGGATTCTCCATCACCAAGAATTTTTAAATCAATACTGGTTATTTTTCTAAAAGGAATTATTTTGGAGGAAGTTCTATGATCTATGTTATACAGTAGGTCAGACTGGATTGTCCCTTCTAGTCTTGGAATCTGTGAATCAATGAATCAGCTATATTCTGCAAAAGTAACTTGGCATTGCATCAGCAATTTCTTAATTCCACTGTTGGTGGCACATCTGAATTTCTATGAGGGGACCCAATTCTGGATTCTAAGACCAAAATCAACAGGAAGGCTCCCCTCACTTGTAGTGCAATATTCAGCTCCCAAGGCATTCTGTGTGTGTAAGGAGCTGTTTATTTAATAGCTCCTATGTATAAATTCAATCCTTTAATAATGGCAAAGAAGTCCAAAATGGAGAAATCCTGATTTGGGTTTTCTAACATTTAGTTAACTAAATTTTCATTTTAATGCAGAAAATATCAATCTAAATGGTGTCTGGGAAGTAAGTTGCAACATACAAGGATTTGAGGGAAATTTTGTCATTTGTATCAAAGGGAGAAAGTTGTCTGGAGAACATATCTGAGTGCACAAGCATAACGGCTGATGTAACACATGACTTATGAAATCACTAGTGCTAATTTATTCATTTTTGAGGGAAAAAGAAATTGGGAGAAACCAGCATCTTTATCCTCTATTAACAATAATAATTGCCTCTTAAGAGGAAGACTGTGTTTTGAAAATAGTTAAGGTCTCTTATAAACCAATGCTACTACACTCACTGTGATTGATATGTAGCAATACTAAATACCAGATGGTCTAAAATGGCTGATCCACATGGTAATATAAAACTTTGACTGCAAAATTTAACAAATAACATTAAATTCTGTGCAATGGAAATCTACATTCCTTTGCATCCCTAAGGGCAGGGAGACGATGATACCTTTTAAAAATCCTATGTGCTTCCTCAACCGAAACAAAGTACTGTATGGCAGAGAAAAGCTGAACCTCTGCATGGCTGGCAGTTCATTCTCATACTAGCAACAACCAAAGGAAAATATTGCAGGAGCATATAGGCAATGAGGAGGATTATCAAAGGAATCCAGTAGCGCAGAGTCCAATCACAGCATGAAAATAACAGGCGTGAATCTCCCCTCTCTCTGAGATATATTGTTGTACGTGTGCTGGAGAGAGGGGATTAGCCTTAAAATGCGGGAGGGGGAAAAAACCCAAGACCGAACAAGATTGGGGAGAGATCCTCATTAACATACCCACCCAAACATGGCTGACATCACAGTAGACCAGCCTTGTGTATCCCCCCACCCCCTCCCAGCCAGACTGGGATTCGGAAGGCGTGGGAGAAGGAGGAATACGCACTGGCCATGACCATTGGATACACAGAATGAGACAGCATCCGGACCTCTTCCTCCTCACTGCTGATAAAATGATCTTAGATCCCGGCCCCTCGCCCCCGCCTCCAAAATAATACGACAGTAGCCTCATCTGAGCAGATCCTGCCTTCTGAGGATATTTCCCTAAACCTTTCCCCCAATTAAAGAGAGAGAGAGAGAGATGCCGATTTGGGAATTGCTACAGGCGCAACCGGCGCTATTCATCCTCTTTCATCCCCTAGATAGCTTAAACGATTAAGATCAGGCAGATTCCTCTTAATAAGCCTCGGGGCCACCGAAATAGCTAAATCCAGAAAGGCAGCTCTCCAGATTAAATGCTCCCTTCCCTGCGCTGCAGACACACAGGCAATCAAGGCGTTTTACATAACCCGCGGGACCTGAAAGAAATGCTTTTGATCCACACAAGGAAAGGAACTCCCCGCCAAAAGAGAAAGAAAGAAAACCCAACCCCACCGAATCAGAGCACAAGGCGCCTCTTTCCATCTGGCCACACTATTGTTTCCCCAAGGACAAACCCGCTTCCCTCCGAACAGGCGATATTCAGTCTAGCAAAGAGAATCTCCCAAGGACTGATGTGACAATGCCCCTGGCTTCTGCGAGAGGGGAAACACCGGGCGGAGAGAAACCACTTCCCCTCCCCTCCCTTCCCAGCACAGAGAGATAAGCGGGGGGAGGGGGGGACTCTCTTTACTCCCCAGCGTGAGCTCTCCGGTGCCCACAAACCCCACTACTGGTATTAACCTACCAGGCAAACCGTGCCTCCGACCATGTGTTTCTTTCCATCCTGCCAGATCACGACCCACACAAGATGGCTTGGGAGCACTAAAGCCTAGAACATCCTGTGGGGACTCCTGCTGATTCCTCTCCATCCCTTTCCCCCCCACACACACACTCGCCCCAGACATGCCCCCTTGCCCGGCGCCTTACCTACCTTTCTTTGGGGCGTCCCGCGGGGCGAGGCCCTGCAGCGGAGGCTCGCTTCGCCTTGTGTGCTTGGAGTGAATGAATGAGCGTGTTTGTCATAAGGTTTGTGTGCGTGGTGGAGAGCGAGATGCAGGCGCACATGTGCCCAGCCCTCTATGCAGCGGCGGCTTAAAGGCGGACACACACACACACACAAAAAGGGGGGGGGCGGCGCCGGTGGAAGAAGGTGGGCAGGGCTGAGCAGGGGGAGCCGCACCTCCCTTGACGCAGAGGAAACTCTGCAACACCCGCCCGCAGTTGCATCCTTGCTCAGCCAGCGATGGGGGTGATGGGTGTGGGAAGGTGTGGGGACGGGGGCCCAGTGCTCCATTCCACAAGCGTGCCGCTGCCTGGTGGTCCTTAACCCGGTTTGTTTAAGGCTCTGCTTGATCTGAAGCCTGGGCTGTTTGTGTTCAAGAACTATCAGCAGCCCCCAGCTGGCCCCACCCTGTCTCCAGCGCTGGAACGGCCCATGGCATCTGCAGTATGCTCCTTGCCCTGCCTCACAAAAGCAAGAAGCACCTTTTTCCACCCTCTTCCCCTCTGCTACCACCACTGCATCCCAGTGCACACATGCAAGGTACCTGTCTGCCTAAGGGTTATGGGAAAGTGAAGCAGTTATGGCTCTTTCCATGCCCTTGGCCCAGGCCCAGCGCTTCCACTGCAATCAGGCAGGATGGAGAGTTGGGATCTATAAGGCAATGCGTGGGAGGGGTGTGTGTATTTCTGTGTGTTTTGTGGTTGACATGCTGATAGAGGAAGGGGAGGGGGCGCAGGGGTGGAGAAACACAGGAGTGAGGAGCTAAAAAGTACATGGAAAGGGAAGGGGATGTGGAGGAGGTGAGCTGGGTGGTGGGGGAGCCCAGGAGCAGGTGAGGAGCCCAGCTGTATTTTGTAGACTTGGATAGGATGTATGGTGGTGGTGAGGAGTTGTGCTGGGAGTTGGGGACAGGACAGTTAATGAAGGAGAGAGGAAGAAGAGCTCTCTGAGGGATGGGAGAGTAGGAAGATGGAAGAGTGGAGGTGAGGAGGTGATTCGGGAAATTAGTGAGATGGAGGCATGGGAATGAGGATCTAATCATACATTTGAAAAATTGAGATGAGGAGTAACAATGCATGAGTCCTGCAGCCAGGCTGTGGATGACTTCTAAAGGACTGCAAAATGTTGGAGGGGAGACATTAATTCGGTCCTCTTGTGCATACACATTATAATACAGTTTTTAATTATGTGATCACATACTGTTTTTCCCACAGGACCCTTTGCTTCATTCAGTACACAGGACAGACAGTGTTCACTTAACGAGCAGCTATGGAATATTTTGTTTTTTTCATCACTGTTCAATCTGTTGTCCTGGACCTTATCTACTGCACACTATTCAAACTCTGTTATGAAGCTCAAATTATTAATTTCCTCTTGGGCTTTCAATGGTGTTTATTAGTATAGTATCTGAGTGCTCCACAGTTAATTTATCTTCACAACACCCCTGTAAAGTGATGGGGTGGTATCCTCATTTTACAGATGGGGAGCTGAGGCACAGAGAGATTAAGGTAAATTTATCTACTAATTTTGGGTGCGCAATTTGAGACACCTAATACTTGATTTTTTCAGAATACTTAGCACTTTGAAGCACAGCTTTCAATGACTGCAGTGGCATTTGTGAGTACTCAGCACTTCTGCAAATGCAGCAAGTCGGACCTCAGGAACTCAAGTCAGGCATCCAGAAAATGAGGAGCACATAGTTAGTGCTAGTGACCACCTCTGAAAAGTTTGGGTTAAATGACTTGTTTAACATCACACAGGAATTCTGTGGCAGAGGCAAGGATAGAATCCAGTTCTCCAGGGCAGCAGCCCACTGCTTTAGCCATGAAACCATCCTTTCTCTTCCCTTAGTCCCTTCCTCATTCACTACACAACCTTCAATTTCTGCAACAAATGAGGAGAGGCCCTACAGGCGACAACCTCCTTTATTACATAACTCTGATTCATCCTTGCAGCAAGACCATTCTATACACTGAATAAGACAGGAGTCCTGTGGAAAAAAATCATATGTGATCATATTATTAAAGACTGTATAACAAGGCATAAACACAAAGGGGATGAATTAAGGTAATACAGACAACTTTAAATCTAGCATTTCCTAACTTTTGAGTGCTTGACTTTGCAACTTCAATCGTGTTTTTAACATAGTTTTTCTGTGTAATTTACTAGGTTTTTAGAAAATCATATTGAAAAAATAGAAATTCCATTGTGTGGCATCATATTGACACCCGCATCAGCAAGGTTGGAAACTTTATATTCACCACATATACCTCTGCCACTTGAGCTAACTGAGCAACTAATAGCAATAGTATGTTATCATCCTTTATATGGACTAGCACTAGTGAGGAGTGAGACACAATGATGAGACTCAAGAATCTTGGGTTCCATTCCAAGCTTTGGAGGGAAATGTGCTCCAGTGTGCACAGATTCTTTTGTTCATTTCCCCGAAGTTTGACCCCTTCTACCCCATCCCCTCTAACTTGTCCCTTTCCTAGTCCTGACTGTTCCCTACCCCAGGATCCTTATACCAGGCCCATTCTCATTGTCCACCTAGTCCTAGTCTCCACTCCTAAGGCTTCTCAAACCAGACCCAGTCTCCTTGTTTGGTCAGTCCTAATCTCCCCCTTTCAGCTTGCTGTCAGAGTCCAAGCCTCTGCCCCCCCCCACTTAGTCCCAGTTTCCCCTCCCACTCCAACACCTTGTCCCTAGTCTCCTTGTCCAGACAGTACCAGTTCCTCCATCTGGCTCCTCATCCAATCTGTCTCTCATCTTCCATCTCACTGGCTCACAGTCCCAGTCTTTCTCCTTGAGCTCCTCATCTGATCTCAACTTCCTCCTCCACCCCTTCCTGTCTCCTTGTCCCAATCAATCCCAATTAACCCACACCTCAGCTCCTTGTCTGCTATGTTGCTCCTCCTCCTTTTCCTTTCCCTCTCCTACTGATTTCTAGTTCCAGTCTCTCGTGCTCCCTCCAGCTTTCATCCGATCTCAGTGTTCCCCACCAACAACAGCCAACTGGTTCCCAGTCCCCCTCAGTCTTGTTATACTCACTGTTTCCCAGTCCCTGTCTCCTTGCCCAACTCCCCCTCTCCTCCCCCCAGCTGTTTGTCTCCACCTCTTCAAATCCCACAGTTTCCACCATACACACAACTCCAGTCCCAGTCTCACCAGACTCACCGTTCCATTCTACTCCTTTCCTTTTCCCCTGGTCCGGGTTTTGTCCCCTGTGCATTTGAGTCAGTTTCCTCCTCCATCCAGTATGGCAGCAGGGGGGTCATTGAGAGCACAGGAGAAACAGGTTCCTGTTCTCAGTTCTAATGTCTGGCCCAAACCTGACCCCGAGCAGCTGGGAGCAGCTTTCACAGGTACAGCTCTTCTGAGCCCTCATAGCCCTGGGCTTGAGAGAGCATGATCAGTCGCTCTGTGAGGACAGCACATGTGCAGTCTGGTCAAACATAGGAGCTGGGAGGGCTTGGAACATGCATAGTCTGGTCACCACTTTATGTTGTGAGAGGTTCAAGCATGTTCAGAGAGGGAGGAATCTTCTGAGATTTTAGCTGATAAGCATCAGATTGAGCATATGCAAACTGTGATTTTTCAAATGCTTATAACTTGGCCAAATTTGGACAAATTTTCATGGGTATAGCAAAAAGCACATCCAGGACAGAAAGGAGACCCCACTACCAAATTTAAAAACATGCTCCAAAACAAGGGGCTCTAGAGCATTTCAAAAAAAGGTTACCAGAAGTTTTTAACAAGGGGGAAATAATGTAATTTTCTCCACCATTGTTCTGGGAAAAATCTGAACCACTTTGTCTTAAATTCTCCAGAAATATTCAGCCTGAAGCACATACCTAACTTGGAAAACTTCAGCCTGAATGTTTTGTGTTTGACAAAGTTATAAGCAACAGAAAACAGGATCTTATAGTGGGAAATGCTGCACAACCTTAATGACATTTAGAAAGTGCTATTTTTTTTAAAATATCCTCAGAGGCATTTTTTCTCTTTCTCTCACTCTCCTTTTATAACTTTTATTTTGCAAAGTGACTTACAAATTAAAAAAAAAACACCAAAAAACATTTTTGTAGTATTTTTACAATGCAAGAACAAGTCAGATATTTTTCATTACAAAGGTTTATAAAGTTGCTGTTTTAGGAGTGCTGTGTTGGTCAGAATGTTTGAATGGAAACTTAAGTCCATTTTCTTACCTCATTTTCCTACAAGAGGTTGTCATGAAGGTTTTCTGTATTTTTGCTGTTGTTGACAGGCCTCCTCACTAAAGATTTCCACAATCCACATCTAATTTAATTTTCAAACAAATTCTGTACATGTTTTTGTAACCCCCTCTGGAATTGGTTGTTCCTGACATATTATTCTAAGCCTCTAGGAGACTTGCCCCTGAAGTACAGCAGCAATGGCTACAGAGGTTCAGGACTCGCTTTCCCAGATTGCCTAGCATACAGGGAGGTGACAGAATAAGCTGGAAGCTACTACCAGAATCAGTCATAAGCCAGAACTCAAAGACAAATGGTTTGTTTTTATTTTGGGTTTTGGTTGTTGTTGCAGTGGAGAGGAGATTGGAAAGGGGAGAGAAGCATCACTGCCTGGGACGTCCCCATTAAGCTTCCCATTTCTACCAAAATGGTGGTTACTGGGTCATTGAAAGATGTCAGCGTGGCAGAGATCAGCAACATGGGAGGCCAAGTCAGGGTACCAAGAGCTAGACTAATTATCCATACTCCAGAACAGTGTGACGGGATCCCCGGGGTACAACCTGGAACTGGGTTACTACTGTGCTCCCTTAACTCTCCAGCCAGGGCTATCCCTCACAATGCTTTGCTGGTGACAAGCAGCAAACCCCTCCGGGTGCTGTTATAACTCAATACAATAACATATGAGTAGTATAAGGGTCCTACTGTCAATCAAAACCTAACCCCGCCCCCTTGACCCCTTAAGCCCCGCCCTTGACCTCTTGGTCCCTCCCACGTGTCACCAGAAGTCCCACCCCATAGGGGTATTACTTCTGGGGTCAAGGTGCCACCTGACCGGAAGCAAGGTGTGTCATGTGACCCCTCTAAGAACCCCTCCCACCACCCTCTACCAATCAGGAGGGGTTTCGTCCCGATAGGACCTCCCCGAGAGGAGATTTTGACTAATCAGGGTGACTTCTGGGTTGGGGTGACCCCTCCGTAAGTGAGTTGTGTGACCCCACTAAGAACTCCTCCCAAGGCCCTCCGCCAATCAGAGTGCAGCACCATTACCCCATAAGTCCCAGCGCCAGACAGAGGAGGCGGCCATGTCTTACCAAGGACACGTGTTTTCAAAATCGTGGAAAGGCTGCTGAGAGGAAACATGGACTCCTTCACCACCCCCGTGAGAACTTCGGACTTTGTTTTAGCCCCGAGTGTCTTTGACCATCCGCGGAGAAAGCGCTACATCAGTGACAGTTCCGAGGAGGAGGGAGCGACCGAGGGGAGCCCTTTGGCCCAACCGTTGCTGGATACGCCGGACCCCGACCCCAAAACCCTCATGAGACACTCCGATGAGCATGGCGGTCTCTCTTTGTCCACCCCCTCAGAGGTGGAAGGCGATCGCGGCTCGGGGGAGTCACTGGTGAACAAGGTGAACGGAAAAGATGGCATTCAGGTAAATGAATGATTAAGAAGTGGCGGTCGAGGAGGGGTGGGTAATGGGTTAGGAACTAGGGGCTGTGTAAATTAAAAAACAAGCAGTGGAGGTGCTTACCCAGTTTCTTTTCTGAAAATTTCTCAACAGCTCGACAATGCCTTTCCAGAGGACCCAGAGGCCCTGGACAGCATTGCATCAAGCAGCGAAGATGAACCGGGTCCACCATGTTTTTGCTCAATGCCAGTACAAGTTGTTGAAAAGGACTCTAAGGATGATGGCTATGAGGAGTTTAGGAGGCGGCTTGGCATAGAACTAACTGAGCCAGTGCCTCATCGTGAGCTTAAAAAATGTCATGCAGACTATTGTATGCATTGCTGTTTATGCTATCCTTAAACACTGCCTTAGGGAAAAGCTTTTTGAAGATTGTGAGGGCTGTGTCATAGATGCACCAGGCCAAAGGCACCATGACTGTGTGACTTGGACTTCAGTGGATTTAAACTGCAAGCTCCAGGGCCTGTGTGCTGAGCTGTGTTTGGAAAGCTTATTAAACACTATTATTGCCATAGGTTATGGTATGCAATGTCTGTGCCTAACCCAAGAACATTTAGCGCAAGGGGTGACCTTGATAAATGCTGTGCAATTCAGTGCAGACCCTGATCGTGTTTTAAAGAAAATGACCAAACCGGAAGATGCCTGCATACAATCTTATATTGACCATCTAGTCCGCACAAAGAGTTACAGAACCCTGCTTAAGAAAAAGACTATTTGTAAGAAATCTAAAAGGATTAAGTTAGAGAATGGTGAGGGGACAAACATGCGATATAAAACTTGGTAGCTGTAAATTTTTTTTAAAAAGGGGGATTTGTGATTATCTGTGTTTTGTTAGAAGGCCTTTGGCCCTTAAGTGAGCTAAAAAGTTTTAATGAAGCAGTTTGGTTTGTTTTCAGGAGCTGTATGTTTTTTAAAATTAAAAAATAAATTGTGAGAATTAGCTTTTGTGTTTTTGTGAGTGTATAGCAAAAAGCTGAAATGTATGTTGTGGGAGAGGGAAAAAATCTTTAAAATGTGCTTACAATAAAACAAACAAGGCTAGTTCAGACAATAGAGTTAATATGGAAATATACCCATCTCATAGAGCTGCCTTTACTAGCAGGACCAAATATTGATTTTGCCCCAGATCCCTAAGTGGCCTTTTCAAGGCTTGAACTCACAACCCTGGGCTTAGCAGGCCAATGCTTAAACCAGTGAGCTATCCTTAGTCTGTTGAACTGAATGGGTTTACCCCCCCCCCAAAATGGTTTCAATACCCCAGATCACAAAAGGGAATGCTATGGGTGGGGTGATTAAATTAACCTGTTAGCAACTATGTTGAAGTCTGTTTGAAACAATGGGACTAAGATGGTATAAAAACCTCAGGTTTGCTGGAGCTTGTCCTTTTCAACAGAAAACTTTCTTGGATAGCTGTTGGACTGTAAAAAGAGGTAAGACTTGCTGTCTTTAACTCTGAAGCTATATATTATATAATGCCACTCTTTGCCCATGCTGTCTTAGTAAATAATGGTGCCTATGTTTATTGCAGTGTGATCTGTTTAGCATGGAACCAGTAACTTTAAACTGCATTTCACCACCAGGCCAAGGTAAAAACCATTTTAGCTATAGTTGTGCTTAATACAGTTGAATTAAAAAAAAAGTATTACACAGGCTGCATAGGGATTTGGTGGTAATACAAACTAACATTTTTGCTTGTTCTTGAACCTGAAGGCCCAAGCACACATGAGGGGGAACAGAACAAGCATGTGCCTGCAACACTTTATCCCATAGTGAAAGGTAACTTTATTTATTCATTCATTTTGCAACTTGCTTTTAAATGCATGTGGGGTTTTTGAAAAGTGTATGGCTGCAAACTTGGGTTTGGTGTGTTTTATAAAGCTGCTGTTTGTGTGTGTGTGTGAGGGGCCTGTGCAAGGCATAGGTGTTTTTGTTTTGTTTTTTAAAGTACTTGGTTTGTTTCAAACTAACAGGGTTTTTTTACTGTGCATAATGTGATGGGTTTTTAAAAATGGGGTTTGAGGCACTTGGGGAGAGGGAATGCTACTAACTAAACCAAAAGCACATAGCTGAGGGACAGAACAAGCATGTGGCTTTTAAATGCATGTGGGGTTTTTGAAAAGTGTATGGCTGCAAACTTGGTTTGGTGTGTTTTATAAAGCTGCTGGGGTGTGTGTGTGTGTGTGTGTGTGTGTGTGTGTACAAGATGGTTTCATGTGTTTTATAATAATGTTGTTTGCTGCACAGTACAGTTGAAACATGAGAGATCCTTAGACCAGAGGGAAAACAAGCTGAAAAGAAAAAGGAAAGAGACAGCTGAAAAGGAAACTTCACCAGCATCAGTGACGGATGGATGGATGAAGCCCTGTAAATATATTTTGCTTATTGGTTTGGTTGCTCTATGAGGTTTTGTATTTTATGTAAATACATAGGTGTGGCTGAGAGAGATGGTAAAGTTCAGTTTTTGTAAAATGTTTTTTTTTTTTTTTTTTTTTTTTGTCCCGTTCTCTTCCCCCCCCCCCCCCCATAGGCCTGGGCAACTTTTCTGACAATGCTGTAGTCGGAGCTACAAGGACATCTCTTCCAGAACTGCCAACGAACCAGGAATCTGCTTTGAGACCCTTAACAACACAAAACAGCACAAGAATGCAGCTGAAGTATCCAGGCGGGCCAAACCTCATATATGTCAAGCCCAAGGACAAAACAAAAGGCTCTGGTAAAAAACAACCATGCCACCACAACTCCAGTTCCTCAGCGGCCACCACCACACCAAGCCCTGAGGAAACTGAGTGAAAATGCCCACATTCACAAACCCGGAGCATGCGCTCTAGGGGTTGTGGCTAAAAAAATCAAGAACTGACAAACCATTCTCCCAAAACCATAAGCTCGTCACAGCTCCCCCATATTCTAGTATTTGGGAAGGGTTTGAGGCTTCCCTCAGAAAAGTGATGGAGGCTGTATCCTCGGGTAGTCTAAAAGAACGGGATTCTAGAAAGAAATGGAAAAATATGATGCTTTGTTAAGAACCATGCTGAAAAACATAAGGGCTGGAAAGGGGGGCTCTGAGCAGGCATGACTAGTTGTGAAAAGGGGCCTGGGTAAAAGGGGCACCCTCCAGGGTACACATCAGCTTCTGTGTAAACAAAAGGGGGGATAGCGCTTGGGGGATAAACAGATGGCTGCCAAAAAGTTCCAGGCCCAGGTTGTTGTAAAAATTTTAAAAAGGGCTAAAGAGGTAATGAGGAAAAAACAAACCAAGAGATGCCCCCTACTGGAGGCTCTCAAACTGGCTTGTCTGAAAATGGGGAGGCGGAATCAGACTCTGGTTTAGCAAATTCCCCAGAGGGCTCTCTAGACGGGTCCCGTTCTACTCCCAATGACCCTCATGGAGGCCCCTCAGAGTCTGACTCTCAAATAGCATCTGATGTAGAAGATACCGCTAATGATCCCGTAGAGGAATCCCCAAGTAACCCCGAAAATGCCGAGGTGTATATGGAGAGTGAGAAGTTGGCAACATGAATTATCCAGATTTGGGGGGTCGCTGTATTGTGAGGAATTTCATTTTGTCCAGCTGAGCAGGTTGCTGAAGCCATACACCAGGGAATACAGTTAGTGCTCGATGATGTTAATGGTAGGGTAGGCCCTGATGATTATGTTCAGTTACGTTTAGAGAGTCGTAATTTAACTAACTCTTTGTTTTCGGTCAAAAGAACTAAGGATGAGCTGTCTGCTGAAGATTTCTTAAATCAGACCTCAAAACTGCTACAGAGCAATAAAGAGTTGCATGTCGATGGGACATAGCGCCTCGTTGTGACAGTTGTAAAAAAAACGGGTGGGGGGCTCGTAGAGTTTTAAATTCTATCCTTAATAGTCAAATTATTCATAAAAAGAGTGTTTAGTAGACCTGACTTACGCTGGTACCAATTTGTGTTTTGCGGGTGGGCTCTTGGCCGTCATGTCCGATCATAAACCTACAGACGCAGAATTGTTAGAGGTGAGAAAGTTACATGAGAAACTGAGGTGGTCAGATAAAAAAAAGCTATACTCAGTGATGTAGCAAAGTTTGAACAGCATTTAGGAGTTAACGTGCAAGTGGTGCTGTATACGACGAAAGGCAGCTGGGGCTTTTTTAAAATGGGGGGCACAGTGTACCCCAAGACTTATTTTATCTTGTTGCACGATGAGCATTACTATGGGGTTTTGGATGTAAAAAAGTTGTTCAGAGCAAAAAATTATTGAGTTTTGCCACACGGTGTACAGCCACGACCACTCTTGCAGGTATCGTTGCCGCCTCTGCTTGAGCGTAACATGCTCAGACAGCGTGGGTGTGCAGTAGCGGTGTCCTAGCTGTAGACTGTATTGTCGGTCCAAAGAGTGTTTAGACAGACATATGATGCAGACTGTGCATCAAAAAAACAAGTTGAATGCCTGTCTAAAACTTTGTGAGAAGTGTCAGTCTTATGTGGACGAGCGGCATAGGTGTAAAGGGAGACGGTGTAAGCAGTGTCAGGGTTTGATCGTTGGTGATGTAGACAGTCACCTCTGTTTTATGGACAGCCTTAGAAAGCCCGAATCGTCAGAAAAGTATATATTTTTTTATGATTTCGAATGCACGCAGGAGACTGGGTTGCACACTCCCAATTACATTTTTGCTATGTCCCTAAAGCCAGAAAAATCCTGGGAATTTAAGGGCGATGAGTCTTTCTGTGTTTGTGAAGACCTTTATTGGCAAAGAGTTTCAGGACTACATGTTCCTAGCACACAATTCTAAAGGTTATGATGCATACTTCATTGTTAGACTGTTACTCAAGGAAAAGATGGGCCTAGAACTGATCACTCAGGGTAGTAAATGAATGTGCGTGGTAGTTAAGGCCCTGCGCATTTGTTTTATAGACTCTTTAAACTTCTTGCCCATGAAGCTTAGCAAGCTACCGCAGGCGCTGGTTTGAAGGGTGCAAAGGGTATTTTCCACACTTTTTTTAACATGTTAGAAAATCAAAATTATGTGGGGCCTATGCCCAGTATGGAGCACTATGGTGTAGAAAGCATGATGCCCAGAGAAAAAGCAGTTTCTCGACTGGTATTGGGACCACAGCTCTGAGGCGTTTGACTTGCAGAAAGAGCTCGCGTATTACTGTCAGCAGGATGTAAAAATTTTGAGACAGGCCTGTATCCGATACAGAAAAGAGATTATGAAAATTACAGAGAAGGGAGATGTAGTAGAGAGAGAACCTGGTAAATTCACAGAGATAAAACTGTGTATAGATCCATTTCGGTACATAACACTGGCATCTGTCTGCATGGCTATGTATAGGTTTGTTTTTGGAGCCTAACACGGTAGCTCTTCTCCCTCCAGACAACTATCACAGGCAGAAAAAGATATTCGACCCCAGCTAATCAGTGGCTGTTGTATATCTCTCACAAAGAAAATATACAAATACGGCACGCTTTACAGGGTGGGGAACTACAAGTAGGCCCCTACTTTTTAGATGGTTATGCCTATGTTGATGGGGTACGCACAGCCTTTGAGTTTAACTGATGTTTTTTTCCACGGCTGTGTCACCTGTTTTTGTGAAAAAGCACAAAATCCTATGACGGGGACCTATTTTGGGTTTCTTTATTACAAGATGCAGCTCAAGACCGACTATCTGAAATGACTTGGTTTTGTAGTGAGGACTCTTTGGGAGCACGAGTGGGAGGTGATGAAAGAAACAGGGAGCTTGCAGACTTTTTAAACCGAGCCCAGTTACCCCTGCCTCTCATGCTTAGGGATGCTCTTTTTGGGGGGAGGACAAATGCTATCGGCCTATATTACAAGCCTAACCCCGGGGAAGAAATCCACTATTATGATTTTACCAGCCTGTACCCTTTCGTAAACAAAACCAAAGAATACCCTATCGGACACCCTGATATAGTCTGACAAATTTGGACCCTTTGCAAATTATTCTGGAATTGCAAAAGTTAAAGTGTACCCCCCACGAGGCCTCTTTTTCCTATTGTTACCTGTCAGAGTGGGTGGCAAGCTTATGTTCTTGCTATGCCGAACCTGTGCGGAAACCGAGCAGCGGGAGACATGCACCCATACTGACAAGGAGCGGGCCATCCTGGGGACTTGGTGCACAGTGGAATTGAACGTGGCCATAGCGAAGAGGTACACGGTGGCTAAGATCTATGAAATCTGGCATTTAAATGAAAAATCTGAAACTCTTTTCAGAGTACATAAAATTACACCTCCACCAGCAACAAGAGGCTTCAGGGTATCCCAGCTGGTGCACAGACGAGGAAAAACAAAATAAGTACGTTAGCGATTTCTACCAGAAAGAAGGCATGCATTTACACCAACATGAGATCAGATCAAACCCTGCTAAATGCCAAATCGCTAAACTGTTTTTAAATTCTCTGTGGGGTAAATTCAGCCAAAGATCCAACCTACCCAACACCAGCATCATGAGAGACCCTGATGAACTCTTGCAGTACCTGTTCTCCCCCAATTATGAGGTTTCATCCTGCGAGTCTATCGATGATGAAACAGTGTGCGTGTCGTGGAAGCACGCAAAAGAACGGTACTTGGTCTCTGGCAACACCAATGTTTTCATAGCCTGTTTCACCACTGCTTATGCCCGCTTAGAATTATACAGCCTCCTAGACGGTTGGAAAGAGCAGTGCCTGTACCACAACACTGACTCTGTGATATTTGTGAAAAGGGAGGGTGACGGGAATCCCCCTCTGGGGGATTATTTAGGGGACTTCATAAGCGAAATCCCACCAGATCAACACATCACCGAGTTTGTGTCGGCAGGCCCGAAAACCTATGGGTATAAGCTGTTGGGTGGAAAGGCCTGTATGAAAGTCAAAGATATTACCCTAAACATAGCAAACTGTGAAAAGATCAACTTTGACAGTTTGAAAGATCTAGTCCTGGACTATTGCACGGGTCTGCAAGAAAACACCTCAAAAAAGATTGAGGTGCAGCAGCCCTCTATCGTAAGAATCAAAAAACAGTGGCAAATAGAGACAAAAACCCTTAAAGACACAAAGTGGTTTACAACAAGAGGGTCCTAGGAGAAGGTTTTAAAACCCTGCCCTACGGCTTTTGAAAAAAAGGATACGAGGTGGAAACATCCCTTTCCTGCAATTCTCACAGGGCCTAGCAACTGCGGGAAAAGTTACTTTATAAAAAACGTGTTGGATGATGCCAAACACACACTGTCTGTTATGCCTGAGAATATAGTGTGGTGTTACAGTTATTGGCAACCTCTGTATAAAGAACTGCTTTGTAAATATCCCTTTATCAATTTTGTGGAGGGGCTGCTTTTGACGATGAGTTTGTTTCCTACTAATAAAGTAAATAGGATTATCATAGATGATCTGATGAACTTGGCTTGTGAAAGCGATGAAATCAAGAGCCTTTACCAAGTACATGCATCACAGAAACCTGAGCATTATGTATATAGTTAAAAACGTATTTTGTCAGGGGAAAAAAGAGTCACACGATTAACCTAAACACAAAGTACATGGTTCTGTTCAAAAACTCCAGGGATAAATTGCTAGGCTCGCTCAGCAAATGTCAAAGCTCAATTCTTTCTAGAAGCTTTTGAGGATGCTACCAAAAGACCTTATGGCTACCTGGTGGTGGATTCAAATGCTTCCACACCAGAAGCTTATAGACTAAGAACTGGTCTTTTCCTTCCAGACTGGCTGGCGGTTTATACTTTGAAAAGAACAACAGCCGGGTATAAAAAGAGATGTCTTATCAGCAGGCCCCTTTAACAGCCGGGGCTGCTGGCCGAAAACATGTCTAGCTGCGTAAAGAGAAACCTGAGCCTTTTAAAATTACTTAGCAAATCATCCCCACAGCAAAGGAGGGCTATACTGTGTTCGGCCTCTGAAGATCTAGTAGCGGCCATCCCAGAAATAGCGCTCAATACCTTAAAAGGAAACATACCTTTAACACAGAATCAAGTGTGTGTGCTGAAAAAGAAACGCACGCATATAAAAACTTTGTGTAATAAAAGGGTTTCACTTAAAAGAAAAAATCATCTGGTAAAGCAGTCTGGGGGGTTTATCGGACCTCTGTTAAGTCTTGCTATCCCTCTGATAACAGGGCTTTTAACTAATCGATAATGGAGTATGCAGAAAAAATGTTCCTGGTGCCCAGCCACCAGTTGGAGCAATTAAGGGCTCCCCTCCAGCAGAGGAAAATATCAGAACTGCAACTCGCTTACTGAATGCTGAAATAAGTCTGTTCTTCAAAGAACTGACTTGGCCGAATACGAAAAGGCTAAACTTTGCAGCACCTTGCTTCAAAGGTACTTAATGTACGTTAAGCATAGCGATGCGGATAAAGGGAAAATAAGTCTGTTTCTACCCAAATGGGAACAAAGTGTGACTGTGAAACCCCCAGAAACACCAAAGAACTCAGACTCTGTTGCTCAGGAGGTGTTGGATAACGTAAATAAGCGTTATAAGAAAAATGCAATAGTATTGCTAAATAAGCTGGGCCAGGATAAAAATCTCTCTTCATGGAACGATAAAGGGTCTTTTGTGTACAAAGGCTCTGTAGTTAATCTTTCTAACATGCTCGACTTAGTCAGGGCTGTCACCCAGACTTGCTCTGTTCCTAGCAGACATGTACCTAAAGGATGGGATGTGTTTATGAATGCCATGGCGGAACTGAACGTAACATCTTCTGTCATGGGCAATGTGGCCAACAGAGATCTTTTGGAATGCCTCAAGGCCTCGACTGCTGACACCGGGGTGGATCAAGAAACCGTGACCCCTTTTTTGCCGTCTAAAAAACTAAAATTGGCTAAAAGAGCCGAATGGCTCAGTGTGAAACGTTTTTCACATTCTAATTTAAAAAAAAAAAAACTGGTAATGTTTTGCTTTAAATAAAACATTTCTATAATTAAAAAAAATCTGTATACTTTTTCCTCAATTGAGTTTAAAAAAAACTCCACCAAACATCAATTGTCTTTAAACCCCTCACCTGGGGTGCTTTATTGGGTAACATGGCTATGAAAATCATTGCAAGATACACATGTCTGGGCTTGTTGAAACATGGTTTGAGCAAGGTTAGGCATACCCAAGAATTTAAATTTACTTTTTACAAAATTCATCACCATCCAGTCATTTTGCACTAAGTCGTTAGAATACAATTTTAAAATCCGATCAAAAGATAAACCCTTGCTACGAGGGTGTAAGAAAAACACGCAGTGATAGCCGCAGGCGACTGAGCGAGGGTCTTGTAATTGTCTATTGTGAAACACCATGTCTGTGGCATTTTTGTTTAAAAAATTTCATAATGTTTTTAGGAAACAACGCACTGTTCGGGGGGTGCCCATATGAGTCAAAAAACTCTCCACGGTTACGCTCCACCAGATACAAGGCAAGCCAGTGTTCACCCAGTTGGTTGTGTGGATGTGTGTTCACCACCAAGCCTAGGGGTCTCTGAGACAGCTTGCCTCCTGGGAGCCAATCGCAAGGGAACACATCTAAGAAATTCTTTTTCGTGTAAGGGTCTGTTGATAAGACACTTGAGAGCTGCACGGTGTCCATGTTCACATGTAGTCAAACAGAACATTTCTCCTCTGATTTATTTCAATGACATTGTCAAAAACCCCATACACAATCATATTGACAGTAACCGGTAAAGCCTTCCCAAAACATATTTCTGCTCTCAGGTTCCCAGTTTTAATCAGGGAATAGTGATCCACGCATTCCTGGTCGGGAGACAGGTCAAAGGCAAACAAGGTGTAACCCTGTGCAAACTCCTCAAGCTCGATTAACAGAGAACGATCTTTCATGTGTTTACCAGCTGTCTGTACCAAATTCATGTATTCTCTCACACAGCATCCTGCCTCGAAGTCCAGTTGCAGAGGCTTGGTTGGTATCTGTTCACCATCCACATACAAGGCCACAAAATTAATATAATAATGTTTAAAATAAAAGGGATTTTTAGCGTAACTTCCGCTAAAGGCATCGTTATCCACAAACCCTAGGACAAGCATTTTGGGTAACTGTCCCAAGAACAGGTTCTCCTGGTTACTGACCCTGCTGCCCATGGGGATGCTAAACACTTTAATTCCCACACAGTCCCCGGGGTATTTAGCATTAGTGGTAAGCAGGGCCTCTGCGTGCCCCAGACGGACTCCTGGGGCCACCCGTACTTTCTTCACAAAAAGGGACGCTGATACAATGCGCAGTTTAAAGCCTTCAGCCGCACTGCCCATTAAACAGAAAGCATCTTTACTGCGCGTCAGTTTAATTTTCACATCCACTCCGTTTAACAAAAGTTTTTCTTGAAAAAACAGGTCGCTGTGTAAATGGCCCAGCAGCTCTACCATTCTGCTCTCAGCCGTCAGCTTTGCTTGCCTCACAAACCTTAGATTCCCTCCATCCAACTCTGTTTCTTCATGTTGTCCAGCAATGTCTTTGTAAAACAGGCCGGCGGAAAATTGCGTGGCGAGGGTGTCATCGCTGTAATTGAGCACCAATTCTGTAAAGGCCCTGTAAGGGTAACAGTTGTTGCTTTGGCTTATGAGGCGGTCTCCCAGCGTGACATCCAACTGACTGAAAATAGAGGCCACGGGGTAATTCACCAGGCCCACTTAGGCATCCACGGCGAGTTCAGTTCCGTCTCCTTTTACAATCTTGCAACACAGGTACAGCAGCATGTTGTTTAAATCCATATAATCTATGCCATTCCCTGCTATAAAAAAGTCAATGGGGGCAGACTCCGTAATAGCCGATAGAGGCGGCACCTCGATGTAGATGCTTTTTTCGATGCTGGTCTGCATAGGGGCTATTTGAAACACGTTTAGTATGGATTTGGTGCACTCTTCAGACCTGCAGTGAACAAAAGCCATGTTGATTAAAATGTGTCTCTTTTACCAGGCAGAGCGCGTCTCCTCTTTTGCCCAGGCTTCCTCTTGGACTTTCGCTTATGGCCGACCCTGCGTGTCAAAGCCCTGCTTTTAAAGGGTTTCGGGGGACCTGTGTGTCGTGAGTATGATGTATTTCTCTTTCTCTTCCTCCTTTTAATGTACATCAGCCCCGATCCTTCCTGTGAAGCTGTATTCCCCACCTTCTCCAGAACAGCATGGAAGACATGACCTACCACATCTTTAGCTATGTATTGAGCGGCGGTTTTTACGTGGGATTTAATAATCTCTAGCCCCCTCCTCAAAAGCGGTACGGCTTTTCGAAAGAGGCTACGAAATATTCCACCCACACCCGCCTCGTACACCCCGGGTCCCCATGATATCCAGGAAGGGCGTATCCAGCCTGGGCTTTGTAATAGTTCCTGTAGATGGTGGGGTCGCCATAATTTTTTGGGATCGCCATAATAGGGTTTTGCTTTTTTTAGAAACCTCGCTCTCTCCGCGGCTGCAGATGCAGCTTGACGATCACCTTGCCGAAGCGAAATGAGACATGTCTGTTCTGATCTGTCTTTATTTCAATGGTGATGCTGTCGATGTGGTGTTTACTGACAGGGACGTAATGAGGTTTGTCGTAGGTGATGGTAACAAACTCGTTGTTCCTTCCTCAGACAGGGACGCAGCGTAACAGGGGAACAGAAAAGTCCCCCACAAACTGGTGTTCTATGATATCCGTATGATATTAAACCTCCTGTGATGTCCGCTGAGAAGGGGAATTTTTGGACATTGCGTTTGTGGCCCAAACCCAGAATGTTAGCTAGCTCCCCGTCAGTAGAAAACACATACATAAAATCGGTAGATTTAAGTCTCACTTTTCCACGCACAGTGTCGTAGTTCATGACCACCTCAGGCGGTCCGGGATGACGAGCCACGTTGCTGTTCATATGCTCCAGTAATTCGGGTATGGTCGAGTAATAACCTCGTCGTAGGATGAAATTCCACGTTGTAGCTCCAAAGGTGATTTTGAAAGGGGTGTCTTCGTTGATAGTATTCCAGCTGTGCGGGTATTGTATTTCCGCTAACCCCACCTCCCAGGCACCCGGGAGATCCAAGGGCTTAATTAGCCGTATTGTAAAGTTCGAGATGGTGTTTTGGGGAAAAACTGCAGAGCTGGCATTGCTGGGCAAAGTAATGTAAAACCCGCCATCGCTCATTTTTCTCTCTGTCTTTGCAGAAGGAATATTTTTTTGTTCGTGTCTAGATGTCACAGAGTTGAGAAGCTTCCACCCAGCTGTTAAACTTACCAGGCCACCCCAACCATTTCACCAGTAGCTGCTTTTTTATCCCTTTTCCTTTCTCTGCTAGAACTTTTTCAATCCTGTAAATCCTGTCTCGTTTGGGGTTTACTTTTTGTAATTCTTCAGGGTAAAAAGATCCAGTAACTGCCTCACCCTCGTAATCTTTTAATTGGTATACAGGTCTCTGGCCCCTGGTTAAGGCTTCATCCACTATGAATATCTCATCGGTAAATGTCTGTTCATAACCTTTTTCAAAAGCGCCTTTGGTTTTAGATAGTCTCACGTGGTCACCTTTTCTAAAAGAGGCAACAACCGGTTTTATTTTAAAACCATCTCCGTAAACCATTTTCCATACCTTCAGAGAATTTGAAGGGTTAACATCAACAGGTCTGGTACGTATAGTTCTGTGAAAGCTCTGGTTGTAACTCTTTATAAAGTCAGGTAAGACGTCAATGTAGCGAAAGGTGTTATGGGCTGTAAAATATCTCCACATTCTAGTTTTTAAAGTTCTGTTAAATCGCTCCACAACCCCTTCTTTGACTTCATTATTGGTAACAAAATGGTGAACTCCATGCCGCTTTAACAATCCACTTAGAGGTTTGTTTAAAAATTCTTTCCCCCGATCGGTTTGTAATTTTTGAGGCATGCGACCTTCACTGAAAATAGCTTTAAAGGCCTTGGATACCTCACCACTCATCTTGTCTTTTAGGCCTAAGGCCCAGGCATATTTGGATAGAATGTCTATCACTGTTAAGATGTACTTAAAACCGTTGTTGTGTTTGGAGAACCGGTGCATATCCACCAAATCTGCCTGCCACTGCGCATCCACATCTGAAACAATGGTCTTGTTTCTTTTAAAATGTATATGAACCGGTTTCTGTAAAGTGTAAGCATCCTGGTCTGAAAGCCATGCTGTTACCTGTCTTCTGTTTAAAGTTTTACTATGCTTTCTGGCCACTTGAAAAAGAGGGTTGACCCTGCCGAAGCTCCCAACTTCCCCGGGGGTGTAATATATTTTCTTTAACAGAGCCGTCTATGTAGACATGACTGTTACTGGTACCGTCTTTTACTACCACGAGTATGAAAGGGGACACATTCATATTGACACATTTAAATAAGTTTTATTAATTGCCTGGTTTAACACAACCTTTTACAGCCACCTGTAAAAATGGATGCCATGACCCCTACCATAAGGGAGTCTCAGATGGTTCATTCTTCCATTTTGTCCTTTTTGGCTTGAGATCTGTGTCTCAGACATGAGCAAAAACAGCTGACACACGAAATATTTACTCCCACAGGGCTTCCAATGTGTAAGTTCTTAAAGGCCTCTAAAAAGGCATCGTCGACCTGTTGAGAGATTTTCAGAAAAGAAACCATGTAAGCACCCCCACTGCTTGTTTTTTAATTTACGCAACCCCCGGTTCCTACCCCATTACCCACCCCTCCTTGACCGCCACTTCTTAATCATTCATTTTACCTGAGCGCCGTCTTTTCTGTTTGCTTTGTCCGCCGGTGCCTCCCCTGAGCTGCGATCACCTTCCACCTCTGAGGGGGTGGACAAAGAGAGGCCGTCACGCTCATCGGGCTGCCTCACGAGGGTTTCGGGGTTGGGTTCCGACATATTCATCAACGGCTGGGTCAAAGGGTCCTCCTCGGAACTGTTACTGATGTAGCACTTTCTCCAAACAAGTCCAAAGGTGGTCGGGCCTAAAACAAAGTCCGAAGTTCTCATGGGGGTGGTGAAGGAGTCCATGTTTCCTCTCAGCAGCCTTTCCACGATTTTGAAAACACGTGTCCTTGGTAAGACATGGCCGCCTCCTCTGTCTGGCACTGGGACTTATGGGGTAATGGTGCTGCACTCTGATTGGCGGAGGACCTTGGGAGGAGTTCTTAGTGGGGTCACACGACTCACTTCTGGACGGGTCACCCTGCCCCGGAAGTCACCCTGATTGGTCAAAATCTCCTCTCGGGGCAGTCCTATCGGGACAAAACCCCTCCTGATTGGTAGAGGGTGGTGGGAGGAGTTCTTAGAGGGGTCACATGACACACCTTACTTCCGGTCAGGTGGCACCTTGACCCGGAAGTAATACCCCCATGGGGTGGGACTTCTGGTGACAGATGGGAGGGACCAAGGGTTCAAGGGCGGGGCTTAAGGGGTCAAGGGGCGGGGTTAAGGTTTGATTGACGGTAGGGCCCTTATACTACTCATGTGGAGCCCCACACTCAGCTAGATTGCATGAATGCTCTCTGAGCCACTCATGAATCACAGAGAAATGCACCAGCATATCTCCCAAGACCCCAGCCTTGCACCCCAGAACTGAACGGTTTTGCCCTGGTCCGAAGCCTGACCACTGTAAGTTTATTACCCAGTCTGTCCCTCCCTCAATATGGAGACGGCACACCTCTTAAACTGAGCTGAGATTTCTCAAGCACTTTATCCAAAACACACTGTTTTAGGTGAAATATAAAACAGATTTATTAATTACAGAAAGATAGATTTTAAGTGATTATAAGTGACAGGCACAAAGGGTCCGAGATAGTTATCAAAGAAAGTAAAAGGTAAGCGCACAGTCTAAATCTTAAACCTTATTAGACTAGGCAGTATTTGGATTAAGTAGTTTTTCTCACCCCACCTGATGGTGCAGATAGGTTACAGTTCTTAATACACAGGCTTCCCCTGTAAGCTTGGGTCCAGTCTCCTCAGATTAAGTCTTTGTCTTCCCAGTGTTCTTGTTGCTTCCAGCAAGGGGGGGAGAAAGGTGCCCTCGTGATGCCACTGTCCCTTTATTTATACTCTTGGTCCATGTCCCTGGAAAGAAACTAGCCCGGGCATGGTCTGGTGGGCCTTGCTGAGTCACAGGATTGAGCAATCCCCATTGTGTGGTGCTTCTCTTACAGAATTGTAAATCCCTTGTTTACAATACCCTTGCTGATTAATGGTCATGTAACACTCGCCTGGATGTGGATCACCCCCTTTGTTGTCACTGGAGAACTAGCAATGGAGACTCACAAATGTACAACATATTCCAATAACAACCATACAACAAAATCTCATAACTTCATACACACTAATAATATACATATTTTGACAGAACAATGGGTTTCAGAAGATCATGATATCTTATATGGCATGATTTGTATGAAATATCACAACCATATGTGAATGATGAATATGAAGATTGCAGGATGCTACTTTGCGGCACAGCATGCCACAACCAGGGAGCCTCAGGATACACTCCTTTTCAGGTGAAGACATTGTAAGAAATCCCATGTCTATTTATGTTGTTTATGAGTTTTACATTGGACAATGATTACAGTGCTACTTCACCTAGGTAAGAACTGATTCTCAACTCACTATCTGCCTTGGCAGGTGGTGGGAGGGAGCTGAGTGGTTTGGGCCTGTTGTAAATATTGCGTGGGGGGAGGAGGGATTAAGGTATTATTGCTATTTTATTATTCTAGTTAATCCTATTCTTTCCTTATCCATTATCCTCTGTTCCTCGTACCTAATAAAGTTCCCCCTTTTGCATTGTTACTTTGATGATTGTGATAATTATTTTATTTCTTGTGCATTGGGCTACACTCCTAGTATATTATTTGGTAGTAAACATTTCCCAGAGAGCAGCACCTCTTGTGTTCCATGCACTAGGAGAGGTCCTCCGTGGGTGGAGGCACCAGGTGCCAAGATAAAGAACCCAGGACCCATACCCCTGAAGTGAGAGGAGAGAAGCTGTTCCAAGCAGCAGGCAAAGCAGAGGTGGATTAAGATTTACTGGGGCCCTGGGCACAAAGAACATTTGGGTCCTCCACATCCCTCTTGCCACAAGGCCTTGCCCCCTACTTCTCCTCTTCCCCCAGAACTCCCACCCCCCAGCCAGACCAGAGTCAGGAAGTGATAGCTGCCCAGGGAGTGTAGGCTGCTGTGGGGAACCATGGACACTCCACCCTGAGTGTTGCATCCCATGGGGCGGGGACACAGCCTGCTCTCAGGGACACCAACCACCCCGCCCAGGGCAGGTGGAGGGCCAGGAGTTCTCCACAGCAGCCCAGGCTCCCTATGTGTCTCTTACCATGCCTGGCTCCAGCTTCCAGCCTGGCCAGGGGGGCAGGGCCTCAGGGGGAAGAGAGGGAGCAGGGGGCAGGACCACAGTTCCAGTGCTGGTGTCCCCTCCACTTCTACACAGGTTCTGGCACTCCTGTGGGTGGCCCCAAATTGACCAGGTCCCTGGGCACAGACCACATGGGCCCATGCATTAACCCGCCACTGCAAAAGGGAGAAGGCCAGAGCCACACCTTGAGGGCTGGGGTTACATTTGATTTTATAGAGATTGAACCTTATTTGAAAATTCAGTGAAAGTAATCCAGCAATCTGGATATTTGTAAGATTTTTGTCTCATCTGTCAAATTTTAATTTGATGTTAACTTCTAATTATGACTTTGTTCCAAACTCCATTGTACCATGTGCTAACAAAGGGGACTCTTTCCTTTTTTCTAGTTCCTGATTAATAAAAGTAATATTCCTACTAATAATTATGCTATGTAAGATTAATGTTCTCAAAAGGCCATATAGTTAATTCCTAGATGAAAAGGATCACTAATGGGTCCTTTTGAAAACTACATCCAGTTAACAACCAGCTTTGATCCATAATTCTGTGCCTCTGGGTAATTCCACCAGATATAAATACATTTTCCCACGTACCCATCCCCCCTGAACGGGAGTGCAGGAAGTAGTCCAGGGAACTGAATATAGTTCGGCTGTGTTGCTGACTGACTACAGGCCAGCATGTTAGGGCCCTGGGCTGGAACACAGTGGAGTTGGGTGGGCCCGCATCCCCCTACCCCTGCCACCTCACCATTGGTGTGGCAACCTCCCTACCATAGTCCAAGAGGCTTGCGTTTGTTGGTGGTCCGCCAGAGCCAGGACCCCCGACTATTTGCTGCCATACCCTGTTTGAGAATCTGGGCCTATAGGCTCATTATTGCTCCGGGCCGGAACCCCCTGACTTTGCTGCCACACCCTGTATGAGGCCTTGGGCTTCTAGACTTTGCTGCCTGCCCTGCTTGAGGGCCTGAGCTTGTAGACCTCACTGCCCTGCCCTGCCTACAGGCCAGAGCCTCCTAACTGTGTCCTGCCCTGCCCTGCCTGAAGGCTGGGGTTTATAGACATTACTGCTCTACCCTGCTGAGTGGTAGAGATCCTGGGACTAATTCACCCCTAAACAGTGCCCTCCCAGAGTCCTTGTAGCAAGGGGTCATGGCCTCCCTCCGAGATGGACGGAGGGACAGCTGTGACCACCTTACAGTTACTTAGACCAATATTTTCATACTTGTGTCCCTAAAAGTAGGTACCTAAATCCATAGCCTGTAAAGATATAGGTACTGCTTCTTCAATATGTAGCAGGAACCTGAGCAGGAGAAAGCGGAAGAGCATATAAGGCTTCAGCATCCTCAGTGAAGCAAAGAAAGAGAGTAGTTTTAGGGATGATAATTGTGCTAATAATTTCCAGCAATATTCTTGAAAACCTTATTGGATTACATTTAAGTATCCCTGGAGTGCATTGTTTTGAATGCAAAGTTTGTGTATTATTATGGATTTGGATGTAACTTCTCTATGGGGGAGATGTGGCCAATGTAAACCTTGGGAAGTGTTATGAGCTTCAAATGACTATTTTAAATAATGTGCCAGACAAGAAGGAACCGTTGGGACAAAGTTCAGTGAGTTTCCTGGGAAATACCAGAGAAGAGGTGAATACAGATTCCCATCTTTGGACCCAAACTTTTGAAGCTATGCCCTGAGGAGAAAGCCATTGCTTGCTGATTACCTAGTTTCTGAATCTGAAAATCAAAGGACCAGGCTATATACAGGAGAGACTCACTTATTCATGGATGTACTTCTGAGCAAAAGCTGTTATGAACTTGTAACCACACAAAAAAACCTGTGTAGTTTTTGAAGGACTGATCACCTACCAGAGCCCTTGTTGGAGCTGGGGGTGATCTCAGGTGGTGATGAGTTATTTCTGAGGTCACGTCTACACTACAGAGTGAAGTCAACTTAAGTTACATCAATGACCATATGTCGCTTTAATAACATGGGTTGTGCATGTCCACATAAAACTCTTTGTGTCAATGGAGTGCATTGACAGTCGGTGCTCTTGCATCAACAGAGAAAGCATTGCATCATGGGTAGCTATCCCACTGTGCAACTCGCCACCCTCTGCTACTGGGAGCTCTGGGAATGGATCACAGTTCTTCATGGGAGCATGCTCACTATTCCATGATGCAATTCTTTTCATCCCATTATTCCATGGGCTTCCAAATTCATTTCGAGCTGTTTTTGAACAGCCCCTGTAAACTGTGTGCCCGCCATCTCTGCCTGAAAGCCTGGATCCTGAACTGCTAACCAGTCAGGTGATGAGCGTTATGAACATAATGTGGATGGTCCTGCGGTATTTCATGAGATGTGAAACAGAAAATGAATTTGTGGTGCCTGCCCTGCTGTGTACAATGGAAAGAAACAATTCAAGATTGCTGCTGGCATTCATGGAGAAGCTGTACACAGTGGACCGTTGATATTGGGTTTGGGAAACAAGCACTGAGCAGTGGGAATCACATCGTGACGCATGCATGGGATGATGAGCATTGGCTGCAGAACTTTCAGATGAGCAAATCCACCTTGCTGGAACTGTGTGCTGAGCTCACCCATGTCCCATGGAGCAAAGACACCAGAATGAGAGCTGTCCTCATTGTGGAAACGCGAGTGGTGATCTCTGTGTGGAAGCTGGCAACTCCAGACTGCTACTGGTCAGTTGCAAATCAGTTTGGAGTTGGAGAGTCCACTGTGGGGGTTGCAGTGATGCAAGTGTTCAGGGCCATTAATCGCCTCTTGATATGAAGGACTGTGACTCTGGGTAATATGCAGGAAATACTTGATGGCTTTGTAGCAATGCGATTCCCAAACTGCAGCGGGGCGATAAATAGCACACATATCCTAATTTTGGCCCCAGACCATCTTGCAATGGAGTACATCAACTGAAAGGGCTATTTCTCCATGGTATTGCAGGCACCAGTGGTCACTCGGGCCGTTTCACTGACATCGATGTGAGGTGGTCAGGGAAGGCTCATGATGCATGCATCTTTAGGAATATTGGACTGTGTAGAAAGGTGTATGGGACTTTCTTTCCAGACCAGAAGATTCCAACTGGCCATGTGCAAATGCCCATAGTAATCCTGGGAAACCCTGCCTACTCCTTGCTCCCTTGTCTTATGAAGCCATACACCAGGAACTTAGACAGCAGCAAGGAGTGTTTCAACAACAGACTCAGCAGGTGCTGAATGACCACTGAATGTGCCTTTGGTTGATTTAAAGAATGCTGGCACTGCCTTTTTGGCAAGTTAGACCTCAATGTGGAAAATATTCTGATGGTCATAGCAGCCTGCTGTGTGCTGTATAAGATTTGTGAAACAAAGAGGGAAAAGTTTCCCCAGGGTTGGAGCACTGACGTGGATCAGCTGGCTTGCCACCTTGAATGACCCCTGTAACGTTTTCTTCCTGAATTTTAATTGTGGTGAGCAAATGTTATTGCCTACAGCCACTGTGTTTGAATTTTAGCAGCAACTACCATGTGCATGACACAAATAAAGACTCATTTTATTTCAAAGACTTCACTTTAATTAAAGGATAAAACATATATTTATGTATGTATTTATTTTGCAAACAGGGAACATGCCAATGAGGAACAGGCTCTCGGTTAAGGCTCTCTCAGCTGTATGTAAGTCCATCTTTCATCATGAAACTAGTCTCTAGGGGTAGAGTGCAAGATGAATGGGAAGACAGAATGGGAACATGAGAGGAATGTTTTGGATGAGTTTGGGGAGGGCATGGCACAGCATTCTGTATTGGCTGCAGGGGGGATGGTGCACAGATGTGCTCAGACTGCAGCACTATAAGTATCTCTATCTGGCCCTCCAGGTGCTTTGTCATCTGTTCCTGTCCTTCTATCATCTGCTCTTGCCTCAGTCTCCTTTCCAGGCTATCCAGCCTGAGTTTTTCATTAACTGTCTCCCTCCACGCTCTTGTTTCACTATCTGCTGTATCTGTTGACTGCAGCACTTCACAAAACATATCCCCCTTACTCTTTCTGGTTCACCTCCTTATCTGATGGAGGCACTTCGTCGGTGTGCAAAGTTGTTCCTCAAAGGCACATCTGCAGAAGCCAAAGAAACAAAGAACAGTACTGTGAGTGCACTCACAGCCATGAATCACAAAAGTTACATACACATCTTTCTCACTGTTGCTTGGTTAGCACACAGCTTGAGAGTCCCTAATAAGGTGAATTTGGTGGGAGAGGTGGTGGTGGTGGTGGAGGCAGTTGGAAGGGGGAATGGGCAAGAAGGGACAAAGAGTCTGGGTGGTTTGCGAAGAGGGTCACTACATGCACCTAGGGAGATTATTCTGAACATTGGCACTCTTTTCCACAGGCTAGGGAAATCAAACCCTGTATCTGACTCCTGAGGATAACCCAGGATTCAAGAATGGTTCTCTTGCATTCATGCGGCTTCAGACCAGATCTGTATATTGCTCGCCTGTGTGCCACTTTGGTCTCTACAGACATAATTGCCGGTTGGCGCAACAAAGTTTTCTACAGCAGTGGCAGAAACAAGGCAGCTCTGTCAAGGTACCTTCAGCAGAGGATTGCAGAGTACCTACATGAAAGTTTCCTAGAGATCAGTGGGATACATAGCAGGGTGCATCAGGAACAACAGGTGGCATTGGATGAGGAACTTGTGGAACTTCTGGCAATTCCCATAAAATCTCTCTGGCAGAGGAACCTTTGGGGCTTGTTCTACGATATTGCATCTGGCTGCACTGGGAATACCGGGACTGCTGGCATCTGTGAGTGGAGAGAGGCATTCCTCAATTGCAGCTGGGCAACTTGGCTCTGGAGGCTCTGACTTTACTCTCACATCTCAGTAACAAACATGCCAGGGGTTTCCATCTTTGATCATGCTGGATCAAACACAAAAAAGAGGAGTTGACTCAAACTGTCATAATTGCCAGAGAACTGGCTGAGGTGGGAGCAGATGGAGCCTCTGGAACATGGGCTGGCTAGTGTGGAAACAGGCACGGGCTAGAGTAGGCTGGAGCAGGATCAGGCTGGAGCAGGGGCTGGAGCAAGCAGCAGGAGCAGAAGTCAGGACAGACTTGCAATAGGAGAGTCCCAATCAGATAGTGACATTGAGCAGACTGGAGAGACTGCTTCCCTAAGGAGCCTATATATCTGCCTTGGGATCACCTGGGTGGATCCTTGCCTGTGAATTAGCTGAACCCTGGTTGAATGGTGTGGCCCTATCACAACACCTTCTGGTAATTGCCTCTGAAGACTCATCATACTATCTAGCTCAAATTCAAGGAGGTATGGCCATTTTGAATAGTTCATCATGTCCTTCCATCTTTCCAATGCCCCAGCCACATTCCAGCATTTTGTCAATGACATCTTTAGAGATGTTCTGGACCAGTTTGTAGTGATCTACTTAGATGACATCCTCATCTTGTCAGAAAGCCAAGCCCTTCATAACTAGCTTGGTACTAAAGTGTCTTCAAGAGAATGGCCTGTATGGGAAATCCAAGAAGTTTGAGTTTGATCACACTTCTATTGCCTTTTTATGTTATATTATTTCCCTTGACAGGACAAGTATGGATCCCCAAAGGTGTTTGCAACTGTGGACTGGGCAGCACTGAGAAACATCCACAATGTCTAGTGCTTCATTGGGCTTGCCAGCTTCTACCAGCAGTTCATTAAGAGGTTTTCAAAGGTGATGAGCCCAATTATCCACCCATCTAGAAGGACATTGCCTGTTTTTTGACGCAGGAAACACAATCTGCTTTTGAACAACTGACAGAAGCATGTACATTAGCATCTATCTTAGCTCACCTGGACCTGAAGAATCCCTTCATTGTCAAAGCAGATGCCTCTAATTATGTAATTGGAACAGTGCTATCACAGCAACATGGGTCCCTGAGCATTCTCCATCCCTCCATCATGAAAGCTGACTCCCGTGGAACAAAATTATGAAGTCCGTGACAAGGAATTGCTGGCCATCAAAGCTGCCTTTGAGGAATGATGTCATCATTTGGAAGGTGTGCATTTTCTAGTTCAGGTATTCATGAATCACAAGAATTTGGAATACCCGTGAACTGTAAATGCTGTTAATCGCCACCAGATCTGTTTGTCCCCTTTTTTCTCCTGATTTGATTTCACCCTGACCTACCACCCTGGTACCTAGAATGGTAAGCCCAACAAATTATCTCACAAAGGCAAGTATCTGGACAAAGGGAATAGACCCTCAGAGCCTACCACAAGCTTGAAGCCCTGCCATTTTGCTGATTTACTGTTTTTTATGAAGTCTTTCCTGCTCACAATCTGTTTGCAGTTAAATTGATGTCAACCAGTACAGATCTGCCCCCTTGTTCAAACTTCCTGGTCAAGAATGGGATTCTTTTGTTCAAAGATTGGATTTATGTCCCTGATAGTCAACCATGTTTGACAGGAGAGGAAAGTGATCAGGTACAGTCAGCATGGATTCACCAAGGGAAAGTTGTGCCTGACTAACCTAATTGCCTTCTATGATGAAATAACTGGCTCTGTGGATGAGGGGAAAGCAATGGACATGTTATTTCTTGACTTTAGCAAAGCTTTTGATACTGTCTCCCATAATATTCTTGCCAGGAAGTTAAAGAAGTATGGGCTGGATGAATGGACTGTAAGGTGGATAGAAAGCTGGCTGGATCATCGGGCTCAGCGGGTAGTGATCAATGGCTCCATGTCTAGTTGGCAGCCAGTATCAAGCGGAGTGCCCCAAGGGTCGGTCATGGGTCCAGTTTTGTTCAATATCTTCATTAATGATCTGGAGGATGGCGTGGATTGCACCCTCAGCAGGTTTGCAGATGACACTAAACTGGGAGGAGTGGTGGGTAGGAATAGGATATGGAGGGATCTAGACAAATTAGAGGGTTGGGCCAAAAGAAATCTGATGAAGTTCAACAAGGACAAGTGCAGAGTCCTGCAGTTAGGACGGAAGAATCCCATGCACTGCTATAGACTGGGACCGAATGGCTAGGCAGCAGTTTTGCAGAAAAGGACCTAAGGGTTACAGTGGAAGAGAAGCTGGATATGAGTCAACAGTGTTCCCCTGTTGCCAAGAAGGCTAACAGCATTTTGGGCTCTATAAGTAGGAGCATTGCCAATAGACCGAGGGGTGTGATCATTCCCCTCTATTTGGCATTGGTGAGGTCTCATCTGGAGTACTGTGTCCAGTTTTGGGCCCCGCACTACAAGAAGGATGTGGAAAAATTGGAAAGAGTCCAGCGGAGGGCAACAAAAATGATTAGGGGTCTGGAGCACATGACGTATGAGGAGAGGCTGAGGGAACTGGGATTATTTATTCTGCAGAAAAGAAGAATAAGGGGGGATTTGATAGCTGCTTTCAGCTACCTGAAATGGGGTTCCAAAGAGGATGGAGCTAGACTCTTTTCAGTGATACCAGATGACAGAACAAGGAGTAATGGTCTCAAGTTGCAGTGGGGGAGGTTTAGGTTGGATATTAGGAAAAACTTTTTCACTAGGAGGGTGGTGAAGCACTGGAATGGGTTACCTAGGGAGGTGGTGGAATCTCCTTCCTTAGACATTTTTAAGGTCCAGCTTGACAAAGCCCTGGCTGGAATGATTTAGTTGGTCCTTCTTTGAGCAGGGGGTTGGACTAGATGACCTCCTGAGGTCCCTTCCAATCCTGATATTCTATGATTCAATGATACTCTAGCTATGTCACAACTCGCCCCATGTATTTCTGTCACTGGAAAATGATGAAGCTAATCTCACGCAATTTGTGGTGGTCAAAACTACATTGGTCTGTAAAATGTTACATAACCTCTTGCAATGTATCTGCTTGGCCAACTCCCCCTCCCCCCACCATGCCCATCTCCTGGGCACTTTGGTTCCCTTGCAACTCCATCACAACCCTGGTCATCTATCTCTATGGACTTCAACATCAACATCACCAGTTCCCAGGGCCACACAGTCATATAAGTCATTATATGAGGTGTTGATCTCCTCACAAAGATGTCTCATTTCATACACTGCTGGAAAATCCCATCTGTGGAGGTGACAGCCTTACTATTTTTTAATCGTGTCTTCAAGCTCCATGGCTTAACAGTGGACAATATGTCTGACCAAAGATCACAGTTCATTTCCCACTTCTGGTGGGACTTGTTCAAGCTCCTGGATGTTAATCTACAAGCCTCCTTGGTTTACCACCCCCAAACTGATAAGCAGATGAAACAAGTAAACAAATTCTGAAGCAGTATCTCCACTGCTTTATCAATGACCATCATAATGATTGGGTGCTACTTCTTCCTTTTGCTGAGTTCACATACAGTAATTCTGACTTCAAATCAATCTACCAGAGTCCTTTTTTTCCCTCCTACTCTGCTTTCGAGACTTGGTTTCATCTGTCCATATCGCCAGTTTCCCACATTCCCACAGCCTCCAACCTGGCTAAGTATCTGCACCATGTTTACAAAGAATTGAAAACCCACCTAGAATTAGCCAAGAGGGATTACAAAATATATACTAAACTCCATTTGCAGGACTCCCCTCACATTGCTGTTGGAGATTGGGTATGGCTCTCAACGCAATACCTGGACACTGCTTATCCTTCAAGGAAGTTGGACTACTGCTATTTTGGCCCACTGCCAGTCATCCAACAGATTAACCAGGTGGTCTCCAAATTCCAGCTACCCAATACAATGAAGGTGCAATCAGTGTTCCATGTTTCTCTGCTGAAGTACATTGACAACTCATTTCCTGGATGGATACAGCCACTTCCTCTCCTCCTCGTGGTCCAGGGGCAAGAAGAGTATCTGGGGAGGCAGATCTTGGACTCCAGGATTCTTGGAGGGAAGCTCATGTACTTCATTGATTGGGACAGCTGTGATTCAACTGATTGCTCATGGGAGCCAGCCAATAATATACATACACCGAACATACTTTGGGAATTCCATTGGTCATACCCTAACAAACCAGGCCCAAAGATACCAGGAAAGTGTCTTTTTAGAGGGGTGATGTGAAGATTTACCTCTAAGCCTGGCTAAACCTGAGTTGCCTCTGAGCCTGAGTGTGCTTAAAACCAATGCGTCATATCTGAGTTACCTCTGAGACTGAGCCTGCTTAAGTCTGATGAGTCCTTGAGTCCTCCCTCAGCCAGATGGTGTGGTGAGTGGCCAGAGGCTATTACCTGCAGGTCTTGTGATAGGCCTCATGCCATCTGAGCAGGGTTCAGCCAATCCCCAGATGAAGACCCACCAGATGATCCCAAAGCAAGTATATAGGCTCAACATCACTACCTAGTCAGGAACACTCCCATTGGCAGTATTTTCAACAGACTGCCCTTACTCCTGCTACAACCAGCTCCTGTGCCTGCTCCTGCTATTGCTCTTGTTGTAGCCCAAGCCTGTTTCCATGCTAGCCAGCCCCTGCTTCAGCCAGCCGCCTAGTGATTCTGACATTGGTAAGCATATTAGCATGAGTGTAGTTTCTTTCATTGTTTTTAATATGTTTTTTCTGTAATGTTTTTGCCTTAAGAATAAATGTGCTTGCTTAGAAAGAGCTGTGCGGTAACTTATAACTGTGGGCAATTATGCTGTTTATGGCCTCTGCAGAGAAAGCAAAGCACAGACACTGGTGCTTTAGGCCATTTGGCTTGTTGGGAATAACACAGTTTAGAGTGTGATGCAGCCTGGAAAAATCCCAGTCAAGAGGGAGAGAGACACAGGTCTGCACCCAAGAAAGGTTATGGCCGTGGAGCCAGAAGCCTAAGAGTGGGTGCCCTTTATGGTTCACAAGGGGGGAATACAGGCACAGTTATTAGAATATTTTCATTGTTCAAATCAAATTTGTTGTTCACTGTTAGAAGAAAGCAAGTTCTTTCTTTGATTCTTTAGCATTGTCACCTTATGGTGCCTAAGTATTGGGTATGTAGTTTTAGGCATCCAAGTTGGACAATTTTGACCCAACTACTTTTTAGGAGAATTGATACAATGTGCCAATTGCTCATGTACATCCGTTTATTTGAGCAATTTCATTCTTTAGTCATATTAGAATAGCAAACAAATGCATGGAATTCAGGATTAGGAATAAATGAGGCTGCTTCCATTGCAAAGAATGCAAAAGTAAGGGAAATTGTTAAAACAAAATCCAATGTCACCTTTATACCGATCCATGGTAATCTGGTAAAGAGCATGTTGTATAAAGCACTCATTTTGTATAGTTAGCTCTGCTTGATACTCAAAAAAAGCCAGATAAAAAGGCACTTATTTTGAGTATCATTACCATTATTTAATACCATTATTTACACTGAGTAGCACTTTACTTTTAGAATAGGCTCATTGAACACAATGTGATGATTCATGTGGTTAACTCTCCACTGATAGGACCATGTTTTTGTACAGAGAATTTGAAAATATGAGTAAAGCATTCCAGAACACGCTTATTACATTTGTTGACCATATTTCCCTGAGAGAGGTTACTAGCCATCATAATGCTGCAGGTGCTTTCTTTAATAATTAAGATAGTATTATATCCTGTTTAATATAGTAGCTTCATCAAGCACTGGTGAAGTTGGAAATGTTAGAGTATGTATTAGAATTCTTTAGCAATCCCTAGAAATTGCATTTCAGGAGGATTAGCTTTCACTTCTTGTGCAATTCCTTTCCAATTAGACTTATTTTTAAAGGTGACTCAAAATAGGCAAAAAAGTCATGGAATCATAGAACCACAGGTTTGGAAGGGACACAAGAGTGATCTAGTCTAACCCCCCTGACAAGATGCAGGGTTTGTTGTGTCTAAAAGTCTAAGCTTGGAGTGTGAAAATATTTTTAAAGGTCTCAATATTTCCAAAATTTCTCTCACAATGTTTGTGTCTTGCTTTGGCTTTTGAATGTCCTCCAAAAAATGTATATCAACTAGAAAAAAATAAGATACGTCATGCCAAAGGTCAATCACAACACACAGGAAGAAAATGCCAGGATAGAGTAGAACATAAAATGTATTGCTTGTTGGAGATTTTCCAACAGATTTGAAGGATTTAACAGTCCCATATTTCCATATCTTTGACATGGCCCCTTGACCTAGTGATTATAAACCTCTCATGGTTTACAATGTTTCACAAGTTACAGAATTTGCTTTAAGTATAAGCCTGTTCTGATAACAGTTGAGTGATTCTTGGAAGTAGAGAGAATTTTTTTGCTCGGACAGCAGCGGAAAGATTACAAATCCTCCATAATGCAGACCAGGTTTTATTATGGTGCCTGTTTCCCTAGCATTTTTTATTATGATTTGTGGATCATAAAGAGAACAGTAACACATTAATTAAAAGTCTTGCAAATGTTTGCTCTGAGGTGAACATGTGGTGTGAACTAGATGTGAGCAATGCTGACCTGCTGACACACTGTGATAGCATGATTGCAACTCCTTTCTGAAGAGCTGTGCTAGAGGTTGAGAGAACTGACTTCCCTGGAGTGACTCCTGGACTGGTTATTGAAGCTACCTCCTTCCCCTTCCCTGTTGACATGTATCTCAACAGGCTTTGCTCACCATTCTTCTTCCTTCAGTGGTGTCCAGAGACTTTGAGGGAAGCATGTTATTATCATTAGCGATGGCAAAGAAGAAAAATTGCTTTGTAAGATCAGAGAACATGTGGACACAAAGCTGGCAACACCAATTCAGAAGAATGAGAGAATTTAATTGAGTGAGATTTTGCAAATCCATCTTTTTGAAATTATGCATGGTGTGGACAGAAGGTATAGATAAAGTTAAAGTAACACTGAGCTACATATTTGATCATTCTTCCATTGATAGAGTGAAGCTTTGTTTTCTATTTCATTCACTTTAAGGGAAGAGTAACATAGAAAATATTTCAGTGGTAGCCGTCTTAGTCTGTGTGGCAGGGTGACAATTTCCCTTGCAGCTGGGCCCGCAGGAAATCCCTCTCCTGCCACAGGCTCTCCACTATATGGAGCCACCTGCTTCCCTCTTTCATTATTTGGGTCCCCACCGTAGCCCGCTCAGCTCCTGCGTGGGTTTCCCTCCCCATCTGGATTCCCACCATAGCCCTGCCGGCTCCCCTGTGGGTTCCCAGGTTTGTCTGGGGCCTCTCTGCCCCCGACTGGTCCCTGTTTGGAGCTCCAGCTTTCCGTGTCCTTCTAGCCTGGGCAGTCTGAAACTGGGCCTCTTGGTCGGCACTCCCCCTTTTTCCTCTTAGGGGGCAGTGCCTTTTTAGATGGCCCTCATTGTGGCACTGGAAGCACCTCTTGTGCCTTCCCTTGGCCACGGCCTTCCCCTTGTCTTCAGGCTCAGCCCTTCCCTCAGGGCTAGCCCGGGCCCTGCGAGTTCCGTAGGGGCACTCCCTCTTCCGGCATCCAGGTTCCCCCCAGGCCCAACCAGTTTGGAGCCCCCCTGTTAACCTCACAGGGGGCACTCTCCCAGTTCCCCCTTCTCCGAGGTAGGGCCTAGCCTGGGCCCTGCGAGTCCCCTGAGGGCACTCCCTCTTCATGTGCCCTGGTACCCTATAGGTCCTCTTCATGTGTTCTGGTTCCCTACAGGTGCCTCCTCAGTTCCTTTCCTGTCCAGGTGGGGTCTCCATACCCCAACCCGGTAGGGGCACTCCCGTTGGAAGTGTCCGTCGTCCACAGGCAAAACAACTTTTAGACCTGGCACCGGCCTCCAGCCCCTTGTGAGGTCCATGTGCCCTCCCCCGCAGCAGCTGCAACAGTTCTGCTTACTGCTCAGCAAGCTGGGCCACACAGGCCCTCCAGTACCAGTTCATCTTTCTGTCTCCAAGTCTTTGATCTGGGCAATAGTCCCACAATCTTTGCCCTGCCCCTTGTATCAGGGGCAGACCGCAGTTGCTCACATTCTCCACCACATTTGGTGGGGCGACGACTCACTGGCGCAGCGCTTCCTGCTGGTCGTCTTGGGAATTAGCTCTTTCCAGCCCAGAGCGCTCTCTGCAGGCTGGTGTCTCCCCTGCCATTGGCCCGGTGTCCCTCCAAGACTCCGGTGCCCTTTGCCTAGGGGTTCTGGCCACCACAGTACCCCTTCGCTCTGGGTCTCCCCTCCCAGGGGAACCCCCAACCCTCTAAACCCACCTTCTCTCAGTGGCTACTACCAGTCATCATCTAGCCCTCGCTTCCTGTTGGCAAGCTGCAGTCTGTAAACCACTCATCATCAGCAAGGCGGGTTCGACCAGCTGCCTTTGCCTATCTCTGGGCTGCTCCTCTGCAGCCCTAGTACCTATTTGTGGGCTCTTAGGTTGGCCTGCAGCCTGGGGCTTTGCTAGGCTGGAGCTCCCCAGCTCCCTCTGCCCTTCCCCAGCACTGCTCCACCCTAGGTATCCTCCTCAGCTTCCCAGGCAGCCAGGTCCTTCTCTCTCTAGTAATCTAGAGAGAATGTGTCTCTTCTACAGCCTCTGGCCCTCAGCCCTCTTATTGGGCCAGCTGTGGTCTGATTGGGGCATGGCCCCACCTGTGGCTGCTTCCCCCAATCAGCCTCTCTCAGCCACAGCCTTCTCCAGGACTGATTTTAACCCCTTCAGGGCCAGAGCGGGGTAATCACCCCACTACAGACTGTATCAACAAAAAAACCGAGGAGTCCTTGTGGCAGCTTACAGACTAACAAATTTATTTAGGCATAAGCTTTCGTGGGCTAGAACACACTTCATTAGATGTCTGAAGTGAAAAATACAGGAGCAGGTATAAATACATGAAAGGATGGGGGTTGCTTTACCAAGTGTGAGGTCAGTCTAACGAGAAATCAATTAACAGCAGGATACCAAGGGAGGAAAAATAACTTTTGAAGTGGTAAGAGAGTGGCCCATTACAGACAGTTGACAAGAAGGTGTGAGTAACAGCAGGGAGAAATTAGTATTGGGGAAATTAAGTTTAGGTTTTGTAATGACCCAGCCACTCCCAGTCTTTATTCAGGCCTAATCTGTTGGTATCCAGTTTTCAAATTAATTCCAGTTCTGCAGCTTCACATTGGAGTCTGTTTTTGACATTTTTTTGTTGAAGAATTGCTACTTTGAGGTCTGTTATTGAGTGACCAGAGATATTGAAATGTTCTTCTACTGGTTTTTGAATGTTATGATTCCTGATGTCAGATTTGTGTCCATTTATTCACCTGCACATCTACCAATGTGATATATGCCATCATGTGCCAGCAATGCCCCTCTGCCATGTACATTGGCCAAACCGGACAGTCTCTATGCAAAAGAATAAATGGACACAAATCTGACATCAGGAATCATAACATTCAAAAACCAGTAGGACAACACTTTAATCTCTCTTGTCACTCAGTAACAGACCTCAAAGTGGCATTGATCATTTCCAAAGTTGACTGAAGTTCACTAGAGTGAAATGTTGGATTATTCTAGCGTGGGGGACATTGAATGAGAAACAAAGAATCTGTGTCATATCAGAATTTTCTAAGAATAATCTTGGATAAGTTAAAAATAGAGTTTCCCCATAGAGAACCAATAAAGCACAATAGGGAGAACCAACATCCTTTCAGAGGACCAGATTCTGGCGCTTCTTCACACTGAGTTGTACCTGAAATTCTCCAGAAACTGTTTTAAAAGATCGAATCAATGATAAACTAATCCTTATGACAACAATGAATAAATAACATTATGCAATATGATTGATTATAAACCACCCAAAGGATCATTTTAAATATGTTTAGGCAAATAAGCATACAAGTTTAGGTAGACTGTTCTAAAGTGACAATTTAGTACATGAACAAATCCTCTGTTTACAAACAAAAAAAAAATGAAAAAAGATGGCTGTGAGTGACAGCATCATGTTGATTATGGCCATCATTCTAAGGTCTATAGTAAATCAAGAAAATGACTATTTCAGAAAATAAGGTTGGTAATTTACTTAATTGCATTCTTTTACACCAGAAAGTTTTATAGATTTTCCATCAGGATAGTATATTTCCAAGGGATTTTACAAAATTAAATCACTAAATTAAAATCTAACATTTCCCATTGCAATATGCTTAATTAACTTTGGCCCAATTAAAACTAAATTAATGTCAATCATTTTCATGACCTTTTAGCAAAATATATAGAAATCAAACAACAGTGCAGTATACAATTTAAGCATAATAAAGGACTTATCGCACATATACTGTAAGTCTGGGAAACAATTAATTGTCAAAAGGATAAATAAATGGCAACAAGATTTTTCATCTAAAAGCATGTGGCAAAGCTCTTCAAGGAAAATTATATGTGTACGTGGAGCCAAGGTGAATATGTTAATGTTTTACCTGCTTTTGAATATTGTATTTGTTCAATTCTTGCCAGCAATGGAACTTAATACCTACAATTGTGTCATGGGTTTGGATTAGTAGTGGTAATGGGATGGATCCAACATATAGTCTAGTATGACACTGTATGTTGGCATTAGATCGGGTTGAACATCCAGGGCACCACTGAAGTCAATGACAAAGCTTCCCACAATGAAAGAGGGAAGTAGGTGGCTCCAATGGGAGTTTTGTCATTGACTTCAGTGGAGCCATGATTTCATTCCCAGTTTCTATCTGCCGCTGTTCTTGAGGTAACCTCTGTGCTTCAAGGAGAAGTCTCAAAGGCTATAAGTCAATCCTACTGAGGAACTTGAGGATGCATCTCAACCTCAGGTCTGATGCAAGCACTAAACTCAAAGACCCCGCAACAATCCTGTAGGTCATCATCACCAGCGTCCACTATGCAGAATAATGATTGAATAGTATGGAATGCATTCTAGATTTACCCTTAGTTTACTTATAGTTAGAGACTGCCTGGAACAGGAATTGCCTTTCTTGATCCTACATGGGACCTTCTCAATGAACTGTGGTATAAGGTGTTGTTTGGCTTGAGAAGCAACCACTGTTAAGTCCTGCTATCCATCATAAACTCGGGGCAAGCCATGACACAGACAATACTTTTGAAGTGCATTAGAGTGCATGTTGACTGGTCAAATCCAAAAGGAAACAGTCTTCTCCCAAGATTATGAGGCTGTAATTTGATACAAAATTTGTGGATTTATGGTGTGGTTTAGTGGTTCAGGGAGGAGACTGATGACCAAGATCTCTGTGTTTTATCCATAGGCACAGCCATTTTAAGGAATAAGGGAGATATGTACCTCCTCAAATGTGTACTATCCTATTGATGTCTACCCTTTAAAGCAGTTTGTGAATTTTCACTTCTGGTCCTTCCTTAGACCCCCATTTTTTAAATATGTTTATCTCTTTGGTTCTATTACTCAATTTATCACTTTGCTAGGTGGCCTAAGTCAACTCTTTTAGCTCTCTGTCCTCCAGTTTGCCAATCTTTCAAATTGGCATAACAGCATCTACTTCACAGGGCTGTTGCAAAACTATTAAATAATTAAAACCCAGCATGCTCTTTCATGCTGAATTAGCTGCAGTGCTGAATTAATACCAACACATATTGGATGGGCATGAATAGCACTGATAAATAAAGTCAAAGAGACCCTATGCATCCATAAAATGGTTTACTGGGCAATACTCCATGTTGTATTTTCTGTAACAGGATCACTGTTGAAATAACTGTTTCCCCCCCCCACACCCCCAAAATAGCTCCTCTATGACTAGGGAGTTCCGTACAAAGTGGACATGAAGAATTAGACTCTCAATGTTGTGTTTTGTTTGCATGTGATTCAAGCAACTTAAGGTTTGTTTACACGGGAAATGTTTTTCCCCTCACAATAACTTTTGTGTTTTTCAAATTAAAATGACCTGCATCCACATGTGACATTTAATGATTAAGGCCATATCAAAAGCTCTTAATTCTTGAGAATTAACTGTCCAGTTATTGTGAATTGGATAATCCACTTTGAAAGTGGATTAAATCAGTTGTGGAATGAGTTTAAATAGTCCTCCAACATCTATCCCACATTGCATTGTTTTACATCAGAATCAACCTGTCTGTTTACCTGTGTAGCCTCTACTGCTCTGGGGTCAGAAGCATGTGGAGGAATTTAAATTTCACCACTTTTGGAGTGGTATGTTCTGTGCCCCTGCTGTGGCCTGTCAGCTCCTACCATAACCCTGGGGTTGGAGGAGATCTGTGCCCCCTGCAGCCCCGGGACTAGAGGAGCTGTCATCTCCCACCATAGTCCCAGGATCTGAGGAGCTTGCTATCCCCACCTCAGGGCTGGAGGAGTTCACGGTCCCGCTCTGGCCCAGGGGCTGGAAGAGTTGTATGCCCCTACACCAGCCCCAGGGCCAGAGGAGTTCTATGCCCATGCCGATTCTTTGTGGGGGTTCTGCCCCTGCTTGCCCCCCCTTGTGCACACCCTTGTCTGGGATCATCTTGGCTGCCTGTCACCTCTCTATTCAAATGGTGGGACACAACCATGTTTGCCCCCATTTGCAATTGCAGACTCCTGGAGTTGCATATCTCTGTATTTTATTGTGGAGGTTCAATGAATTATATAGACTAGATGGATATCTCAGAATCAATCCTTTATAGAGGGCCTAGAGGCATATTTTATTAAATGTTGGTCACAACATAGTTTGAAATTGCTGACTTCAGAAATGGTTGTGGCCAACCTGAATTTTGACATTTAGATAATTAAACTTGCTAATAAATATGGCTGCCAAAATTCACCAGAAATGTTTGATATACCAACAGCAATCCAACTGTTTAGCATAATTCCTTTTCAAATCATTTTCTTGCATGCTTAATATTTATTTTATAGTGCATGATATGTTGTAGTTAGAGTAGACTTAACATAGAAGTTGTGGTGATAGTATTTTTTACAAATAGAGAGAGCAACAGTAGTTAGATAAGGTGGCAGCTTGTGACACTATAATTGGCTTACAGTTACAGCTGTATCATGGAACCGACAGTAAATCTCAAGAGATCCACACCAATTTCCTACTGTCTCTGCATTATTGGCCAAGAATCAAGTAAAGAAGGTGTTCACCTGTTTCATGCACAAGGATTACATAGAATAAGGAGGTAACCACCATTAGAAAGAAACTACAAGATGTCAAATACAGAGAGGCCATTGACAGAATCGAGTCCATCTTTAATTCAGAACGGACAGTATCAGTCATGTGGCACAGAAACTGTGGCACCCAGTACAGAAACTGTGGCACCCAGTACACTGACAAAAGCAAATACAGAGGTTACAGAAACCTAGAGCATGTGCAGCTGATGATCCCAATAAACACATCACGGTCCATAATACAAGACAGTCTACTTCTATGAAAACTATGAACTGGAGATTCTCCATGTTTTGTCAAGAAGTGCACCCTAAACAGAGACTCATCTCTGTAACTATATTAAAGTTGATTGAACAGATAATGAAGGCAGCTGCCTTTGACTGCAAAATGAGCATTTGTTTAGCTGGAGTAAATGATCTCATAGCTGCTCAAGTCGAGGACCACCTGACTTGTTGCATCCCGTTTATGTGATGGAAAAGAGTGAGGGCACCAAAATTTCTTACCCAGCAACGCTTTGGCTTCAAAATGAGATTCGGCATGCAGCCAATCCAGGCCAAGTTTTGGGGCTAAGGTTTGACTTCATTACTGCAATCTTGCACACAAATCTGGCATTGAAATTCCACAATCCTGCATCGGGCATAGACCAATATTCAAGGAAAAACTCCAGGCTCATATTGGGGATTTATTTCTATGTATTTCATTGCTTGATCGGACTCCTGCTGAGAGACAAGCACTCTTAGTTCCAGCCAAGTATAAATATGTACCTATCTCACAAGTGCCAGATTCCTGCCAAGATGATGAGATTCTAGCCCTATTTATCATCCCCAGGAAGTCATATTTCTGTCACTGGTACATGTTGTATTGAAAATTTGGGGAGCTATTTTGTCACACCCTTCCCACAAAGGTCTCTATGTCAATGAGGATAATGCAGCTGCTTGCATTCCAGATAGCTTATATATGTTACTCCTCCTGCTGTATGAAGGCCAATCTCTTCCTGAGGGCAATGTAGATTAAGAGAACCTTGAGAAACACGAATCTGTGAAATTCAAGGTGCTAAGTTTAGCTCAAGTTATTGTATGTGGTGTGAGTGGTGGGGAAAAAATGGACACCAAAGTACATCAGGCAACAAGGTCAAAACCACAGCTGCCAAGTTTCACACGGTAAATAAGCACCCCGACTTTCACAATAAGCCAAAAATCAGGCTAATCCCATTTCAAAACAAGGCCAAAACAAGCCAATTCCTAAGAACTACAACACTCTATGTGACTAGATCCCCTGGCATGCATTCTGGGACTGTGGTGGGCCCGCTGTGCACCCCTGACTCAGTCCCCACACTTTCCGGGAGCTGATTTAAAAAAAAAAAAGAAGCAACAAGCTACAACAAGCAACAAGTTACAAGCCAAACAAGCAACAAGCTACAAGTCAAAAACTAGCCAACAAGCAACTCACAAGCCAATTAAGCCAAAAACAAGCCCAATTTCTGCATTTTTTTCACACAGGTTTGGCATGTCTGGTCAGAACTACTTTTCAAATTTTCATCAGGCTGACCACTGCATTAATTAGGAAGCAATCCTAAAGGTGGACACACCTCTCACAGAGAAAACTCTGCAGACGATGGATTCTGAGAATGGTACCGTTATTCCTCCCAACCTGGTTCCCAGAAAGTTTGTTCAGCTGACAATATTGACATAAATGATGCTTCTTTGAAAGGCAAAATTACATTCCATACAACCTAAGCTGCTGCTTAGCCCTGATTTTTGAATCAAACAACAGCACACTCTGTGTCCCTAATGCATTCAACACAATCCTACCAGCCATGTAAGAAATGGTAAAGCTAAACCAGTATTCAAGGACCGTGTTTGCAAAGAGTGGTATGCTGAATCTGAAGAAAACTTCACTTTTGCAGTGAAGGCAAGAGCTTCTGATATGGCCTTTACCATTAAATTTCAAAATGAGAATATAAGATGTGGATGGACACATTTCAGCCAATTGCACTTGATAACAGAACCAGAAATAATTACCATTGGATACTTGCCAGTCAGTCAAGCTCCTGCTCATGATCTATACACCCTCAGTACTGTTGTATGGAGATGCAAACATAATTCATTAGTGCTTGGGCAGCAGTATGTGGTTCTAACTGTTGATGAAGTTCTATACTGTAAACAGGTGGAACTAAAATGGGACACACCAGAGTACAGATTGGTTTGTTCCATAAATAGGATGCATCCATGTCTCAATGAACTTTCAAAAACTTATAGGACAACAAACACAGGGTTCAGGGCTAGCAGATGCCTGGATTGGACAGAACAAGCTATGAATGGCAAGTCATATACCAGGGCAATGCAGGCCCATAAACTGATATTTCACCACTGTGGTGCCTGCTTCTTCCACAACTCTTGGACTTTATAGCAGTGCATGATCAATAATTCAAAGAGGATATCATCAAAGTCAGTCATAGTCATATGGCAAACTCATGACAGTTTATAATTCACAAAGATTTCAAAATCTCACCTCCATGTTTGTGACAAGCAAAGGTGCAGGTAGTATGAACTTCAGGCTTTGGTGGCTGTACATGGAAATGGTGGCCCTACTGTCTCAGTCAACAATGCCCAGAGGGAAGGAAATTGGGAGCTGCATCTTTTCACCTTCAAATCTATGCTGCCATTCTTCATGAGATATGACCACACAAACTATGCAAGGTGGGGTGCTGTAAAGGACTAGAACATAGACAGTCTGGCCTAGTGGTCACAGCTGGCCTGACGTCCACAAGTCAGGTAGTCAGTGAGCCAGGTTCAATAAGCAAGAGTCAGAGTCAAAGTGAGGCCAGAGATCAAAACTGGAGATTAGAAGTAATACCAGGCTGGAATCAGAAGGCAAGAGTCAGGGTCAGTCAGGCTGGGATAGGAGATCAGGAGAGATCTGGAGTTGCAGCAGGCCTGAAGTCAATGCAGTTACATAGACAACTTCCTGGGGCACCCTACAAGGTTAAATAGGGTGGTTGGTCATTCAGAGGGCCGCAGGATACTGGGTCCCTTGGGCAGTACTTCCTGCAGCACCCTACCTATTTTCTACAGTGCTCCCTGGGTGTGCCTCTGCACGGGTTTCTGGTGGCACTGTGTGAACATCAGCTGTCCCAGATGTCAGAGGGACATCAGCTGTCCCTGCAGAGCCAGGTTCTAGTGCCTGCATCCTTACCACCCCCCACACCTTCAGGGTGCCCTTCCTCTAGGTGGGTGTCAGACCTGGTTTATCCAGGTGGTCTTGGTGAAACCTTTTAATGAGCTCAGGGATATGGACAGGGGCAGTGGGTCCCCAGGAGAATTCTTCAGGACCATAGCCCTCACAACTGATTAGGTTGTATAGTCTACCCCTCTGCAGTTTAGAGTGGAAGATAGCATGCTCTTGGACCTGGGCTGGCTGTTGGGATCAATCGGGAAAGGGGTCATCTGTGTAAGCCTGCAGGAGGGGTACATGGAAAACAGGATGTACCTTAAGGGATCTAGGGAGCTGCAATTTGAAGGTGAGAGGGTTGATTTGCTGAAAAATCCAGAAGGGTCTGAGGAACTGGTGGTCTAGCTAGAGTGGCAGCCTATTCATACAGAGGTGTTTTGTGGCAAGAGAGGCCTTTTGACCCACCATGAGAGCTGGGCCTTCCTGGCACTGACATTCTGTGTCATACTTATAGTCCCTTTTTTTTCATCTTTGAGGCGGTCCTTAAGCTCCTCCTGGATATGGTGAATTCATTGGAGCCAGTCAGTGGCTGCTGGGTTGAGTGAGACTGTTGGCAAGGCCAGGCAGAAGCGAGGATGGAACCCATAATGTGCAAAGAAGGGACTTTGCCCTGTGGGGGCATAGTTGATATTGTTGTATGAGATCTCAGCATAAGGAAGAAGGGAGAATCAGCTATCTTGATGATAGTTGACAAAGCACTGTAGATATTGCTCTAATACTTGGTTCATCCTCTCCATCTGCCCATCTGTCTAGGGGTGGTATGTGGAAGAAGTAAAAGTGCAAACATCCATTAGCTGGAGTGCTTCACACCAAGAGTGTGAGACAAACTGCAGGCCTCAGTTCAAGGTGGTATGGTCCAGAAGCCCATGAAGACAAATCACATGAACCATTAGGAGTCAAGCCATTGTTTCAGCAGAGGGCAGGCAGTTACAGGGGATTAAGTGTGCCATTTTGGTGAGCTGGTCTACAACAATCAAGACCACTGGGTGGCCATCAGGGTCAGGGAGTTCTACTATTAAACCCAGTGTGATTGAGGCCCAGGGTCTAGGCGGGGTCTCCAGCAATAGTAGGGTGGTGTGAGGGGTTTAGTGTCTTGGTATGCCCACACAGGTCACAAGAATCAGCATAATCCTGGAGGTTGGCTCTCATATGGGGCCACCAGAAGAAATTGAAAACCAAGCATAAAGTCTTAAGGCGGCCAATGTGTCTTGCCAACATAGTATCATCACAGAGATGGAACACTTCTAGCTAAGGGGGGGGGCACCTCGGTGGCATGTATATGTGCTCATTAAGATAATAGATCCCATCCTGTGTGGAGCATTGCATTTTGGTTCTGGCTTTTATTTGCTCAGGCTGTTCCATCACCTCCTGAGCTAACTGATCATCCCACGAAGCAGACTGGATTGGATCAGGCAGGTCTTGGTGTAGAAGGAATCTGTGAGGTTTTAGGAGACAGTGTGGTTCTTGGTTAGGCTTCTTGCCCCGTTGGTAGTATTCCCCCTTTCAGGATCAGGTGTTGGCTCTCCCATTCCTAGTTCCTGGACAATAGGGGATGACAAAATCAAGCTGAGAGAAAAATAATGCCCACCTGAGTGGTCTTTGGTTCAAGACTCAAGCCTTATGCAGATATTCATGGTTCTTATGGTCAGAAAAGACTTGTACTGGATGTGAGGTTCCTTCAAGGTGATGGTGCCACTCCTTGAAGGCTGATTGTGAGTAGTTCCTTATCTAATGTCTCATAATTCCATTTGGCAGGGGTGAGTGCTCAGGAGTAGTAGGCACAGGGGTGCAACACTTGCTGTAGACCATGCCTCTGAGAGAGTATGGCCTCAATGGCTACATTGGAGGCATCGGCTTCCACTGTGAATGCTTGGGCCGGATCCAGGTGTACTAGAATGGGAGCAGTGGTGAAAGCAGCCTTGAGCTGTTTTAAAGCATCGTGAGCTTCAGGTGTCCAAACAAATCTGGTGGCCTGGCGGACGAGGTTGGTCTTGGGAGCTGTGATGCTATCTTAACAGGTTACCAGCTCTGTAATGCAGCTAGATCAGGTCACAACAAAAGGGCAATTCACTCGTATATGAATATCAAAGAAGAGTTCAGTGTGCCAGTGCCGGGTTTACAGTGGTGCCAGTGGCTCCATGGAGCCAGACCCATGCTCAAAAAGGGCCCCAGCCTGGTCTGCTTGCACTGCGCCCCGAGACCCCGCTGGTTCCCCCTGCCCACCACTTGCTCCTCTCGGCCTGCCTGCCAGCTGGCTAAGGGCTCCTCTCCTTCCCCTGGCCCCACTCCCCTGCTCCTCTCTTCCCCCTGGCTGGACCCCAGTCCACCTCTGGCTCCAGGCAGTCTCTGCTTCCCACCACCCCTGGAGCTGAGCCGCCTAGGAATGGTGCAGAAGCCTGGCTAGTCTCAGCCAGTTGGGGAGCGGGCAGAGTGGGGGGCTTGGCTGGGCCCTTCCAGTAAAGTGGGTCCTGAGGGAGCCCGCCTGGATGATCGCGCCACTCCTGAGGGCCGGAGCAATTCCTGGCAATGGGGCCAGCCCTGGCTGCTCTGCCAGTTCAGCCCAGCAGACACAGTCGCCTCCCAGCAGGGCCAGTAAGTGTGGCTGGGAGTGGGTCTCTGGGAGGCCTGGGTGGGTGCTGGGCTGTGAGGGGGTGGGGAAGATGTGTGTGTTGGGGCACTAGGGAGTGGGGGTTCTGTGGAGGATGCTGGGAAGTTGTGGTGGGGCTATGGGCATGGGGTGGTGTTGTGCAGGGCGCTGTACATTTGTGGGGCAGACTGAGGGGGCTCTGGCCATAGGGAGTCGGGGAGGTGTTGGGCAGGGGAGCTGTGTGCCGTGGCATGGGCCAGCCCCCGATGGGAAGGGGCATGCTGGCAGCACAGGGCCGGGCGGGCCACTCTGCATATGACAACTGCTGGTTTGTAAACAGTGCCCTTGCACTGGGCTAGGCAGAGCAGGGCCACCCCTGCCATACCATGCCCCTGGCCAGCCCCTCGTTCTGGGGACTGATCTCCCTGTGCCATACTCCATTGCCCCCATGGGGGCCCACAAATATGTTTGGCTCCGGGTCCATAAAAGGTTAATCTATGTGTCAATATGTATCCAGGTCAGTTCACTTGTGCTGATAGAAATCAAGAGAGATGTTGATTGTATTGCTTTCGTCTGCCTGTATACTGTACTTAATTAGCCTCAGAGTGAAATATGTGTTAGTGTTTAAATGTGAATTTACTTGATGTGTAAAGCTGCATGAAAAATAATGAAGAATTGTTTCTGGCTATCACATTGTGTTTACAGTATGTTTACTCATTGGAGACTGGAGCCTTAGAAATTTAAATGAAGGAACATGTTGAATTCAAAGTGTGGGTTGTTGTGTGTACAACAGTTGGGACTCTACGGACCCATGCAGTGCTGGAAGCACTTTCCAGACTGTTTTCAACTCTAAGAAGGAACCATGGGAGCTATTCTGCATCTCTGATCTACGTGGCTGCTGTCAGGGGGTGTTCCAGATACAAGACAGGTCCCTAAAACTATTTTGGGCAACCCTGAGAGACCCATGGGAAACTAGCAGATACCACATCACTGCTATCCTTTGGACTTACAAACTTTGACTCACCTATTATGTATTTTACCTGCTTTAACTTCTCAATAATTCTAATTTTTTTAAGCTAATAAATCTTTAGTTTCTAAATAAATTAGCTATCAGTGTTGTTTTTGGTGTGAGATTTGGGCATCCACTGACCTGGTATGAGTGACCGATTCTTTGTGGTTGGAAGAACCTAATGTGTGGTGAATTTTGGTTTTAATAACCTTTCATCATAAAGTCCAGTTTGCCTGAGTGGAAGATGAGCGGGAGAGCCTAAGGGGACTGTCTGTGACTCCATGGTAAGGCTAAGATAGTACTCCAGGAGTGCACACTTGTTACTGGCTTGGTGAGATCTAATTATAGAGTATACCACTAGTTTGGGGTATTACAGAGTTTGCTGACATTCTGACATAAGATTGGCACTCTCAGTTGTGAGCCACATACTAGGCACTGTGGCAGGGGCTATTTGCCCTGAGAAGTCTGGAATGGTGGTCAGAATTCGCAAAGCCCAAGAAGCACTGTAACGTCCGAAGGGACCCGGGCACTGCTGTACTTATCTAAATCCAGAAATGGGATTGTTTGGTGACACACTGGGGAAAAGGCATGCGGGGGGGCTTAATCCTATTAGTATTTTTCATAAAGTTTAGTGCATTCAAGGCAGTTGCTGAGAATAATCTGAATAGTGAGGAACCAGTGCTCTTCTGTTAAATAATGATTATATTTATAACAGAGGGCCAGATGTTTTCTCACTAATCAAAAGTCCTGTTTGTGTTGCTTAGTAGTGATTGGTTACTATGATCCCCTGTCTGAGATAACCAGGTTACTTGGTTTATTGGCTTCTTTCTGGGCATTCATCTGGAAGGATGAATCTGAGATTCTCTTTATAGTCTGCATTGTTAGATGCCCCACTTTTCTTTTCTGGACACTGAAAGCCAGATTCTGTACTGTACTTTTCAGGAGATCATCATCATCATCACACCGATAACCGCACTGGACATTGGGACACCATCACTGATGAGCAATCAACCAATTGTCTCCACCCCTCCACCTCCACCCACATGATTGTGTAACAGTGCTTGAATCTCCGCAAAGTCCATTACTGTCCACTCTTGTCAGTCCATTACTTCTTCTGTCTACCTCTTCTTCATTTTGCCTGTACTGTCCCTTGGAGGATGATCTTGGATAGGCCAGATGATCTTGTTAAATGGCCATATCACTTCAGCTTGCACTTATTCACGGTTGTCAGGAGGTCTTCATATGACCCAGCATGTTGGGTGATGATGTTAAATAAATTAATGGAAATATCCTATCTCCTAGAACTGGAAGGGACCTTGAAAGATCATCGAGTCTAGCCCCCTGCTTTCACTAGCAGGCCAAGTACTGATTTTGCCCCAGATCCCTAAGTGGCCCCCTCAAGGATTGAACTCACAACCCTGGGTTTAGCAGGCCAATGCTCAAACCACTGAGCTATCCCTCCCCCATGAGGTATTGTGCACCTCTTCATTAGTGATGTGGATGAAGTAGGAGATGTCCGGGATTTTACGGAAGTATCTCATCTCTACTACCTGTATTTTCCGTTCAAGTTCCGCTGTAAGGGTCCATGTCTCATACACATACAGAAACAGAGATGACCAATGCATGCAGCAGTTTCAGTTTGGATTCCAGGGAGATGTTCTTATTCCTCCAAATTGGCTTTAGCTTTGCCACTGCTGCTGCTGTTTGTGCAGTTCTTGCCAGAATTTCTGCCTTTGCTCCTTCTCAGTGATGATTGCCCCCAAATACTTGAACTATTTCACTGTCTCCAGCTCTTGTCCACTGATAGTGATATGTGAGTTGATCCTATCATGTTTGTTTGTCATCAGCTTGGTTTTCTCTGCACTGATTTCCATGCCACATTTTGCGGAGGTTTCATACAATCATTTCACAAGGTTGGCAAGTTCATCTTCGCTGCCTGCCAGGCTGTCAATGTCATCAGCAAACCAAAGATTTGAGATTGTTTGCTTCCCAGTGCTGACTGTGCATATGTGATCTTCTAGGGCATCAGTCATTATGGCTCCAAGTAGATGTTGAACAGTGTGGGTGAAAAAAGGCAGCCTTGCCGGACTCCAACAGTGGTGCAAAACCACTCTCCTATTGTGCCATTGACCAGAACTGCCCTACTGGCCTTGGCATACAGTTGTTAATGGTAAGACTAAGCTTACAACCAACATTGTACTTCTTCATGGTTGCCCAGAGAGCTTTGTGCCATACTCTGTCAAATGCCTTCTTGAAGTCAATGAAGATGTGGTAGATGTCCTGCTGGTGTTGTAAATACTTCTCACATAGAACACAGAGGTTGAAAATCTGTTCTGTGGTACATCTTCCAGCATGAAAGCCAGCCTGTTCTTCAGTGATGATATTCTCCGCTTGTGGCTTCAATCTGTTCAATATGACTTTCAACATCACTTTGCTGAGATGGCTAATTAAGCTTATGGTCTGGTAATTTTGACAATTGCAGGTCGCCTTTCTTTGGCACAGTGATGATTAGCGACTGTATTCATGTGGAGGACCACTCATCAGTCTGCTAGATCTTGTTGCAGATCTTGGTGAGTACATCTATTACTATTTCTCCTCCGAATTTCATAAGTTCAGCTGGGATGTTGTCAATGCCTGTAGCTTTTCCGTTCTTGAGTGATTTCACAGCTGTCTCCACTTCTTAACGCAGTATTGGAAAGTCATTCTCCTTTATTGAATCTGGGCTGTTTAGGACACTAGGATTTCTATTTGTCTGGATTTCAAGGGATATTCATGTACATAAGCCACTGTAAGGGACTGGTACGTAAGCAGTCTGGCTGGTCTAGTGGTCATAGCTGGGCTGGGGTCCACACATCAGGGACTGTAGTCAGTGATCTGGATTCAATAAGCAAGACTTGGGGTCAAAGTCAGGCTGGGGTCTGAGACCAGAGATCAAAGATAATATCAGGATGGATTCAGGAGGCAAGAGTCAGGGTCAGATTCAGGCTGGGATCAGTGACCAGAGATCAGGAGACAAGGTGAATTCTGAAGTCACAGCAGGCCCAAAGTCTGTGTGCTTGCCTGGACAATTTCCTGGGGCACCCTTCAGGATTAAATAGAGTGGTTGTTCAGAGGGCCACAGGGTACTGTCACTTTGGGTCTCTTGGGTCATAGTTCCTGTGGTGCCTACTCTCCATGGTGCTACCTTGCTGTGGCTCTGCATGGCCTCTTGGTGCAACTGTGGGAATGTCAGCCACCCCAGGCTCTGCAGAGTCCAGTTCTACTCCCTGCATCCTTACAGGTGCCTTTTAAATTACAAAAAGCATCAGCTACAAGCTGAAGTGCTCAAGGAGTTATAGCAAGGAAACTTTGTAGTCAAAAGATCATGTCAGAAGTTCAACCAAGTGGACCCTGATCAGAGTCAAGAGTGGCTTAGTGACATAGGAAAGAAAGGTGAATTTGTAGGCATCACTGAGATTCGCTCAGCCCTCAGCAGATGGGCCTAGTCTTACAACACAAGTGCCCATATTGAAGCAACCACCAGAGCCATGTTGCATGTTGGCTTGAATAACTAAAAGTTATTCACAACAGGGGAAGAAAGGCAAGAAAGAAAAATAACAATGAAGATGAGGATGCACTTTTTATGAACACTTCAAAGATTCAAGTCTTTTTCTGGGGAGGAACCACCTACTTCACTGCAAAATATTGCAACATAAAAGCTGACTAATGAAGTCATACAAGATGCACTGTTGAAAGCAAAGATCCTAGGACAAGTGCAACTTTGTGGCAAATGGCTTATGACACAAGAGGGGAGTCTGGACATGCACACAGTCATGATCCATCTCCAAAACATATTCCATGGAATATTAGGTGGAGAAAGAAATCAAAGGAAAGGCCTCAACTATGAAGGCAGACATATTCTTCAGACACTAATTGCAGCCTGTGAAGATGACAGGACTGTGAATTTGCAATAGATTTTGAAACATGTGTTAATGCCTGTTCCTTTGGCATTAGCACAGACAAATGACACTCTAAGGGCCTGTCTTCACTACCAAGGAGATTGACACTGCTGCAATTGATGCAGCGGGTGTCGATTTAGCGGGTCTAGTGAAGACCTACTTAATTGACAGCAGAGCACTCTCCAGTCAACTCCGGTACGCCACCTCTCCGAGAAGAGTAAGGTAAGTCGACAGGAGAGTGTCTCCCATCAACTCAGCGCAGTGAAGACACCACAGTAAGTCGACCTAAGCTATGTCAACTCCAGCTACCTTAGTCATGTAACTGGAGTAGCGTAACTTAGGTCAACTTACCCCGGTAATGAAGACAATCCCTAAGAAGAGGCACAAAAGCAATACTGGGTGGTGTACTGACAGCCGATGTCCACTGCCCACCAACATTACCAATGTTGGGAAAAGCTATCTTGTGATAGATGCACAAACTTTGGTACAAACCATAGGAAAGCTATCTTGTGATAGATGCACAAACTTTGGTACAAACCATAGGAAAGCCTTCCAGAGCCAATACATTTGGACACCTTGCAGAAATACTTGTAAAAATCAATATTAGAACTGAAGCAGGCTTCCACAGAATAGACATTATGTTTGACAGGTATTACAAAGAATTTATTAAAGGTAATACAAGACAAAAATGCTTAACATACTCAAGACCCATCTGGGGAGTGGTGGAAGGCAGAAGGCCTCTTCCAAGTAACTGGATAATTTCATTGCATTTCCAGAAAATAAGAAGGACCTTGCAATATTTTTATCTGAACAACTAATGACACAGGCACCACATGTTAAAGTCATCATTCTGGCTGGGGGCTTTCAGGATTAGGCTCGAGTATGATGCTCGACAGCAACAGTTGACATCAATAAGCCGTGCACTCATCAGGAAGAAGCAGACACAAGAATGATTTTACAGTGTGTCCACAGTGATACTGATAATGTGGTTGTTGCAGCCCAGGAACACTCATGTGCTTATTCTTTTTCTGGCTCTCTGTAGCAAAATGATAGGTAGGTAGCTTAGGATGGGAGCTGGCACATCAAAGAAAGCAGTGTACTTTCCTGTTCATGCTATTTGTGAAAACCTACATTATGAACCCAGTGTTCTGGAAACTCTGCTCCCATTTAATACCCTGATTCGTTGTGATGCTACCTCTTTTATGGCTAGATACAGCAAGAAAGCTGCATGGAAAGCTTTTCAGTGACACCATCAGTTCTAACACACCTTAGACTGGGTGATCTGAACTCGGAGAAGGTGAAAAGTGCAGAGGAGTTTATTTGAAAGACATATGGCTTGCCAGAGGTTCAGAGCACTGACAAAGCACATCATTTTGTTCACATGCTTGTGGTCATCAGAAGCTCTGCCCAACAAATGATGCTCTTTTCTTCTAAAGAGAGCTCATTTCCAGGCACTACTTTGGAGACAAGTCCAATGCCCAAATCCAATACTTCCTCTTCCAAATACAGTGGGTGGGAAACAGGAAGATAGAGGTCTACTGTCACAGCTCATGTCATTGCCACCAATACCAGCAGACTGCCTGGAGGCAGTAATCTGTGGCTGCAGAACAAGGTGCAAACGTCAGATATGCAGTTTCAGGACAGCACAACTTGTTTGTACAGGAGCATTTAAATGTAGAGACCTGGAGTGAGGCTGTGTCAATGTTATACTTACAGGTTAAGGACAGTATTATCAAATAAATGGATGTGTCATAAAAAGTAAACTAATAAAATGTTGATTCAATCTATTATTGTATAGCAAAGTTTCTTGAAATAAGCACACATGTTAATGTTGTTCTAACTTTTGTGCATTAAAATGTTTAGTCATGAAAATATTTTCACTTGTTTTAAAAATAGATGTTTTTAGAGTATGTCTTGTATTTCTTCTGATAGCTAAATCAGCTGTGTAAGTGGGTGCAGACTCACCCAGTGGCACCTCCTGCTGGTTGTCCATGGGAATTAGCTCACCAACCCTCTGGAGCGCCCTCTGTCGGCTGGTGATCCACTATCGCTGGGCCCCCGTGTCCCTCCCAAGCCCCTTTCTCTGGGTTGCTGCCCCCTGCCAGTACCACCACACTCTCAGGTTCTGGGTCTCCCCACCCAGGGGAACCTCCACCCACTAACCCCACCTCACCTCAGTCTGAGCTACTGCCAGACACCATCTAGCCCCACTCCCTGGGGCAGACTACAGTATAAGCCACTCATCACAGGCAAGGGGCTTTGGACCTGCTGCCTTCCTCTACTACCCGGTACCCTTGTAGGCCTTAAACCAGGCCTTGCAGCCTGGGGAGTTGCCAACCAGGAGCTACTCTGGCCTTCCCCCAGCTCTGCTTCACTCCCAGTACCTTTTCTGCTAGGCAGCCAGGCCCTGCTCCCTCTCAGACTAGAGAGAGCCTTCTGAATGCCTGGCTGCCCTGACCTTTATAGGGCCAGCTGGGTCTGTTTGGGGCGTGTCCTCCAGCTGAGACTGCCTCCCAATCAGTCCAGCTTTTCTCTCAGCCCTCTCCCAGGGGTGACTTTAAGCCCCTCAGGGCAGGAGTGGATGTCTACTCCGCTACAAGCTGCTATACATTTGTTTCAAAGTACTAACACCGAAGTTATAAGAGCCATGCTCTTTCATGGTTGTATAACATATTAAAATATTTCTAATACCTCTTTCAGATATGAAACTGAAATTCAACAGCTTTATAAAAGGATGTGCATATTATTTGATCACTTTTATTACATTCTACAGCTTATTAATATTCAGCTGAAGTATGTTAATCCTGAATGAAGAAGAAATAAAGGTTTACACTTCAATGATTTCCATGTGTTCCTTTGTTCCTTTGTAGAGGCCTTTATACACAAGATACAGCTTGATAACAACCATATATGGATTCAGCCCACCCTCATTAGCTTAAAAAGACTTATCACCAATTTTTAACAAAAAGCACTTCTTGCAGGTGACATTTCTAAAAACTCAACTAGTTACAGCCATCTCCTTGGAACTATACAGGGGTCCTGGATTTCCTGGGCATCTGGGGAGAAGAGATGATGCAGGTTTATCTTAATAACAGCTGCTGTAATAAACATATATATAAGCAAATTGCTCTACAAATAACTGACAAGGGTCATTTGTGGAACGCTAATCAATGTTCTTGGTAAACAGTAATTTATTTTATGTTTTTATGTTATTAAGAAGTAACATTGATTATTTTGACATCATATTTTTTCACTGAGTGCTTTATGATGGTAATCTTGCCTGATTACTCATTGTTTTTGAAGAGCGATAATTAGAATAGGTGTATAAAATAGCTTGTATTCTATATATTTTAAAGCATTTTTGATGCTTTTGTTTTTTATACAGAGGAACAGCAGTCTCTTCATTTAATGAAAAGGAAGAACAAGTACCACAGATCCCATTAGAGCATGAAAAACACATGTAATTGACTAAATATTTTGAAAATATTTCCCACTGTGAATAAAATGCCCTGCATATGCATCAGAAAGCTAAGATCAGAGTATAGGAGTCATAACATTTGAAGATACTCTGGGTTTGTAGTAAAAACAAATTTAAAATTGTTTTAAATAGTCTTGTTTTCAGTTTGCTGAAGTATGAGAAAGTAGCATCAACACTAAATCATTTAAATTATAACATCTCTTGCTTCATGTTTCTAATATTGCTACAAACTTTTAACCCAAATAACATTTTCCAATGATGTGTTGAAGAGCCATATCAAAAGACTTGCAGTGATCTAATTTGGATTCACCAAATCAAAAGTAATTATGACTACTCTTTAAACATCAAAAACTGATTGATTCTAGCTACTGAAGTGTCATTTCATTTTTTTAATATAGTAAATATGTCAAGTGAAGGATTGCATTAACTTTTCTTTAAATATAACTTAGATATAATGTCATTAAATGTAGCTACATTCTATCACAGCAATATTTGAATATAAGATTGAAATCGACCTAGAATCAAACCAAGTAGATTCTTATATTGGCCAGAGAGCTTCCCTTAAGTAAGAACTAGGTATAGAGGTTTGGTTTGATTTTTGTTATTATTAGACCTGGTCAGAAAAACTGACTTTCAGGAACACAGGCAAATTTTTCACAAATAATTTCACAAAAATTAATCCTGTTTTTCGATCAATTCTAGAGCTGATTGAAAAGTCTTGAATTTTAAAAGTTTTGGACAGAAATAAAGGGACAAATTTTGTGGGGAAAAATTCATAAACATAAAAAAAATGTTCCCATTTTTCAACCAGCATTAATTATTATGAAATATAGAAAAGGAAAATGAGGTAGTTGTGGAATTATACAAGAATCGGTTTGTGTCAATTGTATTCTTCAGTGACTAATGGAATTTCCAACAACCTCCAAGTGCATAGCCAGGACATGATTCCCATCTCTGACTTTGCATAGACACATTAAATCAATTTTCTTACAGTTGAGGATCAGATCTATAACTCTCCAGTTTACTCACACAGTTTACCAGAATACCAAATTGATGAAGACACAATTTACAAACTGTAGAAATCAATATGGTAATATTTACTTGTAAAACCAATCAAATTTTCTAAAAATATATAGAAATCAGTTATAATTAAGATACACAATAAATCTGTAATTATTTTACACTAAAATGTTGGGGTCTTGTGCATGAATGATTTAGATATACAGTAATCTAACATGGTTACCCTTATATTTAAATAAACTGATGTAGGTATCAGACTTTAACAAGAATCTTATAAAAATTATTCCTAAACTCTGAAACAGTTCTAACAATACAGTTCAACAGTAACACTGCAAAGGAAATGAACTTATGTGGATGGATAAAAAGCAAACCTTAAATACATTAAGCACAGACTTTAAGAGCCGGATCAAGGTCCCATGGAAAGACTACTATTGACTTACTCTGGATTTACAGTGCTAAGAGAGCAGAATTGGGTTCATGGACTGTGAAACTATAGTTGAAATCACTAATGAGTAGACTATGATTTAAACTACCTGTCCAGACAGTATCTTACAACACTGTGTGTGCTATCTGGACTTAGTCTGACAGGAGTATGGGCTTGATTACAGGAGTATTTTGTGCTTTTTGAAGTCAATAACAAAACTCCCATTGACTTCAAAGGTGCAGGTCAGGCCTTTAGTGGGCATGCATACTTATTTCCCATCTGGGATAAGTAATGGGTAGAATTCCCCCCTGCACACACAACACATATGAGAGTGCCGCTGAGCTCTCACGGGGTGTTTCAATTTACTGTGAGTATAAACTAGCAACAAATTAGTCCCCAGGGGGAAGGGAGAAGTAGGGAGGAATTTGCACCTCAGAGAAGACTCTCTCACTCTCAATCACAGCACTTCCCAGAGCTAATTCTGAGGTGGTAAAACTTATGCACCAACCCTACTTAGGGCTGTGCCTAAGGGCGGAATATAACCCTAAGAGTACAAATACATAGAACCAATCTCCTAACTCTGAATTCTTGGGTCCAATATCTACATTATTGCTCTAATGGGTTAACTAGTTTGAAATTTCTCCCCTTCCTTTAAGTGAGGTCTATGAATCAGCAAGCCAAGAAGTGAGGAACCAGACAGGTATTTTCATCATGTTTTATGCTGCAAATCTACATTGTGTTCAAGCCATTGTAGAAAAGATTCTGTTTTGTATATGCACAAAGAGACAATTAGTGCTGGATTCAAATGAAAGCACCAGCAGGAAGGCAGTTCAGTTAGCATGAGCATCTGTTGATTTTCCTTGTGCCTTATCTTTAAAATGCAACAGTCTTTGAGAACATGGTGAATGGGGACCATAAAACCTTGCAAAAAAATCCTTATCTACTTCATAGCGCTGATATTGTTGGTTTAAAATGTTAGACTAATGAAAAGGACAGATTTTATTTTTTTGGAACAAAACAAAGTGATCATCAAAAATATTGTTGATGTCCCAAGGCATCCTAATGAAAAAGTATTTGAATTATATCCCCATCCTGTATTCATCTGTAAAAGTAAGCAAACAGCTCATAGCCAACCATTTGTCCTTAACTCTGAGACGTGTTTATTCAGATTAGAGGCTGAGAGGCATAGGCTCTCATCCAGATTTATCAAATGGAATTGGTCACGGCTACTGAAATCATCTTGTTGTTTTTTCCCCAGTTGTTTTAAAGTGATTTATTTATTTCAAAAAGCTTTTCGTTAATTTCTTAGGAGCTGGCAAAAAAAATTATTATAGAACAGAGCTCATTTCTATGAAAACAGGCTCATTACCATGCCAGCGGCAGAAAAGTGTTGACACTAGTTTCATGCTGGCAAATGAAGTCCCATGGAGTTTGTGTCACTCTGGCTTCCAATGGAAGAATATCCATGTGAACAATTAATGCTTTGCTTGCTTGAACAGCAGGACAAGTGCTGATCCACATATAGCAACAAGTCCTGGAGGATCAGTATAATACTTAACTCAATAAATCGGAAATGGGGAATATTGCAGGAAGTGATCTGGTGCAGGAAACCTAGTTTGTATATGTGCGCAAGTTCTTGTGTCCTGGCTTACATGAAACCAATAAGAATTTATGTTCATTTTGGTGTTTGCATGTACTGAATGGATCTTCCAAATACGTTTGAAGTTCTCTCCTTCTTCACAAGCTACCGAGACAATTTAGTTGCTTCAAAAATATAAAAGATACATATTAAAAATGAAAATAACTGGAAAATTACAAAATAAATATCTTCATTTCAAAAACCAGTAGAGATTGCTTGAATTTAACCTACCCATGTAAGCCTAAGATCTTTGATTTTTGTGTGGGCAGTGTAAGATATATGTGCTTGTGGTATTTTGTAAATAATATCAAATGTACATAACCACAGATCTTCAATTGGTACAGCTTGATGTTACTCGTACTAGAACTGCAACAATTTACAAAGGTGAATGTCTGGCCCTACATTATTATTGTACAATTCTAACTGGGTTTTGTTTGAGTATGTAAACACAAGAAAGGCAAATATTTTCATTTCCTACTAATATCACTTCAGCAGATTTAATTTTTTTTGTTCCTCCTTTAGCACTTATGATCCTGAATATACAACCTGCGATCTCGTGTGTCAATAGTTAAGATATCACAATCTTTTCTGAGGGCATATATTCTGATGTCAGAAATATAAGGATTCCCATATTCCCAGAAAAGAGTTTATTTACATTTTAGGGAAACTGTATGAGGAAATGTAAAACCTTCCAGCCTGTGTTATACAGCAGGTCAAACTAGATGATCATTATGATTAATTCCAGTGTTAAAAAAAAATCTGTGAAAAAAATTGATAAAAATATTTGTGGAAAGCAAAAGCATTGTGAATAGTACCTTGAATAAATATTTTTAATATTGCACACCAGAAATGATCTTGCAGCTATCTTGAAAATATTTATTTTATTTTCACAAATAGCAAATGATCATACCAACTCAAGTTCATGAAAATTGTTAATATGCTAATATTTGTCCACATGCACAATTACAAATAATGAACAAATTTGTAAAATTCATACTCTGTTATTGGATAACTGCAGCCAGAAGAAATGGCAGCATTCAGATAAATTAATTGCAACAACTAATTTGATCATCACTAGAATTTACACTAGACCGAACAAATAATGCACAATTAATAATTTAGTAAATGAATGTCACCTTTTTTCCCCCTCACTAGTTCTTCATGAACAGGGCTCCCAAGCCAACCAGCGTATGGCTTTTGGCTGCATCCAAGCAGGTAAATAGACATGCTGGGGATTGTATTTCTCTGTTGTTGAAACCCTGTCATAGGTGCACAGATCCCATGCTGTGTCAGTCGCTAAAGGGTTAATAGGGAAACTGCCTGCCTGCTCAGCTGTGGCTGATTGGTGGCCGCATGACAGCTGCAGAGATAAAAGGGCTGCAGAGTGGCAAGATGGCTGCTAGAAAGGCTGAGGAGCTACTGGAAATAGTAACCTTTAAATGCAGATAGGTGAGAAGCTGACTCTGAGCATTAGCCTGGCAGAGAGGTATGCTAGGAAAGCAGGCCAGAGAAACAGGAAGGGGTTTAGAGATATTGGTGCTAACCACTTCATGCAGGGTCCCTGACACTGAACCCAGAGAAATGTGTGGGGCTGGGCTCCCCTATCAAACCCAGCAAGGGAGTTTATTAAGGCCTTGAATAAGTGAGGTATACATGAAGAGGCCAGGCACTATATGCCCTTCATCTAGGCTAGTTGGCCTCCTGATGTAGTGGGCTATCTCACCCTGACAGTGGAAAAAACAAGTAATGACTTGTCCAGAGGGCTGAGTTTATACCAAAAAGAAATAAGTGGGCTAGATGGTGATTGGCCCATTGCAGAAAGAGGGAAATTGAGACAGAGTTGCTGTGTTGCCTGGTTTTGCTGCAAAGGGATTCTGATGATTTGAAGGTGACTTCTGATAAGCCCCCTCTCCCCCTGCAGCATTCCTGGTTGTCTCAAGGAGGGCTGGGCCCTTTTACCTTTCCCTAGTGGCCCTGACTGATCTATTCATAGACTTCAGGGAAGCTGCTTAGTCTCCTTCATTCAATTCCCTTAGGACCAGGCTACTCCAGGCTGAGGTGAGCCATTCAGCCAGGAATTGAGCATCCACCTGATTTTGTTTCTAAAGATCTCATTTATGTAGTATAGGTTCAGCTGTTAGGGCTTGCAATGTTCAACATAGGGTCTATCTATGTATTTTGGTTCTAAGCAGGTAACCTATTGGGCTCAGAGAGGAATTGTCCTCAGGCTAGTCTGGAAGCTGGATGTGCTGTTCACAAAGCACTCATTGGACTGGGTTAAAGTGTTAGAGTAAGTGCAGTAATTTGTTTGGACGTATTAGGGCAGGGAGCCAGTTTAGTAATGGGGGAGTAAAAGCTGTTCACCTGCCCAAATCCCATGTATCAACTGGTAAGTTTTGATTCACATAAAATGGAGGGCTTATAAATATAGTACAGTCTGGGGCATCTCTTGTGTTCGCCCTTATTATTCATGCAGGATGGAGGTGGCTAAGGGACATCTTGTTTGCTTTTATTTGTCTAGATTAATTGAGTGATGAATTTTAGTTTCCAGAGCATGTATAAGAAGGAAAAAAATGTCAGTGGTAATTATCAGAAACAATAAATATCACGCTAGCTTCAGTTGAACAAAAGTCATAAATGATATATCCTCTGGCAATCAAAGTCTCAAATCAAAAATATTGTCACAACTTGCAGGGATGCAGGACTGATTCACTTTATCTGTTTGAGGGTAAACTCCCACCATTTAATATTGTATTATTCATTTTTTTTTCTAAAGTGGGAGGGGAAGGAATCTTTCTGCAAGCTAGGGGAGTGGAGTGGGAGTATTGGTGGCAGACGAAACCTGAAATAAAATGATGAAAATAAAAGTGAAATAAACTGGCCCAAGACAAGAATAGATGTTCATTGAACAGTTTCCTCTATCATGTTCTTGTATGTATTTAATCTAATCCCAGGCCCCTGACAATGGGAGTTTGCTACTGCATGTGACTTGCTCCTCTCGCCCCCACCCCCAAGCATCTAAGTTAATTCAGAACACATTTCCCATCAATTTTCAATGGGATTTGGGCTCCAAAATCATTTCTGTGCTTCTGAAAATACTACCCAATGGCTTCTGTGGGGCCAGGATTTTGCCCAGAGAGAGTTATTCATAAGTATGTTCAAAGTGTTTGAGCTGTGAACAAAATTAAAGCAATTTTTCTTATATTTTGAACCATTTTACAAAACCTGGGATGTACACCAGTTGCTCCTTGCAATCACTCTTCCTCATTTGCTTACTTCAGAAACAGTTCGTTTGGCTGATGTAACGTTTTAGAAAGATAGCATCAGAAATATACTTACTCTGTTTCAGAAGGGAAAATAGGCTTCTTGTGAAGTTTCAGATATAAAAAGGATTGTCACTAAAACTGAAATTTAAGTGTTACCTAACCACATTTAAAAACTACATAAACAACAAAAAGCTAAAAGCAAATAGGTACATTTAAAAATGGGTTAGAAAAATTGGCCACAGAAATTGTAGGAATGGCTCATATTATAAGACTAACATTTAACAGTATATTCAATACTTTCAGGTTTTCTTCGTTCATGCATTGTAGGCAACTTTAAATATAATTCAGTTGATTCTTTTATACTTTGTTGTTGTTTTAAGCCACAAATTGAGAAATGTCAATATGCAAATATACATTGACCTTGGCTTATTCAGTGAACAGAGAGCTATTCAACTAAAAAACTTCAAATATACTGTTCTGTTCCTTTATTAACTAAGCATTATCCAGGAATCTGATTAGCATTAATTTACATTAAGGTGTACAAACTGATTTTTAGTGAGTATTAATTCTGCAGTTTAAATACTTTATAAAATTCATAGTTTCATTTGTTTTGTTTGGGTGGCCTAAATTGGGCATCTCCATCATCTCTAGGATTTGTAGAGATATTGTATGCTACAGGGGTTCTCACCTTCTCATTGAATTATTTGTGACGTCAAGTAATTAGATTCGTGGTCCTCAACTGTTCATTCTTCCACCTTCCATTTTCTTTATAGTCCTATTCTGCTTCATTCTTAGCGGCACCCTTGATTATGAATTCACCCTAGAAGCAGAAGGCACATCAGCCTCGGGACTATAATGTAACTTCATAGCTAATAATAGTACTGAATACATGTTCTTTCCTCTTACTATCCAACTATTAAAAAGGCCAAGAACATGTAGAGACAAGTGCTAAAGAATTTGTAGTGCTTAGCAGTAGTCCTGGTGAGAGTCCCAATGCCCATGTTATCTCCCTAATGCTCAGGCTGAGACTGAAAGAATCAGAAGAAACTATACTGTAGGAGGAAGAGAATGCCCACTTGCCCTCTGAAAGCAAGAGAGGAAGCAATGTACAAAGAAACCAAAAAATAAAACCAAGTGAAATTGTGCTGTGGGGCCATCTGAAAAGCCCTTTTCTTCTTGTGGTTCCTTCAGCTAGTACAAGGCAAAATCAAATGTGTATATTACCAATATATTTATGTATCTAAAATCATTTATATTTGACTGTAAAGTATCTCTCTCCTCTGACTCTTAGTATGTTACTTGTCTTTTTTGATTGCAAGTTCCTAGAGACAGAGACTTTGTCTTCATATTTATTTGTAGAGTAGCTATTTTTTTATTTGTAGAGTGCTAAACATACTGGGGCCCCACCTCTTCTGCTCAGCAATGCACAAGAGCTTCCAGGATGAATACTTCAATCAGGTTTTTTTGCTCTGATCTTCTATTGTAGAATAGAGGAAGTGACTAGAGCTGGTAGGAACCTTTTCAATAAAACATTATTTTGTCAAAATATGCTGTTTTGTCAAAGCAGAAAAGTTTCAAGGAAATGTGTCAGTTTCGATGGAGTTTTTGATGGGAAGTTTTCTAAGGACCATGATTCACTCTCCAGTCAGAGAGAAAGAGAAGCTGAGTCAAAAACCAGCAGACCCTTTCAATCCCAAATGGGGTGCAATCAAACATTTTTGCGGGGTGGGGTGGGGGGTGAAATTGAATTGTATTAAAGGTTTTGTTTTTGTTCTAACGTGGAACAATTTTTTTTAAAAGTTGTCTTAAAACAGAACTGACATCCTCCAGCAAGCTTTTGAAACAAATTCATTTGTGATTTTGATTATTACAGGTAAGGGGCCCTATCCTTCCAAGGTATGCAGAAAAGTGAATGTAGGCAAGAGACACGTGCTAAAAATTGCACTCACACCACAAGCATAGTATGCACATGCATTTCCTCCAAACAAGTTGCAGTGGCCAAGTGCACAGACAGCAAGAGACAGACATGTGGATTGCTCCCTGGTCACACATGTGCAGCTGGTAACATTGTGGTGGAGAAAAGGAATTGAATAGTGGGCAGCTAGACAGCTACTGCAGTAGTGGAGTTGGCACAATCCAAAAACGCAAATATTAGTGAGCAAACCATGCCTAGATTTAACTAGGCAAACCCCCAAAGGGGAGAGAGAGAGAAGTATTTGCTCTACAGAAAGGAGCACACAAATGTGTCCGCTAAAGATATAAGCGGCCATGGCAAGGCAGTGCAGACCAAGTACACAGCCACCACATACACACAGGCAACAGTGTGCCACATGGTTTGCTGGGACACTGACCAGATGACCTTTTACCATCTGTGAAGTGAGGGAACACAGGATATAGTTGTGTGTACTTTAGTCCTTCAAGTAATTGCAGAGCAATTTAATGCAAGTTCTAACTTTTATAATTATTATTAATAAACACTTATATCACATTAATGTCCAAAGATCGTACTTGGGCTCAGGGCTGAATAGTGCCAGGAACTGTACAAAAACAGCTGAAAAGACTGTCCTGCTTTAGAGAGCTTACAACCCAAACCCCGTACCTCTGCATACTCCTGACCAAACAGGAAGCACAGCTTTCATTCTCGTGACCTTGCCCATATTTGCATATCCCACACTCCTTTTGCTCACTGTATAAATGACTGTGCCCACAGTTAAGCTGCCTGGCACCCGGGGCTAATGATCATTCCAATAGCAGCTGGATTTTAGATGTGGGGAAAATGAGTAATGATTGTGACTCATCTTCCTGTTGTTGAGGAAGAGGGTTCCTATGGGCAGCCCCTGCATTCACACACGCGCTCCCACTCGCAGAGTGATTTCCCTGCTGGCACTGTTATCAAACACGACTATAGCTAGCTATGGTAATAGGTACAAAAATTAAATATCAGTGTATTAGTGATGTGTCCCACTGCTAATCCATTTACAGCATGCCAGTTCTCACTAAAAGTAGCTTTACTTAGCAGCAAAGTGAAGCCATTGAAGAGAAATTGCAAAGAATAATTAAGAAGCAACATGGGGTGTTTTGTTTGTTTTGCTTCACATTTTTTTTCTTGCTAAGTATCCATTGAGCTTTAATTAAGTTTTACTCTGAACCTGGAACACTGTGGAATTTTTCCCCTCCTGTAATGAAAGCTTTGCTTGCCAGGCAAATTTTTACCAATTCACAAAGCGGTAATCAGCTGGTCATACAATGAAAGGATTATGAGGTGTACAGTGGCTATAACGTGTATGAGTTTATTATCCATTTCTGAGTTCCATGTACAGATCAGGTATCAAATTATTAGGGACTGATTCTCATTTATAGTTTAAGGCTCCTTTACCTGCCAGAGTGGTGTAAAGTGAGAGTAAATGTAATGTATGCCCAATTTAAGGCCATTTTACACTGCCAGATGGTTGCAAAATGGTCTTAGTGTAAAAAAAGAATCAAGCCCATAAAGTTTTACAGACTAAGGCAATCAAAGCAAGTTTGTAGCACAGTGATTTTGGGTTTTAAGATATTTGGCCTACAGAACAGAGATATAATTACCTTTTGCACCACTGAAAGAATTTGTTTTCAAATTCTTCATCGATATGTAATATCATTTTCAGCCTTCAAGGTAACATTAATAAAGTTCTGCACCCTATCCTCACTGTGAGACGTGGTTTCTGCAACAGGAACAAGTGAAGTGACCAAACATTATCAGATTATTATGCAGAAGTACTTGTGGCTCTGTGAAAGCTCAGAGAAAAGGCAAAACAGGGTAAACTACACTTTAAGGGTATATTTTCTTATATGATAATTACAGCACTTTAATAAAAAATCCCCATAATTATTCAAAATCATATTCAGCATTTTGATGGGCTTTATACTTTTCCAAGCACAGTGCAAACATTAAATAATTAATCCTCACAATTATTACCCCATTATACAGATGAGGAAACTGAGACTTGTCCAAAGCCACAGAATAAATCAGTGGAGGTATCAGAATTAGAAAGTAAGGGTTTGTAACTCTCAGTCCTATGCAGAGTCTACTATCCCACATTATTTCTCTGAATAGGGGCATCAAAAGGAATATTTCAAAGTATATGACAGGAAAGCCTAACTTATATTAGATGCTCTTCGTATTCTAAGCATCATGTGCAATGAAGTTGGATGTCATAATGCAGTTTGCTAACACTTTTTTTTCCATATGCTTCCTAGAAAATCTAGGGGAACAGTAACATCACAACTAACGTTAAAAAAAAAATGAAGGAAGAATGAGGACACAAAGAAATACAAAACTGAACACCAAATATCTGCTTGAATAGAGGCAGCACTGACTCCAGTGAAGTCTGTCACATTTAGAATCTGTTTAACTCAATAAGTTGGGACGTATTTCCTGCATCCCCTATAGAGTCTAATAATAATGGTAGATGTAAATACCTATGAGAAACCCTGTGATTTAAGCTGCCCCGTGAAAGATCGAATGAACTATGCAGAGGTGGGGAAAAAAGGAAAACAGCCTGGACTTACCTTTTCAGACTATATTATCACTTAAAACTGCCCATTTGTCTTCCTATTGAGGGTTGCAGCAAAAAAAGAAACCTCTGTTCTAGTTATTTTCTTTGTAAAAAGAAGAGAAAATGATGACGGCAACTTGATTTAATGTCTTTACAGTCTGGTGAACATGACCTTAGTTTACCCTCAAGCCATGCACAGGAAATGTTTCAGTGCAGTGAGTTGTTACGAATTCCCCTTCAATATGAAAATATTGTCATACAGTTTTCATGCAAATAGCTTATAAATTGCATAGTGCTGATCAGATCCTGCCTGATTTACCCTTAGGGCACAAGTGGGAAGGGGAGTAGGGGCAATTCCAATAGGTTTCTCAACTGGAGCCGTATATCAACTAAAATATAATTTTCAATGTCTTGCAGTGGGTGTGAAGGCCCCAGTCTTAATTTGTGCATATGACCATGGGCTATTTGATGTTACAATGGTATTTTTCCCTATATTTATATTTAGCTGTCTAATTAATATTCTTTTCTCTGTGAAATTAATTAATTAGCTCTTAAACACAAATAACATTTAAATTAAAGTTGTGTCACCCTTGATATATAACCCTCCCATTTCTTCCAGCTTCACAGTATGACTATAAAAATTTGCTCTAGGATGAGTCTTAGCCAAGGAGACACATTTTGATTTGGTGAAAAAAAATATTTCTATCAGGGCAAAAGAATGGAATCTGAATTTATTTTTGCATTGTGTTGCTTGAACTGAAATTTAGGAACCCATTGAGCTCTGAGAAGGCCAAGATCAGCGCGCAGACGAGTTAGATGAAGAGGGGAGAAGGGGCAGAAGAGAGAGAGAAGGCAAGGACTATGGGGCACCCGACCAAAATAAAACCTCCTTTCCTGATTTCCTCTTTTACAACATGCTGTATCAACCAAAATAGCACTACCCAGCATAGTCTCTGGTCACATTTCCTTCATGTAGCTTTACAGTGTACAAATTCCAAACAAACCCTATAAAACTAAACCAATCAGGAGGTCTTATTTCACCAGAGCTTCCTGTCATAGAGTCTGGTCAGGAAACTCTTTAACTCTCCTTCTCATGAGTTTATAAGGGTCTGAGCCAAACTAAGATCAGCTGCAAATATGTGCTTCTACTCAGAGAGATTCCTTACGGAACTCTGAACACCCTCGCAGGGATTTAACATTCTAAAAGCTGTCCACACTGGTGTCTGTCTCAAGGAGGCCCTCGTGCCCTCAGGGGATCCCACTGTAGTCAGGTGCAGAGGGGCTGTATGACCTTCTCCAGAAAGTGCCAAACAACCTGTATACTGCCTGCTCTTCAGAATTCATTAATGTCGCATAACTATTTACTTTCTAACCCCCATTTTTCCCTTGCTCATCATTTTTGATTTTCTCCATGTAGGGGTGGCCCTAGACTAGCTGCCAGCAAATGGGGCGGCACACACTAAGTGGCAACTTCAGCAGTTCGGGCAGCTTTTTTTTGCTTGGGGTGGCAAAAATGGTAGAGCCAGCCCTGGCCCTAGGCGAACCATGCAATTGGTGCCCCCACTCCCAACCCCCAAGGGCAGATCTTGGCTGAGGTTTTTGGTAAACTGGGAAATCTTTTCCCCCTTTTTTCCTTTTAATGTTTTGAAAGCATTTTTTTTAAACAGAGGCTTAATTATTTGGTTTGTCCGTCCGCCCATCTGTCCAACCAATGTTTCTGAGATCAGATAAAATAGACACGAAATTTTCAGAATAGATTTGTAGAAGACATCTGGATGATATTTCAGTCCGATTTCAAATAAAATGCATTAAAAATGTTAATTATGTTTATTATTACAAATCCCAAATCCTCTATTATGCTATCCTGCTTTAACTGCCATTACCACCACATCCAATATAGAAAGAAATAAGAAAACTCTTCAATGAACTTTAACCTGTATTTACAAAACACTCCAAATAAAAAACACTCTGTGCTCTTAAAACATGACTTTTCCTGCTTTAAGTTTTGAAAATTCAGTCACTAGTTCTTTTAGATCCAGTTTTCCAGCTATTTCATGCTCGATTGACATTGTGGCAAGTCCACAAGTCTCTCTTGCACCATTGTTGAATGCATTGTTTTAACTTTGAGAAGCTACTTTTCCCACTAGCTACGGAAACTGGCAAAGTTAAAAGAATGCGTAGAGATATAAACATGTTTGGAAAACTGTCTGAGTTTATTTTCACAAACAAACTTCAGTACTTCTTCAGGAGTGGAATGTTTCTTAAGTCATTTTGAAAAAGCCTGAAGCTCACTACACAAATCTGTAGCATCAATGTCTTTTGAATTTTCATGAGTCAATGCCGACTCCAGTTTTATATAAAATTCTCTTATCTGTTTTGCTGTTTTCTTTTGCAAGCTGTGGATATCATATAGAAAGCCAAATACTGACTCTAACTGCTGCATCTGTTGAAATCTTTCATCAACAGAGTGAATAGCAGTATCAAGGACTGCGAAGTAGAAATTCACTTTGAACCCTTGTTTTGGGTTCTGAATGGGTGTGTCTCGTCCTTCATACAAAAACTACTGGGTTTTTTTTGCCAAATGTGAACTGGCTCTGGTTCAAATTCTATTAGAAAGTCTATTTCTTCAGCAAGCTCTAGAGAATCTACCAGTGTTCTTTCAAACCCTTCATCACGTCTGAATTCCTCCAGAATATTTTTAGTTTGCTGCAGTTTTTGAATAGCAGAATGTATGTTCAAGTTCTTTTCCTGAAGCTGCTTACTAGTGAGATTAATCTCGAAAAGAATATAATACCACAAAATGAGTGAAGTCACAAATTTGAACTTGGAAAGGCCATTTGCAAGAGCTTCTGCATCTGAATGTGCCATGTTGCCAGATGATCCAGTAAAGGTAGTATCATCAGAAATTTCAATTAGAGCATCATAAATGTTTCCAAGTTCATAGCAAAGAGGCTTCAAAGCATCACTGCGACTCTCCCATCTTGTCTGACTAAGTGGTTTCACAGTTAGAGAATTCACATGGCGAGACAGAATGGTGTGTTGAGCCTGAGAAAAACACGTAAATACATTGCACCAGGTCAAAGAAACTGCTTGCCTCCAAACACCATCTAGCACCATCATTGACAACCAAATTCAGAGAATGCACACCACAAGGAACGAAAAAGGCCCTAGGATTGATTTCCATCATTCTCCTTTGCACACCATTGTCTTTACCCTTCATATCACTCCTATTATCATAGCCTGGGCCACGTAAGTTTTCAACAGATAATGACATTGTTTCAAGCTCTTTGTAGAATAGTTTCAGTCATAAATGCTCCAGTCGTCTCCTTCAGTGGTAGAAAACCCAAAAAATGTTCCTTTATGAGCACTTCAACATTATCTTCATCTGTAGACTTTTCCATAGCCACAAAATGAATGACCATTGTCATTTGTTCAACATGACTCACATCTGGTGTACAGACCAATATTATTGAAAAGTATTTTGCAGAATGGGCAGCTTCTACAATATTCTTTTTAATGGCATTTGCTAGGATTTGAATTAGTTCATTCTACATATTTTTCTCCAAGTAATGAATCTGTGTTTCATGATCAGTTATTTTATGTAGAAGCTCCTTCAAGACTGGATCAAAAAAAGCTAGGTATTCAACACATTTTAAAAAGTTTCCATTACCTGGAGTGTATAATTTTTCATTTCTGCCGCGGAATGCTAAATTTTGCCCACTGAGAACTCTCACTAAAGCAATCAGATGCTCTAATATTTGTTGCCAATACTTTTCTTTTTCCTTGATCACAAATAAATTTTCTTCGATAGTTTTTCCTTTTTTCAATCATAATTCAAGTTCTTTCCAATTTTGAAAACATTCCAAATGTTCTGTACTTCTTTCATGTGAAGAGAGAATTGAAGATATGTTTTTCCAGTCCTTCGAACCATTTTCAGTAAGTGATGTATCAATTGCTTGATTTCTAAACAACTTGCAGCAAAAGCAAAACACGGAGCCCTTAGACACTGAATATTATAAACAGTTTCGATGAATTTCTTCCCCATTAATGAGTTTCCTCTTGTAATGCTGAGCAGAGAATTTTCTTTTATTTCCATCCTTAGGGAAGGGAAATTCATGAACTTGTTCAGGACATGTTCCACTGTCATCACATCTGGGCCATGAAGCTGGGTCCCCTACTCTTTGTAACTTCCTCATCCTTTCTTCCTTCTACTTCATTTACTTCAATTTCTGCATGTCTCTTTGAAGCTGAATAAGTTTTCTTCACTTCTATATCAGTCTGATGCTGTGAGCTGCTTTCATCTAGAAGTAAGTTTCCATCATCTTGAGTTTCCAAACTGCTTTTTTGTGGATATGAGCTACCCTCATCTCAAAGTAATATACCTTCATCTTGATGTTCTAAACTGCTTCCATGCGGATGTGAGCTAACCTCCTCTCCAAATAAAATTCCTTCATCTGGATGCTGTGAACTGCTTCCATCTTTATTTGGATTAAAGAGAAGATATTTCAGGAAGGATCCCTGCTGTTTTGCTTGGTCCTTTTCCTTCTCAGCCTTTCATTTACGATACTCAGCTCCTGAGGTTTTTCTTTTTCCTTTTTTCTGCCATGGGGCATTTGAATATTGTTATGTACTGTGCTCCCATCTGCAACCATTATAGCGTTAAGGATGGCTGACACACCCACCACATGGTTAGCGATTTAAACCACATTGCCACCATCCTAACACATCTTTTCACTGCTTAAAGGTTCAATGAATAGTAAAATACACTCACTTACCTATTAAAATAGTTAGTTACAGCGTTTATATGGAAACAAAATGACCTTTTTCGACGTTATAACCCGACACCAGTTGTTTGGAAAGTAATCCCTTTCCTCATGGTTACCCACTTGGAGTGTGACGTCATCACTTTCGTTAAGCGTTAACACTGTTACTTTTCTATTATGGACCTTATTTATTACATGTGAACCAGTTATAACAAAGGAAAGTTCATAATTATTCAGCCCAATAAAAATGCTAAGGTTTAATAACATTAAAGATACTCACAGTTTGGATTTATAATGCTGAAAGACATTATTCTTTATTCTTTGGCACCAAGAAACACAATTTTCCACAGTATTCGCTCATTTCTTAACTATCTACGTGCGACGTGTGTTAAAATGACCATTTGATATACATCAACTCATGATATATCCGCTCTACCTGAATTTCTGGCTATGTGACCTTGATGTATATTCGGGTTAGGTGTCACTAGCATTGCAGCACTTACCGCTGGCAGATGTTTCATTATGGCTGAGTTATTGCTTATCAAAGTTGCGGAATGGGTCATCTTGACCCTACGTCACAATTTTTTTTAAAAATCGCTAAAATAGTATTTATTTTTGCAGTAAATAAAAGATTTGACATATTAATAAATTCTCAGAAATGAATTATAATTCATATTCTCTCCGTATGTGCACGGGAATTGAAATAATGACATCTTTGTTAATTTATTTGTATTCTTTTCATCTTTTTCCTTTTTTTTTCATTTGATTTTTTTCCTCCAATTTGGCGCCCCATTTAACTTGGTACCCTAGGCGACCGCCTAGTTCGCCTATATGGACGGGCCACCCCGTCCCCGTGCTTGGCCTCTGTTTCTGTAAACGATGAGCAAAAATGACTGAGCCACTTTTGAGTGACAGGAGAGTAAAAGAAAAAAACTCACACTTCCCATTATAATAAAATGATTGCAACCTTTCATCTAGAACTGAGAGAATAATTGATTTTTCTCAGTTCAGTGGCTAAACTGAAAAATAATAATAATAAAACAATTGTTTGGAGTCAGCCAGAAACAAGATTTTTTTGTTTTGTTTTGTTTTTCCTTGCCAAAATGAAAAACCAGGAAAAAAAATTTCAGGTCAAACAAAACATTTGGTTTGATCCAAAATGATTTTGTTCTTAAATTTTGATTCTAGGTATTTATCGGTTTGGTTGGGTTTTTTATTAAGCTAAAACTAAAAAAAAATTTAAACTAAACATCATTTTGAAATGAGAAGTCAAAATGTTTTATTTTGAAAATGTCACAATTAAACATTTAGACTTTAAAAAAAAACATTTCTTCTGCCAAAACTAGTGGCTGAATCCTCCCCAAATTTGTGAATAGTTTGTCAACATAAAACTGCATTTTTCAGCAAATCAACTATTTGTCTGAAAAATTCATTGAATGGCTTTTTTGACAGAAAACATTACCATGACCTGTTATTAAAGAGAAGTGGCTGAGGTTTGAAAGCTGGAATGATGTATGGGTTAAGGAACAGTGTTGGCAAGTGCTAAAGGAAATTGGTTTTGATTTACCAACTACTAAGCATCTAAAAATTGCATGATAAATATGCACGGGTTTTTTTTTTTTTTTTTTTTGCTATTTAAGTGCACACTTAGCTGCTCATGCATGCTTAATGCATTGTTCCTAAGTTAAAATCCCATTTTAAGTTCATGGCTAGAGTTTTGAACATGAAGTAGCTTAAACTATTATGGATACCTTATTTCTTGGTGTCCTGGAGCCTGCCAGCCTGCCTATTATTGTAATCAGTATTCCAGAATTGGGTGTTGATTGGCAGTGGGAGAAACAGTGAAGAAGACTGGGAAGCAAAATAGCAAGGCACTCAGATAATGTGTGTATCATAAGAACTTAGAAAGACAGCTAGGTAGATAAATTGGCTTTAAAAGTTCATGATATATTGAAAGGCAGCATGGTCCCTAGATACTGCACTGGATTGGGACTCAGGAGACCTGACTCCATTCCTGGCTCAGCCACTGCTGTGCTGTGTGACCTTAAGCAAGTAATTTCATTTTTGGTGTGTCTTTTCCCTTTACCCATCCTTTGTCTGTCTCACCTATTTAGGTTGTAAGATCATCAAACCAAGGATTGTCTCTTATTAAGTATAATGTACAGCGGCTAGTAAACATGGGGCCTGGATATCAGTGGGGCCTTCTAGGAGCAACTATAACACAAATAATATGTACTCATGTACTTAAAGACTTTGGCATAATGCTAATGTGTAACCCACATGCTTGCTTTGCAGTATTTGGTGGTTAAAAGATAAGGGAAGAAACAGTGGGGAGGATACATATATCTTGGTTTTGTTTTGAAGTACTCTGTGTGCCTATTAGCTGCTTGAAACTACATGGGCAACTTCCATTGTGAACATGCAATCTGTCAGGACACACAAAATCGCTCTCTGAGAGTGGCACCTGTAGGAATTCAAGGGGAGAGCGAGGAGTTTATAAATAGAAGGAGTGGGAGCCAGACTGCAAGATTCACAGGTGGAGCCAGGAAAAGGACTAGAAAGGTTTCCTGTAAGGATTGTGTTGCAGGGACTTTGCCAGTTTTGTTGGATTTAGACTGCAGGCTCCCTTGCCCCACTGGAGAAGAAGAGGACTAGAATTTGCCATTGCAATCTCAAGAAGAGATTGAAAGAGACTTTGGGACTATCATTTTCCCCACCAATTTCAAGGAACTGGTGTACCCTACAGGGGGTTTGAACACCATTCCACAGAGACTGTCAGAAGGGGTAATCCTCCCAGAGAAGAGCCCTACGGGAGTGTACATATGTGCACGTGTATCATTATATTTTGCATTTGAACATGTGGTAGTAACAAGGACTAAAAGTTGGGGGAACTGACCACCCCACTCGAAAATGTTACCTTTGGAAAGTTGTTATTGACAGTATCCACAAATGCTTTATAGGTTACACGTACATTTATAGATTTATTTTAGTAAATATTTTCCTTTAGCAATTTTGTGCCACTTTCGTTCTCTCAGAGATTTAACACTGTATAATATATAGAGAGAGATGTATCAAAATCCTGACAAGACTAAACTCTGGTTTGTACCTACAGTAAAGGGGAAAGAAATACCTAACCTAACCTAACATTATCATAGTGCTTTCCCCAGGCCCATTACACAGGCACATGGTGAAGGAGTTATGGTTCCTGGAGAACATGAACTGTGGTATTTCCTGACTTCAGAATGCTTCACTTTGCTTCCTCATCATCCCATTAACATATTGTTTTGGAATGGAATCATTTAATAAAATTGAGAACACTCTAAAAATATCACCTAGGGGCAAATCCTTCCTGTATATCCTCTGGTGGGGAGGGTCCCTTGGCAATAGAATCTGTTTACAGCCAAGGTTTGGAAGCAGCTAACAAGGCATGTGGAGTATGTTTGGGTGTGGGGTAGAATGCAGTGGAGGCAGAGTGAGTCTAGAAGACTCACCACTACCCATACTTCTGGTCATTCCTCTGATCGAGGAGTGCTGCAGAGGCTAGAGTAGCTCTGCTGCCCCCTTGCGTTCTCAGGTTCTGTAAACTTAAGAGGGCTTCTTCTCAGTGAGACACTAAGACTGAGTGATGGGGACTGGATTTGCCCTTTATTGCATCCACCTGCACCTGACCACCTAAAAATCACCATTGTTTCCCAATCCACAGGATACCAGTAATGACCTATCAGCTCCATAAACCTGGCATTTACATTTAAACTTCCTGGGATTTATTGATTACATCCCAGCCTTTATATATATATAGGTTCAGTGTGATGTAGGAAAGGAGAAGTTATATGATAGGTGAGAATGGGATAAAAGGGTCTTACCTTCAACCTCATCCTCTGTGCTTTACCTGAGAAAGAGAGATGCTTGATCACCAACTCCTTCTGCTCTATTCTTCCTCTCCGCTTTGCATCTTCCCGAAGGAACCAATGAGTATACGGTAGCCAGCACTGAATCTTGCAGACACCAGAGCCAGAGTAGGTATCAAGTAGCAAACTCTGAAGAAGGTCGGCTCCCTGTTCTCTTTGGTGGGCTCTCTTAGGTTAAACATAATCTCCCAGCCATGATCCACAAGGGCCAGATGACATCATTCATGTGAATAACAAGTGTGTTTTATTTATGAATCTGCTACAATGTATTAAAGTATTCTTCAGTTCTCATTTTTCTCTTTGTCTCGCTGTAAAAGTAATGTATGTTTACAGTGAGAATGGAAACTCACAGACAGTGATGAAAGCATTGTGGTAAAGCAGCATCCTGTTAGGTACAAAAGGTTTTGAGTTCTATACTAGGAAGTTATGTTGAATGGCAGCTACTGTTGATCGTTGCTACATGAGGGGTTTTCCCCTTAATATTAATATTAATGGTGAGATTCCGTCATCAATGCACCCATATGAGCAGTGACATTAGTGAGTGTTTCTACACATGAAAATGAAGGGCAGGCTTTAAAAGACATACTCAAGCAAAGAGAAGATATATTTTACTGGAAATTGGATAACAATTGTGTACTTTTAAAATATTCTTGTCATTGCTAATTACCCAGTATCTGAGTCAGCCTGATTCTCATTTATACCAATGCATCTTCACACTGCCAAAATACTGATCAGCCAGTTCCTATTTGCTCAGAGCATCAAGTGTTTGTGATTTCAGGGACTTTATAATGCTTAGGGTACCACAAGGAGAAAGGCAGATGTAACAGTCCCATGAACTTTAGACGGCTCTAGACTCCTCAAAATAAAATTGCCACTTCATTTTACAAATTTCACTTAACATTGGCAACTTGGACTGGATTCTTCTACAGGCAGTCTAAAAGGACATTCAGTACCTTGTGTGTTCAACTGAGTATTTTATGGACACTGGCCCACAGCTGAGGCAGAATGGAGCCATTACTGTTGTTGTTACTTGCTCCTTTATGGCAACAATGGGAAGGGGAAGTTAGATGACCAACGTCTTTAGTCATATGACAACAGATGATGCAAACAACTACGATAAATTTAGAGACAGAATATGCAAAATATATTTTAACCTGTAAAGCCTATAGAAAGAAATTTAAAGGGTTTGGTAAAAGAAGAGAGAAACTTCTAAGGAATTTGGTGATTGGTTAGGGCATAGCTCCTTAAAGAGCTGGGGCAGTGGAGGGGCAGGGATCTAAACTTCAAGGCGTTTTTAGATCTAATTGATATGGAGCAATTTTTCACAGCATGTCCAGAAGACCTTAAAGTTTGGTTGCACAGTCACAGCCCTACAATGGTGGCTGAAGCTGTGAACAAGGCTGAGAAATACATAAGCCACCAACCTGCTTGGGATATTAGACCTTCACCCCCTGACAAAAAATATAAAGGGAAGTTGAATAAAATGGGGATAAACCAAGATAACTTGGATGTTAAGAAAAACAGGGTTCTCTGAAATCCTGCTGAGAACCCGATAATGGCTAGCATGGGCCCATTGTGCTAGGCACTGTACAAACGTAATAAATGACAATCCATGCCCTCAAAAGCTTACAGTTGAAATGATAAGATGAAAAAGACAGGCACTGGGGAGTGGGTTGGGAGGAGATATAGTAACAAATATAACAGGAGATGCATACTACTTACCCAGTCAGTAGCAGTGATTACAGTTCTCCACTTGCCTAGCTATCTGATAACAGCCTGATGTATCAACGTCATTTTTATGATGTATTATTCAGTAAAATCTTTGTTTTAAAAAAGTTTCACTTTGTGAACATGAGAGAAATGAGCAAGCATAATTTGTTCAGTGTTTCCTTCCCCAAAAATCTACTGCCATAGTTAGATAAATCGAATTAGTACTAAAAGAGATCAAATGTTCCCCCTACATTGGCAATAAAAGTGGTTGCACTATTATGGTGCAAGGTAAAGAACAAAGTACATCTCCAATCCTTCAACCTTGAGTCAACAGAACTCCTTGTTTAAATAAGAATTGGGGTCAGCCCATAGATGGTACAACTCAAAGTGTCGTATCGGGAGATGTAATATGGAAAAATGTAAATAAACCAAAGAATAGTCAAGAAAAGGGAACTTTACATCTTTGCTCTTGGAGGGAAGAAAAAGGTAATACAAAGCAAAAGATAAACCAAACAGCTTCACTGAAGGGAGTTGAATAGATATACATTTTATAATCTGTTTCTCTCTCCTTTTTCTGTCTTTTAACACAGTGCTATAGGAAGTTGATTGAAGAAAGGCCATTTTTATAGAAATTATGGCTCTTGGGATCATATTGTCTTGTGGGATTTTGGTATAATTTGCAAAGGATATCAGGTCAGGTAGAAAAATTATATGAATCACCTCTATCTAAGCATTTGTCTGCACTGGGAAAATGAGTGGTGTTTTAACGTCTTCATTCACACATTTTAATCAACACATTTTTAAGCACTTCTATGCAAAAAGGCAGCAATGTTTATAAACATGTTAGCAGGTCATGGTTAACTCTGAATCCTCACCTAGAGTAACTTCATTTTCCCGGTATATACATACCCTAATGCTCTGTATAGGTCTATTTGCCTAATGCTTTTCAAGTTTCATTTTACCTTGAAATCATGTACCTAATATACTAGTTAACATGCTTTCAATCATGACAATTTTCCCTAGTCTACAGATGCTCTAAGCACTCCTTAAAATGAAGGCTCTGTTTTTCATTATATTAATTTGAAGGATGTATTATTCATCTCCCGTTTGGCTTTCATAAATAGTATTTAAATGCTTGGCTTTTCTAATATACGAAGAATTTAATTGAGCTTTGGCTTTGTGTGTGTGTGTGTGTGTGTGTTTGTGTGTGTGTGCACATGTGCTATTAAAAAAAATCCTGTACAGATTCTATAATTGATTTCTGTGTATTTTCCGTTTGAACAATGTATAGGAAATTTTGCTGTAAATTCATATTGGTCATTCAAGTTGTCATAATTCTTTGCTAGGGAGTCTTGAAAATTTAGCTATTTCACGGTTTTATCAGTATTATGAGTTTAGAATAAAAAATCAACTTTCCAAATGGTAACTGTTTTCCAAAATTCTATCATTAATAGGATCATCCAACAGAGTAATCTTCTCCTTTGTTGTTAATGTAATAAGCAACTGCAATAGTTAAGGCAGCAAAACTATTTCTATTATAACCCTTCTTTTTAGCCACTTATACTTTTCAAAACTTAACCCTTTGGGGGCTGAAATTTTCCATGATTGCGCTCTACTTGATGTTGTGGGAAAGCAAAAAAATAAACTTTCTTATTGAGGGACGGGGGGGATCTAACCACATTTTTGAAAAAGGCTACAGTGTAAATTATCAAAACTTGAAACTTTTGAAAATAGTTTTCAAGTGTCACTGAAAAAATAACAAGAATGAAGTTCCTTGTACATTAATTTTCTAACGGTAATAGCTGAGATATACATATTGCTATCAAATTAGCTATTTTACTGTGACTGATATATTGTGTTATTAGTAGGGCTGTCAATTAATTGCAGTTAACTCACGTGATTAACTAAAAAAAATTGCGATTAAAAAATGAATCACAATTAATCGCATTGTTAAACAATGGAATACCAATTGAAATGTATTAAATATTTTTAGATGTTTTTCTACATTTTCAAATATATTAATTTCTAATACAAAACAGAATACAAAGTGTACAGTGCTCACTTTATATTATAATTTTTATTACAAATATTTGCACTGTAAAATGATAAAAGAAATAATATTTTTCAATTCACCTCACACAAATACTGTAGTGCAATCTGTTTATCATGAAAGTGCAACTTACAAATGTAGATTTTTTTTTGTTACATAACTCTCAAAAACAAAACAATGTAAAACATTAGAGCTTACAAGTCCACACAGTCCTACTTCTTGTTCAGCCAATCACTAAGACAAAAAAGTTTGTTTACATTTATATGAGATAATGCTGCCTTCTTCTTATTTACAATGTCACCTGAAAGTGAGAACAGGTGTTCACATGGCATTTTTGTAGCCAGCATTGCAAGGTACTTATGTGCCTCAGACACTAAACATTCATATGCCCCTTCATGCTTCGGCCACCATTCCAAGGGATATGCTTCCATGCTGATGATGCTCGTTAAAAAATAATGAATTAATTAAATTTGTGACAGAACTCCTTGGAAGAGACCTGTATGTCTTCAGCTCTGTTTTATCTGCATTCTACCATATATTTCATGTTACACTGCTCTACAACCAAAATGCTTCTGAAATAAATGTAGTCAAACTTTACTAATTCTGGGTCACTGAGAATGAAAATGATGCTTAAAATTGTTGATTGGCTCTAGTTTTCAAGATATGCTATTGGGTCAGTATATATGACCCTTGACTTGGGAATGGCTGAGGATAAGTGAGTCATAAAGGGAAGGGATCTCAATTTAAACCAGAAATGACTAAAATACATCTTTGACTGGATCTATGAATAAATCTATGACTGGGTTTGGACAGTACTTGCTTTTTAGGCAAAACAATGAATGATGCAATCTGAAGCTGGTATTGCGTCATACATGATATGAATTGCATCATGTTATTCCTAGAAGTCATGGATGATGCAATCATAACGAAGCTTACATCACTCTGCTGAACAAATTGCCCTATATCAGCTCTAGAAATCATACAGTGTCATGCTCTCTTATTTGTCGGTGTTTGATTTTGCAAAGGGACACATTTCTGTTTAGCCAAAGTGAGCAGAGATGCCTCGTACTTGTGTGAACAGTGCAGATAACTTCTGCTATGTTTGTGGTGAAGTGACTTTTGCATCACAAAAGCGCAGTATAACCACTCTGGTTAAGAAAGTCTATCACATTTATTTTGGCTGCAAAATTGGAGATCAGGACAAGAGGTGGGCCCCACACATGTGCTGCAACACTTGTGCAACAAATCTTCACCAGTGGTTGAACAGGAAAAGGAAATCTATGCGTTTTGCAGTGGCAATGATTTGGAGAGAGCCAACAGATCGTACCAGCAATTGTTACTTCTGCATGGTGCCTCCAGTTGGGAAAGGTGTGTCAAAGAAGAAAAAGTGGACTGTGCGTTATCCAAACATTCCATCAGCTATACGCCCAGTACCCCACGGAGAAGGACTGCCAGTTCCTGATGCACCAGAATCACTCTCACTTGAGTCAGACAAGGAAGAGGATGAAACTTCTGGTCCTGAACCATCAATGTCACAGGACCCACAGTTTCTCCCATCCTCCTCCTCTGAACCACACCTCATAACACAAGGTGAACTGAATGACCTTGTCAGGGATTTGGAACTACCCAAGAGTAAGGCAGAGCTGTTGGGCTCCACACTACAGCAGTGGAATCTCCTGGCAGGTGATGTTAGGGTTTCCATGTTCCGTGACCGTCAAAAGGATCTTGTCCCATTCTTCTTCATGGAAGGTGATCTTGTAGCCTGCAACAATATCGATGGTGTGATGGCAGCCCTCAACATCGTTCACGATCCAGATGAGTGGAGACTGTTCATTGATTCATCGAAGATGAGTCTTAAAGCTATTTTACTGCATAATGGCAATGTTTTGCCATCAATTCCAGTTGGTCATGCAGTCCATATGAAGGAAACCTATGACAACATGAAACAACTTTTGAGGTGCATAAACTATGACCGACATCAGTGGCAGCTTTGTGACGATTTGAAGGTTGTTGCTCTCTTGCTTGGTCTGCAGACTGGATACACAAAGTACTGCTGTTTTCTCTGTGAATGGGATAGTTGTGCAAGAGATTCCCACTACATCAAGAAAGATTGGCCACTCCGACAGTCATTGGAGCCTGGGAGGAAAAGTGTTCAGCATCCACCACTTGTTGAATCAAGGAAGATTTTGCTACCACCCTTACACATAAAGCTGGGTCTGATGAAGAACTTTGTCAAGGCCATTGACAAAACACAAGCAGCTTTCAAGTACCTCCATGGAAAATTTCCAAGTTTAAGTGAAGCTAAGATAAAGGAAGGTGTCATTGTTGGTTCTCAGATTCGTGAACTTCTTCGAGATGATGCATTTGACCATGCACTGCATGGCAAGGAAAAGACGGCATGGAAAGTCTTCCAGTTAGTGGCAATAAATTTTCTCGGAAACAACAAGGCAGACAACTACAGGTTGTTGGTGGAAAACTCCTCAAGGCATAAAAAAGCCTTGGTTGCAACATGTCACTAAACATACATTTTTTGCACTCTCATCTAGATTTTTTTTCCACTGAACTGCAGAGCAGTGAGTGAGGAGCACGGCGAGCAATTTCAGCAGGACATTGCAACACTGGAGAAATGCTATCAGGGCAAATGGAGCCCATCAATGCTTGCAGACTATTGCTGGACAGTGACAAGAGATGCTCCATTTAACGAATACAAGAGACAAGCCAAGAAGTGCCGAGTAGACACTGAATAGGACTAAACTATGTACATAATAGTTTTTTGCCTTTTGTTTCATAATAAATTTTACTTAAAAATCAGCAAATGGGTTATATAAAGTGTTACATAAACAGGACAGGTGAAATATTATCATGTAAAGCAACCATAAACACATGAAAAGACCTAGGTTTACAATTTATTATTAAAACTCTACTATCTACACAATATACATAGACATAAAATGTAAAAACTTAAATATCTTAGAAACAGTAGCCAATCAGTTGTTTTAATGGTCATATTTGAATTCAGCACATCAAAATACATAATAAATAGCACATTTTATCTCTGAAGCAGACTACTTCTCAAAAATTGTAGACCAGTATTATAGGAGTCTCAGATGATGACCCAGCACGTTTGTTTTACGAACACTTTCACTGCGAATTTGACAAAATGCAAAGAAGATACCAATGTGAGATTTCTAAAAATAGCTACAGCACTAGACCCAAGGTTTTAGAATCAGAAGTGCCTTCCAGAATCTGAGAGGGACGAGGTGTGGATCATGCTTTCAGAAGTCTTAAAAGAGCAATAATCAGATACAGAAACTACAGAACCGGAGCCACCAAAAAGGAAAATCAACCTTCTGCAGGTGGCATCTGATTCAGATAATGAAAATAAACATGCATCGGTCCACTCTGCTTTGGATTGTTATTGAGTAGAACCCATCATGAGTATGGACTCATGTCCTATGGAACGATGGTTGAAGATGAAGGGACGTATGAATCTTTAGCGCATCTGGCACATCAATATCTTGCGACGCCAGCTACAACAGTTCCATGCAAACACTGGTTCTCACTTTCAGGTGACATTGTAAACAAGGAGCGGGCAGCATTATCTCCTGCAAATTGTAACCAAGTTTTGTTTGTCTGAGCAATTGGCTGAAGTAGGACTGAGTGGACTTGTAGGCTCTAAAGTTTTACATTGTTTTATTTTTCAATGCAGTTATTTTTTGTACATAATTCTACATTTTTAAGTTCAATTTCATGATAAAGATATTGCACTACAGCACTTGTATGAGATTAAATTGAAAAATACTATTTCTCTTGTTTTTATAGTGCAAATATTTGTAATAAAAATAAATATAAAGTGAACACTATATACTTTGTATTCTGTCGTAATTGAAATCAATATATTTGAAAATGTAGAAAACATCCAAAAATATTTAAATAAATGGTGTCCCATTATTGTTTAACAACACAATTAATCATGATTATTTTTTTAATTGCAAGATTAATCGTGAATAATCTTTTTAATCACTTGACAGCATTAGTTGTTAGTTAAGGTTTTTGTGCTATACGTGGGTATTTTTAATTTCTCTGGAACTCGATGTATTAGGTTATTTTAATTGGTCATACATCAGGAACAGGAACACATATATAATGTGTTCTAATAATGAGTTTAGGAGCAAGTATTGCTGGCTGTGTTTTGAAGAATCTCCACTTTTTTTCCATGAGATAATTGATATACATCTGTTTGCTACTCGACGCCTGTCCTAGTTTGCTGTTAATTTTGAAACTTCCTTAAGCAGGATGTTTTCAACTTTTAGTTTCACATTAACACAAACTCAAAGCATGACTATTCTGCAGAGATGAAAGGCGGTGCCTTTCTTATCTACTAAACTAACTACTTCCCATTATTTTCAAAGCAATTATCAGGGAAGAGAACCAGACTGAACATAACCATTCTGATTGTTCATGAGAATCTAGTTAGACCCAGTTGTCCGAGTGAATCTAAAGGAGTTTTATTCTTTGTGAGTCCCAAATTGATAGAGCCATGCTGATGACACAAATATAGTGTGTAGATTTGCTTTATATCCTTCATGCTAGTATACTGAATAGATGGGATAAGGCAGAATGAACCTCTTCCTTTTAATTTTTTTTTTTTTTTTGCTTTTGCTTTTACTTTGGAAATATTGGCATATTAACATAGACAAGATACATGGATATATAATTTATAAAGTATCATGATCGCTACAGATAATATATTATGGCTATATTTTCAAAACCATGTACAGTTATTAGCAAAATTAGCTTTCTTAAGTCCTGTGCTAAAGATTTATCAGAATGGCCAGGTTCAAGAACTTTAAATGTTCTCATAGCCTGTTGATCTTAGAAGATGTATATGAACACCAGTGATGGCTTGTGCCCTATTAATACTTTAGAGTGTAAATACAAATACTTTTCATCTTTCTAAGCCATTGATGTTTATTAAATTGTTACAAGAATTCTTAGACTATATTAAAGATGTAAGGAGCTTCCCAGTCAAAAACTTAGCTGTAGTTAAGACTATAAGTACATGGCAATACCTTAAGAGAAAACAGCTTCAATATTATTGAAGTAAAAAGGAAAGCTAGAAACTTCAAAAGTAAGATAAAACATCAATAAAAGAAAATTAGTAGTATGGGGACCTTACTCTCCCATTATTCCTTCTCATCTTATACCTCAGTCTTTTACAGAACTTTAAGCCTACACTGTACCATGCTCAGTATGTTAATATATGTACTACTCAAATTTATGGTCTGCACTTACACAACTATTTTAGTATCTTCTTAGTCTCAAGTGTACTTCTACACTTGTCCAAGGAATAAGTAAAGAGAAGTCTGAAAGGATGTTTTAAATGCTTGACATTTTCTTCCAAGGCAAAGGAATGTGGAATATTATTTAATATTAAATTGTTTTATAAATCCTTAATGGACTCTTTATTCCTTCCAGTAATCATAATCCTTTTTAAATGAGATGGCACCATTACATACAATAAATAATGTCCCCTTCAATGCAATGTATGTTAAAGCCAATAACAACAATACCTTGTTGTGCAGTTAATAGCTGTAATTGGCAGCAGTGCTGTAGCTCCTTGCCAAATTATAGTTGATAAAATATTCATTCTTATGTCTATCACAGGAGATTTCAATTACTGACTCTGCGCTCTTACCAGACTAACAACCACTAAATGTTTAATCAAAAATGATGTAGCACATCAGCACTATTATGTACAATATTGTTTTCTTCTGGTCAACATATAACTACGTCAGTACTGCTCTAAGCTGGTAGCACATTTGGCTTCTGGTCTAGAAAGCTGGTGGGAAGTCCCACACTATATGGCACAAGCTATACACAGCCTCATTGTAGGACAAGCCTAAGTCTCACCCTTTCCAAGGCAGGGATGCATTTTTGGGTCAGGAGTTGGGTCAGAAGGGTCAGCAGGTGGAGAGATTGGAATATCCCTACATATAGGCTATTCTTCAGGCTCTGCAAGGCCCACAGGAGCCCTGGCATCTAGAGCACCAGATGGGGCAGCCCATAGGACTCCATTACATTGTGTTGGGGACTGAACCTATTCCCAGCAGCCCCAGGATCACAGAGGTACAAGCTGCCTTCCCTAACACTAGTGCAGGGATGAATCTGACCCCAGTGGTGACTTTACAATATAGGCACCCGATCCTGCTAATATCAACTGTTGGCCATCAAAGCCACCTTTAAAGAATGGCATCATTACTTGGAAGACACATGACTTCCAGTTCAAGAATTCACGGATCATAAGAATTTGAAGCCCCTGAGAACTACAGAGGTTCTCAATCAACGCGAGATCTGTTGTTCCCTCTTTTTTCTCCCAATTTGATTTCACCCTGGCCTATCACCCTGGTATCCCAAAAGGTAAAGCCAACACATTATCTCACATGGGTGAGTATCCGAACAAGGGAAATAGACCCATAGAGCCCTCCATAGTTTTGAAGCCCTGCCGTTTTGTTAACATTATCATCATCATGTTCCCATTACACCTCTGACATTTAGAGTGGTGATGAAGCTCCTCCATTCCCATCTGTTTCTGGCAAGTCTTTCAATGATTTGCTAACATACTTGTGCACAATGATTTATTGTCTCTTGTGAAGTCTCTCTTGCCTCATAATCCATTTGCGGTAAAATTGATGTGGACCAGTACAAATCCGACCCCTGATTTGAACTTCTCAGTTAAGAATGTGGTTCTCTTGTTCAAATATCAGATCTATGTTCCTGATGGTCAACCAGCTCTGGCCATATTTGGGCAATGTTATAACTTACCCCTAACTGGCCATTTCAGTCACTGAAGAAAGATGAAACCCATGTCTCACAATTTCCAGGTTTTCCAACTGATTAACTTGGTGGTCTTCAACTCCAGCTACCCAATACAAGGAATGTACAGCCAGTGTTACATGTTTCCCTGCCAAAAACATACATTGACAACTCCTTTCCCAGATGGCTATGACAACCTCCTCTCTGCATCATGGTCCTGGGGCAGGAACAATACCTCATGAGGCAGATCTTGGACTCCAAGATTCTCCATGGGAAGCACATGCCGAGTGTCCATTGGAAGGGCTGTGGTCTTGCTGATCATTTGTGGGAGCCAGCCAACAACATACATGCCCCCAGCCTCCTTCAGGCTCGAAGCTTGGGACCGATTTTTAAAGCTGGGGACAGAGGAAATTTCCTGCAGGTCTTCTGATAGGCCCCGTAGCATTCAAGCAGCATTCAGCCAATCCACAAGTGAGGACCCACACAGGTGATCCAAAGGCAGGTATATAGGCTCCCAAGGGAAGCAGCATCTTCAGTCTGCTGAAAATCACTACCTGGCGGGGAGCATTCCTGTTGCTAGTTCTTTCAATAGACTGCTCTAGATGGCCCTTGCTCCTGCTCTAGCAATGTCTGTTTCCACACTAGCCAGCTCATTCCAGCCTGCATCTTCTCCTGCTCAGCCTGCCACTGGGCTAATCTGACACTGAGATATTTAAATGACTAGCAGCTCTGCAACCTGAAGACTTTGATGTTTTAACTACAATAGGGTTACCATATTTTGTGCCTCCAAAAGGAGGACACTCCACGGGGCCCTGGCCCCGCCCCCAACTCCACCCCAACTCCGCCCCCTCCCCAAAGTCTCCGCCCCCTCCCCTGCTTTAATTCACGGGAAGCCTGGGCAGGTAAGGGGGGGGGAGGAGGCGCGGCCCAGGCGGGCCCCCCCGGCCCGCCCAGCACTGCCGGCCGGCCCCCGGCGGCCCAGCGCACCCCCCCGGCTCCCGGCCCCGGCGGCCCAGCGCACCCCCCCGGCGGCCCGACCCCGCAGCCCAGCGCACCCTCCCGGCGGCCCGACTCCGCGGCCCAGCGCACCCCCCCAGCGGCCCGGCTCCCGGCCCGACCCCCCGGCTCCCGGCCCAGCGCACCCCCCCGGCGGCCCGGCTCCCGGCCCAGCGCACCCTCCTGGCTCCCGGCCCCGGTGGCCCAGCGCACCCCCCCGGCTCCCGGCCCCGGCGGCCCAGCGCACCCCCCCGGCGGCCCAGCGCACCCTCCCGGCGGCCCGGCTCCCGGCCCGACCCCCCGGCTCCCGGCCCCGGCGGCCCAGCGCACCCCCCCCGACCCCCCGGCTCCCGGCCCCGCGGCCCAGCGCACCCCCCCGGCCCCGCGGCCCGGCGGCCCAACGCACCACCCCGGCGGCCCGGCTCCCGGCCCGACCCCCCAGCTCCCGGCCCCGCGGCCCAGCGCACCCCCCCCCCGGCGGCCCGGCTCCCGGCCCCGCGGCCCAGCGCACCCCCTCGGCGGCCCGACCCCGCGGCCCCGGCCCGGCACCGCGCGCCCGGCACCGCACACCCGGCCCAGCCCTCCCTCCCGATTTTCCCGGACATGCCCGGCTTTTGGGGATTTCCCCCCGGACGGGGATTTGAGCCCCCAAAAGCCGGACATGTCCGGGAAAATCCGGACGTATGGTAACCCTAAACTACAATCCTGATAGTCACAGTGCAAATGTAATCACTAACACGGGTGGGTCCCATTGACTTCTCTTTCTTTTGCCCTTCCTTCCAAGTATTGAGTTCAGTCTCTGTTAACTAAGTTGTCTTGGCTCTTCAAATGCTGCCATTTTTTCCAATTTATTTTGAAATACTGGTTATTGATTAGCTGCACTAGTTCCTGAATTGAGACCAGAACCTCATTTTACTGTAGAATCCCACTGAGCTCAAACCAGGACCCACGGGTGAAAGAAATACTGCTCTTAAAATACAGAGGTATGCAAATACAGGGGTTTGCAACTGTAAATTGGGGTGAACCTGTGTGCCAGCATTTAAATGGGGAAGTGAATCTGATTAAGATGACGCCAGAGCTGTAGAAGGCACACAGTTAGACAGGTTGGTCCTGGTGTGAAACAATGCAGTGTGGGATAGCAGCTGGAGGACTGCCAAGTCACTGTGAAATACAGATGTGTTCACATGAACCTTCAACTTTCTACAATGGACTTAATCCAATTTCAAACTGGATTAGCCCGTTCACAATATCTGGCCAGTTAATTCTCATGAAGGGATTGCATCATGTGGACACAGTCATTGTGATTTGAAAAAAACAATGAGTTATTATAGGAAGAAAAAACTCCCTGTGTAGACAACCCCTAAGTTGCTTGGGTCACATGCAGACAAAACACAACATTGAGAGTCTAATTCTGCATGTCCATGCTGTACGGAATTCCCTAGTCATATAGACAAGCCGTTTTAGAGAAAGAACAGTTATTTCATCAGTGGTCCTATTATAAAAAAGAGAATAGGGATATAAATGGAGTGCCCAATAAATCATTTTATGGATGCATAAGGTCTCCTTCACTTTATCAATGCTATTTATGCCTGCCCAATTTCTATTCAATTTAATTCAGTATGACCACATAAAACAGCATGCTGGGTTTGATTATTTTATTGTTTTGCAGCAGCACTGTAATTTCACCAGTCAACCTGCACTCCAATGCACGTCAAATGTATTATCTATGTCATTGCTTGCCCCCAGTTTACTGTGGACAAGAGGACCAAACAGTGGCCTACATTTTCAAAGGTGATTAGTGATTTTTCAAAGCCTCATTTTTGGGGGGTCAAACTTAAATGGATCTGATTTTCAGAAAGTCCTGAGCACCCACCCTCTGAAAATCAGGCCTCATTTTCAAAGGGGCTAATCTGTTTGGATTTTTTGTTTTGATTTTTTATTAATATTTCAGCATCTTGATGGATCACAGGAACTGTGAAGGATTAACTGGTGCATACTGTGTGAAATAACCATCCTTTTGGCAGAGAGATGCTTAAGCATGCATAATTTATCTACTTCATATCAGTTTACATGTGCCCTTGTCTAAGTTTAGCATTGAGATAATTATAGAGGTTACTATGTTACAGATAGCTAATATAATTTACAATAAATATTCTGGTCATAAAATAGTATTCTCCCTCTGAGGAGGCACCTGTCACCTGACATTGTGTAGAAGCAATAATTCTGGCACAACCATCTTTCTTTTCCAGCTCATTTCTCTGATTCCTCATTAGACATTCAGAAGATATCTCCCCTGACAATCCCCATGTGATGCCGAGAGCATGTGACTTTGTTCTTATCCTGAAATAACTGGAGAGAAAATTGTCCATGCCAGGAGATTTACATCAATTGGTACTCCTGCTCCACAGGAAGTCCTACATTTTAGGAGTCTCTCTGCAAGGGAATGGTTAGTGTATATCTGATTTATTTGGCATGCATCATTCACTTCCTGGAAAAAACAGAAATCAAGGCACTGTAGAACTGCACTTTTTAAATGGATTCCTCCCCCCCCTTTATTTATGTATTTTCCCCTATTGACTGAAAATATTTTAAATCTGGAGATAACTGGCTTGAGATGTCTACAACTGGATTTAACACATCTATATCACAGGCTGCAGTTTCTCAGTGAAAATGTCCAAGGCATGTAATTCGTTTCTTCTCCCAGGTTATGCTTGCTGAATCTTGTAGATTGAATGCTTATAAAAGCAATTCTCTCTGTGGCATTTGAAATCATCCCATGGATGTTAAAAAATGCCATCCTTCAACGTTGCCATTGTGTAAGGGATTTTCTGCTTGCTATACTCCATGTTGTTAAAATATGAAAATATTCTTTAGGGCTTTCTCTATCACACAATTTTTATTATACACAGAAAAAGGATTTGGGCTCAGATTCATCAGAATGTTTCAGCTGCTTAGCAGTGCACCATAGTGACGCAAAGCAGCTGGAGTCTACTAGTGACTCTGTCCGTTGATCTTCTTTCTTTACTTTTGCATTGACGTTACAGAAGGTTAATCATATGAGCTTTCCTTTTGGGCATAAACTACTTTGATATGATAGCAGATGCTTTCTTAAACGTATTAAATAAGAGAGCTCCAAAACTATTAGGTATCAAAGAATTGTAATACCTACAGACCAGTGCAACCAGGAAATCCAACAAATCATTTTCTTAAACAGAATTGATGACTTATTTGTCAATTTTGCCCTCACTTTAACTTTCAAAACATTATTATTAATCATTTGTAATACAGTAGCACCTAAAGGTCTCCATCTGAGATCAGGGATCCATTGTGATAAGTACTGTCCAGGAACATAGTTGTTTGCAGTGTGGTCCTAACCGTGTTGGTCCCAAACTATGAGAGACACATGGTGGGTGAGGTAATATATTTTATTGGACCAACTTCTGTTGGTTCAAGAGAAAAGCTTTCAAGCTCAGAAGTTTGTCTCTTTCACCAACAGAAGTTGGTCTAATAAAAGATATCACCTCACCCACCTTGTCTCCCTCATGAGCATTACAGACAATCCCTGCCAAAACAGGTTTACAGTATAATTGCACAAGTCAGAAAAAGTGTAGACGTATTTTTATCTTAGTTTTATAGATGCAGAAAGGGGCACAGAAAGATTGGGAGACTTTCCTTAGGTAAGATATGAACTTATTCATTCTTGTCAACTCTTGTGATTTTTATCACATGACTCACAACATTTGTTGTTTTACCTAAAGCCCCAAACCTTAGAGTGCTGTGATTATGAGTTTCAGCTTTATTTTTTTAAGGTAAGTTTCTAGCTTTCATGGCTGCAGAGAAAACCTTGAGAATGTGTACTATGTGTACTATAAAGGCTGAAAAAGCAGATGACAAATAATTGATCATTTTTTCAGCCATATCACATTATCAGATTATTTTGGGGGCCTTGACTCATGACCATTGAATGCTTGGGGCTGGCAATGCTGAAAGTCTGTGTGGAACCAATCTAGGATTGAACCCAGATTTCCTGAGTCTGTGTTCCAGCTTTAACCACAAAACCATCCTTCTTTAGAGGAGGCAGCAGCTAGCAGAAGGTGGTTTCAGTCCATCACTCTCTGGTTTATAAGCCAAGGATGTTCCCACTGTGTCACTCTAATGCTGACCATGTAAACGTATTTATCAATTCATCCCCAATGCAGGGGGATTGAACAAGGACTATGCACCACTCAAGTCCATCAAAAGCTCTCTGGTACATAAGGGATACCTACGCCTGTGCAGGCCTCTTGAACACTGATAAAGTTCACCTTGACTTCTTAAAGTCTTAGGTTCCAATTTTAGTATACATCTGTGGGTGCAATTAATTTGGCACCCTCAGGTATTACAGGCAGGAGTAAAATTGCACCCACAATTTTATTGGAGATGGCTGCTGAATATTTTAGGTTATTTAACATTTAGGTTATGTTTAAAAGTGGCATCCAAATTTGCATAGAAAACTCTGAGCATTCTCCAAAACTCAGAAGTGTTCATGCAAACAGGGTAATTAGATGTTTAAACTCAGAGGCCAAACTTGGAGTAGAATTTTCAGAAGACTGAGCAGTCAAAATGCCACTTGAAGTTAATTGGAACTGCTTCATCTTCCGCCCCTCTCAAAGTTAGCCTCCACAGTTGAAAATTATCCTCTCTACTTTCTGTTCTCCTGACTCTCGCAAGGTTCATCATTACTAACACAAGACTAAACGTAGGTGTAGAAGCAAAGGAAAGTCCCGATCAGTAAATACTATTGCAGGTTCAAAGTTGGCAGGATAAAAGTTAAAAACAGAATGAAGTTTATTTTGACAGGAACACAGACATTAGATATAAAAAATGACCAATTAGCATCTAGATCATGGGATGAGATGATAGGAAGAAGAAAAGATTAGTTCATGGGAAAGGACACTCATACACATTTTAAAATCAAATGAATGTATTAATTTACTGTAGTTCTCACAGGGCTAGGATGGGATCAGATCAGAAGTGGGACATTTGGAAGGGGTTGAGCATATTCTCTTTCAAGAAGTGGTCCTAGCAGTTCGAGAATCCTGATCTTGTCAAAGTTAAGCACATGCTTTGTTGAATCAGAGCTGCCATCTCTGTGAATTAGCTCCCTGTCTGGAAAATGGGTATTAAACTTACCAGTCACACACACATGTTCTGAGGATCAATTCATCAATATTCTGTATATAAATTGCTCAGATTCTGTAGAGATTATGGCCTTTTAAAAACCTAGTTTTTTTCTATTGTTCCTACAGTATATTCTTCACTGCTTTGACTGATACAGTTTTAAAATACTGCCACGTTTTCTATAATGAATACATATATATATGGCTAATGGCAATATAATAATTTAAGTCAAATGTGCTATATTGTAATGGAAACATGTTTTTAGTTTCCTAGCAGCCAAATTACAAGGAATTACTCATTTTCAATATCTTTTTGATGCTACACCTTTTTGGAGGAACTGATCGTCACAATGCCATTGGAAGTGTAGCTCTCCAGCGTCAAGCTGATGGACATTTTATGCAGCCTTACGCTATAATACAAACTGAGCAAAGTTTTATGTAGCTCTCTACTTGTTTAAAAAAAAACAAATTAATACCAGGTACTGATTATAGGCCCAAAGTAAAAACATCTTGAGTCTGTTTAGACTAACCACTGTTTCAGTAGAGCTGCAAAACTTGATTGTTGGATTTTTCAAATCAGTGTTTATAGTTAAGAATATTCAGCATGGTAGATAAAGAATAGTAGACTCTCTTAGACATCCATAAGCACACATCAGTTAAGTATGTAAGCATTCTTAGCTCCACCAGAGCTTCATCACAGGGGGTGAGATAGAGGGCCCAGGATGCCTTTCAGCCACCTTTGCACTTCTCTGTCCACCAGGGCAGCTGGAGGTCAATATGTCCCCAACATAATCTAGAATAGCTTTAGGGTTCCTCTAAATTACACTAGCCTTCAATGTTTCCCTGGGGGCCATTATGCTGGTTGGGGTTGTCAGATTAAAGTGTGCTCTGGCCACACTCCTGCCTGCCCCAGAAACATACACTGAAGGGTCTAGTAGAAGTAGGTGTAGAGTTGATCATACCAGTTGTATGCCAGCCTAGGAAATCCACATGCTGGAGGAATGTTCCACTGCTCATATAGATCAGCTTTAAGTTACTTCCCATCAATATAGTGGCAGAAAGAGACCTTAGCATCTGATCCACTGTGTGTACAATCAATGTGTACAAGTTATTCTGTGCAACAGTTGTGAATGTCCCATCAGGGCCAGATTGAGGGCTCTTCAAAACTCAGTACCTTTATAAACATAACATATAAAAACACTAAATATAAGAAAGAGGCTGCAGATTTGAAAATTGGAATCTTCAGAAAAACCTGCAACTTGGATAGCAGAGATATTCTTGTCAGGAGGATGAATTAAACTTAATTAACTGCTATGGCAAACAGATTGGTAGTGATCCAGGTTTTCATGGTACTCAGAGTAAAAGGGAACATAATCAGGGCATTTATCTGACCATTTAAGCCTTTACAACATGTGCTCATTAAATGATCATTTGCCCTTTGTAGCTTTCACTTCTCTCTGTTAGAAACAACTTACGTCTGGATTTTTGTTCCTGTTTTATTTCACTGTTGGTTTGCAAGTGCAACCAAATGTCCATTTACAGATTGCATGGCAGAGCAGATGTTAGCCATGATCCTTTCCCTGAAATTGACATGCATATGAGTCAAGGTTGGCATCTGGTGTTTATTCAGGAGAACATAAATTTGTTAGCCTGACCAAGATTGATCAAGTCAGAATATTAAACAACTTTGCCTCTGGATCCATAATTATTGTGTTCCTTTAAATATATGCTAAGTATTGACACTATTCACTATATAGACATTTTAAATTTCATCTGACATACAGAAAAAGCACACGTGAATATTCATTGTGAATTCGAACAACACAAAAACTGTCATCCTTCAGGTTTAGTTAAGAGAGTTTAGTCCTAGATTCTGCCCCTTTAGTTATGCTGAATAGCACCTTACTCTGCAATTAGTCCCACTCAGTGCGACTGCTCACGGAGCAAGCTGCTACTCAAAATTATATAAAGTATACAGTAAGGATTTTTGTGGTTGTGGATTTCTTAAAGTTTATGGCAAAACATGTCTAGCTTACAAGCTTTCATGTTTTCAATGGTTTTGTTCGCTTTTTAAATGACACCTTCACTTTTTTTTGGTTTCCATATACTTTTTTTATAACCTTCTGAGTTTTGCATTGAGTTTGAATGAACCCAAACACATTTGGCCTGGTTTGAAGAAACAATATATAAACTTAATATATTTTGCATGGGTTTGAACATAATCATAAATCCTCCTCAAAACACTTGGGGAGGGAGGATATACATATGAAATTTGGTCTAGGTTCCCCTCCTAAGGGCTGTGAGAACTCCTAAAGACTTTCAACAAAGCTGGGCCAAGTTTCACTGGTTTCAGGTTTGTAAATGAGTTTGACACAGCCCTAGTCAGCGGGCAGATTACAGTGAACATTACTGAATAAATATAGCCATCTTATGTTGTTTTTATTTTCAGATTGAGATACAGCATTTTTGTGGATTATATCTTTAAATTTCCCCATTGTTGGTTTTACTCTTTTCACTGTTACCGAGAGGCTATATCAACATCTTGAAAATAGTTTTAAAAGCAAACCCTTTCAAATGAATGAAATGCAAGGGTTTGGAAGCCTGGCTGCACTAGACAATCTCATTTCCTGGATCTATTTGGACTGTCCTGCATCACTGAAGAGGATAAATAAATCTATCTATTTTACTGTAGTTAAACTGTCACTTTGCTCCTTTCTTCCCACTGTCACTTGCAGAGCTGTTCTAGAATTGCCTTCACAAGCTGCAAAGAAGGACAATTTTCAAATGGAATTGTACACAGCTATCTTTCAATGACTGCATTTTGCATTGATCTTGTTTTTTCTCAGTTAGTAAACTAGACTAAATATACTATGATTCACAGTTTATTATTTCACTGGAAATAGCAAGTGTCTGGCAAGTACCTTAGAATCTTAGAAGATTAGGGTTGGAAGAGACCACAGGAGGTCATCTAGTCCAACCCCCTGCTCAAAGCAGGACCAACACCAACTAAATCAGCCAGGGTTTTGTCAAGCTGGGTCTTAAAGATGGGCAGTTTATTTGCCTTTTTCCAATCATCTGGGACCTCCCCCAATCGCCACGAGTTTTCAAAGATAATGGCCAATGGCTCTGCAATCACATCAGTCAATTCCCTCAGCACCCTTGGATGCATTAGATCTGGACCCAGGGACTTGTGCATGTCCAGCTTTTCTAAATAGCCCTTAACCTGTTCTTTCACCAGGGCTGCTCACCTCCTCCCCATACTGTGTTGCCCAGGACAGCAGTGTGGGAGCTATGAAGACCGAGGCAAAAAAAGCATTGCGTACTTCAGCTTTTCCCACATCATCTGTCACTAGGTTGCCTCCCCCATTTTCCCTGACCTTTTTCTTGTTGCTAACATACCTGTAGAAACCCTTCTTGTTACTTTTCACATCCCTTGCTAGCTGCAACTCCAGTTGTGTTTTGGCCTTCCTGATTATACCTCTGCATGCTCGAGCAATATTTTTTATACTCCTTCTAGTCAATATTTTTTATACTCCTTCCTGGCCAAGCTTCCTTGTAAGCTTCCTTTTTGTGTTTAGGCTCACTGAAGATTTCATTATTAAGCCAAGCTGGTCGCCTGCCATATTTGCTATTCTTTCTGCACATCGGGATGGTTTGTTCCTGCGCCCTCAATAAGGCTTCTCTAAAATACAGCCAGCTTTCCTGGACTCCTTTCCCCCTCATATTAGCCTCCCCAGGGATTCTGCCCATCAGTTCCCCAAAGGAGTCAAAGTCTGCTTTTCTGAAGTAATGTGTCCATATTTTGCTACTCTCCTTTCTTCCTTTTGTGAGGATCCTAAAATCAATCACCTCATGGTCACTGCTGCCCAGGTTGCCACCCACATCTTCTTCCCCTACCAATTCTTCCCTGTTTGTAAACAGCAGGTCAAGAGGAGAATGCCCACTGGTTGGCTCCTCCAGTAGTTGTACCAAGAAGTTGTTTCCAACACTCTCCAAAAACTTCCTGGATTGTCTGTGCACTGCTGTATTGCTCTCCCAGCAGATGTCAGGATGATTGAAGTCCCCTATTAGAACCAGGGCCTGTGTTCTAGAAACTTCAGTTAATTGTTCGAAGAAAGCCTCCTCTACCTCATCCTCCTGGTCCAGTGGTCTATAGCACACGCTCACCATGACATCACCCTTGTTGCTCTCGCTTCTAAACTTAACCCAAACTTTCTCAACAGGCTTTTCTCCAGTTTCATACTGGAGCTCTGAGCAATCAAACCTCTCTCTACATACAGTGCAACTCCTCCACCTTTCTTCCCCTGCCTGTCCTTCCTGAACAGTTTATACCCATCCGTAACAGTGCTCCAGTCATGTGAGCTACCCCTCCAAGTCTCTGTTATTCCAATCACATCGTAGTTCTTTGATTGTGCCAGGACTTCCAATTCTTCCTGCTTGTTTCCCAGATCATTTTTCCTGATCACTTTCAGACCTGGAAACTAAGGTGTGGATCAGTGATGGAAATTTCATTGGGATTAGCTACAGTAAATTGTGCGTGAATCTACATGTTGGGGGCAGACCTGCCCTCCCAAACAATTAAATACTTCTAGCATTATGCATTTCTAAGTGAATATAATTTTCAGCATCTGAACATGCTGACAGCTCATAACAAGTAGCAGCTCTACTTGTATTGTGCATCTAATTGAGAGGAATATATCATTTGAAAATTGGCTCAGCATTGCTGTAACAATCTCATCCCAATCCACTGGTTCTTTGATGTCAAGATAACAGGCCCTTCTATTTTTCTATCTCTAAGTTCCATGAGTTGCTGGAAAAGAGCCTCATCTCATGACACCTTGAAAGATAGTTGCAAAAAAAAAAAAAAATAGATTCTCCAGTCTGTCTCCCTGCAAACTCAGGATTGTTCCTTGTTTGGTTCAGTCTAGATTTAAAAGATCCCAGCTCTGTAAAGGTGAGAAGCTCCTTAGCACATTAACAATTCCTTAACCATCCAGTGACTCCTTAGGGTACTTGTAAATTGCCTCTTTTGGTAAGAGGCAAATAGTTCATGGTGTCTTAGGCCTGGCCAACTCTAGAAACTTTTGTGGGTGTAACAGTGTGAGGTAGGGGGTGATTTTTTGTAACACTTTTATACTGACAAAATATTAGTATAGACAAAGTTCTATCAGCTTTTGTCAGTATAGCTTTTATACTAACAAAAGCTCTTTTTTGCTGATATAAGTTGTGTCTACACAAGGAGGGATTGGGACACTGGTATAACTATACCAGCAAATCTTTCTAGTTTAGATAGGACCCTATGCTATTTCCATATACTGTATTGCTCCAACTGTAAACTATGGTGAACTTATTCAGGTATCTGAACCATAGATTTATATCCCAATGTCAAAGCTTTTTCATTCTTTATCTGTATAGTAGGGACAAATGACAATATGTATCTGGAGACATATTTATTGGTATTTCTGTCTTTTGTGGACTTTAAGTCATCTGTGATGTTTTACTCAACTTCAAATTAATGTACTGGATGATGTTTCAGTCATGTACTGGCCTGGCCTGGCCCTTATGCACAATGTGGGGAAAGATGTAAGGTCTTATGTCTCCTGGTGTGGCCCATGTAAGGGCTGGGTGGAATTGCAATGCCTGTGCTCTGGAGAGTGTAAGGATTGTTCACTTCCTACTTCTGCAGAGCTGCAGCCAGGTGGGGGACATAAACTGTCCTACTAGACCCCTTAGGGAGGGGAGAAGCAGAAGGCATTCTGCTTCAGGCATTGTTTCTCTTCAGGCAGGGTTATTCTACACTTCTCCTTATTATTGCCCTGATTCAGCAAGGTACGTTAGAATATTCCTATTTTTAAGCACAGAGAGTCCCATTGGCTTCAAAAAAAGAACAGGAGTACTTGTGGCACCTTAGTGTGCCTATTAATATACTTACAGCTAGGCATATACTTAAATATCATGCTGAACTGCAGCCTGTGTGCAGTGCCACAGCGTATGTCTACATTAGATTTACCTCAGTATAATTGTTCAGCCTACAATGCAGCACTTATGTTTGTAGCCTGGAAAAAAACCTTAAGAAACATTCAAAGTAGCCTTTACAAAGGTGTTCGCTAACTTGAGTTAATTGATCACTTACCTCCAGGGTAAAAAACGTCTAGTGTAGAGATGCCCTAAATGGCAGAATCAGGCCCATAATATGTAGCTAATCTTATAAACCATCAAATGCAGCTCTTTCTAGGAAATTTAAAACTGCCTTTTAAGTTTTAAATGACAATGTTCAGTTAGCTAAAATGAAATCCAATAGCATCACAAGATTTATTCTTAATACCCGGCTAATATAAATTATTTCTGGCAGGCCTCCTGATACAGACTGAACAGCTCAGACATAACTACAAACAAATCAGTTTTAGGAGAATAATCTATGATCTGGTCTGGTGTGTGCACATGCATCTATCAAAGGATATTTGTCACCCAGTTACCAATTTTTAAGCACAGGCTAAAAGAGCAATGTCTTCAGTTCAGTCTCAAAAGCCCCAGATATATTTACACGTTAACTCTTTCACCAGAAAATCTTTAAGATAGGAAGCTGAAAACAACAACAACAAAAGACCTAGATCCATAGTATTTAAGATGAAATTCTAAAGTAATCATAAATTGAAAGATGGTTACATTGTAATAACAACAGCAGTAGTAGATACATAAAAGGACAGCCACTAACTAAATTATGAAATATCAAAGCACAAAGATAGCAAAGTCATTCACACTAGTATATTATTAATCATCCATCAGCAAGGCATTTCCACTGAAAAAACTCTATTTTCTGGGTTACAATGAAACCTCCCTTGAAGGAAAGTTCAGGAGGGACAGTATTTTTCATTTTGTCTAGCATAATGGAATTCCAAATCTGAATGGTGTCCTTACCTGCTACCTTAATACGAATAGTTATCAATACTACTACTAATAATAATGATGACCATGATAGGAGGAGAACAACAATTGATCTGTCTCCTAGTCTTCCTTTCCAAAAAGTTCATCCTTCCACTATTATCCCTACAAATGTACACAGAGAGGAGTGCAGGACATTGGGTTATCTCCTCTAAACCTCAGTGCATTTGTTCAATTTTTTTTTTAATAAAATGACATATACCTATTTCCACACTCTGCACTGAGGTGAAATCCTCACCCATGCTACAGAATCTTTATTCCAGAGTGGCATAAAGGGACCCTCACAGCCTCAGATCTGGCCAGGGTAGGAGTCCCATGGTACAGGAAGTGAGGAAGACAACGGCCTCAAAGGACCCCTTCACAAGCCCTGCTGTAAGAGGCATATCAGGGTCACGTCAAGCATGGTAGGGACTTCTTCAGGGTGGGGTCACAGCATTTAGTACTGTGGAGATTCTCGGCTGTGGTGTGGTTCATAGGCACTCTGAGGAGGCTGCTCTACTGTAAGCAGGCCCTTAGGGCTATCTAAATTATGCCAACGCCTGCAGAGTAGCCCATAATGGAAAGGGGGCTAAGGTGGTTTAAAGAACAGAATCTCAGCCATAAAGTTTATTGAACACATTGTTGAACCTGACAACATGGGGTTTCTCTATACTGAAAAATATAAGATGTAAGGGGACTGTTGCCCCCTTACTAACACTCAGTGGGGTGTTTTGGTTGCTAGCTCCAGCACTAAAAGGGGAAGGGTCGATGGCAAATCAGGAGCCTGAGACTGACAGTCCCCGGGAACAATGGGGAGAGGCCAATGCTCCAGATCAGCCTGATTGACAGGGCGGGCAGGCTAATCAGAGAGTCAGGAGGCCAGGGGGGTCCCATCCGCCGTGTAAACTGGAATGGCCTGAGTCAGACAGAGTGGGCCCGAGCTAAGCTGCTGGAAGCAGAGCTGCAGCCCCAAAGCCAGAGCACAGCCCAGAGAGAGCAGACCTGCCCTGGGGGCAGAGCTGTAGCAACCAGAGCCAGAGGGGCCAGACAAGCAACCAGGTCAGAGCTGGGAGCAGAGTCACAGAAGCAACCTGCAGAGCCGACCTGTCCTGGGGGCAGAGCTGTAGCAACCAGAGCCAGAGGGGCCAGAGAAGCAGCCCAGGGAGCTGAAGGCAGAGCAGCAGCAGCAGCCGTGCTGAGGCCGAGTGGAGCTGGAGCTGGAGCTGGGGCTGCAGCAGTCCGGAGCCGGGTGTGATGAGCAGCTGGAGAGAATGAGGGGGACCCTGAGCAGTGGGCACAGCGCAGGGAGACACCTCAGCCCAGAGGCTCTGCAGGCCAGGCTTGGAGGGGGATCGTAACCCTGACAGGACGGGGGCGATGCTGGGAAGAAGGGTCCTGCCACCTAGAGCCTGAGAGCGTGTGGTCACCGCCAGAGCAAGTGTCCAACCCACAGCGTCTCTGCAGCATGGCCAGGGCCTGAGAAGGGGTCCTGGGACCTACAAGAAACAAACTGTGAACTGCCCTGACGTTCCAGAGAGACTGTTTGTAATGTTCCCTGCCACAGAGCAGGGTGATGTGTTTTCCTTTAACCTTTCCCATTTTTCCTTACTCTTTTTTAAAATTAATTGCTAATTAAACAACTTGTATTTGCTTTAAATTGTATGAAATGATCAGTGGGTCAGGGAGGTGCCCAGTGCAGAGAGAGTACCCCGGAGTGGGGACACCCTAGCTCCTGTCCTGGGTGACCACAGCAGGGTTGGGAGTCAAGCCCCCCAGGAATCCTGGGCCCAGCTTTGTCGGAGTTTATGAGGACTCTGCCAGACAGGAGAGTGGAAGGGGAGTCCTCAATGGCAGGGAGGCCTCTGGGTAAAGGAAGTGGGAGCGAGGACGTGGATCCTTTCGTTAGGCCACTTCACCGGGGTAGTGCAGAAGCCAGGAAAGTTCCCCACAATAGCGGGACCATTCCCCCGCTTACAAAGACCTGGGCTCAAAACAGAAAAGGTTGGTTTTAAAGTAAACAAGTAAAAAAAAAAAAAAAATGGAACTGGCTCCTGGCCTGCCCAGGACCTATGAATCAGCAATGGCGTTCTCAAGCTACTTTTGCCCTCCTCCCTGTCCTTGGGTGTTGAGTTAAGTGTAGTTCAGAAAGATTCAAGAATCAAGGCCAGTGGGTCAAATCATACTTGGTGCAACTCTGTTGTCTCAATGGAGCTGTACCAATAATGAATCTGCCTCTATTATAATAAACTTTGGGATTTTTTTTAAAGTTACACAAGATTAAATGTGAAAAATGGCTAATTAAACTACATTTTAACTGATTTCAAAAGAAATAGCTCAACATTTGTTCTGGTCCTGTTTCCACTGAAATCAATGGAAAATTTTCCATTGACTTCCCTGGGAACAGAAATAGGGCCTAATTTTCTTGTACGCCTAAAGGTGTAATGGTGGGATTTTAATGATTAATTTCCAGCTTTAACCTGGAATTCCCTGCCTCCTGCTGGTTGTCTCAGGGGTTAACTCTGCCAGGCAGTGCACCCTCTGCTAGCGATGCCTCGCCTGTCTTTGTCACCATCTGCAGGCCTGCCTCAGTCTAAGTACAGCAGAGTCCTCTTCATGACTCGGCCCTCTGGCCATGTCACTATCCATGTTTTCCTACCATCAGGGGGTCCAGTGGGGCACCTCAGTTCTATAGTCTAGCCAGTTCCCCAGAGGCGAGTGGGGGAGGGTGGGTGACCTGGGCCCATCCACTACTCCAGGTTCCATCCCAGGGACCCTGTGGATAGCAGCCTCTTGCTGCAACTCTCAAACTTCCTTTGCTTCTGCTTAAGTTCCCTGGGCCACTTCCCTGTGGCCCCAGCACCTTCTTCGCCCTCTTCTCTCAGGGCCTCGAGCCTGCAAGTTCCAGCAATTAGCCAGGAGCTCTCTCTAGCTTCTCTGGTCCCTGCTAGCAGCTGCTTTATATGAAATACTACCATCCTTCTGCCTGCTAGGAACCCAGTCCTCATTCCCTGGGCTTCCTGCAGCAACTTATGGCCTCTGGCCCTGCAGGTCCTTTTATGTGAACTGTCTGGGTCCTGACTGGCTGCTCCATTCATCCATTCTCTGACTGGCTGCTCCCTGCGCAGCCTCCCTAGACTGCTTTTAACCCCTTGCTTTCCAGTGAGAGGTGAACCCGCCATCACATGGACACACATCTGGTTAGTGCTAAGATAACCCCAACAAATTCATTGCCATTTGTGCCAAGTCTCCAAACAGGAAAGTAAAGTACAGTAACCTGGTGCACCATCCAGACACTAAAATAGATGTAGGCACAGTGATATTACTATAAACCTGTCACAGGTACAAGATGACAAAAAACAAACAAACAGGTATGGAGTTCCTCCACACCACAAGGGGTACATCTACACTGCACCTAAAAACCTGTGGCAGACCCATGACAGCTGATTCAGGCTTGCAGAACACAGGCCAAGGGGCTGTTTAATTGCAGTGTAGATATTCAGGCTCAGGATGGTGCCTGGGCTCTGGGACCCTGTGAGATGGGAATGTTCCAGAGCTCAGGTTGCAGCTCAAGCCTGAATGTCTACACTGCAATTAAACAGTCTCACAGCCTGAGCCTTGTGATCCCAAGTCAGCTGGAGCGGACCAGTGCGGCTGTCTAATTGTGGTGCAGACATACCCAATGGGAACATAGTGAAAATAGGATTTTAACTGTTGATAAGTTACAAATGAAGACAAAGCTGATAAAACTACCCCCCTTCCCCACACACACACTTTATGGCTGTCCTATTTAGAAAGCCAGGCATGTGCTTTGCTGCACTGATTTGTCAAGTTGTTACAATAATAAGGAGTAAATTATTTTATTTCTAATTGGCACTCATATGCTACTTGAGAGATCGTGTGATCCTAACACCAGCTTAAACAATTCAAGGACAAGCCATCCAAATCCATTATACATTGCAGTGTATCATGTGATGTGCATCAACCAGTTCTCACCCTCTGCATTGTTGCCCTTAGCAACAGAAAAAGCATGTGATGGTTCTTATGTGTTATAGCTGCCCTGCAACAGTGAGTGAAAGGATTTAAGCAAAATGAAGTGGACAGAAACATTGATTCAGGCGGCTGGAGTTTCCCAGTGCATTGCAGTGATAATGCAGGTTCATAATTCTGGGTGGGAAAAGGGAAAGCTTTCAAAAGAAACACCGTGGTGTTATTTTCAAGAATTTATTTCTATGAAATAGTCACTTTTATTTACTTTTTTTACAGGTAACTAGACCATTTTGTTCTTTTATCTCTGCGACAACATCGTGCAGGAGAAAGGAAAAAACGGTTAGGCATAAGATAAAGCTAATCACAGTGATAAGCTAGGGACTGAGGGCTACCATCTAGCATTGCATGGATGCAACACTATCCAGGACAGGACAGAATATTCAAACAAAACAAAATCAAGTAGAATACATGTGCATATAATAAAATTAAAGATGTGAGACTGTGCATTATCCAGTCCTCTCTATATTTGAGAATAGGGACGGGATTGTAGAGAGATGAAATACAGCCTAAGAGATACTTCTCATGGGAGAATGTGGAGGGCTTCAAATCAATGTATTTACACCTGCAGTGCTATGAATGAGATGTAGACCACACTGTCCAATACATACTATGTCAGTCTGGCAATGTGACATGCTGCTTCCATATCCAACAGTCTCAAAGACATAAAACCATCAATCTGGTCTTTGGAATTAGGTTTAATTTAATCTAATGTCTATATTTCTGGAGATGGTTGAAAAATTTCCACTAGACCATTTTTCTGTTTTTAAAAAGCCACTTTGTCAAAAGCTAAATATTTTGTGGAAACGTGTCAATTCTGACAAAATTGTATTTTAAAAAAAACCAGCCTAGAGTATTCCAGTGAGTCTGAAATGCTTTCTTTTGACCTGTTGGAATGGAAGTTCTGATTTTGTAAACAATTTTTCATTTCAATGTTTTTATTTTATATTGTTACTCCTTTTGAGCTGAGTAGCTAGTCAGAATTCAGGGTCTTGTAGGTTGCTCCAGTTAGGAGAAGAAATGATGATGGGTTAAAGTATCTTTAATGCAGTTCTGTTTATTTGCAAGAACGTACAAAGTCCCATTTGTTGGAATACAAGAGAAATCAAACAAACTAGAGACACATTGCCTGATCCCAGCACCAAACTTCTTTCAGTCAGCACACCCAAGAACTGTCTCTATGCTCTTCCTCGGTATCATGCCACTGCGCTTGTTCAGGCTGAACAGGAGCTTCCTGCTCCACTGATTTCTCTGGTGCTTCTCCTGTGTCGTCTCTCTCCCTTCCCTCTCTCCTGCCTCTCTGTCTCCCACATACCCTTAACCATAACTATGGTGTATTGAAAACCAAACATTACAAATTGTTACTTTAAATTTGTAAGGGGTTTCCTGGCCCTGCTTGCAGGGCAGGGGGCTCTGTAGCGAAGCATGTAATCTGAGTCTTTGGCAGTCTTTCTTCAGCAAGGGATGATGAGTTATGCTTCTTTGCCTTAGGGAGCAGCCTGCTTTCTTCTTTCTGTTTTTGGCTCTTGTGTGTTAAGGTTCTGGATTTTAAGAAATAAAGTAGTGTTACATTAGAACCTTCCAGCAAATTAAAAACAATAAACTTCTCTGTATGCTGTAAACATAACTAACAGCAAAACAATACTCAGCAAAGCTCTCTGCTCACATTTTCCTATTCCTGGGCCAGTTCCCATAAGCTTTTGTTGTAGGTGGGGGCTGCTTACCTGTCTCATAAAGCTATTTCAGGCTATATCTACACTGCACTTTTGTTGGTAAAACTTTTGTTTGTCAGGGGTGTGACGTTATTGACATAAACTGGGACCGTATAGATCATTGTTGCAACCAAGGTCCTGTAGTGGCACCCAAATCTTGTATAAAGGGGGTCAAATGGGGTGTCTAGGACAAGGTTATGGTTTACTGGTTATGATTATGCTGTCTATATGTGTGTATCAGTTTTGTAGTTGAAGTTATGAATATTGGTTCTATACTGTCTGTATGGCGAATATTGGATCTATACTGTCTGTATGGCAAACTTATGCTATGCTTCTGGGTGACATCCCAGACAAACTGAGATTAGCTCTGCCTAGCCTGCTTGATGGCCCATTAAGGACCATCAGCTATACAATGGACCCATTGAGAGAAGGCAGATACGCCTTGTAACTCAGCAAAGTATGCAGGGACTGGCCCATGTGACTCCAGACTCCATTTTGCTGTAATTTTCCACAGTAAGAACAAAGAGGTGTTCTTACACCTGGAAAAGACTATATAAGGCTGATGCCTCATCTCCATCTTGTCTTCAATCCTGCTTCTTACCTCTGGAGGAACTTTGCTACAAGCTGAAGCTTTGAACAAAGGACTGAGGACCCATCCCAGCGGGGGATGTTCCAGAGACTTGATTTGAACCTGCAGTTTATTCCATCGCTGCTGCAAGCCTGAACCAAGAACTGTGCCATTACTGTATGGAATTGATTCCATTTAACCAATCCTAACTCTCATCTCTATCTTTTTCCTTTTATGAATAAACCTTTAGATTTTAGATTCTAAAGGATTGGCAGCAGCGTGATTTGTGGGTAAGACCTGATTTGTATATTGACCTGGGTCTGGGGCTTGGTCCTTTGGGATCAGGAGAACCTTTTTTCTTTTCCTGGGGTATTGGTTTTCATAACCATTTGTCCCCATAACGAGTGGCACTGGTGGGAGTACTGGGAAACTGGAGTGTCTAAGGAGATTGCTTGTGAGACTTGCGGTTAGCCAGTGGGGTGAGACCGAAGTTCTCCTAGTCTGGCTGGTTTGGTTTGCCTTAGAGGTGGAAAAAAACCCAGCCTTGGGCTGTAACTGCCCTATTTGAGCAATTTGTCCTGAGTTGGCACTCTCAGTTGGGTTCCACCAGAACCGCATTGTCACAAGGGGTATGAATAAAACACACCACTGACCAACAAAAGTTTTGCAGACAAAAAGCACCGGTATGGGCAGTGGTTTGTCAGCAGGAGACACCCTCCCACAGACAAAGGAACCACTGGTCATCACAGGTGATTTTATTTTGCTGGCAGGCAAAAAAAATAATTTTTGTTGGATTTTTTGACTAGTTTCAGAACAGAAGAAAAAAATCGAAATCATGGAATTTCCGGCAATATGGAAAATCCTTTTTCTCACCAGTTGCACTTATTTTCTGACTTTGACATTTAAATAACTTGTAAGAAGAGAAGCTATACTTACATAGAAGTAAGCTTATGATAAATATACTCAATATTTTTATGTTGTAGGTGATTTTATTATGGGCATGTATATTCACTTTTTGCATATTAGACACTGGACAGAGCCCTGTATTTACATCAGCCTTAAAAATTTGTGTATAATTGATGTGAAAAATACATTTGATAAAACCTTCTTATACCCTGAGTGAAAATACTTCAGTGAAAGGATGGTCTTATGGTGAAGGCACTAATAGTAAAATTTGCAAAAGTGCCTAAGTGACTTAGGTGATTTAAAAAATATTACCTAAAATCTGGGTTCTATTCCTGATTCTGCCACTTTGGTCAAATCATTCTCTCCATGCTTCAATTTTTCTGTCAGTAAGAATGGGGAAAATAATGTTTTTCTGTTATATTTTATTTTGCAAAGCAAAGTTAACCTTGCAGAATCAAATCATTCTCTCCATGCTTCAATTTTTCTGTCAGTAAGAATGGGGAAAATAATGTTTTTCTGTTATATTTTATTTTGCAAAGCAAAGTTAACCTTGCAGAATCAAAACAGATATTGCGCAACATTCTAAAGTATATTTTCCCTACTGCAGGACCAGATCTGCATATTAAGTGCAGGTACAGCTGTGCAAACACAAATCAAGGTGGAGAGAGGGTTTGTACAGGTGTCACTGATGCCATAGTCTAATAGTGAAGTTGCACAAGTGTCACCAATGGCCTAGTTTAAGGTCTTTGTTACTGGTGAAGTGCACAAGATGAGGAGTGACCATTTCTTTGTTCTGTGTTTGTACAGTGCCTAGCACGATGAGGTATAGGTCCATGACTTTGGATTATGGTGGTAATAATAATAATAACCTGGCCTGGAATTCAGAGTTTGCCAATTTGGTAGCTGGAAAAAATATTATACTTCAAGCCAAGCATGTTTAATGTGAAAAGCCTTGCAACATGGAAATCTGTTTTTTTCAGAGTTGCCTTTTAGGCCAGATTGGCATTTTAATAAGGAAATTGTCTGACTTAGAAGTGTGATGCTTACAGCTAGTTCCTCAGTGCCATCATTACTGGAAGTTTCTTGTATGGGGGCTTACTTACGCTTTGCTTGGCTGCACAAAAGCCTGTTTGTAGTAAAAGTAGGGGGAGAGATGCAAATTTAAAATTAATCCATTATAGCCTTTTGCTCCACCTCTATTTGACACCAAGAAAGATGTGCAGGTGTGGTCTAAACATTTCTGGAACTCTTGTCTCAAGCAAATATAGTTTTTTTGTTTTCAGATTCTTTGGAAGGCAGACAATTCGGGTTGGGTGTTTGTGTTGTCTGGACAACTGATTTGATTTTTAAATATTGTGGTCTCCATTTCTGTAACATTCTCCTGACTTCATGACATCAAAAAGCTACAAAAGGCATCAAAAAGGAAAAATATCACATGATTGTTATAAATCTAATTGTAGTGAAAGTAATGGTATTCCAGCACTGGAAGATGGACACATGTCAAGAGTATGAGACTGGACCATATACTAAGGAAAGACAACCTCATATGAGAGAATTTATACCTATATATAATATGTAGAGAGAGACTACAAAATGAGGAAGACAAATATAAGAGCACTTCTTAGGCTCAATACATCAATAATTTACTCTATTCTTATGCAGTGTTTCCATTTTCTTTGCATACATCTTTTTTTTACTTTTATGCCTTCACACCTTTTCATAAAGCCTGAACAGTTATTAATTCTTGCAAATCTGATATTTTTACTATAATATGGATCAGCTATTGTTAGCTCTATATACATTTGTTTTAACATTGCTTCATACTAATTCAACTGCCTATCTCTGTATATTTCTTTTTACTGGAAAAACTCTAAAATAAAATTTGAAGCAAAGAAATAACACTTGCGATATCTGGAAATTGTATTACTAGGAGCAAAAGATACTATTAAACTTGCTATTGCTGAGCTTGGGTTTTTTGGGGGAAAACCTCTGTAGGAAATAATCTTCTGTGAAAGAACCACTGTTACCTGAACACACCCTGACATGCTTTCTTAATGTATTTCTCATAACTTAGAAATGTGAAGCTGTAGGCAACCCAAGCCAAAATAATACAACATAATTGTAATTTGTATTTGTATGGGCAAAGTACAGGCTGGGGTAGTTAAATATTGTAATTATAATAATAGTTATTTATAAAGTCCACATGCCAAACATTTCTGGACTCCTAAAATCTATAGCTACAGTAAAATCAATTAATAAAAAAGCCCATAGCCCAATAAATTCTAGCTTTTCATTCAGTATTTCTGAGCCTTTCTAGCAACTATACAGGTTTGCAAATCTAAAACTTTAGCTGTACCAGCTGTCAGACATTCTGGCTAGCGCTTATCTATAAAGTTACACCTTCATTATCCATGGAGGTTTTACAGAGTGAAAAAGAATCTGGGGAAAGTACGATATTTGAATATGGGTGGAAGTTTCAGTAATTTCCCCAGTCCTCTTCTCTTGAAGCTAGAGACCGTTCATAGAAAGTTTTAGCCCCAAATGTAAACTTGTCAGAAAATGAAGTTTAAAAGCAGAATTAAAATGAGAATATTTTGCAGCTTTAAGTTAGCGATAGCTATTGGGGCACTATAGTGTACTTGTTAAAGCACAGGACTAGGAATCGAGAGCTGGGTTCTGAGCCTGGCTCTACAAATGGCTCTCCATGTGATCTATGGCCAATCACTACAACGTTTTGTGTTGCAAGTCCTTCATCTGCTACAGGTGGATAATGTTTACAAGAACCAATCAAAACTTTTCTGTTTTGAAACTTCAAAAAATTGTCATTAAAAATATTTGCTAATTGTCAATCACCTCTGAGGGTGAGATTCTGTGCCGCCTCCTGTAGAAGGATAGCACTGAACTCACAGCCTGGCAAAAGGGGATTTTAAACCAGCTTTGTGTCTTCCCAGTACTTGGCTGCTCCAGAAACGCATTATGCCAGTCTCCTGGGGCTGCTACACTGCATGGCATCTCGACAGTGCTGTCTCCTGGGGCCTTCACACCCACCCCCTACATCAGGGATTTTACTCAGAGGGTAGCCTTTTGGATGTCTCCCACAATACCTGCATCAGTGGAATTTTAGAGCACCTTTTCATCACTTCTATCCAACGTATACAGATGTGAGAGATTGTAGGCTTTGAACCTGTTTCGGCAGCCAGGGCTCAAACTGTGGCCACCACACCACAGCTCTTCTAGTGGAGAAGGGAGACAGTAAAGTTCCAGCTCGCAAAGGGTCATACCCATGAAGCTCCTGATGGGGGAGATGTACAGCCTCACTGATTGGCTGGGACTCACTACTTAAACCACAAAGAGGCACAGGGATTTGTCTGAGCAAGGAGGTGAATCCCTGGCTGGCTGTTACTGTGGTTCCTGGCTACTTGCCTGACTCCTGAGCCCTATTTTCCTGCCTGTTCTTGGTTCCTGTTCTCCTTATCCCCATCTCTTCCCAGTTCATGCTTTCCTGCCTCACTTCAGGTCCTTGCTCCTATGCCATACCACTGACTCTGGCATTGACCACTGGCGTAGTATCTGACTCTGACCTTGGGAGCTGGCTCTGACACTGGCTCTGGTACCAGACTCCTGACTCTAACCATCAGGCATTATTGCCCATGCCCTGATCCTTATAATAGGCTGAAGCAGGGATAAGGATATCTCCCTAATTATTCATCTACCTCACAGGGAAGTTGCTAGGCTTAGTTCTTTAAAGTTTATGAAGTATCTTAAGATTCTCCAGTGAGATGCTGTACAAAAGGGATTTTGTAAGAGTATTTTATGTCTTCTCTGTATGCCCCCACCTGCTGTGGTGTCACTAGCCCACCATTCAGCAAGGAGCTGTGAAGACACTCAACTCTTTCTATTGTACTACTTTACTGATGTCACAAACTCACCACTCATCAGAACGATAGAAGGAGAGCGGCACCAGTGAATTTTTTTTGACAAGTATAAGATAATGGTCCTGTGATGTTGCATAATGTTTAGGATCACTTCAGGAAAAATAGCAGCTTCCTAACTGTTTTGGGAGGCAGTAGACGAGGGAACCAGCCCACTCATTTTTAAAATCTTCTGTGAAAACATTTTATAAAAGATCAGATTTGCTAACATTCAAAACGCCAGTCTTCAGAAAGGTGTGGTGTCCAGTTAGATATATATGTTTTGTAGGATGCTGATTTGTTTAACTTGACGCAGCACCCTGAGAGTTCACATGGCCAGAAGCACTTCTCACCATGAAAAAGCTGTGAATTGTTTTTTGAAGTGAATATTTCTGATTTAAATTGGTATTTCTGAGCCTCCTGCTGATGGGCTCCAGTTTGCATAAACATGGACCTCATTTCTGGGTTTTTTTTCATAAACATCTGCATTGGGAGGGGCATCTACAGTTCTGTACTCTATTTCTCTGTGTTATTGCAGATAGGCTCTTATAAAAACCCCAAGCCTTGTCTGGAATAGCACTAACTATGGAGATACCCTGGATTTGTTCCCTGCTCCCTTCACAGTTGTTACGCTGAAGACTGAAACAATGCGGTAGCTCAATATTTCAGCTTTTCTCTCATCCTCTATTAGTTGGCATCCACCCTTGATTAAAATAGCATCAGCAATAAATCCTGTATCCTCACACCCACCAACAGCCTTTGCCCTGGTGTGATCAATGAACCTTTCTGATCTACCCTGTCAGTCAGCAAGGACTCTCTCTTGCAACATCATTCTGAACCACACATTTCCACATAATACCAAAATGCTTTGAGACACAAATCTTTATTACATTCAGGTTCCAAATAGAATTCTACACGCCATCACATTCAGGGTAGTTTCATCACTGGTAGGTGACCATCACCAGTAGATGCCAGTTCCAAGCAGGTTCAGCACAGCACTCTTAAAACATCTGAACTACAATGAATTTATCTGGTGAATCATTAGTAGATTACTATTTGAATTTCCTGTTAAATTGGATAATATACATCGGCTATGATAAATGGGATGATATTAAGGTAGTCAGGGGTGGTAAGGGTATGCAGACTTCTTGTAATGAAACAGCAGAATGAGACTCTCAGTGTGAAACCCAGACCTTCCTCTATTCATGTAGAAAGGGAATCAGGTACTTTTCTGACACCACCCCTTCCCAACACTCTGCAGAGAGTTCTCCATGGATTCCAGGATCTGCGCATGGATCGAGGGGGTCAAGAACAGGGCTGGAGGTATACTCAGGAAAGTAAACTTTTTTAATGAGCCCCTCCACACTGTGGAGCTCCTCTTAAAAGGGCAGCTATAGGCTAGGGAGCTCCATTGAAGGAAGAGGAAAGGAACCCTGGCTCTGATACAGTGGTAGAAAACTTCTGTGCAGATGGCCTTATGCCTCCAGAAGATTAGAATCTGCTTGGTTTGGAGGTCAAACCTTCTTCCACAGAGAAGCAAGCACCCTCCACCCCCATAAAGAATTCAGAGAAAAATTCTGCAAGGGTTATCTCATGGAGTTTTCCCTGTTTGACTCCTGGCCCCTCTTCTTGCAGAAGGTGTGATCTGTGCCATATTTCTATTAAATTAACTTGGGTAGCTGCTATGGTTACTTTCTGAAATCCCCAACTATTTGGACTTGGGCCACTTTTCCTTTAAAACTATTATTATAGTAGCGGATGCTACATTTTTTACCATATCGTCTCATTATCCCTTATGACAAGTTTCTAGCATTGCTATTTTCTGACATGATACTGAGTTAGAACTTTCATTGTGCTACTAAGGCAATTCAGCTATTTGTGATAGTCTGGTGGAAAAAAGAGAAAAAGGATCAAGCTAAAAGCATTCTGAGCTATTCAGTAATGGATACAATTATTCTTTGTTTTCTAGTTGAGCAGACTTTGGCCACAAGTTGTCACCTCTAAGAGGAGAAAAGATATTAGCTACTCACAGGCTGGTTTTACTATTTAAACATTGAGATGCAAATGAGTTGGTTCCCTTAGATTTCTCACTGCACTGCCATTTTTGAAACATCTACTAACTACTGTAACTACTAACTCTAGTAACTCAAGTGCTGATTAACTTGCTTAAAATAGTAAAGATATGCCAACTCCCATGACCCAATGGAATTCCATAATGAAGTCTAGTCTGAGTGACCTCAGAGCTTTTGGATTGTCTGAGGTTGAGCTCATCAGACAACCTTAAGTGGATCAATGATCCTCACACTGGCTGCTTTGGGATACTGCTGCCAATGGAAAAGTGCAAAGCAGCTGGAACAGAGCCCTGTATCTGTTCATCAACCTTTGTGTCTAGACTTTACGATCTAGCATGATTTGTGCGCCCCTCCCATTCATCTCTATCTTAAATTAAAATAGCTTTTCTTATGTGTTAACTGTCGTTGTTCCTCTTTTATCATCAATAAATTAACTGCTTTTTATTATCTTATGTGGTCAAAAAAAACCCAAAGCTGTGAATAGAATTTGTGAAAGATGCTCCTTTTTTGACTGTTTCCTTCATTTACTATAATTGCACAGTTCTATTTTAAACTTCCAGTGATTACATTAATTTACAGAAAAGATCAGGGAATTTCAGTCTGTGTCTGTGTTTCTGTTGTCTGGGGCACTGTAGTATACTTCACTTTTCTAGTGTACTGATAGGACATAGCATACCACTGACTAATGTAACCATCTAACAACATCAGACATTCTTACATGGCAGACAAGAATATCAGCCAGAGTCTCTGTCTGGGTCTATTCCCTTTGTGTCACATGGGCAGTGCAAAGGGACCAGCTGCTGCACATTCATCCTCAGAATCCCCCAATGTGGGGAATCCCCAATGGGTATAAAGCTGGCATAGGAAGAGGCACCCCTCCCCACCCCGTAGCTCTGGCATGGATCACACCCCCAGGAGACCCATAGCTACTTTCTATCCGCAGTTGGTAGACTGTGCCCTGGCTGCTCTACGTTCTTGAGGAACGTGGCCAGTTTAGTCACCCACGCTAGAAAACATTAGCCTTAAGTCACTTCTAGGAGTGTACTGATTTACCAGGCTTTGGGTGTTTTCATCATTCCGCAAACAGTCTATTAAAAGTTATGTTTTCTGTGAAGCGCAAGAGATGTATTTTCACTGTGGATAATTTGTATTTGAAATTGGGGAAAACAACAAAGAAAGAGAATACATATTAAATATCCCTCAGAGAGAGTGAAAGTACAGTGTGTTGTTCATTCTGAACTAGACTTATCTAGCTTTACCCTTGTTGGATAGTACCTTAGTCTGCAAGCAGCACTACTGATTTCAGTGCAGCAAGCAGTGTTACCCTACGGGCAGGTAATGTAGTTACAGTATCTAGAACGCTGAGTGATTCTAATTGCTACTGGAAACATCTGTCTAAGCTGGATATGGAGTATCTGTGGCCCTTGAGAAATACAATTTAAACCGTTGTTCACTGAAAAAAAAACAATATACAAAATGTCCTTTATCCTCACACTTCTCTTTTGAGAGAGAAGTGAGAGGACAACAAAGAGAAAGCCTTACGGTTTCTATTGCTTGACATAGACCTCTATTCTTAATCCTGCCATATATATACTTTTAATCAATATATTGAAAAATAATCCTTATTGAAAATAGCTTTGTCTTTCTACCAAAAAAATTAATTTCACTAGTACCTGGATTATGTTAGTAACTGAAATGATAGTGAGCAGTTTACAGTATTTCTCAAAAATTTCCAGAAATTCCCTTGTGTTAGCTCAAGTTAACACCATAGATTTGGCATTTCCGCAAGCAATTACAATTGTGTTCTGCTTGATTTTATGCAACACTGACAAATATTTATTATAATATCAGTTTTTCTAAGTTAATGACCATGCAGTCACCCTGGAATTACATGTCAAAGGCCAACATTCTGGAAGAGAGAGACTGTTTTCCACAATACCTGGAATTTCTATAAGCCAGTATATTTATATGTTGGGACGTTCAGAGGTTAATTACCATGATTTACAGATCATAGAATCATAGACTATCAGGGTTGGAAGGGACCTTGGGAGGTCATCTAGTCCAACCCCCTGTTCAAAGCAGGACCACTCCTTGACATCTTAGTTCAGAAGATAGAAACATCTGAAAAGAATCACTCAGGGTTTGATTATGCCTTATCATTACAGCTTCGCATTGAGATGATATGGATCTGCACTACCCCACAGGGAGCACCGGAAGCATTCAGCTGCAGAGGTAGTCAGCACAAAAGGAGCAGAACTGGCTGAATCTCTCTAGCTAGGAATTCCCTTAAGATAGTGTTGTCCCCAAAATATATAGAATTGAAATAGCCAGTTCCAATGCCAGCCTCCCTGAAGTCTGTGGTGCAGGGAAGGGAGAATTGGGGCATGATGTAGGAGTAGATAGAATGTAGTGCTCAGCTGGTGAATAGTCCTTTGACTGTTGCCGGCTGGCACAAGTTAGAACAAGTTAACTTGTGCTCAAACCTGCCTTGGGGTTATGACAGAGAATCTGGGAGCCTAAATTGGCTGCTTGATGCTCCCTCCCCCGATTTCACTAATCCTTTATCAAGCTAGAGAATCTGGCCTTTAGATTTCACATTTGTACAAAAATGATTTTCAAATGAATGCTAGTCCTCATGCTCTCCTGGGAGATTGAAGTCTGTTTTTTATCTACAGGGAAAACACAGCATGGTAAGCCTAAGTGCTACTCCACTAACATGCCTTTTCTCTGAACTTGAGAACCCCTGTAGGCATAAGAAGATACTCCACTCTTATGCGCTTTTAATGCTTGGGCTCTCTGAGACTGCCAGAAAAAGGATACTAATTCAAATACTGGTGTTTGTTATTAGGCCACTAGGCTTGCACTGAATGCTGTGATATTTTGTCCTTTGGTATTAAATAATCCCATTCTTCATTCACTTAGTCCTCCAAAGGGAACAAAACAACAAAACCATAAAAAAGTGGCAATGTGGCAGAGAAGTATGATTACAAAGAATGCCCCATCACCCCACATAGCCACCACTGCCCAGGAGTGCTTTGAAGATAAAGTGATGAATGGAAGAAGGGGTCAGCCCAAGAGGAGGTGGGAAGAAATCTGTTTGAGGCGACAGTGATTATCAGTAAAAAAAAAAACGAGGAGTCCTTGTGGCACCTTAGAGACTAACAAATTTATTTGGGCATAAGCTTTCATGGCCTAGAACCCACTTCATCAGATGCATGAAATGAAAAAATATAAATACATGAAAGGATGGGGGTTGCTTTACCAAGCATGCGGTCAGTCTAACAAGATAAATCAATTAACAGCAGGATACCAAGGGAGGAAAAATAACTTTTGAAGTGGTAAGAGAGTGGCCCATTTCAGACAGTTGACAAGAAGGTGTGAGTAACAGTAGGAAGAAATTAGTATTGGGGAAATTAAGTTTAGGTTTTGTAATGACCCAACCACTCTCAGTCTTTATTCAGGCCGAATCTAATGGTATCCAGTTTGCAAATTAATTCCAGTTCTGCAGCTTCACGTTGGAGTCTGTTTTTGATGTTTTTTTGTTGAAGAATTGCCACTTTGAGGTCTGTTATTGAATGACCAGAGATATTGAAGTGTTCGCCTACTGGTTTTTGAATGTTATGATTCCTGATGTCAGATTTGTGTCCATTTATTTTTTTGCGTAGAGACAATGTACATGGCAGAGGGGCATTGCTGGCACATGATGGCATATATCACATTGGTAGATGTGCAGGTGATGGTGTGGCTGATGTAGTTAGGTCCTATGATGGTGTCCCTTGAATAGATATGTGGACAGAGTTGACACTGGGGTTTGTATCAGTGATCTATCTTAGGGCTATCTATCTTAGGGCTTTATACCGTCATCCATCACGACAGTTGCTGAGTGTCTTCCACATAAAATAAATAGCAATGTCCCTAGTGGACTTCATGGAATCTGTGGCTTTTCTTTTTTTGGAGTGGACATTCTCTTGGGGTTGTTGTTTCTTTTGATCTCTTTTCTTTTTGGGTTTCTTTTTTGGTTAGTTGGTTGATTTGTTTGGTTTAGATTTTTGCGTGGGGGTGGGTGGTATTTGGATATGGGTGTGCCAGTATTGTGACAGTCATTCTTACTATGCAGGAAAGTCTTTTTCTAAGAAGAAGTTTATGCAGTATTTCCCGAAGATAGACTCTGAATACACCTAATCTCTTTTGAAAGTTTATTCCATAGCTGGATCTCTTCGAAAGAGGATGCTTTGTCCCAAGCTCTCACATTTTTTGTCCTGTGCTTTGTGGTCTGCATTCTCCCGGAGAATCACTGCTGGCTCCGTGTGATTCATAGACTGAAATTTGATCTTTAATATAGTTGGGGCTTGGTCTGTTCGTTGCTTGAAAGATTAGGACCCAAGCCTTAAAATGGCATTTGAAATTGGGATCTAGTGGAGGGATTTGAGCAAGAACCTAATGTGCTCATAGCAGCATAGACCACAGAAAAAGTGAGCAGCTGCATTCTGTACCAGTTGGAGCCTGTCCATTGTACTCATGTTCACATACAGTCAATTACAGTAATCCAGCCTTGAGGTAATAAATGCTTGGATCACTGTGCCAAGTCCTCACCTGGGAGGAAGGGAGGAAGTTTCCTACTAAGCTGGACGTGAAATAAGTCATTTTTAGATACTGATGCTACCTGATCATTCAAGCTTAGTAAGGAGTCAAACTGGATCCCAAGGCTTCACAACACTTTGAATAGGGCTATACGTCTTCAATAAAATGTGGAGACAGTGTATCGGCTAGTTCTTTAAAACATGTAACCCTTTCTGACCAACATTGCTTCGGTCCTGTCTGGGTTCAGGTTGTGCCAGCTGCCCTTTATCCTGACAAGTTAGTAGTGATAATTTCAGCAGTGGTGAATGAGATATATACTTGTCATGCAGTGACGGATTAGCCACTAGGCCTATGGGGCCTGTGCCCAGGGGCCCCAGCCAACCAGGGGGGCCTGGGCAGGTGGGTGGGGAAAGCCCCTGTGCCCCCAACTCCATTCCCCAGCAACTGCGCTGGGCAGGCAGGGTGGATGCAGCGGTGGGGGACTCCCCCAGCACTCCCCTCATCCCTAGCAGCATCCAGGGAGCTTCTGAAGAAGCCCCCGGTGACCCCCAACCCCAGTAGAAGCCAGGGAGGTGCAGGGGAAGCCCCCAGCACAGTTCAACCCCGACAGAAGCCAGCTGAACACAGGGAAAGCCCCCAGCACCCCCTGACCCTCTCCCTGGCAAAAGCCTGGGGAAAGCCCCCAGTGTCCCCAATCCCATCCCTGGCAGAAGCCAGGGGACAGCAGGGGGAGCCCCAGCATCATGACCCTCGCTGCAGCCCCAGGGCTGGAGGAGCTCTTGCTACCTGCTGTGACCTCAGGGCTGGGGGAGCTCTCACTCCCCGCTGCAGCCTGGGGCCATGGTGAGGGGACAGAGCTTCTCCAGTCTTGTGGGGGAGTGGAATGAGGAGGACCCTGGTTGGAAAAGGGGCAGGGCCCTGGGGAAGGGGCAGGAAGGGATGGGGCCCTGGGCGGGGTCCCAGGTGCAGGGGGTGGAATGGGGTGGGACCTCAGGTGGAAGGGGTGGGGAGGGGCCCCCCATTTGCTCTGCTCCAGAACCCCAGGAAACCTTAATCTGCCTCTGGTGTCATGTGCACATACCGAGATGTCATGGGCTCAGCAGCCAACAATCTTCACTATTTGCCTCATGTAGATAGTGAAGGGGGAGTTGAGGTGGGACTAGTATAGATCCCTGTGGGACCCTGCAAATGAGGGCCTTTGGGGGTGGAGGGAGGGAGAGGAATGATTGGAGCAATTATAGTTCTAGGCCATCTACTCCTGCTATGGCATGTAGATGAATTAGTGATAGCTTGTGGTCTACTGTGTTAAAGACTGCAGTGAGTAGTCCAGCAGTGTCAACATGGTGATCTTGCCAGTATCCACAGCCATGAGGAGTTTGTCTTTGAGTGACATAGGGATGTCTTTGTGCTGTGCCTTGTTTAAACTTCAATTGTGATGTTTCCAGAATATTGGCTGCTGTCACATGTAGATGGAATTTTGTGGCACTGTTACTACTTTTTCAATTATTTTGCCCAGTAATGGAAGGCTGGAGAGGTCTCCAGTGTTGAAGGATGGCTTCTAGCATACTTCCACAGCTTTGTTCAGCAGAGGCACTCAAAATAGATCCCCTGTGTTTGTTAAAGAAAGGTAGTGGCTGGCTCCAGAACTTACTCCTCACCTTGGGCTGAAGTAGCCCAAAATTGGTGAACTTCCAAGCATGCTGTAAAAAGGCACCTGTTAGATAGAAACCTGTTTTGCAAAGGGCTGGGGATATACTTCCCACAATAAAAACTGGATTTGTAGATGTCTGGCTGGCTGAGTTCCTCTTGAATGATCATTTAATCTCTTATATCGTTGGCTTGTCTGTTCTGATACTATGTGTATGTTGGATTTCAGACATCCGCTAGGAATGTGCTTTTGGGCTGCCTTCCACATTAGGGAGATAAATTCTCTGTAGTGCTGTGTGTTGGAGTAATATTAAAGATGAGTTCATCCAATTCAAAGGTAAAGCCTTCCCAGTCAGTCTTTCTGATATTGAATCTCAGAATGCACTTTGTTTTTCTGGATTGTACTGCAGCCTCTGTTGTCACTTGCTGTGGTTTATTCTGCAATCTTGGCGTTGCTGCCATAACCTCCCTTCTGAAGTTGCCTGCATTTTCAGAGGTGACAAAGGTGTGGTCAGAAATGTACCTCTTGTTCCATTGTGAGCTTGGGAAAATACATTTATATTTGAAATCAGAGCAACATCAAATTGCTAGTTGCTGCCCACTTCAACTTCTTTCCCAGATGATGATATGACTGTTGCAGTCACCTATGACAAGGAGCAAGTGGGTTGGCCATAAAAACTCTTCATGCTGGTTTGTAAGCGGAAACTATTGCTATTTGATAAAGTTCAATCATGGTAAGTTCCATTATACCAAGATGTTTCATAGCAGTTTCTTTTTTTGTGCTGCATAGATGTTGCTTTTAATGTTTGCAGCAATAAGCATGCCAGGGACATTTGGTGCTGTTGCCTCTTGCAAGCACATAATGTCTGTTTTCATGCCAGATTGAATGTCAGCCTTCTGTACAGAGAATCCTTCCACACTGAAACTGACAATTTCAAGTGCTGTCTTTAGCTGAGGCTCTGAAAGGGACAGTTTATGTTGACATCTATGTCTGTCTGCTATTACAGTCTTGGTGTGTATTTTCAGATTTGGTCTCTTCTGTGGTTAGTTGCAATGGGAGATTAACAGGGGTCACGACATGAACATACCTGACTCTGCTCAACCTACAAGCTATAGGAGCAGATGATAATGGGTAGAATAGCACCAATAATGGAAGGGCAGCTGACTGAGGACCAAGCCACTTTTACCAGGACATTCATGCTGTTGCCGTGCTGCAAATCTAACTCAATACATTGAAGATTACTTAGAAATCTGCAAAATTACAGGCTGTGTTTGTTGATCTGTTGACTGTTCAATAATCAAGGGGTGCGGGATGGGGTCAGGATGGCTGCTTAGAAAAGTCTATGGCGTACTCAGCAGAAGGTCTGCTCCAAGATTCAGTGCTATCACCCTTTGTGTTTAATGTCTTCACAGGCAAACCACCAGAATTCCCCTATATGTGAAGATTCATTTATTTAGATGATCTTTTCATCACCACCCACTCAGAAAGGTTTGATAATTATTTCTTTCCTTACAAAAAATTAAGGATATGGTTTTAAATGACACTCTTTAGGCATATAGCTAATAAATCCATGAAGAATTATCAGAATAAGTGGTTGGACTATTGGTAGATAGTTTTATTTTATGGGCCAAATTCTGTTCATTTCCACCCATGCGACCATGGTAAAGTCAATAGGATTGCATTGGTATAACAAGGCACAGAAGTTGGTCATGTATGAGCCATCTTCAAGAATTGCAAAGCAAAAATATTTTTAAACAGGCCAAGCATATTTAGAGTATTTCCTGATTGCCCTTCCCTTTTCAAACTGTGACATTATTGATATAATCTGGGACCATACAGATCATTGTTGCAACCAAGGTCCTATAGTGGCACGCAAATCTTGTATAAAGGGGGTCAAATGGGGTGTCTAAGACAAGGTTATGGTTTACTGGTTATGATTATGCTGTCTATATGTGTGTATCGCTTTTGTAGTTGAAGTTATGAATATTGGCTCTATACTGTCTGTATTTCAAACTTATGCTATGCTGCTGGGTGACATCCCAGACAAACTGGTGTTAGGTCTGCCTAGCCTGCTTGATGGCCCATTAAGGACCATCAGCCATACAATGGACCCATTGAGAGAAGGCAAATATGCCTTGAGACTCAGCAAAGTATGTAGGAACTTGCCCATGTGACTCCAGACTCCATTTTGCGGTAATTTTCCACAGTAAGAACAAAGAGATGTTCTTGCACCTGGAAAAGACTATATAAGGCTGATGCCTCATCTCCATCTTATCTTCAATCCTGCTTCATACCTCTGGAGAAACTTTGCTACAAGCTGAAGCTTTGAACAAAGGACTGAGGACCCATCCCAGCGGGGGATGTATTCCAGAGACTTGATTTGAACCTGCAGTTTATTCTATCTCTGCTGCAAGCCTGAACCAAGAACTTTGCCATTACTGTATGTAATTGATTCCATTTAACCAATTCTAACTCTCATCTCTATCTTTTTCCTTTTATGAATAAACCTTTAGATTTTAGATTCTAAAGGATTGGCAACAGCGTGATTTGGGGGTAAGATCTGATCTGTATATTGACCTGGGTCTGGGGCTTGGTCCTTTGGGATCAGGAGAACCTTTTTCTTTTACTGGGGTATTGGTTTTCATAACCATTTGTCCCCATAATGAGTGGCACTGGTGGTAATACTGGGAAACTGGAGTGTCTTCGGAGCTTGCTTGTGAGACTTGCGGTTAGCCAGTGGGGTGAGACCGAAGTCCTCCTAGTCTGGCTGGTTTGTTTTGCCTTAGAGGTGGAAAAAACCCCAGCCGTGGGCTGTAACTGCCCTGTTTGAGCAATTTGTCCTGAGTTGGCACTCTCAGTTGGGTTCCGCCAGAACCGCATCGTCACACAAACATATAGTGATTATTGATTCATCTTCAAGGTTATTTTGTTTATAAAGTTCCCCAATACACTAATGTGCTGATGACATCCACATGAGAAGAGTGTGACTAAGAACTGAGAGGGTGCGCAACTGAAAATCCCACCCTGGCTCACTAAAGATCTGAGATTTTCTGAAAAATAGGACACACAGGAAATGTCCGGTTGTTTGTGTAATTGGTTATACAAATTTATGCAACCACATACACAGATCTTCAGACATCTTTTCATGACTGTTACATCCTTTAATGATAATGCAAATTATTTCATAAATACATGCACAACAGCGCTTCTAATCCATTTGTGAACTGACAAAAATGTCTTGCTTGAAATTTATTTTTAAATCTAGCTTTAGATTTTCTACATAAGCTTCTTTTTTAGACATCTCACTTAAAATAACCATCTGTGATCGGTATCATTATTAAGTCCCTGTTTCAGTCAGGTACTGATACACATGCCTAATTTTAAGCACATAAGTAGTCCATTGATGTCAGCATGCTTAACAACCTTCATGAATCAGAGCCTAAAGCCCTTGCTAGCCCATGTGACTTAAGAACCAAGCTTGAGGTGGAGGTTATGTAGAAAATTAAAAGGAAGGGAGGGATCTGTATGGAGAGTGCAGGTTAAACTACCTCTTCATTCCCACCACCTACCATCCATTAGTCCAGTAGCCCTTCCAAGCACTTTTCTATTACAAAAAAAATGTAATTTGGTACTATTACTCTTCCCAATTTAATTCTAATAAAAAGCAGGAGCAGAAAGCAATCTTTTAGCAACAAATTACAACTGAAAGGTCAGCAAAGCTCATGGGAGAAGGATGAAGGGAGCTTATGTTTTTTCAGGTTTCTTGGACTAAATAAAATTAGTGAATATTTTTTACAATAAATATAGGTCGAGATCCTAGAGAACCATGGGGTTTATAAATTTGCCCCCCCCCCCCCTTTTTTTTTTTGTTGTTGAGTAGAAGCAATTTTCCATTGCAGGATACATTGTAAAATTCCCACATTTGTTTTATACCTTTTTTTCATTACTAAGCTTTTGTAACCCTTCTGCCAGGCCAAATTGATAGCAGCAAGGGCCAGGTTCAGTACATGGGGGTCCCCTCCCAGCAACGTATCGCAAAACCAGCTCGAGCCCCCACCCAGTGACCTGGGAAAATCGTACACACCCCCCTGGGCACCTCGAAGAGGCAATACTTCCCATCTCAGTGTAGCAGAAAATGTTTAATAACATGAGGTAAACGACATAGCATTAAATTGGGAAAACACCACAACCAGAGTTCATAGACCAAACCATGAGCAAAGACCCACCCCAGCAAATTGGGCCATGTCCTTTCCCTTTGGTTCTTGAATCCAGCAACCCAAAAAAATCACCCACAGTCCAACACCCCAAAAGTCTCTGCCTCTAGTCAGTGCAGCCCCAGAGTTCAAAAGTTAACACCCTGCACCCAGGCTGGGGGGGGTAAAGGGGCACATTACGTGGTCTGAGGCCTACTGCCCGCCTCTCCATGGGGACCCACTGCAGCCTTCACCACGAGCCGCTCCACTCCACCAGCTGCCCCGTGAGCTGCTCCTGCCGTCCCACAAACTGCTCTGCTCATCTCTGCTCCGCTCCCCGTTCCATGGGCCGCTCCAACTGTCCCACAAAGTGCTCCGCTCTGCCAGCCACTTAGCAATATAGCTTCAGGCTCCCCCACTAGTTAACACAGCAATCTCAGCTCTTAGTAACTTTAGCTCTTTAGTATCAGAGGGGTAGCTGTGTTAGTCTGGATCTGTAAAAAGCAACAGAGAGTCCTGTGGCACCTTTAAGGCTAACAGAGGTATTGGAGCATAAGCTTTTGTGGGTGAATGCCCACTTCGTCAGATGCATGTCATGCATGCATTTAGGTCTTTAGTGATTTCAGCTCTTAGTGATTTCAGCTTGTAGTAGGGGAGCCCCAATGCTGGTGCACCATTGGCCCAAAGTGAATTCAGCTCAGCAGTCTGTAACTAGACTCCTAATAAAATCAGAGTTCACTCTGACATTCAACAGTGGAGAGAGGAGAAGGTACAATTGGTGTTTCAGGCTCACAAAAGGGGCCCACCCTACCAGGTACAAATACAAGTCCCAGTCCCTCTCTCAAATCACTGGGTTTTGGAACCCATGTCCCTTGTCTAGTGAGTGCTACTTAGTTGATGGTAAGACCATCTGTCATAAAACAGTTTCATTGTCCTTGATTCACATAATCAGGGTAACAACACTTTATTCCTCCTGCCCCAATAACAGAGAAACTGGGGATCACACAGCAGCCAAAATGACCATTTTGGGCTGCCCTGGGCTCATGATAGGCAGGGTGGGTGTGCCTATGCAAACAAGATCAGCCCCTGAAGTTCTTTTCCACACTCACCACAATTCACCACCAGATGTCAGGGTAGAGCTCATCCTGACTTTGCTTACACTTTTATTCCAGATGAGGAGAATTGTCAGTGCCAATTATTTTCTTATTTAAAACATTTTTTAAATAAAGCATCTCATACTCTGGTACCAAAAACACTCCTGGGCATGCTGTAGACGACTACAGGGATGGATGAGGACACCATGTTCAGCACTGCATTCAAGATGAACACATATTGTTCATTAATGCACACACTGTCATTGCTTATTGCTCCAATAGTATTGTAGGTATGGTGTTTAAGACCATACAGTTTTTGCTTACTCATGTGAGTAGTCTCATAGAAGTCAATGGTCTACTCACATGAATAAGGAAAAGCACACTTTTGTGAAGAACTATTGTGTAGGATAGAAAACACTATGTAAATGTAAAATATTATTAGATTTAAAACAAATCTAAGAAAAGGGTAAAGAGTGAATATAATACCCTGAGATATGCTGAACAAGCTGCTATAAGGCTGAAGTGCACTCTCAACTCCCATTGGACTAGTACCATTCAGGATCAGGCCCTAAATAAGCACTAATACTTCCTTAAACCACACATACACAATCTTTAAACCATGTTTGAATTAAATGTAGCCTATATTAGTGACCAGACAATTAACCAGTCAAGCCACTTCACTTCACCCAATCAGTAATTAGTACAAAATGGATCTACCAGTTTTGATAAACAGTCATTTTCTTAAGGTAATTTTAATTAAAATTCAGCTAATATCTATGCAACCTCCTTTGGAGTTTGCTAGTTCCTGGAAGACTGAACTGAGCCTCTATGGATCCTACTCTCATGACCACAGGAACAATGGCTCCAGAACCAACAGACACCATTTCCCAGACTGCTTTAGGGTCTGAGGCAGGGACAGAATAGACTGGAAATGCCTACCAAAGCCAACGGGGAGCTATGGATGGAGTGATTTATATAGAGAGTTTGCTGGGCCAATAAGAAACCAGGACAGTTCAGTCCTTGGGCGGGGGGTTGCTTGACCCAGAGACAAGAGGACTAGTTTTACTTTGGACTGTATATGGAGCTGGGGAGAAGCAGCGCAGCCTAGGGAGTCTCTAATCAACTCCCACTTCCCACACAAAAGTGGACTTTGAACTACTGTGGTATTTAGTATGTGACCAGGGAGAACCAGCTCTGTGGATACCAGTGATCAAAGGGTAGAGAACCAACCCAGCACTAGTTACCTAGAGACAACCAGGACCTCCACAGGGTTCCAAGTCAGGGGGCCAGGTGAGGACCCTGCCTCATGCCAGGGTGAAGACCCTAAGGGAGACCCCCCTTGTTTTGTATAAACTAGCCAGCATTCACAGCACTGCAGCATTTGTTGCAGAACTTATCCTCAGTATCTCATCTGCTTGGAAAGGTTCTAGGGAGGGAGCTGGGAACCTGTATCGAATGGTAAATGCAGGGAAGTAGGGAATTTGACTAAAACATTAGCAAAATAACAATCTTAATCATTTCCTTCCCTAGAGTGTTTGTTTCCTGTCCCCAATAAAGTCCTCTGTGCAATATTATTCTTTTTGAGTCTGGCATTTCATTGGCTGGGGCTTCTATTAATGTATTATGTTGTTCATTTACTGGGTTATATTCCTTGTGAATAGAGTAACAGAATTAATTATTTTCCCAAGGGACAGCACACCTTGTATCCCAGACACTGAGAGGAGTCACCTTGGGTGGAGGACTAGTGCCAAAATAAAGAACTCAGGACCCGCCCACGTAAGGTGGGAGGAGAAGTCACTCAGGTAGCAAGCATGAAGAAGGCTTGAGCCATGCCTTGGGTGTAGCCTACGGAGATTATGCTTGCTGTGTTTATATAGAAATGTTGAAATTTAAGGAGACCCAAATATCTATTTCTTGACAATAGTCAAGCCAGACTTGGTAAAATGAATAGAGTGAAGTGAGTGAATTCAGTTACAAGTTGAAGATAAGTTAGGACATAACCCCAGGGTAAGCTGTAAACATGTTTTAGTCCTGATTGGTTTTTACAAGTGTTTTAGATAGTATTTTCCAAAACAAACATTTTATCTATATTGATAGTTACTGGTATGGCATTTACATAGATGTTAACATGGCAATGTTAAATAGCCAATAAGAAAGTAGAAAATATTGAATTAGAGTAAGGATGGAGTTCATGTTAATTAATTAAAGCATATTATTATAATTCATTAAAAAAGGATAGCACACTAATTTTACATTAGGCACACCCTTCTACTATTAAGGTATCGTTAGAGAAGGAGTATAATCTTTTGTGACAGGGTCAGGCCAGATGGCTACAGGAGAGCGATCCTTTTGAGTACCGGGACGTGGGTGAGCTGGTCCTTTTGTACCGGAACGTGAGGGGCTTTCAGCCCACTGCTGAAAGCCCCTCCTCCAGCCTAGGGAGGGGCTACTAAATCCAGAACTCAACTGAGTTGGTGGAACAACAAAGGCAACAACATGGACAGGTGTGTGGGTCAAAGGGCCAAAACTAAGGAACCAGAAGGGGATTCTGAGCAGAGAACCCCAGACAGCACCCACTGCTCCTCGAAAACATTGAGAGAGCCGCCGGATGCTGCCCAGAGGAACTCTGCCCGGATACGTGAATGGATGGAAGAACGAAAAACGGCTCCAGAGTCGCAGCCCCCCCCACCAACCTCCTCTCCCTGGTGTTATGAATGGCCACTTTGGCCATGGCTAGGAGGAGGTTGACGAAGTGGTCCCGCGACTTTGTGAGGCCTCGGATTGGGTGTGCATAAAGAAATAAGTGCGGGGAAAAGTGCAGCCAGAACCTCAATAAGAGGTTCTGGAGGAACCGGAAAAGGGACTGCAGCCTGGCGCACTGAAGGTACGCGTGCGCCAGGGTCTCCCTCACACCACAGAAGGGAGAGGCTTCAGGGACAGTAGTAAACCACGCCAAGTACACGCCCATGCTCACAGCTCCATGCAGGAGCCACCAGCTGATATCCCCGGCGGGCTGCGGGACTAAGGTGGAATAGAAACTGGCCCACCGGGGTTCCCCACCCTCCACTGCTGGTAGAAGGTCCCGACACTTGGTGTCTGGGCGGGACACGAGGGTGGGGTAATGAAGCGTGTGCAGCACGAGTGCTTACAGATGGTCCCTTGGCGCGGACTGAAAACGAACTGGCTGCATGACATGCAGCCGGCTGAAGGTATGTCGGGGGGTCGGGAAGGCTCATGGGGCAGGGGGCCGATGGAAAGATCTGGAGGGCCTGGAGTGAGGGGCGGGCAGGGAGGGCACACCCTCTCAAGGAAAAACTGAGCCGCGCGAGACAGGGCTGCCTCCACCTTCTGGAGTACGCACCGGGGGGTCGTAAGGGTGGAGAGCCCTATGCGCTGACTGAGCACCTGGGGATCCACCCAGCCCCCCAGGTCGTAGTCCAGGAGGTCTCCGATCTTGGTGACTCCCACCAGGACCAACCTCCGGCACATCAAGGAGGACTCCGCCACCTGCACACAAAGATGGGGATTGTGTAACAGGGGCTCCGCGAGGAGATCCACCCCTTCGTGGGCCACAAAGGACCTGGTTGCTGAAACCAGCCTCCAGGTCCGGAGGAGGTCCTGGTAGAAGACCGGCAGCTCAGAGAGGTATCGTGGAAGACCTCTCAGATGGAGAAAAAATAGCTGCTGGTTGTATCGGAACCCTCGCAGGCAGCAGAGGAAGGTGTGCGCCAACATGCTCCACGCTGAGCCACCTGCATGATAAAGGAGTCTCTGCAGAGCCTGGAGGCGGAAGACATGGACCTGCGTGCGCATGCACGTCAGGCCCTGTCCGCCCTCCTCCAGGGGGAGATGGAGAACCCCTGCAGAGACCCAGTGCAGTCCCGGCCAAAAAAACCCCAGAACCAACCTCTGGAGATTGGCCAGGAACCCTAGGGGCGGGCACAGGGTGTTGAGTTGGTGCCAGAGCATGGACAGGAGAGTCTCCCTGAGGGAGAGGCACCGGAGCAGTCTTGTCCATCTCCGCAACCGCCCAGTCACCCTGTCCTCTAAACCATGCCAGTTCTCCAGCAGAGATGGATGCTTGGCAGAAAAATAAATGCCAAGATAGAGCAGCGGACCCGCGCTCCACCGAATGGCTTGAAGTGCGGGTGAGAGGGGGCTCGCCTGCCACCCAGCCCCGACCACCAGGCCAGAGCTCTTGACCCAGTTGACCCGGGCGGAGGAGGCCGCTGAATAGACAGCTTGACAAGCCTCCACCCGCACCAGGTCGTCTGGGTCCTGGACCATGAGGAGCACGTCGTCGGCATAGGATGCCAGGACCAGCCGCACCTCCGGCTCACGGAGCACCAACCCCGTCAACCTCATGCGAAGGAAGCGAAGGAAGGGCTCAATGGCCAGAGTGTACAGCTGACCCGACAGCGGGCAGCCTTGACGCACCCCTCGCCCGAAGCTGACAGGAGTGGTCAGGGTCCAGTTGAGCTTGACCAAGCGCTCTGCGGAGGCGTACAGCACCTGGAGAAACCCCACAAACCGGGGTCCGAAGCCGAATGCCCGCAGAGTGCCCATGTGGTCCATCCAGTCGAATGCCTTCTCCTGATCCAGGGACAGGAGGGCAAACGACAGACCATCCCTACACCCAAGCTCCAAGAGATCCTGGACCAGATAAAGGTGGTACGGCCTGGGACAGCGTAGGTCTGGTCTGGATGGACCACGTCCACCAGCACGGACCGTAGCCGCAGCGTGATGGCCTTCGCCACGACCTTATAGTCCATGCTGAGGAGCGAGACGGGACGCTAATTCCGAAGATCGCGGAGGTCCCCCTTCTTCGGCAATAAGACGAGCACCGCTCGCCTGCACGAAAGAGGGAGGACCCCACTCGCCAAGGACTCGGCCCAGACGGTGGCAAGGTCCGGGCCGAGGACGTCCCAGAACACGCGTTAGAATTCCACTTTCAGCCTGTCCATGCCCAGAGATTTATTGGTAGGCATGAGATGGAGGGCTTCTGAGAACTCTGCCAGAGTGAGAGACAGCTCCAGCCGGTCCCGGTTGTCTGTGCTGACCGTCGGGAGTCCATCCCAAAGCACTCCCTCAGGCATCAGCGTCGGTTGGATCCGGGGAGAAAAGGCCAGCGTAGAAGGCCCTGGCCCTCTCACACATCTCCACCGGATCCGTGAGGGGGGCGCCATCCTCTGCCAAAAGGCAGAGGATGTGCTTTTTCGCCCCCCTCTTCTTCTCCAGGGCGTAGAAGCGGGAGCCGCGATCCATCTCCCGCAGGAGATGGATGCGGGATCATACGAAAGCACCCCAGGCCCGAAGATTGTCGAGAGCCTGGAGCTCCTCCCACTTCTCCCAGTACGCTCTACAGAGGGGTGGATCTCCGGGGCTGGTGGACAGACACCTCTCCAGCTCCAATACCTCCCGCTCCAGCTGCTCTATCACCACATCCCTCCGCCAGCTGGTGCCCCAGGTGTGGCTACGACAGAAGAGCCGGGCGCGCACCTTCCCCACATCCCACCACCACCGCGCTGGGGGAAAGGCACGCCTCTGTTCCCGCCAGGCCAGCCAAAACTCCCGAAAGGATGCCACAAATCCCACATCCTCCAGCAGGCTATTATTGAAATGCCAATAGGCCAGCCCAGGCCTCTCAGAAGAAAGAGAGGCCGTCACGGCCACCAAATGGTGGTCCGAGAATGGGGCCGGCCGAACGCTGGAGGAGTGGGCCTATGAAAGATGACAACGAGAGAATTAGATGCAATACAACTGGGAGTGGCTCGACCGTTGTTCCTCCACCCGGACAAAAGTGAACGTAGTGTCATCGTCCAGGTGGTGGTCGCGCCAGACGTCCACCAGGGAGTGATGGACTATGATCTCCCTGAGGACGTCTGCAGCGGCCAGGCTCAGCTCGATCCCTGTGCGGTCCCGCTCCTCGAGGGTGCAGTTGAAGTCTCCGCCCAGGACCAGGCACTCGCGAGGATCCAAAGTACCGAGGAAGGCGGATGCCTGCTGAAAGAACCACGCTCTCACCGGGCCGGATGCTGGGGCTTAGACATTGACAGGATGCAACGTTAGAGGTGCAGCAGGCGACCCGGCACAACTTCGGTAATCCCCACCACCTCGGGCTGTAAGTGCGGGGAGAACAGGGTTGCCACCCTGCCCTGATGGACCGAAAGATGGTTAAAGTAGACCCTGTCCCTCCACTCCAGCCGCCAGCTCACTTCGGTGGCTGGATCCGTGTGGGTCTCCTGCAGGAAAATAACCGAGTACCCCTCCCCCCCAAAGGAAGGAGAGCACCTGGCACCTGCGGAGACCCGACTTACAGCCACGGATGTTCAAAGTGGCAAAGATGGACAGCGACATAAGGAGGGCTGGGGATGATCCTCGCAGTCTGGGGTGCTAGCAGCTCCCATCGGATCCCGCAGCAAACCGTGACCAACCCCGAAAGCCAGAAGGGCGTCACGGAAACCGCGGGCCCACTGGTAAGCCGCAGCATCCTGCTTCCCGGTCCCTTTGCCCTCCCCTTAATGGCCCTCACAGTCTGGGGAACAAGATGGAAATCGCCCCAGCGCTGAAGAGTGAGATGCACTCTGTTCGTGGAGCCACGAGTGTCCTCCAAGAAAGAGCGCATCTCGCTCCTCTGCATGGCAGGGACTGAGGTCACGGACCCCAGGGCGTCCCCTGATTGGGCCCCCCTGCCAGCCTCATGGCCCATCGAGACGGGCACACAGGGATCAGAGCCCCGCCGTGGCACCCGTCAGTCTGGCACCGCGCCACCCGATGCAGCACTCAGTCCTAGGAACAATGGCGGAGGGAAAACTGCAACCCCTGATGGGCCAGAAGAGGGAAAAAAAAACAAAAACTGCCTCCCGGGGGCCCCCATAAAAAGAAAATGAGGCAACCCCGGGGGCGGCAGCAACAGGAGGGGGGAGGGAAAAGAGGTTAAGGGCAGGAAAAAGGGCAGGAACAGGGACAGAACACAGATCTAGGATGGGAGCAGGATCGGGGCAGGGAGCGGGGACACAATCTAGGACATGAGTGGCAGAGCCTCCGATACAGCAGTGAAAGGGGCAGCAAGGGAGTGGGACACCTCCACAGCACTAGGCTCAGGTGTCCCACTAAACGAGGCACCCACGATTACAGCGCTGGGGGGAAATGAAAGCAGCGGCCCCGCCTCATGGGGTAAGGCACCCGTGGGCTCAGAGCCCAGCTGCTTGGCGTCAGCCGTCCCCACAATGGGCACGGCGGCATCAGCCAGATTACCATTTGCGGCCAGGCAGGTGGACATGGCCCAGGGCATTGCGGAGGCCAAAACGGGGACAACCACCTGAGGTGGAGGGAAGGGGAAAGGGGGGGGGGCACCAGAGAGCAATCACCCTTACCAAGGCCTTCTAACAGGGGGGCATCCACTCCCTCAGTGGTTGGGGTCAAGCCCAGGGCCTCGATCTCAGCAAAAGTAGAGGCAAAGTCCCCACCCGCCTCTACAGGTTCCCCCTCAACAGCAGCCGGGGCAGTAGCCATTGCGGCGCTTACAGGGGGCACAGATGGCAACGGAGCAGCAGGGGCGCCATCCATAACCCCCTCAGGGAGGGACTCCATAGGAGAGGTGGTACTACCTGCCTCTGCAGCTGCAGTGACCTTGGCTGACTCCAAATGATGAACGTCAGCAGGGGAGTCAACGGAAGGCCCAGCACCAGCAACCCCCTTCATAGTTTTACAGGGGGTCCCTTCCCCCTCGCCAACGAGGGGGGGGGGTGCTGGGCCCGAGCTCCCAGCTTGCGGCGTCTCCCAGGCACAAGCTCCCAGCTCCCCGAAGAGGGGGGCTGGCCAGCTCAGTCAAGGCCTGGGAGCGAGGGCAATGATGGGAGGGTAAGGGAAGACAAGGGCAGGACAACAGGGAAAGGGACAAACTCCCCCTGAGGCAAGACCTGCTCAAGTCCTGCTACCGGCCCTGCCACCCTCTCCTCCGCAGGCCCCGGTCTACTACCCACCTCAGTGGCAGGGCCTGCACGTTCATCTGGGCACATCGGGGGGGGCCTCCCCCAGGACCCGAGCGGAGTTGACAACGGTCACGGATGGAGGAGGGGTGACCCCAGGGACTGGGCAATCAGGGCCGCCAGTGATGATAGAGCTGACGCCCTTCCGGGTATCAGGGGTCCCAGATGCCCCTCCAAGCCGGGCCAGGGGGCAGTCCCTCCGGCCGTGCCCTGCCGCCCGGCAGAGAAAGCACCAGGCTACCCCCGAAGAATAATAAACCCTGTACTAGGCCCCTCGATGGGGCACCAGAAAGGACTCCTCCAGAGCCTCCCCATCACATGCCACCGGCGGAACTTGAACCTGCACCTGCCGGCGGAATGACAAAACGTGGCGGAGGGCGGGGTCCTTACAGCCCAACGAAAGGAGGCTGAGGACAGACAGGGGCCTCCCCAGGGTGGAGAGGAACGGCAAAAGGGCGGCATTGGGGAGGAAGGGAGGAACAGAGGAGAAAACCATCCATATGCCCAGGTCCTCCAAAGGCTCGAGGGAGACGTGAATGCCCCCCACCGCCAAGCCCCTCTCCACCGCCTCCTGGGCAGCGGCCTCTGATGCCGGGAAGAACACCACCTTCCCAAACATCTTAGAGGCCGTCACTACAGCCGCGGGCCCCACCACCCGTGCCAACGCCTGTACATAGGTCTCTACGTGGGGCGAGGCCGGCACCAGGAGGCAACACACCCCGTGCTCCTTGGTGAGGGTGGGAAAGGGGCCCCAGCCTTCAGGAATGGTATTCCGGGAGGCGGCTGGAGCAGGCGGCGAGCGGAGGGGGCGCAGCCACCTGGGCATATGCCCTGGGGGGCCGAGGGAGTGGCACCCCCAGAGCTGGTGGAGGGAACAACGAGCAAGGGAGAAGGGGGAGCTGCGGCTGTTGACGGGGCTACAGCGGGAGAAGGAACCACTGTCCCAGGGGGTTTCACCTTCCAGGCAGAGCCCTTGCCCTTCTTTGTCCCCCGGTCCTTCCCACCGGCCAAGGGAGTGGTCTCAGAAGCAGAGGCAGCTGAGGTCATGGCAGCAGCAGCGGAGTCTCTGGAGCCCCTATCCGTGCCTGCTGGTGCCTCAATAACAGTGATGGCATGCAGCCTGGCGACAGCAGTCGAGGCAACCATTGCAAGGGAGGGCATGGGGTGGGGAACTGAAAGGGAGTTGCAGGGGCGTCCAGGGAAGTCCCACCCCTTGAATCACCCACCACAGAAAGGAAGGGAAGGGGACAGCCGCTAGGGCAGGGAAATGGAAGTGGGAGGGGAGGGAAGGGAGAACGGCTACCACACCTCACCCACAAGGCTGTAAGCAGGGTGGAAGGGTGCCATCAGAAAGGGACAAAAGAAGACAAGGAACACAACACCAGCACAAGATGAAAAAGAAACCGGTTCCCTCAGCTGCACTAAGGAAAAGAAGGGAAAACTAAGACATCATGGGAAAGTGTGCATTTGTGAAGGAGTCAATGAAAAAAAAAAAAAAAAAAGAGGGGAGAGGGAATCTCAAACACCAACAGCAGAATGTGGGCGCATAGGCAATGAGGGCTGACCTGGAGGGAGGGCAAGAAGCTTGGGGGCAGAATGCAGGGAAGGGCTAAATCAGGTGGGCCCCAGGCATGCAACAAAGAATAGGGTGGGTTCAAAAACAACCAAAACAAAAAAGGGGGAAATGGGGCTGGCAACCACGCCTGCACTGCAGGACAAGCGCGGGGCAAACAAACCAATCAAGGACCAAAAAACAAAACAGGGTAAACCAGAGCAAAACAGGGTGGTAGAAAGGGGATGGGCCGGGCAGGCAGCTGCAAGAACAGGGCAGTGGACAAGGCAGAGGAAAAGGGGGCCCACCGGCCAAATGCAGCAGGGGAGGGAAGACAAAGCCAAGGGAAGGGAAAGGAAACTAGCACCCACGGGTGTCTGAAATACAAATGCCCGTTTGCTGCCGCTACGGTCCCTGGATGGTTAGAAGGGCAGAGCAAACTGTTGGGCCAGGGAGCAGAGAACAGAGCCAGAAGGCAGGTGGAAAGGTGGAGGGGGCAGTGGTGGCGGCAGTAGGGGAGCAGGTGGAGTAGGGGGAGGGCTCCAGGCCACTCCCCCAGCTCCCCACGGCAAAGGCACCTACCACCACAGAAGCAAGGATGTTACAAACTCCCTCCACAAAACAAGGCCTCTTCTACTCCCTCCTCAGCTCCAGCAGCACTAACAGCTCCCCAGCAGCAAGGGCAGCAGCAACCCAGCGAGGGGAGGCCCCAGAAATGATGGCAAAAGTGGGGCCCCGCACTCCCCTCTGAGGGTCACACAGCAGCTAGGGGGGTGCAACTAGCCAGAAGAACAACCTTAAAAGAGTGGAAGGCAGGTATCTCAGTCTGCAGACCCAGCAGGTCCCTTTTCCCTGGGTAAGGTAACAGGGGCAGTTCTAGAACAATCAGGAAGTTGCTAGAACCAATTAAGGCAGGCTAATTAGGACACCTGGAGCCAATTAAGAAGCTACCAGAATCAATTAGGACAGGCAGGTTAATCAGGGCACCTGGTTTTAAAAAGGACCTCACTTCAGTCAGTAGGGGGTGCATGTGAGGAGCTGGGAGTAAGAGGTGTAAGGAGCTGAGAGTGAGTAGGCATACTGCTGGAGGATTGTGAAGTACAAGCATTACCAGACATCAGGAGGAATGTCCTGTGGTGAAGATAAAGAAGGTGTTGGGAGGAGGCCATGGGGAAGCAGCCCAGGGAGTTGTAGCTGTCACGCAGCTGTTAGAGGAGACATTATAGACAGCTGCAATCCACAGGGCCCTGGGCTGAAACCCAGAGTAGAAAATGGGCCTGGGTTTCTCCCCATCCCCTTAACTCCCTATTTGTTATAAGAGGAGTTGCCCTGGACTATGGGTCCTACCAGAAGAGAAGATCTCTGGCCTGTCCCCTGACCCTTTAGGTAGGCCAGCAGAGACTGTGGGGATTGTTCTCCTCCTTTTCCCAATGCTGGCCAATGACGAGGTTAGCCAAGTAATCGGCAAGTCTGTGTCACTAACAAATGGAGCCAAACTGAGGACTGCTGTGAACTTCTGAAGCGAGCAAATCCCCCAGAAAGCGCAGAACCCACCAAGGTAGAGGAGGAACTTTATCACACTTTTTTCTCCATTTAGGGACTGATCACCCCCAGCTGCATCATATCATCTTAGAATAGGAGTATAAATGCAGTTTATGATTATATTGTAATGCCTGTTTGCTTAATTATTTCATATTAAATAATGTGTTTAATTTTATCATTTATGTTATTTACAGTCCTTCATTACATTAAATTATCTGTATCTACCTTGGAAGCCCAAATCTTAAAGAATTCAGTTTGGTGTTATTCCTTATTTTTAAATTAGTAATTGGGAATACATCATCAAAGGTTACATGGGGGAAGGGCTACATGTAATAAAATATAATCCTATTAGAAGAGTAAGAACAACTCTTGGGCATGGGGGGGTTGGCAAATAGACGGCTTCATAGAAGTGGCTATTACATCTCATGTAGGTTTGAAGGTTTAAAAGTCTTAATTGGATCATAATTTGTGCTACAGTATTGTGTGTTGTGAATCCAAACTATGTAAAATCTTAAGTGACATTCACAGCAAATGTATTAAGAACTGAAATCCTAACACAATGTCCAGGATTAACAAAATCATACTTCTCACTGAGGGTCAGTTGCTAGAAGAAAATGATTTTTTTAAAAAAAAGCATGGCTGCACATGCGGAGAGCACAATGAGACCACAGCATCTGGGAAAAATCAGTGTGACACTACTCTCAGTTCATTTCATGGATATTGGTTTGAAACAAAGTACAATAATGAGCTGGTTATAGAAGGTCTAAAACCCTTACTGTGAAAATGTTGCTTTTCCTCACATTCCCCCACTCCTTAACACTAGTAGCCTTCCCTCCCTAGTGAGTGGCAGTGGAGAGCAGCCAATGGGGCTGTGCCCGGTTCTTCAGGAAGGATAGGGTGAAGGGCAGACCATTAAAAGCAGAAGTCTGAAAGAAGGATGTTCATTCAGCTTCTTTGAGAAGGTGCATGTGTAAAGGTTCCCAGAACAGGTGTAGCTGAGGAAGCCCAGGCAACCCAAAAATGTCACTTCAAGAGACAAATAGAAGCTAAAGATAGGGCTGGAGCCAAAGTAGCCCACTATCACTGCTGTATCAGACAGCTGTGGCCTGGTACCAAATTGGCATCCTCCTCCACTGACTTCATTGGAAATTATAGATTCTCTGCAACTCTTAGGATTTGACCTTTTCTTCCTCTGGACATTCTGCATTCAATTGGCGGGATATACCATTTCCTATTCTAAGTTCAATTTGGGCAAAACTTAAAAGTAAATTCTAGTAAAATGGTCAGATCTTCCAAGGATCTGGAGGTTCCAATCTAAAATGGAGGGATATCTGAAAGAGAAGACACTGCTTAATTTAGGAAATTTCTCTGTTATTTTACTTTGCACTGAAGGATGGTGGGCTGGAAATATTTTTTTGAATGTAATTAAGAAGTTAGGAATGTAATTTTAAGTTTAATAAAGAGATGAGTCCAAGATACAAAATATGTTTCAGATCTATTAGCCTAATTGGGTTTTCAAAAAAAGTTTATTGGAAGAGGTGGTGGCTGCTGCTGTTGCTGCTGTTAAAAGTTGGCAACAAGTCTGTGTGTGTGGTGTGGTTTTTTTTTTTTTTTTAAGATAATTAGGGTGCACTGAATCTAAATATGGTTGTTAACAAGCTGTATGTTGTGTATACAGGCCTCTACAAAGAGAGCAAAGTAACTTTTGGAAATTGCTGAAGATTAAATTTTTTTTATTTCCTTTTCATTTAGGAATAACATATGTCAAATGATTGTAATGACCTGTAGGGTGTAATACAAGTGATCAAATAATATGCACAACCTGTTTATAAAGCTATTGAATTTCCATTTCTTATTTGCAAGAGATATTAGAAATATTTTACTATGTTATACAACCACAAAAGAGCCATGTAAACATACTCTTATTCCTTTAGTGTTAGAACTTTGAAACAAAAGTATAGCAGCTGATTTAACTATCAGAAATATAACACATAATCTGAAAACATCTGTTTTAAAAACATGTGGTGATATATTCTTTACTACACATGAATGTATGCATTAAAATACTTATTTAAAGTTGTTCTATTTCAAGAAACTTTGGTATACCGATTGAATTAACATCTTATTAGGTCACTTATGACACATTTACTTATTTGATAATACTGTCCTTAAGCAGTAAATATCAGGTACATTGACACAACCTTGTTTTAGATCTCTATATTTGCATGCTCCTGTACAAAAAATGCATGCTATCCTGCACTTGCGTCACTGACTACTGCACCCTGTTGTGCAGCTACAGAATATTTCCTCCATTCAGTCTGCTGCTGTTGGTGGCCATGACATGAGCTGTGGCACCAGACCTATTTACAACCCATTGGATTTGGAGGAGGAAGTATTGGATTTGGGTGGTGAACCTGTCTCCCAACTAATGCCTGGAAATGAGTCCTGTGTATGTGGCAATAACACCATTACTCACTGGGGGTAGTGCTTCTGATGACCACAAGCATGTGAACAAAATGGCAAATGCTTTATCAGTGCTATGGACCTCTGACAAGCCATATATCTTACAAATAAACTTTTCTGCACTTTTCACCTTCTCTGAGTCCAGCTCACCTTGTCCAAGATGTATTAGCAGCTGATGAAGTCGATGAAAAACTTTCCATATGGTCTTTTTGCTGTGTCCAGCAATAAATGAGGTAGCATCACCAACCAGTCAAGGCGTGAAATGGGAACAGAGTTTCCAGAACAGTGGGTTCATATTGTTTCCTATTCATGCCATTTATGAGAAAGTACTTTAGTTCCTTTGATGTGCCCAGCTTTCATCCAAAGCTGCCTACATGTTATTTTGCTGTGGTGAGCCAGCAAAAGAATAAGCACATCAGTGGCCCTAGCTGCAACAACCATACTGTTGGTATCACTGTGGACACAGTGCAAAATCATTCTTTTGTCTATTTCTTGCTGTTAAGCGCATTGCTGATTGGTATCAACTGTTGCTGTTGAGCATCATACCTGAAAGCCAGAATGATGATTTTATCATGTGGTGCTTGGGTCATTAGTTGCTCAGATAAAAATATTGCAAGATCCTTCTTATTTTCTGGAAGCAAAATGAAATTATCCAATTTCACATATCTGCCTTCCACCACTCGTCAGATAGGTCTTGTACCTCTTGACCGTTTTTTGTCTTGTACCATCCTTAATAGATTCCTTGTAATACCTGTCACACATCTATTTTGTGGAAGTCTGTGCCAGTCCTAAATACTATTTTTACAAATGCGTCTGCAAGATCTCCATATGTTTTGAGTCTGTACGGCTTTCCCATGGCTTGTACCAAAGCTTGCACATGTATAATAAGACATCTTTTCCCAACAAGGGTAACTGTTGGTGGGCAGTGTAAGTCAGCTGTCAGTACACCACTCAGTATTGCTTTTATGCCTGTTCTTAGGCTGCCATTTGTCTGCACTCATGCCAAAGGAACAGTCATTTCTTGTTTCAAAATTTGTTTAAATTCACAGTCCTGTCATCTTTACAGGCTGTGATTAGGCGCTGAAGAATATTTCTGTCTGCCTTCATGGTTGAGGCCTTTTCTTTGACTTCTTCCCCCAATTCATATAGCATGGAAAAATCAGAGCATTATTTTTTGGCAGTGGATCATAAGAGTACATACCCAGGCTCCCCGTCTTGTGTCATAAATTGTTTCTCCACCAAACTGTCCAGCTGCACTCGTACTAGGATCTTTGAATTCCACAATGCATCTTGAATGGCTTCAGTAGCCAGATCTTTTGTTCCAATATTTTGCACTGAAGTGGGTGGTTTCTCCCCTAAGAAAACCACGAACCTTTGAAGTGTTTGTAAGTGTGCATCCTCATCTTCATTGTCATGTCACTTCTTTGCCTTTTTTGGACTCACTGTGAATAAGCTAATCATCCAACCCAACATGGAATGTGTCTCTGGTGTCTGCTGTGGTATGGGCTATCACAAGGTCCATCTGAGGTCTGAGCAAATCTCAGTGATGCCTACAATTTCACCTTCTTTCTTTCCTTTGCCATTAAGCCACTCTTGACTCTGATCAGGGTCCACTTGGTTGAACTTCTGACATGATCTCTTGACAACAAAGTTCCCCCCGTTGGAATTTCTTGAGCACTCTAGCTGATAGTTGATGCATTTTGGCGATATAGATGTCACTCTCTCACTGTGACATGTTGGGGATCATCCAGACCAATAAGAGTTCTATCTTCATCTACTCTGTAACCTTGGGTGCCTTTACGCTATGAGTCTTTAGTTTATACCCCAACAACAGCAGCCTGCCTACAAGCACAAGCAAGTATCCAGTGGTCGTTATTTCTGGTTCTGTTTTCATGTGCAGCTGGTTGAATGTATCTGTCCATGTCTTGGGTTCTCATTTGACATTAAATGATACAGGCCATATCAGAAGCTATTGCCTGCACTGCAGCTCATAGACTAATTAATAGACTTTAAGCTCAGAAGGGATCATCATGATCATCTAGTCTGCCTTCCTGCACATTGTCAGCTGAATGAGCTTCCTGGGAACCAGTTTGGATGCTGAGAACATTATTCCTCCCAAAGTCTGTATTTCCTAACTAATGCAATGAGCAGTCTTAAATAAATAAATAAATAAATAAATAAATAATGGAGATATCCCATCTCCTAGAACTGGAAGGGACCTTGAAAGGTCATCAAGTCCAGCCCCCTGCCTTCTCTAGCAGGACCAAGTACTGATTTTGCCCCAGATCCCCAAGTGGCCCCCTCAAGGATTGAACTCACAACCCTGGGTTTAGCAGGCCAATGCTCAAACCACTGAGCTATCCCTCCCCCCCTGAAGGAAAACTGAACAAGTAGTTTTGTCCTTGTTGCCTGATGAAGGGGGAACCCCAAAGCAATATACTTTGATGTCCATTTCTTTCCTCCACTCACACCACATATGTCTTGAGCTATACTAAGCACCTTAAATGTCACTGATTCTTGTTTCTCAAGGTTCTCTTAATCAGAAGAGACTGGCCTTCATATAGCAGGTAGAGGAACAAGTACAGACTATCTGGAAAGCAGGCAATTGCATCATCCTCAGACATTGCCTTTGTGGCCAAGGTGTAACAAAGTATCTCCATGAATTTTCAGTGCAACATGTACCAGTGACAGAAATATGACTTCTTGGCGATGGTAAATGAGAACAGTATCTCATCATCTTGGCAGGAATCTGTCACTTGTGAGATAGGTACATATTTATACTTGGCTGTAACTAAGAGTGTTTGTCTCTCAGCAGGAGATTAATCAGGCCAATGAAATGAAATGAACCAAATCCCCAGGATGAGCTTGGAGATTTTCCTTGAATGATGCTCTATGACTGATGCAGGAGTGTGGAATTTCAATGCCAGTTTCCCTTGCAAGATTGCAGTAATGATACCAAACCTCAGAAACATGGCCTTGATTGGCTGCATGCTAAAGCTCATTTTAAGCCAAACCATTGATGTGTTGGTAATTTTTGTGCTTTCGCACTTTCATCACAGACCTCATAAATGGAATGTAACAAGTCAGGTGGTACTTTCCTTCAACAGCTATGGGGTCATTTACCCTAGCTAAATGAACACTCATTTTGTGAACAAATACATCTGCCTTCACTGACTGAACAGTCATCTTGAATGTAGATACAGACACGAGTCTTTGTTTAGGCAGCACTTCTTGACAAAACATGCAGAGTCTATAGTCAATAGGTCTCATAGAACTGGACTGTTGTATTGTGGATACTGGTGTCTCTATTTGGGATCACTACAGGTTACCACATGATATATCAGCTGCAGATGCTTGTAACCTCTGGTTTTGCCTTTGCCAGTGTATTAGGCATAGCAATTTCTGTGCAGCATAACTGATACTATCTGTTCTGATTGCAAGATGGACTCAACCTTGCCAATGGTCTCTCTATATTTGACATCTTGTAGTTCCTTTCTAATGGCTGTTGACTCCCTTATTCTATCCAATCTTTGTTCATGTGCTTTACGTGATTCTTCACAAATAATACAGAGACTGTAGGAAACTGGTGTGGATCTCTTTAGATTTACTACCAATTCCATAGTATACCTACAACTGTAGAGAAGTTCAGTGTCATAAACCATCACCTCATCTAACTACTATTGCTCTCTTTGTATAATAAAAAAACAAACAAAACCAAAAACTCCAAAACAAAACATCATCATCATTTGGTTAATTCTACTCTAACTACAAAGCATTATGTAGTATAAAGCAAATACTAAGCATGCAAAAAAATGATTTCATCTATTACAAGAAAAAATGTGTGGTGTTTAACTTGTTTTGACTATTACGATAAATGGATGACTTAATGCTATAAAAATTGAATGTTAGGATTCAACAGATGTTTTCTCATTGCTGTTCTTTAATAGTCTGAAAAGGAATTATGCCAAACAGTTGGATTTTGCTGACAAATTAATGCCTGTGCTGGTGGTATATCAAATATTTCCAGTGAATTTTGGTGACCATATTTATTTACAAGTTTGAGGGTCTAAATGTCAAAATTCTGTTTAGTAGCAACCATTTTTGAAATCAGCAGGTTCAAATTAAGTTATAAAAAGTTGTTACCCGTTTTTAACAAAAAATGCCTCAATCCCTTAGAGAACTGATTCTGAGATATCTGTCTACTTTATCTACATTGAAGTGGTAACAGCAACAGCAAGACTTTAGGAAAAGCAGATGAAGGAGGAATAGGCCTTGCATGAGGCCTATTAAGAAAAGGAAAACCTAAATAAGCAAAAAGGAGGTTAGATTTCCAGGTGGAGCTCCTGGAGAATGAGACTGGTTCATTTGACAGCAGGCTAGGAGACTTCCGGGAGGAAAGGAATTATCTATTGACATTATGGTATAACAAGGGTGACAAGGTGGACACTTTCCTAAGTCCCCCCTCCCCCCCAGGGTGGCAACACCCTAGCACTGGCCAGGATGCAGTCTTGAGGGGGGAGGGTATCTGATGGGGGTATCACACCCCACACAGGTGACAAATGGTTGAAGTGGCCTGAAAGACTGGACCTGGAGGGGTGTTAGGCCTCATTGGTGATCAAACCCAGCTGGGGGGCGGGGGAGATGTGGGTCTTCATAAAGGAAAGGACTACAGGAGGAAAAGACTACAGGAGGAGAGGTCAGAAAGGACACCCAGGTGAGAGGTAGCTTTCTCTCTTGGGTTGAGGGCTGAGAGGTGGCTGAGCTCTGAGCTAGAAGCCCGGATGGAGACAGTAGCCAATCAGGAACTGCAGCCTGCCTAAAACCCTCAATAAAGGGAAAGTGTGACAGCCCCTGTGAAACCCGGGCAACTGGGGCCAGTTTGAAGCTGGCCTGCAAAGAAGAAGGTTGTTAGCCCAGTCTGGCTGGGCTGGAGATTGTTGTCTAGTTATTTTCTGTTGGATTTTATGTGAAAGACTTTGCGGCCCTGCAAAGGGTTGGACTCTGTTATCTGGCTTGGTCAGAGAGTTAGGTCATGCCCCCAGCTGAAATAGGCCAAAAAAGTCATGGGGGAAACTGAGGCACAGCTGTCTCAATGCCATATACCGTCACCAGAGGTGTGTTGTCACAGCCATTTTACCACATAGGACTAAATCACTGCATGCTTCTTTATAAAATATAGGGGGTTAGACTTCTTCAGAAGCTTTGCTGGATTTTAATACATTCACTGGCCATTTATTTGTTCAAATGTTCAGCTTGTATACCTATAAATTATAGTTGACCAACGCTTAATTTGTGAGTGTCAATTCACCTGTACTGATGCAAAGGTGCAAATTACATCACCTTTGCCATAGAGATCTGCTGAGCCCCAGAGATGATTAATTCCCCACCATGTTGCTCTGGGGGTACTTCTGTGAAAGGGAAGTTTGTTTTTTTGTTTGTTTTTTGTTTTTGTTTTTGTTTGTTTTTAAGGGATTTGAATGTCCGGTGTCATTGTAAGTTGGTTTCAGAATATCCCTGCTAGCAATTTTTAGCATGGCAGTAGCATCAGCTCCCTGAGAACAGCTGCCTCATGACATTATTCCTCTTATTGGCTGGAGAACAAAGATACACCAGCAGACTACTCTTAATAGCCTGGGTTAATTATTTTGATACACTTAAAAATATAGAAAACTTGAAATATGTCTAGTACTGGTGTTTGACCTGAATGGTCAAGTACATATTATACTGTCTTTTATGTGCAATAATTGACATGTATGAAGACTCATTAGTTACTAATGAAGTAACCTCTTACTTAGTTCATTGTGAAAGGCCATAAAACACCCGAAGTCTGGAGTATCGTATTATTTATCAATCCAAAGACAGTCACCTGATCTTGTAAGCTTTGGCACTGCATGATCTATTCATTAACAAGCATTTTCCTGTAGTCCTACCAATGTCATTGTTGTAAAATATAAAACCCTATTGCTGTACTATATTTTCTCTCATATGCATTTGTAAGAAGTATAGTACAGTTTTTTTAAAATTGCTTCAATTTTTAGCAAATTGTATTTTTATCCCTTTTAGATACTTCTGAATTGAAATTAAATGAATTTCAATATCTATAGCTATAGAAACAGAAGGTTTCTACAAGTTTAGCTATTCATATGTTATCACTCCCCCATTCTTCAAAATATGCCGAGACAGACAGGAAGCATGCTGTCACTCATTCATTAAGGAACATGAAGGAGATTGGCCTTCTGAAGCCGTCTTTAATCTGTTTTTTTTCAGATTGCCCAACTATCAATCTTACTTTTGTGAGCACTCAAATCTATTGGGGGGAGGTGGGGGGAGGAACAAACCATCTGCAACTGCTATTGAAGAATTTAAGTGTAGTTTAGAAAGGTGATTTGAGTTTTGCTTTTGCTAGTTTCATTTCCCAAATCAAATGTCTTTATAAAGTGAGAGAGCCTTGTTTCTGGCGTTGCGGAACTGTCTGAATTCTGCTTTAAATCTTCTGGGTGAAATCCTGGCCCCTTGATAGTGGAAACTCCCAGTGAGTTCAGTTGAACTGGGATTTCATCCCATGTCTTTGTAATGGTCACCCTCCATTTTAATTCTTATGTAAGAAAGTAACTTGTACTATCAACAAGCCTGTTCATCTTCTTAATTAAAAAATGTAATACCCAATGGTCAGATCATGCCACTTTTACACAGACTGAATAAGACATATTTGCATGGTACAATTCTACTGAATGTGAATTAGGGTGACACAATCTGGCCCTAAATACTGCAAGGAGAAAAACATATTAAAATCACAATGCCCAAGGAACCTATAAATAATCATTATTATGTATTGGGGCTAATAGTGAAGGAATCAGACAGCACTGTGGCTGAGCAGAGATAGTGATGCTTGACAGTGTGGAAGAGAATGGTGTGGGAAACCTGTAAAGCAGCATTATTCAGTGTAGATGAGACTCTTTCCCACTCTGTTGACCAAATTTATCCTTAGCAGTAACACCATTAATCCCATAGAGCTTTGGCTAAAGTCTGCCCATCAGTTTTAGTGGAATTGACCTGCTTACTCCAGTGTTTGCATTTGGTTCCATAACTGCAGACTCAGGGAAGCCTTTTGGGGCATCCATTAGTCAGCTGCCCTGCAGGCTAGTAATCTGTTTGGATGAGGAGGCTTCAAGATATGTGCAATTATTGGATGATATTACCTGAGCAGGTTAAAACCCATTAGAAACCACATAAAAGACCTTTTTATTAATGCTGTAAAACAACCAAGTGTCTTATTATTGTATCACATACAGACTGTTGGGAACCCACCTTGTCACGTACAGTAGTACTGCACAGCCATGACCTAGTGGATTGAACATGGATTGAGTGTCAGAAGATTTGGGTTCTAATTCCCATCAGTGCTACTGAGTCTGTGCATGACTGTGGAGAAGACCTTTATACTCTCTGAACCCCAGCTTCTCAATCAGTAAAGAGTGCAGGGAAAGATTTGCTGTTATTTCTATTTCCAATCTGACTTCAAGACTGACTTCAACAGTTGATTTTGAAGGTTAGCCCAGCTAGCCACCTGACAAATAACCCAGTAAACCATTTTTTTGGACTCATTGCAAATAGTTTTTTCTCACACTTTAAAAAGTCATATTTTCTATTGATGTCCCAGATATTTCTTGTCCAGTTAGCAGGAAATAGGTACAGATTTAACAAAAAGTCCTATGTTCCATAAAGTTGTCTACATAAATGCACTGAGAATTAAGAATCAGATTTTAAAAGAATAAAAGAAAATTACTGGGTCACCTCCATAAAGTAACAACAGAAAAAATATTAAAAATTGATGTCTCAGAAGTGTTGTAAGCAAGAAGAAAAATCACACTAGAAACCTCAGTACAGAACTGGGAGCTGATCCACAGCTGGTGTCAATTGTCGTAGCTCCATTGACTTCAGCGGAGCTTGAAGTCAGTGACAATGTATGCCAACTGGGGATCTGGCACCGTGTATTTTGGAAACATTTTCTTATAACCAGCATTTTCTTATAAATGATGCAAATTTTGTATTAGATAGTGACTTGGACTGCATGTCTATACAAGTCAATAAGGGAGCAAGAACTTCCCTTTTTGGCCTGCATAAGGGCTGGCACTGTTGGTAACATTTCAGTGGGACGTAGAATTCTGAAGCACTTTTGAAAAATTACCTTTGTGCCTCCTAACTCCCCACCTTGTGCAGGCGGGCAGCAGTTGGGCAGGGAGGGCTCCACCTTCTATTAGTTGACAAACACAGCTGAACTGCTAGAGGGTTGTTGCAAATTACAGCTTGCTCCAGAGCAGGGATCAGCAACCTTTGGCACGTGGCCCATCAGGGAAATCCGCTGGCGGGCCAGGCCGGTTTGTTTACCTGCAGCGTCCGCAGGTTCGACCGATCGCAGCTCCCACTGGCAGCGGTTCGCCGTTCCAGACCAATGGGGGCTGCAGGAAGCAGCACGGGCAGAGGGCTATGCTGGTCGCCACTTATCGCAGCCCCCATTGGCCTGGAACAGCGAACCGTGGCCAGTGGGAGCTGCGATCAGCCAAACCTTTGGACGCTGCAGGTAAACAAACTGTCCTAGCCTGCCAGCGGATTTCCCTGATGGGCCACGTGTCAAAGGTTGCCAATTCCTGCTCCAGAGCAAGAGGGAAATGGGAGGATGTGTCAGAGTGCATCTCTGATGTCACAATGCCTCTGTCTATATGCTATTCCTAGTGCAGGTAATGTATTCCTGTCCTCTTCACCTTACTGAACTCTGGGCCTAAAGAAACAATCTAGCACTGTATGGTCACATTTTATGTTAGGGTTAAAAAAAGTTGAATAAAATAGGAGACCAAACTATGCAACCAGTCTCTTAACTGAATCTTTTTTGAGGTTATAAAAATGTTGGTTAATGTTTGAAAGCAAACTCTTCCCTGTTTGGGAGCCTGCATGCTTCCTGGATGGGGCAAGAAGCCAAAGAAAAAATGTTCATGTGACTCAGGAAATGTCTGGCTCAATTTTGAAAACCTATGAAGTTCTGAAGAGCTTAAATAGCCACATGTTGGAGTGCTTATCTGATCCAAATCTCCATCTTTTCACCTACACCCATCAGAATATATCTATAATTTTGTGTGAGGCAAAATGTCAAAGGTCCGACTCAAACTGTGAAAAGCCAAGAATTCAGATTTAATATTGAAACTGTCTGCCCCTGCACACTGGATGGCAGTCTTCATCACAAGATTAGGGGATTATATGATTTATTACTTGCTACGTGATGTGAAACTGTTTATTAAGTTATGGAGTGTAAAAAATGTGTCTTGAAATGGTCAGTTTTGATATTGGTTAACAAGCATAGGGCCAGATTCAGCAAGAAATCAACCTGGGTTCTATCCTGCACAACTACTACAGCATGACTATTCAGATAATCCAGTCCACCGGGATCCATTACCTGCAAAGGGATCTTTGCAATCTGTGTTCTTTAAACACATTTTTCGTGATTCAGGAAATAATTGAGCTAACCCTGTTTTAGAGGTTCAGATCTGGGAATATAATTTAATTGTAAACCTTGACCTCCCTGCATTAATAAATGACAATAGAAGTGTCATGAATATCTTTTTCCCCTCTGCTTGCCCTTAAATAAACGTGTTTTTTTTTCTCAGATCAGTAGTAATGGATATGTCTGTAGCCATTTCCCCTAACAATACAATACTGAAAAGGCAATGGGGGGAAATACCTTGGTAATACAAACAGAGATGCTATCCAAACTTGTGTCTCGTTAGACTGGATTTACTACTGATGTATAATCTTTGTGCAAATCTGCTGGTTGAAGCAGTCTAGCCTTTGTCTGGGTTTAGTCAGCTTCAACAAAAGATACGAACACCTTTCTCACTGATGGAGGGCAGAAGCACTGATTGTTGCTAATAGGAGTGGACACAGTCTGCTGATGGTTGGATTTTAAGCAGCTTCACTTAAATTACAATAAGTGAGGGTTATTTGTGATCTTAGCATGTGAATTTTGACTTTTACCCATTAGAAATAATTTTCTAATAGGCTTAAATAACCTCACAATGTAAAATAACATCATTATTATAATTTTTTGTAATAGTCCAGACCCCCAACCACGAAAGAGCCCCCATTGTGTTAGGCATTGCACAAATACATATAGTTAGAAACCACCAATGCCCCACAAAGCTTACAATTGGAATGGACAAGTGAAAGAGTAAATAATCTGATCCCCATTTTACAGATGGGGAACTGAAACACTCCAACACTAAGTGACTTGGTCCAGGTCACAAAGGAAGTATGTGGCAGAGACAAGAATGGAACCCAGCACTCCTGAGTCCCTGTTTATTGCCCTGACAGCAAGACCAACTTTCCTCCCTGAATACAACATCATAGGATAAGTCTCATGACTAGAGTATTGGTATAGAGTGGTATAGCCTGTTCAGGAAGAAAAAAAATGAGGCAGTTTTGCATTATCAATCAAGACTATATACATTTGTTCTGAGGTCCAGAAGGAGGTGAGAGGCAGACTAGTTGAAAGCCTCTGGATAAAGGTAAAATGGGGTGAAAAAACATGGATGATGTCCTGGTAAGTGTCTATTATAGACTACAGGATCAGGAAGAGGAGGTGGATGAGGCATTTCTGGAATAAATAACAAAAATATCCAAAACAGAAGACCTGAAAATAATGGGGCATTTTAACTACCCAGACATCTACTGGAAAAGTAGAACAGCAAAACCCAAAATTGCTCTTTAGTTTTTGGACTCTATTGAGGACAACTTTTTGTTTCAGAAAGTGAAGCAAATAACAAGGGCAAAAGCCATTTTTGACTTGATGCTGACCAACAGCAGAGTTAGTTGAGAATCTGAAGGTAGAAGGCAATTTGGATGAAAGTGATCATGAAATGATAGATTTCATTATTCTAAGGAAAGGAAGGAGTGAGAACAGCAGAAAATAAGGACAATGGACTTCAAGAAAGCAGACTTTAACAAACACAGAACTAGTAGGTAAGGCAGAGACTGGCAACCTTTGGCACACGGCCTGCCAGGGTAAGCACCCTGGTGGGCCAGGCCAGTTTGTTTACCTTCCGCATCTGCAGATTTGGCTGATCGCGGCTCCCACTGGCCGTCCCAGGCCAATGGGGGCTGCGGGAAGCGGCGCGGGCCGAGGGATGTGCTAGCTGCCGCTTCCTGCAGCCCCCATTGGCCTGGGATGGCGAACCGTGGCCAGTGGGAGCCGCGATCGGCCGAACCTGTGGATACGTCAGGTAAATAAACCTGCCCAGCCTGTCAGGGTGCTTACCCGGACGAGCCCCATGCCAAAGGTTGCCGATCCCTGAGATAAGGAATCACAGGAAGAAAATCTAAGGGAAAAAGGAGTTCAGGAGAGCTAACAGTTTTTCAAGGAGATAGTATTAAAAGAACAGCTAGAAGCTCTCCTGATGTGAAGGAAAGATAGGAAGAAAAGTAAGAAGCCTGTATAGCTCCATCAAGAGCTCTTTATTGATCTGAAAATCAAAAAGAAATTCTACAAAAAGTGGAAACATGGACATATTGCTAAGGATGAATACAAAAGAATAGCACAATCAAGTAGGGACAAAATCAGAAAGGCTAAGGCACAAAGTGAGTTACACCAAGCAGGAGACACAAAAGGCAATAAGAAAAGGTTCTTTAAATATGTTAAGAGCAAGAGAAAGATGGATGAAAGTGTAGGTCCTCTACTTAGAGGGGAAGGAGAGCTAATACCTGATTACATCAAGAAGTCTGAGGTGTTTAATGCCTATTTTGAATCAAAAGTTGAAAGCTGAGGAATTCTCTTCCAACAGCTTCCCCCATTTATATCAAGGGAACTACAAATTAAGCACCTTAGCTGACTCTAACTGTAGCAATGGGGCATGGGGAACAAGGTGGTATCTCAGGTAACCACATTGATTATTAATTTAAAATATTAATCTGGGAAATCAGAAATTGAGGGCCAGATTCTCCTGTCAGGCCATGTTGACCTCAGTTCCATCAGCATACAGCCTCTGCAGTAATTAAATAGCTTTTGCATGTCCACACTATGCTCCTTATGTCAGCAGTTGGTGTTTTCACTAGCAGCACTTGCATCGATGCAGAGAGCAGTGCACTGTGGCTAGCTATCCCACCATGCAGCTCGCCACCTTCTAGCACAGGGTGTTTTGGGAACGGTTTGCAATGCCTCATAGGACCAAACAAGTCATTCAGGGTTGACTGCGAACATGATTCAGACATCCCATAATGCAGTGTTCATCTCATAATTTCATCTGCATCCCATAATGTTTTGCACCTCTTTTCAAAGATTCACGCAAATCCACCCATCCCTCCTCACTGTCTGCCATGTGTACCAGAAGCATGGATCCTGCACAGCTCTGCACTAAGGTGATGAGTATTGTGAGCATGGGGAGCCAGATCCTGCAGTATTTCCAGAGCTGTCAGGGGAGCTTCAGGGAACATGACAATTCCTTGGGTGGGTGGGGGATATTATTGTGGGACAAAGTTGCTGGCATCATTCACAGAGCAACTGCAGAAGGTAGAGTGCTATTTCTGGGCCTAAAAACTGGACATTGGCTGGTGGGATTGCATCTAATGCAGTCTTGGGATGATGAGCAGTGGTTGCAGAATTTTTGGATGGGGATGGTTGTGATGCAAGTGTGCAGAGCCATTAATCATCTTCTGATACGAAGGACTGTGATTCTGGGAAAAGTGCAAGACATAGTGTGGGGTGGCCAAACTGTGGCTTGTGAGCCACATGCAGCTCTTTTACAGTTAAAGTGCAGCTCCCAGGGCTCCCCACACTCTCCCCACCATTCTCCACCTACCAGACTGAGGGCGGGGGGAGCTCGTGTCTTCTGTCCTGTAGAGGGGTGATGGAGTTAAGAGCTTCTGCCAGAGATGACTGGTGTCAGCTAAGAATGGGGTGGGGGGCACAATTTAAAGGTTTGCCTCCCCCAACAGCTTGAGTCGTGCCCCCGCTTACCCTCAGCAGCCCCGCTCTGCAGTTCCCAGTTCCACATGGAGAGCCGGCGGCAAACAGCTGAGAGCTGCAGAGAGGGATTGCTGCTTTAGCTCCAAGAGAAGAGACAACAGCAAAAGCATCAGCTCTCCCTGCAGCTCCCAGCTGTTTGCTGCTGCCTCTCCCCATAGCTGCAGCTCCCAGCTCGCTGGCTCCAGCAGCGGCCGCCCAGAGAGGGAGCCTGATGGCACCATGTGACTGAGTGGGGCCAGCAAACCCTGGCAAAAATCTGGGGGGATGCATATTACCCCACACATCACTTCTGGTTTCTGTCCAGAGGCTTCAGCCCTGCAGGATGCGCTTTCCGGGGATCAGGGCTTCAGCAGGAATGGGGTTGAAGCCCCAAGCCCCAGCAGGTGCCAAATGCTGGGCTGAAGCCCCAAGACCCCATTCCCCATGGGGCTGAAGCCTGAGCCCCGGCAGGTGCGCCCCGGTTCTCGAACTTCTGAAGATTGTTGTATGCAGCTCAGAGGATCAGTAAGTTTGGCCACCCCTCACATAGTGGATGGGTTTTCAGCAATGGGGTTCCTGAACTGCGGTGGGGCAATAGATGGCACGTATATCCCTGTTTTGGCACCAGACCTTGCCACAGTGTACACCAACAGAAAGGGCTACTTTTCTGTCCTATTGAAAGCGCTGGTGGATCATCGGGGAATGCTTTACCGACATCAGTATGGGCTGGTCAAGGAAGGTTCATGATGCACACACCTTTAAGAGCACAGAGCTGTTCAGAAATTTGCAAGCAGGGACTTTCTTTCCAGACAGGGGATTACCACTGGGGATGTTGAAATGTCAATAGTGATCCTGAGAGACCCAGCCTACCCCTTACTCCTGTGGCTCATGAAGCCATACACTGGCCACCTTGATAGCACCAAGGAGCGCTTCAACTACAAGATCAGCAGATACAGAATGACAGTTGAATGTGCCTTTGGCTGTTTGAAAGGTCACTGGTATTGTCTACTCACGAGATTGGACCTCAGAGAAAAAATATCCCAATGGTTATAGCTGCCTGCTGTGTGTGCTTCATAATATCTGTGAAGCAAAGGGGGAAAAGTTTCCACCAGGTTGGAGGTGGAATGGCTGTCCACTGATTTTGAGCAGCTGGATACCAGGGTTATAAGAAAAGCTCCAGGCGGAGCTATTTGGTTCAGGGAGGCTTTCAAAGACCATTCCAGTAGTGAGCCACAGATATATGTATTGCTGTAGTGTGCTCTACCGGGCATTGTGCTTTTACAGCCCAGTATGAACCTTGTAATGAGTGCTGTGTGTGTAATGACATGACATTGCAAATGCACCTATTACTATTATCTGTGAATGTCAGCCCCAGCTAGCATATGTTATGAACTAATAAAGATGAAATAAATTTCCAAAAATAGACTTTTATTCCATACCCATGTAAACAAACACATTTATAAGTGAATAAAAATTAATAAATAGAAGGAAAAGAACTTTTGATGGGGAAAGAACAGTCATTTCCATTTCAGGTACACAGACACCTGTGTCTTTCACAGGTCAGTGTATGCACAGCTGTGATTGTCTGTACTCTCCCCCAGGGTGCAGCTATAGGGTTAGTGCAGCAGCTGCAGATGCCACGTGGAACATGTGAGGGGCTGTAGCGAGGTCCCAGGATGCAGTTCTCTATGGGCTGCAGGGGGAGGCAAGCACAAGACTGTTGAACCTGAAGGTCAAAAAGAATCTGCAGCATGTCTGTTTGCTGCTTGAGAACCTCTAGCATTTCCTGCTACACATCTCTTTCCTTTTCCCCACACCTTTCTCCTTTCTGCTCTATCTTTGGCCATTCTGTCTGCAAGGGTGATCTTCCAAGCCCTGTGCTCAGTATCCGAAGCAACAGAGTCTTTCAGGATCTCTTGGAACATGTTATCCTGCATCCTCTTTCTTCTCCTCGTTATCTTGCTGAGCCACTCTGCTGGTGCGGATGGAGAGACACTCAAGGCCACATTTCCAGCTGCAAAAGATACAATGAACAGAGGGACCATTGTGACTGTATTCACGAGATAAATGGAAACTTGGTGTACTGAACTCACTCCCCTGGATCCACACAAGCACTACATTCAAGCACTACATTGCAAGCACTACATTCTCACTTCTCTTTGGGATCTATACAGCACAGTTGCAGTCCCAGCCATGGTGAGTACAGCCCTGGGGGGAGGGGGCAAATTCAGAAAATAAGTGGTGCAAGGATAGCTAACGGCCATAAGTATATGTGTATAGGGCAATTGAACTGAATGCTGGCACAGTTTTCCACAGGCATTGGTGATTTTAGCTGATATCTCACTCCTGAGGGTGCGGAGGTTGAAAGGGAACAGCTCCTGCATGCATCCAACTTCTGAGTGGGTCCAATGCTGATAGCCTGTGTGCTGTAATGGTGCCTGCTGAGGTAATCGCTGAGTGGCATGGAAAAGTGTCCTACCACAGCAGAAGAAATAAGGCAGCCCTCTCCAGAAACATATGGCAAAGAATCGCAGACTATCTTCAGGAAAGTTTCCTTGAGATCTCTGTGGAGGATTCATGGGACATCCTGGTGCACATAAAAAAGCTGTTCCACAACGTACCCTCTGCCTAGCTGTACAGGAGAATGAGAACCAGATAGCAATTCTACCTCTATTGGTTGTTTCACAACGTTTTCTAGAATAAGGTTTGTTTTTTTTGTTTTTTTTGCCTCGGTCTTCACAGGCAAGATCAGTTCCCAGACTGCTGCACCGGGGAACACAGTGTGGGTAGGAGGTGAGCCCTCAGTGGTGAAAGAACAGGTTAAGGACTATTTAGAAAAGCTGGACATGCACAAGTCCATGGATCCAGATCTAATACATCCAAGGGTGCTGGGGGAGTTGGCTGATGTAATTGCAGAGCCATTGGCCGTTATCCTTGAAAATTCATGGCGATCGGGGGTGGGGGGGTGTCCCGGACAACTGGAAAAAGGCAAATATAGAGCCCATATTTTAAAAAGGGAAGAAAGAGAACCCAGGGAACTACAGACCGGTCAGCCTTACTTCAATCCCTGGAAAAATCATGGAGCAGGTCCTCAAGGAATCCATTTTGAAATACTTGGAGGAGAGGAAGGTGATCAGGAACAGTCAACATGGATTCACCAAGGGCAAGTCATGACTGACCCACCTGATTGCCTTCTATGATGAGATAACTGGCTATGTGGATATGGGGAAAACGGTGGATGTGATATATCTTGACTTTAGCAAAGCTTTTGATACGGTCTCCCAGTATTCTTGCCCACAAGTTAAAAACTATGGATTCGATGAATGGACTATAAGGTGCATAGAAAGCTGGCTAGATTGTCAGTCTCAATGTGTAGTGATCAACAGCTTGATGTCTAGCTGTCAGACGATATCAAGCAGAGTGCCCCAGGGGTCGGTCCTGGGGCCGGTTTTGTTCAACATCTTTATTAATGATCTGGATGCTGGGATTAATTGCACCCTCAGCAAATTTGCAGATGACATTAGCTGGGGGGGAGGTAGATACCCTGGAGGGTAGGGATAGGGTTTAGAGTGACCTAGACAAATTGGAGGATTGGGCGAAAAGAAATCTGATGAGGTTCAACAAGGACAAGTGCAGAGTCCTGCACTTAGGAAGGAAGAATCCCAGGCACTGCTACAGGTGGGGAACTGACTGACTAAGCAGCAGTTCTGCAGAAAAGGACCTGGGGATTACAGTGAACGAGAAGCTAGATATGAGTCAGCAGTGTGCCCTTGTTGCCAAGAAGGCTAATGGCATATTGGACTCTATTAGTAGGAGCATTGCCAGTAGATTGAGGGAAGTGATTATTCCCTCTGTTCGGCAGTGGTGAGGCCACACCTGGAGTATTGCGACCAGTTTTGGTCCCCCCACTACAGAAAAGATGTGGACAATTTGGAGAGAGTCCAGCAGAGGACAACTAAAATGATTAGGGGGCTGGGGCACATGACTTACGAGGAGAGGCTGAGGAAACTGGGGTTATTTAGTCTGCAGAAGAGAAGAGTGGGGGGAATTTGATAGCAGCCTTCAACTATCTGAAGGGGGTTTCAATGAAGATGGAGCTCAGCTGTTCTTAGTGGTGGCAGATGACAGAACAAGAAGCAATGGTCTCAAGTTGCAGTGGGGGAGATCTAGGTTGGATATTAGGAAACACTATTTCACTAGAATGGTGGTGAATCACTGGAATGGCTTACCTAGGGAGGTGGTGGAATCTCCATCCTTAGAGACTTTTAAGGCCCTGCTTGACAAAGCCTTGGCTGGGATGAGTTAGTTGATGTTGGGCCTGCTTTGAGCAGGGGATTGGACTAGATGACCTCCTGAGGTCTCTTCCAACCCTAATATTCTATGATTCTATGATTCTAAGTAAAAAAGAGTAAATCAGCAGATGTGTCCTGCTACTTTGGGGGTTCCATCCCTGCAATTTCAAAGCAAACAGAATACTTACCAGAGGTTCCTTCCCCTGCATCAGACTCGCCTGTGCTGGGCTGTAGGAACTGGCTGCACTGCCCAGGAATCAAAAACAGGTCCTGGCTCCCTGTGCCAGTGGATTCATTGGTCACCTGTCCCTCATAATCCTCCTCACTGTTCATGATGTGGGCCAGTAGGCTCTTGGGGACGGTGGTGGGTTGTCCGCCAAGGATGGCATGCAGCTCCTTTTAAAAGCAGCAGATCTCCGGCTCTGCATCAGACTAACTGTTTCCCTCTCTTGAATTCTGCTACACCTGCCGCAGCTCCATGGCTTTCATGCGGGGCACTGTTGCGGGTCCCTCTTGTAGCTCTTCTCCTCCATGCCCCAAGCAATCTGCTCATAGATGCTGAGATTTCTACCACTGGATCAGAGCTGTCTCTGCACCGCCTCTGTTCCCCACAGACCCAGGAGAGCCAACACCTCCTGAGTAGTCCAGGAAGAAGCGCCTCGGTAGTGTGTAGCCGGTATGGTCAGCTGGGCAGTTGCTAGGTGTGCTCTCAAAGCCAGGCAACCAGGAAATTGAATTTCAAAAATGTTCATGGCTTTAAAAAGTGGGGGTGTGTAACTATGTACCTGGCTGCTGGGAAGCAGAATTCAAAACAGTGACCATAGTGGTCAAGTTGGGGCATTGTGGGACACCTCCTAGCGGCCACTAAAGTCAATGTAAGTCATGTCATGTCTATGCTGACACTGCGTCAACCTAACTACGTCAACCTAAATGCTATGCCTCTCATGGAGGTAGAGTTATTAAGCCAACGTAGCAGGTGAGGTACGTCGGTGGGAGCAAAAATTAAATGTAGACACTTACAGAGTTATGTCAACGTAAGCTGCCTTGCATCAGCCTAACTCCTCACTTATACTGGTATAAATCAGGAGTAATTCTGCTGAAGCCACACCCATATAAGACTGAAGTGAATGAGAAGGGTTTCCAGCCTTTACTGAACTTTTCCTAAAATAAAGCTTTTAGAGTGAGCTTTGTGGTGTTTGAGAAAATGATGATGAAGAGGGTTTTAAGAAAAATGTCCTAAAATTATTTTTAAAAATACTATTGGTTGGTAGTAATTCAGAGAAACTACTAAATTGATGGGCTCAGTGGGTTACAAATCAAGTCTGTTACTCCTTTGGTGCATCAAGTATAAATTAGAAATAAAATTAAATAAATAAATAAATAAATTAATGGAGATGTCCTATCTCCTAGAACTGGAAGGGAGCTTGAAAGGTCATCAAGTCCAGCCCCCTGCCTTCACTAGCAGGACCAACTCTCTTACTGCTGTGTTACTTTATTATGTTTATTATTAGATACAGCTCAGAAATAATGTATGCAGTCATCAGAGGAATGCACCCGACAAGGGCATTGTCAGAACATGCACTGATTTGAACCTAGCTCCTGAGGGTGGCTTCAGAACATTCTTCTTTGTTGTTGTACCTAATTGGAGGTGTGGTGTGGCTAGGGGCTGAATAAAAGTGCTGATGTGCACATTGCCAAAATAACGTGATGAAACCAAAAAACTCTGCCATCTTTCCAAAAGATTGAGCATTATGAGTCTTGCCAAAATCCTGAAGTTCAGTGAGTCCTGTTTCCACTGGGATGTGTACAGAAACTTTTAATTTCACATATGCAGAAAGTATTAGAACTATACCACTTTACAAAAATTGTTCATGAAATGGGTGAAATGGAATATTTCATTGCATAATACATACTTGTAGCTATGGATTAATATTTAAAGCAGTGTTGAGGAATAACCACATAGGACCCCCCACTTTCCCACCCCAAGATGTGAAAATTCTGTAAGATGTACACTAAATGCCATGCTGGCCAATACCTGAAACTTTGACATACGGTCACAGAGCCAGTGAGCAAAAAAGACAAGGCAAAAGGGAGGGGGGGAAGTAGGCTGTTTTACCTTAATAGCCTATTATATTGTTACTACTTCTGACAATTTCACTTAAAAAAAACTTCAAACTTTAAACGTAATTAAAGCAGGTAGAGAAAAACATGCTAGTTTGCTAGGTCATTTTTTGGTGGGGGTTTTTGGTTAATAGTGATAAAAAATTCTACTCATGTTTTTTTGAAATCCAATTATTTTGAGCTGGGCAAAACCTGAAACTAGTATGAAAACATATACACAAGTATTTCAGTGAAGTGTGCATTTTCCCCATGTTTATCAAATCTTGCTACTATTCTGTAAACTCTTATCTAGTTTTTTTGCAGCATTGGAGCTGCAATGATTTACATCATCTGATCTGGGCTAATTTTTATATATATTTCTTTAAAAGAATCACTAAGAAAAGAGGGGATGTAGCCTTCTGTAGCTTAGGGTCAGGGCACCCCCAGAGGGAGCATCAGGGGATAAGTATGCCTGCCAAATGAAGCTGTATGCCCTTCATAAGTTCTTTTCTCTTAATTTATTAAGTTTTAAATATACATGTTCTAAAATGTCATGGTGTCCTTTTTCTTTGGACTGAATTCTTTTCAAAATAAATTTCTATTTAAAACATAACTCATCTTTATTACTTTGCAACATCCGTTACTGAGTGCTTAGCAGGTCTGAAAGCAACCAATTACTTGTAACTGACAATGTGATACAACTCATTGGATAAGCCACAAACAAAATTAATCGATGTTTTGACAATGTTATATTCCTATATGTAAAAGTAATCATCACACAGGCCACGTAGAGTACACTGCAGCAAAACACACTATGGTGGCTTACTATTAAATTGCTTCCAAAGAGATGCTGAGCCATTTAGGTCTGTGTTCAGCTCTTCCAATAGCCTTTGTGTCTGGCTGTTCAAATTCAGCAGACAACCACGCACTGCACCTCTGCCCTCCACCCCAGTGAAAACTTGTCCCCCTTTGCTTCATATACATTATGCAGTACACAGCAGGCAGCTATAACTATTGGGATATTTTCTCACTGAGGTCCAATCTTGTGAGTAAACAATGCCAGCATCCCTTGAATTGACCAAAAGCACACTCAACTGTCATTCTGCACCTTCTAAGCTGGGAACTGAAGTGTTCCTTGGTGCCATCAAAATGGCCAGTGTATGGCTTCATAAGCCGGAGGATCAACAGGCAGGCTGGATCAACAGGTAAGCTGAGTCAGGATCACTACTGGCATTTCAACATTCCCAGTGATAATTCACTAGTCAGGAAAGAAAGTCCCTGTTTGCAGCTTTCAGAAAAGTCCTGTGTTCTTAAAGATGCGAGCAACATGCACCTTCCCTGACCAGCCCATACTGATGTCAGTAAAACATCCCTGGTGATACACCGGCACTTGCATAACCACAGAAAAACAGCCCTTTCTCTTGATGTACTCTGTGGCAAGGTAGTCTGGTGCCAAAATAGGGATATGTGTGCTATCTATTGCTCCACCACCATCCAGGAACCCCATTGCCATGAATCCAGACACTATGTCCTGCACATTGCCCAGCGTCGCAGTCCTGGCAATTAATGGCTCTGCGCACTTACATGAAAATGTCCTCCTGGGGTGGATTTCCCAACTCCAAATTGATTTCCCATTGACTGGTAGCAATCTGGCATTGCAAGTTTCCAGAGTACAATCAGCACTCATTTCTCCTCTGGCAGCACCTCTCATTTTGGTGTCCCTGCCATGGAGGGCTGGGGCGTGCTCAGTGCATAGATCCAGTAATGTGGCCTTGTGCATCCAAAAGCTCTGCAACCACTGCTCATCATCCCAAGCCTGCATTACAATGCAATCCCACCAATAAGTGCTTGCTTCTTGGGCCCAGAAGCAGAGCTCCGCTGTCTGCAGCTGTGCCATGAATGCCACTAACAATCTTGAACTGGTTCTCAATATGCCCCACAGCAATCTGTCCTCCATGAAATCATCATGTTCGCCACTGATTTGGTTCTTGCAGTTCTGCAAATAATGCAGGATCATGCACTCTGTGCTTGCGATGCTGGTGACAATAGTGCAGAACTGCCCAGGCTCCATGTTTCTATCAGAGATAGCGGACAATGAAGAAGGCCACGCGCGTTTGTGGAATTTTAAAAAAAGGTGAAAATATTATGGGATACCGATAATATTATGGGATGGAGACAGTTGCAAATTGGGAACTTGAACCCTTGCTCCCAGTCAGCTATGCATGATTCATTTCAGGCCCATCAGACATTGCTAAAACATCCCAAAAATAGTGCGCTGGAGTTGCAGATCGGGGTACCTACCTATGGTGCACTGTTAATTGATACAAGCACTCCTGGTGAGTATGTGCACCACTGACACAAGGAGCCAAGTACGCATGCACACAAGCAATGTACTAACTGCAGTAGCTTTATGCTGACATAACTTGCATCAACATAAATTTGTAGTGTAGAGATGGCCTCAGTAACTTTCCCAGACCTGAAGAATAGCTCTGTGTAGCTTGAAAGCTTGTCTCTCTCACCAACAGAAGTTGGTCCAATAAAAGATATTACCTCACCCACCTTCTCTCTAATATCCTGTGACCAACATGGCTACAACTACACTGCAAAAAAATATTTTGCATATCTCCTACTCACTACGTTGTTATTGCTATTACAGTGTTGGTGAAGAATTAAAAAATTATCACGATAGATGTGGAATCTATATGCATTCATGAAAGACATTTTTATTACTTTCAAACAAATGAAAAAGTGAGACCCTGTTGGATTTATTCCCATATAATGTCTAAACAGTAGTTCTTGTTGTTTTTAATCTGCATAGAGAATACTGGCATACTAGTAAAAAAGGTTCTGGATGGTTCATTCCAATTGATGGATAGATAATGTTTGGATGTCTTTGAATGGAATGGCACAGCAATACTGTTTCACAGAGACATACAAATGTAATCCAAAACAACAAAACAAAAGTTTATGAAACATAATTCAGCACTACCCCCAACACTACAATAACCCCCAAACACTTTGCTAATGATTAGTGAATGGAACTAGTTGGAAATGAAAGCTTTAAAGACGTGAAATAGTGAACTGCATAATAGAGCCATGTTTACCAAATATTTTAGTGCAGAGTCCCAGCTGGGACTTAAGATGCAGCTGGAATTGCTTCATTAATTTTTACTGCAATTTTCAGTTCTCTAAAAACTGTTGTCTTTAGAGTGCAACAGCACCTTGCCAAATGCTGAAGCATACGTTTAGGGAGAATGTTATATTTCAGCCCCTGGCTTAAAAAAAAAAGTGTGAATGTTCAGTTCATATGCATGATCAGTCTAGTATTAAATCTTTAATTATCATACAGTGGTTGACAATTAATACTTACACAAATGCCATTTGCAGGTAATTTACCATTGGGGAATGCATATGTTTAAGTAGGCTTTAATTCTTTAGGCTGAGAGTTTGTAATGGGTATTGAAAAAAGACATCCAGCCAGATAGTGAACATTAAGAATTAGGCACTGTGGAATCATATTGCCCCCTGGCAGTGCTCCAGATGGCATTGCATCTGAGGATACGAAATGCCACCTCATGTGGAAGTTGTACCATCCTTTTGAATGGTGTATTGTATTCTCCTTCCCGCACCCAGTCCATAAAGGGAGATGTGGGTGTGATCCCATATCCTCCTCATCACGCATCCCTTGAGAATGGCTAGCAGCTGAGAGAGTTTGAAGCGAACTGTTCCTCCAACCAGTTAAGCCGAGTCTCTGTAAAGTGGATTCCATACACTCCATACCCTCTGGACACAATCTGGATTTTAATTTTGCTGGAATTATAACTTCTGCATTCCATACTGTAGTTTGTAAATACTGTTATATTTTATCAACATAGTGCCATAAACTCTCATTGATCCCTTCTCACAGCCTCCATTTTCATCCATTGGGTTTGAACATATAGGTCACAGACACCAGGTGATTTACATGTGGAACAATAACAAATGAGAGTTAAAAATATATGAACCGATTGTGCCCCCAAGACGTGAGTGTACTAATGATGGTAATGGGCAATTTAAATTAAATTTGTTTAAAAACACTTACAGTATTGCCAACTCCAATCACTCAAATCTCATGAGTCTGGCTCTCAGAAATCATGAGAATACTTTAAAGATCATGAGATTTTAAAATAATCCATTTAGGGAGCTTTTTTTCTTTCTGTTTCTTTGAGTCTTTAGGTCATACTCATGTCACATTTTCAAGCTTTTTTTTCCTGCAGCCATGAGAGCTAGAAACTTATTTTTTTAAAATGAAAGTTGCATTTCTCACACAATCACTTGTCTCCAGCAACTGAAGCTTTAAGAAATAAACCAAATTTTGTGAGATGTGTGATAAAGTCATGAGAATTAGCAAAACTGTGTGATTTAAAAAAAAAAAAACTTCACCAAAATAAAACCAAGCTATAAAATGTATCTATATGCAGTGCCAAGGCTTAGCTTAAAATACTTTTAGTGCTCCTAGTTATAGATTCTGAGAATGCCGATGTGCGTGAGAATTGTTTCCTTCTACTTATGGATAAATGTACCTCCCAAATCCTGTAATATATAATGAAAATACTTTTCTCTGTGTATCTTACTGGTGCTAAAATGCTCTAAACCAATTCCCCTAGAGGAAAACTTTGGTCCTATGTTTTTTGTAACCTTTTTGCATGAGACAATACAAAGTAAATAATTTTTACAGAGGAAAATTAAGTTAGAGGAAAATTAAAATATAAACACATTACTACTAAGCCAAAATTCATAGTGAGAATCAAAGCTTGCAGGCTTTATTCTTCAGAATAGTGAATACGCAGACCTTTCTAATCACCTTATTGTCATAAGGAATAAATTCCATAAGATCTGTGATCAAAGCACTGTGCCGGACTGTCTGTATGTGTGTTTAACGTAATCTAGGATTAAGAGTGTTCTTTAAAGAAAGACAAAGTTGTCATTCATTTTGAGATATCATTAGATCATTGTGATCATATGTTAATATCATTACATACACTAAAGAAAAGAAAATATCAGCCATTGAACTCTTTCTGGAGAATTAAATAATTTTTATTAGAATACAGAACAGTAAATTTGGTTAGCTTATTTAAAGAGTTAAAAACTCTGACTCAGTTAGAAAAAAACTATTCACACATGAATTTTCTCTTCTGCACTGTTATTTTTGTGTGTGTTCATGTGTGTGTGGATGGATGTGTCAGTTTTCTGGGAGCTAACGATTTGTCCATTAAGAGGATTCCATTTTTCTGAGCAAAGAACTTTTCATCCGATTTATCTCTTGGATGTATCTATGTTTTTGAGCTCAAATTCTTAGAGGACATACCAGAAGTCAGCCCATCTACACTAGAACAAAATTAGAATATGTGGGCCTGTTTCCTGATTCTCACCTGTTTTACAGTGGAGTAACTCCACTGATTTCCATAGGGTTACTCTTAACTCTCATTCCATAGACTTTGAATCAAGCCTTCAGGGAAGAACCTCCATTGATTTTAGTGGGCTGTGCATAATGCTCCTAGGGTCTAATCCACAGTACAAAATACCTCCTGGGAAGTGCTGGGAGCTGAAGGCATTCAGCTCTGCTCTGGAAGTGATCAGCACTTTGTATGAATGTGCCATTATCCTGATGTAAATATAATCAGATTCACCTCACTTTTGATCTCTGTGAGGGAAGTGGGGGTGGGGTGGAGGGAGTAAACAACTGGAAAATATAGGTCTTTCCATTCTTTAACACAGTGCAAATTGAAAAGTATGCTGTTCTCTATGACAGAACACTATACACCAATCTGCCTCCGAGCATTTGTTTCCATATTTTTTCTTCTTACAGCTACATTCAGTGTTTCAAACCAAATAATCACATGGCCTGTATCTAGTGAATTATTCAATAGATATAAAGTTATGTAGAATACATGTAAAGGATGTAAATCATAGAAATGTCAAGCTGGAAGGGACATTCAGAGGTCATGTAGCCTGGCCCCCTTGCTGAGGCAGGACCACGTAAACCTAGACCATCCCTGATAGGTGTAACCTGTTCCAAAAAGTCTCCAGCGACAGGGATTCCACATGGAAGCCTATTCCAGTGCTTAACTATCCATATAGTTAAAAAGTTTTCTAATATCTAACCTAAATCTCCTTTGCTGCAGATTAAGTCAATTACTTCTTGTCCTACCTTGTGGGCATGGAGAATAATTGATCATCTTCTTCTTTCATCTGACGAAGTGGGTATTCACCCACGAAAGCTTATGCTCCAATATGTCCGTTAGTCTATAAGGTGCCATAGGACTCTTTGTCGCTTTTTACAGATCCAGGCTAACATGGCTACCCCCTGATACTTCTTCTTTGTAACAGCCCTGAACATATTTGAAAACTGTTATCAGGTCCCTTTTCAGTCTTCTTTGCTTAAGACTAAACATGCCCAGTTCTTTTAATCATTCCCTTTTATCATATTTGTTGTTCTCCTCTGGACTCTTTCTCCAGTTTATCCACATCTTTCCTAAAGAGTGGCACCCAGAACTGGACACAATACACCAGTTGAGACCTCACCAATTTTGAGTATAGTAGGACAGTTTCCTCCCATGTCGTACATACAACAAACTCCTGTTAATACACCCCAGAATGATATTAGCCTTTTTCACAACTGCCTCACATTGCTGACTCATATTCAATTTGTGACCCTCTATAGCCCCCAGATCTTTTTCAACAGTGCTACCACCGGGCCTGTTATTCCCCATTTTGTTGTTGTGCATTTGATTTTTTTTCTTCCTAAGTGAAGTACTTTGCATTTTGCTTTATTAAATTAAATTTCATCATGTTGATTTCAGACCAATTCTTCAATTTGTCAAGATCATTTTGAATTCTAATCTTGTCCTTCAGAGTACTAGCAACTCCTCCCAGTTTGCTGTCATCTGCAAATTTTATACACATACTCTCTTCTCCGTTATCCAAGTCATTAATGAAAATACTGAATAGTACTGATAGTACTGAACCCAGGACAGACCCCTGTGGTATCCAACTAGATATGTCCCCCCAGTTTAACAGTGAACCATCAATAACTACTCTTTCAACCAGTTTTGCACTCACTTTATATTAATTTCATCTAAACCACATTTCCCTAGTTTTCTTAAGAAAATATCATATGAGATTGTGTCAAAAGCTTTACTAAAATCAAGATATATCACATTTAAAGCTTCTCCATTCAAAAGGCCAATAACCCTATCAAAGAAGGATATTAGGTTGATTTGGTATGACTCATTCTTAGCAAATCCATGTTGACTATTCTTTATAACCCTATTATCCTCTAGGTGCTTACAAATTGTTCCAGCATCTTTCCAGGTATCAAAGTCAGTCTGACTCAGAGATCAAATTAGAGATGGGTTTAGGAGGACCAGGCCCTCTTACTATTTTATTCAAAGGCACTGGAAGGCAGAGTGTTTTGGCTCCTTTATTTTTCCCAATGTTCCCTGCAAACTACACACCAGAACAGGGAGCATCTGCAAACTGCCTGCCCAGCTTGAGAACATGTTCACAGCAAGCTAGCCAGAGTAAGAGAGCATATGTAAACTGTACACGCGGCCAGAAGTATGCACAGCAAGCCAGCCAGCACAAGGTCATTTCAGCACATTCAAATCCTGCTAGAGCTTGCACAACAATTAATTTTTTATGCCAGCCTAGAAATGCGCCCTTATATCTACTAAGGGCAGGTCTACTTTACAAATTTACAGGTCTCCTGTTGGCATAATAACTCCACCTCTGCAAGAGACGGTAACTATATCAGTGGGAGAAACTCTCCTGCCACATAGTGCTGTCTACATGGGGGATTACAGTCAGTGTAACTACATCGCTCGGGAGTGTGAATTTTTCACACCCTGAACAACATAGTTATACTGAAGTAAGTATGTAATGTAGCCTAGGGCAGGGATAGTCATCAAAGCCATTGTTAATTTGAGTCCCACTTTGGGCAGAAATCTGGAAAAGGTTGAAAGGCACATTGGTAAAATCTGTCTCTGTAAGGGGTTGGTATTGGTTCTTGGGGGGGGTTTTTTTGGTTTTGTATTTTTAAATTTGGGGGCATGTAATCAAAGCATTTTATATATTCATATATATATGAATGAGCTGGGATCTGTGGTGGGGTGGAATTAAGGTAACACTAATCTAAACATCGTAAATCCAGAAAATGAAATGAATAGTTAAGATATGCATCACCCTTGTGGGAAGTGTGTGAGTGGGTGGTCTGTCCAGAGTGGGCAGGGAATGGGCCCGGTTTGTAGGAAGGACAGATGAGGTGGACCTGCGGCATACCTGCGGAAGCTTGGCTGAAGCAGGGGCAGAAGTCCCATTTGGAAGTGGGTAGTTGGAATAGGGAGCCCAGCTCAGGGTGCAGCTCGGGCTACTTGACCGAGGTCCTCCAGTAAGCTGCTGCCTGTGATATGTGTATGCAGTAGCAGAATCAGGAGACAGCAAAGAGCAACTTCTTACAGGTTTATGGCTCCTACAGTGCTAATGGCTTAATGGGATGGGATGGGAAGGGAAGGGGAAGCTGGAAATATTGGCTGGGGGGGATTGCATGTTGTGGGGAACAGTGGAGCAAGGGGTGGAGAAGGAGAGAGACACACCAGCTTCTCTCATAAACTTAAAGTTATTGTAAAAACACTGAAATAAAACTGTCAAAGGTTTGGGACCTAGACCATGGATGAGAATTTTCTCACCAGCCATGTCAATAACAACACATTTCAAACATTTTGAAGCAAAGTTAAGGGAAACACCCATGCAATCTTACCTTCACCCTCTTTGAACAATGCCCATAACACACATACTGACTCTCTGCCTTTTTGCTGTAATGAACAGGTTCTACCTGCACTAGCCCGACACCCAGACCCTGAGCCTATTTCCCCTGACAGAAGAACACACTTGCAAAATTTATCAACCACTTCATACCCTTCACATTTGCACACAGGATACCACCTATACCTATCCTGTCCCCTACCCGACTGCTTTCATATCCCACCACACTACTGACAATACCCATGGCAAGAAGACCCCATTGCCCTGCTACTGACACAACCTACACAATTCTGTATTGAAATGCTGCAGACTGGAACCTCAAGGTACACATGTGGGCATTTACCTTTACGCTGTATTTCCTGGCTTTCTGACATTTGAGTTTTGCTGAACTGGACATTCTGGGAAGACACGAGCTATCACTGGTCAACCTTAACTCTTCATTAACAAAATTTTGTGCCATTTAATTTCCAATATGGTCAGAGACTACTTGCAAACTTATAGTACTATTGGGGACCATGCACAGTAACTTAACCCAAGATTGCAAAGTACCATGGCACCCTTGCTTTTTCTCCCCATCTAATTTATCTAAATATTCTTTAACCTGTTCTTTCCCTATTTTGGCTTATGTTCCTCTCCCCTTATTGTTAATATTAATTGTGTCTAATATCTGGTCACAATTTACCTTTTTAGTGAAGACTGAAGCAAAATAGGCATTAATCACTTCACCTTCTTTATGTCATCTATTTTTAGTTCTCCTTCCCCACTAAGTAGAGGAACTATGTTTTCCTCTATCTTTCTCTTACTCCTACTGTATGTATAGAACCTCTTCTTACTGCCCATTATGTCCTTGCAAGGTGTAACTCAGTTTTTGTTTTAGCCTTTAGGATTTTGTGGTATTCTGTGAATTTTGTGATGGCTTTTTCTACATACTTTATATCCCTTTAGCACTTTGTATCCTCTAGTATTTCTATAGAAACACAACACAAGTTAACAGATAGAAGACCTTACATGTTTCCTCCTTCTAATTGCAAAACATAAATATTTGATCTCTTTTGACTATAATTATTCAATTTTTCTGGCACATACATGGAATTTCATCTTTATTTCTTCTTATTCCTTTTTTCAGATTCTCTCACCTGGCATTACTATGTTTTGTATTATTAATTATTAATTAATATTATTATTTGTTAAACACCAGCAGCATGTTTGGCCTTGTTCAAGGCACACAAAAGCATGGATTCATGAAAAATGCTTGTTGGAAGCTTTAGCAGTCAATGTACATTCATGTTTTATTGTGAATGTGGGTGGCTGGCACTGCGAGGGTAATGCCTTTGAGCAGAATTTTAAAAATCTGTGCAGGATTGATCTACATGTTGAGACAAATTCTCCTCTCAGTTGTGCATGCCAGGCTATCATTGATGTCAATAGGAGCTTATCCAAGGTCAATATCTGGACACAGACCACAGTCCTTATTTGCAGAATTTAGACATTAGCCCACTGTGTTTCATTTTAAATTACAATACAATACCAGGTATCAATTTTCCTTAAAACCTTGTATTGCTCCTAGGATAAGTATGTTTGAGGATCCCTGATTGGCTTCACCCAAGCCCACAGACAAAGGAGAGGACCATCCATCAGGAAAGGAACATGCAGATCTCCCAAACAATCCCAGGTTTCTCCTACAAATCCTTCTCTCCTGGTTGAAGCAGCTGCTGTCCTGCAGGGCTGGCTGGGCTCAGCTCCCCGTTTCAGGCATTGCCACCTGCTCTCTCTCCCCTTCCTTGTCCCTCACAGCCCCTCCCCTCCCTGCTCTTCCTGTCTACCCAGCAATAAAAATAAAATAAAATGAACCTGCATTAGCAAGTCGCAGATCCCAGGTCAACTGACTCGGGTTTGCCCTACAGGGCTAAATATAGCAGTATAGCTGTTCCTTCTGGGGCTTGGAGCCTGGACTTTGAAACCTGTGAGGGGGGAGGGTCTCAGAGCTCAGGCAGAATATCTACACTGCTAATTTTAGCCCTGTTGTGCGGTCCTGATTCAGTTGACCTGGATTCACTGCTACTGAAAAGAAAAAACTGGTAGGATTTGTCAGGAAAAGCTGTTTTGCCCACTTCGATGCCAAGTTTGTTTGGTTGACCACTGAGCCTGATGAATGCCTGTTGCAGGTCATCCTGCCCTGTAGCACTTCCTCTTGATTTAGTGTGGTGCTGCAGGCACTCCTGGCCTCAGTTTCTCTTTTCTGAACCCCTTCCACACAATTGAATTGAGTGAATGACAAAATACCCATACTGGAGATCTCCTTTATTAAAGCAAAATAAACTTGAAATAAAGTCTCTCCCTTTGGGTTCAGAGGTTGCACATCCTTTCTTCTTGGAGCCTGTGGGTTCTCAGTCCAGGCCTCTAGTCTCTCCTCTTGGGTTCAGGGCGTGGCACAGCCCTCCTCTTTGTGCCTGTGGTTTTCAGGGAACACCTCTCTCTTAGGACTGCTTCTCCTTCTGTGAGCACCTCTCTGCAACCGAGTCCTGATGGCCTTTTATCAGGCTGCCTAGATAGGCTTGTTTCCCTTAAATCAAGTTTCAGAGTAACAGCCGTGTTAGTCTGTATCCGCAAAAAGAAGAACAGGAGTACTTGTGGCACCTTAGAGGCTAACAAATTTATTAGAGCATAAGCTTTCGTGGACTACAGCCCACTTCTTCGGATGATATGCATCCGAAGAAGTGGGCTGTAGTCCACGAAAGCTTATGCTCTAATAAATTTGTTAGTCTCTAAGGTGCCACAAGTACTCCTGTTCTTCTTTTCCCTTAAATCAGTTCATCATGGGTAGCCTGGGCCCAGACTCTTCTTAAATGGGGTCAGTAACCCCAGTGATAATGCCCACATATCTTTCTGTTTTAGAGTTATTTGGAGGTACAGCAACATATATAACATAACTCACAGAGCAAGTTGTTTTGGAGACTCAGAAAACTAGTACTCAGTTTCACAGAATGTTTTATTATCCAGCTATTTAATGGGAAAGTGCTCAATACTTTAGTCTGTATATCTTTGTAGTATAAATATCATAACCAAGACTACAAACAATACACAAATGTATCAAGACATAAATTCACATATGTTATGCAGTACACAGCAGGAAGCTATATACATTGGGATATTTTCTGTATCAACACATAAATTACAATCTTTCAGAGTAATTGTGATATTTTAGAGCCTGAGCCAAACATCATTGATTTTAATGGGAGTCTTTCCTTTGACTTGAAGGGTCAGATTAAAGCAGAGGTTCCCAAACGCTGGCATGCGTACTCCTGGGGGTATTCAAGACATCTCTGGGAGGTACACAGGAAAAATTGTGTAATGGTGGATTTTATTTATTATATTTTCATAATAGGCTATGCAGATAAATCTTTAAAACTCTCTGGGAATTTGTTCTATAAAATATGGTAGTTAATTTACTTCAAGATGTATCAGTGAGAACACAGATACACAAAGACACAGATGTACAGAGGCCTCACCTAGGGCCAGACATAGTAGGCACGTACCTAGGAGTGCTAGCATTCTAGGGGCGCCTTACCTCTCTGAAATTGTGTGCAACACAAAGGTCAGCTATAGTCAGGGGAGGGGGGGCGCTGAAGATGCTGTGCCTAGGAGTGTGTAAGGTGTAAATCCAGCCCTGTCCTCAACTCCAATCACTGTACAGTGCAGGCTCAGTTGCTCAGCAACTGTCCAGTCTAACTTAGCTCAGAATTTAGGGGGATTTTTTTGGTTGTATATGTCACACTATAACTATATCTGTACATAACAGTGAATATGGACAGATGGCTAAAGACTGGTAGTGTTAAGAAGAACACACAAAGTATCAGTGATGAGAAGGGTAGGGGTACATGGGCACCTGGTAGATCTGGAAGGGGGCACACAATAAGAAAAGTTTGGGAACCTCTGGATTAAAGAATTATTAGATAATTGATGCAATATAACAACACCAAAAATCTTTCTTTATTCCTTTAGTGAAATTTTATTCTTCTTGGTGTTTTTGAACAGCAATACAGCTAGTGTGAACAGGAGGACCTGAAAAAAGGAAGGAAGAATGGGTTAAAAATTAAAGCGGGTCATAGTCATTTATGCTCATTGATATCTAAATTTAATCTGTTGCAGTTTAGAGGCCAGATCCTGCTCCCACTGATGCCACAGTAGGCAGAATGATAGAAAAGATAAACCAGTGGTTAGAATGCTAACGTAGGACTTGGAAGATGTGGGTTCAGTTCCCTCTCCCTTTCCTAAGTTTCTTGTGTGACCTTACACAGGTTGTTTGGTCTTTCTCTGCCTTCGATCCCTCTCTGTAAAATGGGAATACTAGCACTTCCCTACCTCACGGGAGTATGTTGTGAGGCTAAAGACATAAAAGATTGTGAGGCACTATGGGAATGGGAGATACATACCTACTTAAAATAACGTAAATGTTGCCATAAATGTCATTTGCCCCTAAAATACACCAATGGAAGAGATGGTGTGCAGATCAGAAAATCCCAAAAGTAAAATAATAAAATATCTGACAGAGAAAAGATTCCAGCAGAATATACTTGCAGATAAAAACGGTGATCATAGATCAATTCCTTAAAGGGCTGTATGTCAGGAGAGATGGTTAAACCAGTTTAGTCAGAATATGAATTAGTCTGTATCACAGCCCAGTACTTAATATAAATAAACCCTAAACCATTTTTTATTACTAATTTGGCCAACACTGATAATGGGGAATTCCACTGTATAGGATAGTGGAACAATAAAAGTGTCTGGACATACAGAGTTAGATTCTGCTTTCAGTCTCAGTATAAAACTGAGGTAACTCAATTTCCAACTCAGTGATTTGGGATCTGAGCCAACTTCCTTTATGCTCCGACAACTTCCATTGGTGGCAGTGGGACTTCGGGGTGCCTATGGAATTCAGGGTGTCTCTTTGTTGTAATTCAACACAAATTTTGTTTTGTTTTTGCAGCATTTATAACTTTTTTATGATATATTTTTCTCATAAATTTGAGAATGAATTTTCTTCCTAATGTGATTTTGTGCTGTTTGATTTAGTGCACATTTCTCAAATATTAATAATAAGCAGTAGTAGTATGGTATCACCTCAGAGCCCCAGTAATGGACCAGGACCCCACTGTGCTAGATTCCATACAAACAAACAATAACAAGATTGTCCCTGCCCCAAAGAGCTTACAATCAGTAACTGACTTTTCCTCCACTGCAGGTTAAAGAAAGCTGTATAAACAAATTAGAGACAGGATGGGTACCAACATCAGTGAAGGAGTCTTTACTGCTCTGGGCATAGGCATGGGAAGTAGCGGTGTGGGAGGTGCTGCAGCACCCTCAGCTTTTATGCAGGGCCGTCGGCCCAGCTCCCTGCTCCCCAGCCATTGGGGTGTTTTCCACACCTATGCTGTGCTCCCAGCCCTCCGCCCGCACTCCGCTCCCCAACCCCTCATCTCACCTGGGGCTTGGGTCCTGGTTGCCGGCCCCACCCCCCATTCCCAGGCCTCCGCTCCCGGGGCCTGTCCCTCTCCCAGCCCTGCACCTGGGGCTCTGCTCCTGGGACACCGGCCCTGCTCCCCAGCTGATGGCCCCATGCCTGGCCCCACAGCTGGGGCTCTGCTCTTGGCCCTGCACGTGGGGTCTCGGCTGCTGGCCCCTGCCCAGGGTTCCGCTCCTGGCCCCACGCCTGCCCCCAGCTGTGGCCTTGGCCCCTTTACCCTGTCCAGGGCCCCTCTTCCTGCTTCCAGCCTCTTAGTGGGGGGAGGGGGCGGGGGAGCAGACAGGGATAAAGGGGCTGGCTTTCAGCACCCCCACTACTAAAAATGTTCCAGCAGCACTGGCTCTCGGAATACTGTTTCTGAGGCTATGTCTACACTAGAGATCCTACAGCAGCACAGCTGTACTAATGCAGCTGCACCACTGTAAGATCTCTCTTGTTTCCTCTCTATGCTGATGGGAGAGAGCTCTGCCGCCAGTATAATTAAACCACCTCCAACAAGCAATGGTAGCTATGTCGGTGGGAGAAGCTCTCCCACTGACATAGTGTTGTGCACAATACCACTTATGCCACCGGCGAAACTTATGTTGTGCACAGGAGTGTTTTTTTCACACCTCTTTCACATAAGTGGTAGTGTAGACATGGCTTAAGGCTGTATCTACAATGCCACACAGTTCAGACTTCAGGGTTGTGAATAGCAGTGTGCACCAAAGTGCTTTGCTGTAACTATCCTAGGTAGACACAGAGAGCATGAACTAAAAAGTTCCTAGTTTGCAATACACAAACTAGGGACCTTTTAGTTTGAGCCCACAGCATTCTCTTACGGGAGCTACAATGTACTCTATTATTCACAGCCCTGTCATCCGAACAGTGGCTCAGAGTAGACATTAACTTAGTTAACAAAGCCACCAATAAATAGAGACTTATCTTGCTCCCGCTGAAGTTAATGTAACTTCCTACATGATTTTAATGGGGCAGGGTCATGCCCATAGAACACTAAACTTATTTTTGTGGGTCCCACTAGTTTGTCAATATTTTCTTATTTTTTAAAAAATCAAGTACTCTTACCTCTACAATTAGCAGTGCAATATTAATTGAAATTAAGACCAAAGCGTTGTTTTCAAACCACATTTTAATATACTCGTCACATCCCTAGGCAAAAGCAGATGAATAGATATTAACTGCAAAATTATTTTTGATTCCTGGATTCAGACTGCATGTTTATAACATGTCCCTGTTCAAATTTTATGCAACAACTTCCTACCAGGGATTTATGGGTTCTGATACTTACTCATTGGAAGGCAGTCACATTAACGCTGAGAGTTTGGCCCAAAACATTTTCAAGTGTTTTTTTTTAAATGTATAAACCAGTTTTTAAAAGTAAATGACTGAATCAGTTACCTTTGCACCCCAAAATCCTGGGACTAGTGGCTGATCTAAGGGGGAATTTGCTTTTGTAAAAGCATATTGATGGATATGCAGTCAGGCATCCAATCACTCTACAATTAGATGCTTAAAAGAATATGTTTAGCTATTGCAAGTTTACTGTGATTCCCACATATTATTCATCTCAGGATGGACTTATATGACTTCTGGATCATTGTTTGTGTTTGTTATACCAGTCACTTCAATAATTAATAAACTGTTATATAGGAAAGAAGCTGAAAAGTAAAGAAGGGTCATTGTTACTGCAGGGAAAAGGTATTGTGCAGGTCTCACATTAATATAAACTTCCAATCTCCATGTCTTTTCCTCTTTCCACTTCCCTGATTTTCAATAACAGTACGTGTACATATTCAGAAAACTGTATCTTGAAATAGTGTCAAGAATAAAGTTTTTATAAATTAAGACTGCTCAAAGATTTTCTGTTGAAATTGTTTTCCAACTGCAAATTGGATTTTTGATTAAATGAAAAATTTCATGAAGAGTTTCTGTTTTTCTTTCATTTGGGGATGAGGGGGTATCTAGGAAAACAGAAACCCAAAGAAGGATTTCTGTTGTTTTTGACTGAAAGCTTTCAGTCTCTGGCAGTTTTCAGGTAAAAAAATAATTAGTTTCAGTTATCAAACTATAAATACATAAATAAAAAATATCTATTTTTGAACATTTGCTTTTTTGACAAGAAGTCTTAATATTCCACGGGGGAAGAATACTCTAATATATAGATGATCAAATATGTCTCTATATCCCAGTAAATGACCTGCTATCAGAGTTAATTTGTTGCAACAAAAGGGGACAGTGCCAACTTGATATGAAAAGAATGAAATATTGTCTGCCAGTTCCCTTTCAGGTGAAATTCAAGTTGCTGATTAGTATCTACAAACCCCTCAATGATCTTGGTCCCATTTGTTGCTGAAAATCTTTCTTTTCATGCTATACCATTCCAAACTATCTATGATTGACATGAGGTGCCTTCGGCTGTTTGTCTGAAGAATATTGCTCAAGAGCATAGGATTATAGTATTCCCTTTGGATCCTGCCCTTCTTGAATTTGTTCCCAATGTAAGATTATATGAGATCAACTTTGGGTGCTTTTAGGAAGTATGGTAAGATGTATCTCTTTGCTCCAGCTTTCTAATAACTGCAATCTGATGGCCCTAGACAAGCTTGTCCTTCTCTTTTATAATTAGCTAGTTCTGATCTATCTCTCTCTGATAATATGCTTCTTATTTTTCTGCTTGGGGTTCTTTAATTCTGTAAAGTGCATGCAGATGTTTTGGTGAAAGACAACTCCTAAATAGGTGAATACACTGCTGGCATGATACAAATAACAACAATGATAACAATTATGTGTTGCCATTGCTTTTGTTACATTCTTCACTCCTTTCCTGTATCATAGCTGTACTTGCACAGAGCACAAAATGGTGGATGGCAACAACTTCAGTACTGCACAAGCTACCAGTAAATGTTCTCTCATGACTGACTCACTCTGTGATGCTCCCAGCTCCTGTTATCCTGAAGTCTCCTCCTTGATCTAGAGTTTCCTGTGTGGTAGACTCCTAAAGAGTAACAACCACGCCAGCAGCCTGCCCAAGAATGTCTTTGCTTTAATTATGATGATCATTACTATTGTTTCAATTTTTGTAAAGGCACTTACGGTTTAATTAAGATTTGGAAAGAGTTTTCAAAATTTAATTTAGGGTATGTCTACACTATAAATGTAAATTGATCTATATTAGATAAACTTACAGCCATTGCAGTAATTACTGTGGTGGTGCATGTCCACATTACCCTACTTGGGTTGGTGGTGCGTGTCCTCACCAGGAGTGCTTCCACCGACCTAAGAGAGCCAGTGTGGGGAGTTGAAAGCCTAGTCTCTCAGCTCCACTTGCAGCTCCCTGCTGCAGCCCAGCTGCCCCACAGGCTCTGGGGCTCCTGGCAGGGTTCCCCCCCCACACACACTCCCTGTTCCCCTCCAGGAGTTGTGGGCAAGCCACCAGGGGCTTCTTGCCTCTCCATTCCCTGCCAGGAGTGGGGGAGAGCCACTTGGGCTTCTCACCCCAGCTCCCAGAGGATAATGGGGTCCACTCTCACCCAGCTCCCAGATGATAGCGGGGTCCAGCCACCCAGCTCTCCAGTGGAGCAAGGGGCAGCTGGGCTCCAGCTGTCCAGCTTTCTTGTCAATTTCACGGATTCTGCCTTACTTTGACCTAACTGTGTAGTGTAGACCAGCCCTGAAAGCTAGTTACTGTGGTCACTCAGGTAAAATAAAATTGGTTATTCCTTACCTTAGTGTACACTTCATTCGCGGTGGCATCACAAAACCATTCCTTCCTATTAGATTTTGTACATGAACATGGGACCTGATTTGTGTATTGTTTATTTTCATTCTTTTTCCAGTCTGTAGAATTGTGTCTTCCACAGCATTCCAGCTAGAAAAAAAAGATCCTGTCACTTTTAATGCCAAAACAAATAAAGAATGACACATTGTGCCCCCAAGGTAGACAGAATTATAATACAATAAGAGATAGTAGTAGTAGTGTCAGTGCTGTAGTTTATTCCTTAAAAATATGGTTTATATTGTCTCACCATTCTCTACAATGTAAGAATCCAATCTCTTTTCCAAAACAGCCATTGCATATATTTGTAATATTCAATGGCATGTATGGAATGTTCCTTTTACATGTGTATATTAGGAGAGGAATATGTTCTTAAAATATATATTTTAAAGGAATTTCTAATTGGGGCACAAGGATCGTGACAGAACTACTAAAAATGTAAACTGGAAATGTTGTTATAATGTTTTTATTCCAGGCAAATGCCAAACATTTTGGCCATCACACTCAGCCTTCATCAAGGTTTAAATGTGAGCTAAGAAGGCATTCACTTTATATATTGTTGTTTATGCAGTCAAGCAGTAGAGGCACCAAACTGACAACAGGCCAGGGCACAGTGAAATACTACCAGAAAGAAAAGAGGAAAATCTGTAAAAATAGCAAAGGAAATAGAGTACACTTCCATAATTAGGGCCAGATTTCTAAGGTGTACAGGTCTGATTTAGACACCTCTATAAGAGCAAGATTTTCCAAAGCACTCACAACTCAGCAGCTCTTATGGTGACACTTACGGTAAGATTTTTAAGAGCTCAGCTCCCAACATGCTGAGTTCTTTTGAAAACCTGGCCTTTTATGTTAGTACCTAAATGAGAATGGAGCTCTTTTGACAATCCAGCCGTAAGGTTCTCGTTTTTTGGCAAAAAGCTAACCACTACTACAAAATCACATGGGTCAGCTCCAGGCATCCTTCCCAAAAACCTGTTTGAATATCAATGGTAGAACTGTTTGGAATGCTGGATTTCTGTCCCAGGGGAAAGTCTAATATTTCAACATTTCTTTTCATCCTAAAACAGTATGAAAAGTCAAAATTTAAAATAAAAATAAAAAATAAAATAAAAGACGAAACAGTTCTGAAAAATTTCAAATTGGAAATGGCTATATAAGTGTCATTTTTGACACTGCACAATATTGATTCAAAAATTTTCAGGTTGAAATATCAAGTCAAAAGGAAATGTCCTGTTTAGAATTTTCCTGTTGAAAAAAAATCAGATAATTCAGTTAAAAATGACATTTTCCTACAAAAAATTTTTGTCAATGAAAACCCATATTTTGCTGGAAAAACTTATCAAGCAAAAAGCTGTGAAATCTTAGGTTGTGGTTGTGTTTTTCTAACAATTGTTGATGACATCACATAAGAGATGGAAGCATAGTGGGGAATGCTGTCTTAGTTTATGATGATGTCAGCATCAGCTGTTGCTGAAATCAGGACTTTGCAACTCAGAGAAGGAAGAACAGATTTTCAAAGAATGTTTGTTTTAAAATATATCTGCAATGCAAACGAACTTGTAATTTTAAGGGTAGATACTGCTGTGATTATTTGGGATCATAAATCATTGCTTATCCTTTGCAAAGAACTTTGTAGTTCACCTTTTAAGCAATTTATCCCATGGAAAATGATGCTGCTATTAAAGACTTCTAACAAAGGAAACTTTGTTCATGTATCGCCATGTAATGAAAATGTTTATGAATGCTCTGAAATATTAGTAATAAAATGTTGATATGCAGGACTAATGTGGCTTTAAGTTGCCTCTGGCAGTCAGGGCTGGTGAAGAGAAATATAGCACCAGCAGGTGTTCTCACATGCACTTGGACACTATGGTGATGAGTATGGTATAATGCATTGGAGAGATCAGCATTGCCCCTGAGGAAGGCACATGACAATTCCCATATGATTGCTGCAACAGTGTGACCCCAGCTATACTCTCTTACAGGTTACGGTGTTCAATCCTCTCCATGCTGGAACACCTCCATTAGACAATGTGCATGGGGTTGAGGCCACGGCCACATCCTGCCCACATCCTTTGTGGTTTCTAGCATTGGCCAAGGTATTAGAGAATTCTTGCCCTTATGCCCAGGGGCCTAATTAGACCAGTGTCCTACAATGATTGGGACTGTGCCTGCCCCTGCACAGGGTGGCAAAGCAAGGATGGGGAGTCCTTTTGCACATCTGCAGAGCTAGTACTCTCAACCCCATAGACATCCAAGTTTTCAGTTAAACAGTAGAGAATGTATCTACTTACATCTGACACCAGCTGCCATGCTATATAAGCCTGTAGCTAAACAACAGTTTTTTTCAGAGTGCTTTATGACATAGACTTTTCATGTGATAAAAGGTGATAGAACATTTCTGGGGTGGTGATTTTTCAATTTTCTACTTACAGTATGCTGCACAGCATTCAGAATATCCCACTCATGTTCTCTTCCAGTCAGATTTTTGTTCCCATAGTTAGAAATAACTGCATCAATTCTGTCATTCCACATAATCTGGACCTGTTAAAACAGAGCATTTACAATACACACTGGTCGATTTAAAATAAACTGCTCAAAATATTGTATTATTAGTATGATAGTGGTGCCCAGAGGCCCAAACTGAGATCAAGACCTCATTATGCTAGGCACTGTACAAACATGTAGTGAGAAACAGTCCTTATGCTGAAGAACTTTAGTCAAAATAGATGACATAGGCAAAGAGTGGGAGGGGAAACTGTGGCACGAACTTCAAATGACTTGTCAGAGATCACACAGCAGGTCAAAGGCAGAGGCAGGCTCATTCTGCTCTCCAGTCTCCCACTACAGTGCCCTATCAACTAGACCATGTTGCCTCTCCTGAGTATGTCTCCTTAGAGTTCTGATGAAAGAACATGTATGTCAGCAGCATGTTGTGTACTCTAGTTTTCATGAAAAGGCTCAGGGACCTGAAACCTGGACATTTCTGTTGTGGAAAGAGGCCCTCAATGTTTCCACTTTTGGGAAAGGGGATACTGCAGTCTGTGTTTTTTTCTTTTACTGACATTCTGCTTTCTCCAAGAGCCACCTGTGAGCAGCGTTGCTTTGGCCTCTTTACCATATATGAGAACAGCCGCGGTCACGGGAGCAACAGAAAAGAAGAAAGCAAAAATGAGAAGATGAACAAAGTGACCCAGTGTAACAGCAGCCTCAAGTGCAGGGGTGGCCACATGCGGCTCTTCAGAAGTTAATATGTGGCTCCTTGTATAGGTACCAACACCAACTCCGGGGCTGGAGCTTCAGGTGCCAACTTTCCAATGTGCCAGGGGGTGCTCACTGCTCAGCCCCTGGATCTGCCACAGGCCCTGCCCTCACTCCACTCCTTCCTGCCCCCTCCCAAGCCTGCCGTGCCCTTGCTCCTTCCCCCTTCCCCCCAGAGCCTCCTGCATGCCAAGAAACAGCTGACTGGGAGGTGTGGGGAGGGAGGGGAAGGCGCTGATCAGCGTGGCTGCCAGTGGGCGGGAGGCGCTGGGAGTGGGGGGCAAAGCTGATGCAGGGCTGCTGATGTATTACTGTGGCTCTTTGGCAATGTCCATTGATAAATTCTGGCTCCTTCTCAGGCTCAGGTTGGCCAGCCCTGCTCTAGGGCATTGGAGTGACAGATCACAGGGAAAAGTTACACAGAGGGCATGAGTAACATATGATGACATGCTGTAGGTTGTGGAAACCTTTCATTACAATGCAAGCAAATGGTAAGTCTCTCTCTGTCACCCCACCCCAATTAGCCTATTCATTCTGCAGACATGGTTGGAAGCTCTGCATTGTGAATTATAGCATGTTAGTCTAATTTATTTTAATACCTGAGCAGCATTATAGTTAGGTTGAGATACAATTGTATTTGCTTTACTGCTGTCTTTAAAATAACATACACACACACACACAAAATTCCTGAATATATCATATCTGTTCAAATATTACAATACTGAAAATTATTCTATAACAGGCAGAACTCAGTCAGCATTAATTACTAGTTAAGAGGCAAATTCTGGTACCATGGAGAGACCCAGATGCAGCAGAACTGTATAGTGTGGGGATAGGAGCTGGCTTTGGAAAACCTGCACAAGAGCCTGCACCCCCTGTGCATTCTGAGCCTAGTTTTTTGGGGACTCTGTTTGCATTCCCATGCAATAGAGTTTAGGGAGTATGGCCAGGAGAGGGAGGAATCAGGACTTCTGTATGGAACCACCAATTACTGCCCTCCATAGAGCTGCAGTGCTGAAGTGAAGTGCATGAACTACTATATGAAGGTACAAAACCGTGGAGTATCAGGTCAACAGTTTTGCACAGTCTGTAGCTGCTGCTTCCTATTGTTAAATAAATGAAGGTATGTAGGAGTCAATGACCGATACTGGGTAGAGAGGTGTGTCCTAAAGCCCACCCCTTGCAGAGTTAGGCACCTCGCTAATGTAGGGAGGTGCCTATTTCTGCTTGTGATCCACAGCTAGTAAGCGTCTCCTGGAGTCAGTTTCCTAAGCCATTTTTGCAAGAATGGCAGCAGTGCACACCTAACTCCACACAAGAAGGCTGGGAGGTGGGGGGAAGAGAAATGAGACAGGCTAGGGGACACCTCCTTTATAACCTTCAGTCCAGGGAACTTACACACCATGGCTGTCAGATGGGGAAGAAAGGGGTTTTCCACCCTCTATGTGCATGCCCTAACCACTAGACTATGGGATGCTCTGATGGGGGGCTCGCAGAGGCTTTGTCTACACTAAAGGGAAAAGTCGATCTAAGCTACGCAATTTGAGTTACATGAATAGCACAACTCAAATCAAAGTAGCTTAGATCTACTTACCTGACTCCAAAAGACGGTTCCCAGCTGTGGACTGCAAGCTGTACCTAAATCTGGGACTTGGGTGCCCAAATCCCTTTGTGGATCTGGGCCATCGTCATCGCATAGAATTTTGCATTCACAGATATGCTGGCTGTGCTTGCATTTAAAATAGAACCTAAGTTAACAAATAGTGTAATTAATTCATATATTTTACATGTCATGGTAACAATTACTGTTGCTATAAATTGCAAGATAGATGCAGTTGTTACATAGTGGTTAATTATATCATTCACGTTAATAAAGCTCATTACATAAGCTAATTATCTAATTACAGCATAATTCTTTTATCATTTTTAAAAATACATTAATTCCCCATTAACAGGCATTGGAATTTTACAAAAGGTCTAGCAGTGGCAGTACTAATGCATTGTACATTACCTATGCATCTTATATTGCGTAAGAGAAAATACCTTCTGTCATGTGAACTATTTTAGGACCATCCCATCTAACACTGTTCCATATTTTCCCCCACCCAGTCATGATCTTGCAGAAACACGTGCTCTATGCGGTCTTTAATTCAGCCAATATGTTCCCTCTAAACTGGGATAATATAAGATGCACTATAGCTCTATGGTCATTGTTTACACAGTCTGTGCTTGGACGGTGGGATTAAATACTTGGTACAGGGCAGCCTGCCCCTTTAAGGGCCAATGGGACTTGTGTCAGTCAGCACTGTTCAGTTAGCCCCACCCCACTTCACCTGTGCTGGGTGCTGGATTTAAGAGGAAGGAAGCCCAGCTGTGGGGAGCTGGCTGGAGAGGTAGGTATAAATGAGGCAGAAGCTAAGGAATGGCTGTTCAGGAAATAGTAGGGAGCAAATCAAAGGGGGGGGGGGGTGAGATGAAAATGAACCTGGAAAGGGCAAAAACTGAGCCTTAGGGTGGGCAGAAGAGTGCCTGAAATTAAAGGAGAGAAGACAGACCCCTTGGGAAGGATGGGCTGTGGCAAAGACTTTGGGTTTTAGATTTGGATTCCCCAGAGGGGGTGGACTCTTGTTAATGATTTAGTTGGAGGGCAAAGTCACTGCAGCAAGTCAATAGCATGGTGAGAGCAGGCTGAAGATCATGTGGGGAAACTGGGGTGGAAGCGCTACAGCCGCTGGTCTTGCTGCAGGGGGATCTCTGGGATGGTGAGTCATGTAACAATACCTGTGATTTTTCTAAGGGTCAAATACCAACGCTGCTGGCCTGTATTATGAGAAGTTGAATTTTATGAGGATAGACCCGTTGGCAGCAACCAGAGGTGTGCCATGGATCCCCACCCTTCTGTCTCTTCCTTCCCACTTCTGTATACAGCAGGAGAGTCATAGTTACAGGAATGTGGTGCCTCCCCAGATGTCTTGGCGTGGAGATAGCATCCAAGCTAGCTGATGGCTGGAAAGACAGCAAGTGAGCCTTTTCCCAGCCCAGCACCGGAGCTGGCTGACATCTCCGAAATGGAGATATCAGCAGGGAGTGGGCCCATCGGCTCACAGTGAAAGGTAGTGGGGTTCAGGGAAGCTGACGCCTACTCAACCCACACTCACAAGCACCTGTATCATTTCCTTTATGACATTGGGGGAAGGGATAGCTCAGGGGTTTGAGCATTGGCCTGCTAAACCCAGGGTTGCAAGTTCAATCCTTGAGGGGGCCACATGGGGATCTGGATAAAATCAGTACTTGGTCCTGCTAGTTAATGTTGGGGGCTGGACTCAATGACCTTTCAAGGTCCCTTCCAGTTCTAGGAGATAGGATATCTCCATTAATAATTATTATTATTATGACAATTCCTGCATCCCTTTCTAGCTCACCTTGGGCAGATCTATTGGTGCTACTGCTGACCATAATCTCCTTGGCTCCTTCACAGGAGAAGGCTCTATGGAGAGTCCACGGAGGAGGAGGTAGGGAATTAATTTGCAGGAGAACCTTCCAAATCTGCCAGGGTTCCAAGTGGCTTTGTGTCCCCTAATGTGTCAGCATGAACATACTTGGGCATAGTAAGTCCACTGCAGAGCTCCCATCTCAGTGCATAACATATCTTTGTACCCCATAGGGATCAGCCCTTAATAATTTTAGCAACAATTTTAAATTAATAACAGGCCTATATGATAGAAAGTTTACATACCTCTTCTTTTCTTATATATATTAGCACTGGCATTGCAACTTGGATACCAAACAGCAAGACTATGAGTCCCAGATACTAAAAAAATCAAATACAAATAAATAAAAATTATTGCACAATAGAACAGTGCATGGAAAGCTGCTTCATAAACTGAAATCTGATCAACCATGCTTATTATTTAGATGTATTCCAATAAAAGCAAGGAAATATGTTCCTATAAAAGCAATCTGAGAGCAAAATGCTTAGCTATCACTGCTGCTGCCATTCAGGATTAGACCATGTCTATACATACAGCATTGCAGCAGCACAGTTGTACTGATACTACAGCGCATCTAGTGAAGATACGCTATGCTTATGGGAGAAAGCTCTCCCGTCAGCATAAAAAACACCTCTGTGAGCAGCAGAAGCTATGTCAGTGGCAGACGCTCTCCCATTGACATAGTTCTGTGCACAAAAACATTTATGTTGGTGCAACTTATGTTGCTCGGGAAGTGGGGGGATATTCACACCCCTGAATGACATAAGTTTTGCCGATATAGGCTGTAGTATAGACATAGCCTTAGATATGTCCCTCGGCCCGCGCCGCTTCTAGCAGCTCCCATTGGCCTGGAGCAGTGAACCGCGGTCGTGGGAGCTGCGATCGGCAGAACCTGTGGACGGGGGAGGTAAACAAACCGGCCCAGCCCACCAGGGACTTTCCCTACACAAGCGGCATCCCAAGTTTGGGAAACACTGATGTAGTAGTTGCAGTATATAGTGCCGTTCATCTTGAAAGCATTGTGACACACAGGATGAAATCCAGGCTCCTTTGAAGTAAATTATTATTTATTGGTATTATCATAACAGCTAGTAGCCTTAGTTATGGACCAGGAATCCACTGTGCTAGGCACTATACAAACTTAGAATAAAAAGACATAAGAACAACCATACTGGGTCAGACCAATGGTCTGTCTAGACCAGTATCCTGTCTTCTGACAGTGGCCAATGCTAACTGCTTCAGAAGAAATGAACAGGAATGATCCATCTCCTATTGTTCACACCCAGTTTGTGGCAACCAGAGGCTAGGGATACCCGGAGCACAGGGTTGCATCCCTGACCATCTTGGCTAATAGCTATTGATGGACCTATCCTCCATGAATGTAACTATTTTTTTTAACCCTACTATAATTTTGACCTTCACAACATCCCCTAGCAATGAGTTCCACAGGTTGACTGTGCATTGTGTGAAGAAGTACTTCCTTTTGTTTGTTTTAAACCTGCTGCCTATTAATTTCATTTGGTAACCTTAGTTCTTGTGTTATAAGAAGGAGTAAATAACACTTTCTCCACACCAGTCATGATTTTATAGACCTCAATCATATCCCCCCTTAGTCGTCCCTTTTCCAAGCTGAAAAGTCTCAGTCTCTTCTCATATGGAAACTGTTCCATACCCTTAATCATTTTTGTTGTCCTTCGCTGTATCTTTTCCAATTCCAATATATCTTTTTTGAGAGGGGTGACTAGAACTTCATGCAATATGCATGGGCATATCATGGACTTATATAGAGGCATTATGATATTTTCTGTCTTATTATCTATCACTTTCCTAATGGTTCCTCGTATTCAGTTAGCTTTTTTGACTGTCACTGCATACTGAGTGGCTGTTTTCAGAGAACTATCCACAATGACTCCAAGATCTCTTTCTTCAGTGGTGAAAACTAATTTAGACCCCATCATTTTATATGTATAGTTGGGATTATGTTTTCCAATTTGCATTGTTTTGCATTTATCAACAATGAATTTCATCTGCCATTTTGTTGCCCAGTCACCCAGTTTTGTGAGATCTCTATGTAACTCTTCGCAGTTTTTGGACTTAACTATCTTGAGTAACTTATCATCTGCAAATTTTGCCACCTCATTAGTTCCCTTTTTCCAGATAATTTATGAATATGTTGAACAGCACTGGTCCCAGTACAGATCCTTGGGGGACACCACTATTTACCTCTCTCCATTCTGATAACTGATCATTTATTCCTATCCTTTGTTTCCTGTCCTTTAACCAGTTACTGATCCATGAGCGGACATTTCCTCTTATCCCATGAATGCTTACTTTGCTTAAAAGCCTCTGTTGAAGGACCTTGTCAAAGGCTTTCTCAAAATCCAAGTACACTATGTCCCCTGGATCACTCTTGTCCACATGTTTGTTGACCTTCTCAAAGAATTCTAATAGATCGGTGAGGCATGATTTTCCTTCACAAAAGTTGTGTTGATTCTTCCCCCAACAAACTGTGTCCATAAGACAGCCCCTGTGAGTTTTGCCATTGACTTTAGTGAGGCCAGGATCTCACTCTTAGTAATTAATCATAACAACCTTATGGAGACTGGCAGTTAGATACCTGTATTATCATCTCCCTTTAATAGATGTCAACAAGTGATGCAAAAAGGCTAAGATGCCTTAGTCTAGTGCCATAGATTGAGCTGGGATAAGAGCCAGAATTAGAACTCAGGAGTTCCTAGCTCTGACTGGTGTGTCTCATTGATGTTTGTGGTACTCTACTGACAAAAAGGATATCTTTCTGCCTCAAGGTTCTTATAGTATAAATTAGATATTACACAAAAAAGGATAATAAAAAAGGGGGCAAAAAAGGAATATAGGAGCATGAATGTAACAAAAACATAAACTGTGAGAATTTAAAATTATAGCCCAATCCTGCTGAAATTGATATGTGTCTTGCCATTAATTTCAATGGAAGCAACTGAGTCCTTAAAGCGCAGATATCAAATATGAGTACTAGTTACAACCATAATAGCCAAAATAACTGCTAGCTATTCTTTATTTAATCATACTTGGTGTTTCCATAATGTAGCTATATTATAGCCATTTGTGTCTTCAGCGTATAAGTTATCTGTCGTGAAACTCTCTTCATACTTAGTGTGATATAAATCTAATGGATGAAATCCTCATGCCATTGTATCAGTGGGAGTAATATCTGCACAATCAGGCCCAAAGACAAGATTACATGAAATATTCTTGTTTTACAGGGACTCACCATAAGGCTTGCTTCACATATTCTTAGCTTGCTATTTGTGCTGTGTGATCCCCCTAAGTTGCATGGTACTGTCACTGCTTCCTGATTGGATGAGTCCCAACATGTGAAGAGCTTTCAAGATGGCCACATGAACACTTTCAGTGGGAATAGTTTTACTGATACTCATTTACATGAGTACCTGAAACACTGATACCCGTGACATTTTCCCTCCTTGCAAACATTCTTGTGAACGAAAACACTTGTGAGAAAAATTTATACTGATGCCAATTTGCAATTTAATTCAAAATGATGCTTGTGAATACTTTTGTTCATTATTCCCAACTCTTGTTTGTATGGATTAGATATGATCTGAACTTCACAGGACTATACAGGCTTCCCTTCTGAGCTATTGGGAAACCTCATTCCAGAATTCTCTTGAAAATGTATGTTGAAAGTGTGCAAAGTCAATGTGCATTATGCTGTTGTTATAAGCCTGTATATTGTCCTGTGAAAATCCAGCAAAGAAATAGTTAAAAAATGAAAACTTCATTTACTGTTTAGTCAACATATCTAGACATAAAAACAATTTTTCCCCTATTTTATCCTGATCTGAAATAGTTGATATCAAAATGAACTTGTCCAAGATTTTATATATATATATATATATATATATATATATATATATATATTTTTTTTACCATAACATTCTATAAATGACTATAAGTTATATTTTTGTAGCCTGCTTAAAGCCAACAGCAAACTGACAGAAAATAGAGAAAACACCATTTCAGTCTGAATTTGACCAAATCCATATCATTGCTGTTTAAAACTTCAAGAATTTTTAGAATGAAATATAAATAATCAGAATGTACATCCACATTTGAAAAGGAGGGATATATTACTGCATTATATTATCTTCACAGCATCCAGAGCATCTTGTTGGGAGGGAGAGCTTTATAAATAAATTGAAACAAAACCATCCCCTCCCCCCCATGAAAATCAAACTTAGATTGTAAGCTTTTTGAGGCTGTGTTTGTGTAAAGTGGCTAGCATAATGGGTTCCGAATCCCTGATTGGGCACTGATTACACTGTAATACTAAACAAAAGATCAAAACCAGAACCTTGAATGTTCAAACCTTTCGAGTTAAAGAGATTCATTTTCAAATCTCCAGCTATAGGCCGGCCTGCCCCTATAGTTTTGGATCTAAAAGAGGAAGGGGCCTATTTTCTGATTCCAATTTGGATATAGGTGAAATCTTATGGCAACAGTTATTGGTATTTCAGCCCAAATTGGTGGGAATCCCATGAGAACAGATTATATTGTATTAATTATTTTTATTTTATTTTTTTAGTTTTGGATTAATGGATTTTGAGACCTGCACTCCAGACTTTGGTGTTGTTGAATCTGAACTGTAACCTTAGTCCTGATTCAGCCTTGAACTTCAACTCAGAATCACAACCTAAAGTTAGTCCAGATTAAAACACTAGTTCTAGCAGTGATCACATGGGATGTTAGTGCATGACAAACTAGATTCTACAGATTCACACACTGGATGGCTACACACTAACTCACCATATAGAAAGCCCCGAGTCACAATTTGGTCTCTCCTTGCTCCATAAGTAAAGTCAGCTGCTCCAACTCTTTTCTTGACACAGTTTACTTTCCTCCCCTCACTATCTCAGCTGTACTGCCCAGCACATCAAAGAGGTCAGTGTCAAAGTTCTGCCTTTTCTCCACCCACTCGCCTCTGAATAGCATCGGAGGGGAAGCAGCAGTGCTGGGGCAGTTGCTGTGTTCTGCAATATAAGTAGCCCACATAGGGAGTAAAGTCCCTTATTTCTCCATAATCTTTGGAGTATGTACATAGACTGGGCTCACGACCCATTAATCAAGTCCAACCACATTCTTAGTAGGGCATTTATTTTGGAGTTCAGACAGGCCCCAATATATGCACAGGGGTCTGCTGTGTAGACCTCTCTAGGCTCTCTCTACTGTTTCACTGCATTATCTACTTCCTTTCTCTAATGTGAAGCTACAGAAAAAGCAAAGGCTCCTTCTTAGGTTCTATCATCATTACAACATCCATAAATTACTATAATTTGAAATAAGCCCTTGTATGCACTTCTGCTTCTGTGCAAAGCTGTGTTGAAAATATAGCCTATTTGTAGATTATAAACCAAAAAGGGACTATAGTGATCATCTAGTCTGATCTGTATAACACAGGTCATAGGGCTTAAGGTCCTTAAAGTTCACAAAGCAATTGCATGTTGCAGTGTTACAAGTGTAGTGTTAGTAATTTTGTACCTGAGGCCTTTTTTTTTTCTTTTTTACCTCCAGCTGTTTTTTTCTGTCTATTAGACCAGCTGATTTAGTATTTCTTAGGTCTACTTCTAAAGTTGTGAATGTCAGCCTGTCAAGGAAGGCCCTTAAGCAAGGAAGCGTGGCAGATGGCACACATTGCTAGTGAGTCAATAATGCTCTTCTGATTCAAAGGGCGCCAGCATCCTTAAAGCAGAGGTCCATGGACCCCTGGGGGTCCACAGACTATGTCTAAGGACCTGCAAAAGGTTGCCGTTACCATAGAACAGTGGTTTTCAACCTGTGGTCTGCAGACCTCTGTGGACCACAGACTATGTCTAAGATTTCCAAAGGGATTCACACCTCCAGTCAAAATTTTTAGGGGTCTGCAAATGAAAAAACATTGCAACCCATTTCCTTAGAAGGACAGAATTTTGACCAGCCTGAAAAGAAGAGACTATTGAAGTAGCTGACAGATGTGGAAGAAACCACTCCCAGGTTGGAATTCTGGTTATACATAGGAAGATACTTTTAACCTGAGCAAGGCACAGAGGGTGGAGTTGGGGTAGTGTTTAATTCTCCAATGCCCTGTACTTTGCACCATTGTATTTACACCTTCCAAATCTGAATTCTCCATTCACACTAACAATATCAGTTTACATTCACTTTTCACGGGTATGAATGACTACACCGGGTCCAAGGCAATGGAGAAACAGGCCCTAACTAATTAGCTGTAGTGGGAATTGCCCTTCTAATCACCCATCTCCTGAATGCATGTTGTATGGCAGAAGTGCCCGACCTTTTCCTCTCGTGCCCCTCCCCCCCCCCTTACCAGTAATGGAATCTGTCAGAGGGCAAAGCTGGGAGTGGACCAAGGGGAACAGTGGAGTTGCCTCTGGGGTTGGAGCTGGCCTGGGGGCAGATCAGAGCTGCAGTTGGAGCTGGTGCTGGGCTGGGCTGGGGGTTGAGCAGGGGGCCAACTGGAGCTGTGGCTGGGGGCAGAGCTGGGCTGCGGGCAGAGCAGGGGGATGAGTGAAGTTGTGGCTGGGGGCAGAGCTGGTCTTGGAGCAGAGCAGGGCTGGATGGCACTCCTGCCCTGCCCCCTGTGGGGGCTGGCCTGGGCCCCACCACACGCCCCCCTGAACGTTCCTCTGCACCCCCCCTAGAAGGGCATGCCCAACAGTTTGGGGACCACTGTTGTATGGGATGGTAAATATTTCAATTACTCCTTCTCTTCCTATGCTTGCTAGTCTTCACTTTCAGAAAGGCAATAAAGTGAGCACTGCTATCTCTGCTGAGCTTGTCCCTGCTAACATAAGTCAAACTGTAAGCCTGCCCTGCGGAGTCTGCTGTGCAGCACACAAGTGCTTCATCTCATCCATCGAAGCACTGCACTAAGGAGAGCTGACTCCACAGAGCATCACAGCTTGCTGGGCAGGCAGATTATTGTCAGCAGGAGGAGCAATGGTTTAGAGCAGTGGTTCTCAAACTGTGAGTTGGGACCCCAAAGTGGGTCATGACCCTGTTTTAATGGGGTCGCCAGGGCTGGCTTTAGACTTTTTGGGGCCCAGGGCTAAAGCCAAAGACTGAGCTTTAGCTTCCATTAAGCTTCAGCTTCCATTTTGCTTTGCCCCCATCTGCCTGGGGCGGCAGGGCTCAGGCTTTTGTGCCCCTGTCTGGGGTGGCAGAGCTTGGGCAGGCTCAGGCTTTGGTCCTCCCTCCTGGTGTCGTGTAGTAATTTTTGTTGTCAGAAGGGGGTCCTGGTACAATGAAGTTTGAGAACCCCTGGCTTAAAGTGAAATTTGATTGCCCTGTTGAGGTTTTGTCTGAGGGACATGGACACTTTTTCTTGAACAGTTCCAAGAGCACATGCAATAGTATTGCCAATTTACAACTGAAGACAGCATCAAGTAATAAATTAAAGTCAACAAAATGTAAGGGTTTAAATGAACAGAATGGATTCTCCTCTGACAGCTAGCTGGGATGGGGAGAGACTTCTGGAGCAAACTGTATTTACATGTACACACCTACTCTGCATAGATATCCAGCAGATAGAGAGGTGTTGCTCAAAATAATCAACTTTGGCTGGTGTTGGGTTACAAATCACTTTAGTATTGAATGCAGGGGTAGTGAAATGCTGTTACCAATGTTGTTGGCATTATTGTATGAATACAGAGAAACAGGACTGTGCTCAACGTGTCCCAAATGAGGGGGTCACTCTCCGATGAAAGGACCTCATTAAACCAGGGGCTCAAATGCCAGAACCCTGTGAAAGGCTTCCTAGGGGGCCCCAGAGTGGTTTAACCTGTTCCTCCCCATTGTTCAAAGAAAAAGCTAAATAGGCTTCATTAGGAGCCTCTTAGTTATTTTAAATGCTGAATCAGAGCTGAAATCAGTTGTGGTGGGACTGTATTTCTGCCCAGCCTGCTGAAGAGCTAAAAATGACTGAGAGCTGAAATCACTTGAGATGGGGCAGTGTTTCTGCCCAGCCTGAAAAGAGCTGAAAATTACTAAGGCCTGGTCCACACTAACCCCCCACTTCAAACTAAGGTACGCAAATTCAGCTATGTTAATAATGTAGCTGAATTCGAAGTACCTTAGTTTGAACTTACCGCGGGTCCAGACGTGGCAGGCAGGCTCCCCCGTCGATGCCGCGTACTCCTCTCGCCGAGCTGGAGTACCGGTGTCGACGGCGAACACTTCCGGGATCGATCCCAGAAGATCGATTGCTTACCGCCGGACCTGGAGGTAAGTGTAGACCTACCCAAAGAGACTGATGTGCAGCGGTCACAGCAGAGAGACAGGTGGCAGCAGAAGGTGGCTGACAGTTGGCCGGTGAACGAGTGAGGCGGTGAGCAGAATGAGAGGCTGGAGAAGCAATGAGGAACCGCGGTTGGTGGGGTGACCAGGCGGCAAGGAGCAGTGGCTAGCGGGGCAGCCAGCCAAAGCAAGTGATCGGCTGGCGGTGCCAGCAAGGTTCCTTCTCCTCTAGGTGGGAGGTGAACTCACACAGATGTGCTCCTGAACCCTGAGTCCTCTCTGACCAAGGACAATAACTGTGAGTGAGGTATGGTAAGGGAGCAGAGAGGGGCACAGAAAAGGAACTTTTGGTTGTCGGACTCAAGAACATGAGTTGGAAGGCATTGCCCCACGCACTCTGGGGTGGGTGTCCTGCTCACAGTTTTATGATTATGAATCCCGCTTGTGGCATTCTCCCTAATTCATGTCGGGTGATTTTCCTCCTTTCCTTAAAAGTTTCTTTTCTACATTCTGTGTTTGCGAGTGGGCAAGTATTACCTCTCAGTGGTACCCAGGGGTGGTGTGTAATTTCCCCAGGTTACTGGGTGGGAGCTCGAGTTGGTTCTGTGTTGTATTGTTGAAAAGGAATCCCTAGATATTGAACCTGGTCCTGGTTGCTGCTGGATCCACCTGGCAGAAGAGTTAAACAAATAATCTAGTAAAATAATCTGGCCTGGTAGCAAAACTGACAACGCAGTTGTTTTTTTCCAGTACTTTCACCACAAGATGAACCTATAGTGTTAAAAGGGTGGCAAAATGTACAGCATACTGTAATTCCACAAGGTGCTGCTGTAAGTGGGTCTTTTCAGGAAGCAACCTTTATAGTCTGAAACTATAAAGGAGTTTTACAAATTGCTTCAGGGACTAGAGGCATTTTTCCCCCAGAAAAGAACTTACTGATAATAAACCAATGATGCAAATGTACCTAACGGATACAATTTGCAATGTTCTGACATTTTAAAACCCATATGCTTAATGCTCACTAGTATTGTGACTTGATAAAAGCAATTTCCTGCAGTTTATTCTCATCTGGTAATGTCTTCTCTTATGCCACACAGCTCCTCACATCATGATTTCTCATCTTATATTCACTTTCCTTATCTATTTCTTCAGAGCTTCACACGTGACACAGGCAGTTGGTAGAAAATAAATAATAATATTGGGACACTCTGTTCCTGTAGTACGTTCATTGACTGTGCTTTGCAAATTAACATCTTAAATCTGGAGTCATTTTACAAGACTGTACTTACCAGAATTAGTAACCATCTGATTTCTTCAAAGCTTCCTAGGAATCCCAAGAATGAAATAAAAACAATGATGGATCCAATGCCAAGCAACATATAAGAAATGTATGCTACCAAGTGGTTTTCACCTGTGAAAGCTGAAACAAAATGAATTCAGAAAATGTGATTTTTTTCTTAGTAACCTTCACTTACAAAACCTCTGCCATTAAAACTTCTTCTTTTTAAAAAATTCATTGTACCAACTTTTTTAAAGCCATTGTTGAATAGACGGAATTAGTGAAGTCACCAAATGAAGTTATTACCTGCACTGCTAGATCCGGCTAAAGAGACAGAGATCTGCTTTCCTCCTGAAATTTTGCTAACTCCCAGTATTGTTCAGAGGAGGTATATACTCACATAAAAAGTAGATCCATTTGTGCGAGTTCAGTCTGAAACCATAGTACAAGGCACTGTGGGACACCCAGAGTTGTCCAGCAGTACATCAGATGTAAACAAGGATATATATATATAGTAGAGTTGTGTGAACAGTTCATAGTGAAACCAGAGGACACTCACCTGCTTATAGGTTTGCTGTGCACTCAAAATTCATGCTAGATTCACAAACTCTTTGGGCATGGGTCCAGTCCTCCTTAATTGGAGGACCAGAACCAAGTTTCCATTTATATTTTATCATCTTTGTGGACATGAGAAGATGGTTGTGATTCCACCCTCCACCCCTCTACATCTTCAGTGTCTTGTGTCAGAGTTACTCTACATGAGTTGTGGTTCCTTGGCATACAGACAGCTCTTAAAGGTGTGGCTCCTCACAGGTGGGAAGGATCCCTATCTCAAGAAGTAATTCTGAGAGGGACTACAGGAGTGTGGATATGTGCTTTTTGCCTGTGGGGAGAAGGCAAAATGGTTGGTGCCAGCAATGCCAGCAGCAGGAGGGGAGCTGCCTTTATACCGTATTGCAGGAATAAAGAGATGTGGTTTTGTTCTTTAACTGAGCTTGTTCTCATATAATTATTCTGGGGACTCTGCCTAGCTGTGCCAATCCACTGACGAATAGACCACAAGGTCACATAATGCTTTTCAGGGGCAGCTTGCTTTCCTCCTCCCTATCTTAGATCTCTAGGGGTAACCATTTAGATCAGTGGTTCTCAAAGCTGGTCCGCCGCTTGTTCAGGGAAAGTCCCTGGCGGGACGGGATGGCTTGTTTACCTGCTGCGTCCGCAGGTTCGGCCGATCACTGCTCCCACTGGACACAGTTTGCCACTCCAGGCCAATGGGGGCTGCAGGAAGTGGCGCCGGCCAAGAGTTGTGCTGGCCGCCCTTCCTGCAGCCCGCATTGGCCTGGAGCAGCAAACCGCAGCCAGTGGGAGCCGCGATCGGTCAAACCTGCGGACGTGGCAGGTAAACAAACCGGCCCAGCCTGCTAGGGGCTTTCCCTGAACAAGCGGCAGACAGGCTTTGAGAACCACTGATTTAGACCACTCTCTGCCCTAAAGGCTGACATGGGGGGAGCCATCTAAGATTAACTCTTTCCTTCCCTTCTTCCATGTCTATAAGAAAGGTTTTTGGAGTTGTTCTGTGACCTTCAAATCACCTCAGTGCTGATGTCTGGGACAATGCAGTTGGCCCCTTCCCCCACATTCAGCCTTTGTGGAGGTGATTGCTCTCCTCCCAGTCTACAAAGGAAATAGCTTGTGAACCCTTGAAGATCTTTCCCATGATTAAAGGTGTGACAGGGGCTCAGGCCTGGTCTATACCTAAAATTTATGTTGACCTAGCCATGTCGGCTACATTCACACCCCTTAGAGATGTAGTTAAGCTGACCTAAGCTCTGGTATAGACACTGCTAGGTCGATGGAAGAATACCTCTTTAATTGCTGTTCTAAGGGTCTATGCTACAGATTTCTTTCTCCCACTTTGATAATAGATTTTGTCCAACATAAATTACAGCAAAGTTAATACATTGCATTTTAATCCAATACTGCCACCTTGTGAAGAAATCCTATAATTATTTCTGTTGTTAGCGTGGGTATGTTTTGCTAGTCATGGAATGCAGAAAAAAATATCTATTTATACTCACATAAAACAGTGAATAAATTGTTTCTGTCAATTAGAAGCCACATGCCGAACATCATAAGCATAAGACCTAAAACCTGAAAATAAGATTATTTTTTAAATTAAGACAGTTGCTGAATAATATTTACCAAGTTATTTAACTTGTTAAAAATAAATCAAGATTCTTACCAAGAAAATTCCGTTGAAGATGCTTAGAAAGTATTTTAGGATTAATATTTTATCTCTCGGTTCCATTCTCTTTCTTTTCTGAGTTTTTAATGGCTTTCTGCAAATATAATTATTCATTCAACACAAATCATTCATTCAATATAATCAATGAGATAAGTAACTCCTTAGGTATATGTCTGAGTACAGTTCTATAAGTGTAAATATTTAAAACTGCTATTTTGAGTTACAAAGTAGCAGCATCATCAGAGGTGCCAAAATGGCTGACACGTCATGACTGCCTTATAGCTGTGATCAGTCTTACATTTTCTTTTTTAGTCTTTTCTTTCTACATCTGCAAAGACTTTTTGGAGCAAGAGGGATGAAGGTGTGTGTATCGAAGATGTCAGTTATGGTACTGCCTGCTATACACTTACACAGCACCACTGTGATCATGAAACTCCCACTTGGCTGCTGCTAACACTGTAGGTACTTTAACTCACTCAGCACCTAACATTCCACTGTAAAAGTTCCCTAGATGCCTAAGTTTTGGACCCAGGGGCATGTGCACCGCTTCCCCATTCTAGGTGTTTGGAGGCCTATCTCTCATATAAGCTCCGGAGCAAATCACAAACCAGGGGAAGACAGGCATTTGGCCACCTAAGTCATGTGAGGGGCCCAATCTGGTAGGTGGTCACTGATCACACCTTCCATACTGGGTCCCATTCAAAATCTGGCCAGAGGAAGAAGTGGTATTATTGCCTACTTTATAACTTTTAGCCACATGGTTAGAGCACTCACCTGGGATGTTAGAGATCCAGGGTCAATTCCTCCAGAGCTCTCTGCAGAGGGGGAGAAAAGATTTGAAAAGGAAGTATCCCTTCTCTTCCTGTAGCAGAAAGGGGGTAATTGAACCTCACTCTCTCACATCCTATATGAGTGGGCTAACCACTGGGCTACAAGTTATGAGGTGGGTAAGGCCTCCTTCTATAGCTATTTCATGTGGAGTAAAGTGGTGCTTAACTCATGCCCTCAAGAAGTGGTTTAGGCATCTAAGCCATCCCATTCCAGGCAATGGATACCAATTTGTGATTACATACCAATTTTGGTACCTATCTCTATGAGGGAGTGGGGCTTAGCATACACCCCTCTTGTTGGCATCTCCCGTTGGCTCCCTTAGGCAGCTCCTTGCTTAACATGCTGGCTTTTGTGGATCACATTCTTAGATGCCAGGCTCTCCCCATTCATGGTATAGGGAGTCTAGGTGCCTAATTCAGCTTCGTGGATCGCAGTGTTCCTGTGATTTTCTAGGCACCTAAAAGTTAGGTGCTGTGATGCTCAGGGCTGCAGTGCCTAAAATCCTTCATGGAGCCCACCCTATGAGACTGGTCCCTAATGGACAGTCACATTTGTCTAAAGTCAATTACCATCCTCCAATCTATAAAAGTCTGAGGAAAAAGAGCATGAGTCCTGCCAGTTAGGACTGAGATACTTTAGTAGAGCCCTATGGGGAAGACTGTAGAGTGTCTCCTGCATTATTTCTGCATTAGCATTGCATCTTTGCGATCTGAATACTACACATTGAGTAGGCACAATACAGCAGTGAAGCAGGGCCTAGATCCTCCAGAACAAAGGAGCTGTACTTGGAGAAAGTCTGCAGGAATGGGAGTGAGAGTTGGTAAAAAGGTTGCATTATACCATCTTTGCAGCTCTACAATCCTGGAGCTAGAAAATGTAAATCCAGTTTCTTGTGGAAGACAGAGCAGCCTAAAGATTACTCTATTTTATGCCAACTGCCAATGGCCCACAGTGGCTTTTCTAGCAGTAACGAAACAGACAGATATAGGGACATCCCAGCCATGATATCTTTTGCCCTGCCCTATTCCTTATGCTGGGCACTAAGACGGAAGGTGGTATGAGTAGGAAATGATACTCCACTGATCAGCTGAGACAGGGTTAAGTCTGCTTCACTGTGCTTAAATAGATTTAACAAGATGGATAATCTCATCCTAAGGGTCTATCCAGGAGGGCTGTAAGGGAAAGAGTCCATCAAGACTGGCAGGAAAAGTCATCAAAACAGAGCTGAGGGAGGACAATCAAGGAATCTTGAAGAAAAAGGGTTGGGGCAGGAGTATTGAAGTTTTGGTGCATTTGAGTTCCATTTAGTTTTAATCTAGTGGCTCTAACTAATGCTTATTCTTGCTTTCATGAGCACTAAATTCACTCACAACATACATAGATAACAAACATACTCAGATTTTTTTTTAAATAACCTTTACTTTCTACCACCTTCTTTGGTGATAGAAGTGGTGATACTGAAAACTGAGATTTGTCACATGCTTATAATACTGTATTACAAACCTAATTCACATAACACCACACTAGTATTAAATTACACCTTTAACCACAAAAGTTATCTGTACACTTTTCTGTAGATGAACAGAAATCTCCACTAACTGATTTCTCTGGTTTATGACATCATTCAGGTAAGTGGAAGAATTAAGTTGCTGAAGCCCCAAAAATTTAACAGTGCTATTCAAATGGTATTTCCCAATGAAAATGTCAAGAGATGCAATACAAAAAGAAAGGATTCCTACGGATTTCTCCTTTGTCAGGGCTGCTATCAATTTCTGTGCACGAATGAGAATATAATAGTTACATTTTCTGTCATTTTTAAAATAGAAGGAGATTTACCAGGATAGATGCAGCTTCATATTTTCAAATAATTGTATCCAATAGACAGTTTACTGTACAGACCAAACATATATAATGAAGTATAGTGAAAGGCATTGATTAATAGCAGTATCATTCAAAACACAATTAGTTTTTGCTTTATTTGTCAACATTCTTATTCTTTGCATTAGGAATTTTTACTTGCTAAACACTAGAATGATAAAAAGTATAAGCTTCTTAAAACTGCTGCTTTTTGATGTTTTTAATTCTATATTACAAAACTATGTACAATTTATGAACCATACTGGATAACTGTTGCTCCACTTCCCCTGGAGTAGATTCCATCATTCTTAAAATGATGCACTATGTATTCACAGCGAATTAAATCTCATCCCAGAGTTTTTCACATCTACAATTTAATTACATGCTGTACCTGCAGCATATTCTCAGCAAAACAATACTAATGGATACATTACCTGACCAACTTGTACATGAAATAGTCAGAAATCTTTGGAACAATAGTGCTTGCACTTCAATGTTTCATTATTAAAACTGTTTATACACATTTTTTCAATCTTTGTCTAACCATTTGATTGTATAAAAAGTAAAAATAGTGTTATTCCCACAGAAGCATGTACTGTAGTTGTTCTATTAAAATACAACTCCAAAACAAAACAAAAAATCCTTACTTGTGCTGAATATTTCACTCTCATCTATGGAGCACTACCATATAGTGGCATAAATTCGTTTCTTCACTGCATTTCAAGCACAGTATGTTTACTAATTCTTTTGTTGACAATATTTTACTTCCTTGTTACAGAAGACAACTATGTACAAAACTCTATAGAAGTTTCATTCCTTTCAGTGCTGCAGTAAGTTGTTTGCTTTAATCACCATGAGCACAATGATTAAGGCAATGTCTACACTACAGGGACTATACCAACATAGCTACAGTGATATAGCTATGCCAGCAAAACCCTGTAGTGCTGACATAGTGTACACTGATGCAGGACCTTTTCCATCAGTGTAGGAACACTATATTCTGAGTAATAGTAGCTAGGTTGACAGAAGCAAGTCTTCCATCAACCTAGCTTAATGTCTACACTTGGGGTGAGGTTGGCATTTTTCACACCCCTGAGCAACGTAGTTATGTTGACCTAAATTTTAAGTGTAGCTTAGGCCTAACATGTACTAGAAGATAAATATCACTGAATCAGTTCTGCCCCCAAAGAATTTTTAAAGGATCTGATTTTCTCTTAAATGACAACTTTTAAGGTGGCCGAGATAATATCTTTTATTAGATCAACTTCTGTTGGTGAGAGAGACATGCTTTCGGGATTACACAGAGCTCTTCTTCAGGTAAGCTTATCTCTCTCTCAACAACAGAAGTTGTCCAATAAAAGACATTACCTCACCCATCTTGTCTCTCCCATATTCTGGGACCAACATGGCTACAATAACACTGCATGAAAGAACTTCTAATATTCGTTTAGATGGGGTTGCCAGGCACCCAGTTTTTGACCGGAATGCCCAGTCAAAAAGGGACCCTGGCGGCTCCAGTCGGCACTGCCAACTGGGCCATTAAAAGTCCGGTCGGAGGTGCAGCGGGGGCCCAGGGCTAAGGCAGGCTCCCTAACTGCCTTGGCTCCGCATGGCTCCCAGGAGCAGCAGCCAGGTCCCTGAGGCTCCACCGCCCTGAGTTCCGGCTCCGCAGCTCCCATTGGCCGGGAACCACGACCAACGGGAGCTGCGGGCATGGTGTTCGCAGGAAGCCTGATACAGGCAGTCAGCAGGTAAGCTGGGGCTGGGGCGGTGTGGGGGGCGTGAGGAGGCGCGGCCCAGCCCCGGCCCTGGCCGAGCACCGCCAGCCCCAGCGGCTCCGGCCCCAGCGGCTCCAGCCCGGACCCAAGCCCCACGACCCCTCCGTATTTTCCCAGACATGTCTGGCTTTTTGGAATTTCCTCCTGGACGGGGATTTGAGGCCAAAAAGCTGGACATGTCTGGGAAAATCCGGACGTATGGTAACCCTAGTGGAATGTTAGGTGCTGAGTGAGTTAAGGTGCCTACAGGGTCAGCAGCAGCCAAGCAGGAGCTTCATGATCACAGTGGTGCTATGTAAGTGTATAGCCGGCAGTATGATAACTGACATTCACTTCCTGGGAGCCGCGGTAAGTGCCAGTGGGACCCCGTACCCTCTCCTGCACCCCAACCCGCTGCCCCAGCCCGGAGTCTGCTCCCACACCCAAACTCCCTCTCAGAGCCTGCACCCCACCAAACCCTAACCCCCTGCCGCCAGTCCTGAGGCCCCTTCTGCACCCCAAACCTCATTCCCAGCCCACCAGAGCCCACCCCCCAAAGCCAGAGCCCTCACCCCCCCCTCGCTCTCCAACCCCCTGCTCCAGCCCGGAGCCCCCTCCTTCACCACAAACCCCTCATCCCCAGCCCTACCCCAGTACCCACACATCCAGTTGGAGCCCTCACACACACCCCCGCACCCCAACCTCCTGCCCCAGCCCGGAGTCCCCTCCTGCACCCAAACTTCCTCCTGGAGCCTGTTTCCCCCACACACACCCCAACTTCCTGCTCCAGCCCTGAGCACCATCGTACACCCCAAGCCCCTCATTCCTGACCCCACACCAGAGCCTGCACCCCTAAACTGGAGCGCTCACCTCCCTCCTGCACACCAATCCCCTGTCCCAGTCCCATGAAAGTGAGTGAGCATGGGGGAAAGCGAGTGAGCGATGGAGGCAGGGTAGATGGAATGAGCAGGGGCGGGGCCTCGGGGAAGGGTCAGAGTCAGGGCAGGGGTGTTCGATTTTCTGCGATTAGAAAGTTGGCAACCCTGGATTTGGATAGCATTGTTACATATTATTACAGACTGCTGGAAGACACAGGATGGGTTTCAAAAGGACAAGCTTTGCAAATACTTTCAGCATTGACATCCCATCCAATTTTAGTGGAAGTTTCACAATATTTGTATTTTTTCCTCAAAATACCAGCTCCTGGAGTCAGATGATTTCTTGAAAATCGCAACTTTCTTTTTAAAGTATGTTTCTAGCTATAGGTGCAGAGAAAAGCTTAGAAACACGATGCTAAAGAGATCACAACCCAGAAGACAAAAACTAACAAACCCAACATTAATTATTTATAAAAATCTCGTGATTGTTAAACCAAGCTCATGATTTGGGGACGGCGGGGATCTGACTACTCGATTTGCGAATGCCTGGGGTTGGGAAAACTATTTCCCATGCCACAAGCCAATCAATGTAAGAAAATAATGGGGATTTGAAATAACATTCAAGCTGGATGGGAAAGGCGGGAGCTGCTAACGGGACCAAAGCGCGGCTAGTGATGGAGGGTTTCCCCTCATCCTGCAGCCACATTTCTCTCTGCCTTTCTTCCTTCACCTCCTCTCCCCCGGCTGGAATGCAAAGAGATCGCTGCTCACTAGGTTAGTCCCTTCCGCCTTGCCGTAGCACAGGCCTCGCCCTGTCCCCACTCTGCCGTTGCCATGGTTACGCTTCCTGTTTAACTCCGCAGCGTGCGCAGCTGGAGGGTTTGCAAAGCGATCTGCGTGACCCGGAGCTGCAGGATCGGGGCGACGGGGCGTCTCCAGGGGCCGCGGCCCGGGTAGGGGCCTGACTCCAGCCGCGGGTGGCGACCAGCTCCATCCAACCCACGGGGACTGTTCGGCGAGATCCTGGGGGCTGCGGCTGGTCCCCCGGGGATGGGAAGTAGAGGGAACTATCACTCCCAGCATGCCCCAGGGCTTGGTTAGGCGGATCTTTGTCGTCCGGGAGCTGTAGGGTCTGCGAGGGCCGTTTCTTGTTGCATTCTGGGAGCTGTAGTCCTGGGCGGGACCTCGAGAGAAAATGAGCTAGGCGGGCACCCTGGGGCTGTTTGTTCTCCCCCAGGCTAAGAGCCTGGCCTGTTCCCGTGGGCATCTCACCTCCCTCTCCCCCTTTGGGGCCAGGGCCGGCTTTAGACCAATTCAACCAATTCCCCTGAATCGGGCCCCATGCCCAAACCCTGGCACAGCATACCGGCAAGAGCCGGTGTGCTGTACCCGGGTGGCCTGGTTTCCCCAGGTGGCAATTTAAAGGTCCTGGGGCTCCCAGCAGGGGCTGGAGCCCCAGGTCCTTTAAATTGCCACCAGAGCCCCACTGCTGGAACCCTAGGGTAGAAGTGCGGGGCTATGGGGGCTATTTAAAAAGTCCGGGGCTCCCATTGCTTCTGGCCCTTTAAATAGCCGCTGGAGCCCTGCCGCTTCCCCAGGGCTCCCGCGACTATTTAAAGGGCCAGGGCGGTGGAAGCAGGGGAGCCCCGGGCCCCGGGCTGCTGCTGCTACCCCGGTGGGGACGGGAGAAGGAGGGGGCACTTACCATACAGGGTGGACTACCCGCACCCCCTGCCCGCACCAGCCCTGCACCCCCTGCCCTGCCCGCAGCCAGCCCCTGTCTCCAGCCAGCCCTGCACCCTCTGCCCTGCCCGCAGCCAGCCCCTGCCTGCACCAGCCCTGCACCCCCTGTCCTGCCTGCACCAGCCCCACACCCCCTACCCACAGCCAGCCCCTGCCGCATCCCCTGCCCTGTCTCCAGCCAACCCCTGCCGCACCCCTCCTGCGGCCCTGCCAGAAGCCAACCAGCCCTGCCCCCCCTGCCCTTTCTGTAGCCAGCCCTGCACCCCCTGCGCTGTCTCCAGCCAATCCCTTTCGTACCCCCCCTGCCTGAAGCCAGCCAGTCCCGCACTTCTCTGTCTCCAGCCCTGCCAACCCATGCCGCATCCCCCTGCGGCCCTGCCTGAAGCCAGCCAGCCCACCCCACACACCCCTGTCTCCAGCCAGTCCCGCACTCCTTGCCCTGCCTGCAGCCAGACCCTACCTCCAGTCAGCCCCTGCCCTGCCTCCAGCCAGCCCCATGTCTACTGATGCCCTGCAGTTCCCAGGGCAGTAACCCTGCAAACCTGCTTCAATGAGAGGGGCAGGGAGCAACTGGACCTACACATGTGCGCACCCCCAGGGAGTGGTGGAGACCCACACATGTGAAACGGAGCTCATTTCTAGTTCAGGCCCATCTTTTTAAAAAAGAACTTTAGGTAGGGTTAACATACATCCGCATTTTCCTGGACATGTCAGGCTTTTTGGTTCTTTTTGGACATACGGTAACCCTATTACTACAAAAAATACATACTGTGGCACATCCCTTAAATCAGAACTTTTTATAGGGAACCGGTTGCTAAGAAATTAAAGGCTTTTTTAAACTTTTTTTTTTAGTCATCCCTGCCGGGGCCCCGCCAAAAATGTTCGAATTGGGCCCCGTACTTCCTAAAGCCGGCCCTGTTTGGGGCTGTTTTGCCAGCACCTGCCTTGAACCCCCGAATATTTTTAGTGTAATAACTTGGCTGTTGTTTGCCTCTTTGGTCCTGAGCCTTGTGGCTCTTTATACTCAATCTTTTCTCCGCAACCATGAGAGCGAGACGCTTTTTGTCTTTAAGTGAAGGGTGAGCTTCTGGAGCCCACTCAGCAGCTTGGTTCTGGCAGAAAAAAAAAATCAAATAGCATGTGGTTCCTGAGACCTTAATGAGGGTTGGCAACATGATAACGTTACTTGTGGTGATGATTAGCGCTGCAATTGCGTTGATGGAGTCGAGAAAGGAGGGATTTTGCTGCACGTGAATGTATCCGTGTGAAGCAGATTTTGTGTGTGTGTGTATATGTATATTATTATACACTGAACTTATCAGAAACAATCTAGACATATGCAAATTTAAAATAAAAATTGAATCAGAATGGCCCAAAGACACCAAGCTCCTCCTCACCTTAAAAAGACCTTTATCCCTAAATCAACTCTTCTGTCCCAAAACCTCAACTCCCAAAGTGTGCTATATTGTATCTGCTGTACCTTTTCACTGTGCACTTCTTGAGCAATACCTATCTTAGCTTTCATATCTAAACTAGTGTACAGTATGCAGATGAAAGGCATGTTTTTTGTGTATCCTAAGTGGCAGTGTAACACTGACAGATGCGGCTCATCGGCAGGCGGGATTGAATTTGGGACCTCGGACTGAATACACGAGCCTCTATCGCATGACTTAAAAGTCATGTGCTTGTTAGCTAAGACTGTAGCAGACTCATTAATCTCTTTCTAAGTGTCTCGGTGTCATTAGATGGGACAGAGCACCACACCCAGGAGGTGTGTGGGTTACAGCAGCATCTGCAGAATCCATAGGAATAGTCTGTTCTGTGATGCTTTTCTTATCTCAAACTATTAAGCAAACCTTTTCCTGTGTTGTATTGCTTTTCTTCATGTCTGTTACAGAGTAAAGTGTGTAGTTGCGATAAACTTGTGCAGTTCCTTTTCTCTTTATTAAAAAATAGAGATCTAGGTACACTGCCCATACTCTAAACAAACTGCTGCCTGCCAGCTGGATCCTGCTTGCCAGCTGTTTTAATCCAGCCCTTGAGCTCCCGCTGGGGAGTGGTGTCTGGGGCTTGCCTGGTCTGGCGCTCCAACAGGGGAGCAGGGTTGAGGGGCCTCCACGCAGCTCCCGGAAGCAGCGGCATGGTCCCCCTCCGGCTCCTACATGTAGGGGCAGCCAGGGGGCTGCACTCTGCCCCTGCCCCAAGTGCCACCCCTGCAGCTCCCATTAGCTGGGCACCGTGGCAAATGGGAGCTGCAGGGACGGTTCCTGTGGACTGGGCAGCGTGCAGAGCCACCTGGCTGCACCTCCACATAGGAGCCGGAGAAGGGACATGTTGCTGCTTCCAGGAGCCGCTTGAGGTAAGCACCGCCCGGAGCCTTGCACCCTTGAGCCTCTCCCCGAGCCCCAATCCTGATCTCCCTCCCACCCTCCGAACCCCTCGATCCCAGCCTGGAGCACCTTCCTGCACCCCAAACCTCCCAGCCCCACCCCGGACCCTGCACTCCTTTCTGAATCCCTACCCCAGCCCTGATCCCCCTCTCACCCTCTGAACCCCTCACTCCCAGCCCAGAGCACTCTCCTACACCCCAAACTCCTCATCCCTAGCTCCACCCTAGAACCCACATCCCAAGCCGGAGTCCTCCCTCCCCCCCCCCCCCCACAGCCCACTCCCCTGCCCAGCCTGGAGCCCCTTCCCGCACCCTGAACTCATTTCTGGCCCCACCCTGGAGCCTGCACCCCCCAACCAGAGCCCTCATCCCCTCCTGCACCCCAACCCCAATTTTGTGAGCATTCGTGGCCCACAGACCATTTTTATTCCCAGATGTGGCCCTCAGGCCAAAAAGTTTGCCCACCCTTGGTTTAAATCCATTATCAATAGCTGACAAAACTGAGGCCAAATGGGAATGCATGTTTACTGTGTTTTGTTTAATACAGTCAGTGATTGAAGGTAATGCTCTTTGTGGAGCTTTAAAGTTTGATAAGAAATCACAGATATCTATACTTCCATATAAATATATTAGTCTACCTACCACTACGGCAACTTGGCTAGCAGCTCGAGTTCATTTCTAGGCTTTCCTTTAGGCTTTAACTTAAACTGCTAACCGGAATTGCCATGTCTTTGCTGCTATTTTAATCCAAGTTAGCTAACCTGAGTTAAGGACATACCTTTTTTTTCCAGTGTAGATGTACCCTTAAACTCTCATAACTTTGCTCATCTGAGTAGTCCCATTGAAGTCAATGAAAGCTGCACACATGTAAATGTTTGTGGGAACAGGGCACAAGGTAATATTTTATTATTTGTCTGCATCCTTCCCTCTCAACAGTATTGATAAATATAGAGCTTTAGGTCCCAGTCAGGGCCAGCTCCAGGCACCAGCTTAACAAGCAGGTGCTTGGGGCGGCCAAGGGAGAGGGGCGGCACCTGTGGCAATTCGGGGGCGGCAGGTCCCTCACTCCCTCTGGGAGCGAAGGACCTGCCGCTGAACTGCCGCCGCCAATCGGGGCTTTTTTTTTTTTTCTCTCCAGTTGCCGATCGCGGCCGCGGCTTTTTCTTTCTTTTTTTTGGCTTGGAGTGGCAGAAATGCTGGAGCTAGCCCTGGTCCCAGTACAACCAAACCTTAACTTTAGAAAGTGAGTATTCCGTTGACGTCAATGGGAACACTCACATGTCTAAAGTTAAGTGTTCATATAAGTCTTGTCATAGTTGGAGCTTTACTGTGGATGTGGATGATTTTTGTTTTGTTTTAGAGAAAGAGTTTTGAGATACCTACTACTGCCACAAATCTAGCAGTAAATACAATATCCACTAATGTATTCAATTTTATTTTTCCTCTTTGCTGTTACAATTTTATTATGGAAAGCTATGGAAGATGATGATGTAAAACTTGAAGAAGAAATAAATATAGAATTGAGCAGAATCAGTGTTACTTCCCTTGAAGTGGATGATCTCAACACTGATTTATCAGCAGAAGCTTGGAGTGATGGTGAAACAGTAAGTGTTTAATGGACACAGGAGGGATAGTACTGCCTTTCCTTTTGCATGGCAAACTTGTGTCTTTTGTGGAGGCCTCTTGCATTCCTGCCGTTCTAAGCTACTTGGAGGTGTACTACAGGGTGGATTTGATTTAAATCACTAGTCAGGAGGACTCGATTTAATCATGAATTGCTACATAAAAGTGCATTCTTTTTGGTTGTTATAAATTTAATACGTATTCTTCACAACTCAGAAATAGATGTAGGTTTCATTTTTAGAAGGTATACACTATACATTTTTAAAGTGATTTATTCTGAAAACTTTTCAGACTAGTTTTACAGCTATATCAGAAAATGAATGATTGTTTGGTTATTTCATTTACCAAAGGTAATTGAAACAGATAGTTCATCTCCCAATGACTTCATAAATATCTCCAGTTCAACAGGTTAATCATTAATATTTGGAGGATTTTCTTGCCATGCTGAATTAGGAGGAGACCATCACCAGACAGACATTTAAATTGTTTTATTTAACTAAAACAACAACGTTCTGTATTCTGGATTTTTTTCTTCAACAGCAAACATATAATATTTTAACAAAACAAGCATATGAATTTTTGAATTTAGTTAAACATTCAAGTTTTTTAAAATCAGTTTTGTTTTTGTTAAAATTGTTTTTAACTAAAATAGTTAAATTTAAAAAAAAAATTAAATCGACTATGTCAGCCAGGTCAACATGAGAAACTTAAAATATTGGCTTGTGCAGTTAACTCAGTCGTCTTCACCTTCATTTTCCTGTTTGTTCATAATCTGGAAAAGATTCCACAACCTCCCTAGGCAATTTATTCCAATGCTTAACCACTCTGACAGTTAGGAAGTTTTTCCTAATGTCCAACCTAAACTGCCCTTGCTGCAATTTAAGCCCATTGCTTCTTGCCCAATCCTCAGAGGTTAAGAAGAACAATTTTTCTCACTCCTCCTTGTAACAACCTTTTATATACTTGAAAACTGTTATCATGTTCCCTCTGACTCTTCTCTTCTCCAGACTAAACAAACTCAATTTTTTCAATTTTCCCTCATAGGTCATGTTTTCTAGATCTTTAATCATTTTTGTAGCTTTTTTCTGGACTTTCTCCAATTTGTCCACATCTTTCCTGAAATGTGGCGCCCAGAACTGGACACAATACTCCAGTTGAAGCCTAATCAGCGCGGAGAAGAGCGGAAGAATTACTTCTTGTGTCTTGCTTACAATACTCCTGCTAATACATCCCAGAATGATGTTTGCTTTTTTTGCAACAGTGTTACACTGCTAGGGTTACCATATTTCAGCGAGCAAAAAAGAGGACGGGAGGAGCCCCGCCCTAGCCCCGCCCCTGCCCCTCCCACTTCCCGCCCCCCCTGACCTCCCAACCCTCCCCCCGTTCCTTGTCCCCTGACTACCCCCTCCTGGGACCCCTGCCCCTAACTGCCCCCCAGGACTATCTAAGCCTCCCTGCCTCTTGTCCCCTGACTGCCCCAACCTTTATCCACACCCCCACCCCCAGACAGACCCCTGGGACTCCCACGCCCCATCCAACCACTCCCCACCCCCTGACAGCCCCCCCCCAGAACTCCCAACCCATCTAAACCCCTCTGCTCCCTGTCCCCTGACTGCTCCGATCCCTCTCCGCACTCCTGCCCCCTGACAGCCCCCCCCAGAACTCTCAACCCATCTAAACCCCTCTGCTCCCTGTCCCCTGACTGCTCCGATCCCTCTCCGCACTCCTGCCCCCTGACAGCCCCCCCCAGAACTCCCAACCCATCTAAACCCCTCTGCTCCCTGTCCCCTGACTGCTCCGATCCCTCTCCCCACTCCTGCCCCCTGACAGCTCCCCCCCAGAACTCCCAGCCCCCTACCCCCCCCGCTCCTTGTCCCCTGACTGCCCCCTCCTGGGACCCCTGCTCCTAACTGCCCTCCAGAACCCCACCCCCTACCTAAGACTCCCTGTTCCTTGTCCCCTAACTGCCCCCTCCTAAGACCCCCCCCAACTGCCCACCAGGACCCTACCCCCTACCTGTACCCTGACTGCCCAAAACTTTCTCCACTCCCCCCAAAAAGCCCCCCCCCGTTTCTTGACTGCCCCCTCCAGAACCTCCCTGCCCCTTCTCCTGCCCCCCTTACCCTGCTGCTCAGAACAGGGTGTTGGGCTCTGTGCGAGCCGGACACGTGGCTGAGCTCCCCAGCACAACAAAACCCGGTCCCTGGCCCTGCACAACAAAACCCGGTCCCAGGTCCGGACCGGGTTGCAGGGGAGAGCTGCCCTTGTATCAGCACAAAGTGCTCTCGCTCCCGTTTTGCTACGCTGCATGGCAGAAACCGCTCCCAGTTGCAAAAGGGGAGGGCTGCACTTTGTGCTGAGACACTTGCTCAGAATGCAGGGCGGAGCTCCTCTCCAGCTGCTCCGGAGTCCAGCCCGGGACTTTCCTGCAGCCCTCCCAGCCGCTCACTCTGCTGTGCCGGGGGAGGAGGAAATCCCGGACATTGTGAGTGCTTTACAAATTCCCCCCGGACGCTATTTTTAGCACAAAAAGGAGGACATGTCCGGGTAAATCCGGACGAATGGTAACCCTATACACTGCTGACTCTCATATTTAGCTTGTGATCCACTATGACCCCCAGATCCCTTTCTGCAGTACTCCTTCCCATTTTGTATGTGTGCAACTGATTGTTCCTTCCTAAGTGGAGTACTTTGCATTTGTCCTAATTGAATTTCATCCTATTTACTTCAGACTGTTTCTCCAGTTTGTCCAGATCATTTTGAATTTTAATCCTATCCTCCAAAGCACTTGCCACCCCTCCCAGCTTGGTACTGTCCGCAAACTTTGTAAGTGTACTCTCTATGCCATTATCTAAATCATTGGTGAAGATATTGAACAGAACCGGGCCCAGAACCGATCCCTGAGGGACCCCACTTGTTAAGTCCTTCCAGCATGACTGAGAACTACTGATAACTGCTCTCTGGGAACAATTTTCCAACCACGTATGCACCACCTTATAGTAGCTCCATCTAGATTGTATTTCCCTAGTTTGTTTATGAGGTCATGCGAGACAGTATCAAAAGCCTTACTAAAGTCAAGCTGTACCACATCTATTGCTTCCCCCCATCCACAAAGCTTGTCACCCTGTCAAAGAAAGCCATCGGGTTGGTTTGACACTATTTGTTCTTGACAAATCCATGCTGACTGTTACTTATCACCTCATTATCTTCTAGGTGTTTGCAAATTGATTTCTTAATTATTTGATCCGTTATCTTTCCGGGTACAGAAGTTAAGCTGACTAGTCTCCGGATTGTCCTTTATTTCTCTTTTTATAGATGAGACCTATATTTGCCCTTTTCCAGTCTTCTGGATTGTCTCCCGTCTTGCATGACTTTTCAAAGATAATTGCTAATGGCTCAGATATCTCCTCAGTCAGCTCCTTGAGTATTCTAGGATGCATTTCATCAGGCCCTGGTTATTTGAAGACATCTAACTTGTCTAAGTAATTTTGACTTGTTCTTTCCCTATTTTAGATTCTGCTCCTACCTCATTTTCACTGGCATTCACCTGCCTCAAAGTCTTTGGGCTATGACTATAACCTCAAGGATCCATTCTGTTATTTCCATCATCAGAACCTTTTATCTTTGTAAACTGCCCCTGCCTATTGGCAGAGAGTTCCTAGAGCATTGGCCAGTGGGGATCTATTTAAAAACATACGGCCTGATCCTGACAGTCACTAAGCACCCACAACTCCCACCAGAATAATGATTGTCAGGAACTCTCAATGTTCAGAGACTCTGAGTACTAAGTGCTTCCTGTATGATGCTGAACACCTTAATCTCCTGTTGATATAAAAAGGCATTGACACTCAGCAGCTCTCAGAAGGCACTGGGCTCTTCACAGGATTTGGACCCTTAATCAGGAAAAACAAATACAAACTCTGAACAATGGGGGTGAGGACTCTCTTGCCCAGGTGAACAATTTGTTGATGATATTCCATACAACTGAGTTCACTCCTCTGCTTCTGATTGCTCCTTTCTGCCTGTGACTTATGTAGTCGGGGATAGAGTAGAGTACCAGTGAAAAGAAGTGGAATACTGAGGGAGCAGGGATGTCATTTGCAGGCTCATCTGAGAGAGCTAAATTCTATGGTTAATTATGGTCCATGGGTTGGGGTATAAATTCAGGACTATACATTCCCTAGATGCACAATAGAATGCTCTTTGATGTCAGTAAGAAGTTTTTACAGAGATCAAGGAGACTATGTGGCCTTTATGTAGTAACTAAATGTTTAGATATTTATTACTTGTTAAGTGCCTTCTTGTAACTCCCATAATTCTGAGGAAAATCTGTTCCCCTTCAGGTCACTGTGATCTCTGCCTTGTTTCTCTTTTCCCTCTCCTCTGTTCTTTTCATTTCCATCCCCGCAGCAGCATCCTGTTCCCAACCTAGTGCACTTTGCTTCCATCTACTGAAATGATCAATAATTAACAGAGCTGCCTGAAAAAAATTCATTTAAAATTTTGTCCCACTAAAAATGTTGTTTTGTCAAAATTGAAATGTTTTGTGGAAATGGATTGGTGTTGATGAAATTTTCATTGGGAAGTTTTTCAGGTCCAGCGCCTGAGAAAGGGAGAGACCCACCCACCCTAGCATAGCTAGAAGCCTGGTGGTTAGGATACTTGCCTAGAGCGTAGGGAACCAGGGGCTCCCAACTCAGGGTCAGGAAATCTCGGGGTCTCCTACATTTCAGGAAAGTACCCTAACCACTAGGCTACAGACTCATTCTCTTGCTGGCCCACTGAATATTAAATTTATCATAAGTGGAACAGTTCCATCAAATGAGATTGAGAGAGACTGGCTCTATAATCTGGTGGTGAGGGCATTTACTGAGGACGTGGGAGACCTAGGTTCAAGTCCTTCGTATATTTGTATTTGTGAATCTAATCTGTCCTTCAAAAAATCAGTATCTCAGTAACAAAGACCCCATGTCACATGTCTGATTCCTCCATATTGAATCATTTGTCCTTTTATTCAACTTGGATCAAACCAATAACAACAACAAAAAACAATATAAATTAGAAAGATGCTTCTAGAGGGCAGTAGTAATTAGATTGCTGTGAAGTCTAAATGACTGTCAAGTAATGAGTGACATAATAATGAAACTAAGGCCTGACTGAAAAAATACTAGTGTGTTAGTGAAGGACACATACAGTATGTCTACACAGCATTTTGGAGTGAATCAGGAATAAGTCTCCCAGACTGGGTGGATTGGCTTGGCTAGTGAGGCTGGTGCAAGTGCTTTAAAAATAACTGTGTAGACCAGAAGCCAGCAAACTTTGGCACCTGGCCTGTCAGGGTAAAGCCACTGCTGGGCCGGGCCGGTTTGTTTATCTAGAGCGTCCGCAGGCACGGAGCCCTGCAGCTCCCACTGGCCGCGATTCACCATTCTTGGCCAATGGGAGCTGCAGGAAGTGGCATGGGCCGAGGGACGTGCTAGCCACTGCTTCCCACAGCTCCCCTTGGCCAGGAACGGCCAGTGGGAGCTGCGGGACTCTGTGCCTGCGGATGCTCCAGATAAACAAACCGGCCTGGCCTACCAGCGGCTTTACCCTGATGGGCCGAGTGCCACAGGTTGCCGACTCCTGGTGTAGACAGGCCCATGGACTTTAATTAAGAATGTTAAGTATTTACCAGTAGTCTTCACAGAGAGATGAACATACAGAATTTAATTAAAAATAATGTTTACTTCTAGACTTCAGATGAATTACCAGAATCAGTTCTGTATTGTCTAAACGTTGTGAAGAACAGAAGTCAAAATGCTGAAAATCTTATACTGCAAGACTTGGAAGATGAAGAAACCACAAGTAAGCTGTGATTGTAATAAATATATGTGTGATGTGCCTCCCAAACCCTCCTATTGCCAATGCAGATCAAACTAAAAACCATCCATAATATAACATAAATCCTCAAATGTAACAAAACTATGTAACCTATTGCACCAACTTTAACTCATCACCTAGTATTGCAGCTCCTATGATCCTCTTAGATGTTCTCCGAATAGCACTAACTAATGTAGCATGTAGTCTGGAAAATATGTGGTCCTGTATAGTATGGTAGGCACCACTTTATTACTGCAAAACAGTTTGCAAAGGATTGGCTAGGAAATATAACCCTGTTCAGTGGTATGGAAACCTTGGTTAATAGTTTATAGACTGCAATGCCTACGGCTTGAGGTGGTGTTGCTTTTCTAGCCTGCACAATAGCATGAAAGGTTTCTATTATTATAAGAGTGCTTAAAATCTGCATTCTTTTCTGTCTCATTGACTCAGTCAAGGATAATCTCAAGTTTCTGCATAATGTAGACGGTCTGCAGAGATGGGAGTCCAAAGGCATTTTACACATGTGCTGTATAGAGGACAAGTTGAAGTTGTCTTAATCCCATCCTTAATTCTTTTCTCATATCCTGCATAATTTACTGGGAAACCATCCAGGCTCCAGAATGTCACCACAGTCACTTCTGACTTCACTGTTGTGGGATGCTGAAGAGTGATGCATAATGTGCTTTCCCTTTCTGTGGGCTACAAGGAATCTGTGTTTCTCAATGACTGGTCTGTGGACTGGTGCCAGCCCCTAAAATCTCCCTGGCACAGTTTTGGAAGGCAGCAAGTCAGTCCCTGGTATCAAAAAGGTTGAGAAACACTGTTCTAGACTATTCAGGTCAATCATGAGTTTTCTTTTTTTTTTCTTTTTTACTTTTCAAACACACATGTTTAGCACTTGTAAACTCGAAAGACTTAATCCAGAAATAGCATTTGCTAGGGTTGATCTTTGCACCTGGTGATTCCACACAGGTCCTAGGGCCATTGCTGGAAGGCCTCCTCACAGTATTGTTCTCTGAAATACTAGTACTCAGCCACTCTAGACCATGTTCTTGTTAGGGTCAATCTTGTGAGGTGCTTAAAACCCCTGCCTCCCACTGAAATTAGTGGGCGCTGAGGTAATTGAACACCTCACAAGACTGAGCCCTTAGTTTCTAAATTACCCTAGGTTGTTGAGACTCCAAATTCCAGTTTCGTCAGAGTTTCCAGGTTTCACAACTTTTAGTTGGGACCTGTTCTGAATGAAGTTGTGTTCCCTATTCATGCTCATCCTTAGGGGAAGTTTCTTCCATTTTCTCAGTAATAAGAATTATGTATATTCTAAATATAATTTATGTATATGCCTACTTATTTACCTTGTCCTTTAGGGGAACTTCAATTTGTCACAGTTCTTATTCTAAAAAAGTAACCACCCCAGTCTTATTACTTCCTGTTAGCTGGAGAATGTTCAAATGTGTTTTGCCTCATGGAGAGCTTTTCTTTGCATAGATGTTGTTGCCATAGACTTTTTTTTTTACTCTATTCTTTTATTTCTATATATCTAGTGTTTTTAATCATCATAGATTAATTAGATTTAATTAATATTAAAGGAGCCGTTTCTTGTCTGAGTGGATTTGGTGTTTTTCTTTAAATAGTACCTGTGGTGTACACTTTTAAAGCAAAAACACATTGTGTTTCAGATTTTGGATTTTATGGACAAATAATAGGAAACTAGTATTCATCAGAATTAGACTACTTAGAAAGACATCTTCTCCCAGTGTCCTTTTTTCTCCCCCTTCCCTCCTCAGGTGACATCTATCGAGTAGTTTCTAGCCAGGCTTCAGAGTACTTGGCAGAATTGGCTTCTGAATACAACGAAGATCCAGATGCATTGAAGAAGAGGGTATTCTATGTTTAAACCATCTTTGTAATAGATTAGATTCCATAGTCATTACAGATAAACAATTCCTTTTTTGGACCCAATCTTTCAATGACCAATGCACATACTTAAATTTACACACTCTAAGTAGTCCCCACGGGATTAGTGGTGCACATAAAGGGAAGCATTTGTATGTGGTTTTGCAGGATGAGCTCCTTGGTGTTTTAGTCCCTAGATCAGGGGTAGGCAACCTATGGCACACGTGCCGAAGGCGGCACGCGAGCTGATTTTCAGTGGCACTCTCGCTGTCCGGGTCCTGGCCACAGGTCCGGGGGGCTCTGCATTTTAATTTAATTTGAAATTAAGTTTCTTAAACATTTTAAAAACCTTATTTACTTTACATACAACAATAGTTCAGTTATATATTATAGACTTAGAGAAAGAGACCTTCTAAAAATGTTAAAATGTATTACCGGCGCTCAAAACCTTAAATTAGAGTGAATAAGTGAAGACTCGGCACATCACTTCTGAAAGGTTGCTGATACCTGCCCTAGATCATGAAGTTATAACATTTGGTATAGATGTTCAGTAGTCTTAAGTGGTGGGGATGAACATTAAATGATTAAAATAGACTTGGACTATCAATTATTAATATTTAATCCAGTGGCAAAATGTCATTTCCATAATATAAGATTTTTATAGTGTTCATTTTTGATCTTATCTATTATTTTATCATTGTCTGTTCCTTTTCATTATTAGGATTATGAGATCACTAACATAATTCACTTATTGAAAAAGTTTTTCTGTTTCATGGAAAATGTTAAAAGAATTATGACTGGAATTTTCAAGTGAGACTCAGGGAGTTAGGCACATAATTTCCATTGAATTTCAATGGTATTCAGTTGCCAAACTCTCATAGGCACTTTAGAAAACCTGAACCTATATTTAAAAACAGTTCTGTTTATGTGCCATCTTTTATTTCTTTCCCTGTTTTTACCAGTGAGCACTGTATAAAATATGAAGTTTAATTACATTAAGAGATCACTTTCTTGTGAACATCCTGTTTGTGACAGCACAATTATTTACTGTGATGGTTGTTATATCACAAATGTAGAACTATACATACACTATGCAGATGATCAATACGTAGCAGGAATAGATCAACTCTTGGCAGTGAAGAACAAGGGAAGAAAAATAAGAAGATGTGATCCATGCAGTATTGTTTTCAAATAATGTTTTTTCAGTTTCCCTGTGTGATCAATTTCACGTATTTATTGCCATAATAGAATTAATTTATACATATAGTACTTGCATTTACTTGTGCAACTTCTTAAAAAAATATATATATTGACAATTTCCCTTTCAATATACAAAATATAAGAAAGCACTACAATCTTTTGGGAACTGCTCCAAATATTCCTTACCCTAAAAAATAACATTCTAATTTTAAATATATTTGTGTGACACTGGTGCCTAGGGGCTGCAGTCAGGGATCAGAACCCCCCAGATTGCTAAACTCTGGACAATGAAAATGAAGTCCCTGATCCAAAGTCTTTATCTGAAATGTTCTGCTTGGATTGTTATAGCTTCATCCCATTTCATTTCATCATGAGAATGTGTTTGGTTTTATACAGATAGTGACTGAAATAGAAAATGAAGAATTGCAGAGCAGAGCAACTTCTGATAGTAATAGTCAACCCATCAATGAAGATGTAACTTGCAGAGTGGTTGCTGATGAGTGCTCTGTCACAGGTAAACAAACTTAATATTAGTTTATTTGTGCTGCTATTTAGTGCAATACTCATATCACTGTATAAAATATTTCTTCTGCTCTGTTCTTTTGATGAGAATAGTTATGGCAGTCCAGTACAATATATATTACAATACATAGGTGTCAATTCTGTGGGTGCTCCGGGGCTGGAGCACCATCAAAAAAAAAAAATAGTGGGTGCTCAGCACTCACTGGCAGCCTCCCTCCCCTGATCAGCTCCTTCCCTTCCCCTCCCGCGCCTCCCACCCGCCGCAGATCAGCTGTTGGCAGCATGCAGGAGGTGCTTGGGGGGAAGGGGGAGGAGCTAGGGTGGCACACGCTCGGGGGAGGGGGCGGAACATGTTGAGAAGAGGCGGAGCGGGGGCAGGAAGAGTTGGGGGGTCAGAAAGAGGCAGGGCGGGGTGGAGGTTTGGGGAAAGGGGTGGAGTGGGGGCGGGGCCTGGGGTGGAGTGGCGGTCAAGCACCCCCTGGCAACTCAGAAAGACAGCGCCTCTGTTACGATGGGATTTAGAACCTGATTCTGGAACCGGAGCTACTTAGGCAGATGCCTGCATTTATCCAGCTGTAGGAACGGGATCTTAACTTCTTATTCTTTTATATCTAAAGTCTTAATAATGAGTTTATTTCAAATGGTATTATACACAAATGACTTAAGTAATATAATTTATTAGCTAATTTCATTTGCTGATTGGCTAAGCATACTTAAAAGGTTCCCAAATCAGCAACTGGGCCAAATGTATCGATCTTAATATTTGTTAATTTCAGTTTTTTTGACATTAAGGGCAGCATTTGCAGAATGTGGCTTTGGTCTGAATTCACACAATCTGAACGTGCTGGGTTTTTTTTGCATACATAGATCCAATTTAAATGCCCAAATTGAGTGCAAATAAACTATGTATGTGTCAGTTCTCTTGTTTCTCCATGCAAAACATAGTATGAACACAAATGGAAACTCGATTGTGGCCACTGAGCATTTGCTTTATAGACTATTCACTTTAAATGTCACCATCCAATATGGCCTCTGTATTCTACACTGGTAGAATACAGGGGCCATAAAAGCCCCTATGTGGCTAAGGGAAAATTGCCCTGGTGCCTGCATGTATAGGACTGCCCTAAACAGTCCTACACAGACCTCCTTACAAATCCTGGTGTAGTGGGCATGTATGTTTGTAGCAGATCCTTAGGCTGGAGAGCGTAGGCCTATAAAACTGGGCATTTTGTGCAGTGCCAGCTCTTGTAGGCAGCCCATAATAGGTTGCTGTAATTTAGAGCAGCTCCACAGGCTGCCATGTTCTGCTCATAGCACTTTTTCAGCCCCTGGAGCAACTCCTCCTCTCTAGGGCTTCAAGTTATAGGCTGTACAAACACAGAATCTTACTCGTATTGTTTTCTTTTCAATCCATTAAATTATTTCATGATTTCAGATAAGTAATTACTATGAGCTCAGACTTTTAGTTAAAAGGTGTGTTTGCCTAAATTCTTGTAGATAATGGTGACATGACCATTAGCTTTACTTACCATGAAGTAGAGGAAAGGTGCAGGCAAGAATTTGAGCTGTGGGAGGAGCGACAAAAAGAACTTGAAGACCAGAAAAGGAAAAAGCTGAAAGCTGAGAGGGAAATAGAGGAAAAACAAAATGAAGAGGAAAAGAAAAGAAGGCAACTGTATCTGGAGGAATTTGAGGCTGAAAGGATGAAGTTAGAGATGCTTCATAAGGTAACGTTTTAACAAAGATATTTATAACACACCCCTTTATTTATCTGGACTACTTGAACATAAAGATCAATGCTGAAGAGAGGGAAAACAGTACCCTCTCAAATGTGTGCACATCCCCACACTTCTGGTTCCAAAAAGAAATACTGCTGAGAATAGATCATGTAGATCTTTGTATTATGATTGTCTCTCTTCCCTACTTTGATAAGCTGTGAACTACTTAACAAAGCTGATATTTAAATTGTGATAATTAGGCTTTATCATTATTAGTAAGTATTTGTAGTATGGTACCAGCCAAAATCCTTGGACAAGAATGGAACCCCAAAGTGCTAGATGCTGAACAGAAACAAGATGGTACTCGAGCAACTCATAAAAAGGTCCTTTTCATGGAAAATTTTAACTTTTTGGTGAAAAATCCCAAACAAAATATTTTGGCTGAAAGCCAAACATTTCTGTGGTGCCTCTTGGGATTTGTAGTTCTGGTTTCTTGTGCTCCAGTTCTCTTCTTTATGCCATTCTCCTTGGTCAGATTACATCTGCCTGATGCACCAGAATTCCCTCATAGTGAAGTGAAATGGTTGCATCATGGAAGATATAGTCTGGCTGGGAATCTCAGGCCATAGAGAAGAATGAGGGCATAAGAAAAATGAATTACAACTCCCATGAAGCACCTGATTCAGATATCAGATTTCTTTTTTTTTTCTTTTTTTAGTTTTCAGTCTAAATATTCAGGCTGAAATATTTTGGTACTGAGGAATCTGCTTTTTTGATGAAAAATCACAATTTTCTATGGAAGTTTACTGTGAAAAATTTAATTTCATCGAAACCCCAGTTTTCCATCAAAACCGTTTTGGTGTAAAATTTTCATGTAGCCATAGGAGACACTGTTCCTCCTTCAAAGAGCTTATGAACTTCAGAGTTATACAGTATTCTAATGGGGGTAGTTCACACTTCTATCAGAGCAGTTGTTTCAGACTTAGACATCATTGTATCAGTTAGCCTGTCTGCATTTTGAAGGATCTCTTCATGACCCATAAGGATAGACCTTTTTTTAATTTTCAGTAATAGATTGAAGATTTTGAAGAACAAGATGGCAGTTATTTGGGTAAAGTACCAAGTTTCTGACTTGGTTTTGTTTGTCTGGGTATACCGCAAGAAGGACAGGAGACTTGTTATGGTTTTAATCAGGCCGCAACTTTATTATATAGATGTCTGGGACTACCCGGCAGATAAAGTGTACAGAGCAGGCAAATCCATGGTTATTCAAATCAATTCTCTGGGGCTTTCACCAGCCACCCTTTGTTTCTATCCAGGTCCTTCAGCCGACCCATAGCTTGGACCTTACCATCCACCAGCATCTCAAGAGGCTTAAGGAGGGCTATGAGAACGGGGGTTGGGGGGGTGGGGGAGGGTTGGCTCCCTGCCATACCGGTCATGGGAGTCCCTGAACCACCTCCCTCATTCTGTTTCTTTATCCAGTACCTCCTTTTAAGTCCTTTACGAGGCCATTTATCTGGTCACTGGCTGCCTTCCCTATGGAGTACCTGCACTGAACATCCGCCACAAGGAGGCGCCAGCCATTTGCTTGGCTGCTTCCCCCCAACCCCGCCGGGTTCCCAGACATCTGCAAATGGCCTCTTGGCTAGCAGCCCTACCGGGGAGAAAGAACCCATTGTCCCATGTGTAATCGTCAAGGGACACCAGCAGCTGCATTGTCCTTGACCTGGTACTGCAGCAAACACCCTTAATGGAGGGCCGCATAGGCGACCCATTCTCTGGATCCTTGTATTGAGAGGAATCCTTAAAAGAAAACAAAATAAACAACTTGTAAGTTAGAGCCAAAAATCTGCATTTCGCCAACCACATGACATTCCGAGGTTCCAGAGAGCTCGTGGCAAACTAGAAATGAGACAAGGCATCTGCTATGCCATTATCCATGCCTGGCATGTGCTTGGAAGAAAAAACAGATGTTCAAGGTTAAGCATTGGAGAACAAATGCCCTTGCCAACTTTCCAATCCTGTGCGATCCGGAATTTTGGCGATTGATAACCTGTACCATTGCCATGTTGTCGCACCAAAGGCACACCCGTATATTAGACCCAAATTAATAACCATTTGTATCTCCACAATGATACCTCCTTAAATTGACTTAGAAAACTTTTCCAAGTCTTACTACATCTGTGTAGTGACTCATATGTAATTGTGTGGTCTGGCTATGCCACCTGGTGCCGCTGCCAGCCGGGCACAAAAAGCTTGCCCCGGGGCAACAACCCTGCAAGCAGAGTTCAGCTCAAAGCCCAGGTAGGTTAATGTCGTGAAAGGGGGCTTCTGTTTTGTCCTTCGCTAGGGGTTTCCCCAACTATTTAGCCAGGACCTGAAAATGTGTCCCAACAGGTGAAAACACTCATTTGGCCCAGCTCGCTCTGTGAACAAAAATTGTGCAAATAATGCACTGTTTGGTTTAGTCCCACTGACTGCACCACTGCCCAGTGCAACACTGAACTAAATTTCTGAAAAGCTGCACAGGATACTGAAGAGCCCATTGGCATAGCCTTGTTGAAATAAAGTTGCCGGCGGTAGGCATCTTAAACAACCACCATTATTAAATGCCCAGCAAATACAATTATGTGTCCGGGGCCCTTTTCAGGCTTGTTGCGGTATGGACAAACCCCTGGTGCCCTTGGTGTTATGCCCTTGAACCACAGTGCGTGATGCCACCTAATTCCACCTTGTGTTGCTGCCCTTAATGGAAACTGCTTCACCTCGTTTGCAAATTCACCCTCCCTGGTTGCAGTTTCCAGCCTGCCTGGGGGTGAAAGAACCTGGGGTAGGGGATGCTAGTTCCCCTTCCTTGCACTGTCCCTTTTCTGTTTAATTTGCCTGTGCCTGCAGTTCCCTAACACCTGGTGGTGGTGAACAGCTCCCCTGTTTTCCTGAGCTCACCCTTCTCCGTGCCCCTGGAGCCATCCTGCCTACACAGCCTGCCTGTGGGTGGAAGTACCTGGGGCAGGGGACACTAATTCCCCTTCTTTTCACTGTCCCCTTCTGTGTAATTTGCCTGTGCCTACCCTTCCTTGTCTGTGGGGCTGGGGGAAAGGGGTAACTCCTCCCCCCTCCCTCCCCCCGTTTTCCCAAGCTTACTCTTCTCTCTTCTTCATGCTGTTTCCAATGCTGTTTGCTGCTTTTCTGGAGCCATGCTTGACCAAATGGGTGACACTGAATTTGAGTTTTTAGCTACTGTTTGTTTTTTTCTGATCCAACCAACCTGACTGCTTATTATATTTCAGGTATCAACACAAAATAAGTGGATTTTTGGAGAATGCTATTTTTATAGTCAGCTATGATTTTAGTGAGTTATACAATGAAATGTATTAAAATAATTGATATAAGGTTATTTGTTATACAGCAGCAACAAGCTATGATGGAAGATGAGTTACTGAAAGAAAAGGAAGTTTGGAGAGAGAAGTTTAGGCAACATGAGGTAATTTGTACATGTGAATTTTTGTCAAAAAGTATTTGAATGTTATTAGAATATGCTCGAAAGATACTTTCATTGTTATGTAGGAAAACACAATCAAATTGAATGATTTATGCCATATGTGTTAAGACAGGCACCTGTGTGTGGTTTTAAAAAAGAAAAAAGTTTTTGAAATTTGTGAAAGCAGCCCTTCTCTGGCTGAGCAGTCCATTTCTCTTCTTGTTTGAGCAGCTGCAAATAGCTCTCAGGTTCGCCAGCTAAGCAAAACCTTTGGCCAACTTTACAAACTGGAGTTTGTCTCCATGTATTGATAAGAAGACAATCCTGTGTCCAGACTTACCTGAAGAAATGAAGAAGAAACCATATTAGCAGAAAGTAAAATAACATTTAAGAATAAATCTGTCTATCTTGTTTCACATATTATAATTACATCTTAAGGAAGATTTCAGTAATTCAGATGCTGAATAAAATGTATTTCTATTGTTTTGGCACAGGAATTGATCAAAAGACTACAGTTGCAAATAGAAGAGGAGAAAAGGGCCTTTGAAGAGCAGAAAGCAAAAGAAAGAGAACACTTGGCAGAGCAGTGGAATAAAGCAGCTGTTAAAATCCAAGCTAGATTTAGAGCATTTATCGTGTACAGAAAATATGCTCCTATCTTAAAAGAATGGAAAGCGAAAATTAAAAGGAAGAAGGAACTGCAACAAAAAATGGAGAGAGAAAAGAGAGAAAAGGAAGAAAAAATGAGGAGACGGATGCAGGAAAGGAAGCAAAAAGAAGAGGAGTCGAGAAAGAGACAAGAAGAAATAGAAAGACTAGCACATATGGAACAGGTGAGGAGGCGTGAGGAATATGAAAAGAAGAAAGAAAATCTCCGGCTTGAACGAGAAAAAAGCCTTCAGTTAGAAGGACCAAGAGGGCAACAAGGAGCAAAACAAAAAGAGAAAATAGCAATAAATGCAGTGGCTGAAAATAGAGACAAAGACACAAAAATAACAAAGGAAGAAAGAGAGAGAGAAAATATAAAAGACCTAAGAGAACAGGAAAAGGAGCAGAAGAAACAGATACTAGAAATAAGAGAAGAGGAAGAGAAACAAGAAGAAAAACATGTTGGAAAGATACAAGAGGCAAATAATTCAGAGAATACAAAAGACAGAAAACAGACACCACCGAGCTCTGAGAAGAAAGAAGAGTCTCATGATAAAAGTAAAGAAAATGAAGATGGGTATGTGATGACACATACAGGAAAAAGTTCCCTACAAACTATGGATAGAGAAGCCATTGTTCTTGTAGCTAATGATGCAATCTCAAATAAGGAAAACAGTATGCACAATAGTCAGTGGAATTTGGAGGTCCAGCCAGATAACAGGAACAGTGAACACAAAGTGCAATCTTGTAAGTTTGAAACAGTTAAAACAGCAGAGGTTGTGATGAAGAAAATTCAGGAGGAAGTTGCTGAGGATTGGGACAAAAGCGAGAGTGTAATTAAGTATTTTGAGAGGCCACTAACGCTACCTGATAATGTTGAAAAGAAGAGGCTAACTTGGATGACGATGTGTAAACCCTGGTCTAAAATTTATAGGGAAAACCAAAGAAAGAAAGTAGTTAAAAGAAGCAGACCAAGAAAAACCTCAGAAAGCAAGATGCCCCCATTAAGTGTAGAAATGATTATTCAATGTGGCCCTTGGAATGCCCTCCAACAGGTAACTAAATACTGTAAGTAATTCTTAAGCAGTGATTTACATGAGAGCTGACTAGTCATGGGAGGTGGAATTTTCAAAACTGTCAGTGTTGGCCTAATAATTGGTTTTTCCATTGACTTCTTCAAAGGGAAAAGAATGAGGCCAATGTCAAGTGCTTTTGGAAATCCTGCTCATGGTGCTGATTCTTTGTTTTCAGCTGCTAAACTGCATTAAGTCACAGCTGAAATTACATTATCTTTCCATATAAGTAATTGATTTATTGAAACAAGGATGTTCTGTGACTGGGATAGGAAGTGGTGCATAAAACAATGTCTCTATTGAAATATGGTTCACACTAATAAAACGGCCCAGATCTGCAGAACAGTTTATTTTAATGCAAAAGAGGCTGGCACATATTTGTACTGTGGTCATCTGATTGGTATCAACATACCATTATTAATCCTAATATATATGGTATTTAGTTTAGCGATGATTCTTCTCACTTCTATTATGGTAAGATTATGTACACTTCTAATCTGTTGACATTATAAATGAGACAAAACCCCATTGACTTCTGTTTTGCTGTCTCATTAATCTTCTATTCATTCACATTATACATTATTAGTAGTGAAGCACTTATGTTTGAAATGGACATCAAAATCAAATCACTTTTTTATAGTTTTACCAATTTTTTCCACTATCAGTTACAAATTACGGCTTTCAATTAATTGCATTTAACTCAAACGATTATCTCAAAACAAATTAACTCAGTTAAAAAATTAATCATGATTAATTGCAGTTTGAATCGCACAGTTAATAATAGAATACCAATTGAAATTTATTATAAATATTTGTAGATATTTTTTCTACATTTTCAAATATATTGATTTCAGTTGCATCACAGAATACAAAGTGTGCAGTGTTTTGTAATTATTATTTTGTATTACAAATATCTGCACTATTCTCTGGAATGGTGGCCAAAGCGTAAAGGGGCATACGAATGTTTAGCATATCTGGCACGTAAATATCGTGCAATGCTGGTTACAAAAGTGCCATGCAAATGCCTGTTCTCACTTTCAGGTGACATTGTAAATAAGAAGTGGGCACTATTATCTCCCATAAATGTAAACAAAATTGTTTGTCTTAGCGATTTGGCTGAACAAGAAGTAGGACTGAGTAGACTTGTTTTGTTTTTGAGTGCAGTTATGTAAAAAATAATTCTACATTTGTAAGTTGCACTTTCAGGATAAAGAGATTGCACTACAGTACTTGTATGAGGTGAATTGAAAAATACTATTTTTGTTTCTTTTTTACAGTGCAAATATTTGTAATAAAAATAATTATATAAAGTGAGCACTGCAATTAATTGCAGTTTTGTAATTGTTTGACAACCCTATTGCAAATCATTTCTATGTTTTTATGATGCTTAAGTAGTGTTATGCAATTTTTTTATCATGGGAGCAACATTTATCAGTTAATGTTTTTGCTGAAGATCAGAAAACTTTTAGTCTTTTATAAGTGTTTTACAGTAAATTCAGAATCTAGACTTAATCCATATAATTATATGTTACGTAGTAGGTATTTAACTTTAAAAATACTTTAAAAAGGCTACGTAAAAATACTATTAGAGTGCAATCTTATGGACATCCTTTTCATTGAATGTGTGTAGGTTACGACACTTACACTTCAAGATTTGCCTGGCTGTAGTCTCTCCACGTTGTCTGAATGTTCAAGTCTTCAATTATTGACCCTTAGACGCTGTGGACTAACTGCATTGGAAGGACTCAGTAATTGCAAAGGCCTAAAGTATATTGATGTGGAGGTACCTAGCATATTTTACTATCTCTATGGAGGTGGGGTGAGCCTGCCATCTCTGCCATTCAGGATATGATGAAACTGAATCCATCTGTTTATATGTGTATGTACATATAGGACAATATTTTTTTTTTAACTGCCAAAAGTTAGTCTACTAAGTGCATAGTTAGGATATGCACTTAATAAGCAGCCTGATTTTCTAAAGTTCTGAGTACCTAATCTTGTTCCTTGTTTTTGGCTCAAAGACAAAGTTGAAGGGACACAAGGAGATACTAGTCTACTGTATATATTGTTATAATTTTAAAGTGCGGTAATTTGAAACTTCCAGAACTAGGAAATAGGCACAGTCTCTTTCCCTGTCTCCAGGTATTAGGTCGTGAATGGCCCTAGTGTGAGTATGGAGGGAAAGTGATAAATCTTCATTCCCTCTGTTGCATGGCTGTGCAAATGCTGTTCACCCTAGCAGTTTGTGTGCTCCACTCCCCTCCCCCTTAGTGACTAGGGCATTTAAAAGTGAGGGAGGAGGAGGAGGTGAGGCCTTAGGAACATAACTCCTGTGTACTAGCCCAGATTGCTTGCCCATGTGCACAAGGAGCAGCACCAGCACTGATTTCTGAGGCACAATCTCTCCAGTGCTGCTTCTGCAGGTGGTGGCACTGCACTGCTGCTTACACGGAGCTGTGTCTTAAAATCTAAGGCTAGGTCTACACTACCCGCCTGAATCGGCGGGTAGAAATCGACCTCTCCGGGATCGATTTATCGCGTCCCGACGGGACGCGACAATCGATCCCCGAATCGGCACTCTTACTCCACCAGCGGAGGTGGGAGTAAGCGCCGCCGACAGAAAGCCGCAGAAGTCGATTTTGCCGCCGTCCTCACAACGGGGTAAGTCGGCTGCGATACGTCGAATTGAGCTACGCTATTCACGTAGCTGAATTTGCGTATCTTAAATCGACTCCCCCCTGTAGTGTAGATGTACCCTAAGTGACTAAAGAAAATGTGCCTCATTTAAAGAACTTGATGATCTACATGAAATAGATGGTTTTACCTTTTCGGTTTTTAGCATTTTGATTATATCAATGCACTGGGAGAGTTCACGCATAATGACTAACAGAAGACCCATTGTGTATAAAAGTTTTGAATGTTTCTTTTTTGCCCAATGATTACTGTTTGGTGTATGCTGTGACCTTCTCAAAACTGAGAGAGGAATGGGCAAGGTCAGTTATAGCTAAGGCAACATTGTCTAGTGGTTAGAGCAGTGCACTGGGAGTCAAGACTCTTGTGTTCTTTTCCCAGTTTTCCTACCTATTAAAAATAATCTTGGGGAAAATTTTCAAATGTCCACTAATTTTGGGTGCCTCAAATTACAGCGTAAAAGGAGTAAGAGGATTTTATATCTATATCTATATCAGGGGTAGGCAACCTATGGCATGCGTGCCGAAGGCAGCATGTGAGCTGATTTTCAGTGGCACTCACACTGTCTGCATCCTGGCCACCGGTCTGGAAGGCTCTGCGTTTTAATTTAATTTTAAATGAAGCTTCTTAAATATTTTGAAACCTTATTTACTTTACATACAACAATAGTTTAGTTATATATTTTAGACTTATAAAAAGAGACCTTCTAAAAAGGTTAAAATGTATTATTGGAACGCAAAACCTTAAATTAGAGTGAATAAATGAAGACTCTGCACACCACTTCTGAAAGGTTGCCGACCCCTGATCTATCTATCTATATATCTATATATATCTATATATAGCTAACCTGTTGACCTTTCTCTGACTGACATTTATAGATGACGAGGTTTTATACTAAGTGTTGCCCAGTATTTTTACACACAAACTTGGTGTTTCTAAGCATTAAAAATGTTATTCTAAATATAGTATTACACTAGCTGTCTATTCACTGGAAGTTGGGTGGCTTGATCTGCGGGCAGTGCTGGCTTATCTGATAGAAGACTTCCATTCAAACTAAAATGACAGAGCAGTTAAATGCCCCTTTGTTTAGTAAAAGCTGAAACAACACAAGACCCTGCCCAAATCACAGACCAGCATGGCAAGGCTTGAGTAGGAGTTGAGCCAGTTGGTCTGAGGGTTTTTCCTAGCATCTGCATGCCAACACAGGGGACTGAGTATTCACAGATTCCAAGTCCAGGAGGAACCATTGCGATTGTCTAGTCTGAGCTTCTGTAAGACACAGGCCATAGAACTTCCACAAAACAATTCCTTGAGCATTGTTGTTTGGCGGAGCTGTAAGTGTCTGTGAGTCAGAAGCAGGCAGCGAAAGCCAAGCAGACAGCAATAGAAGCACTACTGGGGGGGAAAAAAGCCAGGAGAGCTTTATAGGCAGAGTGCTGGTTGGAAAGAAGCTTGGAAATGTGAGCAAAGAAACTGCCTCCTGTTGTGTGCTTCCTACCGTGTTCAGTGAAATAGGACTCTCTGTACATTCTTTATAAATAGGATTACATCAAAGATGCCTAACTCAACCATCAGTTTTGCCTCTTAATGGAAACACTCTTCAAGGCCTCGAATACTGGTTAACTGCTCAGACTAAAAATGGTTAACAATAGTAAAGTTTACAATATTTTTGAATGACCCATAATAATGCTTAACTTAATATTGTGATTTTCATTAGTAGATCTCAAAGTGTTTCAGTCTTTCTTGTATTTATCCTCACAAACACCCCTGTGAGGTAAGGAAGTGGTGGTATCCTCATTTTTACAGATGGGTAACAGAGAGACTACGTGACTTGTCCAAGAGCGCACAAGAAGTCTGTGGTGGAGTAGGGAATTGAGCCTGGGTCTGCCAAGTCGTAGGCTAGTTATCCAAACACTGGACTGTCTTTCCTCTCTCACTGAAAACTGTCTATGCTTTTCTATTCATGATCTTTAATTTTATCTGCTTTCTTCTTTGTGGTAGGAAAACAATATTCAGACAATAAATTGTGAGAATCTAGAAAATCTCTGCATTTTAATTTTGAATAAAAATCAACTTGCATCACTTCGTGGCTTAGATGGCTGCAGGGATCTCAGGAATCTTGAACTGTCCTGCAATAAAGTCACTCGAATTGGTAAGAAAATATTAAAGATGATGCATTTTATTCATTTAACATCAGTATTGTGCATTTATTCTTAACTTGGTTTGGTTGAAGATAGAAAACGACTGTTGCCAATGTAGTAGTGTTTATTTTTAATCCTGTAACAGGCTTATTTCAAAGAAGATATTACTCAGTACTCATGTCCTTATTAAGATGTTAATTTGCTCCTCCCATCTATAAATCTAGCAGCATGTCCCATGGCAATTTTGTAAGTTGCACTGCTGTGTAGCGTTCTTTTTTACATTCAGTTCATTCTGTTTTAAATTATTCTAATCTATGGATTTTTTTTTTTAAAGGCTTATATATATTATGGTTGTAGCAATTCAGGTTAACTTGTTGCAGGAAGTTTCCTAGATACTATTACTTTTGTTTTCACCAGAGTAAAAAGTGGGGAACAATGGCAGTTGGCAGAAGCTGTTAATAAAATAAATGGGGGCTGAGGGGAATGCTTTATTGCAAATGAGCATGTCCTCTGAAATCAGCATGCTCACTGCCTGGGTGACTATACATTTGTACAATGAGCATAAGGAACTTTAGCATATGTATATTCTTGGGAGGGGGCTGGTTCATTTAAATATTTCTTTTATTAATGAAAAATATTTAAAAAAAATCTTGTCTAGAAGGGACCTTTGTGATCATCTAGTCTTGTCCGCTGGGTAACACAGGTCATAGAACTTCCCCAAAATAATTCCTAGAGCAGAGCTTTTAGAAAAAACATCCAATCTTGATTTTAAAATTGCCAGTGATGGCGTATCTACTACATCCCTTGGTAAATGGTTAATTACTCTCATTATTAAAAACGTATTCATTATTTTCAGTCTGCATTTGACTAGCTTCAACTTCCGGCCATTGGATCATGTTATACCTTTCTCTGTGATCGAGGCACCAATTAACCTTCTCTTTGTTAAGCTGAATAGATTGAGCTCCATGAGGCTATTGCTAGAAGGCTTGTTTTCTAATCTATTAATCATTCTTATGGCTCTTCTCTGAATCCTCTCCAGTTTACCAACATCCTCCTTGGAACAAGTATTCCAGCAGTGCCAAATACAGACAAAATGTAACCTCTCTAGTCCTATTTGAGACTCCTGTTTATGCATCACGGATCACATGAACTCTCTTGTCCATAGCATCACACTGAGAGCTCATGTTCAGGTGATTATCCACCACAGCTCCCAAATCTTTGGTTAATAACTAGATCCAGCATCTTTGAAAATGCATGTGTATGCTGCTGCTGCTTCCCCCCCCCCCCCCCCCCCCGTGAATCTCTATGTAGGTCATAGGATGTGTATTTTACCCAGTAGGTTACCAGTGCTAATGAGAACAAAGCACAGCCCTGGATCCCCCTTTCAGGCAGTCTTGGTTTTACCATTTGTTAGAAGTTAAGAAATGCCCAATTGGAGCATCAGCTTACTCAGAACCCCTCCTCTCTCTTTGTCAGTCGTCTCCTCCTGTTCTTCTTACGACCTCACTTCTCTTGCCTCATCCATCTTCTTCCTGTTTTAAAAAGAAAGTTACTTTTATTGAGTCAGGACAATGTGTGCTGAACGGTGTGCCGTGGGCAAGTGGATGCTCCATGCAGCTGCACTGTTTTACGTTACCAAGAGCAGTTCTGCTTATAGAGGAGTCTTCACCTCTGCTTCTTTTATTGAGACATATGCATGTAGTTACAGAACACCTTTTTTCATGTACTGCCATAGCTGATATCACTTCGTGTGTTTTATGTTGGTGCCTTGTCAGTGCCCATGAGAATTCAGACTCTCAAAGAAATCATTACTATTTAAGCATGACATTATACAAAACATAGAAGACATGTTCTTGTACATAAGATTGGCCATACTGGGTCAGACCAATGATCCATCTAATCCAGTATCCTGTCTCTGACAGTGGCCAATGCCAGGTGCTTCAGAGGGAATGGACAGAACAGGCAATCATAGAGTGATCCATCCCCTGTCATCCACTCCCCTTGCACCCTGCATAGTGCAAAATATATAGTCACCTAACATTTGTGGTTAGTTTTAATCTTGCATATGTCTGCAATACAGCCAGTAAATATACAAATTACATATTTGTATTACAGTAGCACTAGGAGGTCCCGAAGTAGATTGGAACCCCATTGTACTTAGCATTATACAAACACAGTGAGCGACAGTCCCTGTCCCAAAGAGCTTACAGACAAAATAAACAAGACAGACACAAGGCTTGCGATCTAAATAAATGAGGAAACAGGCACAGAAAATTAAGTGACTTTCCAAGATTGCATAGTAGGGTAGTGACAGAGCTGGAAATAGAATCCTGGTCTCTTGATTCACGCACACCTCCTGTAGAGGTCCCTTTTGTACATCCTCTACTGGTCTGCCACCGATTTGAATTCAGTGCTTGTCTTTTAAGCGTGTTGACCTTCCTACACAGAAGTACAAAGCTTTAAAAATGGAAAAATGATGTTGAGGCAAGTTCTTGCAGCTGTCAGTTTTCAGTATTATGCCTGAAATGAAACTCTGCGCAGTCCACTAGATGGTGCTAGTTCCCTTTAATTTTTTTCCTCGATAAATAAATAAATAAAATCCAGAAAAGCAGCTTTCAGTCTGGTGTAGTATGTCACAGGCATATCTGAAATTCTTTTTCAGTAATTAAAAGCTAGTAAATTAATTTCTTAAAGCTCGGAAGGGAAATAAACTGCTCGTAACAGACCACTTGCTTTAAATTTGGTGTAGTATCAGTTTAATATCTGATATTCTTTTCCATTTCCGGTTATTATTATCCTAAGTCCTATTCTGTATAAATTCTTAATGTAATATGAATATTGATGTTTAATTTTTACTATGTTTTTTCCCCCTTCATCTTTTCTCTTCTTTCTCCATACACCCTCTGTACCTGTGGTAACCCTTTCTTTGGCTGGGACAAACAGTAGTTTTGAAGGCCCAGGTTGCTCCAGGGAGATTACCACAAAGCTAGCTCCATACTTGCACAGATCATCTCTATTCTGTGCCTGGAAGGATGGGAAGGTTGGGGGTAGGTCTGAGAAGGCCTGTCTCAACCACCTCCCAGTTCTGTGAAGATTACACAGAAAGAAGGACTGGGAGGGTACTACATTTTTCTCACTTTCCCTCCTCCCCCTGCCATAGGTTTTTATACCGTATTCATTCCTATCATTTCTGAGCTCTCTTGAAGGGAGCCACAATTCTAGAAACAAGTGAGGAGGTGAATGGGCCCAGAGCTGGTACAGAGGTACAAGGCCTGCCCATCTTTCAGATCCCCTGGGTTCCACAAAGTAGTGGGAGGAACCTAGTCTTGTTGCGCTATCATATAAACTGCTAACAGAATGATTTGGGAGCAACTCCAGGAGAGAACTCTCACTCTCCGAGAGTGGGATGTGATAGTCTGATTCTTGCTCTGTATACCAGCTGTTAGGATTGCTCTTTAAAAATATGGTAGTTGTAGCTATAGTTCAAGACATACATATGTTTACAGATACCTCACTTTCCTTATAAGACTTCGTTTTAATGCGCTTGCTTGCACAGTGCATGCCCTCATTCACATCCCTGCTGATTGGCCTCTGTGTGTTATAGTGGTATGATTAGTTCTTACCATTTCTGGTCACTTTTTTAAAAAAAACTTTAATTAAAATATTTCAAATTGAAACTTTTGAGCATTTGCTCTTAGTAGAGATTTTAAGATGGCTGCTAGCATTTTGCTGACACCACAGGACCTTGACTAAATATGCTCTCTGCCTTTGGTATTTAGTAATTTGTCTAGTTACAGCATTGTAAGAGTACTTTATTGCACGAAGCATGTCCTGTTACAACACTTTGACAATGTGATGTGCACAGGGAATCTAAGCTAATTTGGTTTCTTGTTTAGTTAATAGACTCAGACGTTTGCAATTTTTGAAAATGATTGTTTAAAATGCTTGAAACACATGGGGATGAATATAAAATTAATCAGTGTTTAAAATACCTCAAAATCATTGTAAAGCCTTTTATAGAAAACTGAGTGTGTTCATTTTTTAAAACATGAACCTGTTACAATCTCAGTGTGCTTCAAGATTCAAAACTAACACAATTTTAATCGCATTATGATTTAATTCAGGTTAAAATATGAGTTTTCCTTTTCAGGTGGTTTAGAGTCATTGAAAAATCTCCAGCAACTAATTGTGGACCACAATCAGTTAATCAGCACGAAAGGTCTTTGTGATGTGCCAACTCTCATGCACATAGACTGCTCTTTTAATCATCTTACTCAACTTGAGGGCATTGAGAATTGTGGCCTGCTTCAGATTCTGAAGTTACAAGGAAATAATCTAAGTGAGGTAATATCCGTGAATCAAATGGGATGATTTTTCATACCATGCTTCTCTGATACCAGTAATACAGCCCATGATGCTGATCACATTATTTTTTTCTTGAGGGGGGGATTTACAAAGGGCCAGCTATGGGAGTTTGGTGTCTCAGTACCCTTTGTACCTTTGAAAATCCCCCCGCCCCTCGGTAATTTAATTTCCATTCTTTGTACTATAGTGGGTAGTTTCCAGTTTGTTGTATGCAAAATTATTTTTTTTTTAAGTTGGTCAAACTGCTATGATCATTAAAGGTAAAACGAGTCATGCAGTAGAGATATTTCTTCCAGAATTCAGTATGGGATGATTTCATAGGTGATAACTGCCTACAACTTGAATTAAATCATTGTGGGCTGCAACTCTAAAAATAAGGCGCTAGATGGCTACCTGTACATTTAGTAACCTTTCTTGGCAATGGCTTTTGTATAAAACTGAGGCAAAACCTACTTGTCAATAAATAGTCAGTCATTAGAATCATAGAATATCAGAGTTGGAAGGGACCTCAGGAGGTCATCTAGTCCAACCCCCTGCTCAAAGCAAGACCAATCCCCAACTATATCATCCCAGCCAGGGCTTTGTCAAGCCTGACCTTAAAAACCTCTAAGGAAGGAGATTCTACCACCTCCCTAGGTAACCTATTCCAGTGCTTCACCACCCTCCTAGTGAAAAAGTTTTTTTCCTAATATCCAACCTAAACCCTCCCACACTGCAGCTTGAGACCATTACTCCTTATTCTGTCATCTGCCACCACTGAGAACAGTCTAGATCCATCCTCTTTGGAACCCCCTTTCAGGTAGTTGAAAGCAGTTATCAAATCCCTCCTCATTCTTCTCTTCTGCACACTAAACAATCCCAGTTCCCTCAGTCTCTCCTCATAAGTCATGTGCTCCAGCTCCCTAATCATTTTTGTTGCCCTCCGCTGGACTCCTTCCAATTTTTCCACATCCTTCTTGTAGTGTGGGGCCCAAAACTGGACACAGTACTCCAGATGAGGCCTCAACAATGTCGAATAGAGGGGAATGATCATGTCACTCGATCTCCTGGCAATGCCCCTACTTATACAGCCCAAAATGCCGTTAGCCTTCTTGGCAACAAGGGCATACTGTTGACTCATATCCAGCTTCTTGTCCACTGTAACACCTAGGTCCTTTTCTGTAGAACTGCTTCCTAGCCATTCGGTCCCTAGTCTGTAACAGTGAATAGGATTTTTCCGTCCTAAGTGCAGGACTCTGCACTTGTCCTTGTTGAACCTCATCAGGTTTCTTTTGGCCCAATCCTCTAATTTGTCTAGGTTCTTCTGTATCCTATCCCTACCCTCCAGCGTATCTACCACTCCTCCCAGTTTAGTGTCATCTGCAAACTTGCTGAGGGTGCAATACACGCCATCCTCCAGATCATTAATGAAGATATTGAACAAAACCGGCCCCAGGACCGACCCTTGGGGCACTCCTCTTGATACTGGCTGCCAACTAGACATGGAGCCATTGATCACTACCCGTTGAGCCCGATGATCTAGACAGCTTTCTATCCACCTTATAGTCCATTCATCCAGCCCATACTTCTTTAACTTGCTGGCAAGAATACTGTGGGAGACCGTAACAAAAGCTTTGCTAAAGTCAAGGAATAACACATCCACTGCTTTCCCCTCATCCACAGACCCAGTCATCTCCTCGTTGCATGAATGAAAGCAGTAAGTCTGTGTATGTTGCTAATCTCAAATGCTGTGGCATACATTGAATGTTCAGACTATGCACAAAGCATAGAAAAATGTTAGCATGTGATAAATCAAAAATGCTATACATACTATGTAACAAAGCATATCTGTAATAGTATTTAATAATATAGTCAAGAAAAGCAACTGATAAGCATTCAATTGTTGTTATATGCAATCAATTTTTATTTGAAAAATAATAGCAAAAAATCACTTTCCTGTATTTAGCTCCCTACCTTGGAAAATCATGTTCTGCTAAGAGAACTATACTTGGATGACAATAGTATTTCAACTATGGAAACATTTTCTTTTTATTGGCTGCCTCTGCTACATATCCTTTCTCTATCACAAAACAGGTAAAGTGGAAACTTTTTCTATTCAAGCAATTTAATACATAGATATTTACAAAATAACAGTTCTCTTATGAGTTTTCAGTATGAACCTGAGTGTATATAAAGGACCATAAAGGACAGTTTCAGCTGTACCAGACAAAGCAGAGTTCCTAGGATGATGTTGTTTGAAAAAGTATATTTAGCAATTAATAGGCGTAATCTTCTTTAGACAATTTTGAAAACAATGGTGACCATAAAAGGTTAATTTAAAAATATAATTATGGCAGTGCTGTGGCACTGCTGAAACCATGTTAACAGAATTCTACCTTACTCTATAAATAGGATTATTAGTAAAACATTCTCTGTCTTACTTCCACCATAGGGCTTGTTTTGCTCCAAACATTGGACCTAATAGAGGCCTCCCACTCTATCTGGAATAAACAGTGCTAATTAAAATGTTCATCAAAAAACTAATTTTCATTTCCATGCACACATTGTATTCAAGTGTCAAAGAAAAGGAATTTCAAGTTGCTTATCAGCTTTTATTTTTCATTGTTACAGTTTAGTTTGATTTAATGTGTAAAAAATAAAATAGGGTTTTTTCTTATTATTTATAAGCCATATAGTAAAATACTAATTAATGACTTCCCATAGCTTTGTATGTGGCAATCTGTGTTTCTATGGGAATATAGTAGCCACATGTTCTGAGTCAAAAGTTTGCCTTTTTTTATGTAGCTGATTTCAAAATTGAGTCTACCTCAGTGCATGAGCAAAGGCAAACAATAACAAACACTTACAATTCTGGATATTTCTAGTTCTCTGTATTACTTTTGTACAATCTCACAAGGCTGCGTATGTGTGCGTGTGTATGTAGTTTTTTGTTTGCTTGCTTTTGAGAGATAATTTTTGAGATATAAGCAGCTACAGTTTCTGAATGGGAAGTGTATTTTACTAGCTTACATCACCATTTCAAAAACAAGGAGTCTGGAGGGCACCCTAAAGACAAATCTGTTAGTCTTTAAGGTGCCACCAGACTCCTTGTTGTTTTTGTGGATACAGACTAACACGGCTACCCCCTGATACTTAGCACCATTTCAGACATTTTGTAAAGAATTTTTCTTAGCAGCTTGCCCTCTTGTCACAATGTAGGGTAAAGGTCTGCAGATATTTTACATGCCCTACTGTAGGGCATATACAGAATCGATGGCCTTCCTGAAAACATAGAGCAGTGCTAAAGAATTTAGGGCATGTCACACTAAGGCCTGGTCCCCACTAAGGCCCCACTTCGGACTAAGGTACGCAAATTCAGCTACGTTAATAACGTAGCTGAATTTGAAGTACCTTAGTCCGAACTTACCGTGGGTCCAGACGCGGCAGGGAGGCTCCCCCGTCGATGCCGCATACTCCTCTCGCCGAGCTGGAGTACCAGCGTCGACGGCGAGCACTTCCGGGATCGATCCGGGATCGATTTATCATGTCTAAACCAGATGCGATAAATCGATCCCAGAACATCGATTGCCTGCCCCCGGACCCTCCGGTAAGTGTAGACGTACCCTTAGCAAGGTTCTGTCATAGCTGGGGCATGGTGCTTTCTGTGTGAGGAGAGCTAATTGGATGTGATTGTGGGGAGATGTAAATAAAAAATAAGTTTAGATTCACTTAGGGGGCATTCTGACTTTTCAAAGTAAGCTTTACAGGTCACCTATAATGTAGTAATGCATATGAAATTGCAAGGCATGTAGGGTGGATATGCCAAAATCTAGACTTCTTTCTTCAAGCTTTCTGGAGACAGTGCTTCATGTCTGTGACTAACATGAGTACTGTTTGGTGGGCAGTGGATTTTGGTTTACTCTTATTTTGGTAACTCAGATAAAAATATAAGTCTGTGTATGATTTCCCCAGACAGTATTCTCTGCTATTGTTCCTCTGTTTACTTCATGTCTTTTCTGTTTTCTATTCGACTTCTATGAAACATCCATCAAAGTGGTATCTTAGGTATGTGCACTGCTGCCTCACATTAGGTGTCCAGATTCGCAATTCAGGGAAGATAGGCATTCAGCTGCCTACCTTGTATGGAGGGCCCAATCTGGTAAGAGTGCTCAGAGGTTGCCTACCGGATTGGGTCCCATTCAAAATCTGGCCTCAGTACAAGATGATGGTGATGAACTTTGAGCCAAAGTGGTTAGAGTACTCAGCTGGGATGTGGGAGATCTGAGTTCATTTCTCCCCACCCCCTGCCAGAGAAGAAGAAAGGATTTGAACATGGGTCTGCCACCTCTCGGGAGAGTGCTCTAACTGCTGAGCCATAGGATTGTCCAGTGTGAAGCTCCCTCAGTCTCTCCTATTGAAGCTGTTCTACTTTGGATAAAGAGTCTTTGGAGCAGAGAGAGTGGATGCTGGGCCTTCCACCTCCCAGGTGAGTGCTCTAATCACAAGGCTATAGAATCATATTTTCTCTCGCTCTGTCTCCCAAAGACTCTTTAGTATTTGAAGCTGTTCCACTGTGTATAAATACTTAAAAAGTCACAGAGTGAGAGAACGACTGACTATAGCTTGGTGGTTAGGGTATTCACCCAGGAGGTGGGAGGACCCTTGGGCTAGTCCTCCTGCTCCAATCATTCTTCAAATATTTATCCTTACAGGAACAACTTCAGTAAAAGACACTGAGGGAGCCCCATATCAGACTATCCCATAGCTCTGTAGTTATAGCACCCCTACAGGAGGGGGAGAATTGAACCTGGGTGAGTCTCTAGCTATTTTGTGTGGAGCGAGGCTCTGGCCTAACAAGAAGCAGCTTAGGCATCTAAGCTGCCTGACTCCAAGAGAGGGGAACCGCTAGCAAAGAGAGACACCTCCCTACAACCTGGATTTAGGCATCTCCTTGCCTAGAGGGCTGGGGTTTATGATACACCTTTGATGTTGGCATCTTCTATTGGATACCTCTAGGCATCTCCCTGTCTAGCATGCTGGCTTTTGTGAATTGTATTCCAAGGTGCCTCTCTCTCTCCTCGTTCATTGTATAGGAGCCTAGATGCCTAACTCAGGCTTAATGAATCACAGTATGTTCCTGTGATTTTTCTAGGTGCCTAAAAGTTACGGGGTTGCGATGCTCAGCATTTTAGTGCCTAAGTACCTTGTGAATCTGGCCTGAGTGCCTTTGCCTTTTCCTCTTCTCTATATTTTATGGAGGCCTTTTCTGTTTCCTGTCTCCTGTTTTTCCCCTCTCTCCCCTGTCTCTCTTTTTTCTGACTCATTCACCCATCCAGTTGCCATCTTTTCTGTTAAAATCCTCATTCCCTGTCATGTGTCTTCTCTCTGCTAGTCCTGCTGACATGCTGTGCTTTAGTGGTTGGCTGAAATATGAAGTGCTTCCTGTAGTGGGGGAAGAAGTGCTGTAGTATGTCAGAGCATCAACGGAACAAATATATGAATGATAAGTCAGACATGAACGACTACCATATCATGTGTCAGTGCCTTAAATCAAATCTCTGGGGCAAAAGAGACAAGTTAACATTAAATGCAGGATAGAAGCCTCAAAATTCCTAGTATTGCAGTAGCCTACTCTGTTACATTCACTTTATGTACATTATAAGCAGCTCCATATGCATCTGCTTTGGCATGAATAACTGGATGTTCTATATAGAAGGAATTAATGTAATGGAGTAAGCTGTTGAAAGAAAAGCTGTTTCTTTGCTTTAATCCTTCAGCCAATGCAATCTTGAGAATCTTTTTAAGAGTGTGCACTGAGTGCCATTTCCTTTTTGCCGATTTCAGGAAGCCTCTGCAATGGTAAGACTGTAAATTTATGTTCTCCTTAAAAATAAAGCAGTGTTTAGGAAAAATCAAAAGAAAAAAGAAAGTTCTTCACAAACTAATTTGTAAGGATTTGTTGATCTAGATATTATGTCCATATCCAATATCAAAAATTGCTCCCCAAAATCATTTTTCAAAGTTGAACCTCAAAGCATAAAGAAAATATTTTAAATCCACAAATTAACAACAGGAATTGCTATAGAGCTAAACATTACATATTGTAAATGCATCTGAACACAAAATATCTGAAAACAGGTATCTCTTTTATATACCTGCAAAAGTCCAAGTTTTTTGTGGTTGCAGTGCTACAGCTTAGATGGTCTGTTTGTCAGAGGGTAGAGATGGATGGCAGGAGAGAGATCACTTGATCATTACCTGTTAGGTTCACTCCTTCTGGGGCACCTGGCATTGGCCACTGTCGGTAGACAGGATACTGGGCTGGATGGACCTTTGGTCTGACCCAGTACAGCCATTCTTATGTACTTACAAAACTCCCATTGACTTTGGTCTAAGCGGGATCAAATTCAGTGCGAACACATTGATTCTGTAGCATGTTTTTACACCCAGTTGAATGTGGTTTTTTTAAAGGAATTCTAATCAAAATGCTAAAAGGCCTTCTCAGTGCTCTCACTTATTAATACATATTAGTCTCTCTATTAAATGTACATGTTATATGCATTTTTATACTACACTACACTAATGACTGTAATTATGGTTAACTGTATTTCCATTGCAAGCCACTGTCTTTTGGGAATTACAACCTTTTCAGAAGTCCTTAGTGGTAATTAACTATGATATTGCAGTTAATCATTCATAAAATACATTTGGATATAGAATTTTTCTGAATTGGACTGGATTCTATCAAATTCAGTAACCTTTTGTTGCAGATATTTATTTTGAATGTCTAGTATTAGACAATGTTCTTAAGTATTCTCTGCCAGAATATTCAGGAAAAATAGAATGATAGTATAGGACAATAAAGGTGAAGTTTTGTAAGTAAAACATTGTATATTTTTTAAAGAATGTGAAAGAAATACAGGAGCTTTATTTTAAGATAAGAATATACATTATAGAACATAAGTTAAATTTTAGTTCTTCGGTCTTCCTACCTGTTAAACTTCAGTTAATGTTAATGAAAAGTTTCCTGGGTAAAGGCAGACATTCAACAGGATTTGGGCCATCATGTAATATTTGGTGAGCAGGTTCTAAATTTCATTTTTACACTGTTTTCGCCTAATCAAGTTTTTAAAAAATCTGTTTTCTGACTGAAAGCCTTTCTGGCTGTCAGTGTCCTACTCCTGCTACAACATTAAATGGGAGCAGAAAGTGGAAGCTATTGCTTGCTTTTTTGTGAATATCTTTTACTTTTGTGTCGTCTTTGTAATTTATATCTTTTTTATGCCGAGGGCTAGTGTGACAAGGTCAAGTGGTATTAAGTTTTCAGTAATGTCCTTTGTCTTTCTGGTTTTAATTTTCTTAGAAAAAGAATTAACAAAGAATGTCAGTAAAAGGAAGGCGATAGATTGACAAGAAAGATTTAAATCGCATAATAATCCCAGCAGAAAAAGGCAGAGCAGGAGTCAAATAGAATTGTCAGTTCATCACAGCATAGCGCTACAACTACCCACATAATCAACACAGCATAAAAAAAATAGTGCATCATTTTGTCTAGGGAACTGAACTCTTAAAATCAGCGTTCACCCAGTCCAACTTTTGTTGATTCTGAGGTACCCGAGCCTGTGTCATGGATTTTCAAGATGCAATATACACTGTTATGAGAAATAAAAGTAGATGCACTATTTGTGTGTCAGTGGAAAAACTACCTTTGAAGAGATTTTTAAATGATATTGTTATTTCATATTAAACCATATTAAACCAATTGTTTCTAAGACTGGAAAAAATCTGAAACATTATAATCTAGTTAAACCATATTAAACCAATTGTTTCTAAGACTGAAAAAAATATGAAACATCATAATCTAGTTGAAAAAATATGGGCAGAGGATAAATTGGAGTAAGTGCAGATCTTATTGTAAAATGTGACTCAAAAAGAAAAGGCATAGTGAGACACAACTAATATGAATTTTACTACTCTAGAGCTGGTTTTTGACTTTGAAACTATATTTTTACATGTAAGCCTCCCTCCCTGTGACTTGACATGGGATGTGAAAATCAGGTTGAGCTCTTTGTGGCTCACATGCACACATCTTCATCAGTAATAAGGATTCTGCAATCAAAACTTGGTTCACAATTCTATTGATGATACATGAACCAGAAAAAAATCCATCTTTCTCTTAGCAGTAATGACTGCAGGAATAACAGTGTGTTTAAAAAGTCATAAAACATATATTTTGGCAATATATGAGCAGCTTTGACTAGCAGGTTGTGAGTCTATAAGTAGATATAATTTTTGCACAAAAAAAGATTTTTGACCATAGCAGACTCTAATTGATAGGTTCATTTACTTTCCTCCACACAGTACATTCCTTTCGATTGTAAAAACTAATAGTTGCCAACAGTCACAGTGCCATCTGTGATATTTAGGTCTTGTCCATACAAAAACTTAAACCAGGTTAATTAAATGTATGGTTTTTAACTGATTTACCTAAACTAGTGCAAGTTTGTGCATAGACCCTCTAATTTTGTTTTAAGAGTGGCATATTGCAGTTTAGCTTGATCCCTTCTTTTTTTTTTTTTTTTTCAGGTTTAAGATAAAGCAAAATATAAACTACTCTTAAAATGAAAGAATAGCATTTGCAAACAAATTAGCAATGGTTTAACTAAATCCAGTTAAAAACACACTTTTCATTAAACCAGTGCAAATTTATGTGTAGACAAAGTCTTAGAATAACAGTGCATAGCACAACTGTGGATAAATTTTGATTTTTTTTTAATAGCAATAACTGAAAATTTTCTTTAATTCAGGAAAACTTACTATGTGTTGAGCATGCCCATGCCACACATACTCTCCACATTAGATTTCCTATTTTGGGGACCCCGTATTTTGCCATTTCAGTCTCCAGGGAGAATTCTGTTCTGACTCGTGTATGAAGAGTAATTTTATATCAGTCCTTGTACTTGGCATATCTCTGATAGAGTTTTCTGAGGTAGTGAGATACAGGAGGCTCTACAGAGCTAGTTGACCTCAATGCAACAGCTGATATATGAAAGCATATGCAAGCCTACACGGATATTACTGCTGTGTACCTTTTAAGGTCTAGGAAGCAATTTGAGTGAGTAGAGAAGGGAGATGGAAACAAATAGTGTAAGAGAGGAGAAAACTGAGGAAAAAAGAGGAAAAAACAGATTTTCTTATTTCTCCAGATTCCTGGCCCCTTGTTAGTCCCATACTGGTGGTGCTATCTCAAGCAAAGTCATGGTAGTTGAGTCATTGAATGTAGCAGAAGTGTTCACATAATCAGAACTACATAAAAAAAAGAATAAAATCTATGAAGCAAAAAGAAAAAAAGAAAAAATCCTAAAGAGAAAATTGTTAGACTAAGCTGAGCTGGTCTAAAGTACTGTGCTGCAACGCCATGCCATGCAGAAGATTAAAATACTATAAAGCACTATAAGCTTAAAAGGAAAACTGCAGCAATTAGTTGTAGCACCTTGGATAGCTAAATGAATAGTTTGTAGGGCTGTCAAGTGATTATAAAAATTAATCACGATTAAACGTGCAATTAATCGTGCTGTTAAACAATAATAGAATACCATTTATTTAAATATTTTGAGTATTTTCTCCATTTTCAAATATATTGATTTCAATTACAACACAGAATACAAAGTGTACAGTGCCCACTTTATGTTTGATTGTAACTATTTGCACTGTAAAAAAAAAATAGTATTTTTCAGTTCCCCCATTGCAAGTTCTGCTGTGCAATCTCTTTATCATGAAAGTTGAATTTACAAATGTAGAATTATGTAATATATATATATATATATATATATTCAAAAACAAAACAATGTAAAACTTCAGAGCTTACAAGTCCAATCAGTCCTACTTCTTGTTCAGCCAATCATGCAGACAAGCAAGTTTGTTTACATTTGCAAGAGATAATGCTGCTTGCTTCTTATTTACAATGTCACCTGAAAGTGACCAACAGGTGTTCATGTGGAACTGTGGCACAAGATATTTACGTTCCAAATGCCCTAAAGATTCATATGTCCCTTCATGCTTCAACCACCATTCCAGAGGACATGGATCCATGCTGATGACTGGTTTTGCTCAATAACAATCCAAAGTAGAGTGGACCAGTGCATGTTCATTTTCATCATCTGCGTCAGATGCCAACAGCAGAAGGCTGATTTTCTTTTTTGGTGGTTCGGTTTCTGTAGTTTCCACATTGGAGTGTTGCTCTTTTAAGACTTCTGAAAGCATGTGCCATTACCAGTCCCTCTCAGATTTTGGAGGGTACTTCAGATTCTTAAACCTTGGATTTAGTGCTGTAACTATCTTTAGAAATCTCAGAGTGAAAGTCTTCTTAAAACAAATAACATGTGCTGGGTCATCATCTGAGACTGATATAACATGAAATATATGGCAGAATGCAGGTAAAAGAGCAGGAGACATACAGTTCTCTCCCAAGGAGTTCATTCACAAATTGAATTAATGCTTTTTTTTTTTTCTTTAATGAGTGTCATTAGCATGGAAGCATGTCCTCTACATTGGTGGCTGAAGCATGAAGGGGCATACGAATGTTTATCATATCTGGCATGTAAATACCTTGCAATGCTGGCTACAAAAGTTCCGTGCAAAGGCCTGTTCTCACTTTCAGGAGACATTATAAATAATAAGCAGGCAGCATTATGTCCCGTAAATGTAAACAAACTTGTTTGTCTTAGTGATTGGCTGAACAAGAAGTAGGACTGATTGGACTTGAAGGCTCTAAAGTTTTACATTGGTTTTTTTTGAGTGCAGTTATGTAACCAAAAAAATTTACATTTGTAACTTGCAGTTTCACGATAGAGATTGCACTACAGTACTTGTATGAGGTGAATTAAAAAATACCATTTCTTTTGTTTCATTTTTAGAGTGCAACTATTTGTAATAAAAATAATAATATAAAGTGAGCACTGTGCATTTTGAATTCTGTGTTGTAATTGATATCAATATATTTGAAAATATAGAAAAAAAATCCAAAATATTTAATACATTTCACTTTATATTCTATTGCTTAACAGTGTGATTAAAACTGCAATTAATTGCAATTAGCTTTTTAAATCACAATTCATTTTTTTGAGTTAATCGCATGAGTTAACTGTGATTAGTGAACAGCCCTAATAGTAAAATTTTATTTATATATATCCTTGACATCGTATTTCAAAACTTATTTCAGCAATATTTGTCCCTACGTCTGACTCAATGAGAAGTGCTGCTTTTTTATTTACATAACTTTCTCTGTTTTGTTTTTAGTTTGACTCAGCTTGCACCCCTATTTTCATGTGTATCTTTGGAAAAGCTTAATATCAGCAACAACTGCTTGTCAGGTGAGATTGTAAAATGAATTAAACAATATATTTTTGTAAAAATTACCTTTAGGCTTTTTTTAGGAATACAGGCAACCAGCATATTATAAACGTCAATTGTTTATTAAAATATATAGAATGGGGTCTTAAAATGACAGGAGCTATTCTATTCTATGACCACCTTCGTAGAATCATAGAATATTAGGGTTGGAAGAGACCTCAGGAGGTCATCTAGTACAATCCCCTGCTCAAAGCAGGACCAGCACCAACTAAATCATCCCAGCCAAGGTTTTGTCAAGCCAGGCCTTAAAAACCTTTAAGGATGGAGATTCCACCACCTTCCTAGGCAACCCATTCCAGTGCTTCACCATCCTCCTAGTGAAATAGTGTTTCCTAATAGCCCTCTCCCCCCAATCATTTTCCTTCCCCTCCGCTGGACTTTTTCCAATTTGTCCACATCCCTTCTACAATGGGGAGGGGGGACCAAAACTGGACGCAATACTCCAGGTGTGGCCTTACTAGTGCCAAATAGAGGGGAATAATTACTTTCCTCAATCTGCTGGCAGTGCTCCTACTAATACTGCCCAATATGCCATTGGCCGTCTTGGCAACAAGGGCACACTGCTGACTCATATCCATCTTCTCTTCCACTGTAATCCCCAGGTCCTTTTCTGCAGAACTGCTGCTTAGCCAGTCAGTCCCCAGCCTGTAGCAGTTCATTAGTGTAGTATCTGAGCACCTTCCAGTTGTGTATTAAGTGATGTCGCTAACATCTGTCACATGTGGTTTGTTCTCTCTCTCATCCTTTCTCCAGGGGAAGAATTGTGTTTCTTTCTTTTTTTTTTTTTAATGTACATACTGCTATGTGCTTATGTTGAAGAAGGGTTGAAGAAGTGCATCTTGCATTTGGATTAGAAGGTGGTGAAGTTTGAGAGTTCATTTTGCCATCTCAGATGGGGCCCCCCGAGATAGCTCTTTCTTCCACACAGAAGAGTATTACTCTTATGATAGGAAGATTCATTATTCTTCAGGAGCATTTGTTGGTCAGACTTCATTCAAAAGCTTCTAATGATCTTTGAGATATGCTGGGCCTAGGCTGTTGAGCACTTCAAAGATAAGGACCATTATTCTATGGGAAGCCAGTGTAGGCAGCAGAGGACATGTTTGACATGCACACAGTAGCCTATGTTGCTAAGGAGATGCTTGTGTGCTGTACTAGTTGTAGTTTCCCAAGGGTTGAGTGCTTGCACTGCTGTAGTCCAGATGAGAGGCGAGGAAGGCTTATGTAACTGAAGCCAGCAGCATGGAATGGAGTTTCCTATCCAACTAGAGTTGTTAGAAGGTGTTTTTATTCATGTATGCTGCTATGTGAGAATTTAGAATCGGAGTGAGGAATCTGGGAGCACTGCTCACCTACAGACTGACTTCACCAACTGAGGGTGTGTACCTTCAACCAAAGGAGATTGAACTATGTCTGCAGATTCCTCAAACTGCTTTCCTCTCTCTATCAGCATATCCTCTGTAAAGTTCTTTTTCAACCAGTTGATCTTAATCCATGAGATGATCTCATCCAAGCACTGGGGCATCTTAGTGGTAGGTCATATATGGTGAAAAATAGGTAAAGCTGTGTGCCACCTGCATGCTGCTTGGCTAAAGAACAAAAAACCTAGACATGAATTACTGCTATATTCCAAACACTGAAGAGGTATCTTGTAGCTTTTATTCCACAGACTCAAGCTGGAATTGTATACCATCAGCTCTATTTGTAGTAGTCAGTGTTAGTTGTGCATTTCCAGCTATAATGCAAAGGATCATAATTTAATGTCAATGCTCTTTAGATGCAGGAAATCTGGAAAGAAGAGTACATCATCATTCTATGTTTTGGGATGTTCAGATGCCTTGTTGTCCTCACCTGTATTTCTAAATGTAATAGCATAATGTTTGATCAAATACCTATTTATCTAGATATTTCAGGTATTTCCAAACATATTCAGGTAAACAGGTGACTACTTTATAAGACAACAGAAATGTTTGTACACTTTTGCTGAATTTTATGATTTCTGTTAAATTGAATTTTACTTGAATATACTCTATACTAGAGCTGGTTGAAATTTGAGAAAGCCTTTTCACAAAAAAGTTTGGACAATTGTCATTTTGTTTCTAACAGGATCCACAATAATGGAGAGTTTGTTAATGATACTACTTTACTATAATTGTTTGCTTTTACACATGTCTGCACCTTAATTATTCAGTATTATATTTACTTTTTCTTCCCTAATGTAATATAGACCTTGAGAGTGTCATCATATGGTTTAGTGGATGTGAAAAACTAAATGAGTTGTCACTCAATGGAAATCCAGTTCTCCAAGAAAAAAATTGGAGGTAAGATAAACAATTAATTAATCCTTACAATATATCCATTGCTCAACAAAATCTAAATCAACCAAAGTTCACACATAGCCAGATAGTAAATAAATCTTAATATTTAAGTTAGCTAAATAGTAATTTTATAAAAATCTGGAGGTTGCAATCAATACATTTATTATTCATTTTATTATTCAGAATATTATATCTGATCATTTTTGAAATCTAAATATTATAAATACCTCCACCCAACAAATGAAATTATCCCTCAGCTCTCCTGCACACACTGGAAGTGCAGGGTTAGTATACATTTCTGCATCTAGGCTTGTGGCAACATCAGCAAATGTTGATATTTTTATAGGTGATCTGATTTTTTTTTTTCTTGGTGTAAATGCTGGTATTTTTTTAAGTTAGATATTGTTGTGAAATAATATCCAGAGAGTCATCATCCTTCTAGGGATTCTAATTTTAGGCAAAGATTAAGGCTTGAGCTTATATGATCAGGGAAAACTTATAGTGGTAAATATTAATCTTTCTCTACATTTCCTGAATGTAACAAAGACTTGGGTAAGTAGCTGGCAGTGAGATTAGTTATGAAGAGCTGTGCAGGGCTTGCCAGCTGTGGGAGATATTCATTTCCCCTTTTTGTTTAGAGGGATGCATTTTGCATCACTCACTAACCTCAGATTTGGGGCTGTCTTCCACCTTATGACTATGATGGTTAATTGTCTGGGCAGCCTGCCTGTGGGTAGGTGTTCACTGCAAAAGCAAACACTTTGTTCTTAACTCAGGTTAAAATATCAGTGAAGATACAGCACACAGTTTTTAATTTGGGTTAGCAGCTTGAATTCAACCAGCTTTAATACAAGTTGCTAACCCAAGTTGCCATGTCTTTGATGCAGTTTTAACTTGAGTTAGCTAATGTGAGTGAGCTAACTTGAATGAAGAACACACCTTTTTTTGCACTGTAGACATACCCACTGTTGCGGAGAACATGCCTACTGCAGGCCTCAATAATGATAAAAGTATGAATCAATAAAACCCTAGAAAATACTGCCAGATGGCAAGCTGAGACTACCTTCTACTTTTCAAACAGTTCTGCTGTTACCATTCCCTCATCCTATTTACCTGCTTCATCTATGTGTTGTTTCTGGTTGTGAGCTTAGCTTCTGAGCTCTCTAGGACAGGGACTGCCTTCCTGTTCCATGTTTGTATGGCACATAGCACAATGGGGTTATGATCCTGGCTGGGGCTCAGAGCCTGACTGACATGCCTGGACAACCAACCCCACACCTATAGTAACATGCACATAGCTAAGACCATTCAGACATGTGTACCCAGGCCACACTAGTAGACCCAGGCCCCACTAGTAGTGTTTTGGGGAAGGTAAGGGAGTTGACTTCAAGCAGCAAAAGAAGGCCCAGCCCCTTCGCTTGTCCTTGAGAGTAGGGCGAAAAAAACACTCTGTTTTGCTTCTCGGCAAGAGGAATGCAGCTGATCAGAAGTACCCAGCTTTATGGGGTGCTGCCCACCAAAATCTCTGCTATCAGCAACAGACAGAAAGAGAAGCCAGTTCCCTAACATAAGTAATGGCCCCCCACAAACTGGAATGAGCAGATAGAGAGAAAAGTCAGCATGCCCTATTCTGTAGAGAGGGAACTCCCAGATTACCTTGTCCAGTGGAAGACTGACTGTCAGCATCAGTCACTAGGCTTCTTGTGCACCAGGAGTCAAGGGAAGGCCAGGGTTTCAGACCCTGCTTCCCTGCCAGCCTAGCTTGTAGTGAGATTTCACAACTATGAGTACAGTGGTACTGCATGTAGGTGGTTAGGAAAGAGGAGAGTTTAGACCCTGGTCTGTGTGTGCACAGAAAGGTGGAGGTGCGTAGACGTGAAGGAGCATGTCAGTATCACCATGTACCAAAATGCTGGGCAGGCCAGAAAAATTATCATCTGTAAATTTACTTGCTTCAGTAAGCCTTTCAACACCAGAAATATGCCAACCACCCTAAAATTATTTAAAAATCTCATCTTGCGCTTGTCAAGTTATAAATGGACACTTACACCATAGTAAATGTATGTGAAAGGCAGTATTGTGGTGTTTGGGGAGTGTTTTTTGGAGGGAAGATTTGTTTCCCTGACACTTAGTATGAGTGTAAGGTGCTGAGTTAAAGTTGGATCCTGCCTGATCCTGCCAATTTTTGGACTCAAGCACCTTGCCCTCCCTTTCCTTTCCTTCCCTTCCAACTCTGAATTCCGCTGCTTAAAAGGAGAACAGTTTTCACCACCACAGTTAAATTTGGGGCTGGGAGGAACCCTGGCTCATCCCAATACAAAAATTTGAGCCTGGATGCTGGATTCTGCAGTCCTTTTGTGTTCAGAGATTTATAACTTGGATGGGGGTGAGAGGGAATGAGTGTGGATAAAAAGAATTGGAAAAAGTTCATGACTTCAGCGTTGGTTTTATGGAGACATTCTGTTTCCTTCTGATTTCTTTCCTTCGCAGTGAAGGACTCTGAAGAGTCATTGAAGGTATAAGTGAGCAAGTAGCTGTCTCTCTTCACTTGTAAAATTGTTGACACAAAGCATGCTTTCCCTACCCACAACTCTTTGGTCTTAGATACACTCCTGCAAACAAACTAGTATGACACTTCTAAATGAATGAAGTAGGAACAGTAGAGGGTATACTGTGAAAGAGAACTGTGATGTACATACATACATCTCTTTACAATAGCCACTGATGGGGGGGAACTGCATAAAAATGGGCTGAATTCTGCACTGTTTATTTGAGGAAAATTCTTATTGATATCAATGGAAACTTTGCTCAAGCAAGGACCCCAAAATGTAGCCCAACATTTCTGGATTTTTAGTAAAATGCTGTATATTTTCATAAGTTTGCCAGAGTGTGGCAGTGGTTACTTCAAACTTATTCTCCCTTCTAATTAGCATTTTTTCCCAACTCCAAATAAAATTAAAGAACATGTCTTAAAATGTTTTATAGCTTTATAAAGTTAAACACACAAATTAAGATGTTTTAGTAGAGTACTTACTGCTTCATAAAAAGAGTGAGCATTGGCCTGTTCTGGCACAGATGTTTGTCACTCAGATATTTCACAGCATACCTATCATTTCATCTCTGTTCTCTTTCTGAAATGGTGTACAAATTTAAATTGTCAGGTTTACTAGGTTCCATCTCTTTGAGTTACTGCAATCCCTGTCATAATCTCAATAGAACACTTTTATGATATTTCCAGTGTGTGATTGCTGTGAAATGCTTCTTAAAAAGTAGTTTTCATTTGACTAAACATTGAGAAAACAATATTTGATTATGGATTTTTCTATGCAATGGTATATAGGACATAAGAACGCCGTACCTGGTCAGACCAAAGGTCCATCTAGCCCAGTATCCTGTCTACCGACAGTGGCCAATGCCAGGTGCCCCAGAGGGAGTGGATCTAACAGGCAATGATCAAGTGATCTCTCTCCTGCCATTCATCTCCAGCCTCTGACAAACAGAGGCTAGGGACACCATTCCTTACCCATCCTGGCTAATAGCCATTCATGGACTTAATCACCATGAATTATCCAGTTCTCTTTTAAACGCTGTTATAGTCCTAGCCTTCACAACCTCCTCAGGTAAGGAGTTCCACAAGTTGACTGTGTGCTGCGTGAAGAGGAACTTCCTTGTATTTGTTTTAAACCTGCTGCCTATTAATTTCACTTGGTGACCCCTAGTTCTTGTATTATAGGAATAAGTAAATAACTTTTCCTTATCCACTTTCTCCACATCACTCATGATGTTATATACCTCTATCATATCCCCCCTTAGTCTCCTCTTTTCCAAGCTTACGAGTCCTAGCCTCTTCAATCTCTCCTCCTAGTTCTTCAGTTGTGGCTGAGATGTTCTTAGTATAACAGTGTGGGGGAGAGAAGCGGACAAAGTATTAAATCTCAGGCTTCAGAAACTGAGCTAGTCTCAGGTGTAAAGCAGAGCAGCTTCAGGGACACTGAGGGCCATCCCAGCAGCTGAGGAATACGGGCAACCAACTGTGCACATTTTCCCTGCCCACATCCCCTAGACTGTGGGAGGGTTGTCAGGAAGCCTCTATAACAACTTTGTACCACCCAAGGATTATTCTATAGTTGGGAAATCTTTAAGGGGCTGGATCTGCCATCTTTCTGGCTGCTTTGTGGGATATGAAGCAGCCAGAGTGGGCACCAGGATCTGGCCCTATAATGTGGGGTGATCTTTGCTTTCACTATATGCTTGATGCCTTTAATGGACTTCTTTGCCCAGGAGTTGTATCTCACTCCTTCGTATGGGATTTTAAAACTGGCTGAAAACCCATTCCATAAATAAGCTGCATATTTTTTCTTGGGGTAGTCCAATAATATTCCATAAAACCTGTATTTTAATTTGGAAAAGGAGCTTTCTCAAGGTTACTGCCTCCCCCTGTAGCATCTCCTGAAGCAGTGAGTCCTTGTTGATCCCTTTTCCTACCACCTTCTACCCCCATAACAGGAGAGGGCACTGTGCTGACCTTCCCCCCCCCACCCCCGCCCATCACCTACAGTGGTGTTTGTTTTTGCTCCCAATGCATGTACATTTTCCATAGTTAAATGTAAAGCACATCTTCGTTTTAAATCCGTGTTTTGAAAGTGAATGTCTATGAATGCCAGCTAGGTGGGGTGATAAGAAGTCATACACTCCAGCCAAAGTTCCTGGTCTATTGTAACCCAGGGTATTTGTTTCCTTTGCCATCCTCTGTCTATATTCTCTGTCATGCTTTAACCGTGCTACCTCACAAATGATGTAGCATAAGCCTTTGCCATTAAGTCCTCGTACTTGAACAAGGAAATACAACTCTCTCGCAAATTACGCTCACATAACTGCAAAAGATTGCTCTTAAAATTTTGAGGCACTTTAAGTCTGCGGGGTTTATTCTCATCTTTTTTTGTTCTTTTTGCCCCCTTTCTCTGACTGTTGTTCCCTAAAGAGCCAAGTAAATAAATCAACAAAATCCCCTTTCCAAATCTTTTCCTTAACCTTTTTAGACAGATGATTCCTGAGCAGCCAGTCTGATCCTGCATCAGATCCAGAGTTCTTTCATTTAACTTTCTGGCCTGGTACCTTCAAGAGAAAGATGGCAGGCCTGGAATCCAACTTTTGTCTTCTACATGATAGGGCAGAATAAACTATTGAGTCAATAAGCTGTCCCTATTACTCAACTTTTTAAGTGAGCCGTTTAGTTGATTCAGAGAAGCTTTAGATTGACCAGAGTAATCTAAACTGTTCTTTCCAAATAAGGGCATCTAGTATTTATTTGGGAAAGTATTACTTATATAGAATAGCTCTAGGGATAGAAAAGAGATATTAAGCCCATTAAAAATGTCAGTATTCTGGGTTGAGATAACAAGGGAACTTTCAGATAAGATATGAGTAATGTAGTTGATTATGATTTTGACTAGGAACATTTAAAAAAAAAAAAAAAGCTTAGCAATTGGATCCTGGCCTGGCTTGTATTGTTTATCAAAAGTGATATCACAAGGCAGTGGAATATGTAGCAGTGTTTGAGGGTTTATTTTTTAAAATTATTTTAAAAATCTATTATTGTCATTGATAAGCTCTTCTTGGAACCATAGATTGAAATATTTCTTAACTTCTTTTCTTGTTTTCCTGGTCTCTGGGACCAATCTTTCCAATCCACAGAAATATGCTGCTAGTAATGTTCTTGTGTTTTCCTACTTTTGCTGCCCACGAGCCATAGTCCCTCAAGTGCAGTACCACGTGACTGTATATAGTAACCTTCAGTATGATCATTTCAGTATCTGAGTAAACATTTTCTTTGACATTCATTAACATTCATTTCTGTAATCATTTTTTTGTACTTTTCTCAGTTCCTTGCATAACTTCAAGCCAGTTAAACACACAACTTTATGCTTCAGTATTACAGTATTACCACAAGCTTCCCCAATGCAGTGACTTGCCATTTTTTTACTTTAATGGTGTGAGAAATTCAGGGTTTTTTTTGTTTTGTTTTGTTTTTGTTTTTTGCATGTGGTATATAAAGAGAGAAAAATATATATGCATATTTTCTCCAGTAGGAGATCTTTTAGCAAACTTCAGATTAGTATTCAAGTGGAAAAACATGTGTGCACGTTTTTGGAATTTGAAGCTTTCAAACAGTAGCAGAAGTAGCTGTAAATACATGTTTATATTATTTAATGCATAGATGTATTTACACTACTGTTAATTAATGCAAGTACTATTTAATATTCTTCAACATATGACATTTTAGTAAAGCTCACATTTACGTTTCCACTGTTTTTAATTTCTGATGTCTCATAGAACTAATTTCTTCCTCAGACATTACTCAGGAAAAATAAATTACTTCTGAATTCCTATTAACGTTAAGAACTGATACCTCAGGTTCTTCTCTTAGATCATTTGACCCAATAGAGCTTTTATGATTGGACAAGAGATTCATTTATCTAAAGGATTTAAAGGCTGGGATAGTATAAAATATGGATTTGTTGAATACAGCATTAACTATAACTTCAGGCAATATGTTCCAATGAACTTTACGTAACCCCTTGATACCAACAAAGGAATTAGTTGTAAAATTTTCCAATCGGTTTCCTACTTTCATGTCCAGCCAGCGATAACACCGACAAAACTGAAGTACTAAGAAATTGCTTTTTAAAAATTAAACCCTGGGATCAGTCTGAGCGCTCCTAGGGGAATGTGTTTCACTGCAGTAATGATTAATAGAGCCTCTTAAGTGACAGAATATTCACCAGGAAGTTTTCACTAAATGAAATATTGACTCAGCCCTTCACCAGGAGAAACCCAGCTGGAAAAACTAGTGTTGAGATCCCATAGCTCGAAGATACACTACTTCTAGCATTAATCAACTTGATATGGCACTTTTTAAATGTATCATTATTCAACATTGGCTCTTCACTACAACCTCAAGGCCAGTGTATCTAAAATGATCCTTTTATTTCAAGTATATTTTAGACAGTATTATATTTGCCATAAAAAGGAGGGCGGGGGGGGGGGGAATCTTTTATCTGCATCAAATAGCACTGCTGTTGTAAAGACTTTTGCCAATCTATGTTTTGGATAATGTAACTCAGCCATAGAAATTTGCTCGGATTTGAAACTTGGCATATATGATCTCAGCTAAGTAACATTCTTTTCTTTAAATATGGGGGTGGTCAAGGAATCCTTTGGTTCTGAAGGATTATGTAATGTAGTTTTAACTGATGGCAAAGGTGCCTATAGTGCAGAATAGGCTTTCTTTAATGTGTGTTATTTAAATCTAAATAAAGGAAAAGCTAATTCAGACTTATTTAAAATTCTCTGCATTAAGATATACTACTTTGCCAATTTAAGCTATTTTTTGCCGTTTGATAACTTGAAAAAAATTTGAATTGAAAATAAGGAATATCGGACACAATACATATTGTATTGTCCTAAATAAATATTTAAAATACCATGAGGTTTAATTGGTGAATTAGACACACATAAAAAGTGTTCTTAACATCTGTGTGCCAGATTATCCCTTGCATGTGAAAGGGCTGCCCAGGAAATTCATTAGCCCTCCCCCCTCTGATTTCACTGGTACAACCTCCTTTCTTATAGGATGGACTTTATGCTATGAGAGGCATTATTAATCCCATAGTCTATTAAGTCAGATGTTACACATTTCTGAATATTTTTTAAAATACATCTTTTAGAAAACTAAAAATGAATTCCAATAGCTATCTAAGGTGTTTTTTTTTTAAAGGGGATGAATTAACCCAGTCCTGTTCTATTGAAGTCAGTGGGAGTTCCATTTAGGTATATATAGAAGCAGGGACCTATCCTAGTGACTAGGATTGGAGCAGGAGCCATCCCTTAATTCTCATAAAAATGTGTGATTAACAGCACTAGAATTTGCAAGTTCCGTGCTATTTTCCTCTCATTCATAACTTGCAACACCCCTGCTGTTCCACATGGACTTTCCTGAGACTGTGAGTCAGGTTGAATTGTCTTGTTTTTGTTCTGTATACAAATGGAGAGAGAGATGAGATTGCAATGCCATTTTCGTTCGCGGTCTATGCAGTATTTGAATTTGTCTCCAAAAGTATCAGGTCAGCCAGTGCTGCTTTATTTTATTGTTCGTTACTCCATCATGATTTAGTTTTCTGTATTGCCTTCTAATCAGTTGCCTATGTTTAAAACAAACCACAAAAATATTTCAGGTACTCATGGAGTTATTAATGGTAATGGATGACATCTTGGCCCTTTTGAATCAGAAATTTTTGTCACTGACTTCAGTGTGGCCAGGATTTCACCCAGTGTCTATATACCTAAAAAGTATTAAGAATTGCTGCTAATAAATGATTTCTTATGTTAATTTTGTGGTTTCCATAAGAGTAAATATTGGTAGTAATAAACAGTAAATAAATATCAAATAAGGTATAGTAATTTTATGTAAACATTTTCATGTATACCAAAATGTTTAGTAAAATAACATACTTAAAGGTCAATCTCTTTATGTAGTTGTGATGGGTATTTCTAGACTCTGGATTCTAAAATGCAAGTTTTTCCTTAATGCTAATGATGGATTGTTTTCTCCTCTTTTAAAAGGTGTTCCCTACTTAAAATACTTCCTAGTTTGCAATTTCTTAATGGTGAAAACCTAAATTCTCCTGCAAAACTCTCAACTGAAAGAATTGAAGAGTCAAAACCAGGAAGCTTTTTGAAATTTTGTCAAGCCCAGATTGAAGAAATTAACTTAATAAAAAAGAAGACCATTGAACCAGGGTAGATATCTGAAATCTTTTTATGCAAATATAATTATTTTCAAAAGCATGCTTTTTAAAATGTTAAGTCTTTAGGATACTTCCTCATTGTTTTCCTGTATTTTACTTAAAATTTTGTCTGGGAATATAAATTACGTTAAGAATGAGAGTATATATTAGTAATTTTAAACAGAAAGAGCATTACAATGATGTTATAATTATCCTCAAAATAAGCTTACAAAGCCAGGTCAGAGTTAAGGTTAAATTTAAGAGATCCAAACATGTCAAGGCCTTCAAACAAGTTTAAGTCTATCCTCTAAGGGCCGATTCAATCAATACATTTTAGTATTTGTGGCCCAAGATTAGAATAAATTGATTTTTGTTAAAGGCACATTGAGGTTTTTTTCCATATTAGTTTTTCTTGGGTGTGTTGATAATACTACAAATGATTGGAGGTACATAGGTAAAAGCTCAAAGTTTTTATAAGGAAAGACTGTGGTCTTCAAAGTCTCTGATACTTCCAGACTTGATGCTTGAGCAGCAGTCCTGTGGTAAATTTTTCTTAAATAAACGTATGGGATTGAGATTGTCTTGCAAGGAGATAATGTAGAAGTATGGAGAAAACATCTTCCCCAGAATAACTTTTAAAAAGATAACATAAAGCAGGTAATACTGAGGCAGGTAACAAATTAATTGGTCTTGGGCCAACCAAAAGTTTCCTGTTTGATCATTATTAATTTAGTTCTGATACATACTCCAAGAAATGGATATATCAATTCAAATAATTCACTTGTCTAGCACTGAAATGTCAAGTCCTTTTAGAAACCAAGAAGCTGGTCACTCTGTGTGCGTGTGGGTGTATACGCTTGCATAAATAAAATGTACAGTATTTGTTAACAGACATCCTCCTACTATATATGTTGCATAAACAGCTTTTTTTCTTTTTTTCAAATTTGTTACAAGTTTATTTTTGCACAGGTTTTTCTATGTTTGCTTTATTTTGATAAGGGATCTTATTGGAGCTTTTGTTGTGCTGATTAATCTCTGGAATCACTCAGTGTTTTCATTCTGGGGCAACATCTACATTTCCAGGATGAGACCTTCATGCATTGTCTGTAGTGATTGTCTTATTCCTTACTAGGGGTTACAGATTTTGTTAACATAAAATATTTGATATGAATTCTGAACTGCATATTATTACAATAAGGTATCTTAAAATATCCCATACAAAATATCTATTTGTTTTTTAGCTATTTATCGGAAACACACTTTTGTGTATATTTCATAAAATTATACAGAAATCCATGATCTGTGTTTCTCATTCCATTCATGAGTTCTTTGGTATCTTGCATAGGGATAGACTCTTCAGTTCAGGAAAGTACTCAAGCCTATGCTTAACTGTAAGTGGGTGAATATTTCCACTAAAGTTAATGAGCCTACCCATATACTTGAAGTTAAGTGCTTGCTTAAGTGCTTTGCTGAAACAGGCCCAGATAAATCAGGAAACTATAAATCTTTCCAAGCCTTTCTGTGACATATTAGCACCTTTACATTAAGGACTGTAATAACTTCTTAAACCAGAAAATAACTCTTCTTAATGTTAGGTAGTCTCTGAAGGGCTTTAGATATCTACCATTTAATGGTTCACAAGGTCTAGTATTAAAGGTTCTTCACTCAAAACAAAACATTTTACCCATGTTTGTTACATGTATTCTCTCATATCATGAGGTGTATCTGAGTTGTCTTGCTATATTTACAGCTTATTATTCTAGTTTCCTACATGAGTAATTCTGTCATGCTAACTCTTCTTACATTGTGTGTTGAAGACTTGGGTGTGTTATTTTGCAGAGATATTCTCACTACTTCTTCAAGTGCTTGCTCATGTCGATTCCAATTAGGTATGTGTGCACTGAGTGCATAGTAGCCAGAAGGTTTTTTTCCTAACAGTACTCCTGAGGTTGGCTCAGGTGCCCCCTGGAGTCACGCCTCTATGATGCGATATATAGGGCTCTGCCGACCCGCTCCCACTTCAGTTCCTTCTTTCCACCTGTGACAGTTAGCCAGAACACTTGTTCTCTCTTGCTTCGGTAAGCTTTCTCCCTAGTAGTCTTCAGACTATTTTTTCTGTAAATAGTTAGAACAGTAGTTAGTAGTTGTAGTTAGTTTAGTCATTATATAGTTAGAATTCCAGTAAGGAATTGTTCTGGTGGTACTCCCCATTCCACTCATCCACAAGGTGCTACTCAAGGTTTGGAGGGACAAAGCCTCGGTAATATTGATAGCTCCATGTCAGCACTGGTACACATCTCTTCTGAAACTGTCAGTGGAAACTCCGATCACTCTACCGCTTCTCCTGGACCTGATATCTCAGGACCACGGCCGTCTTCAGCACCCCAACCGTGAATCTCTCCACTTCATGGCTTGGAAGCTCCAGGGCTAAACCTGATGGAGCTTGCTTGCTCTGATCCAGTTAGGGAAGTCCTCCTTGGCAGTAGGAAACCGTCTACTAAGGCTACCTATCTAGCCAAATGGAAGAGATTCACAATTTGGTCATCGCAGAAATACACATCTTCTGCGCATTCGACAGTACCTTTTATCTTGGAATTCTGCACCTGAAACTGTAAGCGCTTTCTGTGTCATCAATAAAAGTCCACTTGGCCACCATTTCCGCCTCTCACCCAGGTGTGGTGGGCCAGTCAGTCTTCGCCAACCCAATAGTTGGATGCTTCCTTAAAGGACTTGAGAGGCTATACCCTCAAGTACAACAACTGATCCCGGCCTGGTTCTTTCCAGAGTATCGGGCCCCTCTTTGAGCCACTAGCGAGATTTTCTTTGCTTTGTCTCATGAAAGGGAACATTTCTGGTAGCAATAACATTTGCCAGGAGCGTATCCAAGATTAAGGCCTTAACATCTGAACCTCCTTACACAATCTTCTATAAGGACAAGGTTCAGCTTCGGCCACACCCAGCCTTCCTACCGAAGGTCGTCTCCCAGTTTCACTTTAATCAGGACATTTTTCTTACAATCTTTTATCCCAAGCCACATGCAAACAGCCAGGAACAAAGACTTCACTCTTTGGGTGTTCGCCGGGCATTAGCCTTCTATATTGAACGGATGAAGCAGTTTTGAAAATCTACTCAACTATTCATCAAAGTAGCAGACAGAATGAAGGGGCTCCCAGTCTCTTCTCAAAGAATTTCTTCATGGATTACCTCAAGTATCTGAACATGCTACGATCTGGCGAAAGTACCTGCCCCCATGCTGACAGCACACTTCATGAGGGTGCAGGCTTCTTCAGTGGCATTCCTGGCCCAGGTTCCAACCCAGGAAATGTGCAGGGCTGCAATGTGGTCCTCGATCCACACCTTTCCCTTGCATTATGCCATTACTCAGCAGACTAGAGACAATGCAGCCTTTGGCAGAGCGGTGTTTCAATCAGCAAACCCATGAGCTCTGACCCCACCTCTGAGTTCCTGTTTGGGAGTCACCTAATTGGAATCGACATGAGTGAGCACTCGAAGAAGAAAAAATGGTTACCTACTTTTTGTAACTGTCCTTTGAGATGTGTTACTCATGTCCATTCCAAGACCCACCTGCCTACCCCTCTGTCGGAACAAGGCCAACAAGAAGGAACTGAAGTGGTGGCGAGTCAGCAGGGCCCTATATATGGTGCCATGGAGGTGCAACTCCAGGGGGCACCTGAGCTGACCCGATGGGTACTGATAGCAGAAAAACCTTCCGGCTACTGTGCACATGACGTGCACACACCTAATTGGAATGGACATGAGAAACACATCTTGAAGAACAACAGTTATGAAAGGTAGGTAACCATTTTTTCTATACATGATAGTCAGTATATCCTAAATGGAGTGTCTATCCTCTTCTGTTTCAAATTATATTTACGTATTATGTGGGCTTGTAGTGGAAGAATCACCTCATCAAGAGTCAACTTTGTCCTACCTTAACCACCTTTTAAACTAGTAACACCTTCCTTCTTTATTGCGTAAGTTCGGGATTGGAAGGGTTTTTTTTTTTAACCTTTATCTGTAGCAAACTCTGCAGATGAGGCCTGTAGAAGGTCCATTTAGTTTGTGTTTACAGTTCATTTTGTCTGACCGTTCCTGGGTTCTAGGTCATACTGCCCTGATTACTTTTCAGGGCTATAGTATTTAGATGTATTCTTATTTTGTGTGTCCAGGTTTCTCTCTGGTTTCCAGAATGTGTTCACACTGCATGCTCTTATTCTTACAGCACACAGTAAGAGTTTTCACATCTCCATAGCCAGCTGTATTTTTAATTGTGATTCTTGATTTCAGTTTTGCAGATGAAGCACTGATGCTTCCTCACCACTTTACCACTTGAAGCAATGTCTCCTTGCTAAAAATTTTGCCTACTACTTATTTACCATGTAGAGAACTTTATAGTGTCCTCAACTGTGGATCTATAACTAGTACCTCAATAAGCAAATCACTTTCCTGCAAAGTGACTACAGACACTTAGGACTGCTTCAGCCCTCAATAAGGATGGGAAATATCAATTGCTGGTGTATTGGGGGAGGATACAACAAAATTCTAAAGCTATGGCAGTTCCTGCCATAATATAGCACTATGCACCCAAAATTTTGGATATATTTGAGAAGAGCGATTACAAGTAGATAATTCTCATGTCCAAATTTTGTTTCACAATTAATCTTTAGTTTAACTATCTTCTATTGTCAATGATATCTGAAGATCCTTTAAAAATTTGACCCTTAGTAATTTTTAAATTTAAACTTGTAAATTGGAAATGGATGAAACAACTCTTATGAAATTTGGTTTAAAGAAGTATTCACTTGGGTTACAACCCTGTATGTTATATTTTTTGGCCCAAAGCACATTTTATGGATGATTTAAAAACAATTGAAAAGTGCACTTAAAAAAACACACACAAAAACTCCTAAACAAAACATACCTACATAAGCCTAAACAGCACAGCTATTATACTTACATACTGCGATACTTTTTCCAAGTTGACTGACTTAATGTAACGTTGAATAAGAACAGACTGAAAAAAGAGCAAGCTTCTTGTCTGTTTCACATCTCACTAAGTTATGAGCCCCTGTAGGTACGACCTCAGCTATGTAATCTGCCAAAAGTAATCACTGGTTGGTTCTCTAATCCATGTTTCATATACCACTGCTGCTCAAATAAATTGTCTGTGCAGTTTCTGCTTTCGAATGTCTTGTTTTTACCATGCTTAAGAATTATGTTTTTTAAAAATTAAATTTCTGTGTTCTAATAATGACTGCCATGTAATCTTTTGACACTTACTAATAAATAGCTATATTAAGAAATACAACACTTCAGTTTCAGTAATAGATACTGATGGAAGTTGAAAACCTTATAAATAGTAACTATTTAAAATAGTGAAAATGACAGGCAAGCTCTGTTACGGGAATGTGAAAGAAGAAATATAAACAGTAAACTCTTTTATGTATCTGTAAGGGACTTTTGTACTTTGTAGTTGAATAATAATGATACTTCTATGTGTTTCCTCTATGCAGAATTATTTTACTACGCAATTACAAACAGAATCTAATGTAATGTCTGAGTGTACAGTCTGCATATACTGTTTGTCACAACTCATATTTCTTTTAAACACAGAATTGTGTAATAATTCTTTATTAAAGCAACATACGCTGAATACTGAAACCTGATATAATTTAGGTTCAGGAAACTAAGTCATTCTACACTATCAGATGGCGTGGTGCATTATTAGTGTTTATATTGCCAGCATTGGTGAAAGGGTGCTTTTAAATATGGACTTGTAGGGTAAAGATCCAGATACTAATAAGACATTTTTGCCAGAGCATTACTAATGCCTACATGTATTTTTGCAAAACTGCCATCTAGCATGTTAGGCAAAGTCTTTGATGGCTTGTCAATAATAGTTGTAGTGGTAAAGTCCATTTGTTTCTGGCTGACATCTGGTGACATCATAGCAGAATTTTCGGAAGCCTTTTCAATCCATCGCTAACTTCACACACACAGCAGCTGAACTCCTAGTGATCTGCTGCAAATCTTCTATCCATCTTCTCATTGGTTGTCTTTTACTATAATGATCCATCACTATTGCTTTCATGATAATTTGTTCGAGGGTATTTTCATGTCTGTGTTGATTTGATCACAAAATATAAGTTTTCACCTGTTGATTTCCAAGAGCCAAATCCGCTTCTCTCTGATAATATTTTGAATGTAAGTGCTTTTTTTTGGTCTGCGGCATTAGTTTCCCAGGATTCATATCCATAAGTATCTAAAGTTCACCAGTTGCATCTCAAAGTGCATGGAAGTTCGAGTTTTTCCACACTTTCATATAAAGACAATGGCTGAGTGATCCATCTCTAATCATCTTCTGATTTCTTTGGAGCAGCCTCCTTGGTTGGATATGTATGATCCCCAGATAATGAAATTGCAGCATTTCTCCATTTTTAATAGTCTTTTTAGACTTTATTCTCTTTTAGATCCTCACTAGATATTGAGGCTTGTTGGTTGGAGTCTGTGTTTTGTTATGTTCTACTCTAGATTCAGAAATATTTAGTACCATCTTTACTTTGTCTTGCTTAGTTCCTATTTTACAATCGATTCATAAGGTTATTGGTGTATAAAATAAAATAGACTCATCCTCCAGAATTTGCTGCACTATATGCTCCTAACCGCACTAAAATTTGCAGTGAAATAGATACCCCTGTACGTATTTCAAACCCAAAGTCTTAACACCAAGAAAAAATAATTTTCTAATGAAGCTACTGGTACAGTAAAATAAGCAAACTAATGTGTGTTAGTGTATTCAAGATACTGGAAAAATAAAGGGGGGAAAAGAAACAATTTCAGAATATTATAAATTGGCAATTAAAGCAGGAGGATGTTCACAATGTTATGTGTGTGCTAAACTCATCCAATACATGGTTTATGTACATTAGAAAATAAAGGCATGGTTGTTTTAAAAATATAATTCCAATTGTCTAAAATAAATGTAATTGCATTTTTATCTTTCTTCAGAAATGCTTCTTTCTTGGATGCTGCACAGAGTCAGTGCTGGTATTTTAAGGAGCTGATGAAACTTAGTAATGAACACCGATATGCACATGAATATGGAGACCTAAACATTGCTGACAGAGACGAACCAGAAGCACAGCAAGATCATTTGAAGCAAACAGCCACCGACAGGCTACAGCAAAATAACCTCTTTATCGCTGGTGCAAAGGAAAATAAGCAGGGCTTGTTGAATCCTTCTGAAAGATGGATTACTACAAGCCACATTCAGCCTATGTTCATTAACTCCTCCGTACCTGTGCCTCAAAAAAAAAGTAATCAAGAGCACAAAATAAAGAAGAAAAGTACTGAATGTTGCATCAGTCACAAAGGGGAGAGCAAAGATAACAGTAAAATATCAACCCCAACTACAAGAAATACATTCAGAGAGACAGTTATTGCAAGTAATGAGGGAGAGAATCTCCAGCATGTTGAGAACAGTGTGGAAAAGTAAGATATAAATGTCAAATATTTGCCATAAAAACCCAGTTCCATTTCTGCATAATCGTAATGTGAAAAGTTAGTTTTCAAAATAGTTTCCAATGGGATACAAACTTACAACTATTACGTTCTATTAAGGGCTTGTCTACACAGCAAGTTACTGTGCTGTGAATCTACAGCGCACTATCTTGCCATGCAGTAGCATCCTGTGTGGACACTGCTACAGCACAGTGAAAGTCCTGGAGTGTGGCTTAGCATTCTTCTACTTCGAAACGCAGTATGCTATATATAACACACTGGCTTGCTGTGCAGTAACTTGCTATGTAGACAAACCCTTTGTCTTTTCTGTTCACCTCCTATGTACTTTTTAATAAGTTTTAACTCTTATTGTCTCCTAATCATGGTTAAAATTCATATCCCTTATGCATGACAGTTCTGTGGTATTTTGTCGGTGATTGCATTTTAACAATATTTTTAAAATGTATTTTAATTGAAAACTGTGTGAAAGTAAGGAGAAAATTTAAAAATGTGACTTCTATCTAACTTTTCCTTTCTTGGTACTAAATACATGAACCCTCTGCCTAATTGTATAAAACAAGAAGAAACAATAGTCCAGAGGCTTTTTAACACTCTTAGTAAGATTTTTTTTTTTTCTGTAACTTTCATTAGGGCTCAGTCCTAATCTGTGCTGAGTTTACAGTTGAGAAAGTGGGAGGGGAAGGTGCTGTTAAAGCTACTTCTCCATTTTCCTGACCCTGGGCCAATCACATGCAGCTGTGCTGACTGAAGAGCCAACTATCTGTCCTGTTCTTGGCATTCCCAACATGCCTCTTTCCGTCCTGTACAAAAGGGGTTGGGGAGCATAGAGCCAACTACACTTGATTTGTGCCACCTAAGGATTCTCCCGTGTGAAGTGCAATGCTCTGTTGCCATTTAGGGCAGATTTCTAGCTGCTTTGTACTGATTCATGCTACACAGGCAGAACTGGAGGTGAAGATTTGGTCCTATGTACATAAGAGTTCAGATAGGACAAGGTGTCCAGTTTCAAAAATACACTGTACATAGAAGCTTGGGGTACACTGTGAGGGGCAACACTGAAAGGTATGTTCCTTCAGTTTCCTTAGAAGTACAATATGCAGACAGCATTCCCTGTGTTTTGGGGTTTTTCTGTTTTTTTTGTTTTTGGTTGTACTTGGGAATTGATTAATTTATTATGAATGTATTTCTTGAGGAGGACTGCAGGATACATAATGAACTCCAGTGGAAATGAGCGGGAGCATAGTAGCCCATTATGAAACCTGAGTGTTTTTGAAAATCTAAATCCTTTTCTAAACGTTGCATTTAAAGTATTTTAGTTACTCTTCTAATATAAATATTCCAGGAATTCTGCTGTTGGAAAGTCATCCTCTTAACTGTGAGTTGCACCCAGTAGTGCTGGAATATTTTTTATAATGGAGGTGTTGAAAGCTATTGGGCAAAACTGTAAACTAAACTACTTAAAATCAGGGGTGCTACTGCACCCCCAGCATCCCTACTTTCCCCACCCCTGGTTGTGCTTGCTCATCAGTACTTAAGCAAGGTTTTAAAATATACTTTTTATGGTGAAATCAATTATTTTTAAAATTTTCCTAAGTATTTTCTTAGAAGTTCAGATTTTTAAAAAGCCACATATTTTCTATGTAATATTTACTTATCTCTGAGTTAACTTATTGACTTCAAAATATTCCTGTGGGAGGCTGTGACTTGTTTCAGAGTATCTGCTTCACTGTAAGCTGCTTCGCATTTTAAGCAGCTACACCTAAATAAGAAGAGAAAACAAAAAAAATATAGAAATGTGGGGTGTTTCTAAATTCTTCTGTCCTTTCATTGGTTTGTTGATATAAGAGATGCAAGGGTTTTTTTTTCTAAAATTTTGAGATAACAACTTAGAACTGCCATCAGACATTAACTTCTCTATAAAAATTTTATCTGCAGATCACTGTAGGGAGAATGTGCCTTGGTTTCTTGAATTCCCCAAACCTTTAGAAAGCACCAACCATTTGACAGATCTGAATATTCTGATTATAATATAATCAAGATTGTTTTACAGCATTTAAATTAATAACTGTACTTTTAAAACAATAAGCAAAATGGAACTTGAACAATACTTTAACCACTGGGATTGCAGTATGAAATTATAAACTATAGTATGATTGCATAAGGGTAACTCCATGGCACCCCATACATAACTGTTTTAAATCATTGTGTAGATTTAAAAGCATCCCTAGTGTATTACTCTCTTGAGTAGTCTTGTTGTTTAAAAAGTAAAAATAGGTAGAAGCTGGAAATGCATTTTCCAAGAGTCTCTCAACCATTGTGTGTGGATGAACACATGTATGCATATCTAATGGGGAACGTCTTTACAGTTACTGCATAAACCTTTCTTTTTTTGGTGTTCATAGTTTGGCAGCTACACTAATCCAGTCATATTGGCGAGGCTACATAATTCACAGAGATATTCATTTCTGTGCTAGACTACATATGGCAGCAACGGAGATCCAGTGTGCTTGGCGGAAGTACCTTGCCAGGAGAAACGCTGTCTACTGCACAAAAGAAAGCAATGAACTCACAGACGCTATAGAACAGAAGCATAAAGCTGCTGCCCTTATTCAGGTTGGTTTGCTACAGTGTTCTCTTCATTTGTTACAGTTACACTTAGTCAGGAATGATTTGATTAATTAGCAGTATTTATAAGTAATGTTCATTCTGTTTTTTTCTTGAACCAAACAGATGATTCTAGCAGAAAACCCTTTTTTTGTTTGATAAAATCCTGCATAAGCATCAAAAGTTTATTTTACAAAATATTAGCTTGATTTTAATTTTACTGTGGTGGCAAAGGTAAATAATGCCATGTACCCTGTATATTCTTAGTTTCAAAATCTTTCTAGTCCTTTTTAAATTAAAGGGACACTGCCAGAATTTTTGGCCTTACATAAACCTATCTTGAAAGTTATTCCATATTGTGTTTGTTGGGTGAAAACATCAAAGGTACCTAAGTGATTTAGGATCTTGTCTCATTTTCAAAAATACCTTACACACTTCGAAGCCTAAATCTTATTTAAATGTCAATAGGATTTAATCTACTAAGGTCTGGTCTATACTACCCGACTGAATCGGCGGGTAGAAATCGACCTCTCGGGGATCGATTTATCGCGTCCCGATGGGACGCGACAATCGATCCCCAAATCGGTGCTCTAACTCCACCAGCGGAGGTGGTAGTAAGCGCCGCCGACAAAAAGCCGCAGAAGTCGATTTTGCCGCCGTCCTCACAACGGGGTAAGTCGGCTGCAATACGTCGAATTCAGCTACGCTATTCACGTAGCTGAATTTGCGTATCTTAAATCGACTCCCTGCTGTAGTGTAGATGTACCCTAAGTATCCTAAGCTACTTCAGAAAATTTTACTGCTTGCCTCATGGATTTCATCACATTGTGGCATCTGTTCAACGGAACTTGTCTTCTGGGAATGTAGAATGGGTATCAGGAAAGGACCAGCATTATGGGGAAATGCTGGCTTTTCCTTCTCTCTGAATTCTAGAAATGGGCTCTCCAAGCACAGGTCACTTACCCATGAGGATGCCCTTTCCTGCCACCTGTGCTCTGGAAGAGTTGAGGATATAACCCAATATACAAGTTTTTAACCTAGCCAGTCATAAGTGCTACAGTATTCCTGATTTAACTTTAATTGTATGTTCCTAGTAGTTACAAGCCAACAGAGTAACCAGTAGGAAAGCAGATCTTCAGTCTCAGCATTTCATTATGTTCATGATAAATCATTAGTTTGTGGCAGCACACTGCAAATGATAAGGCAAAGCAGATACAAGGCTATTATTTGCACATAATTTTTGAGAAGGAGGAGGAAATGTCAATATCCTCTCATTTATACAGTGTAGAACATTCTCAGTGAGCAAGGAAAATTGCTATCCAAGTTCTAACACTGTCTACCATAAAACAGGAATTTCCCTTTAAAACCATGATCCATAAAACTACAGTTATAAAAATAATATTCCCATGTATAATGTGCCTTTTATCCTAAAGTATCCAGTATGACTTTGCACATGTTCCTAATGTCTTGCATCATTTTCAGGTATTTAAGTGCTCATTTTTTTTTGCTGTATGTTCTTTTTTACCTAGATGATGATGATAATAAAAAACCCCTTTCTTAAAAAATGTAGAGTAGACGGTGACTGTGAAGATGTGGTTGACTGGTTTAGGTTAATTACATGAGATGACAACAAGAATTGCCACTTGTAACCACTGGAAATTTGGTATAAGTGTGTTTTTATTTTTGTTCTCAGTAATTTGAAAGTGAACACTCAACTTTTTCTTATATCTTCTTCCCCCTCCGCTTAGAATAGGCCCTGTAGGAATTGTCAAATAATTAATTAGTTGACCTAGGTTTGTAGTTGAGGGAGTTTCAAGATTCCATTCTGCTTACTTGAGGAAAACCTCTTGAGTATTCTGAGCTTTAGACATATGCTGGCATTTAATTTGTCTTGTAGTTTTAAATGTCACATAAAGTTCAAAAAACAGATCATTGAGCTATTAAACCAAGGTCTAAGATGTTTTATCTTCCTAATGGGATAACATAGAGAATCTGGATTTGGGTTTGATCTATGGCCTTGTATAACATGCTTTAAATTTTTGTTTAGGCATTTTGGAAGGGTTTCCTCTTGCGGAAGAAACTAGCCAGTGCTCTTGCAGCTGTTAAAAGTGATGAAGTGGAGGATGACTATGAAGAAGTAAATGTGGATGATTTTACATTTGATGAAGTAAGCACAGTTGTTAACATAAAAGTTCACCTAAAACAGCAGCAAATTGTACCTACATTAGAACTGTATGTTGGATATATTAGATAACCCGAGAGAGCAAGAAAGAGTTACATTTTGTGTATATAATTAATTTAAATGTACTTTTTATGGATTATTGGCTTGCTGGTCGCATTGATGTTCCAGTGCTACTATGCTATTAATGACACACCTCATCTACATGAAACCTCATCTATTTCTAGAGCCTGAAGGCAAATAAATGGATCGTGCAAGTGGCTGTTTTTGTCCAAAAGTGTGCAGTTCTGTAACCCTTTTAATAATATTTTATACCCTGTGGGATATAAGGTACAATGTAGTTTCAAAAATATTACAAAACCATAATTTTTGGAGAAAATAAGGATTGGCCTTAACCCTCACGAGTGGTCCCAGGAACTCCAGTGTCCCCAGTAGGTGTGATGTCACCAGCATAGTGATCAGTAGAGTCATTTGACAGATTGGGAGCTATGCCACTGATGGATGCAAACTTCTAAAAGAAAAACATATTGGAAAATATATCTGCTAATTATCATTGAGGGATAACAAAATAAATAAACAAACCACCACCATCAACAACCGGAGGTGGAGAAAGTTACTAAACAATTCAGCAATCTCACCTCTGTGTTCTGGAAAATGACTAGGAGGATCAGGTTCTTAATGCAAGAGTAGTTAATGAAGAAAGGGATAGTGAAATTGGGAAGGAAAAGGCTAAAGTAGCAGTGATCCAGAACATCCAGCTGCAGTACTACAAGAACTATTAGAATCATTGTCGATATTGGCAGTTCAGGGAGGGCAAATGAAGTTTTAGAGGACTGAATTTGAGCAAAAATATTCATTTTTAAGACATGACAAAGATCACCAAAGGAATTACAGAGCAATAAAGTAAAGTTCAAAACCTGGTAAATTGATATATAAAACATGTAGGCAATGCTCTACTGCATCAAGGGAATCAAACAACTGCCAACAGCCAAATCTTTTCAGTAAGCATGGAAAAGGAGCCTTATGCAGCATTATCTTCACTTTCCTGCGAAACAACAGAAACTCCTCTTTGCAAATACTTGCACAATTGGGGCTCTGTTTTTTGGAAACAGTTGGCAGAGTAGACTCCAGCAAGGATTTAATTGTTGCTCAGAGCCAGTCAGAGGGTCATTTCAGGAGAGAATTAATCCAGTGTGAATTAAATACTACACAGTACAGTCCACCATTTCTGGAAACTGGATGGTCTCTCCAAAACTGAGTATCTGTAGGAGCAATTCTGGATGAAGAAAGTTACTCACCTGTAACTGGAGCTCTCTGAGTTCTCTGCACATCCTCATTCACTCACCCTGCTTTCCTTGTCATGATTTCAAACACAAGAAAGGAACTCATCATGGCTGGTGCCATGGAACCTTATATGGCTTTGTCATGGACATTTGGATACGGGTGAGCATGGGTGTTTGCAATAGTCCTGTGTTAAAATCCCACCATAACTTCAAAAGGAAGGTTGAGATGACCTACTTCTAATGTGGTTAACCCCTACTTGGCTGGAGATGACATGTTCCTAGGGCTCATAAAATACTTCTGAACATCAAATATTTTTGTCTTTGCGGTGTACCAAAACAGGACTGTATCTGGTGACCTGAGGATCAGCCACCTTTTGAGGACCCCAGTTAGAGTTGCACTGGATTAAACAAAACAGGAATGGTGTTTATTATATACACATGCAATGTGTTACTTATGACTTGGAATAATTTTTAACAATCAAAATTAATTTTTCTTCAGTCTTTGAGTAGCTATAAACTTTTCAGGGGTAAATTTTCAAAAGGGCAGCCACCCTTTTGAGAGTGCAAATCAGACAGAGGCACAAGTACCAGGAAATAATTTTGCGGGCATAAAATGGGGGTTTAAACCAGAAGAGTAGGCTTAAATTTTACTTTTTAATGTTTAGGATTTTAAAATGTATCCAGCATAAAGAGCAACTCTGTTGTTTGCTCCCATCTTTCTCTCAAATAATACTCAATACTAGAAAGTTGCAGAACGTACTTTTTAACACAGGGAAGAAAATATCTGTTCATGTGTATCAAAGAAGGGAAAAGCACATATGCTGTATTGGATTTTACACCCAATGAACCAGATTATTATTTAGTATAAATCAGTGCAGTTGCATTAAAGTCAGGGGAGCTATGGCCTTTTATACCACCTGGAGATCTGGCCTGGAATCTCTATTTATTCCAAATATTATAGTATTTTTCTAAAATAAATAACAGTGGTGTTTATAGCCTGTATTACATATCAGAGTGCTATCATGTCATTAACTGAATATTCTTAATAGTTGTTCATCTAGGTGCAAATACGAAGTCAAGCAGCTGGCCTGAATGGCTAGGCCAGGCACAGAACAGATGTATAGAAGGGAGGAATCTTTCTATGCCTCCCAGGGTCATGGAGTGATTATTCCAGGCTAGGAGGCAAAGCAGTTTCTATGGCATGTTACAAAGTGAAAAGGCAGGTGAGGATTCATGCAGTGATAGATCCTTCCACTTTGCCTGTTTCTCAGTACAATTGCATCAGGAGTCCTTGCACAGCTGCAGTGAGCATGAGGTGCCAATTCCCTGCATTCAGCTCATCCTTCTGCAATGAACCTGCACTAGTTCTCTTGCCAGGGGAGTCACTGATCTCATGGAGGCGGGGACTGGACCTGGGTCTAACCCTAAATTCAGATATTTTTGTGTCCAATTAAAATTAGTATTTCAGTGATGGTATATTTTGCCTTTAAAGGGTTGTCCAGAATGTATAAATATCCAGAGATCTGTCACATCAGTTATTTAACATGGTCACATAATATTTGGTACATTGACTGCTGGGGAAGAAGACTTCTGTAACATCTGTTTTCAAACACCAGGAGTTTCTCCCTGCCTGGCTGCTCCAATGATTGCATTCTGGCTTACTAATATGGGTGTCCCTCTATTTCTTCTGCAAATTCCTGTCCATATTAACTACTCTTCTAGGTGTTCCTGTATTTCAAGGACAAGAAATTCTATGTCTGGAATGACTGAGGGTTTTATACATCTTTGCTGTCATGCTTTTAGCCTCTGTACAATTGAAATGGCAAGAGATACTATATTAAGCGTCTCCATCCAGTTGTCTGCCATTAATTACCCAGAGCTCCCATTTAACCCTCATATAGATTTATCATAATCTGCTCCCTTATATAAATTTATCGTGGCATGCATGATATCGTTATATACAAGATGAGGTAATGTGGGGCCTAGTTAATCTTTTCCAGCCCATAGCCTAGGGGCTTTATATATAGTTGCTTCTAAAGACTCAAGAACTTTGGGTTACACTCTTACTAAAGTACTTGGAGATCTGTGTGCCAAGAATGTGCTAATTGTATCAACATCCACTTCAATACTCTGTGAAAAGAGGTCATCAATGCAGCCAGTATTGTAATTGGCTTTAATATCAATACTTCTAGAGGGACAAAGGAGGAAAGTGAAGTGTCAATTTCCTTTCTTTCTCTCTCTACGCAAAGATCCATATGTATCTCATTGTTTGTAGCTTGGCTCATGAAATCCTTTTAGTTTAGAGCACTGGATATCGTCTAACCCATAGGCTAAATATGAGGAGAAATTTTATTCATCATTAATTATTTTCAAAATAATTATGCATCCGAAGAAGTGGGCAGTAGCCCACGAAAGCTTATGCTCTAATAAATTTGTTAGTCTCTAAGGTGCCACAAGTTCTCCTATTCTTTTTGCGGATACAGACTAACACGGCTGCTGCTCTGAAACCTGTCATTAATTATTTTGTTTTTTTAAAAGAACATCAATATTTAATGTAGCAATAATAGAAAAGAAAGACCAAATTATTCAAAATAAAATCTAGAAAATAACAAATTCTTGCTTCCAGTTGAAGCTCTTGTCTTTGAGAGCTGTTCTGCAGAATTCATAGATATAGTCAGCATTAGCTTAAACTTCAGAAGTATTAACTTCTTCCAATCTTAAGAAAAGCGATGAAAGAAATATTTGAGAACATTACTAAAGGAAACAATCCTCTCCTGAAAAACAATTACTATTATCTTCTTACTAAATAGAACAATGTTACACAGCTTTTAAACTGTGGATTTGTCATGCAACCTTTCTTTCCTAAGTTTATTTAGGACCTATCCTTCATGTTTCAAACTACCTGGAAGTAAGGAGACAAAGGTGACCATAAGTAGCTCAACCACCTACTTCCTCCTCACTGTTTTTCCTCTTTCTCCTGGTAGCCTGAAGTGTATGCCTTATTTCTCTAAGCCTTTTTCCCCCTCTTATCAGTTCCTGAGCTCCTACGGAAGTGGAAGCTAGGGAAGGAAGGAACAAAAAACAAATGATGTTAGGAACAAAACAGGCAGAATATGTGCATCTTGTAACCATGTGCATTCTTTGAGTGTAAAGAGTCTGTAAATTTTGTCAGGTTCTAATAATTTATTCCTGTGATTCTTAAAAGGGGAACAAGACATTACAAATCTCTTTATGGAGACTACTCAAATACTGTATTATCTTTGCTTATAAACAGGCAGATTTCCCTGACCCTGTATCAATCAAGTCCGTCAGTTTTAGGCATGATTACGCCTTGGTATGAGGGGCCAAAAATGCTGTTGGCTTTCTGTGGATTCTTACATTGTTTATTTTGTACCCTTCCACCCTCCCCAAATCAATTTTGACTCACAAACAGTGGCAGTTATTGATCTGCAGGGGTGACTGTCCGACAGAGACACATTTTGGAGGGCCCAGCACTTGGAGGTTCTCAAAACCTCTCTAAACAGTGGCAGATTGAGTACAGATCTCAAAAGAATAGTGGATCCAAGTCTTGGACTGACGAGATTCAGGGACCAACTGTTTTTAGAGCTACATAGGACTCATTTCTAAAGAAGAGTTGGAGCCAGGAGCCACAGAATGTGGGGACTCAGGTCAAGGCAGGTGGCTAGCCACCTTCTGTGCTTCCTGGCCCAAATTTTCTCAAGCAGTGGGTCTTATGAAGATAGATCTTCTTAATAATTAAGCATCTTGTGTCCACCTTAAGCACCTTATGTTGTGATTTTCAAAAAAAATAGGAGCCTAAAACTATATTCTGAAGTCCATATTTAGACACTTAAAAAGTAGCTTGTCTTTCAAAAGTGCAGAGCATGCAGCAGCTCCCCTATTTTGAAAATCTCTGCCTTGGGCAATACCTCAACATTTATCCTGTTCCACTATTAACTTTTCTCTCCGGCTTCTCTTCTCCTGATAAAGCTGCAGCCCCCAGTACATGTAGCATATTCTCTAGTGGTGATATCCCATATTGGAAATCTGAGGTCAGTATACTCTGAGTTACCTTTAATAGAGAAAGCTCCAAGTGCAATATTATTTAGATACAGAAGCTTATGGTCTTGCCATAGTGTAGCAAAGCTGCTGTAGTTTGAGTTCCATAGTTTTGTTAACAAAGTTAGGAAGCATGGGAGATTTGGTTATGTGGGCACATCATCTGGAACATTTAGGGACAGTGGTCTGGTGAGGATCTTGTAGAGTGTGGTGGAATCAGAGGTAGGAAGGAAGCAGGAACTGGGAGCCTTTGGAAGGATGATTGTTTGGGGATCTTGGAGCCTTCAAGTAGGGCTGAAGGTGCCAAGAGTCTGAGGATTCTTGAGGTTGCTGAGAGGGTGGAATTGGGAACTTGGGTAAGCATCCAAGCATTTCTGGAGCTTATGTGAACCAAGTCTAACCTCTGAAGCTTATGAGGTTCACTCATCTGTACTTTGTAGTCTTTTATTCAAAACAAAATGTAGGAATTGGCTTCTGACCCATAACTTCCTTTGAGCACTATCAAGCTTAGGGCACAAAGCACATTTTGCAGAAAAGTTATGTGTATGTCATGAATGACTTCTGTAACATTATCATAAGACTTGACCTCTTTGGAGTTAAGTATGGAGTGTTTTCATTTGCAAAAATTCCAACGTTCTGTGAGATTGTTTTATTTTACTCATTTACTTGCATCCTCCTTCATGTACTGAATAGTCTGCTAATTCTACACAGTCCTAATCATATTTATTTAAAAAAAAACCACAGGCAATAGGAATAAGAGTGAAATCTATTGTTAGAATGATTGTCTAAGGTTACTCTAAGCATTTTAGCAAATGACATTTGGTGCAAGCATTCAAAAATATGATCCTGCCTTAAATTTCTCTCAGCTAAATGTTGTCGTTTTCCATTGTGTCCACTTACAAGAGAAAGATACACTATAGCTGTACTTCTCTTCTAAATTAACTGTCTCTTAAGGGAATGTTCTGTAATAATTACTCTACTTTCTTATGTCTTTAAAATCTCTTGAGATCCCATGAGAACAATTCACTGTTGTGATATTTCTTTGGAATCCATACAACACCTCTCTCTACTTTTCTTGGCTGGACATATTGTTTGCTTTTAGCAATTAGAATAGTGTTTTAAAATAATCTCAGTTAGTAGTAGTTCAGAGTTTTCTGAATCCAGGTATAGCAGGTTTCTAAAGCTTCCTATTTTTGTAGATAGGGCTATGCAATAGTCTTTTTCTGTAATCCTTATTTTTGTATTTAGAATGCACACAAAGTTTAGCACAATTTTTATTGAATTCACAAATTCTGATGATCCGTATTTTCCTCACTTTGTTTTCAGAGTGGTTTGCTGTATGGTTCTACTTTGTAAAATGAGAGTATGTCTACATACCAGTGGGGATCGATTTATTGCATCTAGTCTAGATGCGATAAATCGACCCCAGAGTGCTCTCCTGTCGACTCCTGTACTCCAGCGCCGCGAGAGGTGCAGGCAGAGTCAATGGGGGAGCAGAAGCAGTCAACTCACCATGGTGAAGACACCACGGTAAGTCGATCTAAGTACATCGACTTCGTAGCTGAAGTTACGTAACTTAGATCGATTCCCCTCCCCCCATCCCCCCCCAGTGTAGATCAGGGCTGAGACAAACATGGCACTCCAAAATGCCATTTTAATTGTGATTTACCTATGTAATGTGCTATGTTTACAAATGGAAATTTTTCTAACTGCCAGCCTTGCTAAAGTGGGATCCATAAGCTAATTTTTTTCCCAGCCATCTTCACTAGTCTGCACTACAGAGATCTCCTTTGCAGAGTCACCAGAAGCAGCTGAAGTGTTGGTGTCAGGCTATGCTGCTTCCTCTTACTGCTCAAGCATTCTACATTCAATGGCAGAGATACTCATCATGCTGCAAGCTCTCCCACTACAAACAAAAGTGTATACCCACTTTGCTAGCAAGTAAACAGTATTAACCTCTCTCCATTCTGATTCTATCTAAGGGACATTTTTTAAAAGCAACTTTTGAAACTTATAGGAAACTTTCTTTAAGCACACATGATCATTTTCCCTTTCTCAACTCCTCCACCTCAAATAATGTCAGAGCTAAGGAAGAAGCATTGGTCAAACATTAAAATGCTCTTCTGGGGAGCTAACCTGCTTACTTCTACCAAATAGAATAGGTGAAGTATCAGGAAAAGTAAAACCAACAGAAAAAGGCTACTTTATTCTTATTGGCTGCAATTCTAAGATTCTATCCATGTACGTGATTCATCAACTGGACTGTTTGAGGAATGATTGATTAAAAACATATCATGATGATAGCTTTTATAAAAACAATAGGGCCTGATCCACCTAGTTACACTGTTTCTTATGCTTGTGTAACTCCACTGATCACAAAGGTGTTTGCACTGAGCTGTAAAATCAATGTAATGCTGAGAAGTATCAGGCCCAATATATACACTTTCTGTAACACATCATTCATACTCCCTTTACTTCAAACTTGTATCTGATCTTTTTGTTTAAGATTAGTACTTGTGTACTGCCAGTAACTTCTTACCTGTAATTGAAAAAGCAACTAAAAATCTTCCCCCTTTTAATGGAAATTGTAGCAAATCTGCCTGAGGACACACCTTCAGTAGATGTAAATTGGTGTAGCTCCATTGGATTCAGTTGCATTTATACTAGCCAAGAGTCTGGCCCTGAATGTCTAAATATGTTTGGCTTCCTGATTCCAAATTAAGCTATACAAGAGAAGGCCTGTTGCTTTCTTGCTCTGGAAAACTAGCCTGTAGAGTAATCTGATTTATCAAAATTCTGGGGATGAAAGAGAACTTTAAATGCACTAAAAAAATTCAGATCTCTAATTTCAAAGGCAGTTTTCATTCACAGTCAATCAGCAATATATAAACAACTGGGAAAGAATAGTTCAGGGATCTTGTGCCAGGAAACCTGTGAGTTAGAATTGCATGTTTTCTTGCAACTTTTGCAAGTACTTAAGTTTACAGAGAAGAACTTTGTATCAGAGATACTAAGATTCTTGCAGAAAACAAAAGCTAGATTAAGTGGTGAAAAGGTTTGTTCTGAAGAATTGAATGGGATACACCAGAGAGAGAGAGATGTTAGCCAGAAACAGGATAGAAATTTGCAGTTTTCAGCCAAATGAAAGTCAATACAGTATTTTTTTCTCTGGTATGCTCTTTTCTACTTCCATCATCCATGAAGTTGGCCACCATTTACGTGATTATTTATTCCTGACCCAAAGAAGAGAGAAAGCAACCATATAGCCCACTAAATAGCCAACATGGGGTGAAGAAGTTTTAGTCTCTAGCTTGTCACATGGAAACAAAGTTCATCATCCTCAGCATCTTGAGGAGTGACAGTTCTGAGAACACTGTTAAATGTATTGTCCACTTGCATTGTGGATTAAAGCATTTTTATTTCAACACTGAGCTAGACTGTTACTCATTTCTGTTAAAGACCAAAAGTGAGCTTGGTGCTGTATAAGAACAAAGTGAAGACATCCCCTACCATGAAGAATTTAGTTTAAATACAAAACTGAAAACACTTCCAGCATGGGGAAGATAAGCATAATGATTAATTTTGAGTCATTTTTCTATTTGTTCATTCTTTGTGGTCCATGTGGAAAAATCAATGTTAAAAAAAAAAATTGGATGCAGAGATGATGGTGGTGTGGTAAAATCAGAATGAAGAGGACATTCCTTACCTAGAGATGATGTGAAAAAGGCATGGTGACAGGATTGGGAACTGGAGATGAATGACCTCATTGGCAGAGCAGAAGGCAGGGAAACTGATTAAACAAAATCAGAGGTATAAACTGGAGCGGAGTATAGAACAGCCTTGAGTTAAAACAAGCAGTGGATTTAGCTGATAGGCCTGTGAAACTGTAAGGAGAGGCTGTTTTTTAAAACAAGATTTTACTCAGTGCCCTCTTTCCTTCCATGCTTCTCATGCCACCATCTCTCCCCCAGGCCAACAGGGCACCTGAATTCAGAATAACTGTCAGAATAACTCTTTTCATTGCTTTGTTTACATTTGGAGAATTCCAGCCAGTCACTCCCAAATTTTGGTTTTGAAGCACTGTATAAACAGAAATATGACAATTATTCTGGACAAACCCATGCTGTACTGTAGGCAGAGAAGGGGTTAATTGAGAGGGAAGAGGGTGATTGAGGAGGTCAAAAGGATTTTCTAATTTTAAAAAGGTAACATTCAGCATTTTGAACAGCTCTCTTGTAGGTTCTTTTTCTCCCCATATAATACGTAGCTATTTAAGTGAATACTTCAGTATAACAATGAATTGACTCTACTTCCTAGAAATTCAGTAATAAATATATTCTGGGATTAATAAAAATATAGTTTAGGACATAGTTAGTACTTGTAAACAAGAAGAACTGTCAGGCTATTATAATAACTGAATCATGGGCTAAATCAATTTAGAAGCCATAAAGCTATTGTGTGTTTGTAGGCAGGAGTTTAGGTTTCTACATTAAATTGAAGAATCTTTGCGTATTTGTTTGAAATGCTGATTTATTTAAATATTTTGAGACTCTTCCCTCCCTCTTCTCCTTCCTGTCAACCCAACCTCTCCCTATTTTGTTTTTTGGTTGTGTGTTTTTGTTAACTCTCCTGCTCCACTTTGCTCCTGGAGAAGACTATGGTCCAGTCCTGTCCAAAACTATTCATGTGCATAACTTTACTCACATGAGACCTGTCCATTGATCTCAGTGGGGCTGCTCACAAGAGTAAAGTTACTCTAATGTATGTTTGCGTGATTAGGATGCAATCTCCACCTCCCAGTAGGCCTGATCCAGCGTACATTCAATGGACATTGTATTGGATCCACTGGAAGTAATTTACTTTTTGTAAATGCTGTTGTATTTTTATAAAAGATTAATTAGGACACCCACCTTCTCCACCCACTGCCTTTTCCTTCTTAAGAAGTCACTGACTACCTCATCATTGCTATTATTATTTTATTAAGTTTATTTAAATTGTACTCAGCAGAATTCCACACTTTTATGTTCTGAATGTCATCTGCAAAGTGCTGAGCTCCCACAGCTCTCATTGACTAACACTCGAATTGGGGGTGCTCTGCACTTTGAACTATCAAGTCCAAAATGAGGAGTACTTAATAAAAGCAAGATATATAATGCTCTAAAAAGAGATATTGGGATTATTTTAGAATGAATAGATTAAAGGTAGGAAAGAATAGCTATATATGAAAAGGTTATGTAGTAAACTGTGGAGGGGAAGAATTCACTGTTCATTTGGAATTCATTTATGAGATACCAGAATACTGCGGGGGGAATCACAGGATTACATTCATAGAAGCTGAAAGAATGTGATGCAGTGAATCACTGAATGAAGTTTTTTATCTAATGGATATACCAAAATCTACTTACAGCATAAGAATTCTTTATTACTATAATACACCTCTACCTCGATATAACGCTGTCCTCGGGAGCCAAAAAATCTTACCGTGTTATAGGTGAAACCGCATTATATTGAACTTGCTTTGATCCACTGGAGTGTGCAGCCCCGCCCTACCCGGAACGCTGCTTTACCGTGTTATATCTGAATTCGTGTTATATTGGGTCGCGTTATATCGGGTTAGAGGTGTATATATTTACATTTTAATAGTTCTTGCAATATGAAGCGATGAGGAGAAAAAATACTGTATTTAATAAAGAATTCCATGAGAATGAAGGTATAATCTGGACATTCTTGTGCCCACTCCTGGTAAATCAGGAGGTAAACTGGTGCGAACCTTAACTGAATATTACTCAATATATGTGTATTCTTTCTTGAAAAAAGTGCCAACAAACTAGCGTTTAAAATATGAGACTGAAAGGAGGTTAACATAAAGAATTTCTTTTTGGATTTAAAAATGTGCTAGATGTTCCTAACTTGCAGCCAATATATGTATTCTCTCTAGCCTCATGAAAAATCACATTTTTCCAAATCATCAGTTCCATTAAATGAAGCTTTGTAAATTGCATTGCTTATTTTGAAACAAATAGAACTAGATGTAAAATTCCCAGGGTATAATCCTGCAGCGAATTGTATGTGAATGATTGACTTTACACATGTGAGTTGGGTCCATTGAATGGGATTTGCAAACATGCATAAAGTTACTTGTATATATTAGTGTTTGTAAAATCAAGCCTTTAATTTGGTTTCAGAAATATACTTAATATTCAGCAGAGGCTCTTCCACATATACACATTCGTCTAGTAAAAATGGAATTGGTAATTTTTTCTTTAGTCCGTATAATCGTGCTTTCCACTTTTTATACATCTTTAGTCTATCCCAGCTTGCATTTTTTCCATCAGAGCATAGCCTCAGTAGCACTGGGATCTAATTTTTGGACTAAGTTATCAAAAAATCTATTTATGTATAAACTTTGTTTTAGATAGTTATACTTCAGTACTATATTTATGGGGGGACTATGAACAGGAGTCTCTTGAGCTTGGTACTGTAGAAATCTCTAGGGATAAACATAATAGAATAACATACATTTTGAAAATCAGTGATGTGTTTATTGTTGTTGGCCAAAGTAAATGACATTTTAGTATATTTTTAATACACAGTACATTCTTAGTAGTGCCAAATGTGCTTCATATTAACAAATCTGATCTTAATGATAAATCAATTGTCTTGGTAATGTTTTGTTAGTTACTGTACCTTTTATACCTTTGAATAATGCTTTACCATTCTGTACTGTGGTGTCTCTTTTTACCAGACAGCTTTAGACATTTTATATTTTATGTACAATTAGTGAAACAAATGAAAATACTATTAAAATAGTAACATTGATATAAAATTTAGTAAATGGTAAAAGCTGAATTTAAAAATTACAGTAAGGCTTCAACATACATTTAAAAGCCAAAGAAAGAATATTCGTAAATAATGCATCTCTAAAACAAAAGGATCCAATCCATACTCCAGGCAGGGACCATAGTGGCATCTAGTCTGACCTCCTGCATACCGCAGGCCACAGAACTTCACCCACCCATTCTGATGATAAACCCATAATCTCTGGCTGAGTTACTGAAGTCCTCAAAACTTAAAGCCTTCTAGGCTTCTATGTTTATTTTTGTTGACTGATTTCCGTAGCAAATGAGCTCAGTTTAGACTAGAAACTTAAACTGCCAGGTCTACAAACTTGACCAGAGATGTGAGAGTCAAGCTTGGATCTTATTCTGCATTAATAAATGTTTTGCAGAATCTCCTTTCAAATATGCCTGTGGACCACAAGTAGCTTCAGTGTGATTTACCCAAGAGAGAGTGATTAGAATTCAGTATTATCAGGAGCAAGGCACTGCAGCTGTGCCTACTCAGTACTTCTGACACCCTAACGAGCCATCTGGGCTGCCTGACAGACCATCCTGCATGACTGGATGAGGCAGCCAGCAGGCTGGTTCTGAAGATCAACAGGAACTGTAGCTTGCTGACTGCTCAACACACATGCCCACATACTTTCTGACTGCCTATGCTTGTCTCACCAAGCCCTGCTCCTGCTTTGCTCCTCCACAGCTTCAGCCCGGGCCCTGCCCTACATCCAGCCTTGTTCCCATCCAGTCCCTGCCTTGTTCCTCCCTCAGAACCAGCCCTGCTCCTGCCTTCTGTGACTTCTTGTAATCCGGTTCAACACTCAACTCTGATTCCTGACTGCAACAGTGCCTCAACCCTTAGCTCTGGCTCAACCTTTGGACTCTGACTCTGGTTCTGACCTTTGATCCTGGTTCTGGCCTTGTCTCAACCCTTGGCTCTGGAAATTGGAATCTAGCCACTAGGCCTGACTCCTGTTCTGACCACTAGGCCTGATCGCCTATGACCCAGTCTCCTGACAAATATGGAGAAGAAATAATAAACTCCAGTACACACTTATCTGTGTTGACTTTGTATTGCTAACAGAGAGGGAGGAGATTTTTGAATAAGAAGTCTACATCTTTATATAGCTGCTTTTTGGAGCAGAACTTCTAGTGTCAGTGAGACTACTTGTGATGATTGCAGGACTGGACTCGGGATGAATGTAGGGATGCTCATTTGAACAATTATAAGTGTTTTTCTGCTAGTTAATTGAAGCTGAGTACAAATTAAAGAGGGCATGAAGAGTACTCATTTGTAAACTAATACCTATTTCCAAATGAGATGTTTGATAATCTCATTTAATTTTAAGAAAAATACACAAATTTGACTCCATCTAAAATTGTTCTTTTTGTCAAGATTGAAGAGATTTTTAGCTTCAAAACTTCTTCCCACAGCAGATAAACTACACAAGCCAACAATAAGTATATACTTTTAAAGTCTGATGTCCTGAGATACCATTCCAAAGCTTAGAAGCAAATTCTGTGTGGAAAATCTGGGACGCTCCCAAGTCTAGCTCTACTGGGTCATAAACATATCAAACCTTGAATTAGTCACTGTTTCTGAGTCTAAACATTGTCCATCTTGCATCTCAGATAGGTGGCTTTTAAGGTGTGGAGTGCAAAGACAGAATCCACATTTAGAGTGGCACTTTGATTTTTTTGTTTTTAAATGGGAGCGGTTTGAAGCTGCTCACTGGTTAGGAGTGTTAGAATAAGTTCCAAAGGAGATTGATCAGTGGACAGAGGGCAAATGAGACAATCATAGGTGCATGATAAATTTATTTGGCAAATATGTTTTCAATTTATCATACTGCTATTTCCTTAACATGCAACTGATGTGAAGGGGGTTAAAGGAAAACCTACAAAACTTTGTTCTTGAAATTAAGCGATAAATGGGAAAGAAGAGTGATGATACATCAGATATAAATGAAGAGGGAATATAATCTGATCTAGATTTTTAAAAAAATTAAATCCCAAATACCAAATATGGTTAATCGTCATATCAAGCTTAATGTAGTTACAGAAACAAGAAGTCTAACATGGAAGAGTTCTTATGATTTAAAATTTGCACTCTAAAAAACCTTGTTTCAGGAATTTTTGAGTAAGTATGGAGGAAGGATGGTGATTCAACATCATATAGTACATATACATCAGAGCTGTTTTAAAATGAGTATAGTATTTGACCATCATCCAAGGTTACCTGTTCAAAATAGGTGAAATATGAACCTGTCATCTCTTCTTCAGAAAGAACCTGGCAGCACCCATTGTTCAACAATGTGAGGTTATGCAAACACTTGTTAAGCATGCTAGCCAATAAAGAATTACTGTAATCATGTCTTAAGGTATTCAAAGCTGGGAGTTCTGATGGAGGCAGAAATTAATGCAACCTAATAATATTCCATAAATGGGAGAAAGATGTTCTAGCCACATAAATTAGAGTTTTTTTGGAAGCGGAAATAGAATTAGAATGAACCCCAAGATTCTTTGCTGCTGAAGTAGGAGCAATCTGAGTGGCTGAGTCTTCAGTAAGAGAAGCCAGATTCTTAGAGGTACTTACTTATTCTCATCAGGATGTGCATTTCTATCACTTGTCTAAAAGTGTTAAAAGAAAATATGGTCAAAAAGTCAATGAAGTGTAAGAAAAAAGTTAGTCTGGCTGAGTTTTAAATTAGGAAAAAATAAGATACCCTTCAGGATCTGATTCTGCGACCCTTGCAAGTTGTTCCATTAGGCTATAAATCAGTTGGACTACTTGCGTGAATGTTTGCACAGTCTGACACATTGATTTCAGTGGGACTCTTCACCAGATAGGTACAACTCAACATGAGTAAGGGTGACAGAATCAGGCACTCACACAGGGATTTAAAATATTAATTGTTCAAAAAAAGCTAACAAGCTTCTCTGTGTCCTTTATATTAATATTTGAAAACTACTTTAGCTCTGTAGCTTTCTGCTTTAGTGGCTCTTATTTGCTTATTTTAGCAAAGGTGTTGGAGTAAAATAAAGAGAATTTGAGAAGAGGATAGAAACATCTGAGTGAAAATCACTATTAATTGTGGATTTATTTGTGTCTTTTTGTTCTATTTCTACAGCACCTAGTACAATGGGGGTCTTGGTCCATGATCATGGTCCTAGATGCTACGATAATACAAATAGTAAATAATAATAAAAATCAATCCAATGCAGCACTTTGGAATTGTGACTGTGATTGCATTGCAGATGTATTCTGATATACAACCTGAACACATTTGAATCAATATGCAAGACAATTTAAAAGAGACTTTGTAGAAATTATCAAAACTAAACTAAACTGTTTTTTATCAGTGCATTTTTTGATTTTACTCATTCATACAGGCTGCCTTAGAGAGAGAATGGCTAGCTTTGGATTCCACCCGCTTCCCTTCAAAAACACTGCTGCTCACAAACCAGCTGCACTGGCCAAAGGTAACATGTCATGGAAACTTCTTAGTCTTCAGTCTTTGTTCATTCCTTGAGGATATGCTACATTGGAGTGATTAATACTTCAATTTATTGACTTGAAAAACACAATTACTTTTAGAAGCCTCTGACTTCCTCCTCATCCCCAGATGTAATTTTTCATGTAGCTTTTCTTTCATTTGCTTAAATTTTTCTTTATTTTGGATTTCTGTCAACACTTTACTTCACAGTAGCTCAAAAAAAAAAAAAAGATGATGTGCTTCATCTGCACATTTGGCAATGGATTAAAAATTGCTCGTTGACACAGTACTTTAAAAATACTAAAGTCCTGCATTATATAGCAACAGCTGAGGACTTTCAGAACAGCTAAAGGTCATTGAACTGTAATGTCTGTTAGTTATTTGATAAACTTTGAAGTTTCAGCTTTCTGGGGTGTTTTTGTTTTTGTTTTAGGTTTTTTCCATTTTTCTTCTGCTATATGCTATAAAGTATTCTTTAAAATATTTTTGCCTGGATTAAAATAATGGATATTCATAAATGTGCAGTGCGTTAAATTTTTTTTGCTTTTGTGATATAATTAAACTCACCATCTTTTTGCAATATTCCATAGAGCATTTAGTTAATTTAAGATAAGGTCTATGATGGACCTATCATGTTTTTACTATACCTCTGAAATACAAACAAAGGGCATGACTCTGCAAACACACTCATGTTTAACTACACTTGCGAATAGCCCCATTAAAATCAACGACGCTACTCGTGTGCATAAAGTCAAGGCTATGAATAAGCATTTGTAGGATCAGAGCCAAAGTTATAATACTATTCACTGACTTTTTTTCTTCTTTTCTTTTTCTTTTTTTTTTTTTTAATATTTCCTTACTTAGAAGTATGCTAGGCCTTTAAGTTCAGATCATAATTCATTTAATTTACTATGGCCTCCACATGAAGCCTGGCAGTGTGATGAGAGACCACATTCATTGTCATCAGAAAAAACTCAGTTTAGTACCAGGTAAGCCAAAATTATTTGCTTTTTTTATTACTACCTGTACCTGCTCTGGCAGATACCAGAATAAACACTGGAAGAGTAATTAGTACTCCTCTTTGTGGTGCTTTTTGCAACTGTTTGATTGGTAACTCTGATAATGACTGATTTGTAAGTAAATGCACTTATTAAAACTGAATAAAACAAATACAATCTGTTAGGTTTGCAGTAATTTAATGTTCATTTAATTAAAATATAAAAGTTATAAGAATAAAAGGCTATAAATATGTAAATAATAAAATGTTAAAAAAAATCTTATAATGTAGGCCTTAACATACAGATACCTATCAGATAAGAATTTAAAAGTATTTCTCACAATGCTGTATTCCTTTGCAGAAAAGGACTGAAATATGCTTCATTGTAACTGAAATGTAAACATTCAAAATTGATGGCAAACTTTTAATTACTCTCAAAGATAAAGCCTTCCAGGAGTATTAAAATAGATGTTTTTATTTCTGAGTTTCAAAAGGCATAAATAGTTTGCAGAATAATAAAGGCTGCAATGCCATCACACCATACCTTTACTACTGACCCAGATTTCAGTACTGCTCTGCTACTCTTTTGTCAGATCAGAGAAGAGAGCTATATCACGTCTCTCTGACTTGCAGCCCAAAAAGAAATTGTCTTTCAAATCGGAAAAAGAAGAGAAAATTTCAGAAGAATGGTATGTCCAAGTCTATCCTACTTTTTTGTTTTTAACATGAATTCTACACATCAGGAACTATAGATGTAGAGGCTTTTAATAGGTATCCTGGTTAAGTAGGTATTTATTTCTAAATGTCAAAAATATTATTTTAAACTTTTAACCAGTATGTGAGATACCAAGTCAATTAACTACAATTTCTTAACTGTTTAAGATGAGCATTGCAAGCATCTCTGTAGTTCAGTGTGTCAAGTATCATACATGAGATGTCCTGTGCGCTTGCTGTATTCTGTGTGAAAACTCTGTGTGTGTGTGTGTGTGTATAAATACACACACACACACACACACACATATATACGCACACATATATAGAGAGAGCTGTGCAGTTGATATGTGAAAATGTGTATATATTGATAGTAAAATATCACCTTCCCTTAGGGGTTTTAAAGATATTGCCACTGCACAGCTAATGCTGAAGAGGGCCCATAAAATGAAATCCAAGAAATCTAGTAATAAAAATCTAGGTAAGTCAACAGTGCTATTACAATATATGTTACATAAGAATATGTATAAAATGTTGGAAACAGCAGGTCTCTACTTCTTCATCTGAAAGCAGGTTGTCACTTCTAGAAATGTTGCTTGTATTTTCTTAGATCACTTCACACATTAATATGAGGGAGGGAGGAATGTGCTTCAGAAATGAACATATTAAATCATCATAAAAGGAAGTTTATTTCATTTATATGTTCAATATATTAATATTTGAAAAAGTACTCTGGTGAATATTGAGAGTAATATTTGACAAATGTATGAAATGGGAACTTTGTTTCATTGTGTTCTGTGTATTCCCTTTGCTAGATATAAAGTTTATATTTCTGTATTTTTGTACTCATTAGATTTTTTTTTCCTTCAAGAGAATATCTCAAGTTATAATAGCATTGCTCAGTTTGGGTAGTTTTATATCTGTTTGATATGCTTCAAAGTCTGTCCTAAAAACATTTCTGTATCTGTAATCATACCTATCATCTCTGGCTCTTGATTACGTAAAGTGCTATTGATATACATTTGTGAAGGTTTCACAGTTTTTGGTGTCTCTAGAATTGATCATAATTTGGCATTCAAGCTTCAGAGATGATTCTGTGAATCTTGGAAGGCGCTCTCCTCTTCTTTCTGTCTGATGTTAAAATGATTCCTTCCCTGCATGGTCACCTCTTATGTCTGTGAATTTTCTCTGTGTATACAGCTGTTAATACAGGAAAGGATAAAATATCTTAGTTGATTATTGGTGAACACCTTTAAGTTCATTAGTCATGGTAAGCTGTCTTGAGAAATCCTTCCATTAATAATGTTTAACTCTTTGGTGATATGTTTGGAATACATCACTGGCTATAATGCATTTTCCATTACTGCATAACATGGGAAATCCCTGTTTTGTGTCAAGTGGTGGTTGGTTGTTTGTTTTTTGTTTTTTTAAGTTCAAGAGTATTTTTCACTCAAGGGGGGAAACACCACTTACAAATAAAAAGGTAAAGTTAAGAAAAGTTTGCAATTCCCTCCTTCCCTAGCCAAGTACCAGCACCTAAGACTACTTATGACAGATAGATCTCTAGATTTAAATAAAAGGTAGCATACAATTACTGTAATCTTTTCCTTATGGTTGAGGAAAAGACAATGGGCAGGAGGCTAAAACATTATTTAATCCTTTATAGTTTCCCACCGTGCCCTACCACACTGCCCCGCCACAAAACCATAAATATCTGGTGGCCAGCTGAATGTTTGACATATGTATAACTTGGTGGCCCATGTATCATTTTTAATGAATAAAGTCTATTTGGTTATATCATCTTTTCTCCATATGTTGTCTGGTTTATATTAGTAGTGATTAATTCAGTCATAAATGGTTTGTGAGTATCAAATTCAATTATCCTATTTTTTATTGTTGTTCTAGAGGATTTTTTGGATGTTTTTATATTCAGATGATTGGAGGGGGTTTTGTTTTGTTTGTTTCTAGAAAGTGCTGCACTGGAAAACTCTCATAAGCACGTGACTAGTGTTTAAAAAGTTAACAAAACTTTACAAGTTGAGTTGTTAGATCTGTATAGACCTGATCTGTTGTATAGTTGCAAGATATCTCCTTCCATGACTACCCAATAAAGAATCCCCTTTCCACATATTCCATCCAGGCAAAGGAGAGCACTGATTTTCAGTGTCAGTGCCCCCTCACAGAAAATGCCCACCTTCAATCCCCTTTCAGTGTTTGGGCTGTTAGGTCAAGTACCTCTCTTCATCTGAACTGCTCTGGTACAGCATGGTGAAAGAGGCAGACTCTAAGGTAGTCAGATCTAAATGGAGTTTAACTTAAAACCCACATTTTCAGTTGCACCCTGATCTGAATTGGACACTAGTGCAGATACTGAAGCACAGCTGTCAATCCCTCCTTGCCAGAAGCAGCACTAAGTATTTAAACAAGCAATTACATTCAGAACTTTCTGGGCTGGATTCTGTAGTCTGCCAAAGTTTCTTTGTGCTGCTTATGTGAAGTGGCTTAATACTGGTCAGAAAATCCCAGTGGAAAATTCACCCTGTATAGGGGGGTTCTCCACAAGCATAGCTGTCTCCTACGTCCCTCCCAGCATATGGGCTGGGGAGGAGAAACAGAAAGGGAATAGCAGGGATGGGCTGAGGGCATGGTGAAACTGAGACCTTACACCAGAAGCTTAAGAAAAAGCGGGAGGAGTCCTGTTCTAACTTGTTCTGAGACCAGGTAGCCCTGAATCAGGGAGCTGCAACAAGCTATGTGTGGCTGCCACTCTCCCCTACTTAGGGATGAGTGGTCTTCAGATGCAGCCCCATGTAGAACAAATTGCAGTAACTCCATTCTTGAGGGGAAAAAGATATTTGCCAATGTCAACATCCTTTTTAAGAATGAGAGAGGTCACAATCTCTTAGCCAGACCATTTTAAAAAACCACCACCACCACCTTGGGTCACTTCTGTCAGTTGAACCTCTCATGCAGCTGGATATCCCCAGAACATGTGCCTCTTACTAACAAAAGGCAGGTAACAACCTCTTTAAACAATAAGCAATTGTCAGCCCCATCATTTCCTCTTGTTTCCATAGCAACCAGCATCCCATCCTTTCCATCTTCTCTAAACTGATCCTCAGCCACCGTCCAGTCATCCACACCTCACTATTATACTTATCCTCATTATATCTTGTTCAGGTTTTTTTTATGTTTGATCTTTTCCTAAACTCCAGATTGAATGTTATGTTATTTGGCACTATTTCTTCCTAACATAGCTTCAACTAATTTCATTCAAAAATTTAATACTTACATTAAAATAATACAAACTCATTGATATAGACATTCCCACCAATCTGAGGATAAAGTACAAAGTATGCACCTACAATGTTAATTAAATGCTATAAAGAAGCAGGTTTCGAGAACATCTAATATGTCCCTTCATTGCTCTATACATTATTTACAAACAAAAACACAATAAAAATAAAGTTGTCAGCTGAACCATAGAATGACCAACCTCCAGTAGCTCTAAATACAAAGAAGTTACAGAATATTAACAAGTAGGCATCCTTTTGTGCTCAAGTCTCAATGTCAGCCCGCTAACCAAACATCTTTCATGAGAAATCTTGCTATGCTACGGTAAGGATCTTGCTAAACTGAAGATGTTGCATTCACACAGTAGTGACTTATTAAATGCTGTTTCATAGGACCACTCATGTGGTCTTGTCACAGTGGGGCTACCTACTTGCAAATGTCACCAACTTCCTCTGCCTTAAGGCTTCATTAGCTGACATCCACATACCCCCAAAATATAAAGTTAGCGTCTGCCCTGAGTTTTACATAGCCACTCTTTAAAATGCCTACTTATTTACCACAGTGGAACTTGGATGGGATTAGCATTGTAATGAACATCTTGGGTCCTGATGCTCTCTGGTGAGAGGACTTGTTCCCTTCTTCTCTCCATATATCTGCTTCTTATGGAGCTGTGACGAGTAGTGTGATGCGTGAGTGGAATTCCAGATAATTAGTCACATTGTGTGGAAGCATGTATTTTCCAGGGTCTCTTGGGTAGCTCACCATTCCACTTCATAGTCTTCTGACCACTGAGCTGAAAACATACCAGCATGGAACCTTCTGTGTTTGCAAGGGAACAAGCCCTTTGCAGTCTTTGCTGCTTCGTGATCATGGGAGCACAACCAGATTTTGGTGACTCTCTGAAGCGAGACAAGAAAAAATGTGGACTTTAGTAAAAGTATCAGGAATCCCCATGCATACCAGCAGACAGCGAAGAAGCTAGCAACTTTGTAAATTTACTTGACTGGTGACCAGTGCAGACAGCAGATTAAATGGCACAAGAGTACATACCGGAAAACCAGGGACCAGAACTGCGCCTGGGGCAAGTTGTAGACATTGTCCCAGTTTTATGAGGAGTTTAACCGGGTGCTGGGCATTGTGCCCAGCACAGAGACAACTGTGGTGCATGATGACTTGGTCAGCCAGGTTGGTGCCCTTTTGGCCCCAGAATCCAGCATGGGGACTGATAAGAGCAAGCAGCGGGGACTGAGTGAAGACCATGAAGTAACTGTGTTGCTAAAACCAGTCCCAGAGCATGCTTTGGAACAGGATCAGCAGCAAATTCTGGGTCCATACTCAGAGAAGCTGTTTGATGCACTCCCTGAAGAATAGCCTGCTGCGGAGCCTGTAGCAGACACAGAAGGGACAAAAGCTGCCCCTGAGCCCGGAAAGTTTCTGGCTCCAATGTAATGTTTATTACTACAATAATGAGAGGGATTCTTGCTCTAAGAACCAATGCAAAAGTTATGAGAAGTCCCGACTAGCAGCGTGTATTCACTAATGGCAGATTGTATGTCAGGAGCTTGGCATTCTGCCTTCCTTTCCCCTCCACCTCCACATCACATGGAGTTTAAAATGACGACCAGGAAGTGCAAACCATAATAAACACCTTGAAAGAGGATTTTTACTGGAAAGACCGATTTTTTGCTAGGCCCATTCCTGTTTCATAAAAATAATAATTACATTGCCGTGCATTTGCATTTGCCGCACTGTAATCACTCAATGGTCTATGGAGCTGCCTATAAAAATGAACTGTGTGTTTAGGGAAATGTGATCCATTTTCAAAACTAATTAATTTCAGTTAAAGGTAGTCTATGAAGTCCATAGATGACACAATCATTTGTCCCAAGTATGACTGGGGTTTGAAGCTTAGTCCAGAAATGTGCTGTGGGGGGGGGAGGAGGAATGCAGCCATACCAGAGTAAGATAACTCAGCATTCTGTTAATTCAGTCATGAATTCTGACCCAATCCTGGTTGCTAATAGCTGCAAACTTTTCCTGAAACAAGAATTCCAGATAGTTAGTCACATTGTGTGGAAGCATGTATTTTCCAGGGTCACTTGGGTAGCTCACCAGCCCACTCCATTCATAGATGTGTCGTTCAATCGCTATATGTTTGAATATTTCTGATGCATACACTGCAGATTTACAACCAGCAGCTTCGAATAACATCTTCCTTTGCCTATAGGGCACCATAAGAACAGTTATGTCCTCTCAAAATATGAAAGGCCTGAAATGATTTAAAAAAAAAAAAAAAGCTTTTTGTAGCAAGGCCACCGACCAGTCCCCCTCCCTCTCTCTCCAACCCAAGTAATTATGGAACTTTTGTAAAACAAAAACAGCTTTGCATTTTTATTTACCATTGTGTCTGCACTACTTTAATTGTGGTTACCCAGGCTGTCTCTAGGGAGATTCTGTGGACTGAAGCATCCATTTCACAGTATATTGCTGTTCAGTTTTGAAATGTAACATTTTATGTCCCTGAAATTCCACAAGAAATAATTCTGGGGTCCTCTACTGAGATATTTGATACCCTCTATGTTGTGTCCTATTGCAGTCCCCACTACTAGCTGCTGTACCTCCACAACTCGATATCAGTACCTTCATGGACCATTCCAAGAGGAAACATTTCTATGTACTGATGGTTGATGTTCTTGAGAGGGCTGACAAGCTAGTCCAGTACCAGAAACACAGGGACTTAAGACTGGAGAAAAGGCATTCTGAGAGGCAGGAGGAAAGGCTGAGAACAGAGTATCTGTGCAGGAGGAGGAACAGTGGCTAAGGACAGGACTCAGCAGAAAGAACTGTTTAAGCTGCTCATCTTAGTCATAGCTGCAAGATTACTGGCTCCTGCTATCTTTCCCACACTATGGCTTGATTCTCCTGTGACATACCCTGAGTCCAAAAACAGCTGCAAAAACTCCATGTCTGGGTGGCCCATTCAGTCTGTCCCCATGAGCAGCTGGGCAGGGCAAACGAAACCCAATGCGGCCCTCTATCTTGATCCCCTCTCCTGTGAATACCTCCATCCACCTTCTGCGGCACCAACTGCATGGAAAATGAGGAAAGAGGGGAAAGGAGAATAGGGAAGCCTGGGGACATGTTTTGGGGATGTTCTTTTGTAACTGGTATTTTGGTGTTATAATGGCAGCTCTCCTGCCTGGCTGTGTGACTGCTGCATTGTTTTAAAGCATGTGTGTGTATATATATATATAAACCTTTTATGTCACCAAGAAAGTTTATTGCTATCACTGTATCTCATAATACAACCAAGATTTGAATTAATAAAGTTAAACGTAAGGTCAGGAACAATTAAGAATTAGTAAGCAAACACTATTCCTATACAGTTAGGTAAACCAAGCCACATGTCAATCACTTCCTTATTGAACCCATACTATGACTCACTTCCCACCCATTTCATAAGACATCGTGATATTCATAATAACATTGCATGGCAATCTAGCCCTGTTTTTCCCCCGTCCCACCCGTACAAGCACATTTATAGAGATACTATTCCACCTCTTCTACTGGGCCATGCAAGTCCATAATATGGGAGCACAAATCATCCCTGACTTCTGTTGCTCGGGTGCATCCAGCTCCAGCAGCGGTAGGTGCACTTTATAACTGAGTGTATCCATTCAGCGGCCCTGTGACAGAGTGCAGGGAGTGAATAGATGAGCCTGCACTCTGATCGCTTAGAGGCTAATTAGTACCCAGGAGAAGCTGATGGGATCAATGAACTCACTTGGCTCATCAGCCCAGGGCTGATACAAGGCACAGGAAGGATGTGCAAAGGGAAAAAAGAGAGAAAGGGGAGATCAGAGGGACAGGGCTAGCTGGGGCTGATCACAGAGAGGCCTCAAACTAAGGAGACCTCTTCTCCCCTCAGGTCAGGACTTGAGAGGGTCTAAAGCTGCAGCTGGAAGCACTGGGTAAATAGGGGGGAGCATGGGGTACTGTGGTGATATTGGTGAAGGGGATGTGCACTGAAAGCACACCTAGAGGACTCTGTGCAGTTTTTGCAGATTAACATGAGCCAGTTATGGGGTTTGCCTTCCCCAAAAGCTTAGTTTATGGGGAGACTTTATGTATATGCATTCTACTTGTGTATTTGTTGAAACTTTGTGGAGCAGATTCCAGTGCAGGAGTTCTAAGAAAATGTGAGGTTTTTACCAATCTTAACCTTGAGCACAGGGTTAGAAAAAATTTAAGACAAGACTTGCAGGGCATGGGGTCTTCTACAGAGTCATGCTGTGTCTGGGCCCAAGAAGCTTTGCACAAGGAAAGACAGGTCTGAAGGATGCTAGTAAGTGCCCTAAGTCCTGTGGCTTGTATCATTAGGGAGAGCTAAAGGTACCCTCTCCTTACAAAGTGGAGTGTGTGCAGACAATGAGTACATATTGCACTGGACCAGTACCTCCAGTGTAGATTATGCTCCAGTCTATTATGGTTATGGATGCAGATATAAACAGTTAAAATCGTGGCCTGTATTTTAACCATAACAAATGTATGCCGTGTTTTATATCTCCACTATGTCCACATCAACTACTTTTTCTTGACTGTCAAATAATATGAGACGTGTGGGCAAGATACTAGAAATTTTTGCAGCCAAGTAGAAGCGGCAAAATATCAAAAATATTCCCATTTATTAAGGATGCATGAAATCCTGCAGCACTCTAATTAAAAACCTAAATGCAATAGACAGTAATGCACTTCATTGTGCCTGGGTACTAAACATCTATGATTCATAAGATCACAGAGCCCTTAAAGATACCTTGGCACAAGAGAACAGAGTCTCTGGCTTAACTTTGGGATTTAAGGAGCTATCATCAAATCCACAAAATCAAGGAAATTCAAAAACTTTAATAAAGTTAATTTATTTTTTCTTTTAACAAATTTTTTTATGATGGCCAGAGGCCTGGAGTAACTGTTTTCAGCTGCTATCTTCTGCCATGCTGTACTGTTACTTGTTTAACCATTTCCTTTCTGGAGGCAAAGTTTGTCAGTGATTGACAAAATGAAGTGATACTTCTGCTGCCACCCAGGCAGAAACACAAGAAGAGACAAAGGAGAAGTTAAGGCTGAGACTTGACTATTCAGATAAAACTGAAACAACTGATTGATTTGTCACAGGACAAGAAGTATTGTTCGGTCAGTCTGTTTTCTTCGTCTTTGAAAGATACTACATTAACTACATTCAGATTTAAAAGATTCTCTGAGAATACAAAACAACTCTAGTGAACTGAACATCATTCACCATCTGTACCTCTGATATGAATTCAAATACCCTTATTCCTGAATTTTCCTTAATGGATACAAGAAATTCATCTGCTGTAAGAAATAAAATGCTTCCATTTTGTTGTCTGTTTGTTTATTTAGTTATTCTTTATATTGCAGCAGTCCCTAGGAGCCCCAATTATGGACCAGTACCACATTGTGATGGGCACAATACAAACACAGAACAAAATGATGGTCCCTCTCCCATTGAACTTACTCAGACTAATCCTCCTTCACATGATGCAGTGTTTGCAATTTTAAAATATCAACTCTTTAAAACTGGTACCAATAATACCTATTTTCATTTTTTCAATTTTTCCCCGCACCCAAAATCAGTGACAAACCAATTAAAGTTTTGCCACGATGTCATGTAACAAATGCCAGCTTAGGCAGTAACATGAATTTCCATAGTATTTCTATCACATTTATAATGTTTGTCCAAATTATCTTTTATATCTGGAGTCTGCCAAAATGTGTGCATTAAATTACCTCCCTAGTTTCCAGATATTCAGTACAAATCATCAACAAATAAACCACATTTAAACAAGTATTCAGGAGTCCAGTAAGATCTCAATGTAATTCTGAACTGTTTAACTCTTTTGCAGTTCCTCTGTGTGAAATCTAAAACACTTGTTGATTGTCTGTAATAAAAACATAAAATCTAATCCATTTCCCCATTTCTCTGATACTTAAAAACACTAGTATCATAAAATAATCGAAGTAATATTGCCTTAATTTGAGACTAGATTTAAAAAGGGTTCTTTTTAATATCAAAAGAGCTGGAGGCAATGATTAAGGTAGGGTGACCAGATAGCAAGGGTGAAAAATCGGGATGAGGGTGGGGGGTAATTGGCACCTATATAAGACAAAGTCCCCAATATCAGGACTGTCCCGATAAAATCAGGACATCTGGTCACCCTAGATTAAGGTGATCCATGTAGGTGTAATTTAAGTACTCTGACATTGTGATAAATCTCAGTGGATTATTTAAATTATTTTGCAGAGCTCAAAAGTAGACTATCTGATATAAATCTCTCAGAACAGTTTCCATAGCTCTCTTCCCAATATACATATCTCCTTCAGTACTTACTTTGACAATCTTATACATAGATCAACTATAGAATAATTTGGGTGATATTAGCCATTTTATGTGACTTCATCCAAATGTCCCTAATGCACTGTACTGTTAGACTGGTCATCTTTTTCATGGGTGTAACTAGGCAGGTTTGAATGTGAAAAAGTTCCATTTCTAAAGCTTTTAGACATAGCAAGTTTAGAATAGCTTCAATAGACCCAAAGAAGCAAAACAATTTATAATAATCTGTTGGGAACATCAGAAAAGAAACCTAGGAATCCTTTATCACATTTTGTTTTGTGAATTTCTAATCTGTCAATTTTGGTAACTTGGTCTTTTGCCCTCCTCAAGAAAGTTACCATATTTGAAATTGTTCTAAAGTAGTGTGCTGACTTGTCTGGTTTTTCATTGCACATTACAGGTTTGGTTTGGGGGAAACAATTAGTACAGAAAATATTCTTCTCTACCTTTCTCACTGTGTGTGGTACTGTACATAACAATGGGTCTCATTATATAACTATAGAAAATACAGTAATGAATTACACTATAGTTTAATATTTTTATATTTCATATAGCTTTTCTGCCAGCTAAAGTTATTGAGAAAAGGATCTCTGAAATTAAAATTATATGTGCATGACTGATATAGTTATACAGCTGCAATATTTTTATTGAGTTATAGTAAGAAGTGCAGGATAAATTCTCTTGTATATTGTAACAAGGACTGATTATTTGTTACTGTATTTTAGATATTAGTTATGAACCTCTACACCAGTATGACCGAGTACTGTAAGCATTTGTTGACACTAAGAATGCCATATTAATAAAGATTTTGGTGATTTGCCAAAATGGAAATACTTGACTGATCTAGCTACCTACCATAACTGCTAAAATATTCACAGTTAACAAGTTATCCCAGTAGTCCAGTTCCTCAACAGATATAATCTAGTTATTTGAAACACTCTAAAATGTCTGATTTTAGTTAATGGAGCTAACCTTGAGCGAAAGGCTGATGAAACTTGCAGCCGGCGGGTAGGGGGTCAGGCTAAGGTGACTTTACACTTCCTTTGTGGCATCTCAATCCTTGGCTCCTACAGAGGCTGAAGAGGTCATTACTATAACATAGACAGCCATTGGAGGCCTAAGATATGGCAGCATCCTCCAGACTGCCCTAAAGACCACAGCACTGCCTGGAATCTCCGGATTCGGTACACTGCAGTCCCTGTTTCTGTATACGTTTTTATACCATGCTCATGAACATAGTATCAGAGTGCCTTTCAGTAGTTTCAGTTTAATAATTGAAGCCAGATCTCTGGAGTCCTTTAGCCAATCAGAGATGGTAAAAAGTATTACTTCTAGATGCTGCTGTGTGAGAGCCTAGTGTCAGCAAGGAATCCAAGAGTACTCCTGAACTAGAGACTGAATTGAATTATTGTGAATTTGTTCCTTCAACCAATAGAGATTGCACCATGATTGGAAGCTCTTAAAAAAGCCTCCCTCACCCCACGACACACATCCCTCCCCCACCCCCAGCCATGCCCCTATCATGACCTCTACCCTAGGACTTGTGATGGGGTCCTGGGTCTGGAGTACTTGCACCAAGGGAATCCTCCCCTGTGCAGAACTAGAACTTCTAGGGCCCCTTCAAGCCACTCCAGCCCTTTTTCCTGGCATGAAGGGACTCCAGCCAATTTTCTAATCTAATTCTGCTGCCATTGAAGTTAGTGGAAAAACACACCTTGACTTTGGAGGGATTAGGGTCCAACATGTATAGACCTAGCTGTCTTTCCCCTCACCCTCACCCCTCCAAAGAGCTACATACTTTGCTGCTGGCTCTCAGAAGCTCTGACACCCTCACTGATTAAGAAGTAATGCTGTCCCCACTAAAGCCTCCTCCTCCCCCGGCAACAGTCTCATAATGGAGAAACTGACATTATCAGTCTGATACACCCACTCTCTCCAAAACTGCACTTCCCATCTTCCCTAATCCTTCTACCCTGCCTGCCTACTCATTCTTTTTCCTGCTAAATTCTAGTCTTTTTTCTCTTCATTGTCCTCAAGCTACATCCTTTCCTCATTGTCCCCACTGCTAAAAGCCTTGTCACTGCTAAAAACCAATCCATCACCTTGTAACAATCTCTTTTCTTCCTTCATTTGCAGTCTCCTCCCCCCTTCACTAACCATATGACCTTTTCCCTGGGTTCCCTCCTTTGGGACTCACACTGTTTACTGTATCAGGTAGGGTTGCCAGTTTTGGTTGGACGTATTCCTGGAGATTTAACCACATGACTTAATCTTTAATTAAAGATTAATCTTTAATTTCTGCAGACTCCAGGCCAATCCTTGAGGGTTGGCAACCCTATCTTCAGGTTCAAACTTACCATACTCACCTACATGATCCTATACAATGCCTCCCACTCTAACTCTGTGCATTTCTTCCAGTTCTTGTGTTCTTCCCACCCCTTTCTTCATTTCCTATTCCAGATACCTGACTTTAGCTTATTTCATTCTGCCCCCTGTGTGTGAGACTCTCTCCTTGTTCTCAAGCACTAACTTTCCTTCATAGCGCTCCTTAAATTCACCTGTTCAAGCAGTTCCTCCTCCCTTCCCATCATTAATAAACTGCAAAACTCCCTTCTCCTGAACTGTTGTCCAGTATTGGTTTTGATTTTCTTATATAAATTGTAAGTTCTTCTGGTGTGGGAATGATAAGTTATGAAGACTTAAGACTATGTAGCCTGGTAATTATGGGAATGATTATGGTGAGTATGTTTCCACAGGCTGCTGAAGGCCACCTCTACTTTGAACAGGATAGAACAGGATAGGATATGTTAAAGGGCTTTCGGTCCATTTATGTTCCTCAAGTTTAGCCTCAGATAATAAAATATTTGTGATTTTCTTTGCTTTGGTTCAAATAAAGGTGTTTCCACCTATCTATTAAGTTGTAAACACTGGGGTTTACATATTTGTGTACCTAATATTTATGATTGAGATCCCCACCTTCAAAATAGAACTTCTAAATATTTCCTAAAATATATATCTTTTTAAAATGTAGTTTAGCTTTTCACAGGTGGCTGATTTAGAAATCATTTAAAGGTATGTAAAACAAGTCAATATGGCTGCTTCTTTGTACTTATATTAATTTATTTTAGAAGTAATGTAATTGTTTTTGTTAATGTAAAATGTACACAAGAGATTCTGTTTCTTTTATTACATGACTAAAAGGTGAATAACTGCTTCAAGGAATGAACAAGCCAGATCTGACCTCTGATTTTAACTTGTTCTTGTCGTCTAGACCCAGCTGTGCGCCTGGCGTTGTTCAGAAACAATGAAAATAAACATCCCCCTGTGAAACCACCAAGGAAGAGACAGCCAGCAAAAGAGACAGCCAGCAGTTACTTTGAAGGTATGAACAGGAGTTTCCCTTTATATTTATTTATGTATTTTGTAATGTCTTTGGCCAATTCTTTTTGAGTTATGAAAAAACATGCAGAAGTAAGAGAAGGCTCCAAGTGTGTGTGGACAACTCAAATGACGTGATGAAACATTTCAGTTTTAATACATTTTTTTTCCAGTGATTAATTTGTAATGTGCACTGTAGGCCTGACCCAAAGCTCATTGAAATCAATGGGAATTTTTCTATTGACTTCAGTGAGCTTTGTATCAGGCACTAAATACTTTTAAATTGGGGGAGTTGTTTTAAGTGACATGCTTGAAGCTACATGCAGAGAAGGGAGGTGAAACCAATGTGCCCTCTAATTTTTTACGTCCATGTGCGGGATTAATTTTGTTATGTGCACCAATATGGAGATGATGTGTGGCGGGGGTGGCGCTGAGGGTTTCGGAGTGTGGGAGGGGGTTCAGGGCTGGAGCACAGGGTTGGAGTGCAGGGGGGATGAGGGCTCTGGGGTGAGGCTGGATATGAGGAGTTTGGAGTGCGTGAGGGGGCTCAGGACTGGGGCACAGGGTTGGTGTGGGGGGGGTGAGGGCTCCAGCTGGGGGTGAGGATTCTGGGATAGGGCCAGTGATGAGGGGTTCCGGATGCAAGAGGGGGCTCAAGGCTGGGACAGAGGGTTGGATGTGGCGGGGAGAGGGCTGAGGGCTCTGGCTGGGGGTGCAGGCTCTGTAGTGGGGAATAGAGGTTTGGGGTGCAGGCTGCCATGGGGCTGTGGCAGGGAGAGAGAACTCCCCCAAGCCCTCTATCACCTCAGTAGCCCGGGGCCGAGGGAGAGGCGCCTCTCCCTGGCCGCAGCAGCTCTGGGGCTGGGACTGGGGGAGAGGCGCCTCTCCCTGCCTGCACAGCCCTTGATAGCTTGCTGTGCAGCGATGCAACTGCGTAGCTTAGAGGGGACTTAGTGAAAGACCCTTTCAACAAAATGGGGAGCTGCTCACATGCTGTGGGATTGGAGGTGGAGCTGTATGACACCAGCTGCTACAGATTTAATAAAATATTTTACACAAGCAACAAAGCACTGTACAGAGAAAATACAAAGCAGTAGCATAGAATACTATGAATGGTAGTAACCAGAGAAATAATATAGCTTAGGCCTTGTGTACACCCTTATCTATTTCAGACACAGTACTTTTTTCTTACCTATTTAAATGCACAAAATAACCCCATTTCTAATCTCACTTCATTTCTTGATTATTATTTTTTTCAAGTTACCCATTCCTGAAGACAATGGACCTTTTTTTGTTTTTACAAACTGTTCTGTGAATTCAAAAGAAGAATATGATAAAATCTTTAAATAAAAAAACAAACATACATTTTTTTCTCCATTCTCATACAATTCAAACATTGTCTTGAAAATTCAAAAAGAATTCACCTTTGGGCTGAGGGTATACATGAGAAATGTCAACAGAACATATAAAAGTTATAGATTGGGCTTTTCAAATGCCCTCAGCGTTTGTTCAATTCTCCTACTATTGAAGTCAGTGGTAATACTCCAATTGTCTTCACTGGAAGCAGAGTTAGGCCACTACCGGGCACTTCTCCTGTCATCCACAGCTATTCCCCTCTGATCAGTGACTTGGCTGGGTTTTTTTTCCAGCAAACTCTCACAAGCACTGCATGCTATTAGTGACTGTTCTTTCTCTGAAGGGGTTCTGGTTAGACTGAGAATGCTGCCACATTGCTTCATTTTGATCAAGTGTGAGGAAAGCATCTCTAGTGCACACAAGATGGCTTCAAATGGGCTTGCCAGAAGGCATTAAGTTGGGGATGGGAATTAGGGTCAAGAGCACACCTGAGAACAGCTGCTTGTGCTGTTGTGATACTACCAGGACAACTTCGGAGCTTTCTGTGCCTCAGTTTGGCCCCCACAAAACAAAGAGCCTGCATGAGAGTTTCACTGAGTTGGGCTGGAACAGGACCTGTGCAGATTGTTGCTTGTCTCCCATCTCACAAGCACCAGGCCAATGTCTTCACTTCCTGCCCTTTTGACCATGCCTTTTCTTGCCTTGAGCAGATCTCCTTGAATCTTTTTTATGGTAGGAGTTCCCACTCTCTGCCAACAAGCTCTGTAGAGATACCAGGTAGATACAAGGTGGGTGAGGTAATATCTTTTATTGGACCAACTTCTGTTCAAGCCCTGCAGACATTGTCCCCCAGCGCAAGAGGAGGAATGAACCAATCAGCTGACTGGTAGGAATCAACTTCAACCATACAACCCATTTTCCCTCCACAGCCAGCCAGCTTGCCTGCCAGTCAGTGCTCTGGTGGAGGATTTGAATCCCAACCCCTCTTCTTTAGAACCCACTAAAGAGAGATCTCAAAGAAGAGGGTATCTACATTCTAAATATTCCTGCTTTAATGTGGGAGGTGGGGAGGAGAAATTATAACATCAATAGCAAGAACACATGTTATCTGTTAAATAAGGGGATTGCTACTTTTGAAAGGGGATGCCCTAGGAAGTGAAACAATTAGACCATTTTTAGCTTTTTAAACTGGAACACATCACAGTAGAGAACATCTAGAAGGATTTAAGTTGTCAAATGTATAGTATGTCTCTTGAGTCTTCTCTGTTCTTTTGGTTGTAATTATGGATTATGGTTAACAATATTTAAAATAAACCTAATGCAAAAAAGAAACACTGCATAGAAGGAAAACAAGTGGTAGAAAAAACAATATATATAAAAGCTTATATCTGAGTCCTATGTATACAGTATTAACCAGTATTGATGATTATTTAAACCACTGGTATCCTATTTGTATTTTACGTTCTATCCTTGGGTTGGTTAAATTTGTTTCAACTTTAGATATATCAGGTATTTCATTTTTTCATGGTTATTTTAAAATATTTATTGTTCTAAGGATTAATGGATGCCAAGCATTTGTGGGAAGGGAAGAATATAGCAAGCTTTTTGTCTGGTAACAAGTTCACTGAATGGAAGGAAAAAACTTGCACTTAAATAAGATCAACAATCTGGTGAACTAATTAAAGCAAATCAATTCTGTCTGAGTTAAGGATGACATTTTGTCATAATTCACCTTTTTTTCCTACGTAGTTCAGAAGTCTCAGAATGTTGTATGCTGTTGTGTGACATAGATCTAAACACAATGGGGGAATTAGGCTAGATTGGCATCTGTAATACTCAACTTCCTTGGTTTAAGGAAGACCAATATTTTAATTTGAACGGGATTTTTAAAAATCATTGTTTTAATACTACATAAAAAGTATAACATTCCCTTCTCCCACATCTTGAGTTGTCAACTTATTGAACGTATGGCTTTTTAAAAACTCACTGAAACTTCATGGAAAATAGCACTTTTCTTGCTGACAATTCTCTTACTGGCTCATGTATTTTCTTTCTACCTTCATTTATTTTTTATTACAGATTATTGTATAAATCCAAAAGCTTTGGTTTTGAGACCTCCTGGTCCTGCTTATTCCTCATTTGAAATTGGAATTTCATTTCCGGCATCACACTAATTGTACTTGTAAAAGCAAGTGTGATGCCACAGATTTACCGTACTGTGGTATCGCCAAAAAGAGCAAATGAGCTCTGCAGAAGAAAACCCATTTTTTATGCAAATCATTCTGTAACAAAACTGTAGAGGAAAGTGAGGCATGTGCATAACTTTGATCATATGTGCATAACTTTAATCACATGGGACTACTCATGTGAGCAAAACCTGACACATGCTCCTTAAGTGCTTTAGAGGACTGGGGCCTTTGTGAACAGAAATATCTAAAAATATATTTTTTAAAGTTTGCGATAAGATATCAAATCTTTCATGAAATGTCAGTGAATCCACTACTGATCCTCCATTGACTTTATAATAGGCCTAAAGGAGAAATTGTTGTTAGTTAATATTTATAGCACAGTAGCATGCAGAAGCCCCAATCAGAAACAGACCTCTTTGTGTTAGATGTTGCACAAATAACATATGGAGACTTGATCTCCATTTTGAAGAGTTTCCTATCTAAGAAGGTAAGTGCTACGTAAAAGGGGTGGGAGGAGGGATATATACATGCACCAAAATAATTTTTGTAACTTGTCAATACATCTTAAGGCTACAAAACCTTCCTAAATATTGACATTGTAAATGATACTGATGGGCCAATGTTAGCACTTAGTAAAATTGTAATACATTTTAAATACACACACACACAATAACCTGCTTTTTTTCTTCTCTTGGGAAGTTAGGGCCTGATCCAAAACCCATTGAAGTAACCTGAAAGACATGTTCTCCGATTTCCACTGATCTGTTAGCCACTCATATGTAGGGTGACCAGATGTCCCAATTTTATAGGGACAGTCGCTATATTTGAGGCTTTGTCTTATATAGGCGTCTATTACCCATCACTCCCAGTCCCGATTTTTCACATTTGCTATCTAGTCACCCTACTCATATGCATCAAATATGTTGGACTGGATCCTCTGGTCCAGCTGAGTTCTGCTTAGATCAGGACTAGAAGAGGGAGGGGTTAGTTGGCTTTAAGCTAGAGCTGATTAAATTCTTTGTCAAATTTTGATTTCAATTGACAAATGAAAAATTCTGTGAAACTATTTTTGTTTTTTTCTCAATTAAAAAAATCAAATTATTTTCATGATTTTTAGACCAGCTCTACTATAAACCATTTTTATATCTACTCCTTCATCCTGGGGCTGCCTAGGGACGTCCAATTCCTGGTCTCGTGTAGAGTAGTCTGTGGCCTTTTGGATCCAAAGAGTTGATCTGACAGATACAAAATGCTGGTGTTCTCTGTCTCCTTCTTCTTGTAAAACTCCTGTAAATCATGAACTAGAGTGTGGCATAATCCCTCTCTGCCACATCTGTGCCATGATTCCACTTATGAAAATTCCCACACAGTCAATTCCACTGCCATCATGGCTGTATTACTCTGTTCTAGCAGCACAAAACTGCCATAGGGGGTATAAGTGTCTGGCCCACTTGGAATATAAGCTTTGAAGCACTTCAGATCATCCTAGCCACCTGATAGTGAATGCAGTCCAGCTACCCATATGATTGGTGAGCCATGTTCATCGCTTCTCTTAGGTGTGGAATCAGCTGTGCAAGATGGAGAAACAGAATGGATCTGTTAGGAAGTCAGTAATCCTACTGAACATTTTCAATGTCTGGATCCACTTCTCTTGCTACCACTCAGAAGTTCAGGCACTATACTCTGATGCCTTTATTAAGATTTACTCGCAATTGGTGACCTACTGACACAGAAGTACATCCATCAGGGTACATTTTAGTGCACATGCACTCTCTGTATAGTCTTCAGATTCAGTGAAAATAACTCATTTAGGTGGCTTCACTCCTAAGTGTGCACAGTGTTCAGTATCACAAGGTTAATCTCTATTAGTCATATTGTTTTATATTGTTAGTTGTAGCCAGCAGGCTGGAAATTTCTTAATAAGCCTGAGTATCTAATTAGTAATACTGTGTCCTCTGTCATCTTATGATCATTGATCACTAAATTATAGAAAGCATAATAAGAAATATAGAAAGCATAATAAGTATTAAGGACAGTTTTTCATAAATATTCATTTGAAAACTAACAGGTTCTATTTTAATTAAAAACTGACTGATAAAAGACAAATGTATTAATTTCTCTATACATTGCAAATGAAAATAAAAGTTGTTTTCAGATAGCATTAACCAAAAATTAGAAGAAAGATGATTGTGTGGTTACAGCACAGGACTGGGATTCAGGAAAGCAGGTATGAAATCCTGACCCTTGTGAAATGAATAGCTAATCTCCTGTTAAAAGCAACAGAGGGTCCTGTGGCACCTTTGAGACTAACAGAAGTACTGGGAGCATAAGCTTTCGTGGGTAAGAACCTCACTTCTTCAGATGCAAGTAATGGCCATTACTTGCATCTGAAGAAGTGAGGTTCTTACCCACGAAAGCTTATGCTCCCAATACTTCTGTTAGTCTCAAAGGTGCCACAGGACCCTCTGTTGCTTTTTACAGATTCAGACTAACACGGCTACCCCTCTGATACTAATCTCCTGTTGTCTTCAGTGGGTCCAGGATTTCATACATCCTGGCTGTGATACAGACAACTTGTATGACTTTAGGTATGTCTCTTAAAATACATCTGTGCCTCAACTTTCTCATAACTCATATTTGTAAAGCACATCTACATCCACAGACAGAAGGTGTTACTTAAGTGCAAAATGTTGTTATACTGTATTTATTATTACTAGGCTTAACTTAAACCCATTAAAACTGAGACTTAAGACTGCCGCTTTGTCTTTAAATTTCTTTGCTAAACTAGGCCAAATACATCTGGTAATTTAGGATTCCCTTTTTTGGTTAATTTAAGTACGCATTTTGAAAATGTTTTTACATAAACATGTTTAACATATGTAATTTCTTACATTGTAGTAATGAAAGGAAATACATTGGAAAATATAAGTATGTAGTAAGTAAATAGCATTACTTATTGATTCAAATTCCTAGTGGTTGTCTGGATATAATATCTTCAGATGAAAGCTGATAGAAGTCATTGAGACTGAGATATTTTCAGTAACCTTTACTAGTGCTATGAAACAGATAAGCTTTCATTATATCAGGATGTGTATGTCATTCAAAAGGTAGATAAGAATATTATGAAAGGTAGCTAATACTCATGGGTATTAACTGTTTTCAGGCTTTAATAACTTTACCATTTTCAATTAAAGCATATAAAAGGCCTTCGTTCCCAGAAAGCACAAATTGTTTGTATGCATCCAATTTCTAAAATTGTCATCTTTTATTTAGTCTAAAAAAACATCAGTAACCATGCTGCAAAATTAATGCTCTATAATTTAACAAATGTTTTGCCATGTTTACAGTAAAAATATAATAATCTCTCCCAGGCACTGTACTTGTATGGCAGAATATGGAAGCAATATCTGATCCTTACAGTATTGCACTGGTGAAAGTGACAGAATAATGCATTTCCAAAAAGCATAAGATCTATCTTGAGATGTAATAAAATGCATTAAAAAACCCTGTAGTGTGGAAGGGAGTCTGTCTTTTAAAATCATAGTTCTGTAGCATTGTTTCTCATTATCTAGTGTGAGCTCACACAACAGAGCTCTGCACATTGAAATATTTTCTCATTTTAAGGAATTAATGGCTCTCCACCAGCCCTTTAACATGTAAAATGAGTAGGTTACTTGTGTCCAGTACATCCAGAAAGAGCCAGGATAAAATAAACATAAGGAGTTGGATATCTTGGAAAAAATCTGTCATGGGTTTGGGTTAATCATCTCCAGAAGAAATCAACTTGATGCCTGAAATGTAAGACTTCTTGGAGAACGCAGTAAAGCCTGAGGCAGTGTTGATCTGAAGGAGTGCTCTCCATGGGTCAGAGCTGCTCTGCTGGCAGAGTGCAAACCCAGTTCACAACAGCGGCACGCTGAAAAGTTGCAAAAGACTGCAGGGGCCTTACAGTGCACGCACTTGAGCTTCAGTTACATAGTTTTAGTGGCCCAGTTTCTTATTATGAAATAAAACTTTAAAATGAAATCTGTGCCTAATTTGCCAGTCTTCTGTCCATCAATGATAACATAGGCATTTTCAGTGATCTTGGAATAGACCAATCTTGAAATTGCTACACAAGCTTAAAAATAAATAAAAAAACATCTTTTGTGAGATGAGCAATGCAGTATGCATTGGCCTTTGAATATTTAGAAAGGGAATTCTGTGTTTTATGTTCAGAAGTCTATCTTAAACAGTAAGGTTGGCATTTGCCTGAAATTCCAGCACTTTACGTAGCAGCCATGGAGATACTACAGCTCGATACCCTGTTGCCTAACCGTGGTTCTGATCTTCCAAATTCCATTATATTAACCCCACAGGATTCTGAACTTGGCGGAATGTTCCACCCGTTTGTGCACTGTCCTGTCTCCTCATTCCCATTTGAAGACTCTGGTCATTTGTAATGATATTAGGTGGACCACAGTAAGCAGCTTGTGAGGCAATCTGACTTTAATATGTTCTTCAATCTTCTATGCCAACAAATTTTGATGTCAAACTGCCACAATCACCTTTTAAGGCCCCAAGCTATTATAAAACAATGTTAGAGCTTTGACACCTGGGTATTCACACCTGGCTGTATGGCAATTTACCTGGTTTTGAGGGGACTGGGGAGGGGGACTTTACATTTAAAAACAATAGATTTAGATCTTTCTGCTTCTTAAATTAATGCTGGCTAATGTGGACTTCATTGGGTGGAACAAGCCTCATAATTTCTGCAGCCACAGAGGGCAATTTTTTTATCATTCTTGAATAAGATAGCTGAACAGTAATTTACAGCATCTGAAGTTTCCTTTAATTTAGCTTCTGTGACCTGGAACTGGGTAACATAAAACTAATAATTCTGCCTCGCAACCAATTTATAGATGAATAAATTGAGTGCAGAGTCAAAATCCACAGCTTTTTACACTTCATACGGCAATCATTTTGGATGAATAGACTCCTGAGTACTAAAGCATTTCAAATCCTTTTTCATCTGACCATTCAGTGACCTGATAACTATTTCCTGTCCCTAAGTAAGGTTGTGACCCAGGTCTTCGAGTGCAAAAGACAGATAATTTTAGCAACCAGTTAAATCCAAATGGGTTTGGTTGGAGGGGCTAAGGGAGAGTAAATTTGGCTAAATTCCTCTTTCAATAAAGGTTTACAACATTTGAACTTAAGTCTAATTAAAAATAATCATTCAATTTGTTGCCATGTACTTGGATGACATACATCCATACTATTTTTTTTTAACAACATGCCAGTGCAGAAGTTCTACTTTTACTTTCCAGAAAGTCACTAAACACAAATAGGTTATCTTACTTAGTTTTGGATTGCTAAATATTCTAAACATTTAACTCATTTAGATAACCTTTTACAAAGGTTAAACAGAGCATTTAGGTATACACTGCATATTCAAAGATCCTCAAGTGCCGCATTATATGATAGCTCTTGTCATGAAAATAAGTTAGGAGTGTGCAGAGTTATGAATCTGGGTTAACAAATGAATTCTTAGAAACAATTCCTGCGTACAACTCTTATAACAGATGGCAACATGGTACATTTTAAATCCACAACAGAGAAAATAAAGCATTCTATAAATGTATGTGTTATTATAGGACTGCCTCTAATCATCTATCTTAACTGGTCAAATACCTTTAGGAGGTTGGATTAGGACAAGAAAGACCTTTACAAGGTCATTTTGTTGAACTGAAAATGTAATTGACTGACATCGCTTATGAAGAAATTATTGGTTTTCTATTCTTTGCATGGGACCTACAGTGTTATGAAGGATTAATTGTCTTAATGAGGTCAGAGATCTACAGCGTTCCAAAAAAGTTGTTTCCTTGTGACAACATTTTTAATATTGAACACACATTTTTGGTCGTTTTTTTCTTTTTTCTTACTAAAAAAGGTGTGGATCAGCAGTATATTATAACTCCTTTTGATTATGTGAAATATTCTTTTAAACAAAACATTGAGAAAAGACTCCAACATTGAAACTTAGATATTGAAAATATAGTGCTGTTAAATAAAATGAACAAAGCCCTGTACCTTTTACAAGATTCATATAATCTAAAGAAATAGAAAGTAAGCATGCCAGATTTAGACGCTTTTACAAGGAATTGTAGGTATGTTTACAAATTATTCAAATATTTTAATAGAGGAATTGTAGCATAATAATATATCTAGTTAATTTTATATTATCCTTTAGGACATGTATTATATAATATACATTTTTCTACTGCATGACTTTAACATTCAAATTTTAACATCTATAATATACAAACTTTTTAAGTCATGTCAAATTTGTACATCTGTACTGTTTATAAGGAAGGTGTTTTTAGGTTGGAGTTACACCACAATGCTTCTTGGTGTGTATGCCTTAAATATCTTATCTTGCCTATGTGTATTCAAAAAGAAAATTACAAAAACAGAATATTGAGTTTCAAGTTTTAAATAGGTTTGGAAACAAATATCATACTGTACAATAATACTGGATAAAGAACAATGTGAAAATACTATATTTTCCAATTAATACAGTTAGCTTCCTCAGCTGTGACTCAGAAAACTTCTATGCTTGTAAACATTGTCACAGCACTGCAGAGATCATGTTCTACAATAAAATGTCACTTAGATGACCATTCAAATAATTCTTCTATACATATACTATCAGGTTAAAATTTCTGACATTTTATTATAGTTGCATAAATTAAATCATTGCAACTAAAAAGCCAGTGATAAGGCTTGTGTCTAGCCCCCTGTGTCACGTTAGGTGTAAAGGAATAAAAATAGCCAGACAAAGGTAGCAATTAACCTCACTTTCATATTAATTATACAGCAAGTGGGATATGCTTAAGCATAAGTTATTTAAGTGGTTTTCAAGTGCAGACTGAGTGCCAGGCTTACTAAACTATGAAGGGTCATTTCTCTTAAAATAGTTACATCTTTATTGTACTCTAGTATGAAGTACTTTGAAGCATATGAAGAGAAAAGGGGCATATTTTATAGATATAGTTATGGATTTAATTGCAAATATATATTTTATTATTATTTCTAAACAGTTTAATATGTATCTCAAAGTAAAATCTATTAAGAGAATTTTCGTTAGAGGTTCCTCCTTTAGGTAAGAAATTGATTGGGAATTAAACATAAAACAATGAGCTACAAGGTTAAGCAGAGAGTTCTGATTTAACCTCAAGATGACCTGGCCTTGTTTGTTCAGATGACGGTTCTAAAAGTGTGCAGAGAATATTCCCTTTTGATACAATTATTTGCTGCAAGCGCTGACCTCACTGACTGTCAGGGAGCAGGACTGAATTGGCCCTTTCTCTGATATCGTGACATTGCTTCTGTTGCCTCGATTGTGACCTCTGATTGCAAGATACCCTTGAGAATTATATATAATAAGCATGACTCCTGATTCTTTACCAGGTCTGCTTGCTTAGGTTTTGTCAGACTTTGCTTGTAGTCTGGGTTACATATGCTAAAACATCACGTAGGCTGTCATGGTATTATGTGACTTTTGTACACCATACAAATCTCTTTGAAACATATTTTTTTTAAATGCATTTTGCAAATACTGATATTTGTAAAACTTACTTGACATACATTTCACAAACAAATTCCTTGTTCATTAGATGTCCATCATCTCATATGATGGATGTGATGGATTTTTTTATATTTGTACAAGCATCAAATAGTTTCATAGTCACTGATTAGTGATAAAGTATGTCTTATAATATGTTGTTCCAGTTACGTAACAAGAGCTTTGTCTTATTTCCCTGTTCAAAGTGCTTCTTGTTTCCAAGTCTCTCTGCCAGTATGATATACTCGTATTCCTCATATGCATCCTGGCAGCACTGCTAGAGGGTGAAATCCTTATCTTCATTGTACAATTAACCATGTACAAGGAGGCAATACTGATGAACTCCCAGACCACCTCAAAGTGAGGTGATCTAAGGTCTGGCTAGATGAAAACTGTAGAACCTGGCTGGAATCTGGGAGAAGGTAAGTAGTAGTATGAATTTTAAGTTTGTTGGAGTTCACGTATCTTGCTGTTAATTACTTTTTTACTACATTGCATTATTTTTTCCTGTTTTATTAACCATGGCAGCTAGAATCATGAGGGAGAAGAGAGCCTCTTCTGAGAATGTGCTTGTTTGGGCGACTATGATGCCATCCAGGCATGTCTCTGTATTAATTGCCTCTGCTGCAGCAGCTGAACCAGAGTGGGGGAGCTGCTTGCTTCAAAGGTTTGAAAGGATATTTTGGGGACTATGATGCACCCACTGATGACAAGTTTGTATGTTTTTCATTAACATTTTTTTATCATCTCACTGCAGTGATACATTAGTCTCTGTGAGAATATTTTTAACATGCTGTTTCTAATCAATTTATTTTCCTTTCAGATCAGAGGAGTAGCAGAAATTCTGCTGTAACACAAGAATGTTAAGCATGCACTTACTTTCCGTTGTTAGAGTGCATTTAGATAAATGCAACTACCATATGTTGTAAATATTTCTAATTAATGTGGGACTTTTAATTTCTTGAGCTGTTATAAAGCCATCGTCATTTTTGTTCACACTATTTTGCTGCTGTTTGTGTTGCAAGAATCTAATAGAAACTATCTAATAAGGTTTTATTTTGTATGAATCTCTTTGTGTGTGTTCTCTTTTTTTGTGACTTGCTTCAGCTCTTCCTGGGAGAAGCCATTGATTCTGGGTTCTCACAAACAAACCCAAAAGCAGGCATGTGGTATTTCCAGATTTGTCCATTAAATGCCATCATCTGTGCCTTATTACAGAGGTTATTACAGATCAAGTAGAATCTTCTTAGTGGTTTGTTTTGATGGAGATTATTTTGTCGTCATTTTGAGGACTTCTCACCTGAGATGACAGCATTTTACTAGTATAGTTGTAGTCTTTAAAAATTGCAAAGATCATCATATTATTGGACATTCCCTGTACTGGAATGAAATAGGGACTGTGTGTTTTGCCTGTTCAGTGCCAGAGACAGGGACTGAGCATGTATAATTGGCATGGAGGTTGCAAGTGAACAGTCAGGAACAAACAGCAGTGAAACAAATCATACTTCTGCATGTATCTCAGCTATAGAGGTCTTGAAGATTGTTAGAGATGGAAAAAAAAATGAAGAGAGATTAAAGAGATGGGACAAAAGTATCACCTGAAGTCAGAATCAGCATCCTAATGCCTGGATTTAAGTGGTTCCCTAGGAAACATCCTAATTAAACACATGATCTCCCCATTAATTATGTCCCAATTAAGTGAACTTGGGTATATTCACTGTATTTTTAACAGTTGCCCAAACAAGAATATCTCAAAAATCATGGGAATTAGTGTACAACTCCAATGAGAATAAAATATTCATCATCATCTTACAAGCTTAGTGAGAACTCAGTGAATTAAGTGGTGCAGAGTTAGGCATTGGCCTTTTGTCATTGGATCAAAGTTAACTTATATTAAGTAGGTATTGTGCGAGTATAATAGTTCCTGCAAAGAACTGTGGGAGTTCGGATTCCTAGGTTCTGTTCTCAGCTCTGACTTGTTATTTCTGTCAGGCAAATCATTTAGGCCTGGTCTACACAAAGAAATTGTGCCAATGTAACTATATCTGTTTCTAAATCAATCTAGTTAAATTTGGTGCAGCCTCCTAGATAGACACTCTTAAATCATTTTAAAAGTGCCCACCCAAAGAGGTTATGCCAGTTGTAACTAAATTGGTTTAGAAACAACTGTATTTTCCACTGCATGCATCCAATTAAGTGGGTTTTAGCCCACGAAAGCTTATGCCCAAATAAATGTGTTAGTCTCTAAGGTGCCACAAGTACTCCTCGTTCTTTTTGCTGATACAGACTACACGGCTACCACTCTGAAACCTGTAGTTAAATTGTTGCCATTCCTGTGTGTAAACAAGTCAGAAGACTCTTTTCCAAACAGTTGAGGCTTCATTAAGGAACATTTGTTAAGTCCTTTGAACTCCTTGGTGTAGAAATACAAAGTGTTACATTAGGGCTAGAAGAATGTGTTCAAATGACTCAGTGCCTTTCTCAATGCTTCCCCTTATGCATGGAATGTCCTCCCTGAACGTAACCATAAGATCTTGTCCTTCAAATCCCTCTTCAAGAACTACTTCTTCCCTGATAAGTATTAGTTGCCAGTGAATTATGACTTGAAGGGAAGATGGGGATAGCTGGCTTTTATATCTATTTATAATTATGTACAAATTGCAAATATATTTTAAATGGTATGTTTTTGATTATACTCCTCTCCACCTACGATGTCCCTTGTTTCCTTAGATTTAAGCTTTTTGGGAAAGGGACCATGTCTTCCTATGTGTGAATCTGAAATTGAAATCAGTAGGTCTATTGAAATCATTACAGTTCTTTCCATTGATGTCAGCTGGATCAGGCCTTGTTTGTACAATGCACAGCACAATGGGATGCCTGATCCTCACTGGTGCCTCTGGGTACTACTGTAATATAAATATTAAACAATAATCCTCACATCCTTTTTCATACACTGTGGGTGTGTGGAACGTCTATGAGAAAATACATAATGATGTAGTGTGATATGACTTATTGCCATATATTTTTGAATTGCTGCATTTCTTACACTGATGAAGCCATGAATAGTTAACACACTACTCTTATCTAGTTAAAGAATACATATTTCATCACGAAGCAACGACCATGACTGACCCAAAAATAAATACTATTTTTCATCAGTAACTGAAATAACACAAGATAAAACCCTTCTAAAATGAAACACAAATATGTATGTATTGAACAGCATAATATACAAGCCCATGTGCATTCATAATTTTACAATACATTGATAAAGTATACATTTTCTTTACTAAACTTCACTTATAGTGTTATTCTAAAGAAACAGCAATTATAAGTACATATAAAAATCCTATTATCAATTCATAGATTCATAGATTATAGGACTGGAAGGGACCTCGAGAGGTCATCGAGTCCAGTCCCCTGCCCGCATGGCAGGACCAAATACTGCCTAGACCATCCCTAATAGACATTTATCTAACCTACTCTTAAATATCTCCAGAGACGGAGATTCCACAACCTCCCTAGGCAATTTGTTCCAGTGTTTAACCACCCTGACAGTTAGGAACTTTTTCCTAATGTCCAATCTAGACCTCCCTTGCTGCAGTTTAAACCCATTGTTTCTGGTTCTATCCTTAGAGGCTAAGGTAAACAAGTTCTCTCCCTCCTCCTTATGACACCCTTTTATATACCTGAAAACTGCTATCATGTCCCCTCTCAGTCTTCTCTTTTCCAAAATAAACAAACCCAATTCTTTCAGCCTTCCTTCATAGGTCATGTTCTCAAGACCTTTAATCATTCTTGTTGCTCTTCTTTGGACCCTTTCCAATTTCTCCACATCTTTTTTAAAATGCGGCGCCCAGAACTGGACACAATACTCCAGCTGAGGCCTAACCAGAGCAGAGTAGAGCGGAAGAATGACTTCTCGTGTCTTGCTCACAACACACCTGTTAATACATCCCAGAATCATGTTTGCTTTTTTTGCAACAGCATCACACTGTTGACTCATATTTAGCTTGTGGTCCACTATAACCCCTAGATCCCTTTCTGCCGTACTCCTTCCTAGACAGTCTTTTCCCATTCTGTATGTGTGAAATTGATTTTTCCTTCCTAAGTGGAGCACTTTGCATTTGTCTTTGTTAAACTTCATCCTGTTTAACTCAGACCATTTCTCCAATTTGTCCAGATCATTTTGAATTATGACCCTGTCCTCCAAAGTAGTTGCAATCCCTCCCAGTTTGGTATCATCCGCAAACTTAATAAGCGTACTTTCTATGCCAATATCTAAGTCGTTGATGAAGATATTGAACAGAGCCGGTCCCAAAACAGACCCCTGCGGTACCCCACTCGTTACGCCTTTCCAGCAGGATTGGGAACCATTAATAACAACTCTCTGAGTACGATTATCCAGCCAGTTATGCACCCACCTTATAGTAGCCCCATCTAATTTGTATTTGCCTAGTTTATCGATAAGAATATCATGCGAGACCGTATCAATTGACAATGTTAAGTTATAATATCTTAATTAGAATATACTTTAAAACAAAATATTTAGATATTAAAAGCAAGATAAAACATACATAAATACTGTAATATTTTTTTAAAGTAACAATATAAGGTTTGGTGAAAAATATGCATTTCTTTTAACTTCATAAATAGTACTGGCCAAATATTCATCTGGTGTAAATCATAGGGACTCTAATGAAGTCATTTTATACTATCCCTACCTAATCATTTCCTTGCTTGTAAGTACTTAGGTTGATACAAGTTAAGTACTGTGTTATCACTTAGTAATCTCCATTTTTTTTAAATGTTTGGGGTTTTTTAATATCCCAGTATTTCCTTCCCTTTGCCCATCATGCCAAACCAAAGACACACATTATTACAATGATTGCTAAGCTGTACAACATTTCCCAGCTTGCTTTCCCCACTGAATCTTAGAGTGGTGGTAGGTGGGAACAAACACTTCTGCTTTGACAAAATGGCTTCTGAGACTTATTAGGAAGGAGACTTCTCACACTAAGCAAACTACAGCAAGTGTTGTGCTTGCACCTGCCATCCTAGAACTTTCAGGATCAGATCCAAACCATATTCAAATAAGGAAAAAATAACAGGATTACTGAGTGTATCTCTATCTAGGCTGAAGAATAATCCTAAACCAAGGAGAGAAATTCCTGTCCAACCTCTTTTTGGTACTCCAGCCTCACATTCAAAATCCAGGGGCAGTAGAATAGGTTTATCTATACTGCTTTCCTGAAACCATTTCCTTCCACTCAATGACAATGCTACTTGTCATAAGCCTGTGCTTCAAAATGGAGGCACTTTTCCATTTATATTTCAAACTAGGCTCTGGTGCCTCCATTCTTGTTTTGCTACCTTGCATCTCATATTACTTACTTTCACTGAATGTTAGCATCTGCTTGTTTTCCCTGAAAGAAGCTGCTGCACTTGTACTGTCTGCTAGAGTTCCTAGCAAATTTTTGGGATATGAATATAGACTTCAGCAAATTCATGGACCCTTCCTTTTGAATCATGTTGTGAACATTCTTTATGCTTTCTGTAGCAAAAAGCGGCCACCTTGGTCATTATTACCACTGTTAAGTGTATGGGCAAGCTCCAAGCTTTGATATCAAGCAGAGTGCCCCAAGGGTCGGTTCTGGGGCCGGTTTTGTTCCACATCTTTATTAATGATCTGGATGATGGGATGAATTGCACTCTCAGCAAGTTCACAGATAACCCTAAGCTGGAGGGAAAGGTAGATACACTGGAAGGTAGGGATAGGGTCCAGAGTGACCTAGACAAATTGGGCCAAAAGAAATCTAATGAAGTTCAACAAGGACAAGTGCGGAGTCCTGCCCTTAGGAAGGAAGAATCCCATGCACAGCTACAGGCTGGGGACTGACTGGCTAAGCAGCAGTTCTGCAGAAAAGGACCTGGGGATTACAGTTCACAAGAAGCTGGATATGAGTCAGCAGTGTGCCCTTGTTGCCAAGAAGGCCAACGGCATTGGGCTGTATTAGAAGGAGCATTGCCCGAGGGACATGATTATTCCCCTCTGTTCGGCACTGGTGAGGCCATACCTAGAGTATTGTGTCCCGTTTTGGGCCCCCCCACTATAGAAGGGATGTGGACAAATTGGAGAAAATCCAGCAGAGGGCAACGAAAATGGTTAGGGGACTGGGGCACATGACTTACAAGGAGAGGCTGAGGGAACTGGGGTTATTTAGTTTGCAGAAATTAACAGTGAGGGGGGATTTGATAGCAGCCTTCAACTACCTGAAGATGATGGAGCTAGGCTGTTTTCAGTAGTGGCAGATGACAGAACACGAAGCAATGCTCTCAATTTGCAATGAGGGAGATCTAGGTTGGATATTGGGAAACACTATTTCACTAGGATGGTAGTGAAGCACTGGAATGGATTACCTAGGGAGGTGGTGGAATCTCTATTCGTAGAGGTTTTTAAGGCCCTGTTTGACAAAGCCCTGGCTGGGATGATTTAATTGGTGTTGGCCCTGCTTTGAGCAGGGGATTGGACTAGATGGCCTCTTGAGGTCTCTTCCAATCCTAATATTCTATGATTCTGTATCTCATCCCTCTCTTACAGTTCTTTATAAAGATAAGATAAGATGTGTTTCAATCTCTGAAACAGTCCATCTGTCTACCACTTCCCCTCCCTCCCCAACCCCAGATTCTGTGATGCTCCTAGGGAAAATTTGCTCTATAAAATGAATGTAATGCAGGTATTCTATTATTAGCTGGATAGGCCCTAATATTTTTGAAAGTCCTGCATATGACGTATTGCATTTGACAACTCTCTTAGGTGTTTAGATGATCAATCTCACAATTGCACAATCTTCTCCATGAAAATCTATTATGTACTTTCTGGAGTTCAACTACCTGATGACCTTAAAGCCAACTCTAGTAGAGTTAGAGCAGCTTCTACAGACTCCCAGTGTCCATCTCCAAGATTCACAGAGAGACTTTGAGGAATTGGATGCATATTTTTATCCAGAATTATTCTTGATGTTGAGGCTAAATTGGATGAATGTTTGGGGAAAGCTATCTCATCCTTCCACTAAGCACTTGTCAATCACCTAACATAGTGAGTTATTTCTGTTAATCTCAAGAGTCTGAGAAATGTAGAAGTAATGTCATAAACGAGAAACTGTAATGACATTTGTGGCTCATTTCTTGTCTAATCCCCAGTTCAATATTTAGCCAATTGAGGGCTCCATAATCTTCAGAGAGGAGAAGAATGACCTGAGGTCATTGGGGACAGGGTAGGGTGGAGAACCAGAGATCCTGTGAGAGCAGGAGCACCAGGCCAGAGGCAGCATTATGGTAGTTGGCTGCAGAGGAGAAGCCTGGAAGCTGGGACTGAAAGGCTGACAGACTCAATCTGTTGTTGGCAAGGAGGCAACAGTAGCAGCCCCCAGGGAGGTACAGGCAGCAGCCTACACGCCAAGAGGATAGGGTGGAAGGATTACAATGTGATGATTATACTGATGAATTGGACTGCTCTTAGGGGCCAGTCTGAGGAATGTTGGTGGTTTGATCTTTGTATTGAAACATAAAATCATTGTGCCTAGGGTGTCATTATGCATCTTGTAGTTTCTGGCAGTGCTGGTAAAGCAATGTGTTATTTGAGATATGTGAATGTTGATTGTTTCCTTGTTCATTGTTCTCCCTGGTCAGTCTGTCTGTATCCATCCATTGTGTCTTGCCTTATCCTTAAATTGTAAGCTCTTTCAGGTAGGCACTGTTTTTGTTCTGTTTGTGCAGTACCTAGCATAATGAGGTCCTGGTCCATGATTTAGGACTCCTAGATGCTATGATAATACAAATAATTAATAATCCATCGGGGTCTGGATCCTGAAGAGTTTAGTGCTTGTAGAACCTTCAGCATTTGCCTCCGAGCATATACTATAGACAGTAAGATATCTAGAGGGAGCTGGTATGCAACAGCACTTGCTGCTATACCCTAGAGCCAAAGTTCTCAAACTATGGGGCTGGGTGCAGGAATGTGTCAAGGTGTGAGCTGTATGGTTTTTGTTGTTGTTTTGTTTTGTTTTAAAAGAGCTCTGGTTGTCAGCATCAGATGGCTAGGGCTCATGCAGAAGGGCCGTGCAAACCTGGGATGTGGGGATAAAGGCGATAGCTGGAGCCTTGGCACCTGGGCTCGGGCTCTCCTTAACTCCTCCACCCCCCCCAAATCCCTCACCTGGAGGCAGCGTGGTTCTGGCTGCCATCCCCGGGGTGGCAGTAGCAGCGCAGAAGTAAGGGTGTGAATGGGGCACTAAGTCTGCTGTGAAAAGTGATATTGACGAATATCACTTTTCACATTGCTTCCCTTACTTTTGTGCTGCTGCCAGCATGGCACTGCCTTCAGAGCTGGATGCCCAGCCAGCAGCCATTGCTCTCTGCTCTGCCTTCAGAGCTGAGTGGCGGAATATGTGCTTGTGGAGGGGGTTGGGATGTAAATGACTACAGACACAAAGAAGGGAGGCCAGATCAAATAAGTCTGAGAACCACTGGCCTAGAGGAATATCAGTTACAATATAGCACTTTATCAACAACTAAATTTTCCCAGTTATGCAGTATGGTCTCCACAGATCCGTGTTTGCCCTTCCTCCTATCTCTCCAATCCTGTTTCTTTGGTGCTTTTCTTTATTTCAGATTGAAACTGAGGAAGGAGGAGCCTCTTTGCCTTCTTTATCACTTCAGGCTTGGCACCAATCTGTTGTGTAGCAACACGCAGCCAAGTGCTCTCAACATTTTTGAAGCCTTACAACATGACACCTGGGCTCTAAATGGATTTGTGGAAGCAACACATTTTGGAACATCCAGCTACTGATAGTGATTTAATTATTTATGTTATAGCTAGGCTTTGCAGAATTTAATTTTTATTCTTTTGTAATTTTTACAGTTAGAATTGTTTATTTTAAGCTTTTTTTTTAGATTTTATCAATTTACATTTTCATATTTGTGCAAAATTATGTCTTAGCAATTTTTTATTTTCATCTATTTAAATTTTCACAGTTGCAGAAAGTATGGGGGAGCATACAATAATTATTTAATGACAGTAGACTGAGAGATTCAAAAAGTTAAAGCTTTGTCATTTGTTAAAACAAAAATTGTCAGCATCACATCAGCATATACAAAGTAAATATCCTTGAATCCAACTCTAATAAGTTTTCAAGCATAATTTTTCTTATGTTGTCTATCTGAAATTTCCATTATTATTGCTGCAAATATTTTTGTTGGTTTGTGTATATGATGAAATCTGTGTTTATTGACTTTTACCAATAAAACTCTAATCCTTACAAGCCTAGCTATAGCACTAAGTGATTTAGCAAATGCACTTGACACATTTCTAACTTGGTTGATTTGTTTTTTTCTAATTGTCCACATATTTCAATTCACACGAAGGACTAAGGTGCTGGTTAAAGAGAGGAAGGATAGTCCAGTGGTTAGGGTGCTAATCTTGGACTTGAGAGACCCAAATTCAATACTCTGCTTTGGTACAGACTTCCTCTGATACCGTGGGCAAGACAGTATCTCTGTGCATCATTTCCCTATGTGTAAAATGTGGCCAATAATACTTCACTATCTTAGAGGGTTATTATATGAATAAATATATTCAAAGATGAAAAATAAATTAAAAGGTGTTCATATAACATGGTGATTGGGGGCATATAGGTACCATAGATAGGAAAAAAAAATAATTGGCACTCCAATCATACGATAGTCAAATGTATTTTTTTCATATTTTTTTCCAATTGTTTTGCTCCTAAAATGGGTATCTTGTATCTGTAACTTGATGCAAATGTTTATAATCACTTCAAATTATCTGTTCTAATGGAAACTGTCATGCTTTGCTTTGGAGCTACAAATAGTATTGCTATGATACTTGTCTTCTGTTTTTCTTAATGCAGCCTTATAGATTTCAAGAATCTAAACGTTAGATCAAATGCTGGCACAGATGTTACAAAGATTTGATATTCATCCAGAATACAAGAAATGAAAGACTGCTTTCTTTCTAAACCTTGCTTTGGAAATAGTAGTACTGACATTTTGTGGGGGAGTTGAATTATTCCTATAAATCTGGAAAGTTACAGAGCAGTTTCAATCTTAGTATTTCAGCATTTATGTAGTTTACTTCTGTCTTATTTTTCTTCTGTATAATTCACTTGATTAACCATTTGAGTCTGGCTAATGTGCCAGGTGCAGAAGCAAAAAAAAACCTACCATTTTGCTGCACATACCTGGTACAGTATTACAAAGTGACATGCTGATATTTACCAGAGCAATGCTGAATATAATGCCAGAATGGAGATTGTCATCTTAGTCATCTATGAAGGAGTTTAAATGCATCTACTCTTGAAAATAGATACATGCTATGGTTCTCTGCTTGTTAATCTTGGATGTTTCATTATCATGAAACAATGGTCCCCAACTTTAGGTACTAATTTTAGTTCTGGTATTCATTGCTAGAATCTCAATTGAGACTACCCAAAACAGTGGCCAGGTCATATTTACTTAACTCTGTTTCTAGACCATAAAAATCATACAACCTTCTCAGAAGAAAAAAAAATCTCCCTGGTAATTTTACTTGAGGAAACTGAGTTGTCTTCTTTAGCTAGAATAAATAATGGTAATGTTGGCGAGAGCAGCTGAGATATGGTATTGAATGGAGGGAGGCAGGTCAGGAGTGAAGAGTTAGATTTGCAATTTGTCAGGTACTTGAAGCCATGTGAGTGGAAGAGAGCATCCAGAGATTGGGTATAGGGGAGGGGAATTGAGGCAGATGCCAAGAAACTGAAATAGGGGAGGAGGAGTATGGCCTCGCAAACAAAAAGTGGTACTGATTTACCGAGATATTGGACTCTGGCCCTATTTGAGTCATTGCTTTTTGAGGATCAGGGAGACCAGAGCATGCTTGCATTATGAGAGGAGAGAGCTGGAGAATGATGGTGGGATCAAGTGAGGTCAGGATGTGAAAAGGATGGGATCACTCTAGGGCAGGTGGAGGGATTAGAGGAGAGCAGGAGGGGGAGATTGTGGTAGGCCTTATTGATCTTCTCTTTGAAATCTGAATGATCTTGAGTGGAGAAGAAGAGGGAGAGAGTTTTAGGAGAGAATCAAAAGTTGTAGTCATCATTTTACTAGCTTCTGGCTATGTATGCCTCAGTTACTTTCTGCAGGACTCTTGCTGTTTTGAATGGATCAAAAAATCTGTGTACACAGTACTCCGTGTTAACCTTTTCCTTAGTACATTTGTAAGCTTCTGGATGCTTGTTGGTTTAGAGTTCATTTTCATGGCCAGACATCGCATTTCCTTGAGAAGTTTCCATTTTATAGATCTTTCATTCATCTTTGGAAGTTAATTGGGCTCACTGGGAAACTCGTGGACCGTGAGTACATACTCAGGGCAGCTAATCTCTGTTGCCACTCACCACTGCCTGTGCTACTGCAGCTATACTACTTTTAGCACGCTGGGAATCATACCCCTAGCTCCAAGTGTAGATGTAGCCTAAAAATCCCCACTCAGCACACTGCAAACTTTCTAGTTGCCCAGCCCCCCAGTAGGGGAGCAGCTAAAGTTCTGCTGCTGCTGAGCTGCGGAATGCAAAGGCTCAAAACTACAGATTAAATACAAATAATATTCTAAAATATTATTTTCAACTGTGTTTACCTTGCTCTTAAACTACTGACATTGAGTTCCTAGCACTTTAGGTAAGTGTTAATAGTTACACCTCCGGCATTACTTTCCAACTTAAAGTAAGACCAGAAAAATAACTGACATAAAACTAGAGACCTGAAATCACCTCCATATATTTTTTTATGTTTCAAAGATTATTCTTAGACCACACATAATCCTTTAGAGACCCATGTGAGTTGATCCCTCAATTTGCATCTTCAGTAAGCTGACTACTTGAATAAAGTCATCCTCTAGAGTCCAAGTTTCATGAAAAAGGTTGGACATACACAATTGTGAGGATTTTATCTAGCCTAGAGAAATTTTATATTGATTTAACAGTCACATCCTTTCACTGTGTAAAGCATAACAGGCTGCATCTGTGTGTTGTGCGGGCTGACTGTTAATTGACAGCACCTAAAAATCACTATTGTATTAATGCCAGCTGTAAAAGTTTTCTAATCTTAAATGGTTAAACTGCATGTATCAGGTAGGTAAAGTGTATTAGATTGAAAGCTTAGAAATGATCCCTTAGTGTGTTTTATTTTAATGCTTCTGAAATTATTTGGTTTTCTTGTATTGCGTAGTGGTTAGAGCACTGGACTGGGACATAGGGATCCTGGGTGTTATATTTCTGGATCTGCTCCTGGCCCTACTAAGTGACCTTGGGCTAGTCACTTTACCTCTCTGTGCCTTAGTTTCTGCATCTGTAAAATGGGGAACAATGAGACTGACCTCCTTTTGTAAAGTGCTTTGAGATCTGCTGATGAAAAGTACTAAATAAGAGATAGGCGGTGTTATTATTACTGTTATTTCCCTTTGAAAAGTCAAAAGTTCCCTTTAACCTGGTATTCCAAGAGTTGTTCATGTTTTGCAAATAGATAGGCCTGATTTTCAAAGATGGTGAACGCCTGTAGCCCCTAATGATATCCATGGGATTTGTAGGTGTTCAGTACTTTTGAAAATCAGGCCACAAGCTGTCAGAAAGCTAGACTCCTAATTTAAGAATGCTGTCAGGTAAATAACATTTTATTATTATTGATATATCAGATCCCCAAACACATGATATTTGGTATGGGTGGTTTTGAAGGTTCACAAATGGAACAAGAGTGATTAACATTTATTAATTTTTAATGTATTATATTTTTCTAAATAAGTAAAAAGATTGTAACCACAAGGAAAATATTTAAGACATTAACACTGAGATTTAAATGTGTGGATATATTTGAGGGAGAGACAATAGAACAGATTTTTCTGATGCATTACTAAGCAATTACTTCATACCATTTGCCCATTTGAGAAAACAAAAACAGTATTAAATGTAATATGGAAAGTGGCCATTGTGTTAAATAGCTGATGTGATTTAAAAATCAGTTCATACATTTGTCAGTTTAATGTACTTACATTTATCTTGATCATTTCCTTTTTTAAGTAACTGGATGTCAGAGTGTTTTGCATCGCTATGAATAAAACAATTGGCAATATTCCCCAGACATAACACAGTCAGAAATCCAAACCATACATGTAGCAAATTATTAACAATAATTTGGGAAACATAACTTGCCAGTTAAAAAGTACAGTATGTAATTTTTATTATAGCTTATTGTATATGCTACTTCCTCCCTCACTCTCTCCCGTGCTTTCCCGTGACACTCAGAGGTAAGTTTCAGCAGTTGTTCCAACTCTTTATCTAGATTTCCCCCAGAATAAAAACCTTGGCTAATACATAGTTAAGATTGATTATCTTAACATGAAATGACTGTTTGGAAGCAGCTGAAGCTGGAGAGTTGGGACCACCGTCAGCTGAGCTCTGCCAAATTCTTGTGCGACTTTGGGCAAGTCACGTTTGCTTTGGTTCCCTATTTAGAAAATGAGGATAATGATATTTCCTACCTTATGGGGGTAAAGTAAAGATAAATTCATTGTTTGTGAGGCACATAGATGCTGCACTAAGCAGAGCTGTAAGTTCCTACATAGAATTTTATTTCCACAATTACTGCAAAAGATTGTTCTGCAATCTTCCCTTTCTAGACACTTTTCTTCAAAGGGTCAAGATTTTTATTCTAAAAAAGAATAATATTTAAAATATAAAAGTAATCCAGAGGGCTTTGGACTCTTTGCAGGTTAAGTGGATAACACTGGTTTGTTGACTTCCCCCAAAGCATCTTCTGATATTTGCAGAGTTTGATGGTTACTCTTTTATTCTCTGTTATTCTCAAATAACAGTGGAAGATGAGGATCTCTTTCTCATCCCCAGGTAGGGAAGAAGATTTTGTCCACTTGGATACTACTTCAGCTGAGAAATTACAAAGGAGCAAAGATCTTACATACCAATGGCTTCACACACAGGTCGGAGATTATGAAGCAACCAGTTTGAGAAATATTAAATGGTGAGGTCATTGGCTTTTAAATTAGATTTGTGTATGTTAAATACCTCTTGTAAAGTGAAACCTAGGTTTATTGTCCTAAAACAAACATGGTTTTATAGCCAAAGGCCAGCACACCACAATGCCAGGTCCCAAACAGACTCCCGTTAAACTGTTTTAATAATTCTATGGATCCCTCTTCTGCAACAGATAGTGAATTGGTATGCTACCAGTATGCAATATCTAATGATAACATATATAAGTAACCTTTCACCACAAACATGAGGAATTGTATTCTATGAAGAATATAGGAAAAATATATGATCTTCACATGGGGCATAATTCTCTTGTTATATAATGCATTCAAATTATTTTTGTGTAATAGCTAATTAGATACACTGTACATAGGATAGGTTAAGGAACTAAATAAAACTTTATAAATGGATAATATGTATTGTATCTTTGAAACACTGAGAGGACAAATTAAGAAAAAACTACTTTTGACAAATCTATAATACATTTGAAAAGGGGGTTGTAAAACACCCTATTCTGTATTAACTTTGTTTTGGTTACTAACCAGATCAAATACAAATATAGATTTCTTAAAAATAATTTTGCTCCTGTAAGATGTTAACATAAACACAGTGCATTTAACATTTCTTATTCATTAAGTCAATATCCAATAAATATTTGGCCATTGAAGTCACTGGGAGCTGCAGATACTCAGCACTTTTTAAAAAAAAATCAGGCTAGTTGTCAACATACAATACATTGTTAGTGTGCTTATTTAACATATTTTTAAGAAGCAAAAATATTAATTTCTGAAGAAACTACTGTACTGATATATTTTTGCACTTAGAAAAAATAACCTTTCTCTACGTTGTTAAATTGTGTATATCAGATGAGTAAGTAGCAGCAATTTTTTTTTTTAAACTCTTATCTGTAATATAGTCAATCACGTACCTTAATAGTGAGCTTCATGCACTCCAGGTGCTTAAGGTGATTTTTCACTGCTTTTGATTTTAATGAAAACATTTTGAAGTAAGAAAATATGTCCGCTTACAACAGGAAAAGTTTTAAAATGTGAAGTCACCTCCGTAAATGTGTGTATCAGGGTGCTGGAACTATTTTTTATAGTGGGGATACTGAGAGCCATTGGACCAAACTGTAAACTCTGTATATGATGGAAACCACTTCAAGCCAGGAGGTGTGGTAGCACCCCTAGTTCCAGCACCTATGGTGTGTAGTACATTAATATTAGTACTAGAGATACAAGGTGGGTGAGATAATATCTTTTATTGGACCAATTATTGGACTTTTATTGGTGAGAGAGAAACTTTTGAGCTTATACAGAACTCATCTTTAGGTCTCTGTCACATCTGTGTCAGAGTGTCACATCCTGGGACCAACACAGCTACAACGCTGCATATAGATATTGTGTCCAATCCTGCGTCTATTGAAGTTAGTTTCAAAACTCCCATTGACTTCAGCGGAACACAATGTGTAAAACAACTGATAGATGTAAACAACTTAATTGTGACAGAAGGTAAATATAACAACTGATTTGATAAGATCTGGTAATTGTGAGCCTGAACCAAAGCCCACTGCAGTCAAAGGGAGTCTTCACTTTCTTCAGTGGGTTTTGGATCAGAGTCTATGGCTGTAATTTATACACATTCAGTAAACTGCTATATTTTTTGTTTCCAGTCATTTACTGATTTGCATTTTGAGAACTGCATCTTTGGCTAGCTTGAAATAACTGATGACTATATTTGAGCTTCTCAGATGCTTCAAAAATAATATGCCTTGATATAAAATACAAATAATAATTGATCATATTTAGCTGAATATGTTGCTTTCTCTATTGAGCAATAGTACTTCCAGGAAGGTATCTTATTGAAATCAGTATACTTAAGGTGTTACTGAAGTATTTGTTCTGTTTTTTGTCACTACACAGCAATCGCTTCTTGCCTGACTTAAATCCAGACATACTCAATGGTGGACGAGTTCAGCTAGTGGTAAGATGTTTGTTTCACTGTAAAACTTTATAGAATCACAACTTAAACCTTAATAGCTGATATTTCCAAATGTATGTGCAGTATGAAAAACAAGTATGATCTTTTTTTTTTCTTGACTATAATCCTTTTATTTAGATTCTGACTTTGCAATCAGATCCACATGCCTGTATCTTGGCAGAGGACCATTGAGGTAGTGGAGTTGCACGTGGGCACAAGAATGCACCTTCACCACAGAGGCATAATTTTCATATGGAAATTGATATTATTTTTCGTTTAAGATTAAAAAACAACATTGAATTCATTTTAAAACTTCCAAATACAGCTTTTAAAAAAATTCCTTTAGACTCCAGTTCAGGACAGCATTCCTGTTCAGGAAGAGCACTATAAAGCATGTGCTTAAGTGCTTTGCTGAATCAAGGCCTACATCTGTTTCTGTCATATGTGTTTAAATGTGCTTAAGCCATATAAAGAGGTCACAAATGTAAACTACTCCAATGTGTTCAGAGCATTGTTTACTAAAATGTGGTAAGTTGGATTTCAACATTAATAAAATGTAGTGATTATCACATAACCCATAAAATTATATTTATTCCTAAAATTTCTATTCTATAAGCAATAAAAATCCAATTTTAAATCTTAAAATTCATTCCCCCTATTTGCCTTTTCTTCCTTTTCAATTGAGATTTAAAAATATTCTGAAGTATTTTCTGTAGTGGGTTATTCTGGGATTTTGTTTGTTTTTTGTAAACAAAATGATGCAGGTTAAATTCAAATATGTCTTTGAGGAAAAGGCTCAACATCCAGATAATGGTTTTGAGCAGTTTAATAGTGCCTGTGTTCTGTAGCTGGACTTAAATCACATGTGATTTAAAAGCTTAGTGCAGAACCCTGGGGGACACCACTATTTACCCCTCTCCTTCTGAAAACTGACCTTTATTCCTACCCTTTGCTGCCTATCTTTTAACCAGTTACTGATCCATGAGAGGACCTTCCTTCTTATCCCATGACAGCTTACTTTGCTTACAAGCCTTTGGTGAGGGACCTTGTCAAAGACTTTCTGAAAATCGAAGTACACTATATCCACTGGATCCCCCTTGTCCATATGCTTGTTGACCCCCTCAAAAAATTCCAGTAGATTTGCTGAGGAATGATTTCCCTTTACAAAAACCATGTATGGTGAAGTGATTAAATTGTGTTACAATAGCACTCAAAACTAAGGTTATTGAAGATAAATAGTTTATTGATTTTTTTCCCCTCATCCAGACTGTTAATGCGATAATTTTTAAGATGTGTTCTCCATTTGAACTCTCTCTGCCACTTGTGTGCACTACTTACACTCTCACTTATGTATGAAGAAAATACAGGTACAGATCTTCAACTGGCATAAAGTGGCATAATTCCATTGAAATCCATGGTGGTATGCAGAATAGCTTCCAACTCAGAATCTGGCTCATAATTTACCAGCCCAAACCCCCATTTTCACATGCAAATCATGCACAAATGGTACATGACTGAAATATATATTGAGGATGAGAGCTTATCCCTACTTTTGTTCCTTTGCACTGGGAAAAAGGGCTGGAGCTACATAAAGAGGTTCTAGAAGCCTCAAATTCACCCAGGCACAGGAATTCAGAAGGCAGCCACAGGCCCCCCCCATCAAGGACCCCTTCACAAGCCCTGGAGAGTTGGGTTGGAAGTGGTACATGGGAGTGTCATGTGGGGGCAGACCACATCCAGTAGCACCATCATCCATTACTTATCCTCTCAGGACTGTCTGAATTATGCCAGATATCTTTCCAGCCCCTGGATTAACCCAAAATCAGGTGGCCAGCAATGTGGGTTAAAAACTCTCTCCTGACTCTGTACTCTGTGCTCTGTGCTGTATATGAGAAGGTATGTCAACACAGGGATTAAAGACCTACAGCACTGCTGTGGCTGGCCAGTGGGAGCCGCGACTGGCCGAATCTGCGGACGCGGCAGGTAAGCAAATGGCCCAGCCCGCCAGGGGCTTTCCCTGAACAAGCGGCAGACCGGCTTTGAGAACCACTGGTCTAGACGTTTGGGCTTGGGCTGGAGCCTGAGCTCTGGGGCCCAGCTTGAGCACAAATGATAGCATGAAAAAGTTGAGTAAATAAATATCAAGTGGTTGTTGTTGTTATTTTTACTGAGGTCATGTCTAAAATGTACAGGACATTTTCCAAATATAGAAGATGACACAGTCTCCTCTCCAAAGGGTGCACAAAGCTGAGGTCCACTTGAAATATGGTTCAGTAATTATTTTATTACATTCTCTCCAATTTATTTACATGGAGAATACAAAATTCCACCTGAAAAATTTCTGATTGCTGTTTTCTTGATATGGCTTTAATAAGTGTCAGGATTGTTTATTATTTCTCTTAGTACAAGATCTGTTGTTTGGATCCAGGTTAAAGATTGCTTTCATAAACTAGGTTGCCTTTCTGTGGCTTTTGTGAGCAGTAGCTATGATTGGTTTTAGAAAGGGGATAAAACAATAATTACCTCCAATCTGAAATGGTTCTTAATCCAATGATATTACATATGGATACACATTATGTAATTGTTCATAAACGTATATACACATAGCTAGACATTAGCAATATATAGTAAGCAGTTTTATCCACAAAATAGCTGTGTGATCCCACAGCAAGAACGGAAAAGTTCTTCTTCAAGTGATTGCTCCTGTTTATTACACAGTAGGTGTGCATGCTGGCCATGTGCACTGGTGCCGGAAGTTTTTTCCCTTAGCAGTACCCGTAGTGGGGGAGCACCACTGCGACCCCTGGAGTGGCACCTCTATATTGCGCTATAAGGGGAGCTGCGCACTCCCCCCACCTTCGGTTCCTTCTTGCCGCCAGTGAAGGTAGTCGGAACTTTGTGCTCCAGCTCTGCTGTAGCGCGTCTAGCCTTAGTAGTACAACTCTTCTTCATAGATTGTTTCTCTAGTTAGTTGCCTGGCTGGGGGCATGCCCCGTGCCCCAGGCTTCAAGTCGTGCAACTCCTATTGCAGTTCTATGCCCAGGAGCGATCCATACTCTGTGTCTTCGCTGTCTGGGCGAGACTCACGTAAGTGAGCATTGTAAAATCTGCAGATCATTCAAACCTAGAACGAAGCATGAAAGAGATATCCGACTCCGGGCTCTGCTAATGGAGTTGGCATTGGCCCCGGCACTGGTGCGCCGACCTGACTCGGCGCCGGGCACCGCATCCTCGGTACGGAGCGATGCTCCATCCACCATTTGGCACCGCTCCCTAGCCAAGAAGCAATGGAAGACCCAGCGGCGCCGAGAGAAGGCAGGGGTGAGGCCAGACCTGAGTTGGGCACCCCACGATCCCCCTGGGGACCCAGACCTGCGACTTGCACTGAGTGGAGTAGTCCGGCCCCGTCCGCGTGTGCCTCTCCTGCGGTGAGAATACCGTCGATGCCGGAGGCAGCACAGGCAGTGCGTGATATCCTCGCCCCTCTGGTACCTGGTGCGCCGCCTCAGATGGGCCCTCGATCCCGAGGGAAGCTGCTGCTGGGAGGTCACCAACCCTCCCCAGTTCGGCATAGCCCCCGCTCCGAGGATGAGGTATCTACCTGCTCTGCAAGGCCATCCTGTAGCCTGTGTCAGACGTCCACCCCGTTGGAGGGTTCGCCTGAGAGGGAGTCTTGAGGGTCCTCCGCCTCCCACAAAAAAGGGTTGCAGGCACCGAGACAAGAGGCATCGACGCGCCTCTTCCCAACGAAGTTATAGGAGCAGGTCGCAACGCCGTCAGTATCGACGCTCAGATTCAAACATTCGCTCTAGCAGATGGCATGCTCAAAGTTCTTCTCGACAGTCACCGGCACCGAGGTGTCGTAGCCATGGTCGCCGAAGGGAATCAAGAAGCAGTTCCTCCAATGGATACGGGTGTTCGTCGTCGAGGTCTAAATCTCGAAGCTGGCACTGACATGGCCGTGGATGCTCCTGACACTCGTACGGCACCGTGCGTTCTTCCACGACTTTGGCTTCGGCATCCAGCCGCTCATCCCCGGGCAGTGCCACTCCTCCTGATCAAGCGGCCCTACTAGGTCCACAAGCGGGTCAGTGGCAAGGGGCCCCTTGGCAAGGGCAGTGGTGTCAATGGGCACCATGGCCCCAACTACCCGCACCGGCGAGACCCTGTTCGGTGGCCGGGGCATCGCAGGTACACTCAGCATCCCTGCCTCAGCATCGAGAAAAGTCAACCGGCACCGAACCAGCAGCACCGCTCCTGGACTCAGACTTGGGGGTTGAGCCCCCAGTACCGCCCAACACCCTGGGGACAGATCGGGTCCCCTCACTGGCACCGGATGAATCCATAGCGGCGCCACCACCCGCCTTGTAGGAAGATTTTAAGGCTCACCAAGAGCTCCTTAGGCGAGTGGCCTCGAATCTCCAGCTTCAGGCTGAGGAGATGGAGGAGCCGTCCGACACGCTGTGTCCTCCTCGGCACAGGGCCATGTGGCCCTGCCTCTCCACCATGGGGTGGCCAACATATCGACGTCGCTTTGGCAAACCCTGGCTTCCTTGGCGCCAATTTCTAAAAAGGCGAAGAGGAAGTACTTTGTGCCGGCAAAGGGTCACGAGTACTTATACTCTCACCCGGCGCCCAACTCTCTGGTGGTGGAGCCAGTTAACAACCGAGAAAGGCATGGTCAACCCGTGCCCACCCCGAAGGAAAAAGACGCCAGGAGACTCGATATCTTTGGCAGGAAGGCCTGTTTGATGGCCTCGGTGGATGCCATGCGTAGGGAGTCCTGGCTCTCGCTGTCAAGGCTGTCCACGGAGTCCCAGTCCTTCATGCAGGACCTGCCTTTCGACGGGAAGGCCCTGTTTGCGGATCAGACAGACACTCGTCTGCATGGGATGAAAGACTCCCGCACCACCCTGCAAACTCTGGGTCTATTTGTCCCACCAGCTAAGGACAAACCCAGGCCACAGATCTTGGCTCCTCCAACTAGGGGCAGATATGAGCCCCCTCCTAAGAGGCCGAGGGAGCAGAGACATAGGTCCCAGTGCCAGTCCCGCTTGGCCCTGCGACCTGAGCCCTCCAAGGGCAAAAGGCAGGGGAAGAGGCGCTTTTGACTCTTTGCGGGGGGCCACCAGGCCTGTTGTCAGGGGAGCCCCCCAGTTAACAAAGTTTGTGTTCTGCAACCATTTATCTGCCTTCCGAGTGCAATGGTCCCATATAACGTCGGACCAGTGGGTCCTCAGCACCATTTCCAGGGGCTACATGTTGCAGTTCACTTCGCCCCCCCCCCCCCCCCCCCAGCACCCCTCACCCTTGGAGATCCCCGGGGATCCGGAGCACGCCCTCCTTCTAGACCAGGAGGTGACGCACCTCCTCACCTTGGGCGCGGTGGAGAAGGTGCCTCGGAAATTCCAGGACAGGGGTTTTTACTCCCGGTACTTCCTGATTCCAAAGGCAAAAGGCGGGCTCAGGCCCTCCTAGACCTGCGGAGCCTCAACCAGTTCATGGTTCGTTACAAGTTCTGCAGGTTTCCCTGGCCTTTATTATTCCATCCCTACACCCAGGGGATCGGTTCGCAGCCCTGAACCTCCAGGATGCGTATTTCCACATCCATATTTTTGAGGGTCACAGGCGCTTCCTCCGCTTCCTGGTAGGGCGGGACCACTACCAGTTTACGATCGTTCCCTTTCGCCTCTCCACGGCCCCCAGGCTTTTTACCAAATACATGGCGGAAGTGGCAGCCTACTTCAGGAGGGACGGGCTGCAAATTTTCCCCTACCTGTATGACTGGCTGCTCAAAGGCAAGTCTCGGTCCCAGGTGCAGGCCCAGATAAAATTCCTGCTGGCCACTTGCGAGAGTCTAGGCCTAGTGGTGAAGGAGGACAAGTCCATGTTAGTACCAGTTCAGCGCATACATTTCATAGGAGCGCTGTTAGACTCGGTGGTGGCCATGGCCTCTTTCCCCCGGGAAAGGTTCCAGATGCTCAAGGGTTTCATAGCTTCCGTCACGGCCTTCCCCGTGATGATGGCAAGGGTGTGCCTTCAACTCTTAGGCCACATGGCAACTTCACCTCTGTGGTGCGACATGCCAAGCTCAGAATGAGGCCCCTCCAACTATAGCTGGCCTCCCAATATTCCCAGGCCAGAGACGGCCTAGACAAGGTGGTCACATTACCTCCCAACATAGTGGCCGACCTGCAATGGTGGTCCCGCCCGATCAACATGTTACAAGGGATCCCCTTCCGAGAGACTCCTCCCTCACTAGATCTAGTGTCGGACGCCTCGGACCTGGGTTGGGGAGCCCATGCAGAGAGCTTCCAAACCCAGGTCGACCTCAGAATTGTCCCTGCACAAAAATGTCCGGGAACTCAGGGCGGTGCGCCTGGCCTGCATAGTATTCAGCCTGCACCTACGGGGAAAGATGGTCAGAGTCCTCATGGACAATACGACTGTGATGTATTACATCAATAGACAAGGGGGCACACACTCCTCGGCCTTGTGCCAGGAAGCCCTGGACTTATGGGAATTTTGTATAGCCCACGACATCTCTCTGTGGGCTTTTCACCTACCAGGCACGCGCAATATGTGAGCTGATCACCTCAGCAGGGTTTTCTCCCACCAATACGAGTTGTCACTCCACTGGGAGATCGCCCGGCAACTCTTCCGAGTGTGGGGAGCTCCCCAGTAGATCTCTTTGCTACCACCCAGAATCATCTCTGCCCCCAGTTCTGCTCCAGGGCAGGGCCAGAAAGGGGAGCGATCTCGGATGCATTCCTCTTTCTGTGGTCAGGCCAACTGTTCTATGCCTTTCCACCATTTCCTCTGATAGGCAAGGTCCTGCAGAAAGTAAAGGCAGACAGGTCGAAGGTCATCCTCATAACCCCGGATTGGGCCTGCGAGCATTGGTATGAGACCCTCCTGCAACTGTTTGCGCCCCCTCCTCCCACCGTGGAGGCTGCCACTCCACCCGGATCTCCTCTCCCAGGAGAGGGGATGCCTTCTCCATCCCAACCTAGCCGCGCTTCACTTGACAGCTATGGTTGCTCCATGGTTAAACGAGGAGGAGGGAAGGTGTTCGGAGGATTCTGCTGGAGAGCAGAAAGCCGTCTACCCAACGGACCTTCCTGGCCAAATGGTTTAGGTTTTCTAGGTGGGCGGGAGAGCGGGGCGCCTCCCTGTCGTCTGCATCCTTCCAACTTATTCTAGATTACCTCTTGTCCCTTAGGACCAAAGGTCTAGCTCCGGCCTCCATCAGGGTACATTTAGCGGCCATTTCAGCCTTTCACCCTCCGGTGCAGGGTTACTCGGTGCTTTCCCATGAGATGACCTCCCGCTTTTTAAAGGGACTAGATCCTACATTTCTGTACGCCAGGGCCCTGGTCCCGCAATGGTATCTGAACCTAGTGCTATCCCGCCTCACGGGCCCTCCCTTTGAACCCTTGGCCATGTGTTCTTGGTCCCACCTGTCCTGGAAAGTAGCATTCTTGGTGGCTATCACCTCAGCCCGTTGGGTCTCAGAGCTTAGGGCCTTGACCTCGGAACCCCCGTATACATAGGGATAAGGTCCAGCTTCGCCCACACTCTGCATTTCTCCCCAAGGTATTCTCTGCCTTCCATATGGAATAGGACATTTTCCTACCGGTACTCTGTCCTAAGCCCCATTCCTCCAACGAGGAACGCCACCTACACACGCCAGACATACGTAGGGCACTGGCCTTTTACCTGGACCGTGCCAGGCTGTTCAGGAAATTCTCCCAACTGTTTGTTGCATCGGCCGAGCATATGAGAGGGCAACCAGTCTCCTTTCCCGCTGGATCACCTCGTGCATATGCACGTGTTACGACTTGACAGGGGTTCCCCCACCGCCTATCTTGAAGATGCATTCTACAAGAGCGCAGGCCTCGTCATCTGCCTATGTAGCCCACATCCCTATCCAGGACATATGTAGGGCTGCCACGTGGTCCTTGGTCCACACTTTTTCCTCGCACTATGTGATCGTCTCCCAAGCACAGGATGATGCCGGGTTTGGTAGGGCGGTACTCCATCCCAATAACCTTTAAACTCCTACCCACCTCCATCAGATATAGCTTGGAGTCACCTGCTGTGGAATACACAGGAGCAATCATTCGAAGAAGAAAGGACAGTTACTTGTTCCGTAACTGGCATTCTTCTAGATGTGTTGCTCCTGTCTATTCCACATCCTGCCCTCGTTCCCCTCTTTCGGAGTTGTCTGGCAAGAAGGAACCGAGGGTGGGGGGAGTGCGCAGTTCCCCTTATAGTGTGATATAGAGGCGCCACTCCAGGGGTCGCAGCGTTGCTCCCCCACTACGGGTACTGCTAAGGGAAAAAACTTCCAGCACCGGTGCATGTGGCGAGCACGCACACGTACTGTGGAGTAGACAGGAGCAACACAGCTCGAAGAATATCAGTTATGGAACAGGTAACTGTCCTATCTTCTGGTGTTCCCACATGCCCGACAATGCTGTGTGATTGTCGCAGCTTGTGCTACATAATTACAAAGCTGCCCTGCATAAATATTGTACAGAGGAAAATGCAATGGACGGTCATAAAAAAGAAATGTAATAATATGGATCTCCAGTACCAGAAAAATCCTATATGTACATAGATAATGAATTAATGACCAGATTTGTATAACCCGATGAATGTAGTTTCAAAATATGTACATTAACTTTCTTGTATTTTGATTGTTGAAATTTGAATATATTCCTAATATGTTTATAATGTAGTTCTGTTAAAGGCTAAAAAATAACATTTAGCAGTTCTCATAATGAAAAAGGAAGGGGAAATGCAGGCAAAAGAGAAAATGTTCCCACCAAAAAAGCGGGACATGGTATCCCTAGAATATCAGTAGGCTTGGCAAAATTCATTTTTATTTTTGATAATTTTGATGGATAATATCAATATTTATTTGCAAGCATTTTTAATTTTTCCCCTCAATTTAAGTTTTCATAGTTGTGCAAAATTATGGGGGGTGGGTTATTTAATGACGGCAGACATTGAGATTCAAAATGTTAACACTTTATGATTGTTAACACACACATTGCCAATGTCACATGTCAAAATTCACAAACTCGACTAATTTCTCAAGCAGCATTTTTCTTACTTTGCCTGTCTGTAAATTTTTATCATCATCATTGGAAGTATTTTTCTGTGTGTACGGTGAAATTGACGTTTATCAACATTTATCAATAAAAATGTAATCCTTCCAAGTCTAAACACCATAGCAAAAAATGAAGTCCTAACCTTCTGGTTGCAAAAGCAGCTTTGTCTAGTATGCTGTTTTGAGTCTTCAAGACAGATTGAAGAAGTAATACTAAATTCCTAATTCACCAGCGTACTTGAAAATACATGCCTGACTTTAAGCACATGAGTAGTCGCATTGACTTCATGTTTAAATTAAGCATGTTAAATTAGGCATGTGCTTAAGTACTTTACTGAATTGGGGTATAAGAGTAGAGCACACTTCCTTTTTCATCTTAACAAGGTGTTTTTTACTTGTTGTGATAATTGGGCTGACAAATTTACCCTAATTGTAAACTCAATTGTAAAAAGTATATGAAAATTGGGGGGAGGGATAGCTCAGTGGTTTGAGCATTGGCCTGCTAAACCCAGGGTTGTGAGTTCAGTCCTTGAGGGGGCCACTTGGGGATCTGGGGCAAAATAAGTACTTGGTCCTGCTAGTGAAGGCAGGGGGCTGGACTCGATGACCTGTCAAGGTCCCTTCCAGTTCTAGGAGATGGGATATCTCCATTAATCTAATCTATCTAAAATTCATAAGATAGTACAATAACCTATAATAATAAATGTTCATCAAGAGTAGATCAAGTTGTTTTCAGTAATGAATGTTAAAAACAGATGCAAGAGAACCAGACAGACTAAATTAGTCCAAACAAAAAAAAGGCCACTTGATATAACTCAAGGACTGTGTTGAAATCACAAAAGATGTGGAACCAGAAATTAATGAACCAGAATTGGTGTATCCGATATTAGGCCTAACTGGTAAACACAATAATTGGCTATTCCACCCACCATTCTCTTTGTGGGTCCTTGAAGAAGGAGACTTTGGGGAGAGAATGGAATTAAAGACAGAGGTTACTACAGCAAGCCTCACCATCATGGCTGCCAAACCCCACCCCACCTCATCCTGGTCTCCTTGGACCCTAGGCTTTTGTCATCCAGATCCTGAGAGATGTCCTGACCAGACCAGGACAGAGAGAGAGGGATCCAGATGACAGCGCCACCCCTAGCTGAACTGCAAACTCCACCTGAGATGAAACAGGATCATATTTTGACAATAGCAAAAACAACAACAGCGCCAATCCATTTCATCTAACTTTTTCTCTCTCCCCCCACCCTAAAGGATGGTTATTACCCCTTGTATACCATCTAAGAGACTTTCAAATAAGGGGTTTTCCTTCTAAAAACTCTTTCCAGCTAAAGAAAAGGGGAACAATAAATATTAAAATGAAGGTTTTATTTAATACATTACTTTACAAATGTTTTAACTGTTTTTCCTTCTTTTCTTTTGCTTTACTAAAAAGTTATAAGGACTTTTAATGGTCTGTTTGCCCTGGTACTAAGCAGGCTGAGGTCTTTGTATACCAGACACTATATTTTGTTTAACACTGTTTAATGTTCAACGGGGACTGGGGTATGTTAACATCTTTGGCCCATTTATTCCATCTAAATTAATTCAACATATCCCCAAATAATTATGTTGTTAACTACTTCATTACTGATTAGCATACCAAAAACATCCATGTCTCTTTTACATGTCTTTTCTCTCAGAAGATTTGAAAATTTAACAAAGTAATAATCAAATGTACAAATCTACAGCTATATTCAATGCAGATTGAAATTTTTTTGACCCCACAGGAAAGTATGAATTTGAAAAGATGTTTTATAGGAATAAGGCCAAGGGTGAAATAGGGAAAAAGTTAAATATACTGTCATGAATTCAGGTGAGATGCTTACTACCACTGTTCTTAAAAACATGTGTTGGACTCCTGCTGCACATCTTGGACCTGATCCAAAGTCTACTGAAGTCAATGAGAATATTTCTACTGACTTTTGTGGGTTTTGGATTAGGCCGCTTCTGGGTGCTGGATGAAACTTTGTTCTGTAGTAATGAAATTTTAAAAGCTAATATTTTGATTGACCATCTTTTGATGTGATTATTCTTATCTTTATTTTAGCCTGTGTAGTAACAATTATTAATAGTCATAAAGCCAGCAACCCTTATTAAATCCGGTGTAAATGTGTCTGTAAGTGAGGGGTGCATTCTCAAAAGATTTGTTGGTGGACAGATTAGATAAGAGCCCCACAGCATGGATACTTGTTTAAATTACTGAAACCTTTTGGACATTTTATGGGCACAAACAAAAAACACTGACCATTACATTTTTGACATTGGGAAACAATCTGCCATGCATGGAAATGAAAAAGATGGCGATATGAATGATTTATCAACTCTGTTTAATTTCAATTGCTATAAGTGCCAAAGTGATCAAATTGTACAGAAATACTTGATACCAGAGGGAGACAAACATAAATAGTCTGATTTTCAAAGCTGTTGAGTACCTGCAGCTCCCATGCACCTCTGAAAAATAGGCCAAAAATGGCCAATTTTTCAACAGAAAACAAAGACATCTTTCAGAGTACCTTAATATTGTCCCTGAAGAGAAAATTGATTGTTACAGTTAAGAACAAGAGCAGAGCTTGCAATCCGTGCAAAATAAATTTTAAAAATCATGGCCACTAAACCTACAAAAGGCAAACAGCATGTCATATACCTTGTGTATTGTCCAAGAGTGAAGAATACATTCTGGATTACAGTACTAATTTAACTGACTGCATCTTTGAAGTTGATGATTTGAAAATGACCAGGGATAGAAATTGGAAAAGAAAAGCCTAATGAAAGGTCGAGAATTAGACATAGACAAATTATGTGAAATTTAAGATACTGGGTAACTGAGGATTGGGTTGTGGTGGGTTAGTGAGGAAGGACAGGAGTGGTTTCATTGTACCGCTGCAGTTGACAGTTTAAAAATTGCAGCGACAGATGAATAGGCATAATAGGAACAGTGGGTTGTCAGAGATAATCATTTAAGACTGATTTCTTAATAGTATGCTCTTTCTCTTGCTCCTCTTCATTATCTCTATGCATAATCCAGCTACACAGGAAAAAACAAATTGTCCCTGGCATTCCTCCCTCTAGCCTTCCTGGTCCTTAATAAAGTTGATTTTAAGTAAACCATGACTGAGTCTTCCCCACAAGTCCCCTGCCTGCATGGAGTCAGCACAATTTGGAGTAGTAGGGCTGGACTTCTTTGTTCCTCTCCATCCTACTTCTTCTGCAGAGACAGCAAAAATAGAACAGGGTTTCTATTCCTCTGCTTATTAGTCCTTCCTCACACCAGTGACAGCTTCAGGACCCAATGCAGAGAATATAAGAGCCTTCACAGCTATTTTTTCCCCCTCTCTCCTTTATCCCATTCTTTCTGTGTTACTTCTGACTGGAGATGGAAACCTAACATGGAGAAAATTGTTTCATAGCTCACATCCGACCTCATGTCCTCTTTTCTTGAAGCAATTTGTATTTGAATCAGGTGACAGACTAAAAGGGGAATTAATTATTAGGCAAAATAAAACCAATACTTTCTTTCAAGGATGAGAAAATCTGACTGGCAGCTTGAGAAAATGATAGAGAAATGTCCCAAAGCTGCTACTGCTAAGTAGAACCTCTAAGAAAAGTTAACAGAAGAGAGTTCTCCTACTAACATTCTAGAAGCTGTAATGGTAGCAGGAATGTATGATACAGTAATTCAAATCCCTGATCCTAAAAGAACTGTTCCTCTTTGCTGAGCTCTAAGATTACTACAATTTTTTGTTTGTGGAGAAGATAGTATGAAAGGTCAACATGCATTGAGCAACTGAAGAGGACAGACAGGTATATTAGAGCAAAATACGGCCCATCTAACATTTCTGTCCTGTCCGCCGGGCACTGTAGCTGCCAACCTCGCGAACTCCGGGCTGCTAAAAGTCCCACGGCGCAACAGGGTGCTCAATCAGGCTGCCTACCTGCCGTGGTCTCATGCCGTGGCCGGCTGCTGTTGGCATGTGTCTGTGTGCCCCTGGCCAGCACCGTCCTCACTGCGGGGGCAGTGCTTGCGGGCGTGAGCAGCACACAGAAACCCGCTGCTCCTCTCCCCCACAATGGACAGACGGAGATGTGCCACGGTGCCAGCAGCTGTCTGTTTCTGGGAGCTATATGGGGCCATGACATGCAGGCAGCCTTCCTGAGCGCCCGGCTAAGCCACTGGCCAGGAACCACCTGTGGTAAGCGCCTCCCTGCCAGAGCCTGCACCTCGCATCCCGTCCCACACCTCAACCCCTGCGCAAGGTCAGAACTGCCTCCTTCACCCAAACTCCCTCCAGACTCCACACCCATTCCTGTACCCCAATCTCCTGCCCCAGCCCAGAGCCCCCTCCTGCACCAAACTCCCTCCCAGAGCCCATACCCCTCATCTTCTCCTGCACCCCAACACTCTGCACCAGCCCGGAGGTCCCTCCTGCACCCAAACTCCCTCCCAGACCCCACACCCTCTCCATTAATATAGTAGAAATGTACGGCCCATGACAACTTAGCAAAATTGTGGAGTGGCCCCGCTGCAAAAATTATTGCCTACCTCTGCCCTAGAGAATGAGAGGCTGCACTTTGGAGTTTATAACAGCTCCAGCAAGAAATTGCAATAATGGGGAAGGTGTCTGGAAGAGTGATAGAACAAAAGTCAAAGGAATGATTTGTGCATTGTGGGTTGAGGAGCCCAAGGCTTGATCCCACAATCTTCTTTAACATGGGGCTCTCTGAAGTTTTAAATCTGGAATAGAAATGTAACTACATGAAAATTAACTCCACTCATTGCTCATTAATTCCTCATCTCCTCGAGCTCCAAGAACAGGAGCTGTTATACTCTGATTCCACAACTTCATAAATAAGGAGAAAATCCTAAAGCACTGCAGGGACAGAGGGGGGAAATGTATTTTAGTGTTTCTCCCCAGTTACGTCTTTAAGTAAATCCTCTTTTATCTAGCAGTGCTAAAGGTCACAAAGGCAATGTGGTGCAGACTGTCTACAAATCCCACAAACCAGTAGCTTTCATTTAACAGAAGGAGATTGAGGTGTGAGGATATGAAAAAGCCTGATACTCATAAAATAAAACCAATCACACTGAATCTCAGAGAATGAGTGAATGCCAGGTTTATTCCATTTCATGCAAGCTCTCTTGCTGTCACTCTGTTAACATGAAGGTGGATTCATTTTCTTTCTCTTTTCTAAATCTTGTCTATTGTTTTACTCTGCTTCTGAAATTTCCTTTTACACATCATTGATACCTGTCAGTATTTAGTTGCAGTTTGAATGGAGATTACAATGGGCATTTTTTACAAGGATACCTTTTAGCTGTCCAGCTCAAGTCAGGAATTTAATACTTACAGGTTGCTCTCTTGTCAATGACTATTGTCTCTTTTATGTCTCTCTGACATAAGATACTGTTACTTTTCTCACAATGGTGTCCAGCCTGAGCAGGTTAGGTTTTATTTCTTTGGTACTTCTCATATCATAAGTCTCCTAATTTTCCTCTCATCCATAGAATCTGCTTAAAACCCAAAATTTTAATTGTAGAGCCCCTCCCTCTTTTGAAATAGCATTTTAGGCCCTCTATATATATTGTAAACAAGCTAAAAAGGACATAGCCCTTTTTCTTTTCCTTTGCAGGTTGCCTTTAAAACCTCCATTGTACACAATGTTTTTTTCAAGGACAAGATGGTGCTTCCAACACAGCCTGACTTCCTTCCAAAGTTGGTGATGGTGTCCCACCTTCATTAATCAATATCCCTTTTTATACCATTCCTTTACTCACATCTGGTGCAGTGAAGCCCTTCTCCCCCAGATCAATGTGAAAAAAAACCCTGAGCTTTTATGTGGAGCTGACTTAATTTCTCAGAAAGTCATCACAAAGGCTGTGAGCAATCTTAGTTCTTGTGCTGTTTTGAATGCAAAGACTATTGAAGTCTATCTAGCATCACCGTAGCTGCTAGACTCCACAGAGGAAGGAGGGAGTATCTGGAGCAGTGGTTTACCTGACTTGGGTGTGATAGCACCAAGGATGGTACAGCGGCCTTTCTCTCTCTGCACTGAGGCACAATAAGTTGAAGTTCCTGCTGAGGATCCCTACAAGCTGACACATAATGTCACAATTGAGCCCAAAATGTCTACATGCAGATGTATGTGTGTGAGCACATGTGTTTTTATATACTAATAATATAGAATAAAATTGCTATTGTTCGAGATGTATGTTCACTGTGTTTATTGGCACACACTTCCTATTGCAGTTTCTTTTTTTTGATATATCTGGAGCAGTTTAGTCTCCCAGAATGGAAATCTATCATAATGGGTATCTTCAGAGAAGAAATAATTACTTTCCTATCATTGTTTTCATTGAGGAGATGAATCTTGACAGATTACCACTCCCCACCAGAATGGGGACTCTGAAATTTGAATATATGTATATTGTTCATCTGCTTTTGTTTTAGAAATATATCACTCCCTACTAGAAAGAGAACTGACCATAAAAGCACAGTGGACTGCTAGGTTCCTAATGAAGGGTGTTGCAGGACATCCCCTGCTTGGATTAATATCTGAGTTCTAGCTAAGGGAATTCTCATTAAGTACATGTAAGTTCAAGCTCCTAAGAGTGTCATCTATGGAGTATAGTATCTTCCAGGACAGTGTTTCTATGCCATGCTGTACAAGCTCCCAAGATCAAGAACCCAGTGTTAAAATGAGAGAACATTTCAATTTTATGTTACTGTATTTAGGTTCATATATCATGTCCATCACCAACATGTACCACCATTGCATGCCAGATTATAATTAATATAATATTCAAAGTATAATTTAAATGCTCTTTGATGGCCATGGTTAAGTAGCAAACCACTAAAAGATGAAATTACGTACTGCATGCTTGATTGATAGAATTGATACTTGCCCTGGATAAAACATAAATATTGCAGAAAATAATTTGATATGACATTTCTGGCATTCAGCTATGACTTAAATTATAGGCCGGTCAGTAAATGATCTTAAGCTTTTTAAGGTTTCATCAGCTGTCTGCAAGATTGATTTTCTTCAAAATTACTGTACAGAAAAGTTTTCTTTTGTTGTTGTACTGACTCAGATCGCAAACCACAATTTTAAGATCGGCTCTTATTTACAAAAATGCTTTGACATAGTGCATTTGTTGAGCCGAGGCAGCAATAAAGGACTATGGTATCATTTTGAAGAAGGTTGTTTGACAGAGTATGTTTATTTATTTGAGGTAATGTGAGCTGCATTCAGAAAATGTCATATTTTGTTTCATGATTGTGTACATTCTCTCCCACTGCTCCCAGGCAAGCCCTGTAAGCAGAGAAGACACGGATTTAGACCTTATTTCCATGATCAGTGGAAGTGCTTTGACTCAGAACAGAGAAAAAAATAATCAGCCGCACAGACACTCAGCAGGATCTTCAAGTAAGTTGTGGTTTCTTTCAATATTCACTTTAAAATGAGTTGATGGAATTGCCTGTCTAACTGCATTCTCATATAGATGGGGTATAAAATGCCAGCCATTGGAATGTCTAGTAACATGTATCTTTGATTCTTTCTTACCTGAAACTTTCCCTTTATGTTTTACATATATAAACTCTAAATCACTTCAAAAAATTAACATCATTAGTTTTTTTGTCTGTTAGTTAATTGTAACCTGTGATTCTCCTGTAAGCCACACTAAATCCTTTGATCATTCATTTCCTAAAAACAGATTTTTGCCTAACTCTTTAATTATGAAAGGAAAATTTTGTACTTCTAAAGAATTGATTTCTTGTCTTTCTTCTATAACAGTTCATTCAAAATATTTAGGGAAAGTTGATTTATATAACCACCGAATGCCAGTACATATATCCCAATCAAGGCACATATTGCCATGAATTCAGTTATTAAATTGGGATGGAAGTAGTGATGACTGCTGGACTCTAATAGCAGATGGTATTTTCAAAGTTCTGGGGAAACTTTATCACTGTTTAAATTTCACAGAAATAAACAAGAGAATAAACACTGAAAATAAATGTTCTAATAATTATTAAAAATCATTAAAAGCTTAACTTTTTAAGCTTCAGGTTTTGCTTTGCATAGTAAAACTAATTGAGGAAAATTGGGAAATCATCTGTTGTTTAAATATATTATATTCCATATGCTATTTATACTTTTGATGTAGATTTTGGAAAATGTGACTTTCAAGCATAAGTGAAATTCGGGAGAGACCGCATAGGAACTGTAAGAGGTATTAAAAGACCTAGGCAGATTTGTGTAGTTCAGTAGTACTGTATAACTAGTGAAGTTCATTGAGTTTGTTCATATAATTGTAAAGTAGGTTATTTCAACAGAAAGTAAATCTAATCACTGGTTTCAGATATTTTGATCAGACCATTACCATTGACATTAATATTGACTGTTCAGTTTAAATGAAACTTGAACCAAAGTCCAATAAACTGATGTCCTAAAAGGAAAAACTAGACATAAAAGCATAAGGAATACTTTTTTATCTATATTTTGCTACTGTAATTAAAAATGTTTAAAATAAAGGGTGAAATGACGATACAGCTGGAATACAGTCAGTCAGAAAATCCACTAAGAGCAAAAAAAGAAAACATTGCATCTAATCCTACACTAAGTAAAATCAATGGCAAAAGTCCCACTAAGATGAAAGGAAGTAGGGTTGAGATCACTGTGCTGATAAGTATACAGTGATACAAAGTCCTGTAATGAGCACTTAAATGAATTGTTCATAAACAAATACATGTATAATGAATGCATCTTATCTATAATTCAATTTAAAAAAACTTCATAAATGCAACATATCTTGAACAATATATATATAGAAACCTCAAATCACATATAATGATGAAAAGAGGGTGTTTGTTTTATTAAATAACACAACATATAACAATTGTGTCCTAGGTTGTAATCTTAGCCCTATGTAACAATCCTGGTAAACATTGCTGGGGGAAGAGGGTGTGTACCACCTTCATCCCTGGGTAACCACGTAGCTTCCAAATTGGGAATTGGGCGCAAAGGGGAGGATGGACACCACTACCACCCCCACGCAAACAAGTGCACAGGAAGGAACAAAACGTTGGCAGAGCCATATTGTGTTTGGGTGTGTGTAAGATGGGGTGGAGTATGCTGTGAGTGGCAGTAGGCCCCTCCCCCTCCATCCTCCCTTGCACAACCCAGGAACTCAGGGAGAATTGTAATTCAGAGTAGTGCCCTTGTATTTGTGTCTTTGTTACAGATTTCAGAAGACGATTGATACTAAAGGCATACAAAACCAAGATTGTGTGTGTGTGTGTGTGTGTGTGTGTGTGTGTGTGTGTGTGTGTGTGTGTGTGTGTGTGTGTGTGTGTGTGATAATTCCAGTATAGACAAAAATACGAGTTAAAGTCTCTGCTTGTCCCCCATTTGCCATCCTTCATTCACAACCCTCCGTTGGCTCAAGTGAGTACCATGTTCCATGGTCACATTTATTGTAGCTGAAGACTATATTTAAGAGAGAGAAATGTGTGGGGTCTTTGACTCAGAAAGGCAAAAATCTCTGTCTTTCTCAACTTGTCTTTCCTACCTTTCTCTATACCCCTCACCTACTCCTGCTACACGTCACAGCCCCTCACATCTTGCCATCATGCTTCTGTAAGCCATCTTTCTCTTCTTTTTATTTTCTCTTTCTCATATTCTTTCTTTCTTTCCCACACAATGTTTTCATATTTCCCTTTCCTTCTCCTGGAAGGGGTGGGGTGGGGCAGATAGCTGGTGCTCCCATTATGCCTCTGCAGTGCAGCACAAAGAAAAGGAGCTCTGACTAGGATCAATGAGAACTATGAGGAGCAGCTTCTTCAGCATGTAGAGCAACCCAAGTAGCTCTGTATCCTCAAGACAGAGATGCAGTTAAATGAGATCTAGAACTCAGAACTAAAGTCTGAGACAGTGACAGCCAAAATGAGACTGTTAGCAAAGTTCCCACTGGAGAAGGGAACTCAAGTTCTGAGCTGTTCTCTCCCCCATCCCTCCCTTTCCTGGTCAAGGAAACTCAATGACTCTCTTTCTACCCTGTACTCTCCGAGGCAGGGGGTGGATAAGGGAAATGCAGTAGAACAGTATATCTCAACTTTACTAAGGCACCTTTACTAAGGTTCCATATAATATACTCATAAAGAAAATTGAGTGCTATGGATTAAATGGAGCCACTGCAAATTGGATATACAACAAGCTAAAACATCAACATAAGGAATAGGAATATAAGAACTGCCATATTGGATCGGACTAGTGGTCTTTTTATTTCAGTATCCTGTCTCTGCCACCGGCTAGTACTAGCTGCTTCAGAAGAAGGTACAGGAAACTTTGAAGTGGTGAGTTTTTGGATAGCCTGCCCCCAGGAAAAATTTCATCACAACCCCATTAGTTAGAGATTGACTTGTGCTCTGAAACATGAGGGTTTATATCCCTTCGAAACCTCTTAGCTGTTAATTTTTTTGTTTTTTTTAATCATTGCTATTATAACTCTGGGTGTTCTCATTTATCCACAGAAATGTTCAATCTATTTTGAATTTTGTGAAGGTGTTGACCTCAGTGACATCTTGTGGCAGAAAATTCCAAAAGCAAAATGGAGTATTGTGTTAAGAACAAAATGTTTATGATTATTAAATGTTCAGCCTTTCAATATCATTTCCTATCCCCTTGTAATTGTATTTAGAGACAGGGGAATAAGTAGCCAGTATATCTTCTCAATTGTCTTAATTAGTCTGTGTACCTTTAGTGGTGATTATTAGTGGTTTATTGTCAAATAGAGTCATGCAAAGTTCAGGTATGACGCCACTACTAATTAATATTTTAATTAATGTCAGGAACTTTGCAGTAAATAGGACAGTAACCAAGCTTGTAGATCATTTTTATGTAAAACTATTAACGTTCTAGATGCTTAAGTAATGCAAAATTGTGGATTGGATTTTTTAGAGAGAATTAGAATATAGTATAGCTTTGACAAATTGGAAGGATAGACTAAAATACTTACGCCGTGGTCATATAGTGCAAGACCTGATCACAGTGACCTGTTTTCAATCTCCTCCTCCCTCTTTCTGTCACCATGACTCCTCTTGTGGTTTTGACTTTCAATGCTAATCATCCCTAAATCTGCCTCTACTCCAGACCTCTCCCCACTCCAACCAGTCTTGCACTTTTAGATGTCTCTCTGACATCTCTTCTGCGATGTCCAGCCACCATCTCCATTTTTCGTAATTTGAACATATCCTTTTTTTCTCCTAATCATTGGCCTTCTCATCCTTTATTTCCATTCTCCTCCTTGTTTCTGAGGCCTGTAATTTTGTTATCTTTTAGAATGGGATTCCCAAAAACATATGCATGATTTAGAATTGAAAATCAATGGGACTTGTGCTCTTAAATCACACAAGTGCTTTTCAGTATTCCACCTTTAATTCTTACCTCTCCTTCTCCCCACATGCTAGTCTCTTGCTGAGTCACTGATTTAGGAAAGCATCACTTCTCAGGCAAGGAAGCTTGCCTTAATCAGATGACTAAATCCTGGCACTTCTTCCTCATCATTCTTTTCAGAATCTACCCTCGACTTACGGTCTCCACTGCTAAACCTCTATCCACTCCCTGGTCACCTCTCACCTAGATTACTTCTCTACTACATCAATATATTATGAAATTAAGTTCATCATGGTTAATGAAGCATTTGTATTCTACAGTGATAAGACTACAAAAAACCCTCTAATTAAATTAACTAATTAAATAAACTGTAATCTCCAGACAGTCATTCCAGAAACTAGTCTTCTGTATCATCTTTATTTTTATTTTGCTGCTAGCAGTCTGTAAACTCATGGGACAGGAAACATTTTATTTCTGAGCTAAATCCCAGAGTCTTTACTCATATTTTACTGATTCTATCTAGCTAACTTCCACTGACTCCAGTGATAATATGCCTCAGTATAAAAATGGACCAGGGATCTCCATATTTGACCTTGTATCTTTAAAGAGATATGTAAACTACAACAGTATAAAAATGTTTATTAATAGTAATAAAATGCACAAAAGGCAAAGTTGCCATGGAAACCTTAATTTTGAGTGTCCTAGCTTTTGCCTGCTCAACCAGCTGGAGAAGTACAGGAGCATCAATGTTCCGGACCTTCAGAGGAGATGGCATTGGGTACAGCTACCCTTACTTAATTGATTTACTCTAGCCAGTAGAACTACAGCATGCAAATTAATGTCAGGAATGGTGATGAATGATTGAGTTATCTCTGATATGACAGTGATACTAAAGAATGACATGAACCGTTGAATTGTCCCTGATTTGTAATAAGTTTCAAACAACAGTCATTAATGAAGTTACAAACTTTTTCAAATGTGCCTTTTTCCAGTTTTGACTGTATGGAGAGTTTAAAGGATTAGTAACAAGCCATTGGATAGGCCTGAAAGATTCTGAAACAACGCAATTTTGTAAAGAAATTTTTAAGGGATCATTTTAAATTAATTTTAACTGCTTAACAATTTACTTGAAAATAGCCATAAAATTCACTCTTCACTCACAGATTAAGTGCTTTAAATTTGGAGCAGATATAGTGTATTAGTCATACAGAATAAGGTCTTTTAACCCCAGCCTTACATTAAATTGAACCCTGCCTTACCTCTGGAATCACAACTACTGCCACCATAATTAGGAGTAAGGTGGATATCTTCTGTAGGCTTATAGCTAGGTGAGGTGTCCACATTTATTTTAGCAGGCCTGCATTCCATCAAACAGAGGACATGATGGGAGAACAGACAGCTGTACAAACTTTAAGTGTGAGGTGACTGGGAAATGTTCTACGATTCTGACATGCTTGAAATCTTGATAAAGGTTATAATACCTAGTCGAATGGCATGGATACCTATTGAAAAGTCTGACAATTTTAAATATATCTTTAAGGTTGTGAACACTTCATAGTAATAATTACTTAATTAAATCTATAACATCTCTGTATATTTAGGACTGTATTGTATCTCAGCTGTAATCAAAATACAGACTTTCCAAATATGTACTTTTTTTTCAACTGTGATGATATAATATTGATACTTTTTATTCAATATATAATTAAGAATAAAACAATATCAGCTACTAGCAGAAGTTACATAATGTTACTATAGCTATTATTGAGTTTATTAACTTGTTTTTAAAGCACAATGTGTGAGAAAACACAACAGAATAGAACTTATTTGCACAAAATCTGAGAGAGATAGAAAACTGATTTTCTGTGTATAGCAAGTGAATTGTATCACTGGCCTATATTATAGCTACTTGGGAGAAACTGTGGTCTAGTGAGAAAAGTATTGGAGTGGGACTCTGTCACTACCTGCTAGGTGAACTTGGGCAGGTCACTTCCCCTCTCTATACCTGAATCTCTGCTTATGTAAAATGGGGATAATAATACTGACCAAATATGTAAAGTGTATTGATAGCTACTTATGAAAACTTGACAGTATTATTTTGTTAACTACCAAGAGTAGTATGTGAGAAAAGGAGCAAGTCAATACTAATTATATATTTCCTGCTCATTTATGAGTTAACTAAACTGCTTGGAATCTCCATGTCAAGACAGGGGTAGGTCCTACAAGTGGATCCATCCAGGCATCACAGAGAACCCCATTTAAAGTCAATGGAGCTCTGTACCAGTGCAAATCAATTTGCATGATCAAGGCCTTTCTTGGCAAAAATAAACACATGGCCAGACACGTGAGGCAAGTGATGTACTTACCAGCAAAACAAATCAAAGTTGGTTGGTCAGACTGTAGGTCTATCAGCTTTGACAGTTTCTTTATTTTCTCTAACTTTTTTCTGGATTATATTAAATGACAAAAGTGCAGTATTACTCTCAAGTTATATTATTTAAAATTTGACAGTGCATTATAAAATAAAATGGCACAATGAATTAAAGATTCATGGAAATGACATGGGCTTTCTTTTCAAAAAATTTCTTTAGACTTAGGCGGGGTGCTGGAACAATTTATATAGTGGAGGTGCTGAGAGCCATTGAACCAAACTGTAAACCCTGTATGTGACGGAAACAACTTCAAGCCAGGGGGTGCAGCAGCAGCCCCGCACTCCTACTTCCAGCACTTATGGCCCCAAGTCTACAAGTGAAGTGATTCAGCATGGATAGAATCCTATATGTCCTCATGGAGCCCCATTGACTTCAATGTGCGTGTGCAGGGATCCTCCCACATGCAGCCACTTACAAGATAAGCAGCTTAGGTTTGATTTTAGTAGAGAATCGCAAGTAATAATGGGACAGAGTGAAAAGCTGGACTTCTGGGTCAAATCTTGATTCCACTGAAGTCAGTGGCAAAACTCCCATTAACTTCAGTGGGACCAGGATTTTACCCATAATTCATTAATACCCTAATAATAAAGCCTATTTATTGCATCCCTTTAATAAAGTGCTTAATCTATTTTTAGGATACGTATTTTGTTGGGAAAGCCCTAGAAAGAATGCATATATATATGCTGAATCACTTCACTTGTAGACTTGGGGCCATAAGTGCTGGAAGTAGGAGTGCGGGGCTGCTGCTGCACCCCCTGGCTTGAAGTTGTTTCCGTCACATACAGGGTTTACAGTTTGGTTCAATGGCTCTCAGCACCTCCACTATATAAATTGTTCCAGCACCCCTGCCTAAGTCTAAAGAAATTTTTTGAAAAGAAATATATATATATAAACCGATTAAGCACTTTATTAAATATATATAACAGGTAGAGAGACAGACATACATCTCTAATTACACATACAAACTACATTAAAAGAACATTATTAAGGTGAAAAAGCCAAACACTCAAAAGTTAGGAAAGGCCAGAATTAAGGTGCCTTTGCAACCTTAATTTGATTCCCTTGTGCATATTCATTATGAGGGTCTAGTTAAATGATTACATACTGTATTTTTTTAAACAAGATCCCTGTGAATAGAATGGATAGTGCTCATTTAATAGGCAGCTATACAATATTTTGTTTTATCCTTATTGTTCAATGTGTGGCCCGGGCTTTATTTATTGCACATTATTCAAACCCTGCTCTGAAGAGACAATTATTATTTTCCATATGGGCTTTTCTGTGGCACTCATTGCTATAGTACAGGGGTGGCCAAACCCTCTTTTACAGTTAAAGTGCAGCTTGCGGGGCTCCCGCTGTGTCCCCCATTCTCTGCCTACCAGACTTAGGGGAGAGCTCAGGGCTTCAACCCTGTAGGAGGCGCCTGCCAGAACTCGGGGCTTCAGCCCCACTCTTGCTGAAGCCCCAAGCCCTGGCAGGCATCTCCTATGGGGCTAAAGCACCTAGCCCCACCACCCTGCTACAGGGCAGAAGCCCCAAGCCCTGGAAGGTGTGCCTGTCTCTCAAACTTCTGAAGATTATTGTATGTGGGCTGGGAGGGTCAGTAAGTTTGGTCACCCCTGCTATAGTATCTGAGTGCTTCCAGACATTAATTAATTTATCTTCACAACACCCCTGTGATAGGGTGGTGGTATCCCCACTTTACAGATGGGGAACTCAGGCAAAGAGACTTAGGTCAAAAGTATCCACTAATTTTTGGCACCCAATGTGAGATACTTACCTCCTGTTTTTTTTCAGAGCATGTAGCATAATATAGCACTATATATGTTCAAAGCACAGCTCTCATTGACTTCAGTTGCAGCTGTGAGTGCTCGGCACTTTCCAGTTCAAATTCCAGGGTGTGAAGTCAGGCACCCAGAAAAGGAGGAACACATAACTAATGACCATCTCTGAAAAGTTTGATTCAAGTGACTTGCCTAGCATCACATAGTAACTTAGTGACAGAGAGAGAATCGAATTCTCCAGGGCAACATTCAGTGTCTTGACCATGAAACTGTACTTCTCTTCCTGCAGTCCCGTCTCATTTACTATACATCTTCCATCATCTACAACAAATGGACAGGGGTCCAGCAGACAAAAGCCTCCTTTACTACACAATGCTTATTTATCTCCACAGCAGGTCCATCATATGCATTGAATGAGGCAGGAGGCATTTGTGCTTGTAATTGAAGACTGTATCATAGTCCATGTGTACATGGGGAAATGAATTAAGATTGCAAGGCGAACCTTAATTCTGGTATTTCCTAATTTTGCATGCTTGACTTTACAATATTAATCATGTTGTTTTAATGTAGTTTTTTGTATAGAGTTTTCTAGGTTTTTAAATAAGCAAACTGAAAAAACAGAAATTCCATCATGTAACATATTGACATCTACTTAGGTGATTATTAGGGCTGGAACCTTTAGATCCACTACACAGACCTCTGCCACTTGAGGTAACTGAGTAAAATAATCTGTCATCATTCTCTATCTGAATTAGCACCCACTTTGCCAGTGGGTTTTATAGATATTTACTGATTTCAGAGGAATGGTGAGACACAGGAATCTGGGGCTTCATTTTGGGCTCTGGAGAGGAGTGTGCTCTAATGGGCACAGACTTTTCTTCTTATTTCCCCAAACTTGACCACTTCTGCTCCTTTGCCTCCAACCTGTCCCAATCCTGTCTCTTCCTCATCTGTGGCTCCTTGTCCCAGTCCCATTCTCCTCATCTAGCAAGTCTCAGGCTCCACTCCTGAGATTCTTATCCCAGTCCTAGTCTCCCACCACCAGTCCCATGTGGTCTTTTTCCCACTCTCAATCCCAGTCTCCTTGCCATTTCAGTGCCAGTTCCCTCCTCCCAGCTTCTCATCCCCTCAACTTCCAGTCTCAAACTCCCTCCACCCCCCACTGGCTCCCTGTCCTATTACACTGCCTCCCTCTGCTCCGCCCCCCGCCACAGCCCAGTTCTTGTTCCCTTTGCATTTGATTCAAGCAGTTTCCTATTCCATGCCTGGACCTGGCCCAACCTGCAGGAGCAGTTGTAGGGAAAGTCCTACTCAGTCCCTGCAACTCCAGACCAGAGACGCTCAGTGTGGGCATAATCTTCTGGAATGTATCTGCAAAGCTCTAGGAAGTCTGTACTGATCATGTGTGAACTAAGATTTTTGAAAGGCTTATAACATGGCTAAATTTGAACAGATCATGGGAATGGTAAAAGACACATCAACTGCCTCCTTGCTAAAATTGAGGCCCCTGCTCCATAGCATGGATGCTTCTAGAGCTTCTCAGACAAAATGTCACCAAAATAAAAAGAATCAGCCTGAGGCAGATAGCTGGCATGAAAAATTTATTTCAGCCAAAATTGATAAAGCTTGGCAAAGCAACTGAAAACATAGTCTTGTAATGGGAAGTGCCAGGCAACCTTAATATCAGACCCACCTGTGATTTAAAAAATGCTGTGTTTTACAGTTATTTGTAGGGAAATTGAGAAACTGAATTATTAGCTTTTTAAAACATTGTTTCATTATATAGAAATACCATAAATAAATAGTTGCAATTTAAGGCCCATATCCTGCAAACACTTAAACGCATGAGTATCTTTATGCGTTTGAGTAGTCCTTTGGAGATCAGTGAGGGTACTCATGTGCATAAACATTTGTAACATGCGGGCTGAAGTGACAAAAAAATATTTGAAATTAGTTGTCTTGTCTATAAAATTCAAAAATCAGGCTCCAATCCTATAAATGCATATGCAGGTCCTTAATATGAAGTCAAGAAGACCCATGCATAAAGTTTAACACTTGCCTAAATGTTTGCAGGACTGGGATTTAACCAACAAGAATATCATTAAAGATGTCATACCCCAAATCCTGTGAGATTTTTTTCCTCATCTTTAATCTTTACACATCCCTTTCTAAATTGTACACTTGTTAAAAGTTCTAAATGTACTATCTCATTTATATTACAAAATCTGATAAGAGGAGTTGTTTTTAACAGGTCTATTTTTGAGTCTGAGGCTAGGTCTATACTATCCGCCTGAATCGGCGGGTAGAAATCGACCTCTCGGGGATCGATTTATCGTGTCCCGTCGGGACGCGACAATCGATCCCCAAATCGGCGCTCTTACTCCACCAGCGGAGGTGGTAGTAAGCGCCGCCGACAGAAAGCCGCAGAAGTCGATTTTGCCGCCGTCCTCACAACGGGGTAAGTCCGCTGCGATACGTCGAATTCAGCTACGCTATTCACGTAGCTGAATTTGCGTATCTTAAATCGACTCCCCCCTGTAATGTAGATGTACCCTGAGAAGTGGTTGAGGCTTCTTGATGCTACTGCACAATAAGAGTGAAATAATAATACAGGGAAAACTGATCAAATTGAAAATTAGTGTAAAAGTATTAAAAAGTCATTTTAAACTGGTTTAAAAATGTATAAGACAGTGTAACTAAGAAATATCACCATATATGTTTATTGAGATACCAAATATGTTATACATTGGGGGTAAAATCCTCACCCTACTCTAAAACTCCCATTGATTTCAAAAGGGCCAGAATTTCACCCTCAGAGTTTTCTATTTATTTTCTCCCCTGATTTTTATCTATTTATAAAAAAAAGTTTAAATGGTACAAATAACGTTCAGGGGAACTGGCGAGTGTAACTTCAATGTGGACATAAGAAACAACATTAAAAAACAACTGCTGATAGATTGTAGCATCTAGCTCACCCCTAAACCTGCTGAATCTAACTCATTCGCAGAGCTTAAATTGATGTAAATGCTTTGCTGCTAAGGATTCGTTCTGGTCACTTTCATTAAAATGTTGAATTTTTCTCTCCATGCTTTCTTTTGCAGTATTTGCTGTTAAGCAATACAATATGGTAAGGACTTTGAAATGAATTATATATCCAGACAACATGTTAGGTGTATTGATGAAAATCCTATGACGTCTTAGCATACATCATGAAATTTCTAACATAACTTGTTTAACAAAGTTTTTTTCTAGATACCAAGAGTTTCATTCAAAGCATTTTACATATTGCATTACTTATCCAAACAGAGCATATGTAAACCTTGACATTTGTTAAAGAACCGAGGATTTAACCAAAAAAGACCAGAACAAATCATTAGCAGAAAACAGATTAAACTTCAGAGAAGTGACTGCTTAAAAATATGAACACACTAACCAAACTCAAGAGATGCTTTCAGCACATATTTAAACAAAAATATTATTTGGTGCGTACAAGCACCTGAAAATATCTTTGAGACTTGGAGCGTCACATAGTCAAAAACACACAGTGTTACTATAAACAAATCATTTTCAATAACAGCTTCACAATTTTAGAGGTATGAATAGTATGAGTTAAGAATTGTTCACGATTTTATTCCCACCTGGCTAACTGTTATAATTTACCACAGTGTTTAATTATTCTATTTAATAGACTTGTCTGATTCTATTTAAATGTAATACTAATCATACTTATTAATAAGGATATTCTTGTAGTTGCCAAACAAGTGCCAGTACGATCCTGTTGTTTTGCATTACAGTTTATTTTGTCACTATGTATTCATTTCAAAAACGCAAGGGCCTGATCTGAAGCCCACTGAAGTCAATAGGAATCTTTTCATTGATTGCAGTGGGCTTTGGATAAGACCCAATACAAATTAATGTATGGAACACAAAATGAAGTGAAGGTATAATGATAACCAGTCAAAATTGTTTATTTACATATATTTAACAAGCGATGAATGTAAATGCCTCCAGCTATTTTGTCAGCAAAAGTTCTCTTTAAAAATTACTTGCTTATTCAGTTGTATACTAATCCACTGTCCATTCATTTCAGAGCAATGTTTTTCAGTGTAGAGAAAAGAAGCTATTACAGAATTCAATGCTGTTGTAAAATCTGTTCGTATTGTCATATAATAGGAGCTTTTATATATCATTAGCAATATCAGTATAAAGAGTTATAACTAACCCTGGAAAGATTGCAAATTATTGTTTATGTGTAAGGTCTGACTCTGAGAAAGGGCACAAAGATAACAGCTGAAGGCCCACAGAATAGTTTTGCAAAATAAATACCTGACCATGCAGCCCTTACTTATGCAATTAGATCCATTGAGATTAATGTTTGCTTCAGCACCTTGAAAAATACAAAATGCTATACAAGTGCTAGGTATTATTTAATAGAGATCTCTGGCTTTATCTCCCGAAGCACCAATCAGTCATCTTCCTCTGTCTCTCTATTCTTTCATTGTCCCCACTCTTGTCTGTTTAAAAAAAAAAACACTTTAAAATAATATTCGTGCTTGGCCTCCTGTGGCCAGAAGGAAACAAGCAGCTACAAACACATATACCAATGAGGAGGAGGAGAAGAGAAATCAGAAGAAAAAAGTATAAATAAACAGAAGAAACATAAACTGGGATTTCAGTTACCCATTCATTTCAGTGTGAGACTGCAGTGCAGAATTTCTGGGAATAAGTGGTGCTATAAAAGTAAGGAATACTCTCTCAATTCAAAATGGTGTTGCCGATTCTGTAAGTACCTGTTGTGCCCCTGGATCTAGATGGGATTAGGATCACTGGAGATGGTTCTCTCTTTAGTGGAACGCTTCACTCAACAAAAGTTTGCCCAGGTTTCTATTTTGATAGTGTAGAATTAAGAGACAGATTAAATTAAAATTACAGACCGATTGACACCAAAATAACTAAATTGGTTTTAATTGACATCTTTTGTTATTTCGGTGCTAGTCTGTGTCTGGACGCTCATTTTGTATAAATGAGACACTCTTGATGCAAAATAAATGTGTCCATGCACAACTTTCACTGAAGTATCTAACTGTGAATTACAACCAAAACAGTTATTTCAGGGTCAATTTGTGTATAGACAATTCCTAGTTCTGCAGTGTCTGGCCTGCAGCTGGCTCCTCTTTCTTTTTCTTCCCCACAGTTTGTTTCTACATTCAACTCCAGGAAGGACTGGGATAAAATTGGGGTACTTTTCTTACTAGGCGAACTCCTCCATTGACTACCCAGACTGCCTCTAGCATAGATCACACAATCCCAGGGCCCAGTCTTTCCATCATGATTAATGTGTAAGCCAGTGGTAGTTTTCTGTGTGTAAAGCCTGCAGCATTAGTCTAGAGAAGGTATAGAAAAGAACAGGCTTCACTATACTCCTATGCCAATCTGACTTAATTCTGTGTTCAAGGGACAATCTTTAGGTATGATAAAGTTGTTTAATCTCCCTATCCATTCAGTCTTTAGCCTCTCTGCTAAGACTGTCAGTAGTAGTAGTAATAATAATAATAATAATAATGCCTAATTCTTATATAGTACTTTTCATCGATAGATCTCAAAGTGCTTCACAAAGGTCAGTATCATTATTCCATTTTACAGATTTGGGGAAACTGAGGCACATAGAGGTGACATGTCTTTATTGGTTATTTTATAGCTTCCCTGAACTCCTGGGATTTTATAGTAGTTTGGTTAGTCTTTCCCTTCAGAGAGTAGTTGATTTTTTTTAGCCACTAAAGAGCAATTCTTTGCATCCCATATAGGGATCTTGTCAGTTATGGAGGTAGAGAATGGCTAGATAATCAGGGAGCCATAATTGGCACCCTTACAAATCCCCCTCCTTGCTTCACTGAATATAAACTCAGTGAAACAGAGAATCTGGTCATGTAGAATTTTCTGGAAACCTGCAAAACCATCAAAAGACTGAGAGATTAATCCTACTCTGTGACATTGTGTAACTGTGTAGACTTTTTGAAGTCTGAGATACGGTTCCCATTCTTCCCACCAGGTTAATCACAGACTGTTGGAACACTACTTGTTGTCGACACAGTTTTCAAACTCTAAAAATTATTAAATTCATATTTATTTACAGAAAAATTTAACACACTTTTTTCAAAAAAATATAACAATCAGTTACAATCAGAAATACAAAGTAAATTTGTGGACATTTGAAGCTGAAGTTTGGGGACTTTGGGGCAAGAACAGTTCATGCCGTAGTATAACATGGTTCCCTTCTGTCCAAATAGAAAGATATATCTCAATAATTTTGTAAAACATTAACAATTATCTTGCAACAAATTACACCAAACTGGAAAAAAATCTTACATTACCATTTCAGAATAATATTTCATAGTAATGGAAATGTAGTACTGTCCCTTCCAATTAATTGTGTATATTTGTATGTGGAAAAGCAGAAAACCCTATATGCAAAGATTTCTGGAGTCCTTCCACTGGAAATCAAATTTAAACAATATAGAAATTTACAAGCAGCTAATGCTATTAGTAGTTAGGGTGTGATTAATTTCAACTTTTGCTCCATTGAATTCTGTCCTTTTTGGGTGAACTTCCAGAACCGTTTTGGTATGGAGTTTTTTTCCACATAAAGAATATAAAAAGGTGTGAGATGGGGAAAGGAAAAAAATAATTATTATCCCCACCTTCACCCATTCATATTGCTACAGCTTATAAGAGAAATGCTGGAGAAAGATTGTCACATACATACAATAGCGCCAACTTTTTTTTTTTTTCAGTCTAAACATGTAACAATGACTTCCTCTTTTTCACAAATAAACAAACCATGTTCCATAGTCTTAATTCTTCGTGCCTTTTCTTCTTAGCAACTGTTCTTTCCAGCTTCAGAATCTCTCCTTCAGTTGAGAAAGAAACTTCTTAGTATTATTTATTTATTACACTTAATTTGAAACTTCAAAGAAATTATTGAATTTACCACTCTGCTGCTGTCAGCTTCGGGTATCTTCTGTGAGTACTTTGTCTCCAGGTAAAGAATACCCTGAAAGTTTACAATAAACTCCATTAATTATTATATACCTTAACTCCAACTCCTTGCTCCCTAATAAAGGTCCTGTCTGTAATAGTGACATTATCTAAAAATGTGTTACCATTGGTAAGGTAACAAAATGACCCAATGTTGAGAGCCTTAATGTAGATGGGGCAACAGCTGCCACAGGCATTTTTGACACAATATTAATTAGGTCTACTCTAGGCAGTATCAGAAAAGAATTGTGAGGAAAAATTAAATAAGAAAAATATGTATTGTTTGATTAAGCCACACCTAAAAATCGGGGATACATAAAAAATATTTGAAAGGTCACAATATCAGGAAGAGAGAAGTGTTATTTTGCGTGGTGCATGACAGTATAACTAGGAGTAATGGGATAAAATTAAAAGGGGTGATGGAGACTTAGACTTTTCCCATCAGGGGAAATGTCCTGACTGTGAGATACTGTTTGACTGTAGAATAAGCTCCAAAGGGAAGTAGCGAGTGTGCCATTGCTTGGGACTTAAAACTAAATTAGACAACACATATATATATATAACAGTGTACAATCCTGTTTTGGCTGAGATGATATAATAGGCCTTTTTCATTTCTAATCTCCATGATTATATGAATGGCTTTAATGCAGCTAATTAAAATTGTTGAAAATAATGTATGGACTACCCAAAAAGGGTAAATTAGAACAGGTTCTATTGATAACTGGCAGAAATACACTTGTAAAATTTTGTTATGCTTGCTTAGCTTAATTGCTTGGTAATAGACACCTTAGATAACTGTGTTATCTTCGCCATTTTCCTCTCTGAGGATTTGCTACGCAATGTGAGATGTGTTACACAGAATATGAGAGGATTTTACATGCCTAATGAGAGAGAGGGAGACATTTCTATCAATTGAAGTGCTGATTTTCTTAAAATAAAATTACATCTATGGCACTCTCTATATATTACTCTCTTGTATATTAAACTACCCATCTTGTCTCACGTGGCTTGTTTGTAGAAATCAGTAGTTGCATTACTTAGGTATTTGTATAGATGTTACTGAATACTGAATAATTTCGTAAGATTTAAAAGTTTTGGGGGGTATAGTGTCTTTATATATGCTTGTTGTCCCAGTTCTGTTTTCATCAGCACTAATGGCAAAACTTCCTTTGACTTCAGTTAGAGCAAATCTGACCCATTGTATTTGTACTGATGTATCAAAACAATAACCAATTAAATAGATAAAACCACCAAGCTTGTTCTTTGTGTGGTTACAAAACATCTTTAATTATAAGAGTGACTTGTTTCTCTAATGTATCTTGTACATATTCTTTAAAATCATTTCAAAATGGGCAGGGAAACTTGTTTGGAAACTACATTGCCTATGTCTAATAATTTTGCAGTTTATTTTCCAAAATACTGTATTATATTTACAAAATTACTGCTACAACTTCTTTTAAATCTTGAAATTACTTTGAAGAAAAAGCACAAAGACAAAAGACATAAGCTATGCAAAGATATAAACTACTAAATTAGACACGTTGATGGAAGAATTTTTACTTTATTGTATTAAAAATAATCTAATTTGGCTGGACTGATGACATATTTTCATGCCATTTGTTTGATTGTATAGCAAAGGACATATCTGCTTCAGAAAGAACACACCCGGGTCCATTTCGTAAAGAGCGGATATCGTTTCGAGACCATCCAGTCCAGCTTAGTGGGGGATGGGGAAGTGGCAAGAAGAAGGCAAAATCTTTGAAGAATTAGTTGAAACTTCAACATGCAAAATGTATGGAGAGCTGTTTCTTTTCAAGAGGTCTGTGATTATCAATTATTTCAGGATTCTACATATATGTTACCAATTAGATACAACGTTTCAAAGAACTATGTTAGATTTATTTTACCATACATGTTTTGCAGGTTTTTTGTTTTGTTTTTGTTTTCTGGTGATGATATTCCTTACATTCATATTTTGAATTTGCAGTTGCTTCTGTGTTCATGTGGTATGGAATACAGACTCCATTAACTGCTGTTAATATAATGTGATTTGTGGGTTTACTCATAACAACTAGTTTAGATGTATAAATGCAATAATGGGTCATTATTGAGGATGTATGTTAGAAACTGAAGTACTGATTTCTTATAATACAATAATAATATATATCATGTTTATACTTACGAACTGTGTTGTGAACTCTAATGCCCAAGAATGGCACCCTGAGAAAAGTCTACATGTATGTATTATTGAAGAAGCAATGGAAATTCTCAGCACATTAGAAGCTTATAAAATGCTAGTATCTGTTTCTAATAAGATAGAGGTGCATATGAATTCTAATACTAAATTATGTTAGTACTGTTCTGTTGTGATGCTATGGCAAGCTGCTAATATTTTATACTTTTAAGGACTTCTAACATTTTTTCCAGTGAAAAATTGAATTTACCATCCTGAAATTTTCTCCTGTGGTAGTGTAGCATTACATCTCTAGGTCAGTTATAGGCAGTCTCTATTTGTTCAAGTAATTAGTCTCATTCAAACTAATGTGTGCATGCGTAAAAGTTTTGTGATACAGCTTTAATGAAGGAAGCCTGAGAAATATTATGTTTACCTTTAGCATGCTTGAAGTGGGTGCATAACTCTCATTGTTTTTAATAATCACTATGTTCATCCATAGACAGGACAGAGAAGATCATTTGATTTGTATTCCTATTTTTTAAATGTTTTCTGTTTAGAAGGTGGAAATTGCTAATTGGATATAGAGAAGCAAGTCTTTGGTGATTCCTCATCTGTTTGCTTTCGTCTCATCCTTTCTTGTGAAGCCTTAAACTGCTACAAACTGAGACTGAAGTGGGAAGGCTAATGGGGCTTGAGATGTCAGTCAATAAAGAAAACATAAATTCTTATGTTGTCCTTGTTTTTGGCACATGGTGTAAATTCCATAAGACATTGTTTTGTAAAGCGTCCATCATATTGTTTTCTTTTAACATCCACAGGCTAATATGGATTAGAAGTGTTTAACTTTATTGTCTTTTACTCTGAACAATCCAAAGGAAAGCTGCATTAATACTGATGTTTAAGGACTTTTACGATTCATATGCGAAGTCATGAAGCTGATCTCTGCCTATTTCAGTGCCTCATTATTTAAAAGGAACAAAAACGTTTGCTAATTTCTTATCATTTAAATTTTGAAAAAGATAAATTGCTGCTTACTCCATTGGGCCTGCTGTTCATAGCGAAGGCCAGTGTGACAGGCCTTCACTATGAGTGAAGTAACTGGTGAGCCTGCACTTTCATCACTTAGGCACCAGTGAGTTTTCCTGGAAAAGGCTGATTGGGGAATATACCACTGATCAGGTGAGCTGAGGAGTATAAAAGAAGACACAAGAAGGAAGGGAGGGGAGAACCTGGCTTAGCTGATCCCAAGTATGCACTGAGATCTCAAGGAAGGGAGACTCTATTTGTCTCTGGCTGCCCCAGACTATATTGGTGATGGGAATTATAAATAAATTCACACAAAATTGCTACTTACTTGAACAAATCTAAGAGGTTTCTGGGGCATCCGAGGATGGGGATGGAGCACGCCGCATTACACCAGTTACCTTATTCAGGATGAATAGAAATTTATCAATAGAACTGCCTATGGAGTAAGCTGCTATCCATCATAAACAAGAATATAAAATGTCCATAAGCAGTGTGTTACAGCATCCAGTTCTTTAGATGTGTGCACAATTTGGTACTTGCCTGATCAAATACCTGTTTTAGATACTGAATGTTAATTTGAAGATCCAGATGCACCACTAGATGCCATGTAGATGCTCAAATTTGAAAACTATGACTACCGTTATATTATCAAGGATGGCACCTCTGCAGGAACAACCTTCTTCCATCACTTAAATAACATGGTTTTGAATATGTGCAGCTGTACAGTCACTAAGTAGATGTCTGACTATATGTTTTACGTGTGTATCAGCTGAAGCAGAGGTCCGAATGTAACATCTAGCAATTGATTCATTATGTGATTTGACACGCACCCATGGGTGTAGCAGATGGCAATCTGCACCCCACTGCACATGTGAGAGCAGCTATAAATGAAGGGGATTTGTATTTCCAAATTCATGCTTTGTAAAGGGAAACTGTACCTACTTTCCTCAGGGCAGCATTGCAAATTTGCAAAAGTTAAGAACCCTCTCCAAGCATGAATAAAATGAGAACTGTTTATGCCAACTGATTTGGCATCATTGTTTAATGTACATACTATGTGATGAGCAAAATGATAGTTTTGTCTTAACTGCTCTACAACATAATCTGTGAGCAAGTACTCTGAAGTGAATTTTGTAACAAACTTCTTTGTTATAGTATTATACTTTTATACTTATTCTGCTATTCGACAACTTAGCATTGTCGTGGTGGTGTTTATATAGCATATCCACCCAAAAGTCAAGTATGGACTATGCCAAGATATGCTGCAGCCTTTACTACATAATTTTGCAATGTCATACATTGTATATCAGATTGCACAATTTGCTTTTTCAAAGAGCCTTATTATATGATCAGAACATCAAAGGGGCACTGGGTCTGGTCAAATATGGACAAAGGAGTCTGATCCAGCTCCTATTAAAATTAATAAGACTTTCATTGATTTCAATTGGAGTTGCTTTTATGCAAACATTTTATAGTGGAAGGTACACAACTTTGTAATGTCTGATATTATGAATAGTAAGTATGGATGTCTACAGATGGCAGCATATTTATGAGACATGACATCTTTTCACTATCAATTGGGACCCTGTTCTTTACAACAGTGGTTTTCAATCTGTGGTCCACTGACCCATGGGGTCCACAGACTATGTCTAAGATTTGGGTCTGCACCTCCATTTGAGGTTCATAAATGAAATAAAGGTTGAGAACTGTAGCTTTACAACACAAAGATGTCAGATGCTACTTCCTGTATACATCAGAAAATACTTCCCAGTTAGGAACATGGTCAGAGTATTTTCAAGGAAACATGTTCCCTGGAGCTAGTTCTATTTTCTGACGTCAGAACAGGAATGTGCTGAATGAGGAAAAGCTGATATAGACTAACACTGACCCTGTAAACTGAAAACCCTTCTCCTCTCCCCATTAGTGGTTTAGCAAACCCACATCCACAAAAATCCAAGAGCATAATCTGTTAGAAGTTCTATTGTCCATATGGTGCCCCAGCACTCGCAACAACAATCCACCAACATTTCTATCTGAGGCTTATTTTTCTTTGTACATCCTATAAATCAGGAAGAAAAAATGAATGGGAATAGCCACTTAAAAATTCTTCTGGTGAGTGTATAGAATACATTCTCAGAAACCTAAAAATGCAGTGATTCCAAATTATGTTGGTCATTTCAATCCCAGAAATATACGTGGGGAGATTTGTTAATAACTGTGTCATCTACCAAATCGATTTGAAAGACTTTTGAAATTTTTACATGTATTCTCCTCTGCTCCAAACACTGAACTCTTTTTGCCTATCTAGCTTACAGCTATTTGATTTCCTTCAACACCATAGTATCTGAGCTCATAAAATGAGATTTTTTTTAACTACTTGTTTATTTAGAAAGTTTTAACAGGTTTATAGCTATTTGAATACTGCTAATCAAAACATCCTCAAATGGAGAGACTGTAACCAAAATTGAACATTATTACTCAGTTAGACTAAGATGTGTCAATGATGCTCAAATAATCTGTACTTGAATGACCAAGTACCATAATTATATGTCTCTTGTTCACGATACAGTCCATTTTACTTGTATAGTAGACAGTTATTAAACAGTAACCTTATTTTAACAAGAGATTATTCTTCAAAATGCTCTCTTCTTTTAACTGGTCCCCATTTAACAAGGCGCTGCTGTATTTACAGAAAATATATTTTGGTTGATACAAAGAAAAAAATATTCTACAGCTTTCTTTTCATGAAGGGTTAGTGCTGCATTTTACCTTAATGGAGAATCATAATTAATTTTAACAGGGCTGTCCCTTAAAGGTGGTTCTACTGTATGATGCTATAATTTTTTAAGATGCTCCCATAACTAGGATCCAGAACAGTCCACAGATACACAGGAGCATAACTACCATTTGATTGCCTACTGCACAAATTACAGGCACTGCAAAGAATGTAGTTGATTAACAGCCCTTTGATTTCAGTGTCACAGCATAGTAAGGCAGTCATGGAAATGTGTATTTATGGAGATACATTCTTTCCTTGATGAACGCCAAAGTTACTCCTATTAGCAGTAATGGAAGCCAGGTTGTACTGGAAGGCGATACCTTAAAGTGACATTGTATAATGAGAAAAATCCTTATGAAAACTAGTTTTTATTGGACGTCCCCAATAATACAGAAAAGAACTGAACCATATTATGCATGATTAGGTTGCCAAATTTCCAATCTTAGATCAAAGCTGTTTGTACTAAACTGTACTAGCATAGAAGTCTTACAGCAGCAATCTTTGTTGCTTGTTTTATTTTTTACCTGCATAAGTGGGGAAAAAACAGATTATCTAATTTTAATCTTTTTAAAGATTTATGAAAAATATTATCCTGGCTTGGACTGGGAGTTTTAAACCTAGTAAGACAAGGAACCAGATTCAGCTCTGATTTACAGCCTCTGCAGGCCTAAAAATTGATAGTGGAACCCATGACACATAATTAACTAGAGTCTGTAGGATACATTAGATAAGACTGGGATACTCGAGGGAATTGGGCATTATTCCAGTCTAAAATAGAAAAGGAAAAATTGTCCCTTCTCACACAAAGTCAGAAAAAAATGGCCTTTTTGTGTGAAATTTAGGGAAAAGACCTTCAGCCCACCTGTAGATTAACACATCCCTCTATTCCAGCTCAAGGCTGCTGACACTATACCTTATAGGTGTGGTCTTGTAGTGGTTCCTCGCCCTGTCCCCAACTGCCCTATCTACATGTTGTGCAGCAGGGGGAAACTGATCACAACTTGTAGAGGCTTTGCCTAGACCCTCGTCCCCCCAACTCACTTAGGCAACTCATGGTGGTGCAGAGGGCCATGTATATGCAGTTGTGAGACTTTCTCTATAAATACTGAAGCACTCCTGACATTTCAGCCAACCTTGCAACTGTCTTGGAATTGCCAGTAACTTGAACAGAGACACTATGTAATCGACCCTAATCCCTTGTTGGACAAGCCTTTTCTATGGGGATTTGAAACAGACAGGAGTAAAATTGTGAAGAGGAAACATGTATGGGTCACCTGTATAACAACATACAAATAGATGCCTATTTATGGGCAAATGACTGGACAGGTACACTCTTTGATAGTCTAGCTAAATAATGTTAATAAGGCAGGTTAGCAAAATTCTGCCGGTCCCATGCTCCAACTGATTAAATTATTTGTGTTTTGCTGGGATTTGGGGCTGATTGGTTGTTTTGGAACTGGAGAATTTTCATTTGGTTTTCTGTATTTCCTTTAAGCATCAACATTTACTTTCCTGCACCCATATACTAAAGAAAGCCAATAACCACTGATCACATAGTCGCCAAGTGTCCTGGTGGCTGAAATGCAATGATCTCTTCAATCTTTAGGGGCAATTGCGCAAGTACATTTTGTGCCGTAGCTGATATTTGAATGCGTAACTTATTATGTTGAAAGACCCGTAAGACCCACAACGCAGTTAGTTAAGACTTTAAATCAGCTCGTCTGGTATTTCTCTGTACAAACCAATTTTCGAGGGAAAGTTGTTGCTATGTAGCTAAGGCTTTGTTAATTAAATAAGCAATAAGAAATAAAGACAGTAACTTCTGTATTTTTGTATCGGTGTTAATTGTCTACTGCTGTGTGTCACGATTTTTAAGAGTATTAAAAAAACAAGGTTGATTCAAGTTGCTGTTGATGGAGATAAGCTATTTTCCGGCAGGATGACTGTAATAATACCTGTCATTTCAACAGGACAGGTGTTCTGCCATCATAATCATCTGCAAGAGATTAGAGAGTCTGCCTATTTGCAAAAACACAGGACTAACGTGAATTCTTTCTCTGCCCCGTGTAATGAGTTCTTTGTATTTCACCTAATTTAATTCAGTTCCTCAGCAATTTTCTTTTAAAAACAATTTTCTTAATGTGGGAAACGAAGAATGCCTGCCACAGAAAGCAAATACTATTAAGCAGATGATGGAAGTGGAGGCAGTCCAAGAAAATTAAACAGGCTCAACTAAATAGAGATTTCTAAAGACTTTTTTCCCCCTCCTCGCAAATAGTTTTTTTATTAAATTGGAACCTCTATGAAGAACTGGACTGATGAAATTGAATGAACTTTTTGCTGCTTAGGCGATGTTAGTTCACAGACGCGCAGTATAGCGGCTCCTTAAAGACCACAAAGGAATCTCTATTTTTAAAATGTCATAGTTAGAAACAGTGATCAGGTAGCTTCCTTTCTTTAAAAGTAGCAGTTGCATTCCTTATTTTGGGCCCATTCCCATTGACTCCCATTAATTTTTTGTCTGAGAATAGATCCTTTAGGCAACAGTTGTTATGTGGGGATCCTACCCACGTTGATGTCGTTTTCATTAATACTAATTTGCTTTGTTTCTGTTGCAGACCGTGCATCTTAAAGGCGGGTTGATTTCATTGAGTATATTGTATAGCGCTGCCCTATGAGGTGATTAAAGTCTGTCTCTTGATCAGGACAGCGTTGATGTTGTATTTGTTTGTATGTTCCTTATGTGGCGTTTCAGACACCAACTGGCTATCAAGGATGCGATCAATCTGGTTCTATCCTATGCCCAGGGCATGCTATCCTGCTCGCTTCAGATATAGGTCTACAGGGCTGCCCTGTGATCAAAATACAAATCAAGGCGTCGAGATCCACCTTCCCTTGTTTATTTGATCGCACCAACGATTTACTGGCACTAATGCAGAGATACACGTGGCTTATGTTTGAGCTTGACGTATCCCACTTTGCGCCATTTGCTTGTATTCCCCTGACAGGCAAACGCCTCTCCAAAGGGCTCAGGCACGTTCTGCCGCAGTGGCAAGTGGACGTGGGAGTTTTGTGTAGACAAATTACCCCCTCTGGATATTTTAGGCCATTTGTAATGCCCTGGGTTAATTTTGATTGCACAATTTCGAAACAAAAAGAATACTGTCTCTAGCTATGGACGGTGAGATGGGGCTTTATTTGCCAATATCAATATTTGTGTGGAAAGCTTAAAATACGTTGTTTTTTCCAAAAGTTAGAGTTTAAAGGGGAAAGAAAAGGACCGTGGATGAAATATCAGCAGCACATCGGTTACCCACTAAGCCCTTTTTTATTTATTTATTTATTTATTTATTTTGTATTCACCTAGGTGCTCATGGTAAGAAAAGCCGAGCGAGAACCTTTAGTTAGCTGGGAATAAATGCTCCTTTAAGCACTCAAAACGGCTCGAAAACTACAGAACGGTTCTCACCGAAGGGCAAAATAATGCTGAGACTCTCCAGATCCAAACCCTGAAAGGGTAGAATAAAATCGCTTTGTGGCTTTCGGCCTGGGCACTGTATGAGTAATGATGAAGCTGAATTACACATTTTTGAATCTGATCTAACATTTATGTTGCATGGCGAAAAGCAGTGGCCTTTCAGCTGATCTAACCTTGAAAACTAGCAGTCCCTGTCAATGTGGGTTTAAATCGACTCAATGTAGCCGTTTGTTAATGCAGGCTACATAAATAGCGATCTTTTTTTAGCCCTTGTGCGATCTGTAACCGACTTTCTTTAGCTTCGTGCTGCAAACCAAGAATTTCGACCTATATTTCATGTTGTTGTTTTTTTAAATCGTGAGATGACAACTCAGCCCTAAGCCCACCCATACCAGCCTCCGCGATGCTTTCCTGCGTCGCTGCAGTAATGTAGCCGGTATATATTTAGAACTGTCCTAATAGTAATCAAGGGCCAGCGAGGTAAGAATGTATGACCATTACGGGATCTTTTTAGGTGTGTGAAGTCTTGAATGTTTTAGAGTCCGAGTCGGGGCTAGGTTGATTCATTTTGGGGTGATTCTACATAGAGAGGATTTTTTTAAAATTTAATTTAGTTAGGAGCTTTCGAAAATTAAAACTCGCAATAAGCTCATTTTCAAAAAAAAAATTAATTCTGCTGGGAAAATGAGCAGCAAATGTTCAACTTTCACTTACTAGCGAGCTTGTTTAGTCGTGATTGGGCCTCTCTTTCTTAATGTGACTATTTCTTTGATGTGGAAAACGGTATTTGTGTTTTTCTTTATATGTATCTCCTTGATTTATTAGACAGAATGGCACGGGGGTCAGACCTCATTTCAAACAAAGTTTTTAGCTGCTGCAGAGGAGACCTACCTCAGCTATCTCCCCTCTCATTTTGAACTGGTTTATCCTTGTAAAGAGTGCGAATTGAATACGGTCCAGATGCTCCACCTCCTCTAGGGGCCCGATCCAACTCCCAGAGATGTGAAAGGAACTCTTTCTATTGACTGCAGACTGACAGTTGGAGCCGGCTCTAAAGTGGAGTACGGGACACGATCGGGTCCTGGAAACCTGCATTCTTGAGTAGCTGGTCTCATCCTTATGACACTTATTACTCAAATTTCAAACCTTTTACAGACTTGATAAAGAGCTAATATAACCCCCAGATAATATGCAGATGGAAGTCGTGTTGGGTTTGGTTTTTGCAACACACGTGAGTAGGCTTCATTATCATTTAAACTAGATCCTGTTAAGAGCTCAGTCTGCTTTTGTGGAGCATCTCTGTTGTGATTCCCTATTGAGCTAAGATTAAATCCATACCACACGCTACACAGTCTGAGACCATTTTGTTTTTAGCGAAACGTTAGGTGGTTTAAGAACAGTCATTACGTACTCCAAATGGAAACTCATCAAAGCTGGCGTAGCTTTTGAAACAATTTTGATGTTCCCTGCATGGGCAAAGCAAACTTTTACGTTCCCTACATGTGGTGTATTTTTCCTGGACATCTATTTGAGGCAAATTAAACTGACAGGGATTTTCTTCTTTTTATCTGTGCAGGTGTCATAAAAGAAATCAGCTAAACCACTAAGGTATTGTCAGCGCATCAAACGGTAGATACCACAGCGTTACTGCTATGTTGCCCTTGGCTGGATTGTAGATAGGAACGAAAAGTGCCTGACCTTGCATTCCTTGGGTTTTGGCTGTGGAATCGGGACCGGCGTAACTAGTAAATGATCCGTTTGTTTTAACTTACTACAGATAGAGATGAAAGGGATTTATTAGAGCCAGTCAGTCTTTTTCTTCTGCCAGCACAGGATTAAATATTAAAATATCAGTAAAAAACTTGATTTATCGGTACGTTCTAACTAAGCCTATGGAGCCCAGATATTAGTAATTTTTCTGAAAATATTTTGATTCAACATTTTTTTCTCCAAACTGTGAAATGCGAAGAGCATCTGTCTATATTGAACCAAATTTGTATGCGTTAATGGGGGCGCGGCGAGGGGGAAAGTGTATTCGGTCCTTTGGAAAGAAAAATCATCAGTTTGGACACGACCTGTCTCTAGAACTTAATAGGGTTGAATCGGGTCCGTTAAGTATCCTGAGTGCTTCGGTTAAACATATTCAGTTTTTTAATTAATTGAACATGAAGTTTACCATATTAAGTAACTCGTTTTAAACGGCGTGTAAATACATTTTAAAAGGCTGGCATTGTATGTTTATTATAATAATATTTGATTTGATATTTTTCCCAAACAGAATGTTTCGGTAAAATGTAAATCGGTTAATCCATATTCTACATCTATAAAATTTGGCTTCTCACAATCCCTTAGATAATTTTTGGTGAATAGTTCTCACGTCATATCATTCCTTCAGGTTGCACTTTATGTTTTATTCGCCTCTCTTTGGCTCGCCCATCGCCAAAAAGAAGGTCAAGTGAGTCATAACTAAGCTTTAGAAAATGATTCATAACACTGTAGGCTGGTGTATTTATTTTTTGATGGGCTTCACTTCAGTGCAACTCTCGAGTTATTCTGAGATAATACAAATCTATATATTCAAGCATGAAAGCGTGGGTGGGTGAAGCCTCCACAAAGGAAACAGAGGGCACATAAAATATTGAACCATTTGGCCACTTGCCATTCTACATAACATTCAATTACTTTCGTTTTTTTCATGGACTTTTTTTTTTTCCCCCGGCAGTTGACATGTTCGGTCATTTTCAAGTTTTTTTTTTTTCTCTCCCTGGCTTCCCTTACTGGTATACCTCAAATTCACTTTGTAAAATAACCTTGTAAAAGCATCCATTTTACAACCCCTATAGCTTGTCATTCCCTTATCATGAGGTTGTGTTAACAGCTCGGAAAGAACGCCGTAAGGTAGAGACGCCAACCTCTGTAGTAAGAGATTTCTCTCTGCCGCTCAACCTAAGCGAATAATTTCTCTTTTCCCACAAATATATGTCGTGTTTGCAGCACAGGCAATAAAAGCCGCTTGTTGTTTGGAAGACATCAGCGGTGTAAAGTAGATCGCTATAGTCCAGGCCAAAACACCAACCCTATGCCTGGCCCTAATCCTAGAAAAACATTGGCTGAAATAGAGGGTGGGGGTGGTCTTATTTGAAATTTACAAAGGAAATCCCTGAGTCTTACTGGTGTTTTAGTCCGCTCTCTTTGTTTAAACAAACTGAAGAACTAAGGGAATTCCCTGGAGAGTGGGACATTAATTGGGCCGTGAGCTGATGCCCATAAATATAGGGACAGGGCAAACTGGAGAGACAATGTGAGCAACTCGTCTGGGCTGTAGCTCCAGGCAGTTTGTCTCAAATAATGATGGTTGGTTCAGTGGAGAAGTTTTTCCGACACATCCAATTCCCTTTTTTCCCAAATAGGTTTTGTTTTTAAATCAGGGATCTGTTTGTGTTTGATGTTTGCTCATAATTCACTCCTGTTGACTATCTTAATTTAGCTTCCTGATCGCGCTCCTAGAAAGCGAACTGATCCCGACGGGAAGGGGAAAGGTTGCGAAAGAAAGAAAAAGAAGCCAAGTTCTGTGTTGAACACGAAAGCCCTCAAAAAAGTTCTGAAGTTCCGAAACCTCAGGGCTAGGAGCCACTTGGCAGCGGATAATCCGGGGGTTATCTCGGGGGACAGCGTTTCCCTGGCGAGCTAGCGTTCGCTGCAAGGGCAAGCGCCTTCACACCACCTCTGGCCACGAAACGTCTCTTCATCACACGCAACACCCTTTCACAGCAGGTTCAGGAGATCCTTCATCTCTTGAAACACAGCGGCACATCTGCACGCTGCCCTGCCTAGCGGGGCGGGCTGGCTGCTGCATTCAAGGAATCTGCCCTACAGAAAGATGCTTTTTCAGAGAGAGAGAGAGAGAGAGCTCCCGGCGCTGTGTGAGTTGCCCCCTTCTCTCCCGAGATCTTTAAAAGCCCTTTACATTTTTTTCTGCAACTGAAGGCAGCTTTGCACTTTCAAGTTCTGAAGAAGAATAAATTTACGAACGTGGCGCCAATTTCCGCCCCCAGTTAAGTCCTTCCACCCCTTTGAAGTCAGCAGACTGGCACGGATGTAAATGGGAGCAGAATTTGACCCCTAAACACACAATGTGTGGTGGTGGTAGTGGATATCCCCCTACCCCCCCGCGCCCTGTCTGTAACAGATTCAGCCCGGTGCTGTGCTATCATAACCAACAGCCTCTCCATCAAGGTGCTGCTCTAGGCGGGAAATGGGATGAGAAGTGGTGGTAGCCCCAGGCGCTCAGCCCCATCGCATGGGGGTTTTTCCTTAGAGCGAGAAGGAACCAAGCATCAAGGGCAAGTGAAAGTGACGGTCTCACTTCGGATTCTCTGCGGGCTGCAGCTCCCCTCCTGGTGTGCAGGAGTCACTCGGCGCTTGTTAGGAACGCTCAGAGCTGTGACATTGCCATGAACAGCCTTTCCAGCTTTGGAGACCCCCTGGCACCCAGAGAGCTATTTCCTTGCCAGCCAAGTGCCGGTGACGCGTTTATTACGGGAGTTTGCCACCAAGCGGGCCCTGAGTTTAAGCACAGAGCGAGCTTCGTGTCCCTCTCTAGCAGGCATCCCGTGCAACACAATGTGTTTCCTAGCGTCTTGGGGGAGAGTCCAGGCTTGAGGTCTGCTGGGAACCGGTTTTACAGGCAGATGCGCTGTTCCTTGTCCCCGGCTTCCCTGCAGTTTACTAGCTGCCTTTTAAGAGGGACATTTATTGGGATAAAAGTGCACTGCGGGCTGCAACAACCTTGCATGTGGCTTTCATTTAAAAGACACCGAGCATTCTTTTCCCCCAAGGCGTTCAGGGCTTTTAAGGCATATTTGTAAACAAGCTGACAAGGCTCTAGTACACAGAGATACGGATGGCCTGGGATTATTGGCCTATTTTCTCGGGTCAGCGACAGGCGTTGAGGTGGATGGCGTAGGGGGGAAATGTAACGTTCCTCACACAATTCGCTCAGGCGATTGAACGTAGCATAAGCAGGAGCAGAGAGGCGATCAGAGGGATTCCTGTGTGCGTGCTAGCCTCCGCCTCTGGCCCTGCGGCTTGGCTGAACGAGGCTTGCAAGACGTAGCTCGGGCCGAGTCCGCAGCCACAGCAGATCTGGGCCTCAAAGGCGCTCCACCAAATGTCCTGTTAAAACCAGTGATCCAGCTAGAGGAGCAAACCTAGCGCTGGACCTACCCAGGCACACACACGCCCAGGAGTGTGCCTGCCTGTCCCATCCTGCACCCGCCGCGGCGTTCTCCCCACCTTTAGCAGGACATAAAAACCCCTTCTTTAGAGTGGGTGTTTCTACTGATGGTCCAACTCCGCTCTGTCCTCTTTGCTTGTAGGTTAACTAGACCTCGACGGGGGTGGGGAGTCTGAGTCCAATACACCACATTGTTAAACTGTATAGCTTCGTTTAGGGTTCATCTAATGAGAGTCAGTTGCCATCAGAGCTTTAGGAGATCTCCACTAGAGCCCTGTAAACCAGAGAGCACATGGGCGAAAATGAGCATAGACAATGTGTAATTCAGGGGCGCTACAATGGCTGTTAGATAGTGAGAATGCCAATGCAGAGTAAGCTAGACAGCCAAGCTAATAACCTAAGGCACAAGGAAACACTAAATAGTACAGTGCTTAGGAAGTGGCATTTATATTGACAAATTAGACGGGTCTTTTAGACAGAATATGTGTTAAACGAACACACACGAATGTTCGTTTCTAGATACCCTAGAAATGGCCAAATATATATATCGACATAAATCGGCCTTGCCTACAATTCTGGTACCCTTCTGGCTTAAAAGCAAGCAGGGATGTTTATTTTAATGGTTTTTTTAAAACTTCAATTTATTTAGATGATAGAACAGCAGAGAGGAAATGCTTAAAAATGAGGGTTTTCCCCCTTTTCTTTTAACTGTTCTACACACACACACACACACACACCAGCGAAGTGGGACAATTAATAACAGGACAAGAAGGGGGGAAAGGATTATTCGGAAGGAAGAAAGTAATTCCTGCCGAATATTCAGGTCACTAAAGTAGCTTGAGGTTGTTCACTTTAGGCCCTAGCTTGTCTATCTAGTTTACTACTAACAGGTCTACCAGCAGCCAAATCAATCCATTCACATACCTATACTTCAACAGCTCACAAAAGCTTAATTTGTACAATAGTTTTCGAGATGAAAGAGGGTCCATGTTTTAGTTTGACTGAGCTACATTTTCAAATAGCCTTAAAAAGAAAGACAAGGAAAGCTGACTAGTCCTCACCTCGGGTGTTAATAAATTACACCTCTGGTGTGGGTGCTTTTAATACTAATGTGAAAATTAGGGACGTTTTTACTTGTTCTGTTTCCGCAGTTTTTTAGTGATCGACTCTATAAGATGTACTATTAGTAAATATAGCCCACATAGTGTCATTAGTTTTAAAAGGTCCGCATCGATCTCAATGGAAAATTGGGCTTAAAACTGATGTTATGACATATAAATGTGAAAAATTGAACATGATTTTGAAGAAAACCCAATCTGGAGGGACAGAAGAGAACCTTATCACTGAAATATCGATTTCTTTGAGAGGAGGAGTGTTGCAAGGTGGGAGCTAAATTTCTCTGATGATTAAATAATTAGATCATAATTCGACCGAAAGAGCAGAAAAAGGCAATGTTTCGCTTTCTACTGATTAGGGTCTTTTCTAAATAGTTTTGTCTTCAAAATATAAATCTGTCTCTTTTTCTGTTCTGAATCCTCCACGTTATGCAACGGGAAAAAAACAAGAAAGTTAAAAGCGTCACGATTTATGTGCTTTGTCTATAGGATACCTCTTTTTAATATAGGTGTTATTGTTTCTCTTAATACTATTTTTGTTGCAGTGACTCGGCGATCATTTCCCCAAGAAGCAATAAAGGGGCGACTAGACGTTTTCAAAATGTGATTCCCCCCTTAAAGTCGTTAAATGTTTTAAGATCTAGAATGCTTAAGATAAGGGAAACATTTAGTCTCTTTATACGCATACACAAAACCAGATTTCGAGTCTGCACGGTAAGTAACATATAAGGGATGGAGGAGCTAGTTTTCTCTTGGGCTAATTTCTGATGTAAATTTCTTTCATTCCTTCGATTCTCCCATTCACACAACCCAAACAAGCCCCAAAGCGTTTCGTTTTCTTACTTTGGGATCAAACTCCCCATCCGTGTGCATAAGAAGCGGAAGAAACCCCAGCTGTTAATTTCACAGCTCCAGATCATATATAGTCCTATCTCTGTGTCGTCCCAATAGATTAAATAAAAGCCCGTTAGAATGGAATTTGCCTCTGAAAACGTATTGCTCTAAACTTTCCGGGGAGGAGATGCGGGAGGGGGAATTAGCGCACTTTCCAGAATCCCTGGAGAAATGTGAATCCATCGAGGTGGGGGAAATGTCTCTTTCCATCTGTTTGCCCCCACCCTCCAGCGCGTCTGTGTGTCTGTCTGTCTGAAATGGATCTGTCTGTCTAAAGTGGGCCTGGATCTCCCTCCAGTGTTGGGATTAGGTCTAGAGGGATCTGGGGTGGAGTTACACTGGTTGCCTATTTTCATATTCATTAGAAATGGGAGGTTGCGCAAGGAGCCCTGCTGAGCTTCAAGATATAAGAGCAACTTCGGGTTCCCCCTTTCAAGACAAGACAAATCAAAGGCTCAGAGGCAAAGCAGCTCCCTGAGCTCTGGAGGTCTCTTCCCCTCCCTTCCCTCCCCCTACCCCAGCTCACAGTCCAGCCTCTGTCTAGGGAAGCGGCTCCCAAGCAGCTTTAGATGATTATGGATTTTCTGAGAGAGAAGTTTGCCCTGAAGAGCCAGCCGACTAAGAACAGTGACTTTTACATGGGAACAGGAGGCACTTTGGAGCACGTTATGGAAACTTTGGACAATGAGTCCTTTTACAGCAAAACTTCAGCCAGCAAATGCGTGCAGGCCTTCAACCCTCTGCAAAGGGCTGAGCATCATGTGAGGCTCGAGAGGACATCTCCCTGCCAGGACAATAATGGTGAGTCTCCCCGTAGAATTATTTAGCACTATTCTTAGTTCGCAGAGCAGGGGAATCGGCGCGTCTCCCCTCCCAGGTTCATTCCTTTTATCCGAGGACAACAGAGGAAGCTTTAACGGGTGCACTTAGCAACTAAAGTGCGGTGGATCCGGAGCACGTTCCGGTGGAGGATCGGTCGCACGCTTTTAAAGTGATCTTTTAAGCAAATATATTAATGAGCTCCTTTCGTGTGGCTTCAGCCTCTCTTTCCGGCAGCACACAGGCGAAGCTCTCGCTTTGGGTTTTACCGCACCATAGTTTAAATGTTTCCGGAAGACACAGCCTAAACTCAAAACATTCAGCTAGAACTAGAATCACAATCCGAATTGCAGTAAACAGTACTGACTTTCCCCTTCCTTCAGATAGTTCCATAGAATTCCCTGAAGGATTTCTAGCCAAAAACCAGTCGAGCCAAACAGAAATGTTGAACATTTTTAAACAGTTCTTTTTGTTACAGGATACAGCTAAATTTGGAGATTTTATAATAGAAAATACCTGTATGTTAACCATTGTTTGATATGTAATGTGTACAGTGCACAGAGTCAGATTTATTCTCTTGTATATATAGTTCAAGCTAGAAAGTAATGATCATATATAGCTGTGTGCTGTTATATTATAGACACACTCCGTTTGTTTCTATAATCAGTCCATCTTTTAGCTTATAGCGTGTTTGGTCATTCTACCTTTTAGCTTAGACTATCTTCTAATGTACTAAAGAGAACGAAATAGCTAAACTTGCAATAACATCTGGTGCAGTGTCTAGAAGCATTCTTAACCTAGCAACAAATGCTCAAGTGACTCAGATCTGGCTTGCTATACAGTCTGTTAAACTGACTTTTAATAGCCAGAAAAAGACCCACTACAGATTTCAAGCTACTACAGGGACATTTCTTAGTGGTAACTGTTTGGTAAAGTCTTCAGCTCTAAAACAAAAGCCCTCCAAAGTCAAAATGTTATCAAAACAAGCCATCTATCTTTTCTATCTTGTAACCGACCGAATACAAACCCCATCATTTCATTTCAAGACAGTTAAAGCACTTTTGCAATTCCAAGAGGATTTTTGTGTCTCCTTGTATACAGCACATAACCTGCAAACGGGGGTTCTTTTAAAACAACAAACCAATAAATGTGAGATATTTATAACAAACCCCTTTATTTTAACGAGATTTCAAATCTGCCAAACACCTTACTGCAAATGTTAAGTACCAAAATGATTAAAGTGTATGTAGTTTTCTAATATTTTATTCAGTCTGTGGAAATAATGTTTTCACTTCCCAAAAGTTACATACAATATATTTGGGTTATAGTTCATTATTATATTCTATATAATATTTTTATTGTGAAAATTTTCAATGTTTTATTTCAGACTGGTCATTTAAAATATATATTATTTGTACTTTATTTCAAAAGCTGAAATTGAATAAAATTTTTTTTACATTTCTTTCAAATAATTATTTGGTCTAATACTACTTTAGTACACAACGGCAACTCACTTATAATTGTAATGTTTATATTACAGATCATAAATTATAACACTTATTTTTGATCATTCTGACTAAATAAATAAATATAGTTTATATTTCTGGAATCTAGGAAAAATAAAATATGGTACACTTTATTTTTGTTTTTTTAATGAACAATTTACAATTTTGACATTTTAATTCAATATTTTCTCTCTATGTAGTTCAGCATTTATAAAAATAATACTAAAAGAAAAAAAAACTCGGTCTAGTAGAAAGTTCCTATTTATGGCTACAAATCAGCTAAGTACAATACTAGGATTAATAATATATCAAGTTTGCTGTATTTCGTATATGTATTGAAAGATTTTGGAGACAATTCTTTTTATGTGAGAAATCTTAAAAGGGACCAATGGCAATCTTTTGCTCTTAAAAGTATCAAGAACAAGTGTGGTTTAGGAAAGCTACAGCATAATGATTTACTGAGTGTGATTGCTTTTAATTAGCTTGCTTAATTTATGTTTGGTGTTTTATTGCATTATTAATCTGTGTATTGGAGTCGGGTATCAAAAAAATTATGTTTGGTTAAGCAGAGAACCACAAAACAAGCTCCAAATCATATGCCTGATGCCATCCTTTATAAAGTTTTACTGCAGTAGATGTTTCAATTTTCTCTCCTGTCTGTGAGAGCAAAAAAAGGATCTTTCAAATCTTGTAACACGTTGCATTAGTTATCCATGCAATGTGACATGTTTAGCAAAAATATCAAATGTTTTTTATTTCTTATTTAGAAACTAAAGGAAAATATTTTAATATTTATTGCTGTCATTTAGTGTTTACCTAAAGATAAATAGTTCCTGTAATACTAATACAAAACATATGAAATAATTTCCTTTAACTTATTAACATTTTGCAGAACCCCCCCTATATTTTGTAATCATAACAACCTTAATTGGAAACAATTCCACTTCACAAATCCAAGAGTATTTAAAAATCTGTTGGGTTTGTGCACAATGTCAAATTTTAGTTTTACTCAATTGGGTGGTTCTTGTTTAGTCAATTTACAAATATTTAATTTGTTCTATATAATTATTTTGATTTTTTCATAGAAATATGTTGGGGTTAGTTTAACTGCCATCTTAGTTTAAGATCACATTTTTCATCAGCTTTTGTGCCATTTATTTTAAATCAAAGTCTAGTTCACACTAGAATTCTGTGGCTATGCAACTCTATTTTAATCAGATTTCATATACTGCCTATTATGTATTTTATTTGCAATATATAAGAAATAGGTAATTTACTTATGCAGACTTCTTTATCTTCACACCAAAAGACTTCAAAGAATATTTTTAGATAACATACCTTTGCAAAAATTCTATAGGTATCAATAATAGTATCAAATTTTTTAAAAAAATTACAGGATTCCTTGCCAATTGTATCACATTCCAACATCATTGCATATAATCAACTTCCCTATGAAAGTTTTCTAAAAATCCTCAATCTAAAAGCCCATTTAACTGCTTATTTTCCCCTCCTGTGTACAGTGAACTATGGGATTACTAAAGTAGAAGGACAGCCTCTTCACACAGAGCTGAATAGGCCCATGGACAATTGCAACAGTCTTAGGATGTCTCCAGTGAAAGGGATGCAGGAGAAGGGAGAACTGGATGAACTGGGAGATAAGTGTGACAGCAATGTCTCCAGCAGTAAGAAGAGGAGACACAGAACGACCTTCACCAGTTTACAGCTGGAGGAACTGGAGAAAGTGTTCCAGAAAACACATTATCCTGATGTATATGTAAGAGAACAGCTAGCTCTGAGAACAGAGCTCACTGAGGCCAGAGTCCAGGTAGGTACCTAATTTAGACATTACACAGGACAATTTAAACATTCTGGAACCTGATCAACAGCACATTAGGGGTTGTACAAAAGTTCATAATGTTGCATGAAACAGAATATAGTTTGTCATGTTTTCTATAAAGAGGAGCCAGTTCATTTCATAGGAAAAATAACTTGTTAATATTTAAGTTTCACTGTCTGAGAAACTTGCATATAGGAGGAAAAATAGAAAGAAATATAGAGTTTCGGTCTCTGATAACCTTGCTTCTCTGTCAAAATTTCAGGCAGCACATGAATATGGTGTTAATATGTAAAAGTTCCCAACAGTGTAATACAAAATGTATAATAGTTTGGCAGTATCATCATACCAAATTGGACTGCTGTGGACTCCAATTCTATTATTGAACACAAATTACAGATTTAAAGTAATCAAATTCCTTATATTTTGTTTCAAAGAGTAAACACTGAAACAATATATATAGACAGTAAGGACTGGATCCATTAATATCATTGGAAGTTGAGGCTGTTCAATACCTTGCAGGATTGTGACCTAGTTTCTTTCACTTATTGTATGATCAATTTTCAAGATTATTTTAATTTCTTGGGTACATTTATTGTTAAATAATTAATTAGCTAGCATTATATGTATATATCTTAGTTACACACATAACTGATTTAATACATCTGTATAATATTTGTATGTGTACATATACAATAATGAGAAAAGGTGTTAAATATGCAGAAAGGCTGACAAAAAATCTGAGATCCTTTGAATTTTACTTTCAAAGGATGGGTTTAGCTGTCAAATATATACAGTAGTTGCATTTTAAAAGTTCATTCTGTTTTTAGAGATCTTACTGGTTTCATTGATATTCCCTGTTTTTTACAGTTTAGGGAATATCAGTCCTGTTGAATCACCCAAAACAGGAGTAACTTTTTTCAGTTTAACCACTTTACGTGTTAACAACTTCACAACTTGTAATTTATAAAGAAATAAAAGCCAGTTCACATGCACACGACTGAAAATTAAACAAAGATCACTTTCATAAACTATTTAAATTACTTAACTTTTATAAAATAAATGGCCTTTGCCTGTCTGTGTTTAACTGAGTGACATAGGCATTGTTGCCATCTGAAAACGGGGTCCAGATATTCCCTCCATTTGCACCCATGCAATGTCACTGAAGTGAAGAGAATTTAGCTCAGGGACTTTTAACTCTTTAATAAACCCTGGAGAATCAGTCTTCTTTTTAAATTTAGAGAGCTTTTGGGGAGTGACTTCTGGTCATTACTTTTTGCAACAAATCTCTGCTTAGATTTCAGACAAACACATATAAGTCATTAAGACCACTGTGGCTTTATATTATTTCCATTATGTAATTTTGGGGCCACTGGGCCTCCTCACAGAGTAAAGTTCTACTTAGTGAGAATTAGCATGGAATAATGGGGTCCAAATTAATAGTTTCAGGTTGGGAAATTGATCATATTTTTTTCACAGTTACATAAGCTTCTTGAAGTAAAAGTAGGACAACTGAAGAATTGCACAAAGAATTGCACAAAGCACAGTATATCTGAATAATAGGCTGACAATATTTGTTTTCTATTTTGTTTACAAATAATTTTCCCTCACTTAGAAAATGACCAATATCTGCATTTCTGAGAAGCTAAATAAGAAAGGAATATGAAAGGAAATGGTGATCATGTTGATCCTGAGTAGCAACATTATTCCATCATGGGATTAAGCAGTTTAAAAGGCCTTGCATCATTAGGGGCAAGCATCTGGCAATGTAAGGATAACAAGCAGCAGTTTTGCATTACTTTGTGTAGGCAAATGGTTACTTTATCTTTGCCAAGAGTCAGTTTCTAGTAAAGTGATGTAAACAGAAACATTCTGGGGGATTGTCAAAGAAAAAAAAAGTGTGCTTTTTTTTTCTAGTTTAGTTACTATAAATTCAAACAAATTGTTTTATTTACTTTAGTGGAATGATCAGCTGGATACGCTACCCACATTTCTCTTCACCGCCATTTCATCAAGATCCAGTTTAATTTGTGTCCTGCGTACATGCAGAGTGAGCCAACCTGAACCTAATTTATCTAAGTTGTTCTCTTTCCTGCTGCATGTCAGTGCAGTAATTGGCACCCATTTTAAGGAGATTGTCAAGGTCTTTTTTCAATGAAAGAGCCTCATTACTAAATTCCCTTAGCATGTTCCTGGTGCCTCCTGTGGAGACAGCAGGCAAAAAATACTATATATATATTTTGCTGAGCCCCAGGCATGATAGATAATACAAATTTACCAACAAGGTTCATAGAAAATATGCTCAACAGGTATTCTGTGCCTTGTTTTGATTTCTGGGTACATTTTTCAAGACTGCCATATTAAATTTGCAATAAGTAGTTAGAAATTAAACTGACCAATAATATGCCTCTGCTGCTCAGACAATATCAAGGGAATGTTGTTAGAGTCCCAGAGGACCAGGGCAAAAATCCCAAAGAGTTAAAAGCACTAAAACCAACTAGAAACTTTTTCAAGTAACTCATTTTGCTGTTACGTTTTAATGACAGATGAGTCTTTAAATTATTTCCTCATCATGAGACTTTCTGCTCAGCCTAAAGAGAGCTACATGCCCTATTCTAGAGTCTAATACCATATAACTTCATTTTAAATATTGTGGTATCCAGTATAATGAAGCATCCCTTAGTATACGGGTGGGTACCATCTTTTTGTTCTATGTTTGTACAGTGCCTAGCACAATGAGGTCATTGTCTGTGACTGGGGATCCTCAATACAATTAGTAATATTAGTTTTACTAACATGGTAACTTTATTAACTAGTATCAAAATGAATTTACCCATAGCAGAACAATAAGGGCTTAACTGGGCAACTCTTACTTCTGTTGATGAACACTTTCAAATTAGCAGTCTCTTTGATTCTGTGAGATGACTCTCATGAGCAAGTGTTCACCATCATGAGTCTGGATTGCACAATAGAGCCCTCAGTATAGTAGTTTTGGTTCAACTTGTAGCAGGCTACGAAGGAGGCATATAAACTCTTCTAGGCACTTCAAACTAAACTTCCAAAATAGAGTGAAGCTTTAATTATACATCACAAGGTGGACCCCCATCTTTAGTCACAAGTTACAACATGGTGGACTCATATTAGTCTCTCAGACAATACTGTGCTGAGTACAATATAAATACTCAGAGAGCTGGATACATTAATGCCTTAATAACTAAGGGTCTAATCCAAGGGCCAAGTTAATCTTTCCATTGACTTCAGTGGGCATTTGATGAGACCCTAAGTGAACCTAGAAATGAAATTCCTTTCCTTCCCAGACCTCCAGTGTTCCAAACGGGACCATCTCCCAGTAAAAGTAATATTTCTTTTCATTGAGCTATTTCATGCATGCTGCCAGGACTATCCACTGGATCCGATTATAAAGAACAGCCTTTGCCCCATAACTGTTTATTGTTTCCCAGCCTTGACTGGTTGTGTCCCTTCCTTCAAGATCCTCTCCATTATGTAGCAAAGCTCACAGATGCTGTTAGCCAGCTTCCCCCACCATTTTTTATTGCTCCAGATAAAGTTTATATACCACCTCTTAACATAAAGAGTTTAGACAATCATAACAATCTATTGGCTGTATGAAATTAATAATAAGTGAAGGTACTTCTTAGGTGTGACTTGCTGCTACCTGAGTGGGCTGCCCAAAATAATTGGGATATATAACATCGTGTTACCTTATGTGCTGATCATTCTCTGTCTCTTTCCTTCAGTCAGTAGGGGAAAAATAGATTTCCTGTAAACACATCTCAAAGAGCCAGAATTCACTTCAATAGACCTTATATCGAAAGGGTCTGGAGTGAGAGGGGGCAGTGAGCTTCCTCTTTTCAATGAGAGAAGTTTCCTTTCAGAAAAACATGGCAATTTTGGAAGTTGCCTTCCGAAGTCTTTTGGTTTCAGGAAAGGCTTTTCAATAGCTTCTTGTGATTGTTATTTGCTTTCATGGTGTAGGTTTGGTTCCAAAATCGAAGAGCCAAATGGAGAAAAAGAGAACGCTATGGCCAGATCCAGCAAGCTAAAAGCCATTTTGCTGCCACCTACGATATATCTGTTCTACCACGGACTGACAGCTACCCACAGGTACAGTAAATAACATAGAACAACACCTTTGTTCCCCCCTCACGCCAATGCTTGCATGTAAAAGTGCTCAAAAATAGTACAATTGTAGCATAATGAAAATATTCAATCATCATTCCCCTTCACTGAGACATTCGAGTCCATGTTGATTTTATTTCTGACTCTACTAATTTGATTTTCTTCTAACATTCTTCATTTAAAATATCATTTCTGTATGACTTCATACATGCAAAGACCTAGAAACAAAATAGGCAGCAAGAGCACTACATTTGCACTGTAATTCCTGCACACTTTCACTTTTCAATTTCTTTACCTTTGTTAACTAGTCAAATAAATATAACACTGTATGTAGCATAATAAGACAATATCTTTTGGGCTTTGTTTGGTGAGCCTTAGCCATTCTTGAACAAGAGCGCCATGAAACCATCAGTCTCAGCCAAGGCATCTGTTTTCCTTTACTCCCCCCCACAACCAGTTACTGTATATTTTCATTTCCCCTGACCATACTTTGTTTTTTATGCTATTTATAAATGCCAAAAAACTTTGTATCCAACAGAGCTGCCATTATGACCAACACCTCAACTGTTTATACAGAATAATTAGCTTTCACAATACATTTACAGCTTTTCTTTTTTAGATGAGAAAAGGCTTTTTATAAGACGTTGCATTTCTATTATGGCTGATTTTCCATAAGTTATGGAGGCTGATTTGTTCTTAAACAGTGGGCAATAACTTTGGTTTGTGCATTTTTCCTTTTTTTCCTGCATGTATATGATACATAGGGTGTATGTGTGTAATCTATATACATAGGCACATGCACACGCACCCGTGGGTGAAATCCTAGTCACACTGGGATAATAATGGGTGTTGGGCCACTGAATTTAATAGGGCCAGGATTTCACTTCATATATATATATAAACACCCCTACATAATCTATACTATCTATTCATTAAAAAAAAGAACACCAAAAAGCATTAACAATGAAGTCAGGAAATTCAGAATTGTAGATGTCACTCTACTTTGTTAACAGACCTTTCATTACATGATCACTAGGCAGTTTGGCCCTGACTCTGCAACCATTTAAGCATGTGCATTAATGTATACTCACATGAGCAGTCCCATTGAAGTCAGTAAGATTACTCACAGGCACACAGTTTATGATTAAGAAATTTAAGGGTCAGACTTGGGGGAAGGAGAGGAGGAGGAAGAGATGATCATCAAACCCTTCTCACCTGTTATCAACTCCTTCCATTTATTTCTCTTCTCTTTCCTTCTCATACTGTTCCCATCCTCCTTGCTGTCTGTCCCCTGTCCCATTCCTCTCTTTGCCCCCTTTCTTTTAGACTTGGGACACCTCTATTTTTGTACTCACTCCTCTTCATGTCTTCCTTCTAATTTCCACTTCACAATATTAAAAAAAAAAAAAGCTTTTCTGGACACCCTGAGCCACACCTGCCCTCTTCCCTCAATGACAATATGTTCTTGTGCTACCAGGACTGCTGAATCTCTGTCAGCTCATCAGTTTAAACAGACCTGCATGCATTTATCTTAGGAAGTGGGGCTTCCAGAGCATTAGTATTATTTCATAGTATAGTAGCACATAGGGGCCCCAACTGACATCAGGGCCCCATTGTGTAAGGCACTGTATATACACAGAAGAGATCGTCCTTGCCCTTAAAAGTTTACAATCTAAGTCGACAAGAGGGACAATGAGTGAGGAGGGGGAACTGAAGCACAGAGATGTGAAGCGATTTGCCCAAGATCAGGGCCAGCGCAACCAATTAGGTGACCTAGACGGTCGCCTAGGGTGCTACAATTTGGGGGGTGGCAACTGCGGCGGTATTTCAGCAGCGGGACCTTCCGCTGCCTCTGTGGGGGGCGGCATTTCGGGGCGGGACCTTCCGCCGCCTAGGGTGGCAGAAAAGCTGGTGGCGCTCCTGCCCAAGATCACACAGGAGGTGAGTGGCAAGGCTGGGATTAGCATCCATATCTTCAGAACCTCAGTCCCTTGCACTATCCACTACACCATGCCAGCTCCCCTAAAGCACAGTTTCTTTCAGCACAATCTCATTTGCAATCTTTCCTGACCAGCAGACTTCCAGTAATACCAGACCCTAGAACTATGCATACACCACTCTGGGACGCTCAGTAAACATCTTGAAATGTGTGTGCTAAAAGTGTATATTTTAAAACTAACCATAGTTTGGTTATTTAAAATATTGTTAAATATAGATAATGTTTCATCCACATGATGTGATAATTGCTTGGCAGTTATTGTTAGTATTTAAATGAAGCTTTTTTGAGTTATAGGAGAATGCCAAAAGAAAAACCTGAAGCCAATGAAAATGTCTGTTGTATACTTCTTTACTGGTCTGAAATGGGTGACCTGATTATTGTTTTTTTCATGAATCTTGTGAAAAATTCTTTCCCAGGCTTAGGTCATGTCTGCCAAGTTTCAGCCTGGAGGAAATTTTTATCACTGGGTTGAGTTATAAACTCCTAAAAATAGAGGTTTATATTAGAAATCCTGATAGCAGAACATTACGTAAGTATTGCTACCTTACTGCTATATGTATTCTTTGCATACATACATATATACATCCACTTCAAAGCACACCCACATAAATATGTATATGGAATAAGGCCTGCCTACAAGAGAAAGCTGTACAGGCTTAATTTCAGTTGTTTTTTTAAACTGATTTTTAAACTCAGATGGGCTCTCCTGTTTAGGTTTAAAAGTGGTATTTTTCAGTTTCTCTTAAGCAGACTCCTAATCAGCTTAAACTGATTGAAATAAGACTGGTTTAAACTGAAATATGAGAGTCCCCACAGTTTTTGCACTGGTTTAACTAAGGCTATGTCTACTCTACATAGGGTGACCAGATGGGATGAAGAAAATATCAGGACACATGGCGGGAGGGGAGAGTCCCGCTGGCGGAGTAAAAAAAAAGCAACACAAAAACCAGGAATGTGAAATATTGGGACAAACGCCTAAATATCGGGACGTCTGGTCACCCTAACTCTACAGCCTATGTTGGCAAACTTATATCATTTGGGGATATGAAGCCTCTGTGCCGCTGCCATGCTGTATGTATAGACAAGGCCTAAATCAATTTAAAATTGCTCCTTTAGTTAAACTGGTGCAATGTACTCATGTAGACAAGGCCTGAGGCTATGGCCTAGTCTACATCTAAAACTTAGGTCGACTTAACTACATTGCTCAGGGCTGTGAAAAATTTTGCACTGAGTATTGTAGTTAGGTCAACATAATCCCTCATGTAGCTAGGTTGCCAGAAGAATCCTTCTGTTGAACTAGCTACTGCCTCTCAAAGAGGTGGATTACCTACAACAATGCAAAAAACCCTTCCATTGATGTAGGAAGCCTCCACACTACGGGCTATGGCAGCATAGCTGTGCTACTGTGGGGGGCTGTAGTGTAGACTTGGCCTATGAAATCTTCTACCAGAAGACGTAATAGCCCCTAGAATCATTACATTCAAACCTTTTCATTTGGTTTCTTTCCCGTCATAAGTGCTTCACACCTTCACAACACATACAACATTCCGTATAAATTACTCAAGCTATTTCTTCCACAGATAAGGAGGAAAGAGAGAAATTACTATGGTTATTTCTATTTTTAAATGGTTGGAAGACATTCTGGCACTATGGTGATGGAATTATATAAGTGGTTAGACAGATGTAATATGCAACAGAGATATACGCTGCTGTTATATTAGAGATTGGTCAGGATTTAAATTTGTGATCTGCTTGCCTGCCCTGGATACTGTTAATAAGGCCTGGTCTACACTAGAAAATTAGGTTGGCATAACTGCGTCGCTCAGGGGTTTGAAAAAATCCACGTAAAATCCACGTAAAATGGCGTAGCTAAGCCAACCTAAGTTGGTGTGTAACCTGTGCTAAGTTGACAGAAAAATGCCTCTTGGAGAGATGGATTACCTACTCCAATGGGAGACCCCCTCCCATCGACGTAGGTAGTGTCTACCCTGAAGCGCTACAGTGGCGCAGCTGGAGAAATGCAGCTGTGCTACTGTAGCATTAAGTGTAGACAAGATCTAAATTACATTAATGTAATTTAATAGAGGCTGCAATCACAGTGCCATTAAGTAGAGTGAGTGTCATTATCACAGCACTCCTAGTGGTACCACAACTAGAAAAATAAATAATGATACAAAGTAAACCGATCAGTCATTTTATTTTCCCTAAATGAACCCTCTCAAGCACTATTATTCTGACACTGACATCTCTAAAGATCAAGGCATGCTCTGCCATGCATGCAGATAAGAAGATTGTCTGGGAGTGGAGGAACACAGATAATTAGATTGGGTGATAAAGTTGTGAAACCCTTACTTACATTGATGTGCATTTACCAACCTTTGATTTTGCCTGTGAAAAGTACATGGGGACTGGGGAGGATGGAATCTTTCTCCTTCCTCCAACATGAATATAGGGACACTGGGGCAGTCTGTTGCACTGACTGCCGTGTGGCATGAGGATCAGCAGCCAATATGGTTCTTTGTTCTGCATTATATGATTTGCAGCCTGCAGATCTCTGCTCTGAACTCATGTGTGGGTTGTATTCCAAACACACATAGCCCACCTGAATTCCAACAAAGATAGAGCAAAACAGAGGGTGTGGAGACCCCCCTGCTCTGCTTTTCCACTGCCTATCTGACCCCCACCCCACAGTAACAATATGATGTTTTTTGATGTATTCGGAGCCTTGTGTGAACTATATAAAGGATTTCTTCCTAAGTGAGTAAAGAATCTTTTCAACTTATTTGGGATGGAAGATTGGCTCTGAATTATCTATTATTCAGCCCAACCATGCTAGTAAGTTACTCTTCTTAATCTTTAACATAGTTATAGACAATGTACTTTTGGTATTTTTATAGACCGACCATAATTATTTGTTCTGTCTAATTCAGTCTAATCTATTTTGCAGTATGTTGACTGTTGACACAAATTGTGGTGCAAAATGATTGCTCTGCAGGTTGAAAAAATAACTGGAAGCCCCAATGCCATTCAATTCTTCTCTTGTGTCTGCACACTCAGATCTCCCCTTGACTGTAATGGGAGCAACCAGCATACAGGTGTGGGCACTTCAAGTAGCATTTGGGACACAACTCCTTGCAGTTCAACTGTACTTCAGGCTTGTGGTCAAGCATGTTGTACGACAAAATAGCCATGGAAAAATTAAGGTAAAATAGTAAAAAGTAGAGTTTGTTGAAATTTTCCAAAAAGTAGATGTTATCATTACCTCCCCCAACACCCTGCAAATCATCAGGGTTTTTTAAGCCAGCTGTAGGACGAGTTGAACTTTTCCAAATTTTGAGTTTTTGACAAAGGTTTGTGTTGAAAATTTGATATTTGATGGAAAAACCAGCGCATATGTTGTTTTATGACCTGCTCTAGTAGCAGCTTTTGGCCTCATTAGAGGATTAATTTATGCAGCACATTAGGGCTCAGATCATTTTAAAAGAGTGTAATAAATAGGCTAGAGCTTGAGAGGCTAGAAATGCTGCCCTTGTGTTGAAAAAGTGACGTCAGTAACACTCTGACACTAGAAATGATGATCCAGATTTTGCCTTTAAGGCACAGCTCTGTGATAGGGAGAAGAGGATGCAGTCAGTCCTTGGAAGCATTGCTAGAGGCAGGAAGAATAACTTCAGGGCTCTGAGGGTGCACAGCCCTGCTACCCCCATGTCCAGAATACAGCATGTGCTTCCCACCCCACTACATGGAGCCAGTTTTGGAGGGTGGTGAGAAGAGGGAGACATTGCTCCATGTCCTTTGGAGAGACTAGTGCCACTGTCCGTGCTAAACTTCAATAGTCTTTGTGCTCAAGTACTAGGTTGTAAATGGACCAAGGCTGAGACAAGGTTGCATCTTCTTATTCCCTATGAAGAGTTATAATCATACTCTCGATCCCACATTATTCATGTTCAGTACTTAGGCTAGTAGTTTTACACTGTATACCTTAAATATAATCCATATGTATTATCTCTATAAACACAAGAAGGCCAATAAATAAATAACTGTATTCAATCACATCCTTTACAGAAAGAGAGAGAGGGATATCCTCCTCCCCCCTCACTCTTTCACTACCACACCCCGACTTCCCTACTTGTTTGTTCTTTGCTGTTGCTGCACTGTTACCTCTGCTGGATTCTTGTTGCTTTTCCTAAACTGACTGCCCTTTTGTCACTGAGACTCTGGGGTTCCTTTTCTCCGGAGCCACAGCATCTCCTTTGAAATGCAACTGGAGTTGGAAATGGAGGCATGTCTGAGGCACTGGCTGCACTTGATTTTCAGGGACATTCCAACCCACTGCAAGTGGGAATCCCAAAAGGAGAGCTGGGGCTTCAAACAAAGTAAGAAGTTGTGGGGATGCAAAAGAGAAAACGTGGGGAGAGTAGATTGCAACCTCTTAAAAATAGAGAGGGGAAGAAGTACAAGGGCTCGTCCCCTACCTTGGACTGGCAAACACACTCAGACAGGCTAAGTTAGGTGATATGTACTTATTTAGCCTATGACTACCTAGTCAGAAATGGAAAACCTTAAGGTCCCATATTCTATTTAGCAGCTCAAGGATGTAAGAAATTATATAAATATGCACATGCTGTTTATTAAGCCCGTGAATCATAATTCTAATTCCATTGTAATGGATAACTCCCATTAAAAATAATCAGAGTTATTGGTTCAAATTAAATCCCTCATGTGGTCTATATTATACACCACATGTTATATGACTTTAACTATAGGCTAAATATAACTGGCAGATAACCGCAGTAGCTGACTAACAGTGACTGTTATTTAGTGCTAATTCTGTTGACCAGTGCCAATTAGAATAATAGAATCTAGAATCAGAATATTAGGGTTGGAAGAGACCTCAGGAGGTCATCTAGTCCAATCCCCTGCTCAAAGCAGGACCAACAGAAACTAAATCATCCCAGCCAAGGCTTTGTCAAGCCAAGCCTTAAAAATCTCTAAGGATGGCGATTCCACCATCTCCCTACGTAACCCATTCTGGACAGGATCATACAACATATAACAATTTTCTTTTCAAGCCCATAAAAGCACCATACTCACTTACCCAATTAGTACTTTGAAATACTTGGTCCTTGGTGTCTCAAGATTTCCTTTCTCATTATTTGCTGAATCCTTAGTCCCTTAAACTTTTTGGGTGAAAGTGAACCCAGAGTTTAGTTACAAGGTTACTCAATGGTGTGAGGTAGGATTTCCCCCTTTAATAGTGTTCTCCAAGGGTATGAAATATGGCCTTTGACCATATCATAGCAGTGAATGATGCTTTTCTTTTCTCTCTTTGGCTCTGAGAGTTATGTGGGTTACAGTACATCTGGGATGTACACTATACAAGAAATAAAGCATCTTTTGAATACTAGGCCAATTTAGTCTGGCCAAGCTGTGGTAGACACAGGATCAAGGGCTGGGAAGCTGCCTGTCTGCTCCCTTGATCCTGGGCCTAAGCAGGGACTGAATTGACCTGTGGTGTAGTTTAGAGCAGCAAGATTAACCTGGCTAAACCAGTGCCATAGGAACTTTTTGCCAGCCTGGGATTGCCAGGGTGCAGTGGCAGTCCAGGAATATCATCTACACTAGGGAGAAGGACAGGGAGAGTAGGTGGCATAGAGCAAACAACCCTGACTTTTTGCCATATGGGCATTCCCTGTACATCAGGGGAATCCCCCACTATCCTGCATCATTCAGCAGCACAAAAGGAACAGACCCGGTGGCTAGGATCTGGCTCATTACTATATTATTACTGTTTATTAATTAACATCTCAGTGGTCCATTGTGCTAGGCACTGAAAAAAAACAACACATTAATAAGAGACAAAGACCTTCTTCCTCATAGACCTTACAGTCTGAATAGACGAGAGAGAGAAAGTGTAGTAGACTTTACTATGGAAAGAAGTATGGAATTTTTACATGGAAAGACAATCAGAATACTGATTACTTTAGTTAACTTTATACCTCAGTTCTGTCAGGCAGAAGGTCTATTCTAAGGAAGTGACATCATAACTACGATGACAACTATGACTTTCCTAGTGATGTTGATGTCACAGCCCTGAAATCTGACTCTTTTTTTTTTTCTTGCTGGCAGTGTATAAATATATATAAAACATGGTAGGTAAATATATTCAAGGGTTCTGGTGATTTCATGGTAACCACAAGAGCAAATCTCAAGCTGTCTGTGATGTTAACAGAAACCAGAGATGTACAGTATGTATAGCCTTATTCACAGCCTCTCTGAATTGCCTTTTATATAGTACATGGATCACACAAGATTTTAAGAGGAAAAATATTTTCTTTAAATTCATGTGCACAATGTCCCCTTTCCCTCCTGTTGACATCTGCTATGTACACTATAGAAGAAGCACTGATCATTTCTATTTATTGTAAAGTATTGCTCTGTTTATATGTAATTCTGGGATATATTTTGCACTTACAATTTCACTTTGAGACAGTTATGGAATAACTTTTTGTTAAATAGTGGAGCTGTGATATCAAACATGATTCAAGCACTTAAAATGAAGGCCGAATAATTTTCATGTCCAATAATAAAGGAACAAAAAAATGACCCGGGGAATAGGATGATAAAGCAAACATGATACATACACTTGAAAAGTGCAGCTGCCTCATGAGATAAGCTGTGAGCATCTTCCAAGATCTTGTTAGGCTTTTCAAATTCAGGCTACTAGTTAAGATTCCTTCCGCCGATGAAGGAATCTGTGGGACCACTTTGTAATCTTCAAGAATCAATCGTTTGTTCACTTTTTTGACACTTTTTTGATAGATCTATTTGAGCATTATGGGCTGATTCCTTCCCTCACTTACACCTGTACAACCTCAAATTGAAAGGGGCGCATTTAGGATAAAAATATCATAAAAACTTGTGGTACTATATTTATAGTATGACAAACACAGAGGTAGCAGAAATCTCACAAGTACTAATCTTGTGATACTTCTAGACCACACAAGTTTATAGGAACATCTAAACTTAACCTCTGAAGCTTCTGAAGTCCACCCATCATCACAGTAGTAGACATACTATTGGACAAAGTTCCACTTGTCTGTTTTACCCATTTAAAGCAGTTTTCAGGCAAAATTATTCCAGTAATCATACCTCTGCAGCCCATGGAATTGCAGAATTTGCCCTGATTTTTTTAAAGAACATTGGGCAAGACAGATAAAATGGGATTTTGTCTAATGTATGTCAACTGTGGGAATAGTGGGGAAATTTCAAAAGGTTGCAAGGTTCAGATTGGATACTTATGGGCTGGAAATATCACAAAATCGTCTTTTTTGTGAAATTTCTTCTATATTTGAATATCATTCAAACTGGAAACCTAGTACTGCAAGAATAGCTTCATAAGATTGTAGTTTTTGGGATCATGCACCATTTCTAAGAGCTTTCAAAAGTATAATAGCTTATGTTTGGAACTGCCACCATACTTGTTCTGCTTGCAGGTAGACTATAAAATTGCACACAGAGCATTAGTATATAATTAGTTTTCTGTCACCTTTGTAGGCACAGTGGGACAGATCCCCAGCTAGCATAAACTGGCAAAGCTTTGAATGGAGCTATGCTAATTTACACTAGCAGAGGATCTGGCCCATAAGCGCTGTGTCTAATGACACTTAGGTCATTGGTTGTCATAGAGCCTGAGCATATGAGATGCTGAACACCCTGAACACCTTGGAGGATTGGGCCCCCCAAAAGGAATGGGGAATGATTCATTGCTGTCAGTAAGTTATTGTCTAACCAGGAGTTTATAAGGCAGATTTGTTTCTGTGGAATGTGAATGATCATAAAGAAGGCCAGAGTTAGCACAAGCTCTAGAAAGACCAAACTGTTTGTTATGGATGGATAACATAGGCTTGAAAGAGAGGCTGTGGAATCCCTGTCACTGAAGGTTTTTAAGAACAGGTTGGACAAACACCTGTCAGGAATGGTTGAGGTTTAAATGGTTCTGACTCAGTGCAGGACTAGATGACCTCTTGTCCTTCCAGCGTTACATTTCTATGAAGATAATCCAGGAAGCTCAAATCCCCTGAGACTCCTTGGTGGTTATTAGGCCTCCAAATCTGTAAAAACCTTAGCAGGTTTGTTGGTGCCTCCAGTCTCTATGAGTTTTAAAAGGCTCTAAGGGACTTCACAAATCCTGTAAACCTTAAGACTCATTGGGGCCCTCTCCAACCTTCACCCTCCCCTAGAGTTATTGGAGGCAGTGTTCTACCCTCCATCCCTAGGCTTCATGGGGCTTGTTGATGGTCTCTTCCTCCTCCACTCCATACCCAACAAGACTTTGTATGCTCATCAGGGCCTGCATTTTGCAGGCCTTAGAACATTCATGGACCCTGTCTCTTGAGCCTTAAGAAGGATACTCATGACCCTCTCTATGAACCTTAGAAATAGCTAATGGGCTGCCACTTAGTAGTCTTGGAACTGACCCACACATGTCTGCCTCAGACATAGCAGGTTCCGTAGCCCCCCGGAAGCTGAAATTGGCTTCCCTGATCTCTGAGGAGCAAAAGTAGGCTTGTCAGCTTATGACAAGTTAAAATAGGCTCAAACTGGTCCTTTGGGGAATAACAAGCCCCATGTAGGGGTGGGGTGGGCCTCCTATGGGCCTGATGTTTCTGTGAGGTTGGGATCCTCCAAAAGCAGGAAGTAGATGGGGACTGACAAGCCTCCTAAAGGTCACTGGATCTCTTTCCTCCTGTCGATCTCAGGAGGCCCACAGGAAGGAGGAATTATCCCTGATCTCCCTCCCACCCCCGAGCACTTTTTTATCTCCATCCGTTGTCCTGCTTCCTACCCCCATCCCTCCCAGCAGACCACCTGAGATATGTAGGAGCAGATCTTTAGGAGGGGTGTGTGTGTGTGTGAGTGAGAGAGATTAGGGAGAGCAGGAGCATCAGGATGGGTGTGATTTGCCCCTTATTCGCCAAGTGTTCTGCAGGACACCCAGGAAGGAACATTTCCCGTTGGCTCTCTCTTTCTACTCCTAGCACAGTTTCTGGAGCTGCCAAGGATCCAAAATTAGCTTGTCAGCTCCCGAAGACCCATGCTAACAATATAATTTAAAATATTAACTTTTAAAATATGAGTTTAATTACCTCATATTTATATCTGCACACTAGATCTCAACTAGACGAGTTTAGTGAACCATAATTTATCTCTGTCCTTCTGGTTGGTGGTTTGTGTGTATGTTTGCTATGAAGGAGTAGAGAAAAAAAAAACATCAGAAACATTTTTTAACTTGGGAGTGCAACTTTTTTGGTGGGGTGTCATAATTCATTAACCCCTTTTCCAACTGATGGCAAATTTGATAGGAAAAAATGGGGGTAAAATTGGGTTTATAACTCACTTTGTGACCTATGGAGCAATTTGTGACACTCCAAAATAGCACCATAAGTGTGCATAGCACTTAACAAGCACATAAAAAGATATAGGCCCTATCCCAATTTGCTTGTAATCTAAAGTCAGCATGAAAATGTACAAACACATTTTTAAAGGTGTGGGGGAAACCACAGGAAATGAAAAGAGCATGATATAGTTCTTGGCAGAGCATTTTCCCCATAGTGAATGAGAAGGGAAAGTTGTCTTTATCATGAATTTATTGTTGTTTCAGTAAAGATTGAAACAGGACTACATTAACACGCACTAAGGAACTTTTAGTGTGTATCAGCAAGGTCCACGTTGATCCTGTTAGTGCACGATATGCTAGTGTGGACTAAAATTTACACCCTTCTGGTGTGGACTAAAGCTCCATGTAGAAAAGCCCTAATTGTATAAAGAGAGACTTGTTTGAAGAAAGGGGGATTGTAAGATCAATTCGCCCATTCATGCAAAAGGTGGTCGCATGATGGGAGAATGGGAGAAGACAAAAAAGGAGGGTTGGATGTGAGTCTTGGTTGGAGCAAAGTGCACAGATAGGGCAGTAAAAATATACACAATCTGAGATGGAGGCATAAGTTGTGCTGAGCCTTGAAAATCCTTGTAAACCACCATCTAACAAATAACAAATATATGAAAAATATATATTCATAAATTATATAAATATATACACTGAAGACAGGAGAAACCAGTGGTACTTTATGTTTAAAAAATTAGGCTTTAGGTGAGTGCCAAGCACAAAAGGCATAAGACAGCAAACCCTACACATGCGGTTACTCCAGATCTGTAGCAGACATTGCCGGTAACCACAAAGTTTGTCTCCTAGTCTGTCATGCAAAGTTTTCCAACAAAAATGCCACACTGTATAGCCAGTTAAGGCAGAGAGCTGGAAAAAAGGTTCATGGGTGTAATTTTGTTTTAAAACATCATGAAAAAGACGGTTTTAACTAAAAACCATCTTTGAAACCACTTTAGAAAGGAGCCATGAATGTGTTATGACTCATGTCTGTATCTTCTGGATTCATTTGTTTTAAAGTAACTAACTATACAAAGCAATCCAAGACGCTGAAATTTCATATTTTATAGTCAAGCATAAGTAACTTGAGAAAATTGTCTGTTCAGTTCAAAGTTTGGTATTTTTATCTTCAAATGCTTACTTAAAAACTCTCCTTTGCCATGATGCGTATGCAAAACATTACAACAGTTAGGTGACAGGTGTGCTGAGACCACTATTTACCATGATGACCAATACTGGCTCATTGTTTCCTTGTACTCCCCCATCTGTCTGTATCCATCTGTTGTTATTTGTCTTATACTTAAATTGTAAACTCTTTGAGCTTTGTGTTCTGTGTTTGTACAGTGACTAGCATTATGGAGTCCTGTTTACAGTAATACAAATAAATAATAATAATAATAAAACAAAGTGAAAATTTTCAACTATCAAAAGCTTTTATAATGACAATATTTTCACTTCTACAGCTCCTTTCTTCTGAAGTCATTTGGAGGTTTCCATTGACTATAATGGGCATTAGATTGGGTTCTTTATCTCCATGAGGAGATGCATATAGTTAAGTTCAGTGTGCCAAGAGAATCAGTGGCAGAGCAGAGAAAGGGTTCCACAGTCCTAGCTCCCTTGCATATGATCTAATACATTGCCCATGCTGTATCTTCACTATATTTTTCAATGAAATTGTATAGCACTAGTAGGGTAGCTGCTAATATTATACAGCAGAATTAGTGAGGGAAACCAAAGAAAGAAGAAAACAAAACACGAAAAAAAAATCTAAATGTAATCTTATTTTATATGTTCCAGATTCAGAACAATCTGTGGGCAGGAAATGCAGCTAGCAGCTCGATGGTCACTTCCTGCATGCTACCGCGTGACACTTCCTCCTGTATGACACCTTATTCCCACTCACCCCGGACAGATTCTGGATACACAGGCTTTTCAAACCACCAGAACCAATTCAGCCACGTGCCCCTCAACAACTTTTTCACTGATTCTTTACTTTCTGGGGCTACCAACGGACACGCATTTGAAACCAAGCCAGAATTTGAAAGGAGGTCCTCCAGTATTGCAGTTCTACGAATGAAAGCCAAGGAGCACGCTGCGAACATTTCCTGGGCCATGTAATATCATAGTACACTTTCTTTTTTTAAGTAGCAAACTAAAAACATTCTTATTTCCCATATTTAAAGGACACAACAATAAGCTGCTGTGTTTGGAAATGCTAGAGGTCAGGATATACATTGAAGCCTGCTTACCTAAATATCCTATATTATTTAACAATAAAACTAAAGGATAAACCTGAATAGATTTACCAATCTCAACCATCCCCGTTTTTTGTTTTTTATATTAAAACATGTTTTATTGTACCAGTTGATGAAATATGATTATAAAACCTGCAAAAAGAATAAACTTATTAAACAAATACATCGGCTATATTTTGATATATGTCAGTGCTACGTACAAAAGGAATTCCTTATGAATGAATACCTGATAAAGGAGGAAGTCTGGTGAGGAAAATACATTTGTCATATCAAGGCTGTGATGTACATCTTTAAGCACATTGTGTGGGGTGTTAAGCATATGATTCTCCTTATTATAAATAAATGTTGTAGGTCTGACTTTGTGAGCACGCCGCTGCTGCTTTGGGCCTGCTCCATTATTCTGCTACACCCATGTATTGAGTTCAATGAAGTTATACCATTGTAAAACTGGTGTAATGGAATGGTGAGTCTGATCCTTTACTCATATAGACCTGAGTGTGCTCTCATTGAGTTTAATGAGAAATTTCCCATGGTTTCACTGGAAGCAGAAAGTCAATGGCAAAACTCTCATTGAGTTCAGTGGCAGCAGGATTGGGCTCTATATGCTCGCTGCATATTACAAAGGAATTAAAACGTTAGCAGACTTTGACATTTAAAAATAGGGAGGGGGGGAAGAAAAATACTTTACATCTGGAGAATTGCTATCTGCTTTGATTTACTTCTCCTCCCTTTCCCCTGTCACATTCCAGGCTCCTTCAGATGAGTGAAATGTCAGGCTCCTTGAAAGCAACAGCCAGTCTCTCAAGTTCATAAAGGCAAAGTAAATTAATTGAAATAAAGAAGGACTTGCATGGCTGTGATTAGAACAGGATACAGCTCTCCACACAGCCCGTGCTTCTTGCTTTTCTCTCTAGCCACCACTTCGAAGCAAGGGATGCAGCGGGGAAGCATTTTTCATTACAACAAAACTGAACTAAGTAGTATTAATAAAACAAAACTACAGGGATCTAGGGAATGCTCCTCTTTCTATTTGAGATGAAGGCCAAGCTTCTAATGACTTAAATGTGAGAAGGATCCAATCCATAATCCTTAATTGCAGTAAATAAGCCTCACTTTGAAAGCATTATTATTAATTGGAAATGAGATTTTTATAGCAAATATTTTAAATTGGATGATTTGAAAAGAAAGTTGTCCTATGCACAGTCTTTAACAAAAAGATCAGCCTTTTATTCATTTATAGACTTGTGGTTTCCTAATTTTATTACCTTGCCAAAATGAGCTTCTTCAATTTTGGCCGTGGATATTGGGGGCGGGGAGAGGAAGGAGGAATTTTCAGGCTCACATTTAGCAGCTTTTTTAATGACCTGTTTAGACAACTGTAAAATGTGCCTTATGCTTTAAAGCAGACTGATTTGTTTTTAACATATGTAAAGATACAACGGCTATACAGACACTTGTGCCATATGAAGAAGGATTAAAGTGATGAAAATCCAAGCATTTTTCACAGGTCACGTTGTTTCCAATTTCAAAATGTGTTTTTCGTTATTATTTTTTTTTTTTTTAGCATTTCAACATAATAATTTTTAAGGTATAGTATATGGAACATGCCAGATCAATTTCCAGATAATTTTTATTAGAGCATCATTAGCAATAAGGCAATGAAAGCTCAACTGGCAAAACATTGAGCCATTTTATCATTGCCTTTCCTTCAGTTTACTTGTATATTGTAATACCAGAAGTTTCAATTATCGTCCAGGAAATTCTGCATTAAAGTTCATTTTTACAAGGCAGTTTAGGTCAAGATTAGAACTGAACAATTCCCAGCAATGTATTGCAGTGACAGAGTGTTTGCAGGAAATAAACTGTCATGTTCAAAACATTACAAAACTGCTAGATGTTTGAATCCTAGCAAGAAGCAAAGGTGGGGAGGGAACCCCTCATTTTCCTGCTGATTGTAATCAACTGGAAGGGTTATATTTGAATTAAACTTTTCCTCTCCATTTTGAACAATGGAAATGATTTGTTACCTTTTGCAAGCATACCCTGATGCATTAAACAAACAGGTATTCAAGCTCCAATTAAACCCGAAGCGTGATAAATTGCAGACCCTGAGTTAAACTTGTCACACTCTCGCAACAGCCGGGTCTCTTAGTATGAACGATAGTCTATATGCTGCAGCATGTAGAAAAACCACCCTCATATGTTAGATGTCAAATAATACAACAGGGTCAGATTCTTCCTCCGTTACTACTCTTATTGAGTAGCCCTTACTCAGTGAGTAGTCTCATTGATTTCAATTAACAGCCAGTTTAGTGACCCCTCTAGACAATTTCAATGGGACTCCTCACAGAAAGCCAAACTGTGAACTTATGCACAATGGGGAATGGTTACTCATATGACTAGTCCCACAGCAGACAATGGGACTATTCATGTGGATAGTTGCTCACCACCAGCGTAATTGAGTCACCATCAGGCCAAGAGTATGGTACTATTCAACAATGGTAAGGGTGGCAGAATCTGGCCCACAATGACTAATGGTCTCTGACTGCCAGAAGCCGGGACTGGATGACCGGGACTGGATCACTCAATAATTGCCCTGTTCTGTTCATTCCCTCTGAAGCATCTGGCACTGTCAGAAGACAGGAATATTGGGTTAGATGGACCACTGGTCTGACCCACTATGGCCATTCTTATATTCTTAAGAGTTAGATACCTATAATCCCTTTGGGTAGCCACTTCCTGCAAAAATAGTGGTATTGAAGTCAGTGGCACTATTTGTGGAGTAAAGCGCTACATCTGTTACAAGAGTATTTTACAAAAGAAATGTCTGTCTATATATGTGTGTGCATATATATAATATAGTCTGAGTGAATTTCTACTCAGTGTGAATAAGGGTATCAAAATGATCTTTTTCTGTTGGATACACTTCTTCAGTCTACAAGACTTTTGTTAGCTTTAACACATACTTTAACTCTTTTTTTATTTTTTTTTAAATAAATAGATTTTATCCACTTACTGATTTCTTACTATGAGTGACTGAACTTTTAGTTGCTTCTTCAACACATTTTCCTTCACAGATGGTGTGGAGAATGTACTAAAAACAAAAGGAGGTGATTTACCTGCCCTTTCTCCTGAGCACTTTAGCTAATGTTTGAAATATGTGATCATCATGCAACAATGAGAAGAAAATTTATAGAAGTACTGGGCTATGATTCCCCTCACTTGTTAAAGAAGAAGGTGAAATATTGTTGTAAAACAATGTCATGATTTATTTGTAATGATATACTGGTGGGCCATTTTTTCTTAAGATTGATTAATCATTCTTACATTTTTAAACTGATTTTCTGAACCAAAAAAATATATATATTTAAACCTAACTCTAAAAATTAAATTTTGTCATCAATGTTTGTACATCTTAATGTGCAGAATATACTTAATCTGTATTACAACACTGAGGACAATATTTCACTGACTAGCTGAAGAGCGTTATATTCACCACTAGAAATGGTCACAAATTTTCAATAAAACAGTTTTCCACTGGAAAATTCACTTTTTCAAAATTGAGATGTTTCACAAGAATATATTGAATTTGATGACATTTTAAATGGGAGAAAATAAAAAAGAAAATTGACTCTCATTCTGTTGTGATAACAACTAAATGTTTTCATTGCCCTAATGTTGAAATGGTTTGTTTTGAAAAGGTAAAAACATTTCATTCCAATGTTATTATTTCAATTATTTTTGACTTGTATATATTAAAATATGAATTGTAACATTCTATTTATATATGCTTATCTTGTATATTATATTTAATATTTTTATTCATTATAATGTTTTGACATTATTGGAATGAGTCATTTTTACCTTACTGAAGGAACAATTTGACATTATCTAAACAAAATGATTTGACATTATCAAAACAATTAGATGTTTCTGAATTTGAAATATTTTGGAATTTCCGTTCCATGACAGACCTCAAAATCCTGACTTTGTTCCAATTCAGCATGAAAGCAAATATTGTGATGCCAGATTTTCTGTGGAAAGAAATTCTGTTTTCCAACCAGCCCTATTCACCACCAGACTTTCATCCTTCATTCTCCCTATGACAGGGTCCTGACTTTGTCCCAACCACTGAACCCTTCACTTTCTCTCACAGCTGCTGAATAACCCACTCCCTCTGCCCCTAAATATACACATTCATTCATTGCCAGTTCCCTCTCTTTCCTCTTAAATGTTAGCTCTCATCTACCTCAATTCCCCACTGGTTCTCGTCTCATCCTCCTAGATGTAAGCTTTCCATAGCCCACCTTCCCAGTACCAATTTCTGATCCAATGATCAAATGAGAAGGAATGTTGTGGGGGGGATCATGTGTCCTGGATAACTGAGGTATTTTTTTGGCAGTGGGTTTCTGAGACATTGTGAGTCACATGAATTTTAATATTAGGGCCAGATTCAGTGGTACACTCTGGTTGCTTTGCACGACTGTCGACAACCACAAAGCAGCTAGAGATTATTGGCTAGTTTAACTGGGTTTACAGCTGCTTTGCATTGTCTGTGCAACACAAAACAGCTGCAGTTCAATGGTGGTTCTGGACCTTACTTCTCATTTGACTTATGGGTTGTATAGGAAAACTTACCAAGTAAACTTCCAGGACATGAAACTATGGAGTGAAACAGTTGTAATTGAAAGAGAATGTTTTAAATGTGACTTACCTATGAAAATCTGGAGGCAGATTGGGCAATAAGGAGGAATAAGGTAGGTGATAGAGGGGTTGTGGCGGGAGTTGATTACTGGAAAAGAGGGTTTTCTGAAGGGGAATAAGGGTGGTGTGCTGAGTTGTAGGAGAGGAGGGGGAGAAATTCATGTTAACGTCAAGGAGAGTGGGAGGAAGCAAGAGATGTACATGCAATGTGTATGTGTGTGTGTGTGTGTGTGTGTGTGCCCACACGCCCGCACATGTGGGAGTTATGAGGCTTTTATGCAGAGAGGTCCATGCAGGGGTCTGGAGTGGGAAGCCTAGTGTCTCTGTGACAAAGCTTCCAATGCACGGAAAGGGTCTCTATGACATTACTGTATCCACTGTGCAGTGAGGTAGAACTGCCTGGGCCGCTGAGGCCAGAGTTCACGGAGAGCCAATAAAGTTCAGAAACATCAGTAATTAGAGACTGGTCTCTTCCCCACCGCTACCCTGCACCTCAAGCCCCTCCTACATAACACTGGTCTCCTCTACATATTTCCCCCTCCCTACAAACATTCATTCTCTCCCTGCAGGCCCATAAACAGTTCTGCTTCCAACTCATCCCCAATTTCTCCTTTGACCCCAAAACCACCACTGTCCCTTGCTCAACGCCTCTTATACCTGAAAGTAGCGCAATGGAAAGCCATAAGGACTTGCACATTCTTTTAAAAAAAAGTATTGTGTACTCAGAGAGTAAATGGTGCCATTATGGGGAGGATACACTGTACTCAGACATATTTGTTGAATCCCTGCTTTAAGCACAAAACAAGCTTAATTATGGAGCCCTACCTGTTGCCTCCATAATAACATGCAAATTACTAACCAGCCAAATTAATCAACCCAGAGACAATAATATTCATGAATAGGGAACGGGACTAATGACATGCATAAGCACCACTTGCCTCAGTAAGGGTTGCCAGATCAAGGCCTAAATGAATCTTTCTTGTAAAGTGACCTCAGCTATAAAATGGACTTGCATGCCTCTTGTACACCCCCAGTTCTAATAACCGCACACAAATATAACCAAACAAAGGGCCAGGTCCAAAGCATATCAAAGGACCCCCATTGTTCTCAGTGGGCTTTGAATCAAGGCCAAAACACGGGCACAAGCCTGCAAGCTCTCTCTAAAGTTGGAATGGGATAATGTAAAGCATACATGCCAGTGCCCATACAATAGCTCTAAATCTTTTGGAGGTGTCCATTTCCCAAAACCAGGATCCTAATAATCTCTACATCATACTATGATTATGAACATTATTAAGATCCTGTATGTCTTACCAACATATGCAGTGTCAATGATTTCATTGGGAATACGTACAGAGAGCAGGATTTGGTCTCATTTAACAAGAGGCCACTGTAATTATGGGTGTGCCAACACTTCTGTTGTAATCCATTATTTTCAAGGGGTTAGAATTCTATCAGGAAAATTTGTTATGTGTTTAAATCTTGGCATGTGATGGATTTTTTTAATAAAGTAAAAAAATCTGATTTATAATTATTCAGAAACGATTCACAACAGTGGCAACAAGATTATATTTAACACCTTTATGATTTTTTCCTCCTATGTCTCAAAGGCCTAATTTAAAATAAGAAGCTGTTAAAAAATTAGGCCCCAATCCTTCAAACAATTGCTTATGTGTCTGATGTTTGCAAAGCCAGGGCTTTAGTAACTAAAATGGTTTTGCTAGAAAACAATAATAATGGAAAATGGTTGAGTTCTTCACCAGTTAAAATAACAATACTAAACAGGACTATCACAGATTTCCTTTTCAAAACACATTACATTTGTTAATAGAACAACTTGGCTACCAAGCAGTGCTTAAGTAAGATTTTTTCCACTAGTTTTCATAAGGATTTTAATAATATAATTAAATTCATATTTACATGGAAAAATGTTCAAGCTGTCACTTCACTATATTGGATACATGATATTATTAAACAAAATGATCCGTGAGCCCTTTAAAAAGGCCCTGAAGCTGAAGTCTGGACTAAAGTCTGATAATATTATTTAGTGATTCATAGATTCCAAGGCCGGAAGGGATCATTGTGATCAATTGTTAACACTAACACTATATATAGAGAGGAAGAAGTAAAATACACTCATAGGTCGGGAAGAGGAAATTTCCTTGGCTTCACCCATATTAAAACCTTACTCAAGATCACATCCTGGACTCAATTCAAGTTAATGGGAATCTTGCCATTGACTTGACTTGGGACCAGGATTTGGTTCTTAACAAATATATAATAGATTTATTTAAATGAGACTATCTTGAATCGGTTAGTTTATATGAAAGGCTTGTGATTAGATAGCCCATTCTATTATTGAAAACCACAGTGCTTCATTGATTAGCGTTCATTCTCTAATTGCTTACAGTAGTTTCCATACTTGTTTCTAACTGTTGTTGATAAGAATCTTTTGTGAGGATGGGCTGGAAAATGTGTTTTGGTTTTGGATGGTTTTTAGGGAAGACCAGTCGAGGAAAGAATATCAGCTTTAGTTTGAAAATGATTCTACACATCCTCTAAATCTCTGAGTCTGAGCCACGGCATTAACCATTATCTAAACTAATTGGTTTAATTCTCCTCTGGAATTTCGGCAAATAATGTAACTGAGATAAACAGAGAGACACGTATGTGTCCACATTTATCTACACTTCCTATTTGTACTGCTAAATGCTTAAAACAACACTGGCTCATAAATTTGCCTTTTCTTTTTCATTCTCTTGGCAGTGTTTCCTAAATGCTGCACTTTTAAAGTGTGCAGTTTGGTCTTCTCTCAAATAAATAAGAGCAGTGGAAGGAAAAAACTCCAGCTACAAAGTAGTTCTAACCCATTAAATGCAGATGGCCCACAGGGGGTTTAATCGTAAGAGAGAGAACACACATCATGCTGAAATATAGAGCTGTTTTCTATCACTTGTTACCATTTGAATGTCTGTCCCAGGAAAGTGAATTCAATCTATCTTACTGGCCATCAGTTGCCCTCTGAATACTCCTTCTCTCTCTGATGTAGCTAGATTTCCCTTTAGAACATACAGAGATGAATGAGCTCTTACCACACGTAGAAGTGAAAGAAAACATTTCTTTCTGCACCAGAACAGATGAGATTCATCATTAAGAGAATGGATTTGACCTTGTCAAGTGGACCAAAGCAATTTATAAACAAACTCCTCTGGGGGAGGCTACTTTTGCCCAAGTACTATATTACAGTGTTTTAGCTATGCCCACTGCTACCTTACAATAACTTCACAAAGAGGCTGACTACCTGAAATATATGGTGCAGAGAGAGATCACAGATGAACTTAGAAAGATTGGGGTAGCACTGGGGTGACCCACCTCCTTAATGCCTAGCTTAATATTTGTCTACCCATCCTGCTATCTCTTTCTTGCCAAAAGTTTCAGATCAAATGTGTTCAATATCCAACTCAAAACTCCACTTGAGATTGGATATGCAATCCAGAAATAAAATTGAGCTCTAATGATGCTATTGTTATGCAATCCCTTGTACAGGGAGCACACCAAGCTATTTGAGAAGAAAACCCAAGGTGGAAAACTGACCAGAATCTTTTAATGTAATACTGATAGAACAACGCAAACAATTAGTTTTTTGGGGGAAAAAATGAAATGTGTAAAGGAACAATACCTCTGTGAATGGCTGTTCTAGACAAGACTACACAACGCTATCTCTATTAACCACTCAGAATTTCAACTATGTATTTGATACCCTTCCACCCCCACTGGTGCCACATACCTTATTTGGGTGTGAACATTTCAGCAGGTGAAAAAAACCTCAAAGGTCCCTCTGCTCCTCTCTTCCACAAAATCCCACAGAGGAGAACATGATTAAGAAATATAATGTCTTGTACAGAAAACCTCATCTGCAGGACCAGTGAAATGTACACCAGCCAAAGGGCGGGGCCAAAAAAATGAAGGGGGAGGGGCAAGAATTGTTTGTGTCTTTGCCCTATAAGCGATAGATTCCTCACTGACTATAAGGATAGATTTTCCTTTTGTTCTTGTCTCCATGAAGTGCCCTTCCCCGCTACCTTTAGTCATGGCAGCATGGTCAAATCATAGTCATGATCCCAAAAAGGAAACACAGGGCACTCAATGCAATTAGTAATCCTACAAGTGGCATTACCCTTCTGCATGTTTTGACCTTCCATGGCTTTTGGAAGAGTAGAACATGCTGGTCTGCTCACATTTTGGGGTAGTTTAGCATAGTAGACACCCAGGAGCATTCTATAGAGCCACTGTCCACTTGACACCGTGGCTTTTGTTTCCCTCTGCACTACACAACAAGGGCCAATACTTATTTTAAGAGCTATGCTGATAAGTTTGTGCCTGTTATTATTATTTCATATTTGTTTTGCTGTTGCATCCAGATGTCCCAATAAAGGTCGATGTCACATTGTACTAGAAGACTTGTCAGGGGCTCCCAGCATTTAATCCCTATGATTTTAGAAAGATTTATGTGGGGGCCTCCCAAACTTTTAACCTGCCCCCATCACAGTCCTGAGAAAGCTCATTGCGGATCTGGGGTCTCCATGCGCTATGCATGTTATGTGGCTGGTAAACAGTTGGATATAACTTTTAACCCAAAAGAAATTCATACTGGTCTAGCCCAGTTGATCTTCATAGCTTCTCTGTAAAGTTTGTAAGCAAGAAAATAGTCTCAACTATGTTCAGTTGCCACAAGTTAAGAATATTGACCCGCTGAGGTCAGAACAACACCAAAGTGAATTTCCCAAGGCCTCAGAAGACACCATGTTGCAAATATTCATAGCTGCTTAGCAGATTTATGTTTTATTCATTAATGGGTCGTTTTCTCAAGGGCTTCTCATGTTAGGCAGAATGATGAGGAAAATGCCTCTTGCCATCTTTTTATTACTATTATTTATTGTTCACACAGTCCCATATGTGTGCTAGGTGCTTTGGAGCCAAATATGGAGGTATGAGACCAAATTCTGATCTCGAGCACACTAGTTTTACACAGGAGATCCCCTGATTTCCACTGATGTAAGTGAGATCAGACTCAGGCCCCAAGCCCTTGCCCTGAGGGACGTACAGTCAAAATACATAACCGATAGACAAAGAAAGGGATGAAGCAAAAAGCAAGTGATTGAATGGTGATGTGGAACACACATCTTGCCTCACATTTTTATTACAAGCGCTCTTTTGTTATGTTAACACTCCTTTGAGATGAAGACTAAGGTTCACAGGGATTTTTTTAATACCCTGGGAAGAGAATAATCTTTTTTTTTTTTAAATATAGTGTTCATGTGAAATGAAAAAGCTGCCATTTATCTCTTTACACAATACAAAAAGCATCCAAAATCAATGGAAATTGAATATAGTGGAGGTGTTAAAGACCCCCAAGACACTGTACACACCAAATAAGGACTAAGGCCTAGAGCCTCAAAAGTATTTAGGTGCCTATCTCCTTTTAATTTCAATGGTGTTAGGCACCTAAATACCTTTGAGGCTCTGGGTCTAAAACCCTGTTCCAATTCTCAGTGAAGTGAATGGGAGTCTTTCTGTTGCCTTCATTGGAAGTTGGTTCATGCCTAACTGCTGCTGCTGCCACCCTCTGCCATGGAAAATCATTAGCAAATGTGCAGAGGGATGGACGTTACTGTGATTTAGTCCTGTGGAACGCTCCTGCTGACTAGTATCCATGGTGCTTCCATACTCTTGCCTAAGGAGATGACATGGTGGGTGAAAGTAAGAGGTGCCATTACTGTTCATGTTAGAACAATATCCTGCCAAGGGGCCTTGGCAGATCTTCAGAGGAAAAGAGCCTGTAAATTAAAATAGTCCTGCCTTGGAATAAACTACAACTTTTCTCACTCCATCCTTCCACGTAGTGCTCCACTTTGGTTCATATAAAATGCTGCTGCTAAACTCATCTTCCTTTCTAGTTTGATCATGTAGCCCTGTGATACAGAGGCCTAGTGGCACCAGCTGGCAAAGCATTCACTGTTCTGTAACCGTAATTCCTGAAAAGCCTGACAGACTCACCACACCTAAAACACTGCTTTCATAGGATCTAGCCAAAAAGGGTCATGTGAGGTTTCTAAGAAAAGTTTATGTCATACTGAACCTCAGACTCATTGTGTGATTGTAGGTACATGTGATATTTAAGGACTTGTGCATGTGTATCCAAAACATGTTTTAAAGTCTGTCACCAACCAAAGAGAAAAACAGGTTTCTTCCAGACAGGGGTTAGGCTGTATATTAACCTGTCTAGCTTGGATCACATGTAAATTAAACATTGTAAGCCAACGCAATGGGAGCCTAATTTACATGTGAAGTCATCAGGGGATTGGGAAGACATTGGAGACAAAATCAGAGGAAATTGACCTATCTCTGGGGGGCAAACATTTAGTTTTGAAGTGTATAAGAAGAATGCAAAGAGACATTATGGTATCCACTCACTGAGGAAAACCCTGGCAGAGGTGGGTGCTTCATGAACTCATGGCCCTTGTTTTTTTTTTTTTAAACCAGCTAGCTCTGTAGAAGACTGAAACTTTTTGGGGGAAATCTACATCATTGTATAGAAAAAGTTAACCAATGATAAGTGTAGACCCACTTTGAATTTTATGATTTTGTTTCATATTTAATAATTTTGTTTCTAACTGTCCTTACTCACTATCCCTTAATCTTTTATAATAAACTTATAATAGTTTTCACTATAAATATATCTCAGTGCTGTGCTATTATATATGCATTGATCCTCTGCTGAATCAAACAAGCTAGTGCAGCGGTTCTCACACTTTAGCAACCCAAGGACCCCCATTTTGATTTGATTTTTTGGGGGACCCCCAAGCCTCCCTGCTCAGCTCTTGCCCTGCCCACTTACCTGAGGTCCCACCTCTGCCCCATCCCCTTCCCTGAGGCCACGCCTCCACTCACTCTATCCCCTCTCCCTCCATCTCTTGCTTTCCCCCACCCTCACTCACTTTCACCAGGCTGGGGCAGAGGTTTGGGGTGCAGGAGTGGAGTGCCAGCTGTGGGAGGGAGTTTGGGTGTAGGAGGGTGTGTGGGAAGGAGTTTGGGTACTTGAGGGGGCTCAGGACTGGAGAAGGGTGGTGCGGTATGGGAGAGGGTGAGGAGTGTGGGAGGGGGTGCGGGTTCTGGGAGGGAGTTTGGTTGCAGGACGGGATGTGGGGTCAGGCTCTCGGAGGGAGTTTGGGTGCAGGCTCTGGGCTGGGGCAGAGAGTTGGGGTGCGGGAAGGGTTGAGGGGGGCAGTGCTTACCTTGGGCAGCTCCCAAAAGCAACTGGCACATCCCTCTGGCAGTGGCTCCTAGGCAGGAGGCTATGGGGTCTCCACGCACTGCCCCTGTCCACAGGCACCGCCCCTGAAACTCCCATTGGCCACAGTTCCCAGCCAATGGGAGATGCAGAGTTGGTGTTCAGGCCGAGGGGCAGTGCACGGAGACCCCCTGCCCCCTCCCTGGCTGCAGGGACGTGCTGGCTGCTTCCGGGAGCAGCAGAGACCCAGGGTCCCTGCTCTTCCTCCTCTCTCCCAGCACCTCCTTCACACCTGGGAACAGCTTTCCCCTACTACAGAAAGCAGAAGGTGGGTGATGGTGAGGTGCCTCACAACATTGGGTACCTGTGGGGAACATCATAAACCCTCCTTTTGGAATAGCGCCAGTGGCTTCCCAGCCAACACAGTATGAAAATTAAGCTTCTTGTCTTAATGCTCTACATAATTCTGCCCACCCTATTTGTCAATATTCATGCCCCCCAATCCTCTCTGCTTCACCAGTGCTCCCACGTCATCTGCCCATTTGTAAGACTGTCACACAGTCACTTCCTTGCCTCCTTTTAAGGAGTCCCACTCCATGGCTTGATCTTCCTGCGCTCATCTTAAGGGGCCATGCCCTGTCTACTTTTAAGTCTTACTTCTGCTATGCTGCCTATAGCGAACCTTGTTGATTTGTATATAAATTGCCTGTGGTTATTCCCCCTCCCTAATCTCTGCCTTTAGATTGTGACTTCTCAGAGCAGAGACTGGCCTTAAGTGCCTAGCACATATTGGGCATAAGAATATAATATAAGAACATAAGAACGGCTGTACTGGGTCAGACCAAAGGTCCATCTATCCCAGTATCCTGTCTACCAACAGTGGCCAATGCCAGGTGCCCCAGAGGGAGTGAACCTAACAGGTAATGATCAAGTGATCTCTTTCCTGCCATCCAGAGGCTAAGGACACCATTCCTTACCCATCCTGGCTAATAGCCATTAATGGACTTAACCTCCATGAATTTATCCAGTTCTCTTTTAAACACTACTGCAAACAAATAAAACAAAATTAATAACCTCCTGCACCATGTGCAGAAACTCATGACTCCCTCCCAGGTTACTCACCCTTAGTATCCAAGCCCAACCTTGTTTCCCACTTCTTGCCCAACTGGCGATCTTTCACCCTCACTCAAATGCCTGAGTGGCCCTCCGCATCTTCTCATTCTCCCATAAGGACATCTAGCCCCTCCCCTGCTTCAGCACCTGATCTTCCCTGTCCACTTGACCAGCCTCTCTGCATTCAGCCTTGTCTATATAGGGCATGGATATGGGGTTCTGGACTGTGCATTGATCATTACTATTTCTATACAGGCTGGTGTAGTGCAGAATCCGCCAATATCCCCACTGTAGCTTTCTGCACACACATGGTTCAAACTTGATTGTTCAGCAATGTAATGCAGCCTGAAATAAAGTTGCTACCCGTCTTCAGCTCTGACACCCAGAAGTGCCCTCAGCCTTCTTAAGGGGCTATCCATAAATTATGTAACACATTTTTGGTGATTTTTCAAGACCCACCCACTCACTTGTAACATGCAAAATTAACATCCACCCACCTCCTAATGCATTATGCAATGTATGGGCAGCCCCTAACTCTCTGTTAGCATAGCTCCCATGGAGCCATGCAGCCAGCAGGGCCCTCTGGCTGTGGGTTTTCTTTCTTTATAGAGTTCTATACAGCCCTCATCACGGCAATATCTGATTGCCTAATGGATGTGAGAATGGCTAGGAAGCTATGCAAAAGTTGATACAGCTTGGGACTATGTTAACTTTTCCATGTAGGTTCTGCTGGGCTGGTGAAGGGCCAATGTGTATCCTCTGGCCCTGGTTACACCTTCCTTAGTCTGCCCCTCTGCAGCCTTTGTGGGGGAGATGAAACAGTGCTGTAGAACACTTGATTCCCTTTCAGTGCAGAGATAAGGAGATCCTTGAAACAGAGCTGTCTGGATTTACAAGCTGGCCCACTATAGGCAACGAGTGCATGAACTGGATACAGAGAGGGGAGTAATGAGAAGGGAAGAATATTCTTGCAGCACATGTTGGGAAGGGCTTTTTGGTTTAATTTGTTATTCATAGGGTACAAATGGGTTTTGTGCAGCATATGCCATAGAGCAAGACACTTTTCCTGTTAGTTTTACAGCCAGAGGGTACGATTTTTCCTTTGCATGTTTTTAATATTAGGTTCAGTATTAGCATCAGGTTTTTCTTACCCTGCCCTGCAACCACAGCTAAAGGTAGATACTGAGGATGCCTTCGCCTCCTGAGGCAGAGGCAAATTAGCCCTTTCCTAGAAGGATTTGAAGCTTTCATCTATCCTGTGATTCTCACTAATCCATTTTTTAAAATTTCAACCCTATCCATCCTTCAAGTGAGCTTCACTTCATCCTAAGGCTAGGTGCTCAGAAGCAGCCTTCCAGCTCCTCCCATGTACAAAGATAAGATGAAAAGCTGGAGGGACCTTCCTTTGAGACAGAAAGCCTCACCTAAGGGAACATTTTCAGGACTTGATTCAGCAATTAGCTTACTGACATGAAAGGCAGTTTTGCCACCAGAAATTTCTGGATTTCTGCACTACTGGACAATACCTGTGATCTGTACCTTTCCTAACTGCTCTTCTCACCTCACAACACTGTGAGTGTCTATGGTACCTCCACCATGGTGTGTAGAAGCTGTGAAATGGAGATCTAATGCTTTTCTGGAAATCAGTAACTAATAATGCTTACTGCAGCACAACCTCCAATGGTGTTTGAGGGGAACAAGACTACAGAAAGGCTATTCCCTGGGTCCCTTCCTCGCTCTGCTGGCACCACTCCTATTAGTTGTGAAAAGGGCAGACAGACAGTGGGGTACAGGGAAAAGGACAGGATAGGCCAACTCCTCAGCTGGTGTGAATATGAGTAGCTCCATTGATGTTAACTGAGCTACATCAATTTACACCAGCTGAGGATCTGGTCAATAGCTGCCTTTCCTCTCTGTGCTATCCCACAAGATTTGGGCTGTAGCTGTTCTCCACACTTCATAGGCAGAGAAGAATGTACAGTTCTTAGCATCTGTTGGCACAAGAAGGGAAAGGAACAAGGTTAGACAAAACCATGCAAGCACATTCAATTACCAGCAGAGCCTTCAGTCTAAGATATAGATCAGCTCATCTGGTGTGATATAGACGGTTCTGTGGTTAAGGCACTTGACTGGGCTTCACTAGATGTGGGTTCAGATTCTGGCTCTGCCAGACTTCTAAAATCAGTTTAGGCCCAGATTCTCAAAGGTGTTTCAAAGCCTAGCTTCCATTGAAATCAATGGGAGGTAGGTGCTTAAATACCTTTGAAAATCTGGGCCTTAATCTCTCTGAGCTGCAGTTCTCATCTACGAAAAAGGGATAACACAAACATATTTGTTCCCACATTTTGCCTATCTTGTTTATTTAGATGTGAAGCTCTTTAGAGCAGTGACTGTCTCACACTACACATTTATACAATGCCTAGCTCAAAGGGGCCTCAATCTCAGTTGGGACTCTAGGTACTACTATAATGCACTTTCACAGTAATAATTAATAATGGTATGTTATGTGTGCTCTTCCAAGTAATTCAAATCCACATTTGTCTATATTGTGACACCATTTAAAAGGGTTATACTCTTCAATCATCATACACAGTGAGTCATATACTAGGATAAATTTGTAATTTAATGTAGTTGGGCACCAAGGTAGCTTTCAAATTCTTCTTGTGCTTGTCTCTGTCTACAGTTGTCTCCAATTAAGGTTTGCGATTTGAAAAACAGAAATGCCAAGATATTGCAAAAATGTCTATGTTACTCATATGTATATGTATATTACATAGCCCCTAATATTTACTACACATATTTAGGGAACAGTGTTGCAGTGTTAAGATATCTAAGCAGATTTTTTTAAATGCTACACTACGTAAAGACAGCATAACACTATGTGTATTTAAAATCTTTCAAGATATTATCAAATATTTTAACTATCCTAAACATGGTTAATTTTAAATTATTTTAAATATATGTTGTACCGTATGACAAATATTTGTACAATATGCTTTATGAAACTTATTATATACCATAGAAGTGGAAAATATGTGCATTTTTCAATATGGGTAAGATTTTAAAGATAAAATACTATTTAATCAAAATAATCTGAAGCTGTAATTTTAAGAGCCAGAACTATCTTATTTCAAAAAATGTTTTCCACTCAGTCCTTTTGACTTTCATTGTAAAATCTAATTTCTGTTTTATAGAATCAAAAGAAGTGGCAAATACAAAAAGTGGATACAAGATATCACTTGTGCAATATTTGAGTAGCAAAACAATGGGTATTTGTATGTAATCAAATAATGTATTTTGAAAATGTGATTCATAGATTTGAAAGCCAGAGGGTATCATTAGATCATCTAGTCTTACCTGTACAACACAAGCCATCAAATTTCACCTGGTTGCTCCTGTATTGAGCCCTATACCTTAAGTTTGGCTAAAACATATCTTCCGGAAAAGCAACCAGTCTTGATTTGAGAACACCAAGAGATGGGGCATCCACCATTTCCCTTGGTAATTTGTTTAAAATGTTGTATGCTATCTTTTAACACCAAGTACTTGAGCCTGCAATCCTTGTTCGGGAAAATTCCCACAGATTTATCCTTCATTAGTGTGTTTGGTATCCTAATCCAAGACCAACTTTCAGTGCTTTGGATGGAAAAAGAGGTTTTATGAATTCCATAAGGTATTTGGTGAAAGAGAACTTGTGATTTTGAACAAAGATCCAATATATTTACTAAAGCTCATTCCAGAAGGCTCTGCCATGTCCCTCCTAACTAGTATTGCTCATCAGCCTGTTCTAGAATGCCCCTGGCCCAGTTCTCCTTTTGTGCCCAGTTTTGCGATATGCTGAGGGTCACTAAACCAACTATGATTATTTAAGTTAGGGTAGCATTTAAAAGCACTCAACTATCCTTGGGACCCTCCCTGTGCATGGTGCAGCACAAATGTATGCTAAGAGTTGAACCCTGCCCTGAAAAGCTTACAGAGTTAAGGGTTCTCAGTATGGGTGCTAAACAATCAGACCTTTAACATGCAGCTATTTACTGGTTTAAAAAACTCTTAAACCACTGGGAAAACTGGAGTTTTGCCTCAGTAAGAGTTGCTACACAGAACACAGGCCAGAACTTCCCTGTCCCAGAGGAAGCACCAGGAATAATGCCCTTCATTAATGCCATTTACTCCCCCGCCCATGCCTCTGTTCAGCTTCCCTTCATCCTTGCTAAGATCATGGGGGGGGGGGGGAAGCAAGGGGATTGCACAACTGAAACTCCCAATCCCCTGGGTAGAAAGCAGTGGATTCTTGCCCCCTGCATGCCCCTGATAGTTGGTGAGGATTAAATAGTACCCTGCTACTGTTAAGTCCAGCAACAAATTTCTGCCCTCCAAAAGCAAGAGCTGTGCAGGGAAGCTTAGGAATTTCTCCGACTATGTCTGCACTTGGAGCTGCGGGGGGAGGGGGAAAGGGGTGTGATTCCCAGGTGGAGCAGACATACTTGGGCGAGCTCTCATCACAGATTGCAGGGCCAGAAGGGACCATTCCAGTATAGCACAGGCCATAGAACTTCCCCAAAATAATTCCTAGAGCAGATCTTTTAGAAGACACATCCAAACTAGCTTTAAAAATTGTCAGTGATGGAGAATCCACCACAACCCTTGGTAAATTGTTCCAAAGGTTAATTACTTTCTCTGTTAATAATTTACACCTTAGTCCAGTCTGAATTTGTCTAGCTTCAGTTCCAGCCATTGGCTCATGTTAGACCTTGCTCTGCTAGCACAGCTAGTGTGCTAAAAATAGTAATGTAGCTGCAGTAGCACAGATAGCTGTGACATAGGCTAACCATGCTGAGTACATCCCTATGGGATTCAGGCAGGTTTGTACTTGGGCAGCTAGCCTGTGCCGCTGATAACCACTGCCCATGTGTCCATGACTACGCTACTTTTAGCACTTAGCGCTAGCATAATGAGAGCTGGCATGAGTATGTCTACTCAAGCTTGGAATCATACCCCCAGCTCCAAGGGTAGACACAGGCTATGAGACATTATTCCTTCCCTGGACTGCTGCCACACAGAAGTTGCAGGCCAGATGAAGTATGTGTATGCAACAGTGGCTTCAAACTGTTGGGAATCTGGGAAACTCCCAGAACTAAAATGGCTTCCAGTGAACATTGGAGCAGCCCCAGGTATGCTATAATTGATAGCAGCACATCCTAAGCTGACTAGTGGCATAGCCCCAAACCTGTGTTATGAACACTCCTTCCCTGACCCACTGTGCATGAGCCCTGTTTTGGGGATCGTGAGGGGCCCAGAGTTGGGCTGCTCATGGTGGCCTTACATTGTTCCTCAACTGGTGGACTTTGCCCCTGACTCTTTGCAGCCGCTGTCTACTCCCCTGCAGCAGCATATAAGGGCTGGGACAAGGACCAGAATTTGTCCCAATGTATTTGGAAAGAGAAACAAGGAGACAAATATTTTCAAAATGCTGTGGAAGGTTTTAGATCTACAGGGCAAATTTCACAGATGTCACTGGCAGGAGTTATGCTTTTAAGTGCCTAGCACTCTGCTTTGAACCTTAAGGAGGAAGAGTGCCCATCTGTGGGTGAGGTTTGAATCCAGGGACACCGATTCTCTGACTGTGTGATTTGATTATTCCATATACAAGGAGGAAACAGAGAGCAAGACAACAAATGTACACAAAAGCCCTCTGAGTGTAAGTCATAAAGCATGTGGAGGAGGGGTTCCTCCCTTTTCCTTCTTTCCACTCCCTCCCCATGAGTACGGCTTACAGATGTTTTCCTGTGCTCTTTATTCTTTTGTTCCTGTTCCCCTAAGTGACCCTGACTCTCAATTGAGTCTTTTTTGTCAAATTTTGTTTTCTTCTGCGCCTTTGATCCTATGCTCTGATGCCTCTAACAACTAACCCGACATTGTTATCATTGGATTTGCTTTATGATTCTTTACCCCTAGCAGCCCACAAGAAGATCAAGAATTTTGCTTTCCACATTCTCTCTCTCCTCCTGTTGCTGCTACAGGAGAAGAGAACTCTCACTTATGAAGTCTCACACCTGGTGCTTAGGATGGGTACAATATAAACTGACACATATGGATTAGATGAATAGAAGCATATGTATGAGTGGTCATCCCCTCCACGTTTGGATTTTGTATTGTGGCTTCTTTCATTTTTTCAATCACTGTTCTGGGTACTTAGCTTTTTTTTTTTTTTTTTTTTTTTTTAAGATCAGGATTAGGGCCAAATTCAGAGGATGCACAGGGGGCAAGGACTCCTGTAATAGGCCAGGCCTGCTCACAGTTCCCTGCTCTTGGAAGAAAATTTCACCCACTTATGCCAGAATTGAATTTGATTCTGGTTCCTCTGCTGTTTTGCTGATTTTGGTGGCTCTACTCAGATTGGAGATTACTGTTAATCTGGGGACAGTGGAAGAAAAAGGACCTACCTCTGTTCATGTATGTCGAGGGCACACACACAGAGATGTTAGATAAAAACTTAAAATACTCTTGTTGGAATGCTGAAATGTAACACTATTTTATTTCTTAGAACTCAGAAAGATAACATAGAAGACTTCAAAATAGAGAGACAAAGCAGACTTTTCCCTAAAGCAGAGAGGTAGAACTCATCCCACCTTACTCTAAGCTGTCTGTCGGCAGAACTGACTGCAGCTCACTTGCTTCCCTGAAGAACCCTCTAGCCTGCAAACGGGAGCAGGAAACCCCCTGAGAATTTTAAATAATAGCTGCAGTTTTAACACAATTTTTACTACACCACAGTCCACAGATGCCTGTATATGGGGACAAAGAAGATGATGATGCTAGTTTAAGCTCTGTTATATAACATACACAATGTGGTTTGGGGAGGTCATAGTGTTTCTGCCTTCTTGCTACATTAATATAGAAAAGTGGATAAGCCAAAAAAGAAAGTTTCTGAAAACACTGAAAACTCACCTGTTGGGGAAGTATCTTTTCCAAAGCACTGATTTTAGCTGTGTACATTGAGGATATACGTCAATTACATATATCCTAGACATATATATATATATACACAATTATATAAATACAGATTGATCAAAACTATTGGCCTGATTCTCCATTAGCCGAGGGCCCTTTTCCACCGCTCAGGTGCTATAAAGGAGTCTTAAAGTCAATGAATCTCCTCCTCAGAGAACATCTTTGGAGTATGGAGGTTCCCCAACTGACATAAAACTGACCAAATAGCTCTCCTCTGTCACTCTTCTCCTTGCATGTCCTGGTGTAGGGGAATGTTTAAGGGGCAGTATGCAATGGTGCTACCCTGGACTATCCTCGGCTACACATAGGTCTTTGGGCAGCTCTAACTTACGCAGGGATTGGGCAGGCTTCCAGCCCAGGCCTAAAATACTGGAAGCATTTGATATACTGAAATACTGGAAGGCTCTGCTGAGTGTACCCCAGCTGGAACAGAGAGAGTCAGGCCCCAGGACTGTAAACATGATGGAGTGGAGTGAGCTATGTATATACCAAATGAACCATGTTAAGAGGTAATTGAGTTGGTTCAGTGGTGATAGCTTTCGGTCTAGTGTTTTTATTCTTGTTAAAAGACTAGCAAAAGGCTGTTTGAGTATTTATTATACAAAGTAAACAAACAAAAACAGAACAAAAGGAAAAAAGGATGGATCTGCCGAAGAAGTTAATAAAGAAAAGCAAATAGAACACAGAAAAAAATGGGGAAAGGTCTTCTGCCTCGTCCTACATTTTGTTTTCTTTAAAAAAAAAATGCAGGACCAAACTCCTAATCAAAGAGAAAGCCTATTGTCCAACTGCAAACCTAGATTGCCAGAATGGAGTTGTTCAGGGACCAAATGCTTACAGAGTAGTCAGCCATCAAAGGAACAGCTGGAGAGATTCCCACCCCAAGGATTCATATCAGCTACATGAAGCCTACTGCCTGTTTCTCAAACAACTCCACTGCTACAACTCTAATCTGCTAGTAAGGCAGTGAATATTCCCAGCCAGCAATGCCAATCAGGGTCATTGTCTTCTAGCTTTCCTACAGAGCCTCTAAAACCAGAACCACCACAATGCTAGGGTTCCTCAATCTTGTGTATGACCATTATAGTGTTGGAGACTGCTGACAGTTGTCATTGGGGATGTTATTTAAAGGATAATTGTGAATAATGGGGGTGAACTCCTCACCCCAATGAAATCTATGGCAAAACTGCCAAACCTGCTACCCTGGATATTCTTGCTCCACCTCATCTCTGCTTCCTTAATGTGCCTTTCTAGCAGGCCAAATCCAAATGATGCTGCACATCCTCTCTTCTTCTTTTGGAGATTCAAGCCCTGTATCACCTTTTCTTGTTGTCCATTACAATTTTACAGGTCAACTGTCTTTTGAGTGGCCACTCTTTTTTATTCTATGTTGGGCTTTCCTCCTTGGACATTCTAAAAAAATATTTATCTCCTTTTTATTTTTCTTTGTTGGATCTCTTTTCACTTCCAAGGGAACTTTTTTCAGGCCCCATATCCCATTGATAGTGTGTCATCATATAAAAGTGTCCTGGGGCAAGTTACACACAAACCACTCAAGACATCAAACGAGATTCCATTCACAGTAGTTCTTCAGAATGGGATACTGCCTCTTCTTTCTTGCATGCATTGATCAGCAGTGAAACCATTATTAAAACTGTGCTTAAAGTGCTGTCATTAGGCTTCTGAGATAACAGCTCTTTGATATGAACCAAAGCAGTCATACCTTTCTCAGAGTATTTCACAATGCGTGCACACTCAAGCAGATATCATTGCGTTAATCTGTACCTGATTCACATCTTAAGAAAGATTCATTGTATCTTTTTTTTTTTAAGCATAGATTCTGGCAGGCTCCAGAAAAAAGTTCTGCTTCACCAAATTTTGAGAAACCAGCTCAGTTCTGCCAGCACTTGGCTTTTAAAATTGCTGTTGGAATTAATATTATGGCTGTTGGATCTGTTATCCATGCTTTTTGTCACCAAGGTGGTAAGACAAAAATGGAAGTTTCAAGGATACATAGACTCTGCGGCCAGAGGGGACCACTATAATCATCTAGCCTTACCTCCTGTATTCACAGGCCATAGATTTTTTCACAGAAGATGGACTGGACAACTACAGTCCTTGTTTATCTCACAGAGACATTCCATCTCAACTTAGGCCAGACATCTCAGTTTTCCTGTCTGTAACTGGAGATAATACCTACTTAGCTCACAGGGATTAATGGGGAAAGGCAGTGAGACTGAATTTTGTACTAATTGAGGCATTTAAAGTATTAGGGCATGAGATAGTTGTGGTGATGATGAACTTTCTAAACATAATTCTCTGTACTGGAATAATGCCTGGCGATTGGAGAAAAAGCACATTGGTCCCTGTGTTCTAGTGTAAAGCAGAACACAGTAAACAATGCTGTATCAAATTAATGAGTCACATGACAAAATGGCTTGAAAGAATTCTCGAGAAAAGACTTCAGGAGGAGCTGGAGCACCAATTCGGGTTTATGCCAGAAAGGTCAACAGTGGATGCAGCGTTTGCAGCCCAAATATGGCAGAAGTATGGGAGAAATGCAAGGAATTGTTCTTAATGTTTGTGTATTTAGAAAAGGCTTATGACAGAATTCTTAGAGAATTGTTGTGGTGGTACCTGCAGTCACACAATCTGCCAGGGACATATGTTCAGACAGACTATCATGGATATGTATGAGGATAGCACAATATTAGTGAGGTGTAACTGCAGCTGCAGTGAGTAATTCATTTTGAGGGTAAGTCTACATCAAGGATCAGCATTCAGCCCATTCCTATTTGTGATTGTACTGAACTGAATTATGAGAGAAGTTCCATGGAGCATGTTTTTCACCAGTGACATTATTTTATGTGATGAAGATAAATACAAATTGCAAAGGGACTTATAAACATGGAGAACTGCATTAGAAGAAAATGGCTTACAAATCAGCTGACAAAGGATGGAATACATGTGATGCTTCATTGACAGAGACAATGAGAAACCAATTAAACTAGATGGTACAGAGTTAAAGCCTATGCAACAATTTAAATATCTCAGTTCTGTGTTGAACCATTATGGGAATGTGGCTGTGGTTAGGAGCTGCATGAAGAGTGCTTGTTGTAAATGGAGGGAGTTGAGAATGCTCTGTGATAAAAATATGCCAAGTAAACTAAAGATTACAATTAGGCCAGCCATGATGTTTGCTGGTCAATGAGGAAGAGAGAAGAACAACCATTTCACACTGTCGAAAGAGAATGCTCAAGTGGACATGGTTAAGATGAGAAGTGATAGGCTACACAGTGAAATAGTATGAGCCATGATACAGGCAGCCCCCATCACTGAACTCCTAAGGGAGTCTTGACTAAGATGGCTGGGTCACGTGAGATAATGAGAGTGGGATATGTTGGCCAGAAAATACAAGAGCTAGTAGTCATGAGAAAAACTAGATAAAGGTGCTTTGAGATGTTGAACGAGCATATGAAGGAGGTTGGTGTCAGTTTGGAAGCTGTACTTGACAAGAACACTTGAAGACAAAGAATAAGAGCCATCTGACTCATATTGAATGGACAAGGAGAAGAGGAAGAATATGTTTTCCTTGGATAGATAGTTGGGGCCCTATGTGAGTGGCATAAACTGTAAATGAGCATCTTTGCATGAGTAATAATTTTTTTTTGAAGTGCATATGAAATAACATACCTCTCTCTCTTTCTCTCTCTCTCTATGTCTCTGTGTGTGTGTGTGTGTGTGTGTAGGTACAATACTTTGGAGTTTGCACTTCATTCTCTTGTGTGTGATACACAGACTTTTTATGCTGAGCTTAGTGGTTGAGCTATCAGTGGGACTTACCCCAGATCGATCTTTCTTATTAAATCATTATCAATGAGTCACTCAAATTAATGTCTGAAAAGAATATTTTTAATAGTCTATTTCCTTAGAATTTCACTGATCACCTACAGTTACTTCTGGATTCTCAGTACGTATCTGACCAAAGGTTAGACTATGACTGGTAGAAACATAGGGTGAAACTCTACCTTTATTGCCTGGTGGCATGCAGGCAGAGTGGAAGAAAATGCTGGCTACAGCATGGCACAAGATTGGTCCTGGCAGGACCAGTCCACCCTTCACACAGGGCAACTTCAGTAGGCAGGATTTCACCCTAGATTCCTTCCAGCCAGACAGTAAGAATCCAATGACACCTGTAGATGGACATTTAAGTGTAGTTCTCAGGCAAGTTATTGTGAATTGCCATTTCAAATACAGTATTCATTTAGGCTGTTGCTCTTGCCCAGCATAAAACAGAATGTAGACCACAACAAGACAATCACAGTACCTCACTGTGGTATGACCTGACATAGGTCCAATGAAGAAGGAGAAGTTTTGAAAACTTGCACAATTGCCTTGCAGTTAGACTTGAGCTGGATGGTGCCAGATGATATGAAAATGTTCTTAATCTCAGGAATGTTAATACTAATAACTAGCCTAATCTAGCATATAACAGGAGGGACTGTGTTCAATATGAAGGAAAAGCAGATACTGGAGACTGCTCTATAAATAGCAAATAAAAGTGGAACCTCCTGCACCGTGGATGATACGGAAAACTGACTGAGTATAGCAGCTGGGGCAAAAGCCAAGAGCAATCATTTTGACACATGAGTTTTCATTTTCACCAGAACATGAAAACACTAGCACTTCTTCTCCCTTGCCATAATCTGAAACAGCAGTAAGACCATTTCACACATTTCTAGAGCATTCTTTATGCCATATATATCATTTCTGCTTGATTCCAAGTTGTGCTCTAGCACTGACACAGCCATTGCTCAGAAGGTAAATGCCTGGGCCACTATCATGCTGCATTTTTAATTCTCGACGTATTTGAGCAGAGCATGATGGATGAGCTGTGAGCAAGAAGTGGCGTAAACACCTCTTAAAAAACCACAGCTGCACTTACATCAGAGCACTAAAAGTTACACCCCAGGAAAACTCTCTTAAAAAGAGAAGAAAGCATGAAAAATGGAACTGTTTATATTTAGAGAGAGGAAACACTTCATTTTAAAGAATATATGGAATGCCAAAGTAAAAAATGTTAGTGAAATTCCACTCTGTAAACGGTATTTGTAATCTTGCAACCAGGCCACCAAAGTGTATTCCTCATTGTGATGTTATTTCTGTTGGGAAACATATTTTTACTTATTTGTATCATTGTAAGATCTAGCAGTTCCGGTTGAGATCAGGGCCCCAGTGTACTAGGAACTGTACAAACACACAGCAAGGGAGAGTTCATGCACTAAAGCTCTCCTAATATAAGGTCCCAAACCTGCAACTGATAGGGCACTAGCAAATGGATGCACACAAGAGGCAGACTCAGAAGACTCCAAAAATATTGCAATCTAAACGTGTCGTGGTTATTTTAGTTGATATACATTAAAGTGCATTGCTTCAAGCACAAATCATGGTTGACATTACCTTTAAAGTTGCATTGCATCCTCCTTTTTTGCACGGGCATCATGAGCTATAAATAAGGTGCAGATTTTTGACAGTGAGGGTAATTTACCATCGCAACAATTTACAAAGAGATGTGGTGAATTCTCCTTCATTTGTAGTCTCTGAATCTAGACTGGATGGCTCTTTAAAAGATATGCCCTAGCTCAAATAGAAGTTAGGGGACTGATGCAGAGATGCATGGGAGAAGTTATGTGGCTTGTTATGCAAGAGGTCAGATCAGACAATCATAATGGTCCCTTCTGAATCTATAAACAAAGGAAAAGATTAAAGGAAAACTATTTCAGCGCTTGTCTAGTAAAGTTCTTTTTTATTAGCCTTTTTTTTCCTCAGGCTGCAGACACAAAATATTTAAGACAAAATGTAGCTATCAAATGTACCAGACAAAAAATATAAGACCATTTGCTTTTCTGTTATTTTCCATAATGGCCATATTGATCCCAGGCAGTAGAGTTATACCAGGCATGTACACGGGCCAATTTGCTGATTGTCCAAGATACTTGGCTTTCTGAAGGACAAAAATCATTCAGCAATCTCTGTACATTTCAGCTCATTAAGTAGCTAGAGCTTTTTAGGAGTGGGGTGAATTAGTGGTGCTGTGGAAAAGTCTTCCTGATTATATTCTTAGAGGAATCCTAGCCATAAACCATCAAACTTGGGGCAGTTGTATGTGAGAGGCTCCCCATATACTGTCCTGCTCCCCATTTTTCCCTGGTAGCATGACTGGTTTGTAGGCCATACTTCCTCTGGCTAATTGATTTATGGGTGTCTACCCACCAAGAGGAGCTGAGAAGGAATTTGGAAGGAATTAATGCTCCACAGAAAATTCGGTGGCTCTGTCTTTTTGCCACTGTCAACAGACTCATGATAAACATACAGAACCCCAACAACACAGTGTCTATCTAGAGGAATTTGTGCCATCTCAGAGGAGAAGGTTGATGTCTCTTCCACAGCTTTGTTCCTTTCCCTTCCAACATGATTAGATCTACGTAACTTGACTGTTATTTACACTCATTTGAATCTCAAAATGAAGGCGATACTACAGATAATTTATAATTAGAAATGCTTTCTTCCCTCCTCCCATCTCCCCTTCTTTTGCTACTTGAGCTTGCAGTGATGTCATAATTTGTAATATTTTCAGGACCTGGAGCCTTACGTGCTAAATCAAGCTGATTTAGACAATCAATTCCTATTTAAGTATAAGGGGGTAGCTGTGTTAGTCTGTACCCACAAAAACAACAAGGAATCCGGTAGCACCTTAAAGACTAACAGATTTATTTGGGCATAAGCTTTCGTGGGTAAAAGACCTCACTTCTTCAGATGCATGGAATAAAAGTTACAGATGCAGGCATTATATAATGACACATGAAGAGAAGGGAGTTACCTCACAAGTGGAGAACCAGTGTTGACAGGGCCAATTCAATCAGGGTGGATGTAGTCCACTCCCAATAATAGATGAGGAGGTGTCAATTCCAGGAGAGGTAAAGCTGCTTTTGTAATGAGCCAGCCACTCCCAGTCCCTATTCAAGCCCAAATTAATGGTATTAAATTTGCAAATGAATTTTAGTTCTGTTGGTTCTCTTTGAAGTCTGTTTCTGAAGGGTTTTTTTTGTTCAAGAATTGTTACTTTTAAATCTGTTATAGAAGGTCCGGGGAGATTGAAGTGTTCACTTACTGGCTTTTGTATATTACCATTCCTGATGTCATATTTGTATCCATTTATTCTGTACTAAATTCCTATTTAAGTAATGGGAACTGGGCGGCCACATTTATTAAGTGGCTTTGAAAATCTCAGCCTAAACGTTTAATTTTTTTCATATAAAAATGGCACCATATGGGAAAAGTATGGCCTTGTCTATACGGGGCATTTGTCCTGATTTCAGCCTGGTATAGAAGCATCAGTGCAAACCTAATACAGACATGATTCATTTCTGCCACTGCATCTTAACAATGCTAGCAACTAGGGTGAACTACGTTATGGCACATGGTGGTTTATAGTAACTTCATATGTTTATACCAGGGTTGTGCAGTTTAAACAGTGAACAGCCTCTGATGGCTGTAATCTGGGCAAATTCCCGCCATAGACAAAGCTCTAGATATACCCTAATTCTGATATAAATTGAAAAATTGCCTGGAGTAGTGTTATTTTGTAAAATAATCATTGCCATCTTAGCCAATTTCTATTGTGAGACATTTGCCTAGTATAAATACTGCTGTTGGTAAGGGGATGTGTTTCGCCTAGTAGTTTCTATAGCAAACATACACACACAAATTATACAAAGGTGAAAGTCTTCATTTTATGTGCAGAAGCATCCATCTGGCCAGAAGTCTAGGAAAAGGGAAATCTCTCTGGAGCATGTTTCAAATGGCATGTCAAGTTTACAATAAACAGAATAATCGCAATGCTTATAGGATTTATTTTATTGCTATACGTGTGATTGTTGTATTTGTAAATAAAACGTGCTCCTTGGCACAGCTTTATTTTATTTTCCAGAAAGGAGGACAGATTTGCTTCAATACAGCAATTATAAATAAGGGGCAGTGTATGTTTGCATTTTGGATTCTTCAGCCAATGTAAGCCAGACAGCAAGGCAGCTGTTGATCTCAAAGGATTATCACAAAACAAGTTCACTTTGCTTCAGATTGTAATTTATCACTCTAGACAAAACCTTGATTGTGTTTTAAAAATAGTTGCATTTTTTAATAAATGACCTCTCCAAAGTACATATAAGTTATACCATTTTTCATATCTATTTTTACATGAGAAAGCAACCATTCTTCTATAGCCCATGGTGACCATGTCTATAAGCTATAAGGAAATCCTGTTCAGACCAGCTCTACAGTAGAAGTATATACAAAAGACCAAAATATGCAGACATGGAAACAGATTCTACACTGCATGTGGACCACTTTATGCAATTTCTATCAGTGAAAGAATGCTCTAGTGTGGGGGATCCACAACTGTTCCTGCACTACCTCTTGCTCTGTGGCTAGGAAAGGTGGCATGACCAAAACATTGATTGTGCCTAGCTGATTACTTGGGAGGCATTGGTAGATGGCAAATAACAGAACAGCCTTCACTTTATCAGTAATATTATTCTCAGACAGTTAATTTTAAAAAACCAAATTACCATTTATTATTCAAAACCTGTTAAAGAAACAGCCCATAAATGTATTTAGCCCATAAATATACTGGGTATTATTTTAGTTGATTCTGTGAGTAGTATCTAAACACTATCTTGTGCTAGGTCCTTAGATGCAGCATGGTTAATTTGGACAATACCCTTGGCAGATTCTAGCCATATTGCCTAAGTATCCAGCCATTGGAGTATCACCTGAGCACAAATGGAAGCTTACAGAAAATTGGATGCTTCTGGGCTACCTCCAGTTTGTTGCTGTTGTAGGAGGCACATCTGGAAGAAAGGGGTGTGACTGGGATGCTCCTACACTGTACCAATCCCCAGTTGCAGTTTTGGCTCCTTGAGATCTTTGATAGTTGGTGTAAATTAGAGAAGGCTAGCGATTGCTCCAAGGAAACAACCTTGTACACAGGACCCTCAAAACTGGGCGAGTGCAAAGGTGAGTTGTATGTAGCTTGTCTGGATTCCAGAGTTTGGCCTAGAGTGTTCTAGGAGTAGTTCAAAGAAGGAGAGAACAAAATCTAAGTGGAAGTTAAGATAAAGACCAGAGGCTTCGATGACATGCCTTTCAGGGATTATGAGAGGAATTTTGATGTACTAGTTTACCACAGATGTTTTCCGCACAGAAATGTCTATGTTGGTGAATGAAAGGGGGTACAACTTCAGTGGCTGAACTTTCATTATTTTGAGTTAAATTGAAAAATATACAAAATGTAATTTTTTTAAAGTTATTGACCAGCCGTCATTATACAGACCAAGTCTTTGCTACTTCTGTCAATCCGTCTATTTCAGGCATTTACAGTTATTTGTCATCACTACTCTCTGAAGAGTTTTTAAAAGCAAAATATTTGGTATTTTGTATGAAACGAGTGAATCCTCTTGGCAGCCTATTGGTTTACAACATATGTCATCTTTAGCACAGCAAAGGGGTTAGCAATAAAATCAACGGGAGATTAAGTCCATTCATGAAAGTTCATTCCCTATTGACCACAGTGCTAAAAATGCATGACTGCTTAGTTCTAACACTGCAACTGTAGCCAGGGTCCCCAAACCCTAGTTAAGTTTTTATAAGGCTTTTCACAAAGAACATAATTGTTATTTCCACATACCTCCATTCAATTTTCAGGGATTACTTTATGTGTAAATTTGCAGGTATTTCTTCCAGCTGTCTCCTGTCAACTCATAATCCCATGTACTGAGCTTTGTCCCTGCAGAGTAGGCACTTGATCCTAAGGTCAAAGGTCTTTTAGCTCTTGACTAATGCACCTCATTAGAAGAGGAAAGCGGTATGTCTCCAGCAATACAAATGTCATGAGATGTAACAAAACTATATATTTTTAATTACTTCTAACAGTTTTTTTTTTTTAAATACACTGAAAAAAGCTGAGGAGTTTGAGTTCATTAAAAGCCACTGGAAACTAGAGGAGTACCAAATGTCTAGTTTTGTTATTCATCCAAAAAGTAATTCAGCAAAGATTCAACAACCAAGCTGAATGGGAGATAGAATAATAAATGGTAGTCATATGTATTACATTTCTTCTTCTATTACAGCAGGATGCTAGTAATAAAATCAATAACAATTGTTAGTCAACCTTATAATTTAACTAAATTGCACATCTTAGTTAGGTCAGATCATATTTTCCTATTATTTTATTAATAATAATGAATGTTTTCAATCTATGCTGAAAAAATACTGCAGATAAAACATCTACTTTTGATTAAACAGTTGTACTGGAATTTAGACCATCCTTAAGCAACTGTAAAAGTTATTATTTCCATTTCCTATAAAGATACTTTGGGCTAGAGCCACAAAGGAGGTAGGGGTTATAATGTCTAACTTTTAGGTGCCTTGCCACCTACAGACCTGAATTAGGTACCTAAACTCCTTATGCAAAGCATGTTAGCTGCTTTAAAATGGGATCCACAAAAGCCAGCATACCAAACAGGGAGCTGCCTCACCTAGACAATGGGAGTTACCAAGGTGAGGGGTGTGACCTAAGCCCTGCTCCTCAAAGGCAGTTCAGTGTCCAGTTGGGGGAAAAAATGTCAGTCAATAGTAAATGAAATGACATTCAAAATGTTTCATTTGACTCGAATGAAAATTTTTTGGTTTTTCATTTTGGTAAAAAAAAAAAAAAAAACACCAATTTTGATTAGAAACTAATCTCCTTTTTTTGTTCAGCCATGAAACAAACAAACAAACAAAAAATCAATTATTTATTCAGCTCTAGTTTAGAGCATAAGTCTGGGCTGGAAGGGAGTGCCTACTGGGGATTGAGCCTGCTTTGAGCAGAGGGTTGGACTAGATGACCTCCTGAGGTCCCTTCCAACCCTGATATGCTATGATTCTATTGTCACTTGGGGTTCTCAAATATGAACCCCTCTCCTGGAGTTAGACACCTACAGCATTTCTTACAAGTGGTGCCTTCCTTATAACTGTTAGGCCAGTGGTTAGTGCACTCATCTCGGATTTATCTGGGTTTAGACCCCATTGGGAGTTGGGCATCTGAGTGCTAGAGACAAGCACACTTCTGTGAGCTGTTTTCAGGTAAACTTGCAGCTTTGGGACAAGTGATTCAGACACTGGGTCTGTGTTGCAGCAGACGGGAGCATCTGTCTCAGCAAGACAGGGTGCTGGAGTCCTGAGCTGGCAGGGAAAACAGGAGCAGAGGGAGTCTTTTGCACATCAGGTGGCAGCTCCCAAGGGGGTTTCAGTGATCCAACCTGTCACAGGGAGACCTGCCTGATGAGTAGAAGGGATTTGAATTTGAGTCCCCCCCCCTTTAGAAGAGTTATGGGGTACCCTGGATCAGCTCTTTCTCAATCTGTCCTGCTAAAATTTTTGCACTTTCTATAAAAAAGTAAATACTCATTGGGCCAGAAGAAGCAGGGTAGCACTCATGTGGGCTGGGGGAGACAAGTTCAAACCCCTTCTCCAAATCAGGCTGAAGGGGGAAGTGAACCTGTCTCCCCACATCCCAGGTGAATACTTTGATCACTGGTCTAAAAGTTATAAGGAGGATAGAAGGACACCATCTCCTGTGTGAGGTTAGGTATCCTCTGAGCATTCCTGCCACAACGGGCCCTGCAGGTGAGATAGGTGGAGGAACTCCTAGAATGAAGAGCCAGCTGGGGTGTAGGTGTGAGGTAGGCATATGCCAATCCGCAGAAACATAGGCACCTAGGAGACTTTAACAATGGAAATTTAGGCACATAGTGATTTTAGGCACCTACAGAATGAAGCAGCAGCTAAGTGGGGTTTTGAGCATCCCAGTGGCATCTAATGTTGGATTTAGGTGCCTTTTGAGGATCTAGTCCTTTGTCAGTTAACTGTACTCTTAAATAATTCCTTTTGTCTTTTATAAAATGAGTAAGTTTTTGTTTCTTACAAAATGTGGTTTATTCTGGTAAGACCTTACTTTGAAGGCTCTTCACAGTTAGGTTTAGCAGAATTTGATTTTTTATCATTATTTTGACAGATAATTTTGATTTTTAAAGCATTTTCCTCAATTTATTTATTTCAGTTTTCACTATTGTGAGAAATTATGAGGGGGATGTCAGACAATAATTATTTAATGTCAGTAGATATACAAACTTTAAAACACAAATTGTCAACACTACCTGTCAAAATATACAAAGTAATATCCTTAAATCAAACTCTAATAAAGTTCTCAAGCAGCATTTTCTTTGAATTATTAAATTTCAGTAATATCATTGGAAGTATTTTTTCATTGGTTAGTGTGTATATGGTGAAATCGACATTCATCGGCAATTACCAATACAAATCTAATTCTTCCAAGCCTATTTATGACAGACGTACTTTGGTTATTGACCTGGAGGTTTAATTAATGCAATGCAATGAGGATATTTTAAATCTACTTTTAATGTAAACTTTGACAATAGCTGTACAATAATGATTTTAACATACATATTACATAGTAGTGAGGACATAGATGCAAGTAGCCTAGATACAAAGGATGAAACTTGACCCCATTGAAATCAATGGCAAAACTTCCACTGACTTCAATGGGGCAAGGAGTTTATGCAAAATATATACAGGTACATCGACAAGCTTCATTTTGATAGGGTTTCTGAGTTCATTCCTGAGTTGGAAGCAGTATTTTCTGGAATATAGGTGCAACCTTAAACATAGTGACTGGAAAATGGTGTGATGCTATTTTTTCAAAAGCAAAGGTTTTGGAAAGGAGGTGATGTCAGAACATAACACTTCAGCGCAACAAATTAATATTTTAATGACAGTTTTTCCCCTCTCTCACACCTAAGTAGCTGTATAAGGTTTACTGAACACTTATTCTGAAGGAACTTAAAGGACTTCTGAAATCCTCAGTTTGTACCCACAGTACCATAAGTCTCTGCCCCTGCCAGTATTTCGGGGATCTAGAGAGGAGGTGGTAAGTATTTTAAAATCAGCTCAGCTCTACACATAACATAACTGAACTTAATCTTGGAGATTCATGCAATACACTAGGATTGCTGTAGCTGCTATACATGTGCAACATAACTTCTTAGTCTAATTTTGGCTCTAATAACTACAACTGCTTGGGAACTTTGTATTTATCTAAATCCCACCCATTATTTATCTTTATTTGACTATTGCTGTAAACTGTTGTCTTGCATTTTGTAAAAGGATATTAAATCCCATCTTTTTCCAGAAAAAGAAAATACAAGTTACATCTGAGATAACTTTCACTATCAAATTCTGTTGTTTATTTTATTTATTTTCCTGTTAGCTGCCACAAACCTCCTGATGCCTGGATACAACAGATCTGCCAAACCCTTCCTCAGCTGCTATATCTATTCTAGGCCTCTGTCTAGGTTTTACAGTCTAGGCCAGGTACATGATGCACCAGACCGCAAGCAGAGGGACAAATCTCAAAAATAGATAAGTTGAAATGCAACATTTTGTAGTTCTTGGGGGCAGTAGGAATGATTTTTACTTATATACACCTTAGAGGTCTTCATGTAGTCATTAGAGAAGAGCCATATATGGAATGCTTGCTAATTCAATATGCTAGATATCTGTAATAACTTCTGATCCACTGAAAGGAATCAAAATCTTTCCATTCACCTCAATGAACTTCAGATCAAGCTCATAGGTTGGATAATATTCTCAAAGCCTACAAATGAGATCCCATTGAAAGGAACATAGCCATATATATCAATGGAAAGACATGATAATATATGTCTAAGAAACTTTCCATTGATTTCTAGCCCTCTCACAATGCTTACCACTGACTTGTGATGAGCAAGCATCTCTACCACCCTTATGTCACCCTGGCAGAAAACAGCCCCAATATTACTTTTCTGCATTCTCATTCTGCATATTGATGATAGTCTTGCCTATTTAAGTTGCTAACATTGCAAGTGAAAAGTACAGTACCGACCTATATACACCTCTACCCCAATATAACGTGACCCGATATAACACGGTAAAGCAGCGCTCTGGGGGGCTGGGGCTGCGCGCTCCAGTGGATTAAAATAAGTTTGTTATAACACAGTTTAATCTATAACACGGTAAGATTTTTTGGCTCCCGAGGACAGCATTATATCGGGGTAGAGGTGTATATTATAGATGTACAAGTGAGACAAATCATTTTGGTAGGAAAAGCAGAATTAGAAAAATGCTTGAATTGTACAGAATACTTTCCTTCCCTCTAAAGAAGAGTGTAGTACAAATGTTATGCTCCGTTGGCTTATTGTTTTTCAGGTGGGAATAATTACAAGAGGCTTGATCCAGCAACTTTTATTCACACACATAGTGCTTAATCACATCAGTAGTTCCAATGACTATCTGAACTAAATTGCTTGAACCCCTTCTGTCCTTGTAGAAAGTGTCTACACCACAGTGGCACAGCTGCAACTGTGCTGCTGTAGCATTTCTAGTGTAGATATAGCCCTCAGCTAGAACTACTCAGAAGAAAAAGGGACGTAGAAATACATTGACCACAGACATATCCATTCCCCAAGACCTGCTATGTGTCATAGGTAACCCTTGCCAAAAATCTTGCTTTCTTGCAAGAGGAAAATAGCTATGACCTTTCCTAATTGTAATTAATAATCCTATTCCAATGGAAATCAGTATCTAATCCTTCACTCCTTCTGGAACTTGGCTATGTACCTATTATAGGGAGTATATACAATAGACAGCATTAAACATGTTAAAACCCAATCAATTTTTGTTAATATCTATGAATAGAATAGAACTCTGGAACGTGATTTCCAGAAGTGCTCCGCCACAGTACCCCACTGAAATCATTCAAACTGTTCATATAAGTAAAGATTATTCCAGTGAGTGAGAGGTCACAGGATCAGGCCTTGAGAAGCTATAATGTCCTTGTTAATGCAAGTTTTATATCCTGTACTTAGCTACTGTTTCCCATCTCCTCTCTTACTTCTCCATTCTTATATACACACACAATATAAATACTTTTGATTTAGGAATCCATAACAATTTGAGCTTTAACTAAAAAAAGGGTGAGGGGAAAGGGGGAAAATGATTGAATTACATAGGACATATTTTCCTTCTGAAATGTAGTAAAGAGTTCAATGGTTCAAATTGCTCAGTAGGGATCACATTTCTGTCGGAAGGTGCTCTTTATCTCGGGGCAGTGGATATATCACATGCCACTGATAATGCAGCAGATGCATTTTTATTGAAAGCTACAAAAAAGAGTTTCAATAAAAATCTGTATTAATGGCCAGAGCCCAAAATGGGGCTGCCCTGGGATCTATACTCTCCCCCTTTGGTCTTGGTCTTTTTAATGAATGTGACTTGCAGCACATGGGGTTTTCGCCTTTACTCCTTCCACTACAATGCTCCCACTTTCTATTTGGCTTGTGCAGACTCATGTAACCTAGAAAAAAAAAAAAGTAGCCATTGAGTATGAAAGGTTTCATTTTTTGCCATGACTGTGGGCCTAAGCCAAAGCCTATTGAAATCAATGGAAAAACTCCCATTACTGTCAGTGGGCTTTGGATCAGACCCTATGTGTCCATTTATCAAGCCAGCTCTTTTGGAGGCCTGATTTTCTATTGCTCCTTGTGTATTCATAGGTCTTTTCAAGTGCCATTGATCAACATATGCTGGACATTTCTAAACAAAGCTGGGGTTTATGAAACTCAACAAACCACCATTTCCACATTGTCCAAAAAGGCTATTATTCTTTATTTAAAAATTTTTGGAGGCGGGGGGGTGGGAGAGGCATTCTTCGGGACCTGCCTTAGTTCAGGGACTGAGGTTTCGGAAGGGTTTTTCCAAGTATGGTCACAGGATGGCTACTAATTATATCGAAGGCTTTTTTCAGAATTTCACATTACACTTGCCTCATGAAAATGACTTGGGGGTAGGAGTCATTTTTCAAATGTTATTAATAGATAAAGAGTAATCCAAGGATAAATGCTTCCAGACTGTAGCTACTGTGTGTATCTAGGCTAGACATGTATATCTCGGTGTATTGTTTTTTTAGTCTGACTAATTGTCTTTGCTTTTAATGACTTTCCTTCACATGTCTGCTTTATGTTTCACAAATATTTAATCATTGCTTTGCTTTACCATCAAGTAACTCAGTCCATCTATTTATTAATGGAGTTTAAATGTGCACCACACAACAAAGTAACGTTACCTGGGGAGACAGTGGGCAGGGAACTCTTTTCTCTTAGTTCATCATTCAGATCACGTTTTTGTTGGTAGCTGGATTAACAATAGTGACAGCCTCAGAGTCCTGTTGCCTTTAACTACAGTAGGGAAAGGCAGTAAGCACTAGAAAAAACACATTATACTGCGCAAAGAACTCCTTTGACAAGGGACTGCATGAGGAAGACAGCCAGCTAAGATCTCCTTCCCTGTTTCTGTGTATAGTGTCAGCAAAGCCTGGTCTACCTGTGCAAGTAAGCATTACTCACATGAGTATGGGTGGAAGGTCTATTATGATATTATTTCAATGCAACAGCATGTGCATTTGTTCCATATTAAATCCGTTATGGAAATTAAGTTGAAGCCTGATAAGCCTTTTCCCATTGGCTCCAAAATTTCAGGCTCACAAAGTGCACTAACAACTGCCAGAAGATAGCATTTTCCATCATGTCACAGTAAGACTTTCCATATTCTTAACAGCCCTGGATCCTATAAAAAATGATGAGCTATTGGTGTTTGTAGAAGAAGCCAAGTTATATACATTTCACTCCAGGATTTTTGGATGTTGCAGACAATTTATGATGAGATGCAATTTTTAAAAATTGTATTTGTTTATTTTCTCCTCGTAGGCGATGTGCGTTGCAGTTATGCTAAAACATCTGTCCAGATTTCAGGGAATCCTGAAAATACAGAGATGTATACTGCTGTCGCAGATATATGATTATAGTGCTAGCCTCCTCGTGTTGGCCACTGATAACCCACTCCATCTGTCTTGCATTTGACATGTGCACTGAACAACAGAGAGAGGGGGCAGCCTTTAAAAATCAGAAGTCATCATGAGAAGAAACAGTGGCACAATGGCAATAAGATAATTTATTGGAAGAGCTCAAGGGGGAATGTTCACATCTTTTCCCTCTTCCCTTAGCTTCCCTCACACACTAATGGAAATGTTTTAAGTGTCCCTTCACCTAGTAACCACAATCTTCCTTTGGGGAGGTTTAGAAGGGGAATCCCTGATCCCATTCAGTTTGACATTTCTATTCAAAATCATGAAGGAATTGTATCTCAGTATTATGTTCATATTCTATACAACATATATATTCCATGCATATAGTCAATAGAAAATAGAAATACTATGATGTATACTATAGGGGGAAAAAACAAATATATGTGCTAAAGGAAAAGCTAATTCTGAGAGCTTAAATGAGACTTAAGGGTGAATTTCACCCTTTGAGAACATTCAAGCTCTGGACTTTCAGCAGTGCAAATGTTTGCAAAAAGTGAATTTTCACTTGAATGCTGCAATAGACACTGGAAACAAAGTTTAACATGTATATTTCATTGGAAATTTTCCAACAAGCAGTTCATGCAGCACTGGTTAATTACAGAGGTAATGTGATGTTTCCATTCCCTGACCAGATGATTTATGGATTTAAATCAACTGTGGCTGAGTAACTATTTCTGGTTAAAAGAGTTATCGTCTTTAATGGGAGTACTCCTGCTGAAAGTTAGGCATGTGCTGAATGACATTGCTGAATCGAGGCCTAAGAGAGTGAATAGGTTCCTTGGTACAGGTGATTCTGGTAAAGGCTGATTGGAATGCAGTGGTAACAAAACTTGAGGCAGCTGTAGACTGGCTAAGGTATGCCTTTAGCTATACCCAGATGTACAGACACTCTTTTCTTAACCTGTGTACTAGTTAATTTTTTAAACATCAACTTTAATGAAAAAAATTAAATCTGAAATAAAAACTTCATTCTGAGGAGGACTCTTTCAGATGCTTCCGCCCCTAGATATTTACAATTGCTAGTTATTGAAGAGACAGCCTAATGGAGCCAGAAGAGACAAGGTGGGTGAGGTAATATCTGTTATTGGACCAACTTCTGTTGGTGAGAACCACAAGCTTTCTAGTTTACCCAGAGCTCTTGTTCAGGTCTGGTAAACTTAGGGCTTGTCTACACTGGCAATTAACAGCGCTGCAACTTTCTCAGTCAGGGGGGTGAAAAAACACCCCCTGAGCTCAGCAAGTTGCAGTGCTATAAAGTGCCAGTGTAAAGAGTGCTGGGAACTAGGCTCCCAGCACTGGGAGCTACACCCCTCGTGGAGGTGGGGTTTTTTAGAGCTCTCCCAGCGCTGTGCCACGACCACACAAGTGTTGCTAGTATAGACTAGCCTTTATAAAGAGTGTCACAGCTAAATACAACGTGATGCAGATTATTTAGCATAAGTAGCTAGCACATATTCTCAGGGATCACTGAAGGTGAAGTGGCCCATTAACACTTCTGTAGTCATAGGACAAAACATGGATGTCACTTCCCTCTACATATCTCTCACATGACAGCATAGCTACCTGCCTCAGATATTTACAAGACAATGGACAACCCTCAGATATCCACCCCAAACACATTGCCAAACTCATTAATTTCATCCTCACCCATAACAATTTTACATTCAACAACAATTTGTCCAAACCATGGGATCAGCCATCAATATTAGGATGGCTCCCCACTATGCCAACCTTTTCATGGGCCACCTTGAAGAAGAATTTCTGGACAAATGCACTATGAAACCTATGATACACCTGAGATACGTGGATGATATTTTCATCTTCTGTACAGATGACTCAAACTCCCTTGTAGTTTTCCACCACAATTCAACCACCACCATCCATTAAACTCTTTGGAACACCCACGCTAGCATTAACTCCCTGGACACCACAATCAGCTTCAACAATGGAACCCAACAGACAACTATATACATGAAACCCCTGGATCACCTGACCTATCTTCATAATCACCCCAAACATACCAAGAAATCTGTTATCTACAGCCAGGCACTTAGATACCACAGAATATGCTTCAAGGAGAAAGTCTGGGATATACATCTTAACACACTCAAAACTGCCTTCACCAAACAAGGACACACTGCCAGAGAAGTAGATTGCATCATGGAATGGACCACCTAAATACCCCAAGAGAACCTGCTTTAATATAGAAATAAAACCACCTCATATCGCACATTCCTAGTTGTCATCTACCACCCCCACACTGCACAAATGTATAGCCAATTCATTGATTTCAATCAATTACTCACTGGGAACAACATTTAAGGTTGAGGCCTAAGCATTTGAATTATATTCCAAGCTCTCTTGCACATTTTGCAGTTACTGTGCAAACTACTAAGAGTATATCTGAATGTAAATCCAAAATGTTAATGATCTGCAGACCAAGAAATATGCAGTGGAAAAAGTTGCTGAGTAAAGAACATTTGAAAACTACTCAGAGTATTTGAAAAGAGCTTGCAAATTGTGTGGGGAAAAGTGAAATTCTTAAATAAGTGACTCAATGTGAAACATTTAATCAGGTCTGAAACACACAACATTTATATTTATTAAGCAAAAATTAATTTGCAGAATCAGGGCAACTAATCTTACTTCACTGCAAACCCACCTGCCCATAGTGGATTTGAAAGTCTGAGCTGAGCTCTGATGTCCTTAGGTTCACATTTGGTTTACGAGAAACTGTGAAAACCAGAGTGAGGAGGAAGAAAGAATAAAAAGTCCAGTGAAAAAATAGGAACAGAGACTGGGCAGAGTGAATAATACAGACAGAAACTGTGAATTTTACTCAAATAGATAGAAAATAAATGCTAATGAAAAATTAAATATGCCATATGTACCACGGCATCCTGGCTGCCTAAGATTTTAAGGAGCTATTCCTTTTAGTAAAAGGATGAATAAAATTATGATGTGTTTTAGAAAGGGGACAGGAGCATAGATTTACATTTTATAGAGGAAAAAGTGTTGTGAAATTACAGTAGTTTGTGAACACACTCCTCAGAAAGAACAGGAGTACTTGTGGCACCTTAGAGACTAACAAATTCATTAAAGCATAAGCTTTTGTAGGCTACAGCCCACTTCTTCAGATGATTTATTAGAGCTTATGCTCTAATAAATTTGTTAGTCTCTAAGGTGCCACAAGTACTCCTGTTCTTTTTGCGGATACAGACTAACACGGCTGCTACTCTGAAACACTCCTCAGACTTCACAAGGGTACCCCCATTTAGACTTCCCGTGACATTAAACTAAAGTTTAATTGTTGAGGCATTGGCATTCATTGTGGGCAGGAACTCCAGTGTTTTGCTTTTTTTCCCCAATCAGCTCAGCCTCTGAGAAAAACTTGAAGCTTTGAAGTAGGGGCTTTTATTTACTTGTACATGTTTGGTTTTAAGTGCCCATGGTTTGGAATCTAGCACTGGCACAGTACATGGAAATTTGTGGCAACCAACCATAGCACAGCTCTGAAAGGGAGCACTAGTGATTACGTTACTTACTGAGGCACATTCCCATGACAACCATTGTCAGAAGGATAGATTTATGTGGTACCATCATCTAGGATTATTGGGAAATTCTATTGCAACAATGAGACTTCATGCTTTAATAAACAGTGAAGACCCACAGCCAAGACTTTGGACTCTTTGAATCCACCTGTCCCCCAAAGATCTAGGACATACTGACATGCAGCCAGTCCCTTAGGAGCTGGCATCCCCTGAATAAAAGGGTTCAGAAGCATCTTCCTGGGCTTCCCCCAAATTCCAGTGTTGGAACCACAACAGTTCTACTATCCCAGGGACTTCTGAGAGACATAATTTGTTACTAAAGTTTTAAGGATGGGCTGAAGTGATGCATAGGAACCTTGTGCATAGGCTCAGAGGGTTGCATTTTATCCTTGCATTTTAAACTAATACTCTACAAGTAGCTAATATCTCAGAAATCAGTGTGAGGAGACTGGATTGTAGGTGTTCAGGCCTAGTGGTCAGAGTCCAAATGCCAGCACCTAAGGTCAAAGCAGAGTCAGAATCTGGGCGAAGGGTCAGCACTGGATTGCCAGGAATCAGGAAAGGCACAAGCAGGCCTGGTTCCAAGGCAGGAGCAAGGCTTGGACAGGATGGGAACAAGGCGAGGTGCAAGGCTTGGAGTGAGGCAAGCACAGGAGACAGAGAATCCATTGGTGTGTGTGTTGAGCAGTCACTGACCTTCTGTGACTGCTAGGCTTAACAGCAAGCCACCTGATTGCCTTAGTTAATCAGGTTGCTCTGCTGTGTCCCAGCTGCACATGATTGACTGCCTGACAACTCATTCCATACAGGTATTTAATCCCATATTCTAACCACCTTTGGCCAAGATTTTTAAAAATAGATGCCTAAAGTTAGACTAAGTCCATATTCAGACACCTAAATATGTGGCCTCATTGTCAAAAGTGCTGAGCTCCTGCTGACGTCAATGAGAGCTACTGGGTGCTCAGCACTTTTGACAAACAGGATTCTTCCATACATCACTGTCATGTGGCCTGGCCAACCCATAGCACCCCTAGCTGGCCAAGCATGATGCTGCCAGCACTTCCTGCCTCAGTTTCCTACCCCAAGGTGTGTTTCCTCAGTTCTCACCATGCTAGTCTGTGCTGGAGATGTGGCTTAACCCTCTGGCTAAATCATACACAAACCAAACCCCTTCTGGGGTAGCAAATGTCCAGCTAAAATCCCAACAAATAATCGTTTTTTCTGCCCTTCAGGGCTCCTCTTCAGCCAACCCTATGGACCAGGCTCCCAATCCCTTTTGGGCTACCTTGGAGAGTCTTTCTGGACCTGAAATAGAGCACTCAGTCCCCAGGCTGTTACCATTGTAGTACTCAACTTCCTGCAGAAACTGGCTCAGTCCATCCCACAGACACCTACCTGCTCCCTGTTGTTCCACGCTCCAATCTGAGCTTTCTCAGCCTTCTTATAAGGCCTACGTGTCCATTAACTATCCCCTTACCCTCCTTAATCCTGCCTCCTCAGACAAGGAAGCAGTGGATTAATTATGGCACAGGTGTGACTGGCCCCATCTGCCCAAGGGGCCAGATACCCTGTGATAATTGCCTACATGCAGAATTAAGAGGCTATTTTTGAAAAATCATGTCATTATCTTGCCAAATATATCACTTTGTGATGCATTGTACTGAGGCCATAATGTTTTACATTAAACAATTTTTAAATTTTGAATATAACCTCTCTTTTATTGATTCCTATAAGCTAAATCAAAAGCCAGAGAAACCTACACCACAAGGTTCTATAAAAGTGCAACACAGAGCATACTAAATATTACCTAGCAAAAGAAAGGCATTTAATAAAGGGTTTTTTTTCTCCTTCATTAAATTTGCCAGCCAGAATCTCCCTACTAATGACATCTTCTGACAAACTCTAAAATTCCTCATACTGTTTGTCCCTAGTGAAATTCGCTCCTGTGCAGAGGTCCCTATAATGTGCACTTAGGCTGGGATTTCCACCTGGGAGCTCGGCATCTCACTTCCTTAAATCCTTTTGGAAATCCCAGCCTTAAACTGAATAAAAATCGCACCTAGACTGTCAATGCAAGCGTGTGTTTCATCCATTGTGAACTGTATCACAAATTAAAGTGCAGCTATGGTCAGTGCAGTGACTGTTAAAAATACTCATTTGGCGCGTTCAAAGTCATATTTACTGACTTCAGTGACAAAAATAGGTATTTACTAATTGTTACTCCAGAGCCATCAAGACTAAGAAAATTATCTGTATTATGATCATTAATGACCTCCTAGTTAAGAGGGTGTTTCCAAACACACTCTGGGTAACTTCTGGATCCACCGAGAGAGTTGTTCCCCCCAATATTCTCCCTTTTCCTCATCTGAGTTAGGCCGACTCCTTTCAGCAAGTATCAAGTATCAGAGGGGTAGCCGTGTTAGTCTGAATCTGTAAAAAGCAACAGAGGGTCCTGTGACACCTTTGAGACTAACAGAAGTATAGTGAGCATAAGCTTTCGTGGGTAAGAACCTCACTTCACTTGCATCTGAAGAAGTGAGGTTCTTACCCATGAAAGCTTATGCTCCCTATACTTCTGTTAGTCTCAAAGGTGCCACAGGACCCTCTGTTGCTTTTTTCAGCAAGTATGTTTCCCACATGTCTCAGCCATGCCTCCTAAGGTTCATGTTCACCTTTTCAAGGGAAGGTTGGAGAGGAGGAACAGAGAGAGGTGCTTTAAACCAATTCATTAATCTAGTTGAGGAGTAAGTTAACTGAGTTCTCTGTTTTTCACGAGAAATAGTTAAAGCTTCAGATTATCAAGTTGTTGCCTAACCCCTTATTTCCAAAGAACAGAAGCACTATGCCATAATATCCAGTGGTGCTTTTCTATTTCAGTCATCTGCTGAACAAATAGGCTTTTTACTGGTGGCTCCAAAATAGTCTTGATTTAGGGTCTGATCCCCTATACCTGGGGGGGGGGGGGAGCTCTATATACTTCAATGGGGTGCTGCATGAGCATGAGAGTCCACTCATATGAAACAGCTTGTAGGATCAGAGCTCAGGAAGAAAGAAACATTTCATTATGGAGGAGAGGTAGTATCTTTCATAGCACAAGCAGAACGGTTTAAGAGCCAATTTTTCAAAATCTGTAAATCTGCTCCTTAGTCTAAGTTCTTGTGACTGTGCAGGCATGGTAAGATTTAAGTGCAGCAGTAGAAGTGTCACCCAGGTCCTCAAAGGTAATAAGGCACCTAACTCTCAAAGATTTCAATAGGAGTTAGGTCCTTAAATACCTTTGAGAATCTGGGTCTATATTTAAAGTATCTGCCTACTGATAGGGAGTAGCAAAAACCCAAAACGAATAAAGCAAAACATTTTGGGTTTTTTTGCTAAACTGATAAACATTTTGCTAATTTGCTCCACGTTTTTATATGCAAAGGAAAACACAGCAATGAAAAATTAATACTTCACCCCCCCCAAAAAAAGTCTTTTACTATGGAAATTGTGACCTTTTATCTTGAGATGGAATTTAGCAGCAGTCGCAAGTCTGGTGTCATAGTTTCACCATAATGAGCAGTGAAGAATTGTCATTACTAGCAGAAATGATGAAATTTTGTCCCATTTAAATCAACAAATCTTGCAAATGTCTGTAATACTTTTAGTTTGGGGGGGAACTGGAAATCTCTGGGTATTGGTAATGGAATCTGAGTGCTCTTTGTTCATCCTTAAGCAGAAAATCTCACTTCAGGGAAGAAACTGGACAGCTATACGAAGAGCTAAAAAACAGAACTATTTGTCAAATGGATCCACTGAAATTCTATGGTTTGCTGCCCCCGATAAGATGATCACTTATATTTCCATAGAGTTTTTCTTAAAATGTAAGAGAAAGCAAATTTTGGAAGGACATAAACCCATAATGTTTTTTCATGACAGAAAATCATATATATTTATATCATAGTATATATTCTTTTGCATAGTTAAATGGAAAATATATTTTAACTGATCAAATAATGCTTAAAAGATCATAATTGGATATTGAAAAGATATTGAAAAGTTATAATGGGTACCAAATGGGCTGTTCCCTATTCTGGAATGTGTGGGTCTCTCTCTCTCTCTCTTTCTCAATTTCATCCTGAACCTGAGAAATGTTCCTGATTAAAGTTTAGTCAAAACATATATTTCTGACAGAAAAACATTTCATCTAAAAATTTCCAACCCGCTCTACCGTACAACCAATTCACTCATCACTAATACTACCACAGTACCTCCTTCTCCATGAAGATGAATATCTATCTGCATTTATTCCAAAAGAAAGAAAAGAAAAAGTCAACATTTCCTTTTAATACATTTAAAATCAATTATATACTCAGTACAACCACTTCTCCCATCTCTAGTTGAAATATCTATCTTCATTGGCTCTGCAACAGTAATCCAGCATGTGTCTACCCTGCAGACTGCATGAATTTTTCACAAACATGTCAACATACACTCCTTCTGGCAGACATTGTTTACTTTGGATAAACCTGACCCTCTGAAGGATAAAATCATTTTTTGAACACATGAAGAGTGAGAGTACTTCTTATGAAATGTTTCATTATATTATATACAGTATGTAGTCTCCATTATATAAATAATTCTTTCCCCATCATCTACTTCTCTGTGGGAATACTGAATAAATAATTAAGGGGGGAGGGGAAACATAGTAGGAAAAATAAGTCTAAACAACTGGAAAGATTATTCATAAATTGAGTAATGCTAATTGTATTTCCCACAGAAACATAAAAGTGTATTTGACAACATGAAATATATACACCTTTCCAAGATTTTGCCTTTTGGCTCTCTTTCCAGGGCAGTGATACTAATATACAGTCACTTTACGGAAAATATTCCTGAAGAGGAATGTGTTATTTAGTGTTTATTTTGTGGACCTAGACAAAGCATGAGCCCATTCATCACCCTTCTTAAAAAATGATTAGATCTTTGCTCTAAAGTATGGCAAATTGATGAGGAACTCTGCTAAGCCCCCTCAGTTAGGATATGTAAGTGCCTACATGATCATGTAACTTTTCTGCTTGCTGCCTTAGTGTGGCTTGTCAGTCACAGAAAAAAAAAAAAAAGGAAGAGTAGACAGAGTGCTAATAACTAGAAGACTCAGCTTTGGCTACATTTTCTGAAATGACGGTATTCTCAAAATTATTATACTGTGATAGAATCTGGAGGCCCCAATCAGAGATTAAGGGTGACATTTTCAAAAGCACCCAAGTGGTTTAGAGCCAAATTAACTTACGTACTTAGAAGTACTTGATTTTCAATGAGATGTAGATGCCTAAGTGCCTAACTCACTTTGAATATTAGTGCCTAAGCCAATAACACACTTTTGAAAATTTTCCATTTAAGCTACATTTTACTAGGCATTGCACACATTTTAAAAAAAAAAAGATACTGTGACAAAGTGCCTCCTCTATCTTGGTGGGTCCTGCACTTATTGACAGATTTTCTTGCCTCAGAGATTCATCATATGGGTTGGGGAACAGCCCAGAGACCTTCCCCTCTGGAAGAACCCACAATCCAGGTCAATTGGGAGAAACCCAGGCCAGGCCCGCCCTCTACTCCAGGTTCCAGCCCAGGGCCCTGTGGACTACAGCTGTCTATAGTGCCTCCTGTAACAGCTGCATGACAGCTACAACTCCCTGGGCTACTTCCCCATCGCCTCCTTCAAACACCTTCCTTACTCTCACCACAGGACCTTCCTCCTGGTGTCTGATAACGCTTGTGCTCCTCAGTCCTCCAGCAGCACACCCTCTCACTCTCAGCTCCTTATGCCTCTTGCTCCCAACTCCTCACACTCCCACCACAAACTGGGGTGAGCTCCTTTTTAAAACCCAGGTGCCCTGATTAGCCTGCCTTAATTGATTCTAGAAGCTTCTTAATTGGCTCCAGGTGTCCTAATTAGCCTGCCTGCCTTAACTGGTTCTAGCAGGTTCCTGATTACTCTAGTGCAGCCCCTGCTCTGGACACTCAGGGAACAGAAAACTACTCATCCAATGACCAGTATATTTGCCCTCTACCAGACTCCTGTACCCCACTGGTCTGGGTCTGTCACAATACTTACTGCCTCAATGAGTTTTCCCTGGATAAATCAAAATGGCTTTGGGTGCATATGTTTAAAGTGACATGAAAACATACACCATAAGTGATTAGCAACAGAGGGTCCTGTGGCACCTTTAAGACTAACAGAAGTATTGGGAGCATAAACTTTTGTGGGTAAGAACCTCACTTGCATCTGAAGAAGTGAGGTTCTTACCCACGAAAAGCTTATGCTCCCAATACTTCCGTTAGTCTTAAAGGTGCCACAGGACCCTCTGTTGCTTTTTACAGATTCAGACTAACACGGCTACCCCTCTGATACTTGACACCATAAGTGATGTTAATTTGTGCACATGAAACTAGGCTAACTGTCTCTTACAAACCAGTTAACAGCCCCAGAAACCTGACAAAAACTACTCCTGTGCATAAATCATTCTATCCGGTGCTGTGTGAAGAACAGTTTATGATCATTTGAATGCAGAGGGTGAAATTCTGGTCCCACTGATATCAATGGCAAAATTCTTCAATTGAATGGGATAGGATAGTACACATGTTCATTCTTGCCTCTTGCTTTCTTTCCAATGCTGCTGTCACACTCCCAGAACACATACGGCTGTGTGTTTCTGCCAGTTTTGTTGCTGCCGGAACTGCATTGCGTTGAGTGATATGCGTGTGCAGTGGACTTTATGTCTCAGACAGGGACTCTCTTTCTGAGCAAAGATCAGTGCACATTTGTTGCCAGGAGGCCAAATCCCAACATCTTGATTCCATTTTTACTAGGACTGTGTGGAAAACAAGAATTCCATTTTGTGGGAAATTTCAAGATTTCAACAATTGTTTTCATTTGGCATTGGAACAAAACCCAAGACATTTAAAAAAAATTTCATGAAAAACTAGAGTCAGGATGCTCAGCTGAGCTGCGGGAGACCCACGTTCAAGTCCTTGTTCAACTGAGCTGGCTTCTGGGTTTCTTTCAACTCTTACTTGACCTGAGAAACTGATACGTTTTGCAAAAAGTTTTGTTTTTGACAAATCAGCCTTTTCCATCAAAAAATTCTCAACCAATTCTAGATTTGACTCAGCCTGTTCTCAGGCAAACTCCCAGTTGGCCAAACTGTGCAGCCCTTAATTAACTAAAACTTCCACTGGCATGAGTTTTGCTTAAGGACTGCAGAATTTGTCATGACAGGAGTTGGAACTGAGGAGAAACTGAAAAAGGATTTAAAGTGACTAGCATAAGGCTAAAAAAACACCGAACAAATGCATGCATATGAATGCACGCAAACACACACTATTATTCTGTCTTTTTCTACCTAAAAATTATGGGTTTCAAAATAATTGTGTGAGTACTTTATTGCATTTTAATTTCCAACATGTTACAGGATATTTTAGATTCTCCCCCACTCTGATAATGGTTAAATAGTGGTTTGTTCACTAAACTGAAACAGAATAAGCCAGCTTGAAATCAGGCCACAAATAACAGATTGTTTTGCTTATATTTAATATGAGTTTCCCTAGCCTGATCATTTCTTATTTTATATATCCTGTCTCATCAGTAGGATACATTTAGAGATGCCACATACCTTATGTATGCAGATCGGCTGCAGAAGAAGCAATACAAACCCAGACCTAGCATTAAGTAAAATAAAACCTCCAAATACAGCATCTCTTACTATTTGCTGACTGCAGCACTAGAACCATAAACCACTGGCAATAAGAAGGAAATTAGGACATGGTTAGAAACACACAATTACTGAATTCTGCTGTGGGATTCTGATAAATTCTCATGTTTTCATCTAAATGAAAACCCAGATCAACTCTGCTTGTGCCAAACTTGCTTTTTTACTTCAGAATTTCTCCTGATAATGACTTATTGGATCCTGCTGTATCATATTTATAAACAAAACCATGTGTTATAAAGGTAGTGTGATCAATATTGCTATTTGTTCACCTAGCATTACTTGGACACGTTCACCCTGCTTCTACATGGAAGAGCTTAGTTGTGTGATGATTCAAACTCTTGTCACTAGAGGTCTCTAGTCAGAGATGAGCCCAAGCCACAAAGAGCCAAACTTCCTCACCGTTCAGGGGTGTTCAGATCCAGGATTTTATTTCAAGATCACATTCCAGGGCCTGATCCAGATTCTAATTACACCAGTGCAAATCCAGAGTACCTCTAGGAAGTTAACCTGGATTTGCACTGGTGTTTCTGACATCAGAATTTTGTCCATAGTCTCAGTGCTTAGAAGGTGCTTGGGCGCCTGGGAGGGAGGGGGAGAAGCGGCGCCCGAGCCGCGGCCACTCGGAGTCTCCCCCTCCCTCCCAGGCTCTCAAACCTGGGAGGGAGGGGGAGACTCCAAGTGGCTGTGGCGTGGCGCCGCTTCTTTCCCTCCCTCCCTCCTAGGCTTGGGAGCCTGGGGGGAGGAGGCAGGGCTGGGGATTTGGGGAAGGGGCGGAGTTGAGGCAGGGCCAGGGGGGTAATTAAATAAGGGGGGGGCGGCCAAAATTGTTTTTGCTTTGGGCGGCAAAAATCCTAGAGCCGGCCCTGGCCAGAAGATTGAGTCCTATCCTAACGGACACCCCTGGCCACAGTAATCCTTTGGTATAAATGCCTTTGGTATAAAAAGAGCTGATTTAAAGAGTTAGCAGTTCAATTTAATGCAAACTGATAAGATCACATCCACACCATGTGCTCTCTCAAGGACACTTTGTTTTTTCTTTTTACATTTTTTTCTCTCAATCTCAAATAAAAGTAATTCTCACTGAAAGTATCTGTTTGCTCTTTGTGTATGAAACATATAAGTCTTGGAATGCAATAGAATGGGAATGCAGTTTTTTCTTGAGGAAGTTTTTTCTAGACCACCCTAGAAAGGCTGGACTCTCTCATGGCTTTCTCAGCCCACTGCAAAATTTGAACCGGGGTGGTGAATTTTTTTCACTCCTAGATTTTTTGTGAATAGTTGGGAGGCAAGTTGGGTTCATGAGAGACAGCATGGGCAAAGGAGGGATAGCTCAGTGGTTTGAGCATTGGCCTGCTAAACCCAGGGTTGTGAGTTCAATCCTTGAGGGGGCCACTTGGGAATCTGGGGCAAAATCAGTACTTGGTCCTGCTAGTGAAGGCAGGGGGCTGGACTTGATGACCTTTCAAGGTCCCTTCCAGTTCTAGGAGATGGGATATCTCCATTTAAAAAAAAAAAAAAAAAAAAAAAAAAAAAAAAGGAGGAAGAGAATGAGGAAAAAAAAAAAAAGAACATTAGCACCCTAATATCAGCCCAAACTCTATGCTTGCTGTACTGTGAAGGGAGTAATATTACAGAAAGTGAGCCTCCAAAGACTGAGAAATGGAATCACCTGAGGCTTATCACAGCTGCTGAAGGTGGAAGCTGCTACAACAAAACACAGTGGCAAGAAGCATATATATACATATATATGGTTTAAACTAGCTACTTGTCACATGTACAATATCTTTTGGGAAACAACCAAAGAATACCAGATATTATTCAGTATACAGTAGCTTGCCTTAAAGGGTCAGATTTGCTAAAAAAACAGATTGTAATCTCTCTCCCTATTAATTTTTCTTACGCATTATATCTGGCTAATGAAGTGATCCTTGTTATCAGTAACTGTATTTAAAAGAAAATTTACCAAATGTTAAGCAGATCCCAGTTTCTTTTCTTTTTTTTTTTTTGGTAAGCTTAGCGAATGTTTTGTAGCTGCCACAGTCATCAAAGAAAAATAATGTGCCAAATACAGTACTACAGGATCAGCAAAAGTTTTAGATGGAGAGAAGCCAAAATATGATTTTAAGAAAAATAGTAGTGCTGCAGGTATTGGGTGAAATGATAAAGAACCATCCTTCTGCTGACTGGGAGCCAGTCTTATTTAAAGTCCCTTGCTCTGAATGTCAGTATTTGGCAGCGTTCCCCCATTCAGATAAAGGGGCAATGATTTCAAAACACTAAACACTATTTATGTTACCTGATAACTTATCCCTGTTTGACTTTTGCCTCTGTGGGAATAGAAGATTATTTTAGTGGGAGACAAGTTAGACTATTTTGGCAACTTTTCAAAATGTACATAAAATTGGAACAAAAACCGAAAGTAGAGAAAAGATTTGGTTATGCCTTCTGACTCCAAAATTCTTGGTTTCTGTTGCCTTTAGGAATTTACTTTCCAGTGATGGAGAGCTATTTTTTTTCCTGTGTGTAAACATTTTCGAATCCCCTTGGTCTTTTTTCACAATATTTAAAGGGCTCTACTCACCTTTCAAGCCATTCTGATTATGCAATGGGCTTTATTTATCAAGGAGGTTATATGGTCCCTCTGCCTCTGCAAAGATATGGACTGGTCTTCCTCTCTTTCTGTCTTTTCAGCATAACATCAGCCACATCACTGAGGGAAAGGGCTTGCCTACACTACAGAGCGTTGGCCGGGATAGCTAAGACAGCAGAGCCTCTTATGGTAGACGCAGTGCAAGAAGGTAGAAGGAATTCCTCTACCTGCATAGTTACACCACCTCCCTTAATGACATAAGCTAAGCTGACAGAAGCACTCTTGTTAATATAGGTGCATCTAAACCCAGTGTTTTGCCACCATAGCTATGCTGGCGGGGGGGTGGGGAAGCGGAGAACAGAAAGGAGGAGGTAATTTTGTAGTGTAGACCTAAATTTCATCCCTGTACAAAGGACTATACAAGACCTATACACCGCTTAAATCCTAACTTGAGGATGTAAGTGGGAGCTAATGATGAATAGGCCACATGTTGGTCCTCTGCAAAGAGATCAGCTTCATCCTGAATACTTATTGAGTAAATTCCTCTGGAATTCTCTTTCTGCAGGGAAGCAAACTGGAGCTGAGATTTTCTTCACCCACCATGGAACACTAATACAAATCGCTAGAGTAAAAAACGTGCCTTAGTTGACTACAAATTTCGTGAATAGTTCTTCATTATTGCAGTAGACCTGTTGCTAAATTGTGGAAATGTCTATGAGACCAATTGCAGATTCATTCCTTCTGTGAATTACCAAGCAAGTGAGCAAACACCACAAATACAATAATCAAAAATACTGCAACTGTGAAATGTACTGGTGAATAATGATAAGTGATAATATCTTTAAAGACCACCAGAATACTTGGAGCACTGCAGAACAGTTGCCAAATCTGTAAATGGGTATGAGATTCATGTGTTAAATTACATTCATCATGCACCTTTGACTTCTTCAGCTGCACTCTGCCTACTAATCCATCTCTGCCTGGACTATCTCTAACATTCCAAGATTTGTAGCAGCTTCAAACAGTTGCCATCTAAAAAAGAATTGTAAGAAAATAATCTTTCCTTCTCCCCACCGCTCGCAAATGTGGAATTCCTCTCCCCAACAAAATAATGACATTGATCCAAGGCCTAGGATGGGTAGTAACAAGGGACTCAAATACCATGATAATGGGGGCCATAAAATAATCTAGGTAGATATCTGGTAGATAGAACATTCAGTCTACTTAAAATATTATGTAAATTTCTTGAACTTATTTCTTATTGATTTTTTCACATTCCAGATGTAACATTCTTTCTATCACATTTCTATTTTTTTTCTTATTTTGAAATCTTTTGTAAGTGAGATTGTCAGCGCTTTATAGGCTAAAGAGTCCTGAAAGGCCGTGTGACATACAGGAGAAGTGCTGCAACTGTCCATGGCCCAGAAGTGTGGCAACCAGCAAATCACTGCTTCTCACCTCTCCAGGGTTCAGGCCCTCCTCGGTAGCAGCAGTTCCGCATTGGTGTCAGATGCCTCTTTTATGCTGGATCAAATCTGAGGGTTTTTTTTTAAATGATAAGTTAGGAGACCTGAATAATGTAGTAGAGAAAGATGCAGGATTCATAGCTGATTCTGATTTCCTAGTGCAGGTTTTATGTTACAGTAGTCACCTGAAAAACCTATTAAGAGTGCATATGGGCTGGAGATAAATGATCACGGACTTCAGTTCAGGTTCCATGTCAGGTGGCAAAACATACTGTGCATAATATAGTAGTCCTGCTCCAATAAAAAGAACTCATGTAAAAAGAGGGAGTGAAGAATGACACATTCTTCCTGAGAAGGGTCAAACAGCCTGACGCAAAATCTGGTTGTTCTGCTGACTGGAGTGAGACAAATTTAAAAAGCAGACAGGTTGCTCCCTCAAGACAATCTCACCTTCCTCATATCCTGGGAATCATCCAGGATGCAGAAGAAACAGTACCTTTCCCTAAGCCAAAATCAAACAACAGATTAAAGGGCTTTTATAAGGAACGTTGAGACTATCAGGTCTTATAAACACCTGTCCCTGGTAGACATTGTAAAAGGAAGAGTGTTTCCCAAGAAACATCTCTCTGTTGGTTATAAATGAAACCTTGTTCGGAGGAGGGAGGGGGGTTAGTCCAGAATACAACATAATTGGGGGTACCCTTTACACATAGGTATACAGGAGGCTCTATAGATCTATGTGCCTTGATGGTTCAGGATCAATAGCCAAAGCCAGAAGTCAGAATTCTGTTGCCAAGGAAGTAAAAACATTTGGTTTCTAAAGCTAGGATTAAGCCCTGTGCTGACCAAACCACTGTGCTAAATCTCAGGGAGTCCCACAAAAACGTTGAACTCAGAACTTTCTGTCAATAAAGCCAAATCCTGCAGTGCTTACTCAAAGCAAGCAATCCAGAAAAGTGTCCATGAACATAAGTGGTTGTCTAACCCCTATTATTTGTTATTTGTATGAGCACAGTTTTGAATGTAAAATTATTCTCAGAAAGAGAAGGTATTATGAGAACCTGCATGAATATTTAGTCTCAGGAGTAATCACCCCAGAAGTGCTTTTGAAGCCATTTTGAAAGGTCACTTGAGCTTGGGAATCATCAAAACAGGGAGCAGAAACACCATAGGACTTAAGCAACCAATCACATGGGCCTGAATAAGCAATTTTGAATAGTGAATTCTCAGAGGGATATTTATAGAAGTTGAAATATGTTCCCATAAAACCATTCCTTGAATAATTTAGAATAATGAAATAATCCAAGTCTGTTTGTGGACAATTTGTGAGCGTTTGAATTGATCAAATAAGTTGTCTCTGCAAATAGCTCACCTAGCTCTACATAGACAAAACACCCAGTGACGTAAATGGGAATTTTGCCTGAGTAAAGAGTGCAGGACTGGGCCCATAATAAGGCGTTAGTTTGAAATATCTTTTGAAATTTTACAAATTGAAACCAGGATTTATACAAATCTTTCCTATGGGTTCCCTGTGCTCTTTCTTCTGGTATCTAGGGCAAAGTACTGGGATGCAATGGATGTTTCCAATAAAATTTCTTCTCACATCATGTGTCCTTAGAGAATACTCAGACTGCATCACACAGTGAGCTTTGAGATAGATCTAGAACCCCCCTCTGGTGAGTCTTTAACCTTTTCCTGAAGCCAATTAAAAGCCACTTATTAATGTTTTCTTTGTGAATTAAGAGCAGTGATAGTCTCTCTGCCTGGATCTGCAGCTAATCCTAATGGAGAGCCCAGGAAGGATACTAGGGCATGCTGAGCCAAGGTATCTGCCCAGCAAATATTTTGACACTTTCCTTCATTCCAGGATTGCCACTGAGCACTCAGCATGTTCTCGCTCTTTGGAAAGGAGGTGCTAATACCTTCAATCCACCTTTTATTCTGGTTAGCATGCATCTAATTGACAGCTGATCTCTTGGAAAAACAAAGACAACAAGATCAGTTAAATACTGCTTTGGGAAAGTAGGAACTCCTAGCATGGCAATCAGAGATTGGTATAAGTAACTGTTAATTCAACTAATCCACAAACCCCTCTAAGAAATATAGTAATATAAGTAGACATTAAATAATGTTTAATACCTATTGATTCCTCTACAATTCCATGATGCATGCAGATTAAAATCAAAAAGTATCAGAGGGTCTAAGGATTATGTTTGCAATGGCTTTGCTGGGGTCTGGTGAATATATATTTTTAATAAAATACAAATATTACGACAGTATGAAAGTATATGGAGACTAATACCCCCAGAATAAGGCATTCATGTAAAGGCAACAAAACTGAGCTCCAAAGAAGTATGGAAAGGGAGTAACTATTGGGCATCATGGCTGTATCTACACTGAACAATTTGTCAAGTTCTCCCACCCTTGCCGTTGTTGCATTGGTGCAGATCCTCTGCTACTAGCAATGGAGGGAGTGCTAGTATAGACAGATGGTCCCTAGAGAACACAGTGGTAAAAATGCCAGCAACCAACTAATACTAGTGCTTCCATGGGTCCAAGCTGTGGTGGAGTTACACTAGTGTTCCAGCAACATTGGGACATGTGACAGGATGCTATCAGCAGCACCTTGATCACTGACATTGCTGCAACCTGGACCAGGCTGCACACCCAGCTGAGGGCAATTACACACTTTCTGATGGGGGATAGTGAGCACCTGGGTGACAATCACAGGACTAACAAGGTAATCAGGGAGGAAAAAAGGGGAGGAAACAAGAAACAAGGGGCAGCTCAAGAGGAACTTAGAAGGAATCTCAGAGTGTGAGCCAGAACAGAACAGAACAGAACAGAACAGGGCAGGGCAGTGAAGTGAAGTGAAGTGAAGTGAAGGCTGCAGGGAAACCTTTCTTTGCTATAAGCCTGTGTTGCATGTTATTGTGATGTAAAAGGGAAATAAATACACACCTTGGTGAAGGATAAATGGTCTGGTGTGTATTTATGACTGCAAAACCATCTGCACTGGCCAGGCAGTGAGGTTCACTGGGTCAGGATGGAGACCCCCTTTGACAGGACAATTTGATGAAAAGCTTAGTGAGGGCATCAGATGCTACACAAAACACTATATACAAATGTGATAGCCTTGAAAGAAACCAAGTCCCTGAGAGAATTTAGTTTGACTGATTTTTTAAATGATCTTATTACAACTTCTAGAGGAATCATTTTTGTAAGTAAAAGAAAGTTGCTCGTAAAAGGGATGTGAAGTTTAAATTTGGACCCAAGTTCATCTATTTTGAATTCACCACCTAAGAATAATGAGGCCAAAGGAGAATTTAAGAGGGCCAGAGGAGTGGAATAGAGGAAAGAAGAGGAGAAAAGTAGATGCTGGAAAATAGATATGGGAGGCTCAGAGACTCATTAGAGCAAACTAGGAGTAAAAAGATGGGAATCATTCAACAAAACCAGAAGTAAACCAGAGAAAGTGAAATAGGCCCAAGTAGGACTAATCAGAAAATCCAGATTTTTCTCATTTTAATCCCCTTTTGAAATTTTCCAGTCAAGTGTTTTTATCTTTTTTTTTTATTTTATTTTTTGTTTCATTTCAATTAAAATTTTTCATTTTGACTTTTGAAAACTGATTCTTTTTTCATTTTCCATCTTCAGTTTTTGGTCCCCCCACTCCCAGCTTCTCACATTTTTACTTTTCCTAATTTTTTACACTGGAAAAAGGGGGAAAGATGAAAAAATATGGGAAAGTGGAAAAACCCTATTTTTCACACTTTATTAAAACTTTTTTTTTTATTCTTTTCCAACTGAAAAAGGGTGAAAAGTTGTTTTTCCACCTCACTTTCATATATCTTTCCTTTTTTGTTGTTTTTTTGGTACCACAATTTCAGATGGAAAATTTCAATCAGCTCTAGATCCAAGGCAGTATAAGCTAGAGAGTTGTATCTGGAACCATAGCACAAGTTGAGTCTAAAGATTTCTGGTGCAATACTGAGCTAGATGGTAAGGGCCTCTGAACTCTTCTGGTTACAACTGGTAATTATAATGGTTTGCCACGTATGATAAATTGCCACTATGAAAATCAGCATTCAGATACTTATTTTTTCCTTAGAATGAGTGTACATGGAGCCTTAAGTCGAAATGCCTGTAAAGGGCCAGATTCTCAGTTGGTATAAATCAGGGATTGGCAATGTTTGGCACGCGGCCCACTAGGGTAAGTCGCCTGGCGGGCTGGGCTGGTTTGTTTACTTGCCGTGTCCGCAGGTTCGGCCGATCGTGGTTCCCACTGGCTGCGGTTTGCTGCTCCCAGGCCAATGGGGGCTGTGGGAAGCGACGCAGGCCAAGGGATGTGCTGGCTGCCGCTTCCCGCAGCCTCCATTGGCCTGTAGCGGTGAACGGTGGCCAGCGGGAGCTGGAATTGGCTGAACCTGCGGACACCGCAGGTAAACAAACTGGCCCGGCCCACCAAGGGGCTTACCCCGGCGGGCTGTGTGCCAAACGTTGCCGATCCCTGGTATAGATTAACATAGCTCCGTTAATTATTATTATTTATTTACATTTCTGTAGTGCCCAAGAACCCTTGTCATGGATCAGAACCTCATTGTGCTAGGTGCTGTATAAATACACAATAAGACCATCCCAGAGCTGTGCCAATTTATGCCACCCTAGGATCTGGAACATAATAATGTACACCAAATGACTAAAATTCAGAAGTCATCTCTTTTATATTTGCTGAATTATTCCCATAAAACAGATTCCAGAAGTGACTAATTCATTATGCTCTAGAATCTAGAACCAGCTGGTCAGTAAAAAGCATGAAATCACTTATATTAGCTATGCTGAATTGCTTCTTTCTAAAATTCAGTGTACAGTTTTTCTAAAGACAGATGTTCAATTTTGCATTATTAAATTTTTCAGCCCCCCAAATAGGATTTGCTGATTTAAATGGTGCAGGACTAGAGAAATCAGCAAGTGGTAATCAAGCATTTAGAGCAAAACAGTGATGGGCTAATACTGACCTGTGTGCTTGCCTATGAAAAACTATAACCATACCATAAAGAAATCCAATTAGCTGACCTGGCAGTTGTTTAAAATCATGGTTTTCCTTACCTGTGAAAATGTGGAAATGACACTAACCTCAGAAGAAGAAAAACAATAGTCTGCTTTCTCTCTCAGTGAAATCAGGTTCTGTGACTATCCAAAAGGAACCTTGACATTTCATTTTAATGTTGTGCCAAGGTTATAGTCATTTAGATTTGAAATATGCTGGTAACTGGCCAATAAACTTAAGTAATTGAAATTGGATTCAATCATGCATTCAGGTAAGCAGATATGGATTGCTGCATACTCTGCTAAAACCATAATGCTAGCCTGTCCGTATCAAGATTGAGGCTCCTCTCCAGTAATACATTACAGATATTACAGGTGAATGTGTAGTTAATGGTGCATGAATGGTCAGTTTTGTGCCATGATCATGAAGAAGATGTCCCCATATGGTCAGTGCTCGAGCTAGAGATGCAATATAGCTTTCCGTATGAGTGTCTTTTCACTGAACATAGCCTGTTGTCCTGGCTAAAGGAACTGAAAAAAGGTCTATATTCATGAACTGGGTTTTAATCAAGCAAACAGTGCTAACAGTACAGGACATGGCAGATTGATTATTATGATGCCACTGTATAAAATACCTTTATAGTATGAACTTTTTCACCAGTATGAAGAATCACAGCACTGTAGAAATAGCTTAGGAACTCTGATTGGTGCGACATATTAGGAAAAGCAACAAGTTACAAGAGATCTAGAGCCTTCACCTTCACTTATGATGATTTTATGTTTTTTTGGGCCTGATCCTAGGCTCAGCAGCACCGTGCCTTTGACTCCTATTGACCCCATTGCAAGAAGGGGAATGCAGATTCTGGCTCTTTATGTGTAATAGGAAAACAAATACATATCTAGGACTCCTCCATAAGGAAACCCATTGCCGCCTGTTAATCATCTGAATAAAACTGAGTGCACAAATGTTGAAGGGCAGATCTCAAAAATATCAATCCTTGTCACAAATAGCAGAGTCAAGACCCCAGTTGCTTGCTACTAAAATAGTGCTTTGCCTTTGAATGCTTCTTCTGGTCATATTTACACATCATGTGGGAGATTTTTCTATGACAGATGTGTGGAAAATATTAGTATTGATGTGCTTGCAATAGCGGGCGATAATTTTTTGACAGAGGCAGAAAAAATTTAACACTAAATTGGATTCTGCAATAAACATTGCTCTCTATTACTTGCATTCGGATGACCTTTTCCAATAGTATTTTTGGATCAAGCCATGAAACAATAGTTGAACCCACAGTAATTCAGAAGATATTTTTGCAACACATAGGGTGAAATGACCAGGAGGTGTGTGGGGGGAAGCTTCATTTTCAACACTCAAGGGAAAACAAAACCAAATATTGCTACAGAAATTGTAATTTCTATTCCTGGATTTGTGTTTTAGACAATGCTGCTCACATAAATATGCAGGGTCCAATACTGCAGTCCTTACCCAAGCAAAACTCCCAGTGAGAGTTCAGGCAAGATTTCAAAAACCCAATGGGATTTTTCCCTAAGTGAAGACTAAGGATTGTAGGTCAAAGATACTACAGGATGTAACCCAGAGAAGAAAAAGCTGATTATTGTTAATTTTTATATTAAAAAAATTGGGCCTTGTAGTACATTTGGATACCAACATAAAAGGCTGGAATTTCAAGACACCTAGTTTCTGTTCATTTTGACTTTCTCCAGTGAGTGTGCACATGTGAGTTGTAAATGGTTTGTCAGTACACACACACACACACACACACACACACACACACACACACGGTAGTGTTACTACTCAGCATGTAGGGAGTACCAAATAAATAGGGTTGTATCACTGTCAATCTTGAAAAGTCAGCTGGAACACATGTATGAACTGAGGGCTTGATCCTGCAAGGTGCTGAGCACTCCGGCCCCAGTTCATCAAGGCACATAAATAACTGCTTAACCCTTGCATCACAGGTTAGAACACCAGAGATGGGGAAGCAGCCTCCAAGGAGGTTCTATTTCACTTCCCATACAGGTGAGCAGGTAATAGGTGGACAGGGAGCTAACAATCCCAACAATGTGCTGGTCAGAAGAACTAGCAGAGAGGGGGATGTAAAGGGCTGGCACAGATTACTTTCCTGCTGAAGCAGCGGTGGAACAAGGGACCAAATTGTGACCCTCTGAGGCTTATTTGTTCAGAACTCATGGTAAATCCACAACATAGCTTTTAATTTGGACAGACAAGAAAACAAAGAAGATCTGACAAAGGTACAGAAACTAATGAATGACATAGAGGGTGGCATTTGGGTGCTTGTATTTAGAGCTGTATGAATAAAAGACTTTCCAGTTTGTTGGCAATTTTGAAAAGTTGGAAAAAAATGTTCTGGTTGGATTGAAAACAAACATTTTCTAATTTTTTGGCAAATTGAAAAGTAAAAAAAAGGGTTCACTTTCGGTCAAATGCAACATTCACTTTGACAAATTCAAAATGTTTCATTTCAATTTTGACAATTTTTGAGGTGCTTTGTAATTTAAGGAAAATTTTGAAACAAAACGTTATATATTTTAAGTCAGGGTGAATAATTCTCAAACAATTTATTAATTATTTTTTTCTGCCTGAAAAATGTCTGAATAAAGCACAATTTTCTTAAATTTGTCATTACCAATTATTAATTGTATAAACTCAGAAAGCATGTAAGCATGTGCTTATGTTACACTGAAATCAAAGCTTATATATTTTGCTGAACTGGTACGTGATGCTTATGCACAATATTGTAGTTTTTTTCTTTTCTTTTCTCAGATAGGACCAAATTTCAAATAGTCCTTATGTAGGTATTTTTAATATATGGTAAGTTTCAGAAATTCTAGAGCATCATCTCACTCATTTATTCAAAAGTATTTAGGTCTATATGACACTTTTTTGAAATATTTATGCACAGATGAACCTACTGTGGGTTCTTATTTCCAGACAATAATCGTTCAGAATTATAGGTGCTCAGCTACTATGGTGATTGGTATGATATAAAAATGTGGACAGACCAACAGGAAGAAAGTAGGAATAACTACCAATTAAATCATGTAGAAATAAAAGCTTAAGCCTGTAGAAAATAATATCGGGGAGCCTGAAGTCCCAATTTTATGCTACCTTCCATCTAAAACCAGTAAAATAAAGTCAGGTTTCAAATGTTTTATACATTAATGAAAATTTTAATTTTGCCTTTTCATCACTGCTCAAGCTTTTTGTGTAAAGTCACGGAATGGTATCTGTAAGCATTTACAAGCCTGTGAAATGTTCTGGGCTTCAGAAAGGCTTGAAACTAGAAAATCTGCTTGTCTTTTATCCTATGAATATGATTAGTTACGTTCTCTGTTTTGCAAGACATTATTAAAAACAGAAGTCTACAACTTCATTGTCTCAGATAATGACTTTGAACATGGGGTCAGTTTTTCTACTTTCAAATTTCTTTGCAAGATTAAAAGAAAGTAAATACAATTGCATTTTTTGGGGGGGAGTGGGATGAGGCTTTACACAGATGTAACAAATCAGGACACACACGTTTTCAATATGCTTCTTCCAATGAAATTTCACCTCATTCATATACTACTGCTGGTAAGCAAATGTTACTGATGGATAAATCTAGCCATCAGGAGAGCATACTGGGTTCAGGAGTATCTCAAGCACCACATGTTAGATTCTTGGATCATGTTAAGGAAAGAACACAGGACTTGGTTGGGGAAAATTACAAGTAACAGCTGCATTTCCTTGTTTCCAGTATTAAGCCAGTATTAAGCAAGAGAGTTATTATGAAAAACTAAAAAAAAAAAAAAAAAATTGCAATAGTATGGACTTATTTGGAAATGGCAACAAGTTATTCAATACTGATTTTTTAAAAAAATGAATTTTCACAAGAAATGTTAGTATAACAAATAAAATATGTTATACATTTATATGGTTGACATACAATTTTATATATAGTTATTACAAATAACAAATCTTCCTTGAACTCCTAAACAGGTAATTATTTTCTCTTTTGTGCTGTTTCATTTGGCTGTGATTCATTACTTTATTGAATTTCTGTAGTTTGTTTTTCACTAGTATCCCCAACTTTTGTAAACCACTGCCCCCTTCTTCTTGCCCAAAAAGCTCAAAGGGTGAAACCTTGACCCCCTTAAATCAATGGCCAAAAATGGACTTTAATGGGATCAGGATTTCTGCAACGTACTTGCAGAAAATATACATTTGAGTAAGCTTTTCCGTTATACTCAGGAAGGTGCTTCTGACAAAGCTACCATCAAATGTTGTAGAGCAGTGTTTTTCAAACTTTTTTTCTGGTGACCAGTTGAAGAAAATTGTTGATGCCCATGACCCAACAGAGTGGGGCAGAGGAGATTGGGGTGTGGGAGGGACTTAGGCCTGGGGCAGAGGGTTGGGGTGTGGATGGGGGCTCAGGACTGGGGCAGAGGGTTGGGGTGCAGGAGGGGTCAGGGCTCTGGGCTGGGGGTTCAGGCTCTGGGGTGGGGTCAGGGATGAGGGGTTTGGGGTGCAGGAGGGGGTGCCGGGTTTGTGGGGGGCTCATGGCTGGGGCAGAGGATTGGGGTACGTGGTTGGGCCATGGGCTTACCTTGGCCGGCTCCTGGTCAATGGCGCAGTGGGGGTGCTAAGGCAGGCTTCCTGCCTGTCCTGTCAACGCAGACTGCGCTGCACGCCGGAAGTGGCCAGCAGCAGGTCCAGCTCCTAGGCGGAGGCCCACAAGCAGCTCTGCACGGCTCTTGCCCGCAGGCATCACCCCCGCAGCTCCTATTGGATGGGAACCAGCCAATGGGAGTGCAGAGTCAGTGCTTGGGATAGGGGCAGCGCTCAGAGCCCTGTGGTCCCCCCGCTTAGGAGCTGGACCAGCTGCTGGCCACTTCTGGGGTGCAACACAGTGTCAGAACAGGTAGGAGCTAGCCTGCCTTAGCTGGGCTGCACCACCGATGGGACTTCTAATGGCCTGGGCAGCGGTGCTGACCAGAGCCACCACGACCTTACATTCCGCATGGCTTATATTCTGCGACCCAGTACTGGGTCACGACCCGCAGTTTGAACACTGCTGTTGTAGAGAAATGAGCATTGTGTACAATAGGAAATATTACTAAAACGTTTTCACTGGTGGTGGCCCTAATATAGGGAAGGCTCTGGTAGATCCTGCTTGACTTACTGCCATGTCAGCAAACTGCTTTTTACCAATTTTAATTAATATAGCGGAAAAAACAGGTCTGGCCACAGAATCCTTGCCTACACTAAGGGCATTACTGGTTCAGCTGACTGATAGCAGAGGTGGACATTTTCTGTAGAGTTTTTAAAATCTTAGATGCATTAAGTTTGTCTGAAATGTAGATAAAGCTCATTTCTCTGCAGTCTCACAGTTTGATGGTGTGAAGTGTAATGTAGTTGTAATCTGGCACCAGTGTGTGAAACAGACTAAGCTTGGTGTTCAAAAGTAACTCCATGACACAGTGAAGAACCAGGCTGGCATACTACATAGTTTCCATAATGCTTGGTCCTGCTGTCAGGCTTCATGGTGTTTCATTAACTATAAATGATGTGGTAAGTAGGCAACACTGTAAGAAACAGCTTTACTAAACATGCTGAGAGGTCAGTGTTACATACTGAGACAGTGTTACATACTGTTTGGCAGTCCGCAGTCAGATCTCAGCTTGCATTCCTGATGTTGTGATCCCTCACCAGTCTAGGTCCCTCCTGAAATCTGATCCTTTTAGTCCATTTCTGTTTATCACAGGATTTGAAGAGAGAGGATCATGTCCCTCTCCATACATGACTGGGGAATTATAATGGTGATTTTTTTTATATCATAGTATTCAAAGTAGCATTGTTGACTTTTAAATGATCCTCCTGAGGCAACCTTCAGAGTTAATATGCCTTTGTGATGACAGCTCACAACTCTCTTATAGCTACTGTTTTCATTAATGTTTGGAATGTTTTCTTCTCAGCCATAAGGATGAGAATCTTAATTCATTTAAAATCAAAGTTTAAATTCTGCAGATTTTAGTAAAACTCAATTCTCCCCACACTTAGATCTGCCACTGCATTTCTACAAGTAATATTATATAGAAGCTAGAGATAGTCTGGATGGATCTGTTCCATCTCTCTGCCAGTGCAGAATTGTTCCCCTACACAATATTAATATTTTGCCTTGATATATATGTTTTGTCTTTAAATAATTGCATCCCTCACGTTTAACAGGGAGCAAACAATAGAGAGTGCTTGTTTTTACCAAATAATAGTACAAACCCAACTGTAAGTCATTAAGCATTGCTGTAGCCAAAACCTAATTTACAATTAAAGCTTGTGCTTTTGCTCATGATAATAACAAGCATTGATTTATGAACAATGCTTTTATTATCTAGTGAGAAAATATCGAGTAACATATTAGTTACATTGCTCTGAAGCCAGACTATTTAAATATTTAGTCAAAAAAAGCCATATTCTGCATTCAGTTACAGTACACTGGTGTAAATCTAGAGCAACTTAACTCACCTGAGTGGGGTTGCTCAGTTTTACAGCAGTTTAACTGAGAGCAAACTCCAGCCCAGTTTCTGTTCACAATCACGTTCAGAGGATTACTGTAGCTGTTCTAATGTTACACACACCTCACTGGTGACGAGGCCACAACCTGACCTTAAATTTGTATGAAAAATTAAGTGGAAGGCAGACGATTGAGTTGTGGTTTCTTTCAGCTTCATATCATTTCCCTTGCATCTGAATGAAAAAAATGCAGCTGCCTGATACTAGAATGTCACTTTCAAGTTTTACACTGAAAAAGCACCAAGCAGGGCTTAGTCAGAGCCATTTTTCAGCCTATCCTTCTTCCTGGAAATGTGATGATGTGACGACAGACAGGACTGAGGGAAGAAACAGTCCAAAACCCATCTCCCTCACTCTATTATTACAAGTCACTCCTGTATTGAAGAAAAACTACACATATCCTGCATGCTTCAAAGAAGTAAAATGATGTGACAAAGCCATGAAGTTAAATTAAACAGATCTGATCTACAAAACCAATTTCATGTCTGCATATTTTTCCTTTAAATTAAAAAGTATTTTAAATCCATTCTTTTACTCGTTACAATAAGTCATACTAAGTTAATATAGTAAATCAGAATGTGCTTGAGTAAATGACACATCCATCTAAATAACAGACCTTTTTGTTTGAGTTTCATTGAACTAGTTAATTGAATCAATGGTTTGTTAAGCAAGGATGAGGAAAAGTTAGCGTATTACATGACCATGGGCATTTCAATGTCAGGTTTGCATAGTTTTCCAAATACATTGAAACCTCTCCATTGGATTGGATGCTTTGCCTTTAACAACTTTATCATAGTGCCTCTAAATAAATAGTTCAAGTGAATCTTGTATTGATATAAAAGCAATGCTATTTTTGAAGGGATTATTTTATTTTCAAGTTAATTCTCATATTACATGAGTATTATCAAGTAAGTTATTATTTATAAATATTGACATCTGTGATCCCAAGAACTAGACAATACACAGCCTTAAAACAAACAAACAACAACAAAACCCAACACATCTTGGCTCTGGGGTTGTATTTTCCATTCACATTTGTTACCAACATAATGTACATAGCAGAAATAATTGCAACAAAATCACACTGCCTTTCCCATATACTTATAACCTGGAGATGGTCAGTAATTGACTTATGGGGTGCCGCAAAAATGTGGTTTGTTTTTATTAACAGAAGAAAAGGTACAAAAATGCCTAATCCTGCATTTCTTGTTCACTCAAAACTTCCTTTGTCATTAAGAGGAGTTAAGGGTATGCAGGGTGGAGGATCAAGCACCAATTGACTATTTGGGAGTTAGAGAGAGTATAGTGCTCCTAATATCCTGCACCATTGAAACAGAATTTCAGTAAGTCTAAACTGTGGTAATGGAGAGGTGAACTGTTCTTATTTGCATTATAGTAGTACCCAAAGGCCCAGGTCAGAAAGAAGGTGGCATTTTCCTTCCTATGCCACTAGCAATCTCTGTGCTTTTGTGGGGACCGGGACTGCTTCTGCTAGAATTCTCTTGGGAACTAACCAACCCAAAGGGAGCAAGGAAGGGATGGGACAAGCCCTTTCCCCAGCAACCTTCCCCCTCCATAGGCCAGGAGAGGTGACTGGCCACAGAAGCTAGAGTGTGCTGTGTCCTCCAACAAGGTGACATAATCGGAGCACTCCTCCTAGATAGCTAGGAACTCTAAGCAGCATTTTGCCTCCCCTCTGGGATAGAATCAAGGTAGGAATTATTTTAAAATGTGACCTGTAAGGAAAAGAGAGAGCTGAGCTTTAAGCTTATTGTGATTTGTAAAGAAGGTCTGAAAGATTTTTGTGAAGAAAGTAAAAAAACAGTAAAAAAAAAAGTCAAGAGTGGGGTTATTCTACTTGTTTCTACATTAGAAATTCAGGACTTTTCTACCCTGGAAGACTCTGTTGTCTAGTGAGATGATAAGGTGAAAAGTCAAGAGACAGAAAGCTGAGCATTGAGAAGGGAATGAATTTTTAGTCAGAATGCCCAAAACTCCATGGCCTTATCTTTGGACCAGCATTTGCTTCAAATTTCCCACCATCACACAATCACCATTAGTAGTAGCCATAGTGGGAGTTCTAATATATTCAGGTCACCAGTGGCTGCTGGTACTTAGCCTGATGGACATATTATCTAGGCCTGCTCTGAGCAGGGCTAGCTGAGGTAGTGGACAGAATGCTAGTAGCTCCTGCCATTGCTGCTACTGATGCATCTGCACTGGTGATAATGATCCCTGGGAAATTTGAAGAAAAATGCTATTGTAGACACAGCCCTTGGGCCTGATTATTAGTGGTTTTGCACTATTTCTAACTTCATTATCTTTAGTGGAGTCACTCCTAGTTTATAACAAGTGACAAGATCATTAGGATTGTTGTTTTTGTTAATAGCTATTTTACTCCAATTTTTATTGAGCACTTCAGACAAAGATTTCTTTGAGATAATTTCAACACCCCTGTCCTTTTATTATGGTATCAGTGCTCACAAAAAAAAAAAAAAAAAAAAGGTCTGATCCCGTTGTTCCTAATTTCACAAGAAAATTCTTTAGCAAAACAAGGGAAGAGCCATGAGATGTTTCTAAGGTTTAAAATAATAATTTGAAAAACTCCAAGTCTTCTTTATTCATTATATAGAGGGAACAAGAGCACAACTTCAACTTTTAAAAGCTCCTTTGGAAGTCATCTTCAAATCATTAGCAACATTAATGCTAATATTAATTGGGAGCTAATTATTTAGAAGATGCTTCTGCCTTCAAACATTGCTGTGGTTCATTCAAAACACAGCACTAAAGCAAAGACATGTAACTCTCTGAAATTAAATCTAGTGACCAACAATTCTAAGTTATACTGATTGACCCTAAAGGACCCTACATTTCTATGTGTAACTCAACTTGAATGTCATCATGGTGGCATACTCAGGGAGAAGCCACTGGTGTTTTCTTCATTTCATAAATGCTTTGTGTTAATTTTTGGACTATTGTATTTTAGGCAGATGAATAAAATAAAGATTGAGGGCCTCTATCATGCTCTAGCAGCCAAAGCTGAATTGGACAGGGACACTGACTACTATTATTATTTTTATGTATTATGATATTGCTTTGGAGCACTCAGTCATGGATCATTGTACTTGTCACTGTACAATTACAGAACAAAATAGATGGTTTCTTCTTCTTCAAATAGTTTACAATGTAAGAGAAACCAGATGCTAGACAAGCAGGTGGGTGAGCACATGGATATAAAGAGACGATACTGGTCAGCACAATGGGTCTCAAACTGGTCTCAAAACACAAGTGGCCAAACAGTTGTCAAGTTTTCAAGTGGCACTGGCTGAGGGCATGCTGATCAGAGTGCTTAAGCATGTAAAAAGAAGAACAGGAGTACTTGTGGCACCTTAGAGACTAACTAATTTATTAGAGTAGTCTCTAAGGTGCCACAAGTACTCCTGTTCTTCTTTTTGCGGATACAGACTAACACGGCTGTTACTCTGAAACTTAAGCATGTAGGAGTCTTCCAGGTAGAGCAGGAGGAGAGCCTTTAGGGGGTACAGCATCTGCTTCTTTCACAACACTGGCTACAGACTGCTAATTAATGCATAGGAGAGTCATGGTTCTGGCTATACCCCTGCCCTACCCTCTTTGGAATGTTTAGCATTGCTGGTGAGTCTCACACTCTCCAGCCCCTTGTTCTCAAGTGGCTCAAGGACTAAAATTCTGACTCCATCCTGCACAAAGTATTGTCTACTTCTGTATGTCCTCTTGCTCCTTGTGCACCCACTCAGGGGAGACAGCTATTTCCGCTATTGACAATTGACAATTAAGGATGACTAAAGTGCAAATACTAAAACAGCATAACCTCTTGTTTTAATAAATGTGCACATGACTATATGGCTGGTTTATTGAAAGCTGTAGGACAGAGGAACAGAAAAATGTGGTTTAGATTAAAAACAATATTTGTTGTTTTGTGCTTTTTTTTATAGTTTTAGTGTGAAAAGGTCTACATAGTCCAGAAGTGTTGGAGAAGGGGAGAAGTTATGAAAATCTTTCTCATGCAGAAAGTGAATATTAATCACCACCAGGCAATACATCCTACTTATTCTCTGGAAAAACAATTTTAACATTATGTTTTTGGTTTATACTGGTGTGCATGTTAATGAGAAATTCAAATTAGTTTCAGCTGATGTCAGTGAAAGAACATACTCAGAACGGTTGGGTAATACATGTGTGTGGAAAACCATTGCTGTTTTATTAGCCTGTGAAATTACTGCTCAATCTTATGGAATAATAAAAAATATATTGTGGAAAGGATTTTTATGCAACTTCTTGCCATAAACTATAGATATTTTTTATACTCCAGGCAGTAATATTACTTATAAATGTATACCATGCACCATTTCAATTTAAAGTAAAGGAGTAGGCTTGTCAGAGTCAAAACCATATGCTGTGGTGAATGCCCTGTGGAGTTTGAAAGCATATTGTTAGAATAATTATTCCTACTTAACAGAGTTACTGAGGAGAATGTGGCGCTGGATGGTAAAGTTTACAGTATCATAGTCAAATGAAAAGCCTCTGTAATATTTCTCAAGCCATTTTTTTCGAAGGCCTTCAATTCTGAGCTTTCTGATTAATTAATTATTATTATTAGGCCAAATGAGGGTAAATAATTTTAAAAGGCAAAATGGAGGCTGTGGATTTTCCAGTTCTCTGACTATCCCTCTACTACTATATACTACATTGGCTCATGAAGAGAGTTTTCCATCTTTGTCTGGGAGAAGCTTTAGGACTAAATTCAAATAAAGTTTTCAGAACATTTAGAAAATATTGAGGTCCAACATGTAATGAAATTTGTTTACAATTATGTTACTCTTAGTAAACTCTGTGCAGTGTGTATTCCTCTATGAATGAATCACATTCGTTAGAATACCATAGAAATATATTTTAATATGTATGGCATACCACTGGTCAAAACATCACAATATTTCTATTATTTTCTAGTAGCATAAACAATATTACAAAACAAGATGTGTACTCTAGCTTAATCTGTAGGTTAAATTGAAACAACAGAATCATCATTAATGCAATATAATGTTTATTTCCATTTTTGAAGAATGACCAGGTATAACGTGTTCCTACCTAACTCATTAAATTTAAGTTATTACCTTTGGAGATGGGAAGAAGCAGAGTAGCTCTGGCAAAACTTCACTCTGAGTTTTAGGTGAAATAATGGCCCCATTGAAGTCACTGACAAAACTCCCATTGACTTCAATGAGGTCAGGATTTCAACCTGGATTTTGCTGTATAAAACCATTTCTGGTTCTAAGTTTTGAATTTAGATATAGAATAGACCTACTAGGTCATTCAAGCCATCTTTTTTCTTCACTGTAGTGAATCTATAGGTCTGAGAGGCAGTAGCTAAGTCAACAGAATTTGACCTAGTTGAGTTTCTCGACTGAGTTTCAAAAAGGACTGAGCACAAAAAAGCTCCCATTGACCTCTACAGAAACTGTTTTGTGGTCAGCACTTCTGAAAACCAAGCCATTTACTTAGATACCTAAACATGGAATTTAGGCAACTGTCTTTAGATTTTTGGCCTTGGCGTAGATACGCTATAGTGATATGCTCTTTGTATCTGGTTAAGTTAATTCTCTTTGGCATTTATACCCTTCAAATACTTGTGCATAGTTATTCCCACCCATAATTAGTCATTGTTTAGCTAAGATATACCTCTAGAGTTATTTCAATCTTATTTCTGAACCAGGTCAATGAGTTTGGGATATGATTTTGAGTTCAAAGCCCACATAAGAAAGGAATGTTTATTCTCATTAAGGTTTCCTTGCTCAACTGAAATGGTAATCTTATCCTATTAAAACACTCATGCTAATCTCTTAGGAAATTTTAACCCCCCCCCCTCCCCAGTAAACCCCCATCATTAACCCATGCATCCAAAATATATGTTAAAGCATCCAGTAAATCAGTCTAACCATTGCAAGCTAAACTATATATAAAAAGAGGAAAATCTCAAAGGTTTCAGGTTCAGTTCAGAGAAGCATCCAAAATGTGAATGTCTACAGAGATCTTCACAAAGAGTTGCAGCCCTTCATCTCCAGAGAATCCCCTTTCACCAACAAACTTTCTGATAGATCCTCCCCAGGGGTCTCCTTCCTTTTGGCCTCTTGAGGAGGGCTGGTGGCTTATTATCTCCTCTTGATGGACAGAGGGGTCCTTCTTCCGTTCTGGAATCTACCGAGGGTATGTCTTCTCTCTCCTTCCCATAGACTACCAGGACCCACTCATTAAACAAAACAAAACAAAATCATGGAAATATTTTTACTAATATTTAGTTTTCTAAGACTTAATTATCTAATAATACCTAAATTTTAGGCCTGGTTTAAAGATTATCTAATAAAAAATAAACCTGAGGCCTGGAGTGTGTCTTCAAATCCACTCATTTGAAAGGTTGATTTAAAAATAATTGCTTCTTTCCCAAAATAGACATTAGTGCTCATACCTGAATAGTCTGTATACCCTGCTGAGTTATTTGTAAGCTAGTTAGCGGTGACTGACAGGACTACCCAGTGTGCCAATGTGTCTTCTGTTTTGGCTTATCAGATAACTAGTGAAATTTAACACTGATGGTGTCAGTTTTGTATGTGCAGCATTGCTGTGTAAACAACAGCAGCACAGCCTTGTTTTGGATTTTTCACCTCTTTTGAATTCTTAATTTGTTCTTTCTTGCTTTCATTATTTTCTTGCAATGTTTGTGTTTCCAGTTAACTAGCTTTTAGAGAAATGTTCGTTTGCCCCTTTTAGCCTTTCCAAAATAGACTCTGGCTTAAGTTTTTCCAGTATAGCTATATTGGCAAACCCTCCTAGTATAGACACAGCTTATATTGGCAAAAAAGTGGTTTTGTCACTATAGCTTATACTGCTTCCTGAACAAAATATCTACACTGGCACTGCACTAGTGCTTTCGCTGGTGTAGAAATGTCTCAGAAAGTCACGCCCCTAACTGAGATAACTATACCAGTACCAGTTGCTAGTGTAGATCTGGCCTCAGCCTGGCATTTTCATAAGTGCATATAGGAATTAGGTGCTTCAGTCCCATTAAATGTTAATGGCAGTTGGGTACCTGGCTTTCTTTGGCACTTAACTATTTTATATTTCTATAAATTGTCTTATAGTCACAGGCTCCCATGGCTTCTTCATCAGTGGAGCAGTATGGAGATGACAAGATATAAACAATTCAGCAGATGTTAAAGCAACATGGACCACCTGCATGTGTGGTTTTCATTCTGGTATGCAAGGTGATTGGGAGAGTTGGCTGCATGTTTCCTTTAATCATGGTGCTCGGTTACAAGTTTCCTTTCCTCCCTGTGAAGCATTTAGTACTGGTTACTCCCAGAGTCATGATAATGGACTAGTTGATCTGATCCAGTATGGTAGTTCCTATAGTCATGTGTGTAGCAGACACTGCAACAACTTGCTTAGGTAATGGAAGCAGCTAGTAGTAAATAACTAAAAATGGGCTGAAACCCCCATTCAGCAGTAGGCTTGTCTTTGTGGCATAATCCCATTTGGTGGCAAGCAGTGTTGAAGGTGCAACATGAAGTATTCACAGGAGATCCACATATCAAAATACTGGGGCATAGTTTGGGTCAAATGAGAGGGTGGGGAGGAACGAACACACACTGTTTTCTACAAGAGGGAATCTTATGTTTCAGTATCAGATTTTTATGATCTTTAATACCTCCTCTTAGAGATCTTATACTCTATTACAATGTTTTTTGTGAACTATTGTAAATATGCATATTACCTTTCTCAGATCATTTATTAATCCTTTTAATACCTTTATACTTCAATGAGTAGCATGTCCCCTTTAAAAGTAAACGTTACAATTCTTACTCTTCCTTCTTTCATTTTGGTACCTAAGATACAGAAAGCAATAGTATAAAGCCAAGACCCTTATAAGGAGTTAAGCAAAAGAGAAAAATATCTGTTTAGGAAATAAACAATGTCATAAATTCCCTCATTATTTCCAATTTACAGTATTATTGTCAGTCTAGTATTTGTCATTGAGTTGACCCAAGAAAAGCTTAGCCTTTCACTGCTCTGTATGAAATTATTGTAGGTTTGAAAACTTTACTCACATGAGTAATTCTTTTCCAGCAGATTATATATGTGAATAAGGATCATTCGTGTAAATAAAGGTCAGGTCTATGGCAATACTGTGGCACTGTTACCAGTCATCTTCCTTTATTAGATTTTTAGTTCTCTAAAATTCTCCCAGTCATCATATGAAGTGATTTCTAGGTAAAATGTGATTACATCAGTTTTCATAAATTATGAAAACATGAAAATTCATATTCCATAAGCATTAGCAATACATTATAACCGGAAAGACTACATACTACAAGTGGTACTTATTGTCCTGGGAAGGGTCAAATATTTTACCCTTAGTGGAAAAGTGGAACCCTTAGTGTCCATTTGTGTCCATACCAACAAACATCTGGCTTGAAAAAAACCCATGTTTTCCTTTCAATACTTTCACTATTTTCTTTTGAAATATTATGAAACTGAACACTACTAAAGTATGATTCCAGCGTGTCATGCCGAGTGATGGGATGTGAAAAGCAATTCCTTTGGATTGTAAATACTGCTTTGGATAATATGGTGATGGAATTACATAAATAAGAGTGTTGCCAATGACCCATTGCAGAAAAACCAATCATGTGGTCAGGGCTACAATTTTCCCAGGAGCTTACTGAATCAGAGCTAGATTTTTTTTTCTTCAAATGTGACACTGATTTTCTGGGACTTACATATGTCTCAAAGCTGTGAGGAGCTGTGCCCCTTCGCTCCCATTGCAGGGCCACAGTGGTAGTTGAGGGCACTTAGAACTTCACAGGTGGAGCTCAGCATCTTAAAGGCTCAAGCTCACAGTAACAAATAATAGTAGCATCGGAGTATATTGTGTGAGGCTTACAAAGGACATTATTACACTGTTCATATGTTGTAGCCTTACCTTAATATGCTCACCAATTATTTCTCTTGCTATATTGCAAGATCACTGACTTTTTTAAAACAAAACCAGAAAGTCTTCATGCATAGAAAAATCTATTTATAAATAAACCTTATGTGAGAAGGGAGTGCTGCAATTCAGTTAAGAGGAAGAACAAGCAACAACTAGCTCCCATTACACCATCTATCTGCTATGTCATTTTCATTGGCTTATTTGCCTGACAGTGATGTGGGAAATAATACAGCACCTCAAGAGACATTCTCTTGGGCAAAGGAACAAGAAAATCATGCAAAGACCAAGCAAGAAACAAGACAGATCTGGAATTGGACTCACTAGAGAAGGCCAAGACCAAAATTGAATCAACACCAGACAAACCCAGGGACTTGAGTACAAAATATAAAGTACAGTCTCTTCAGTGTTACTGTCAAGGGACTGAATCCAAAGATGGTCGCAGTCTGTGCTATACTCTATTTACTTGCAATAGGGTGAGAAAGAGAGAGTCAAGGAGCAGAAAAGAAGAGTTGACCCCTCCACAAAAGAGAGAGATTGTAGAAACAATATTCATATTCATCAGGCTGCTGAAGGTGTTTGAAGGAAACCATTTGCTTGTTTAAGGCTAAAAGACACCTGCAGTGGCAGAGGTCCTATCTGTAGTGGAGCTGATGTTATTCCACTGTGAAGTAGAGTCAGGATTTTGAGATCCTGTACAGGGGCCTACACATGCAGTGTTCCATGGAACACAGATCCATTATAGTTCATTGGATACCTACAGAGAGAGAGAGTTCAGGCAGGGGAAGGGTGGACAAAGAGCAGGCATACTGGATCCACAGCTATATGGATGTGGAGAGCCGGGGTGTTTGGATGCCTAGCTGAACTATCAGGTCTTAGGTAGAATTGGCCACAATTTTCCAAATTTAAAAGTGTTGACAAATTTTCATCACCATTTGATGAGATGATGGACAAATAAGAAAAAAAGTTGTTGACAGTTTTGCAAATGTTTCCCCATTTTCAACCAGGTTCTTGTAGGCCTGAAAAACTAGACTGAAAAGATCATGACAAGAGCTTTTTACTCGAAGTGTGAAGTCTTGGCAAGGTCAAGGAGGTGTGTGAAATTGAAGTTAACTGAATTTTTCTAAATCCTTAACTCATGTTTGGTTTGATTTTTGGGTGGCAGTTTCAGTGGGATATTTTTATTTATTATATTTTATTTGAGCTACTTTGGCTGCTCTAACTTTCTCATCTGAAGCTCCTCCATCACTCCTATGAGGTCAGTCATACTAAATGTGAAATAAGTTGGAAAAGAGCAGAGGAGCAACATTTGGCAGCCCTGACTGTAATGAACTGCTGCATGTTTGAAGTGTATTTACTGTACAACTTTCTGGGTAGATTTGCAGTTATCTGCCTGCTTTTTCTCTTTTATTTCTTTGTGTAGTTCAAGTATAACAGAGATAAAAATTTGAATGAATAAGAAAAACTGAAAAACAGCAATAATCACCAGTGAGAGGGAGATTCTCCATTATATTTATGGATAGAATTGAATTCGTTCATAGGAGGCCCTATTATCTCATGTCCATTATGAAACACCAGTGTTATGACAAAACCATTCCTCTTCTACACTCAAGGATAAGTCCTGTGTACAGTGGAAAATTGTACACAAGGGAAAATTCCCTAGTGTCCTGGGAACTTAGCAGTAGCTGCCTGCAGTCATTTTTCTTTCTGAACTACCAGTCTTTTACAATGCATGTTTTACTATTACTTCTACAGCTGCCTTTTCATTGTTCCACTGTCCATCTTATGATAATGGTAGAACTGTGACAGAAACTAAACAGACCCATGACCACACATAATTAACCTTACGTTTGTTTGTAAACATTTTTACCTACTTGCCTTTATTTATCTTTTACCAGACAATTGAGTCTGATATGAAATACTTAGCCTGGAAAAGGGAGGTTAATAGTGGGTCAGGTCAATCTTCCAGATATAGAGGCATAGAACCAGATGTGTAAAGGTATGAAGGTGCCCAACTCCCATTGATTTCAATATCTGATTTAAAAGTCTGACCTAGACTGGCCATACTACACCTGCTTAGGAATGTGTGTGCACCGAATATTGCATCTCTTTACTTGCAAAGGAATTCCGACAGGCAGTTTAAGCTAAGGACCCGATCTTCAGTTGGTGTAAATTGGCATAGTTCCACTGACATCTACGGAGTTACCTCAACTTATCTGATTTTAGGTTTTGGGCCTTACTATTCTAAAAATCAAACATGAAGCTGGTTGAACTGTGTTGTCTGAAATATGTTCATGCCATTTTCCTTCTATGAGTCAAGAAGACCATAAAACAGCAGGAATTAATTCAGGGTACAGAATGGCTGGGTTTAAAATTACCAGTAGCTTGCTCCTCTTCCCAGTGAGGTTACTTAGCTTTGCCATTGATTTTAATGTGAACAAGATCATGCCCCACATTTCCTTTGCGCTTTTACCTATTAATTACTCAAATAAAAATAATCAGGTTGCAAATATGGACATGTGGCCTGATGGTCCCAAGCCTTTTGGAAACACAGAAAGATTTTTAAATGGGTTAAACACTTTCTATTCCCCTTTAACAATTAAAAGTCACAATAATATTTTTTTTTGTTGCTTTCTGAAAATTATGCCTTTTAAGAAGGTACCAAGTAGCATTACATGGGTCACATCCTCGCTTTAAAATAATACATCCGAGGTAATCACATGTGACAAATGGTAGCATGGGAAGTGTTGCTAGGACTATATGCTCTGTATGAATATGTCTATGAAGCTTTTCACTATAAGCATTCACTGACAATGATTTGCCATAAACTCAAACTCTGCACTGAATTTATTTGGAAAGAGTAACGGGGTAACTTGTATGGAAATTTTGGATTCCCCTCGCCTCAGCTCTCCCCTAGTGAAATCATATGGAGTATTACACTGAGGGGAGTCACAATGTAGATTTCTCTCTTAAGGTTTTTTGTTGACACTCCTCACCAGTGTGTGAGCACCTTCCATGCACAATCAATAGGAATGGTGAAATCCCTAGTGGATTTCATAGTTTCTGATATTTTCCTCTTTTTGGGGTCAAGACTCTGTTATGGATAGATTTTTTATTCTAGTTTATTGGTTTTGGTAGATTTTATTAAATTTCCTTTGCTCTGGGTAGGGATTTGAAGATAGGGTGGGGAGTCCAAAATGGAGTGTCATTCTTATAGTGGAGGGGATTTAGTAGAGGAAGGTTTTGCAGCATTTCCTAAAGATATAAAAGAGAGAAGCATTTAAATTAACTCTGTACTTTCCTCTGCTCATGTTCAATGTGTTGTCCAGCATGACCCTTAGGTCTCTCACCCTATTGTTGCTTCCCAGGTGTCCTGCTCATTCCACTGAGCAGGTATAAATTAGCTTCCATTTTTCCAAATCATTGTGTTATTTGCTGCTCCAGGACAGATTGCCAAGTTATTGACCCAGATACTGCACCACTTGTGTAAGCAATAGAGAGGGGAACTGAAGTTTTTTTAAAAAATTGCACTTTAAAAACAAACAAATCTTTGTTCCCCCTTTAGAGTGGTAAATTTCAGATTGTCAGCTTTCCTGTCATTGCCCTGTAATTTTCCTGAAGTTGGAGAAGCTTTCAAAAGTTAGAATGGAAAGAAAAAAAAATTAGGTTTTCAAGAAACCAACCAAACAAATTCAAATTTAATTTTATACTGAATCTTCCCATAAAAAAAAGAAAAATGTTTATCTGAAAGTGACATTTTCCTGTGAGTTATTTTTATTTCACTGAAACTCCATGTTCAAGCATGAAACTTTTCAGCACAATAATTTCTTATAGATAGCTACTGTAGTTAGTCAGATAGACTGACAATCTAATTCAGATAATAGAAGTACTCCATGGAGTAACCACCTGAGTATCTGGCTAGTAATGAACAGATTTCAGTTCCCTTCTTACCCCATCCATGCTTCCATCTCAGTCTCTCTTACCTCTGGATAGTAACTCCATCTTTCTCCTTAAGATAGTCTTCTCTTCCCAGCTTCTGGTGTCTTACCACCCCTAAAAGATCCTGCCTATGAATTAGGAGGTCTCCTACCCAAGATAGAAGGTAAGAGCAATCAGTTGCTTCCTGAAAGTTACAGAGACTAAGGGGGAAAGCCACCAAACTCCATTAGACAAGGATTCCAGGTAGGAGTCAGTAAAGTCAATGTAACTATGCTGATTTGTGCCTGCTGAGGATCTGCACCTGTATTTTTAAATTCTGTCAAGCAATATTGAGATTCGAATTGCACAAAAGTCAGAAAATTCATAATTAAGGTATCATGATGATATAACAGCACAGGAGGCAATGGCCTGCATTGCTTCATCCACACATTTTATTATGTCTTTTCCTTAGTTAAACTCCTATTGTGTTCTTCAACAGTGCTTGAAAGTATAGGCCTAAATGGTTACCAATGAAGATAAGAGACAAAACTTGGCACAGGCAGATACAATCCCTGTACTTTCCTCTGGATCTTCTCTGTGTTTTACATACATAGGGTCTGAGCCAATTCTCAATATCATTAACAGAAAAGCTCCCATTGGTTTTAACAGGCTTTCATTCAGGCTCATACATTGCAGAATAACCATGGAATTCAGCCACAAGCCTATGGAACTCCCTATGGCTCTAAGTCTTGGCTCTTCTTGACAACCCTTGGATCCCTGGCAGAATGGATCCAATGGGGCTATATTTCCATAACATTCTTCATTGCTTCTGTCCTGGACCCCTTCCTTAAGAGCAGTTGTTCTCAAACTGGGGCCACCGCTTCTGTAGGGAAAGCCCCTAGCGGGCCAGGCCAATTTGTTTACCTGCCGGATCCGCAGGTTCGGCCGATCGGGACTCCCACTGGCCGTGGTTCACTCCAGGCCACTGGGGGCTGTGGGAAGTGGCACGGGACAAGGGATTTGCTGGCCACCGCTTCCCCCAGTTCCCATTGGCCTGGAACAGCAAACCGTGGCCAGTGGGAACCATGATCGGCCGAACCCACGGACCCAGCAGGTAAACAAACTGGCCCAGCCCGCCAGGGGCTTTCTCTACACAAGCAGCGACCCCAGTTTGAGAACCACTTCGTAAGAGTCTTCACATCAGAGAGAGAACATGTCAGTTAAAAGATGTAATACTGATTGTCAGTATTAATGCCGACAGGGATCCTTGGGGATTCAATGAAGGGATGTGTGGATAGTTTCCCAGCCGTGCCCCTTCTCATGCCTTTTCCACAGTATCTAGCTCCAGCCTCACAGAAGAATTCCACAGGGTGCAATTTGATCCATAGACTCATTTAAAATTGTGAAGAATTGGGTTTTGTTTGTTTATATTCCTCCTGCAAGCCTTAGTCATTAGTCTTCTGAATCTAGTATACAGATGGACACACACACACAAGATAAGAGTGTTCCTTACGTAGACCTCAGCACTTAACTTTTTACTCTCCCGTCTCTTCTTTCCTATTAAACTTCTTTTCTTTCACGGGTGTCCGAAATTTAAGCCATTTTCTTATTGACTGCCATAACTCTAAGATCACTCTTGTGGACCTCGGAGTCCAGGGCTCTGAGTTCTATTTCTGCTCTAGACTTCCTCTGTGACCTGGAGCAAGTCACATGGGCCAGATTGTGAAAGTGTGAGTCTTGCGTGCATATCCTTGCAGAAAGGTTGAACACAAGTGCAGCCCTTGAACTCAGGGAGTTCACACTACCACCTCCAATGCAGACCTTGTGCAGCAGGAACACATACTGCATCTGTAAAGCTGAGCAGAAGGTGAGCTACCTGGGGTCTCCTCAGGGCTGCCCAGAGGATTCAGGGGGCCTGGGGTCTTTGGCGGCAGGGGGCCCCTGCCGCCAAATTGCCGCTGAAGACCCAGCACTTTGGCGGCGGGTCCCGGGGCGAAAGGACCCCCTGCCATGGGTCTTCAGGGCACTTCAGTGGCGGGTCCCGGAGCGGAAGGATCCCCCGCCACTGAATTGCCACCGAAGACCCAGAGCGGAAGAAGCTCTGGGGGCCTGGGCCCCGTGAGAGTTTTCCGGGGTCCCCGGAGTGAGTGAAGGACCCCGCTCCAGGGGCCCCAAAAAACTCTCGTGGGGGCCCCTGTGGGGCCCGGGGCCTGGGGCAAATTGCCCCACTTGCACCCCCCCGGGCGGCCCTGGGTCTCCTAGAGGCATTGTACCTGTTTGAGGAGGAGCATGGTGTCTCCAGGAGCTCTAAATAGAGTAGTGCACCACCACATGGCTTCCCATTGTGGGGGCTGTTGCAATGCAACAATTGGGCACTCAACTGCTCTGTTCCCTAATCTATAAGATGGGGATAATACTTAGCTCTCTTGTGATGCTAAATTCATTAACCTTTGGAAAGTTCTGAGAGACCTTTGGATGGAAAATCCTATATAAATACAAAGTTCTTATTGTTCTTGGGTTGGAATTAATTTAGTTAACAGATAAAGTCATTTATTGGAACAAGAGGGATATAGGATGTAGTAGAGCCCACCTTTTGCTACCCTTACATTCTTTTGGATTTAGAGAGGGATATTTTCTGACATTAATTCATCAACAGGTATTATTTTATAGAGTCAGAAAACCACAGTTGGTGATAACAGGAAATTTGCTTGCAAACCTTTCGCCAAGAAACTCAGCACATTTGTTGCCATGTTGTGTTTTGTTTTACATTCCAAAAGATGTGATTAAAATCATAATTCATTTCATTGTGCTGTGTTGAATTTAGCTTCATGAAAAACAGTTTCAAATATCTCAGCTAGCACCATTTACCAACCTGTATATGCTACCTATTAATCTTTGTAATACACATATACATATATACTCTTTGCTTCTAGTATATATATATAAATAAAGTTACTAGAAGCAAAGAGTCAAAAAAAGGTATAAGAAAACAGTCATTTCTGATCACCAGAAAAGTGTTTTCCTAAGAATTATTTCCGCTCTAAGCACCCATATGGAAGCAGAAAACCATTATAAAAATGAAAATAAGATGGTTTGTATCACCTGCATAACTTGTTTTGTTCTCTGCCTTCAGGCTTCAAAACCCGCATCCCATATTTTTTCCTTTCTTTAAAAATAATGTACATCAGTTTAATTTAACCCAGGTCCTGACAGAAGGATCAGATTATAAGTATTTAATACTGTGGTTTCAAATCCAATTTTACAGTGTTCATTGTTTCAGAAGTGGCAGAGTCCAGTTTTTTTTTTAAAGGTCGAGTTGCTTAGAGAACATTGACATTGTTCTAAAGACATATCTTTAGTTAAAAGCTGAAACCCTATAAACCTTTCTATGAATGGTGCCACAAAATTCTAACCCCAGGGCTCAATCTAGCAAGATTTTCCCCATATTTACTATTGATAGGGCCCCACCAAATTCATGGTCCATTTTGGTCAATTTCACAGTCATAGCATTTTAAAAATCATTCATTTCACAGTTTCATATATTTAAATTTGAAATTTCATGGTGTTCTAAACATGGGGGTCCTGACCCAAAAGGGTGTCATGGTGGGCAGGGTTGCAGGCTATTGTAGGGAGGTTGCGGTATTGCCACCTTTACTTCTGGCTCTGAAGGCAGCACTGCCATCTGCAGCAGCACAGAGGTGAGAGTTGCACGGTATGGGGGAGGGATCATCACTTTTTGGGGACAGCAGGGCTGGCTCTATGGGTGGGCGACATGGGCAACCACCTAGGGCCTCATGATCAAGGGGGTGCCATGGTCACCCCCTGCAGTCAGACCAAGGCCTCTTTAATCCCCAAGCACCGGGCCCGGAGCCAGGGAGGGGCAGAGCTCAAGGCGCCCCAGCTGTGGGTTCCTGCTGTGCACCAGGCTCCAGCTGTTAGTCCTGGCTGGGCTGCTGCTGGCAGCGGTGCTGCCTTCAGAGCTGGGCTCCCAGTCCAATCGCACACACCTGCTCCCTGACCCCCTTCCCAAGACCCCACCTCCACTCACTCCATCCCCGCTCCCTCCATCATTCATGCTCCCTCACCCTCACTCACTTTCACTGGGCTGGGTCAGAGAGTTGGAGTTCGGGAGGGGATGAGGGCTCCAGCTGGGGGTGCAAGCTCTGGGGTGGGGCCAGAAATGAGGGGTTCAGGGTGCAGGAGGGGGCTCCATGCTGGGGCAGTGGGTTGGGTTGTGGGAGGGGGTGAGGGCTCTGGCTGGCAGTTTGGGCTCTGGGGTATGGCCAGGGATGAGGGGCTTGGGGTGCAGGAGGGGGATCAGGGCTGGGGCCAAGGGGTTTTGAGTGCAGGAGGGGGCTCAGGGCTGGGGCAGGGAGTTGGGTGTGGGAGGGGGTGAGGGACATGGGCTCCAGCTGGGCAGTGCTTACCTCAGGTGGCTCCGGGAAGCAGCCGGCATGTCTGGCTCCTAGGCTTAGGGGTGTCCAGGTGACTCGGCATACTGCCCCTGCCTGCAGGCACCACCCCTGCAGCTCCCATTGGCCACAGTTCCTGGCCAATGGGAGCTGCAGAGTTGGCACTTGGGGCAGGGCACAGGGGCAGTGCACAGAGACCCCCTGGCCACCGCTTTGCCTAGGAGCCGGACATGCCGGCTGCTTCCAAAAGTTGTGTGAAGCCAGGGCAGATAAGGAGCCTGCATTAGCCCCTCTGCACTGCTGACCAGAATTCTGGTAGACTCCCGGGCAATCCAGAAGGATAGGCAACCCTACCTGCAGATGAAAAGGAAGTTCCAGTCCTTCCCAATTTGGCCAAGATTAACAACTGGAGCCCAGCACAGGGTTGGAGCCCCCGGATGGGATGCCCCCAGCAATGCCCCTTCCCAGCTCCAGGCCCAGAGCTTGGGAGTTAAAAGGGCCTTGGGCTGGATGTGCGTGTGGTGGCAGGGGTGAGCAGAATGCCCCACTGACCCTGGGGCTCTGGGCAGTTGCCCACCAGTAAGTCCATCCCTACCCCCCACAAAAAGTGATGACACTTCCCTTATCATGCCACCTTCACTTATGCGCTGTCTTCAGAGGTGGGCTCCCAGCCACCAGCCACGGAGCTTCCTGCACCAGTGAGGGAGGATCCCGGAGGTGGATCTGACCCGGCCCCTCTCATCCCCAGCCTAGTTAGGACTAGCATCTGGAGCCTGGTGCATGGTAGGAGCCCCCAGCCAGGGTGCCCCAACCCTGCCCCTCCCCTGTAATGGCCAGGTTTTACAGGGGAGACCAGCCTTCACAGGGGAGATCAGATTTCACGGTCCATGGCACATTTTTCATGGTCGTGAATTTGGTAGGGCCCTAATTATTTATAATGTACAAGGTTCTAGAGGTAAACCCTTGTCCCTTTAGAGAGTCCAAGAAAACAAGCTATGCAGAGAGATTCTCTGTTCAGGTTAGCAGAGACTAAATAATTTCTACTGAACTTTAGAGTGGTGTACAGCCACTCCATGTCTTAGGCTACGGTAGTGCTCACAATGTGTCCTGCTGATCCTCCATGTGGAGGCAGTGTAGCCATGGATATTTTCAGGGCTTGAATACAACTGGTACTCTTTCCTGCTGCCTTCTTATTTTTCAGCATCAAAGTTTAGTGTCTCCGGCTGTTTGCTGAGAAAGCCTCAGCAACATGAACTGAGTCATCACTGATGCAGCAACATCTGCCTGTATTTGCAGAATCTAAAACACTAGCTCTGAGAGGTGTGCAATGCTCCTGTTAGGTCAGTGGTTCTCAAACTGGGGCCGCCGCTTGTGTAGGGAAAGCCCCTGGCTGGCCGGGCCAGTTTGTTTACCTACCGCGCCTGCAGGTTCAGCCGACTGCGACTCCCACTGGCCGCGGTTCGCCACTCCAGACCAATGGGGGCTGCGGGAAGCAGCGTGGGACAAGGGGTTTGCTGGCCACCGCTTCCCGCAGCCCCCATTGGCCTGGAGCAGCAAACCGTGGCCAGTGGGAGCGCGATCGGCCGAACCTGAGGACCCGGCAGATAAACAAATCGGCCCGGCCCGCCAGGGGCTTTCCCTACACAAGCGGCGGCCCCAGTTTGAGAACCACTGTGTTAGGTCATGTACTCACCATCTGTTGCACCTCCTTGTGTCAGAGTGTGATGCTGGAAGGAGCCCTTGTCTTCAGCACTCCCTGCAGCTGTCTGACTCTCATCTGATATTCTATGGCTTGACTCTCCAGCCAAGACACAAAATTCAGTCCCGTTCTGGAATAACAAAATATTCAACTGAAAGGCCAAGATAAATAGTCAAATAATAACTCTTCTGCCCTCTTGGGCTGAAGTGTTCTTGTTTGGTCCTCCCTCAGGGCCTCTGCCATAGGAGCTTAACCTGCTCCTGCATTTGGACTTACATACCTTTTCCTAAAGGTCTGGTAGGAGAATCCAGGCCCACTTTCTACTCTGGGTTACAGTCCAGGGACCCTGTATTAGGCAGCTAGGTCTGTTTTCCTGGGACGTTTCTTACCTGTAAGCCACCTTGTATTGCTTCCCCACAACCTGTGCTTCTCCCTTTGATACTCAGGCCCCATGCTTCTCCCTGGTCTGCTGAACTTATAAGTATTCTGCTCCTCTCAGGCTCCACTGAAATGCTTTTTCTAACCCTACCTCAGAGTATCCCCCAGAGGACCTCTCCAACTTTTCTAGCTTTTCCTATCTGCAGGAGAGCTCTACCTTCTCTGTGATTGATTGATTGATTGATTGATTGATTGATGTCTGTCTGTCTGTCTCCCCCTTTCCCTAACTTTTGGTTGAATTCTCAGCTCTATTTAAGTAGTCTTTCCTGGTTCCCTGCAGCTGGGGTCATTAATTATCATTACCTTACCATGTTAACATCAGCTGAGGGCTAGCTGAGCCCGGCTTGCCTTAAAGGGACAGCTGGCCTGTGAAAGCCCCCTTCATCTCAGGGGGTTTTAATGGAAACACTCAATGACAACAATATTGACATTTAAAATATTAACTATTTCACAGTTCAAAGCACAGAAGAAAGGTGGACAAATGTCATATTATGAAGATCTGCACACTCTATTATGAGTGATAGCTCATTTAGGCACAATAATTGAGCATGTTTGGGAGACACTGCCACCTGTCCCCACATTCAGTTATTAAAGAGCCAAATCTAGGCAGAACCCCGCAGAACATCTGATGCCATCCTATGATGGGGTGTATCTGGTCCTTTGAGGCCCCCTGCTGGATGCCCACAGTCTTATCACACACTGCCCTAGGAAGGAGAAGCGAAGGTCGATGCTCCAGGCCTGCCTAGAGAGGCTGCATAGAAGCAGACAATCAAAGCCCAGCAAGCTAAAATAAAAGGAGCTTCAGAACCTCAGCATGTTCAGCTGCAACCCGAGGAACAAGGAAGGGTGCTTCTTGCTGGCCACGGGAGCTTGAGTGAAAACCAGACAATGGGTTCTGGTGACACTGGCATTCAGTGAGGAGAAAGAAGATTTGAAATTTTCAGCCCTGAGCTAATAGGTGAAGAGAAAGAGGCTCTGTGGGAAACAGCCCAGGGAATAACATCAGCGACTTGGAAGCAGTAGTAAGTTGCTGCTGTTTATAGGGTCCCTGGGTTGGAATGTGGAGTAGTGGGCTGGATCTGGCAAAGTGGCCTGCACTGGCAAAGTGGCTTAAGCCCTGAGAACAGGGCAAGTCTCCTTTAGAAGCCTGAGCAAAGGGCTGGATTGAAAAGGGTCCAGAGGTGGGGCCAAAGACCCTGGTGAAGGCAGATAGTTCTGTTGGAGTTTTGCTGCCCCTGAAAGAGTTCATCCATTTGACTGTGTGACTTGGCTAGAGGGCTGGGCCACCGAAGACCTGCCTAGCAAAGTTGAAAACCTACAGGGTTTGGCAGGAGCAGGAAAAGATTCCAGTACCACACCCAGCAGCTGAGAGGCATTTACATACCCTAAAGCAGGACCCAAGACCAAGAAGCCCAGCAAGTGTCACTGAGGGAAAGTCAAGCACAAGAAGTCCAGCAGAGCCCATGGATGTGTCGGGACCCCAGTGAGAGGAATTCACAACCAGTAAGCCCAGACAGTGTGCGAGATCGTATTTTGAATACCTGCACAAACTGCTGTGAGTTGTCTTGTGGGTGGAGCTTATTTTCTGGGCAGTGCTTGGAAGAGTTCCACACTGATCTGATCCCTGGCTATTTCGTCTCCCGTTCTTTACCTGTTCCCCGAGATCCCATAATGCCCTGCTACAGAGGCATGAAGCAGTGCCCATGGAGTGCAGCTCTATGGCATGCTGTGGTGCAGATCTTCTGCAGACTTCTATCTCCCCTTGCACAGCAAAACTGTATCTGCTCCCCTGTGTTTAGAGCCCTCTGATTCCAGAGAGAGTAGATGGGAGGATTTGCCCTTATTTAATTCATAAGCATGAGGAAAGAGAAAGAAGCAATATAAAAGGCTTTATAAAATAAGAATTGGCCATCAAGGTTTTCAGTAGAATGTGGGCTTCTGTATTCTTAACTAAACTGTATGTAGATCCATTTCCCTCTCATGTCTTCATTAGCTATGAGTGACTCTTGGAAGGTTCACACAGGTTCAAGTCTGGGTATATATCTGAAACTCAGAAGGAATCTCTTTGGTCTGAAAATTAAGCTTAAAATCTCACAAGGAGAGTGTGTAAACTGAAAAAAAAATGACTGAATACTATGATTGATGGAGACCAGGATGAAACTCTTAGCCATCAAGGGAAAGATTCCTCCTCATTAAAGGGCTCCCAGCTGTGTAATACCTGAGCATCAAAGATTAGAATGGATTTCTGTCTCATTTTGAGAGAGTAATACAAGACATACCTCTTAGTATAGGCTTTTTATGTTTCAATGTGGCCAGCAAGACCTTCTTTCCACGAGGATACCTGCCCCTAGTGGAAGCATGCAGCTGATTATAAATCAAATATCCGTTTGATGAATGGAATGGTTCAGAGGACTGAGAATCTAAGAGAGATTTTCATTCTAAGGAGCTGTCTTGAATCCCAGCTCAAGTTGGTAGAGAAATAGAGGCCTTATCTTGAACTGGGGTAAATCAGGTTGGTGCCACTGAAGTCAATGGACCTGTGACCATTTACATGGGCTGAAGACCTAGTCCTAAAAGTAATTACTTCCTGCTTTTATGTGGCCTCAGTCCACTTGTCAATGTTTGTGTCATAAAAAGACTGCCACACTAGGTACCAAATAACAGCGTTTGGAAAGAAGCCAAGGATTTAATGGACATGGAAAGTGAATTACACTCTTCACCATGGCAATGGTCCCTCCAGGTCAGGGGTCAGACACATTACCTCACTAATGTGGGGAAACCTACACTTGTACACTACTTGTTCTAGGGATGCTGTCAATCAGGCATCACAGTCATCCACCACTCTCACTTCAAAATAAATTAAGTGTATCTCATCCATTTATGACAGGCTGATCTATCTCAAAACACTAGGTAATAACAGAAGACATAGGATTAACGGTTATAGTCTATTACATTGTATGCAGCATCTCCATTATATTGTCTTCCTGTTGCAAGGTATGTGGAATGTTAAAATTCAACCTCCTTTTACAGAGTGTAGCCAAAAATAGCCTGGACACATGATACTGAAGCTGCTCTTGTGCTACCCATTTAAGTTATGTATCAACTCTAAATTTAATCAAGGCCACATTTTATTTATACATTTCATGCATTAAACTCATTTAAACTTTTAGTCAGATTTCATTAGGGGAAATACTACCGCGCACATCATGCAGTAGTAAAGCTAATGTGCTTCAGGAATTTGAAAGGATTTAGAGATCGGAGGGTCTGATTTCAAAATTTCTTTTTCTTTTTCGGCTTAGTGCTTGGAGCAGGTCTGTGTGCTGCACACAGTTTGTTTCCTAGGACACTAATACAGTCAGCATGCTCTGTACAAATGTGTAAACACAGACATTCCCTGTAATCAGTGAGTTTGGTGTCTTAAGGCAAGATTATGTTTTTTTTAGGAAATGCAATTTATGTTGAGGATTAAATTTCTTCTGCAGACTGATACTGTCTGAGCTTGAGTGAGATGATAAATATTGTGTCCTAACTCCTTGTCTTCTATCTTAAGCCTTGATCCAATCTTTGGGGTGTATGTGATGATTTCCCCTTTTCCCATGTAAACATATTAGTGTCTGCAATGTGCAAAAATAATGCAAACACATGGGCGGAAACTCAGCAGTAAAATAAAAAAAATATGAAGACTTTAATGAACTGGCAACATTCAGAGCATTCAAAATTAAAGCTAGTATTATGTCCTTTACTTCTGCTATTGTGAAAAAAAAGAGGGAGAAAGGTACAACAGGGTTGCCTTCTCTTGGGATTTCATGGCTTCAATCAACCTGGGTCTGATTGTGTGATGTGCCTACTTATAATGGTGGCAAATTTGGCCAAGGAGTGCAATTCCCACACCAGCTGAGACTAAAACTCTATTGGATACATGTGGAAACGATGTTTTGATTCTCTAAATTATTTTATTTGAAACTGGGAAAAAATATGGTGGATTCACGATGTTAAAAAAATGGCTTTTGTTGAGTTAGTTTGAAAACAAATTGAAGTTCGTTGTTCAGGCAGAGAAATGTGATTTCACTGCAAATGTCAGGATTTATTTATTTATTTATTTTTATTTGCCTATGGCAAAAATCAAAAATTTCCCCAAGAATGGAATCTTGACATTTTCACCTGCAGTGATACTATTCATTTTATCATATGGGCATTGAAGAGCCAGCAGATTGCAAAACATTCTTGATCCAGGACACATCTGAACATGTGATCCAAAAATGAAAGGCTTCATATTCAGTCTAAGGCCCATGAGCCATCTAGTCCCCAAGCACAGTTTTGATTTGGGAAAAGCGTGTATAAAGCCTTCTGATACAGGCACAGTTTTAAGACAGAATGGCCTGGCTTACGGACATGCTGAACACCCATGGCTCTCATTGAAGAATGGATGCTATGTAATTCTGAAATGTATGTCAGTAAAGCTTAGCACTTTTCTTCAAAGTGTTGCATAAGAGGTAACAGCTGTATTATCCGGTCCACTTCCATTGGTAACAAGAATGGGAACCCAACAGATTCTGGTCAGGGGAAGGGCATGGAAAGAAAGCTTCTATAACATCATCCTACAGACTCTGTGGAAGTCACTGCATGGGAGCTCCCTAAGGTTCCAGATGGGTGGTGTATACCTGAGAGAAAAAGGGACTTGGTGAAAACAGCTTCTGACTTTATACACCAGAGAAACCTGCAAGATTTTGAGGATAAGTTATTTCTCACCCTATTAACATTAGCTTCACCTCCATGATGTGGACTTCCACCCTTCCCTGGACATAGTTCCAGACACAGAGAGCTTTCCCTGCCAATGTGGATCCTGTAGGAGCTGTGCTGTCAGGGAACCAGAGAAGCAGAAGGGAAAACCAGAACCACTGCAGAGGGATGGGGACTCTTTGAATCCTGGAGAATCTACTAGGGCTGAACTCCCCTGGGGGTTATGCAGGCAAACTAATCTCTCCCAACTAACCCAAGAATTCCTTGGAAACTCTGAATGAAAATGTAGTGAGTTTATTAAAATTAAAGGAGAACCATGGGAAGCAAGAGAGATTTTTTATGAGGGGAAAAATGGAGACAGAGCAGTAAGTGACTTGTGCAAGGCACCTCAATAACTCTGTTGCAGTGTCAGGGCTGACACAGAACTTGTGAGCTCCCATCTCCAAGTCCCAAGCACAGTTCACAGTGCCTTTCAAACTGCTCCAAAACGTTTTCAGACTTGATTAAAAGACAAATTGCTTCTGTCCAGAGACATGTAAAGTCATACACTTCATCATGAAATTCTCAGTGTGGTTAAGCGCTATAATCCTATAAACAGCAGGTTGTGATGGAAGCCAGGACAGAGCCTTAACTACAGCCTAGCTGCATAAACAGCCGCAGTTACTAATTCTAGTCTATCCTAAACATAAGGCATAAAGTGAGTCATGTAGAAAAGATAAATAGGAAATACAGAAGTGCTTGTTACTAGCCTGCCCTTATAAGCTGGCACAAGGTGATCCTATTGACTCTAGACATGTTCTATCCTTTTGCTACATAAACAAAGGGCAGCGTAGCACTGGGGAAAGAGCTGGGAATTTCTAATGATATGGATTATCCTTAGTGGAGGTGGAGGTGCAAATTTCAAATGGACATATGCTAAAGCAATGTGAGAGTCGATGGTTTTTACATACAAAGCATTTGATCAACTGATTTGGGAAAATTTGCCGTTGGCCAAATTGCCTACCATTGTAAGTAAGCACAACTCCATTGAATTGCTTTGGGGCTGAAGAGTTGCCCTACAGAGAATTAGGCCCACTGCATTTGAGTCCTAAAACTCAAAGCAAAACTTGGCCAAAGCAACTAAGTTTTGCCTGGTTTCAGGTCAAAAGCAAATAATATTCCTGTTTAGCATGGTTTCAAACAAAACCATCATTCCTTCCTTGCGCCCTTAGGTGAGGGAAATAGCTCATTTGAAATTCGAGCCAGATTCAACCTAAAAGATTGCCAGCTTTAGCAAAATCTTTTGATGAACCTGTGTTGAGTTTTGGGTTTGTAATGAAACCCCAAACCAGGTGAGCTTTTTATGGTTTCATATTTAACACTAAAGGGTTTGCATAGCTGTAATTCACATTAGATTTCCGAAGCAAGAAATGGCAATAAAGAAACTAACATGTTTGTGTCTTTTCCCCCACTAGGTGTCACCATAAGGCAATGACATTTAATGTGAAAACCGTAGGAAAAGGATTGCTACAACAGGGAATTAGATTCAGTTAAGATGGCCACAGACTACAAGCCTGCCAATCTGGGCCCAGTCCAATTCCCACTGAAGTCAGCTGAAAAATCCTTCCTCAGTGGGAGTTAGATCGGCTACCAGGTTTCTTTCCAGCAGTGATACACATTGCTATGGTGAAAGAATATAAGGGTATGTCTACACAGCCACAGGAAATGTGCCTCCCACAGCCTGGCTAGATAGACTTACACTAGTTCACTAAAAATAGCAGTGTGGACATTACAGTGTAGGCAGTGGTTCAGGCTAGCTACCCAAGCTCAGATCCAGGGAGCTGGGTGGGTTTGGATGGATAGCCAGATGTGGTGTAGGTGGCAGAATGTTTACACTGTTAGCTTGAGCGGAGCTAACGTGAGTCTGTCTACCTGGGCTGTGAGGCTTACACTTAAATTCTTTCTACCCTAAGTGAATTTAGGATACTCCAAATGGAGGGTAAGGAAGGATAGGGTGTTTCATTGAAACACTTGGTTTGGGAGTAGGAAGTGTGACCTGGCCATTCATAGAACAAATCCTGCTAGCTGATATAGGGAAGGGCACTGTGCCTGGCTTCAGAGAATTATCTCATTTTTCCCTATCTGCATCAGCTCAGCCCTCCACTACAGCAATCTGCCTCTAGGCTGTCAGTCATGTGTCATGAAGTTAAAAACCTAGAAGAGTCCCAGCTGACTCATGCAGAAATCATGGTGTAATTCTATTCACCTGTGACAGTCACAGCTGGATCTGATTCCCTCCTAAATGGGCTGTGGCTGTACTCCTGAGAAAGAAAATATTTGAATGGAAAAGCAGCTGATATGCAGGAATTTACTTTTTTAAATAAAATATTTTGGCACAAATCACACTTGGTAAGAGATTATACCACCCTCTTTTTTCTGCTGTGCTCGGTTAACTCAGCTTTCCTTCCATTCTTCTTGCCTTTATGCATAGCAAGACTTAATGTCCTGATCAACAGCCTAGATAATAAAGTGATGGGTGAACCTTAAAAAGCTTAATGATTTGATTTCCTTTGGCTAAGTACCTGTAATTTGGGTGGCTTATCCAAACCTCTTGGGTCTTCAAAATTAGGCTGGAGATGCAGTGAGAACTTGGATTTGTTGTGAGACTTTTTATACATCCTGTTTCTGGTCAGGTTGGAATGACCATGAACACAGCTCACCTTCAATGGTTTGGCATGTCCCTCTTGAGTCCCTGCCAGAACTGGGAAGTTCAGAAGTGCACATGTTTGTTTTAAAAAGTTAGATGAACATATTAAAATACAATGTTGATGTTTAATTTGGAGGGTAGTGGGAAGGTTTGGGTAAATTTAGCCAGTCCATCCAGCCCATATTCTAACTAAACAATAGACACCACAGTTCACCATTCATAGGGGAGGTGAATGAACTCTTCAGGGCTCAGGTCATGTAAGTAAAATGAATTTGACCACAAAGGGTCTGTTCACATGGTCTGGCCATGAACCAGCCCAGGGTTGCTTTGCCATTTGGAATTTACAGAGCCCCATTAAGGGGAAATCTATCACCCTCTTGCCCAGAGTCCTCTTCCCTCAGGCCTGAGGATTCCCTTAGACTTACCATTGCAATCTTCCTGGGGGCTGAGTACCGTGTCTACCCAAGGTGGCCCAATATCTGGGGTTTTGAAGGTCCTCTGTGGCTAGTCCACAGCTTATCTCAGAGGATGTGGCCAGGTTGGATCAAAGGCCTCGAACTCCACCAGGGTGTTTAAGGGGTCTGGAAATATCCTGCCCCTCTCCCCTGTACATTTCCTAGCTACTGTGCTAAGACTTATGTGGCACATCTGGTTTAATAGTACTGTAAGCTGCAAGAGTAAGACTTCCCCTCCCCCATTTCTACTGCTTTGATGGGGGTATCAAAAACCGATAGGAGTACTATTCACTTGTCTGCTTTGGCAGCTAACCCCTACAAGGGACTAGCAGAGACCTTGAAATTCCTTGAAGGGATTTCACCCATTGCCACAAAATAGTGGGGGAGGGGCACCAGACTACTGCCACTTCCCTGAAAGCAGTTTGTTTTATCATTTTGGGGAGTGAGGGCCCTGGGGAGCATCTTGTGTTTGTGGGAACTCTGGATGCTGTCCAAACTACATGTGAACAGTTTGCCTGGAGCCCTGAGCACAACTTGATTTTGGGTGGGTTCTGGGTGAACTGTTCACACAGCCCTAGAAATAAATTCAGCATCAGGAATGTAAAACAAAAGACTTTTAGCTCAGAAGCCATGCTGCTACTATGAATGTGTACGTGCTCTGACATTCAGATCAGAGGGCTGATGGTTTTAGTTATTCATATTTGGACATGCAATGGCCTTAAAAATAATATAACATCTATGAAAATAACAGTAATTGGGATATCAATGCAGCATGACATTCCCATTCATATTGAACTAAAACCTGGGATTGTGGAAATGGCAATTTCCATTAGCTACATCAGCTTTGTGGCTGAAATGTTAGACTACAACTGTGAGCAGACTGTTCAGGAGAAAACAGGCAGAGGAGACAGAGGCTGAAAGGAAGGTATTAGGAGTACTGGCATAGTGACATGCACCTACAGAGTTATATTACCAGACTCAATTTTTGATGACTGGCTGGTGGCACGATTTTCCCTTCTAGGGATGTATTTGTGCATTAAGTGACATGATTGATGACTAGTAGAGATATGCACAGGGTGTGGGAAAGTTCAGGTTATTTGGGTGTAACATCTATATTCAGTTTTCTTTGGCTTCAACTAGCTTTTGCTGGGAGAAAACCTCTGTTTTTCTTCTTAAGCCTTTCTTTCTTAAACAAGTCTGCCTACCTTAAATGCACGCCTCTCCTGGAGTCTTCATGTCCAATGCCCAGCCCACATCTCAACATTCCCTTTTATTTGGACTTTTACATGAAGATTGTCGGGGGTTTCAGTATTTCTATAGCTAAGCCATTAAGCTAATATATAAATTCATAAAAATTTTTGGGATAAGTATATTATGAACACTGGACTGTCATCACAACAGCTTCCAGAGACAAACAGTAAGTAACTTACTTTCAAAATGCACAATGGTAAGATTTCCCACATCTCTCATTTAGTATACTTTGACATCTGTGCAGAAGTGCATAGATAGGAATTTGCATAAGATTATTCTGTCGCCTGCCTTGGAAACATTTGCCATGTGACAGTTCAGAAGTGCAGGAACACAGCAATTGAAAGCAATACAAATGAAATACTGGCTCTATTGAAGTCAATGGCAAAAGCCCAATCGACTTCAGCGGGGCCAGGATTTCCCCCAGATCTCTGGTGTCAATCCGTTGGCTAGCAAGCTAGTATTTCCTTACATTTGGTGTTGAGTGGGAGTGGTTTTTTCCTGGCTATGCCCCTGCTCGCTAGCAGCAATCTTTTATGCTCTGAGGTAAGAATTGGTCCCTTTATCACTGTGTAAACTGAAAGTATCCTCTACTTTGAATTCCTGTGGTATCTGAAGTTTGGTGTAACTTGTTCTTTGGTCTAACCTTGTTCTTCTCCACCAAACACACTCTGTATTCACAAACCAGTGGCGGCTCCAAGCACGTGCCTGTGGCGGCAAGCCACGGGGGGCGCCCTGCCAGTCCCTGCAAGGGCGGCTGTCAGGCTGCCTTCGGCGGCGTGCCTGCAGGAGGTCCGCCGGTCCCGCGGATTCAGCAGCGGGTACGCCAAAGCCGCGGGACTGGCGGACCTCCCGCAGGCACGCCTGCCTGCCATGCTTGGGGTGACAAAAAAGCTAGAGCCGCCCCTGTCACAAACCCTTCCTAAAAACCCACCTCTTCAATGAAACGCTTCTGCTAATCAAGTATCCACATCATCCCTTACTCAAACTATTGTAATGTTGGGCTTGTCTAGCTTACATTAAGCTTTTTGGGGTAAGGATTACTTGTCAAAGTGTGTGACAAGCATCACATAAGTTTTGAGAAATATTGTATTTTTAATTATGAATTCGCACAACACACAGTCAACTCTTTGAGCTGTAGAACTCTTTGCCAGAGGATGTTGTGAAGGCCAAGACTATAACAGGGTTCAAAAAAGAACTAGATAAGTTCATGGAGGATAGGCCCATCAATGGCTATTAGCCAGGATAGGCAGGGATGGTGTTCCTATCCTCTGTTTGCCAGAAGCTGGGAATGGGCGACAGGGGATGGATCAGTTGATGATTACCTGTTCTGTTCATTCTCTCTGGGGCACCTGGCATTGACCACTGTCAGGAGACAGGATACTGGAGAATTTTTAGTCTGACCCAGTGTAGGTATTCTTAAGTATGTAATTGTGATTGTGGAAAAACTGAAAATTCAGGCACCTGAACATCAGCACTGAAGCAAAGGAGCCCATTCCTCACTCCAAGCTGAGAGTAAAACAAAGAGGGAAAACCTTAACACAAGCTCTATAACCTGTAATTTTCATTGTTGAATAGTCAGGCTTGGTGCATCCTTTTATAGGATGCAACCACTAAAAAACAACATGACACCGCTGAGTAGGTAAGGTATTCCTTTCAGTAGAAGACAATGGAACCTATGAAAGACAGTGATGCCAAGAGTTCAATAGGACTCATAAAAGGATAACTTTTACTATTATAAAGTCAATAGGAGGCTTTCCATTGACTTCCACTGGCATTAGATCAGGCCCTTTGTGAGTGGTTTCTGGGCTTCCACAAGCAGAGAGCTGTTCTGAAATGAGCAGAGGCTTTGAACACTACAGCACCCACTCAAAGATGACTAAGGGAATGAGGGAGTGAGCCAGGCTACTCTCTTGCTCTTCAGAAAGCAATTAGGACTGGTAATCTTGATAAAGTGATTAAAGCAAACAGGAGACAGCTTAACAAAGAGCAAAATATGAGCCCAAACCTGCAACTTTTGTCACTGTGTTTTCTTTATTCAAGTGAGCAATCCCTTATCCAAGCTCTAGGTGTTACATTAACAGTTAACAATAAGACTGCAGAATAAATATCCTGTACACAGAGACTAGCCCTTACTCTCAAAGGGAACTCCATCTCAAAACCGAAATAGTCCCTTTAGCCAACTTTCTGTAAATAATAGTCTCTATAGTAACAGTCCCATGCCCTTACAGCCACCCATTCTGGAAAAAAACCACTGGGAATAGAACAGCTTTTCTAGGTGCTGTATAGATCAACAAATCTGGGCCCTGATGAGGGCTGGGAAATGGGGTGGGAGAGGAGAAACTTAACCATTTCAGGCTGTATACATTAAAAAAATCTTAAATTAAACTCAAACTAATTAGAAGCCAGTGCAAACTATGGAGTGCTGGTATGAGCTGCTGTCTGTTTAGGTTTGGTTTAATAAGAGGATAGCCACATTCTGCACTAAGTTATACTTCTGAATGGCCTTATGGCATAACTCCAAGAACATGTTTTGGTGCTTAATCCTGAGTTGCCAAAGACAATCTGCATCTGAAAGAATTTCACCATTTCACCAAGCATAGAGAAAATGGTCAAAACTACCCATACATGGGTATTCAGCAGTAACCAAGGATCTAACACAATCAGGAGACTGAGATCCTGAATAAATGGTAGGCACGTTGCAAACTTCATCAATTCTATCAACCTGCAAGAGCTTCCCACAGTATTGCCTCGATTGAGCCTTGGCCAGTTAGACTTATTCTAGTCCCTTGATCAGAGAGACATTGAAAAAAGGTCACACGATTACATCAGCTAGGTTAAAGAAGACAGAGCTGGTATTATCAGTGTAATCCTGGCACCAGAACCTACAGCTCCTCATGTCTTCATATACACACTAAGCAGGAGGGGTTGACAAAGAGGAATCCTTGTGGTGCCTCACATGAGACAGCCCTCAGGACAGATGAACAATGATTTAGTACAATCCTCCTGGACTTTCTAGAAATAATGGAATCACTCAGAGTGACTGCACATACCCTTGATAGGTAGGAATCACAGACGCGCCAACAATACTTCATTAAAAACATAGAATGAAAGCAGTTGAGACAGTTAAAAAATAATCTCCATGAGATCACAGACCAGTGCAACTACCAAGCTTTTATAGTACATATAGGCCTCAAACCACCCAGACTGGAATCAAGGGAGTTTGAGGACTCCAAATATTGTTAGGGTTGTCTTGCCCTTGTCAACAATCATTCCCCAAAAAAGGGAAGTTTGAACATCTCAAACATCAACCTGTTTCAATGTTAGGAGATGGTTTCTTGACCAGAGCTCTAGTAATTGTCTTTAGGAAAGGCTGTATATTCAGTCCTTTCGTAGTGATGTGTCACTAACATCAGTCAATAGTGGGCTCAGTGCTTCCCCTCTGACCTTCACAAACTAAGGAGGACATAGGTTCAGATCACAGTTTATAGCCGGAATCTGCATAATACCTCTTAAACATCAATGAGATACATTGGTTGAAACATAAGTAGAGAAAACTGCATTTGTCCCCTGCAAATCTGTTGTACCATCAGAGGAAGACAACTGGGTCTATATGCAGGGCGTCTTCTCAGCAAGATTCATAACAGCAAAACAAAACCAAATAAAACCAGCTTCACAACTGAATGGAGTCAGCCCTGATTAAGTAAGCAGTCTGCCATCCAGAATAGCTTTGCTATTATAAACTTTGTGGGGAAACCTATAGGAATATCTATATACACATGCTTTTGTGAAGACGCACTAGTGGTTTGTTCCTTAAATGGTTTTACCTGTCAGTTTTTCCTATTTCCAGTCAGAGAGTTAGTTATAAAGATCACAGAAGTCTGTCACCTCAAGGTTGGAAAGAAGTAAAATCACATGCAATAAGAGATAATCCATAGAAAAACTTGGTTTTGATTCCCATTAACCTAGTTTTTCTTCTTTTCTATGGTCTTGATTCAGCAAGGCACTTGGGCACATGGTTAGGGGATTTTCTGAATCCAGTCTGAAGACATAAACACTGCCAACAAACACCCCATACAGAAGGAAGTAATTTCTGTAACTCCATGGAGAAGCTTAGATTTTTCAGCAGGATTATTTTTGGCCAATGCAGTTTCAATCATTATCAACCTAAGTCTAGTGGGAAATTGAGAGTTTTGTACGCTCATGATCAAAAGTGAACTCTGTGAGCAAGTAACCCTGAGCAGCTTATGTGCTAAAACTTACAAGAGCTTTTACATCTCAGTGATAAACCTGAAATGCAACAGTCAAAAAAAGCCCTAAACATTTCTATTCAAAAAGCTTTTGAAACTAGCACGATTTCTTTCCCCTGAGTTACTTCTTGTAGCAGGCATGTTCTAAATGTAGGGCCATATTTTAAAAACTTTGATGCCTAAATTTGGGCACCTAAATCTACAACGAAAACTGTACTTGTTGAATATGAATATCAAGCTATTTGGCACCTTTTTTAACATACCGGCCTCACATAATTCAACCTATATTCTTGCACGTGTGAAAACAGCACCACCTAGTGGGCAGCAACAAACCTAACATCTATACAAACTATAATCCAAAAATCTCACGGGCTCACCATAAAACTCTCCTTTGGAACAAAAGTCATTTAACACCACTGATTTTGGCATGCCTGAACTTTATTTTTTCTCCTTCGGTTTGTCTATAGATTTAAGTGTTTTTAACACTGTTATTAACAATAGATCATGTTTTATCAGTTTAAATTAAAACATAATTGGCAGGCTCTCTCACCAGTAGTCTAGTCGTGCATTGTGAAAAGCATCTAGTGCCTAGTAGAGCAGTAATAAAATCTTAGTCAAGTCTTTAAAATACTTTTCCTTGATGGAGAAAATAAGTGAATTTGGCTGTCATGAAAATAAAAAGGTAATTAATCTGGCCTGCGCTAGGTTCTATGCACTGATGATATTTCTGATTCAAATCAGTGTAAGAAAGATAAGAATCAGGCCCCAAATTTCATGCATTATTTTTCTCTCATGCTAAGCTAGCATTCGCCATATTTCCCTGTGCAATGTGCTCTTCTGTACTGCTTGTTACCTGAAAGGCCCTGCCCATCTCCAGTCCCACTCTCATTTCTGCCTCCTGCTATCCATGCTGCTCCTAAGAGATCTGCCTAAATAATCCTATTGTATTTTTCCTACTTACTTTTTTTTGTGCCTTCTTCCCTGTTACCTTTCCCCTCTGCTCGAAAAATTGAACAGGCTATATCTTCTCTTCCTTCAAATATCTCCTTAAAGCACACTCCTCTTGCGATGCCTTTTAACAATAAAACAATACTAGAAACAACACAATGTCATTCAGCTTTGAGACTGCCCATCAAAATTAGTGATGCATTGTGCGTGGTCTATTCTGAAGACAAATAACTTTTGTTTAAAAGTGATAGGCAATATTTTGAATGGGAAGCAAAGCAGTGGAAAGGTGGAAACTCTTGTTCAGACAGTTTACTCATGGGTAGCTGATACTGTTCAGAATTAACAATATTCCTTATTGCAAACTTATTCTACCTTCCTGTAACAGTTTTGCATTTGCATCACACACTGAGCTAACCTGTGCATGAGAAGAATTTAGAGACTGCATTTCATGATGGGAAAACTGTAGTTCAAATAGATAGGTGCAGTCTATTTAAATACTTCTGTAGTTTAAATACTACCAGGACATGAAACATGACTGAGAACCTCTCCTGTCATGACAATTAATTTGGCAAGTCTGTCTAATAACAGAGGTAGTAGAGCATCATAGAATTTATTAGAGGGAGATTCTAATTTCAATAAAACACCAATGCCACCCAGTGCTTAATTTGTAGTGAAAGAGGCGCCAGGGCTCAAGCAATTAGGTGCTTGGGCTCAAGCAATTTTTTTTTATTTTCATAACTCACACAGCAAGCCCAGAGGTGCGGCAGCTATGAACTGCCAAGCCTAGACGTGCCAGGGCTCAGCCTGGTACAAATTAAGCACTGACACCATGACATCCTTATTGAATTTTGTATTCCCAACTGCCTTGGCATTCAGAGTTTCCTTCCATCTCTCTCTGCAAGAAATTCTGCCTATGTCAGGGATCCAAATGACACTTGTGCTGTTCATACTGCCTCTCTTGTCCATTACAATAGACTCAGTTAATCCAGGTTTAGTGATACGGGAGGGAGTGCAGCATTTATATAGCATCCTGCATTTCAGCCTTCAAGCAGAGCAAAGAAACTTCTGCCCCTTGATAAAAAATGGACCTGTTATAGGAGAAATGGAAGTTAAAAGTAGCATCTTTTTATAGGAAAGGAGGTTATAGCTTTATTCAAAGCCAAATATCTTAGATTTTATGTAAATATCTTTTTTTTATTAACAGGAACAAAAGACGTGAAAATTCACCAAAAAGCATAAACCAAATATAGCAGAATTTAATTACAAAAGTGACAGCAAGACCAACTTTGTGAGTTACTAAGCAAACAAGTACAATAAATAAAAAAGGCTTCTACATTATTTTGACAAGTCTAGTTTAATTTTAATTGTGTTTCATAATACTTCAAGTACACTAGTAATTGTAATGTAAAAGTAATGGTCTGAAAATTTACGTTTGCTAAATAATAAGCAGAGAAGGACACTTATTTTATGAGAATGTTTGGACATGTGGATTAGCAAAACAAGGTTTTGCCATACAGTGAAACTATCTGGCAGATGTGCTGGTCACAGAATCAGAACATAGAGCAGAAAAAAAAAAAAAAAAAAAAACCAAAACAAAACAAAAAAAAACACCCACCCCAATTGCTATTAGGCATCTTCTGCACGCTCTGCAAATGCAGAGTTGTCCTCTAAAGTATTTCTTTATGGCTAGGCAGGAGGCCTGTTAATGATTTATTAATATCTCTTGTTCATTTACCACAGCGTTTCCTATCACTGTGACCCTTGCCTCTTCCAGTGTACACCTGTTTGTCACATCTTGTCCTTATTTACATTGAAGCACTTTGTGGCAGGAACTGTCTTATTTTACTCAGTACTCAGCACAATGGGCCTCCCACTCTTCTGACTGCTATTATAATAATAAAATAATTTTGCAGTGTCTTGCCCATATCTTGGGGGTTTCAAGTGACTAGATAGCTGTGAGTACTAGCTAAAGGACTTTCTCAAAATTGTTTTCCTGTACAGTACAGACAGACACAGTAATTTTGTTGTGGATAGTTAGTCACGTCTGAGCTGGTGAATTCAATAACTAAATCCAAAACCAAAAACAAAATTATACCACATGGATATTTGCACTGTCATTGTAGTCCTGTTGGTCCCAGGATATCAGAGAGACAAGGTGGGTGAGGTAATATCTTTTGCTGAACTAACTTCTGCTGGTGAAAGAGACAAGTTTTGATTTTTGTGGCCATATTCACTTCTTTAAATGTCTCTTCTACTGTCTGATGACTTGATAACATTTCTTGCAGGGATATTTTGTTATCCTAAATTCACCTACCTTTTTAATTGGACATTTTGCTTTTTCCAGCATATCTTACAGTATTACAATATAGCTTTGTAGTCCAAACCATGTGGACAGAGTTGACCATTGCAAAACCAACATTTAGCCACCACAATTACTTCACATTGACATACTGCAGTTATTCCTTACTTTAAGCATATGGAGAATGTGCAGTAACTCAGATACCACATGTGGTAACTGTTGGCAAATATTGACCTTTCAAATGGCAGCTACTGAATCCTGTAGCACACTAGACCTAAGTTTTCTTCTTGTGCCCCTCCTCTCAATTCTAGACTCCACAGAGAATAGTATTACGTGATTATTCATTCCAGAATGTGTTTTAATTTGAGAGGGTCTTGAGTTACTGAATTCGAGTCTGGAGTCAGGAAAGACAGATTCCTGAAACTGAGGGGTGATTTTTGCAGGAATTGGGTTAAGGAGTAATTAGTCAATTATTTTGCAACTGCAGAGTCAGAATAAATATAGGGTAGGCTTACAAGTACAGTGGATACATTGCTACATGGTGCAACTTTTAACAGAACCCCAAAGGTTTTTAGTCACAGAGGTCTAAAACTAAGGATCATATTTCTTGGAATTCATTCTGCTTCCCCTACTCTATTTGCAATCAGAAAGAAAAGTTAAGGTTATTGAGTTCACTTAAACATTTATACCATTCACAGGATTAGCTATGCCCCTAAGTTATTTCTGCCCATTGTTTTAAGGACCTAGATTTCAAGAAGATGTTAATGAAAGTGTCATTTTTCCATTTTAAGGGAGTTTACTTTCGATAATTTTCTTTGAAATTGACATATCTCACCATCATCTAAGCACTGAATGCTACCACCCATGCAGATAGGATTATTACTAAAGAGGGGTTATGTTCAGAAGAGTGTCTCAATTTTTATGTTCCATATTTACTCCATATGGAATCTGCTTTGTGTACGGGTCAAAAGGAAGCTGTAATTGCCAGCATTGCAAGCTCAATCTGCTGATTGGAAAGCAACTTGATTTCGTTTGGTACATCACCATAACCTATTGGCCATACTCAAGATGCTGGGGGTGTTTATGTCACAGATTGAAGAAAACGGAGCTTATTCTTCCACAGAGAGACTGCTTGTAAACAGTAGAGTGAACAGGTACAATCTAAGGACACATTTCTGTAATTGACTTAACAAGGTGCCATTTTTATGGTCCCTTTTTGTGTCTTATGCACACAGTGCAACTAAGTGATTTAGCAAGCAAAATTATGATTAGACACAGCTTTCCTGGATTCTAGCACAAAGCCATTTCCACGGGTTTAACTATTTTTTACTGATGGAGAAACACCCATAATGGTAGTTGGTGAAATATGATGTTTCATCACCAACATCCTAGGAAGATAGCCTTTTTTTGAAACTGGCTTTGGACAAATAAATTTACCAACAATAGCCTTTCTGTTTACATGCACCATTAAGACAGTAACTCGGTGTTAGGAACTGCACTAGTTACTGGCCAGCCAAGGAGCGCATAATATTGAATATAGTGGCCTTCTTCCTCCCCACCACACTTTGGGCCAAATCTTGCTTGCCTTATTCACTGAAGTCAACAGGATGCCTCATGTCAGTAAAGCAATCAGGATTCAGCCCTTACTTATTATTTTGTTAGTTTCTCAACAACATAGTGGCAATTTTTTTTTAAAGGTGACATTTTTATTGGGGGAGGAGGTTTCCTATCTGATTATGATAATTTTTAAATAAAAGAACTTGGACTAAGTCATTAATACTATACCTTTTAGGATATTTGACAGAATGTGTTACTAGCTAGTTCATGGAGGCATTTCTATACCCTTTCTCTGTCTACAGTAGGCAAAAAGTCACATTTGATCAGGGAAAGAAATTCTGAGAGCTTTCACCTTGTTTTTGTTGCTAAGGAAACCACTTCCTTGGCATCAGTGCATTCATCAGGTCTGTCTTACTTTCCACCCAGCTTTAACAGAGGCAGCATTGTGGAGTGACATTGGGAAAAAAAGCAGAGATAAACAAGGGGGAAAAGATCAACAAAAGTAACTGAAAGTTAATATAAGGATATCTGCTTGTTACATTGAATTAACTCTTGTTTCTGTGAAAGCAGACTAGAGAGCTGTGTGTATGGGTGAGGATTTAAGGCTCCAACCAGACTAAGGCCAAAGAAGAACATCAGAAAGGTCAATCCCACCCCCAGCATACACCACACACAAAATCCTGGAGGAGGAAGGTAGAACTATGTGATCAGTAGACAAAATCTGAAGACAAATGTTGGATTTCCACGTTTCTACTATACTTAAATAACATTACCACTTTAAGATGAGTCCTTTATTCAACTCTCCCCCGACCTCAGAATTTGCACAGTGCCATATCAGATGGGGTGTTCCATGAGAATTTGGTAATTATGTGTACTTAGCACTGTCAATGCACTTTTTTGTTGGGGTTTTAGCAAGGGTAACTCAGTTCTTATTCCATGTTTGCACTGTATCAGAAATCTAAATGCTGACACCAAGGAAATAAGTGGTACTGGTAACTGCTGTTGCTGGCTGCCCATACAATGCCTCAGCTCTTTCCTTTGCCAACTTTATCCCTCACAAATAACTTAGATTTCTCTAAAAATGAAGTGAGCAACAAACAGGATACACCAAACACCACATTTGGCAAAAAGCTGGGTGACAGATGCAAACTTGTCAAGCAAGCTATACTACTAAAACCAATGGAAAACATGAGCAGCAGCCTGACTGGATCGGAGGCAAAGGGAAGTGATGGGATACAACCCCTTTGCCTTCTAAGTTGCTTGTATGAATCCACTCCAGGGCAATAGTGCCCAAAAATCATGTTTCCCAATGGCCTACAATGTGTTACATGGATCAATGGTCTCAGTACCATTCCTAGAGGAAGTGTCAAAATCAGATAGGCTACCACCACATTTGGCACTTCTTGCCATTCCTACTGGAATTCTTAGAAAGGCCAAGGACTGAATGAGAATGGAGAAGGAAGTGTAAATTCACCACTGAAGGCAGCCCCTGAAAGTCTAGGTTGAGACATATGATCAATATGATGTACTGAATAACTGCTGCATGCACTATACCTGTTCTGTAAAGATAGAAGATTCTGACTTGTGCTTTCACTACAGTATCTTTCAGGCACAATAGCAATTTCACATTAAAAATATAGAAAATATTGCTTTACTTGTGTGTTCTTCCAGCATGGAAAGAAGAGAATAGATTCTGAGCATCATTTTCTATTAATACTTAGTAGGAAATATCTTTCACTTAGCTTCCCGTATTTTCATACTTCATCACAGTGGTATTTATCCGGCATGATTCCTGAGCAAGTGCACTTCAAGAGTGTCTCTTTCTGCCTCCGCCTGTACAGGGTAGACAGGCAAGCCTCATGTTGGGAGAGCAATCGATTTGCAGAGTCTTCGCTTTGCAGTTTTTATATCATTTAATCCGTAGTCAGTTGTACTGATGATCTCCAATTCCTACAACTTTGTCCTCTTCATTTTCAAGGTCAAGCACATAGCAACCTGATCCCTAAAGCTTTTTACTTGATAAAACTATCATATCATGACATGTACCCAAATATTTTGGAACAGCTTCAACATTCAATGAAAACACGTCGAAAATCTTCTTAAGTAGGTCTTCAGAACGGAGGTCTGAATAATTTAAGCATTTTTGTTTTTATGCAGAATGTTGTGCCTTCTTGTCGAAGATTCTCAAAGAATGTTGAAAACTCAATGTATTCAGTATTAATAGTTCATAAAATGGGGCTAACAAGTGACTTGCTCAAAATCTTACACAGGTCCTTGATTCCTGATTTCTCTACTCAGTTATACCACTATACCTGGGTGTATACATACAGTATATTCAAAATATTTTGATTATTTTATAGACACAAGAGATGCATAAGGCTCTAAGGGATTAATGTATTATACTACCATTATTAGACACCCAAGCAATCACTTTATTAGCTGACAGGTTTCAGAGTAGCAGCCGTTGCTACCCAAGATCCATAAACCTGGAAATCCTGGACGTCCCATCATCTCAGGCATTGGCACCCTAACATCAGGCTTGTCTGGTTATGTGGACTCTCTCCTCAGACCCTACGCTACCAGCACTCCCAGCTATCTTTGAGACCACTAACTTCCTGAGGAAACTACAATCCATCGGTGATCTTCCAGAAAACACCATCCTGGCCACTATGGACATAGAAGCCCTCTACACCAATATTCCACACAAAGATGGACTACAAGCTATCAGGAACAGTATCCCCAATAATGTCACAGATAACCTGGTGGCTGAACTTTGTGACTTTGTCCTCACCCACAACTATTTCACATTTGGGGACAATATATACCTTCAAGTCAGCGGCACTTCTATGGGTACCCGCATGGCCCCACAGTATGCCAACATTTTTATGGCTGACTTAGAACAACGCTTCCTTAGCTCTCGTCTTAGCTTCCTAACACCCCTACTCTACTTGTGCTACATTGATGACATCTTCATCATCTGGACCCATGGAAAAGAAGCCCTTGAGGAATTCCACCATGATTTCAATAATTTCCATCCCACCATCAACCTCAGCCTAGATCAATCCACACAAGCGGTCCATTTTCTGGACACTACTGTGCTAATAAGCGATGATCACATAAATACCACCCTATACCGGAAACCTACTGACCGCTACACTTACCTACATGCCTCCAGCTTCCATCCAGGACACACCACACGATCCATTGTCTACAGCCAAGCTCTAAGATATAACCGCATTTGCTCCAATCCCTCAGATAGAGACAAGCACCTACAAGATCTCTATCAAGCATTCTTAATACTACAATACCCACCTGCTGAAGTGAAAAAACAGATTGACAGAGCCAGATGAGTACCCAGAAGTCACCTCCTACAAGACAGGCCCAACAAAGAAAATAACAGAACACCACTAGCTGTCACCTTCAGCCCCCAACTAAAACCTCTCCAGCGCATCATCAGAGATTTACAACCTATCCTGAAAGATGATCCTTTACTCTCACAGATCTTGGGAGACAGACCTGTCCTCGCTTACAGACAACCCCCCAACCTAAAGCAAATACTCACCAGCAACCACACATCACTGAACAAAACCACTGACCCAGGAACCTATCCTTGTAACAAAGCCCGATGCCAACTCTGTCCACATATCTATTCAAGTGACATCACATCAGCCAGACCATCAGAGGCTCGTTCACCTGCACATCTACCAATGTGATATATGCCATCATGTGCCAGCAATGCCCCTCTGCCATGTACATTGGTCAAACCGGACAGTCGCTACGCAAAATAATTAATGGACACAAATCTGACATCAGGAATCATAATACTCAAAAACCAGTGGGAGAACACTTTAACCTGTCTGGCTATTCAATGACAGACCTGCCGGTGGCTATCTTACAACAGAAAAACTTCAAAAACAGACTCCAACGAGAGACTGCTGAGCTGGAATTGATATACAAACTAGATACAATCAACTCAGGATTGAATAAGGACTGGGAATGGCTGAGCCATTACAAACATTGAATCTATCTCCCCTTGTAAGTATTCCCACACTTCTTATCAAACTGTCTGTACTGGGCTATCTTGATTATCACTTCAAAAGTTTGTTTTCACTTACTTAATTGGCCTCTCAGAGTTGGTAAGACAACTCCCACCTGTTCATGCTCTCTGTATGTGTGTATATATATCTCCTCAATATATGTTCCACTCTATATGCATCTGAAGAAGTGGGCTGTAGCCCACGAAAGCTTATGCTCTAATAAATTTGTTAGTCTCTAAGGTGCCACAAGTACTCCTGTTCTTTTATTAGCTGACTTCGACATATGGCTTATCAGCAATAGTCCAATTTCATGTCTAGTGTAACTCTACTGAACTCAGTGGTTTAATTTGTCCTCACTGAAGGAGAACACATTGAGCCTCTGGAGACAACCATAATTCTCCTTTCAAGATGTAACCTGAAAGGAGGACAGCAATAGAAACATCACCTACACTCTAGAGCACCAATGACCTTACTGACACAAAGAGGTATAATTTGCACCCTTTCACAAGCCAGGAAGAATCTGTCCAGAATTGCTAAATTCTATGGGATCCTATTGAAGATAATCCCACTGAGAAATGTTTAGTAAGGCTGGGTACATAGATTGGATAAAATATGAACAGACCTTCAAAACCCAAACCCAAAGTGAACCATTTTCGATAGCGCAGAGTGCCCCTACTTCTTTGTTATCTTCAGCGTCCATAACCATCTGCACTTTCTCTACCAAAACAGGTATGCCAATATATCATGAGAAGTGCTGTTCTTACAATATTCCTTGCTCAACAATAAATTGAAAAATTGAGATTGCATGAAGAATTAGTGTTCTTGTGAGATTGAATCCGTTTTTTTGTACTCAAGATATTCAAATAGGGATTCCAAAGACAAGGGTAGGAGGCTTATCCGAATGGATCAGAACAGATATCCAAATAACAGATTTGCCCATCACCAGTTTGTAGCCACTGCAGTCTTCTGGCTGAGAATAATGTTTCAACCTTAGTTCAACTCCAAATTTAACTCACTATTTGTTACAAATACTGTTAATTTTTAGTCATGGGTCTTATTTTTGACAGGAGATGCTTTTCTTAGATAAGCAAGGAGACTCATTGATCTATGCAGTGGGGGAGTATCATATTAGTTGATTTAACAAGCACAAGATGGATACAGACAAAGTGATTTCACCTAGATACTCTTAGTTTTAAAGAGAAAATTGAAAGAAACAACCAAGACAGCATGAAATAAGCTTGATTGTTATTTAAAGTCCTCATAATGTCAGAATACAAAATGTACAAAACACATGCAGTGAGGGAAAAAACTCTCTTCTTTTTGATGGAAATTACACTCTGTGGGTGACTAATGTTTACTGTGTAATTAGGCAGCACGGAGCCCTTATTGACCAGTGGACAGATGATCAATTTTACCTTCTTTTGGAGAAGCATTAGAGCTTATATAAAATACCACATGAAATAATACATATTAAGGAAATCTAATCTCATTGTTGATTGAATTTGTAGCCTGAATTTGTAGTGCTTTATTGTCTTTGTGATAACCTGTGGGCTCTGATTCAATAGAAAAAAAAATCTTGACTTTTTGTTTCGAGGATTTTTTATTTAAATGCAAATTAAAAGCAAAATATAAAGTTAACTTACTAGAGCCTGAGGTCTGTGTCTTGCAAATGAATTATGTTTTATAGTTCGGGGTATGTTTTCAATAACTAGAACCATTTTTCATCTCATATGTAATCAATTTAAAAAAAAATTGATTAAAAAACAAATATCTGATAGAAACTTAAGACATGATTCAGCAAAAAAAGCATCCAGTTTCTATGCAAACAGGACAGCCATGAAAGATCATACAAGCTGATCTTCTAAGAGCTTCTTCAGTCATACCCTGATTCTAATCTCACTTAAATATATTTAATTCTCATTGATTTATATAGGCACTACACCCATGTAACTCAATAAAAGAGAGCCAGTCCAATGTTCTAGGCAACTGAGAATTTTGGAAGTATGAACATTTACAAATGGAACCATCAACAACTCCAGGATCAAATCGAAGAATGCCCCCAGCAACATAAGAATGACAAAAAATCCCCAGTCCCACATCACTACTACCCATCTCCTCACAGGCAACGGAGGAAAGATGAGCCTTGAAGTAAGCCCTGAAGGCTAATGAACAGGCTGCTTTGAACCAAAGGGAAGTTTTATATGCTCTTCCTGCTAACGGACAATATGTTGTATTTTAGTTAGGCAGGCCCGATGTTTTCCTGAGGAAAAGATGTTCTCCAAGGGATTCATCACATTTAAGGGCTACCCTAAAAAAAAAGCAGGAGGGTATAAGATAAAACAAAGAGGAGCTATTTTCTCTCACACTTTCCCGATAGTTGCTTTTCCTGCTACACCTCCTTTCACTCTCTTGATCTGCATGTTATGCTCAGTTTGCTCATCAGCAGAATGGTGCAAGACTTATCTCCAGGTTTTGATCAACTTCTTCCTGATGTGTCCCTTTCAATCACGCTTACATTTGGCCCTTCATTTACAACAGTCTCCTTGCTCAGGCATCTGCTATGAAGCAACCAGGGGCTAAATTCTGCACCTGTGGAACCCCATTGAGCCAAATTTACATCACTATTTTTGTTTTGCATATGAAGATTTGTATGAAAAGAGAAGGAAGACAGCCCTTTCCTAGCTCCATGGAATCATCCCGTTAGCCAGCTTGTACTTAGAAATGTACAGAGCTAAACACTGGAGCTTTGAGCCTGATATGTGGTGCTATTACTGGAAGAGGTGGGAAAATAGGCTTTTCTAAATGAAAACTAAAGCTAATTTGATAGATTAAGAATGATTTGAATGAGAGATAAACATCTTTATTAGTACCATTCATGGGTTACAATAACTCAGAATATGAATTTAGAAATAAGAGGCATTGAGTGTAAAGAAAATCCAATGTCTTCCACATCTCTGCAACACTGACAATTAAGGTAAGTGTTTTTCATCAAGTCTGCTGTTTACTAGCAATCAGCCTACATTCCCGGTCTCTGGGGTAGTTATTAGTGCCAGTGCATTGTGCATTCATCACATAACAGACAATGGAGCAATTATCTTCATAATACAATTTTTGTGTGAAAATTAAAATGTGAGAGGCAGTCACATATTCATCTTTACCTGTCACATGAGAATGGGACTTGGCTTATCAAGAAGAAGCAAAAGTCTTGCTACAGAATCCATTCTGTGCTGTCACACAAAAACAGTATCCCAAAAAGGTTCTAGTAATCTCTTTCATGGCACCAACCTCCAAGAAGCAGAGGGAGTTTTAAGAGGCATAAATTAAAGATCTCCTTGCCCAGAGATGGATTTGCTGAGAGGATTTTTTGCTTCAGCTCCAGCACGTATTCTGTATTCTTAAGCCCTTCAATAAGCTCTGAAAGCCTGCATTAGATGTAGGCAGTGACAAGTATCTCATTTAGTGGGAGCAGACTTTAACTTAAAAAAAAAATTCAGGGAAGCCTGAGATAAATAAAAGTTTAAATTCTTACTGTTAAAGCTCTTTTACTAAAACGTTCTCTGCAGTCTTCATGAGGAGAATTGTAAAACATTCCAGAGTCCTCTGTGAAAATATCACCCTCTCCAACACATACCCATTCCACAGTACTTTAAAACCAAATGTATGGCTGTTTGTTCTGGTAAATATATGATAGTAAAAAAATGGTTGCTATGTGCGGTGTGTGAATATACGCCTCTACCCCGATATAACGCGATCCGATATAACACAAATTCAGATATAACGCGGTAAAGCAGTGCTCCGGGGGGCGGGGTAGGGGGGGACTGCGCACACCAGTGGATCAAAGCAAGTTCGATATAACACGATTTCACCTATAACACGGTAAGATTTTTTAGCTCCCAGGAATAGCGTTATATTGAGGTAGAGGTGTATTAAGAAATTAAGATGCCTAGGTTACAGGCATCCACCAGAGAGGTCCTTTGGGGCCATCTGCCTCTCCCAAATCAGGATAAAGGAGGAGGGTTGGGCATGGGGCTAGCAACTCCACCCTGTAAAAAAAATTAATTTGCTACAGAAACGCCAACAATAGAGATAACAGAGACTTTTAGCCTGGAAAAAGAAGGGCCTTCAACTCGAAGACGCATGACGCTGGGTGGTGAAAGTCGTGAGGAAGCCACTAAGCCGATTACCCTTCTTGCAACTAGGAGGACTACCATCAGTACATGGAACGTGAGGACCATGTACGAGTCAAGAAAGATGGAGCAGGTCGCAGCAGAGATGAGGAGCAACAACCTGACCCTACTAGGCATTAGCGAGACAAGATGGACGCAAGCTGGACAGAGATGATTGTTGACAGGAGAGCTGTTGCTGTATTCCGGACATGAAGAGAGCGACGCACCCCACACACAGGGAGTAGGCTTCATGTTGTCCAAGTAGGCACAGAGAGCACTGATTGGTTGGGAGGCACATGGTTCCATGATTATCACAGCATGCTTCAGAATTAAAATGAAGAGGATTAAGATGAATGTTGTACAGTGCTATGCTCCAACCAATGACAGAGAAGGGGGGGACAAAGACTATTTTTACAACAGACTTCAGAAAATATTAGAGACTCTCCCAGACAAAGACATTATCATCCTTATGGGAGACTTTAATGCCAAAATTGGACCTGACAACACAGGATATGAACAAGTCATGGGGACCCACGCTCTGGGAGAGATGAGTGAGAATGGAGAGAGATTTGTGTGCACTTAACAACCTGGTCATAGGAGGTAGCATCTTTCCTCACAAGCGGATCCACAAGAGTACCTGGGTATCGCCAGCAGGCACGATAGAAAACCAGATCGATCATGTCTGTATTAGTAAGAAATTCAGAAGATCTTTGTTGGACGTTAGAGTTAGAAGAGGAGCAGACGTAGCATCCGACCATCACTTAGTGGTGGCCAGATTGAAGCTGAAGCTGAAGAAGAACTGGATAGACTTGTCAGATAGAAGAGCGAAGTACAACATCAACCTTTTGAAGGATCATAAGATCAAGGAAGATTTTGGACTGACGCTGAAGAATAAGTTTTCAGTACTACAGGATCGGTCTGAGGAAGAGGAAGACAGTGTATCCAACAGATGGCAGAAAGTGAGAGAGACCCTTAGGTCAGCATGCCAGGAAGTGCTTGGAATCAAGAAATACCAGTAGAAAGAGTGGATCACAGCAGAGACCTTGACTAAGATAGAAGATAGAAAGAAGAAGAAGGCAGTAGTTAATAACAGCAGGACTAGAGCAGCAAAGGCTAAAGCGCAAGAAGAGTATGCTGAAGCCCATAAAGTAGTGAAGAGGAATATTAGGAAGGATGAGAGAGATTATGTGGATGGACTGGCAGCAGAAGCAGAACAGGCAGCATACAATGGTAATATGAAACAGCTGTATGACATCACCAAGCGACTGTCTGGAAAGTTCAGCAAGCCAGAACGTCCCGTCAAAGACAAGCAGGGAAAGTCTGTAACAGAACTAGAACAACAGATGAATAGATGGGCGGAGCACTTTGAGAAACTCCTAAATAGACCAGCACCACTAAATCCAGACATTGACCCAGCCAACGAAGACCTTCCAATCAATTGTGATAGACCTACCAGAGATGAGATCAGAAAAGCCATCACTATGATGAAGAGCAGGAAGGCGGCTGGACCTGATGATATTCCAGCAGAGGCCCTGAAAGTAGATCTGGATGCTTCAGTGGAAATCCTGTACTCCCTTTTTGAAAAGATATGGGAAGAAGAAGTGATTCCAGCAGACTGGAAAGAGGGATACCTTATTAAAATCCCCAAGAAAGGAGACCTCAGCAATTGTGCCAACTACAGAGGAATCACACGTCTGTCGGTGCCAGGGAAGGTCTTCAACTGAGTTCTCTTAGAGAGAATGAAGGATGCCGTCGATCCACGGCTACGATATGAGCAGGCAGGTTTCCGGCAAAATAGATCATGCACGGACCAGATAGCAACGCTCCGCATCATAGTCAAGCAGTCTATGGAATGGAACTCCTCGTTGTACATCAACTTTGTTGACTATGAGAAAGCATTTGATAGCGTGGATCGAGAGACTCTCTGGAAGCTCCTTCGGCATTATGGCATCCCAGCAAAGGTGGTCAACCTGATTAAGAACTTATATGATGGCATACACTGTAGAGTGATCCATGGAGGGCAGCTTACAAACAGCTTCCAGGTGCGAACCGGAGTTAGACAAGGATGTTTGTTGTCACCATTTCTCTTTCTCCTTGTCATTGATTGGATTATGAAGACATCCACTTATGAGCGCAGGAACGGAATCCAGTGGACGTTGTGGACCCAGCTTGATGACCTGGACTTTGCCGATGACCTTGCACTCCTTTCACATAGCAAACAGCAGATGCAAGAGAAGACTAACGTAGTGGCAGCCACGTCATCACAGGTTGGCCTCAACATCCACAAGATCCTCAAGATTAACTCCATCAGTAATGACCCAGTCACACTGAATGGAAGCCCTCTGGAAGAAGTGCAGTCCTTCACCTACCTAGGCAGCATCATCAACCAACAGGGTGGCATGGACGCAGACATCAGTAAGGCAAGAGCAGCTTTCTTACAGCTCAAGAACATCTGGAGCTCCAGAGAGCTATCTTTGGCAACAAAGATTAGACTGTTCAATTCCAATGTGAAATCAGTCTTATTGTATGGAGCTGAAACCTGAAGGACAACTAAAACAACCACCAGGAAGATCCAGACCTTCATAAATAGTTGCCTTAGAAGGATTCTCCAGATCCGCTGGCCAGACACCATCAGCAACATCTACCTCTTGGAGAGGACCCGTCAACTTCCAGCAGAGGAAGAAATTAGAAGGAGAAGGTGGGGCTGGATAGGACACACACTACGCAAGCAGCCAACCAACATCACTAGACAGGCATTATGGTGGAACCCCCAAGGCAAGCGGAAAAGAGGCCGTCCAAGAAACACCTGGCGACGCGACCTTCGGGCTGATAGCATAAAAATGGGCTATACCTGGAACCAGCTAGAGCAAATGGCCCAGGATAGAGGACTCTGGAGATCTGTGGTTGGCAGCCCATACCCCGATTGGGGTGATGGGCATGAGTGAGTGAGTGAGGTTACAGAGACTGGTTAGGAAAATTGCTGCATTTGTAGAGCAGATCATGGATAGAGCCACCTTGATATATCAGGAAAAAGAATATAATAGGAAAAAAGTAAGTTTGACTAAGTGCTGTTCCCTTTTTATAGTTTCATTTATTGATTCAGAAAGAAGAAAAATATAGTATGGCTTTAGTGACCAAACACACACCATGATTATTAAATTTGAATAAATTGTTAACTATCAGTTTACAAATAACCCTTAGGCTGCACAGTATTCATAAGCTGGTCACACAATTATGAATAATGACTAAATTTGTGAAAATCAGAGTCTATTTGGAAATAGTTTGTGAACAAGAAAAAGAACAAAGAATAATTTTCCCAGAACTAGTTATAGGGTGAAGCCAGTGGGAGCTTTGCCATTTTCTGGGGATCCAGGATTTCCACCCATGGATATTCCACTCTCCTGTTCTCAGCTTATTTCTTGGATAGGCAGGGGGAAGGAATTGATCTTTACAGAAGTGACATATATTACTTGTGATGTAAAAGAAGAATCTTTAGTACATCTTAGAGAGACTTTGCCACTGTAACACATGGAAACAAACTTAATGCCAGGCCACATTATTCCAGACCATTAATAGGAACTTTCATGTAGTTAGCATAATGAATTTAATTGTTCACAGATCGGTACCTAGGTCCATAAACGCCCAATTGTCCTACCTAAAAGCCAATGTGAGCATCTATATGGTGTATTTGGCCATCCTGCTGAAGATCTATATACTTGACAATTAGGTCCACTAAGGGATTTCCAGTAATGACAGCAGGGTGATTCAGAAGCATATGAATTTGAAATATTTGTTACCTGTTTCTACCTGTTCTTTAGGTCGTCCTTAATAGATGTAGCATGAGCCCACTTGTTTCAATCCGCACGTTTTGTATTATGCTTTGCATGAGTTAATAACAATATTTACTGAGGTAAATATCAAATTCAAACAAAGTAAGAAAACACAGCACAGTACCCTTTCTATACGCCTTGCTTACAGGATGACCTTTGATACAATCACTGCATCCATGTCTCCCACTCCATGTTTTTTATTGTAAGTGCAAAACTGCTCTTCCTCCATACTATTCACCATCTTTTATATCGGCGTATCTTCTTTAAGAGTGGTCTTAAAGTGGTGCACTTTATTTTAGGACTATCAATTCCGATTTGTTTTGAGCTGTGGAAGGCCTTACCAAATGGTGCCACCATGCCGAGATATCAAAGGAGGGCAAAAAGCATGGTGTACTTTATGCAAACACTATTCTCATATAAGAAAAGCTTAGGATAGCACTAGCTTTTGATACTTCTAAGGGGAGACTTCCCTTTAACTTACACATTACAGGCTGTGATTCCTGACTATGAGAGCCCCAATTAGATATTGCAAACATGTCAAGCACACAGTGAGTATGGTAACTGCAGGAGCTCTGCTGAACTGAGTGTGTGGCTACCAGTTGGCAAAAATGGCTAATCAAGAAGTGGAAATTAGCACCATCATGTTACCACAGAAAGGGGAAGAAAAGCCAAGTGAAGTTGGCTTCAAAATGAAGTGTTCCATGCAGCTCCTAGTGATTTGATTATGAGAAGCTTTACTATAGATCACCTGACTACCTGTATGCCGCAAAGATCCCACTTGTACCAGTTTGTATCTTAGCTGCCACGTGATCTGAAGCCACACAATTGAAACTAGCAACAGAAATGGAGGGGAGGTTGTTAGAAAACTCAGGAATTAGAATCTCATTCCCATTCTGGCCACTTTATATTAGGTAAGAGGGTCAGGGCAGTGTAAAGGGGCTGTAAAAATCTTTGATCTTTCGGAGAGATAATTTTCCCCCAGTACAGGAAGTGGAGAAGACAGCTGCAGGCTGTTCTCCAAGGACCTCCACACAAGTCCCAGCATAAGGGACATGTGAGGTGTGGGGCCACAGCAGGTAACACTGCAGAGATTCTGGCTGCCCATAGAAAGCCAGGCACATGCTGCTGCAATGTAGCCCTGGGGACCCCTCTAAATTGCACTACAAGCCACGTTAGCCCCTCCCCCAAAACCCATAATCAGAAGGTGCAAAGATGGTTGAAAGCCACCTGTTGCCCTTCACTTTCCCCTGGTCTCAGAATTCTTTGCTGTGGCTGTTAGACAGCACAAAATCTCATGCCACAGAGGTAAAGACGTATATGTGACTGGAATTTGGTATGGTATAAAAACTGAATCAACACGAGTGTACTGAAACTGGACTAAATGTAACTTCTAGGGATACTTTATCTATGTATAACAAAAAAACAGAGCCACCACAAAGATACTATAAGCCTGCCTGAAACAGAAAAATGTGTTTGGCAACTTTTGTTTGTTTTTAATATTGTTTTGAAGTGGGTATGTACCCATAAAGCAATAATTATGGAGACAGGAAGTTATCGTGTCCTTGCTCCATTGAGCTAATGCACACGTTGGTAAATTCTGCTGGAGGGAACACACTGAGGTCACAGCCTCTCCACAACTACAGGGAGCTCAAAATCGAAGAAAGGGGATGAAGAAAATGAGGCGAAGAAAAGCAGCTGCTGTTGAAAATGTTGTGCAGTAACCACATGACTGAGCCATAAAACACACTACAAGAAGGGAGAACAAGTCTGAGCATAATGAAGTCTTAGAGTGAATGGCCCTTTCACAACTGGGTGGTCCCTCTGGGATAAGAAGTTAGTAATCTAAACTATACCTTACTTTTAAAATGGCTCATGCTTAAAATAAGTTGTTGTCTTAGTCATTAATTAAATCATAAGACCACTAAATAAACTAACTGACAGCTTTGTCAAATAGGGATTTAATTATAAAGCTTTAATCTTGGCAATGCCACTTGAAAAGAAACTTTAAACTGTGACCATAAGTGTATAAACTCAATAAAACTCAGCCTTTCCACTTATTAATAACACTTCCCTTACTTAAAGGGTTTCCTTTTCTTAAGCTATTTGCACATTTGACTCATTATCCATGTTGTATGTACTTAAGAGAAATATGCACGCCACAGGGCCTGATCCAAAGCCCTATCGAAGTCAATCCAAGTTTTTCCATTAACTTCAGTGGACTTTGGATCAGGCTCTAAATAAAGTTGTGCAATATCACTTGTTTTCTAATGGGGGGAAATAAAGAACAGTAGGGTGAATGCTTTTCAGGGAACAACACTGTATGTATGCTTGACCACAAAGTCTTCATATCCATCTAAAAAGTATGCTTGTTTGTGGAATGGATGAAACAGCGAGATGTAGAATGCCTCCAAGTATTCCCCTTTTACCTTTGCTTCCTGACGCTTTTCTTTTAATTTGCTCGTCTCTTAGATTTATATTTCAAACCTTATTTTGTATACAGTATGTAGTGGTGGCTAAACCTCCTTCCGTCATGTGGAGTGAGACAGAATCTTTAATAGAAGCTGATAGCTTGATCTTTTAAATGTTGTTTTGATCATTTTAATGCCATTCTAATTTATTATTTTCAGCTTCAAACAAGAAGAGTTGTTCAAAAAGCAATTAAACAGGAGTCTGACCATGTTTCTCTCTAAAGCTGTTCCATTGGATGTAAAAAGATTTGACAATGCTGAACTTTTTATCCCACATATTTATTGTTGTGTGTAATTAGCCTAGAGGCTAGAAATCATTATAAGACTACATAGGTGTTTATCCAAATTCTCTGAAAGGCTTTATAGCTATATCTTGGCTGAGCATTTAGTGATTTAGTTAACAGGACAATTTTCAAAACAGAATGGAGATTCTTCTTCAGCTCAATTGGTGGGGATATTCTAATTTTAGAGGTCCCTATTCAATCCTTAGATATGGCCTCAGAATGCAAATTCAAACCAGGTATGCTATGGAAATTTTTTTCACATCCCTACTTCATACCTTCTAGAAGCGCTATTCTAGAACCATCATTGTGTACCAGGTATACCCAGCTGCGCCACATACTGAGTAATCTTTAATGATAATTCCCCATCAATATAAATCGGGGATGTCCACAACTTCTTTTCTTACAGGACATTCTTTGCAACCAGAGCATTTTACTTGCCATAAACTACAAAGCTCCATGATTCTGGCAAAGAACCTGGTAATGTCACAGGTAGAGCCGTGTGAATAAGTGAGTTTTTGGGCAGTGGCCAAACTGGAAAAAAAAAATCCGAAAAAGGTTGTTTAAGGTCAAACCAAAGGGAACAAATTTTTTGTTTTCTCAATTAAAAAAATTGTTTTGGTCAACCCCAAATGAAATGTGTTGTTTTGGAGTGGATAACTCTATTTAAAAATTAAGTGTGGGCAAGTTTCAAAATGAAATAAAAATGTTTTGTTTTAAAAGTATCAAAAATGAAACATTTTGCTTCTTTCCCCCAAAATGAAAAAAGAAATTGACTGAAATTATAAGCCAAGTTGAACATGAATTTACTCAATTTCAGTCAACCCAAAATTATATTTTTCAATAAATACAATATTTGTCCAAAAAAAAATCTCACCCACTGTAGTCACAGGTTTCATTGTACAAGAAGGACAGAGCTAACAGGACAAATCTCAACATTGTCTTAGAAGCTTTCCATGAGTAAATCATAGATTCAATCATGGAAAAGACTATGTAAGCTGGGACACCACGGATCTTGGCTGCTTCAAAGGAATTGGAGGGGTAAAAGCAGCATTTTACTGAGTTCTCTAGCTTCAGTGGCTCTGATGCATCTGCTGGAATCAGAATCCTCCTCTGTGGAAAGTGGTTTGATGAATATGGAGATGAGTGAATCTTGGGAGCTGAGGAGAACATGACTGACTGGTGAAGCAGTATCTGGTCTGGTACAGGTTTTTAAGTGGCCCTGTTGAAGGCTCTCTCCCTCTCTGGATTGGACCAATGAGGATTAGTTATCAACTCCAGACATTCTGGTATAAGAAGACAGCTTTGCTCTTCTATCTTTGTATAATTTTAAGAGAGTCCTGAGCAAGGGAAATTTGGGAGACAGGGTCTGCTACTTTTAAACAGAGCTCCACCAGCTCATCAACTTTGTCCTGTAGGAACAGGCAATTCTAGTCATTGAAGTTGGACCAGTCCGACATTATTCTTGAGAGTTTCCAGTCTTCCACTGATGATAAGCTGAGTGTTCAGAAGTGGCTGGTTGGGATTTTCTCTTCCTAGAATCTTCTCCATTCTTGAGACAGTTTGGACAGACAGAGGGAAGCATTGTAGGACCTTCTGGAAGTAACGTGAGATGTTGGTCTTCTATGGGAACCTGGGGAGGATGGACGGGGGAACCTTATCTGAATTAACTAGAGAACAAGCTAGTTTTCAGGGCTGTGTGAAAGTTGGGACTGCCTCTCATTGTGAACCCCGGGATGATTCTGAAAAGAGCAGTTGGGCAGCAGGTGATGAGACTTGGAATGAGATAAGGACTGGGCACTGGGGCTTTTGCCTTCTGTGGTACATTTGGACAAAAAGAGCCTGCCACAGAAGCAGTCAGGGTATGGGGTAGGCATGTGGCTGCACATCTTGAATATGGTCATTCATATGGATAATAAGAATATCCTGAGTTATTATTGCTATTTCTAATTTTTTTTTTTGAAACCTCATGTTTCAGGGCTTAAACCTATAGCTCTTAGAGCTCAGGATGAAATCTACTATGAATAGCAGATCAACCCACATTTGCCTACTGAAGAGTTCTTACATCTTGCTCTGAAGCATCTGGTGTTGGCCAGTCAGAGACAGGATACTGGACTAGATGGACCTCTGGTCTGATCCAGTCTGACAATTTGTATAATACTGGAATACTGAAGCCTAGTTCGTTCTTATGAGAAATTGGCTATTGGTATCTGCAAAGACAGATGCTGCTTCAGAAGATAGGCCATAAAGCCCTGTAGACAAACATACTGGAGAGCTGGAGGAAAAGAAAAGGCCAAGAAACCTGAATGGGAAAGAGGGCCCCCCAATGGAACCTGTCTGCTTTACAGAGACAGAAGGCTAGGTTCTAAATGAGGTTAAATATATGTCTGTGTGCCAGCAGGGGGAGCTAGCCAGTGACCCTAGGTGAAATGAACCCAAGAGGCTTCTCCACTTCCAAGTCATGGAATCAAGATCAGGACTCCATTGTGTTAGGTGTTATGGAGTCACAGAGCTGCTTAAGAAATTAACCTTTCCAACCTAAAAGTAAATATCTGAAAGAAACTTCTTAAATTAAATTTTGGAAAAATAATTTAAGGATCTTCAAACAACTGTAGACCGTTCTGCACATCTGCATATTTGTATGATATATGAAACAAAAGTGATATATGAACAAACTTCTGCAATACCTTTCCCCACACTGACAGACTGGTTTACTCAAACAGGAAAAAACCCAGACTCTTTGAAACTCTAAAGGATGGAGATCTGAAAAGTACTTTGATTTTTCCCCTCCTTTCTTTGAAGTTTTTGGCAATGACTGAGTGGCCAACTCAGACTGATGCATGATGACCTTGACCTGAGTCTGAGGCTCTAGATAGACATCTTTTTTCTGCAGCCCTTTGGCATAGCTTTATGAAAAGTTATGCTCTTCAGTATTTAATTTATCATCCACAGTTAGATATCTAGAAAACCCTTTGCAGAACCTTTCTACTTGAGATCTACAGATTTCCTCTGCAGTGAGTCACTTCCTAAACAACTCTGAATTTTGCTGATATTGAAGCTGGCTTTAGCATGTTAAAACAGTTGAAGTGCCTTGCCTGGAGTATCATAGTTGTAAAAGTAATCACATCATGTTTGTTGAAATATTTATTAGCTGCCTTCTGATAATGACTGGGCTGGAGGCATGATGGAGATTCAATATCTAAATAACTTGCTTGTTTAACCCCTGATCTTGCAACTGGTGGTGCATGGGAACCCCTCTGCTTGTTCACAGATCTTCATTGACATCAGTGGGACTCCGCAACGGTTCAGGAACCCCTTGCAGTCATTTGTGGGACAGGAATTTTATATATTGAGAAAAAGAAAATGTGAAGCCTAACTATGTGAGTAGTCTTGTTGATTTCAATGAACTATTCATGTGCTAAAAGCTAGACATATGCTTAAGTACCTTGAGGAAGCAGGCCTTAGTTTGTAAGTTCTTTGGGTCTTTTATGACAGGTTTGTACAGTTCCTAACCCCTGGGGGTCACTATCCTTATCAGAGGTCTATGAACTGCTGTAATATAAGTGATTGATTTTTGTTCCTCCTGCTCCTATGCTAAAATCTCCCTTCTTCCCTTTCCAACATTCAGATCCACCAAGAGCTTTCAAGAGGGACGCACAAGATTTTCACATGCTAATATGTATTCACGACACTTTCTGCAAAATATCCTTGTGTACAAAATTTCATTCATATGTATGTTCCTAAAAGGCAAATAAAATGAGTCTGAAATACCGTTGAAGCAAACGCACATTAATTAATTCAATAAATATTTGAGAATATTTTTAATAATATATGCCTGGCTTTAATCAGCATAAGCCCTCTTTGTAGAGTTATATTTAGAAGAAAACTAAAATAAAAGTTTTTCAACCATTTATTACTTTTAGTGACCTGCAGGAGAAGTTTGGTACAACAGTGGAGGCATCTTTTATGGATCACCGCATATGAATTAAATTTAATTAGTTTTATAAACAGATGACATTTACAGTGACATATGTGGATATTAATTCTATATGACTTATTAGGCAAAGATTGGTTTGAAAAGATCGGCAGAGTTTCCTTTCATACCATGCCAATGAAATTGGTAGTCAGGTACCCACTGTTTTGGGGTTATTTAAAGATATTTTAAACAAGATTTGAGCTTCCCTTTCCTTTAGACATATTTGGGGTTGAATTTTAGCACATATTAAAAGTAAAGTTCCACTAACAGATACAAGCTTTTCAACAATATTTCCAGCTCTCCTCAGCCTTGACTCATGCCAGCAACCTGTTCCAATATTAGGCCTCTGATGTGTAGACTCCCAGATAGCGCATGCCGTTAACAAACATTTTGAAAATCAATCATTAATATGAAATACATTAGTACTCTACTCTTTCTGTATCTTGTCTAACGCCTGCTGAAGTAAATGGAAGTATTCCCATTCATTCCAAAGGACTTTGGATCAGGCATTCGATGAGGGTGTCATAGCAAGTTTGCCTTGTATTTCTAGTATTGAATACAGGGTTCTTGCAGCAGGGCAAACCATTCTGCCTGTTTTAGGCAAACAAAGCTCTGACACTTTTAGCATCTTTCTCTTAGAAGCTGTTAAAGCTTTAGATATCCAATTTAGAGCAAACAGAAATGGCAGTCTGGATCCGCAAGGCCAGAAATTGGTCGAAAAGACAAGAGATGAGAATTCAGCAGAGATTTTGCTCTTACAAATATTTAACCCATTTTTAATGTTAGGTCTTTAGAGTAGAGTAAAAGGAAAAATCAATTATCAGGTTGTCTCTGCAATTAAAGTTTTCTGTATTTTTTATCTATTGTTAAATCTGCTGTATAACACTTTCTGAAGTCCAGCAATACCAACTAAATATCAGTTCTAGAAGAACTTGAGAGTGATGAAAGGTATTGTTAACATTAGATCATATGGTTTTCTATTCAATCTCCTTTATATCTACCTTTAGGTCTTGCTCTAGTTTATATTTCTGTGTATCAATCCTATACGTTTTGAAATGAATGTTAAATTTGTCCTCAATTTCAATGGAAGTAGTTTCAAGTCCTAAGAAATCTGCATATTTCTCTAGCCAAGTGTTTACCAGACAGCAGTGTTAAGACAGAATCCAGTAACAAAACCAGCCATTTAATGACTATGGAAGAATTTGGAGTCTAGCCTCTCTGCAAGTGTAGACAGACACTGGAAACTGAAGTCATCCAGCCCATCCAGGATTGCCCCAAATGGTTATTTGTTGGTTGTCTGTTTAGTCTACTTTGAGTAGCTGCAAACCAGAGCTGGCTGGAAAATGGAAATCCCTTCCTGCAAAAAAATTTACTTTTTAAAATAATAATAATAATCCCAAATCACGACAAGAAGTCAAAACATGAAATTGTTCTCAGGAAGGGATTTCCAGAAAAAATTAATTTTCAGAAAACCCAAAGCAGATTTTTTTTCAGTTTCCCAGCTGCCTGCCTGGAAAGTTCTTCTCATTTTCACTCTCTCTCTCCTGCAGGAAAATGTCAATATAGCAAAAGTGGCATTTTTGTCAGAAAATCATTCCTATGGAAAATTCCCAGCCAGCTCTAGCTTCTTTTGGAAGACTGTTACAATCTACTAGTTACTATAAGGAAAGAAAGTTTTCTTGACATTCAGCCTTTTCCCGCCTTTTAGATTATTCTAGTTGAAACTTCCTAAATAATTCCACTTCCTTCTTGGTATTTATACGCTTGAAATACATGTACCTAATTATAACCTTGCTATGTCTTAGTTCTGTGTATCACATATATTTTGTTTCATCTCACATGTCCCCGAATCTTTCTTTTTCCTATGGAACTCTAGTATGCCTTTTTTTTTTTTTTTTTTTTTTTTTTTAAGGATAAACAGAATTGTTGACAGTACATTTTCTCCCATAAGTATTAAAAAAGAGAGTGGTAGATATAAAGACTAAGGGGGTATAGAAGCAATGGGGAAGTATAGGTTATGAATTTCAGTAAGTAAACACACTGGCTGAGATTTTCAGAGACGATTTACTTAACTGGGAGACATGTATCTAAATCCCCTGCACTACTTTGGAAATCTAAACCATTTTATTCTTAAAGGTACATCAGATATTTCTAAAATCAGTTCACCCCTCTTGGTCCAGCATTTCTCCAGTAGTTTAGTTCTTAACTATCCGCTGTAAGTTGGTCCATTATTTTAATGGGACCATATTTCTTTAGATTGTATTTTTGGGATCATAGTAATGACATACCTTTCTACATGGCAGTCACAACAACTTAAAACAGGTATCCATATTTGTTCAACTTCAGCTAATGAGGATATTTTCCTAAAAACAACAACAGGAATTTGGGAATATGAAGGGGAACACTCACCACCAGTGCTGTCCCATGGTCAGGCAGGAGTGTGGCAGTTTGGGGAATGCCTGGGAGGAAGTCATTCTTACTACCACTTCGCCCTGTGGTGTTCTATCCTTTCAGGGACTCAGCCCAATATAAAGAAACCAATAAAAAGGAGATCTTCATGGTAAGCAATAGATTCAGGGCTCCCCACCTTTTCAGAGTCTTCCCCAAGTACGTTCCCCACAATGGGATAGATTTCTGATTGATACGGGAACTCAGGCCCACCCTCTCCACCAGGCGCCAATTCAGGGCCCAATGGTAGGCAGCAAAGTCATGCACCCTCAGGTGCTATACAGCTGCCTCCCTGGATCACTTCCTACCAGATCCCTTTCTTCCCACCGAGCAAAGTAAATAACTGAACACAAAGATAAAGTCTCTAACCTTCAGACAGTTACAGGTCCCTTCTTTACATGTTTGGTCAGATGACTATATACAGGCCTCTGGCAGCAAGAGCTCCTGTGGTGTTCCTTTCCAGGAGTACAGATCAGCTCACCTCCACCTTCTGCCAGCCAGTGAGCTACTCACCTCCCTTTTTCGAGCTCTCCTTCAGCCTCTGCAGGCTTTGCAGGTGCAGTGGGATGGGGTGGCCTGATCCTAGGCCATCTCCTTAACCCCTTCCTCTCGAGCATGGTTTTGTATAGCCTATCACAGGAAAATAGAGTTCTTGTAGTAGTTCTTGCATTTATTTCTTTCTTTTAAATTTTTACTCAGGAGACTTTCAATTTAGGACAGTGTCAGAAAACTGGAAGTTTATTCCCCATACCGTGGCAACCCCTCAGCATTTTGCATATATTTTGTTTTAGAAGACTCAGGTAAACACTTATCCTAATTCTCCACTTGTTTCTTTCCATGATAAGAAACTTGTGTTCTAGTGCCTGATTTTACACCTCTGAAGTCAATGGGAGTTTTGCCATTTAATAAGAGTAGGACTGGGATTTAGGGGCAGATTTTGAAATATATTTAAGTAACTAAAAATACAGATAGGCACCCAATAGGATTTATAAAAGTGCCTAGGCACCACACCTAGGTCCTTTTGTAAAGTAAAGTTGGCTGGGAATTTTCTGATGAAACCTTTTTGTCAAAATGGAAACTTGTTGGAGAATGCACCTGGTTTGACTAAGTTTTAGTCAGAAAAGGTTTCTCAGCTTCACAATGGAATTTCTGCTCAGAGAGAGGGAAAGGCTCCAGAGCAGCCAACAGTCTAATGGTTAGGCCTGTTTGGGAGACCTAGATTATAATCCACACCAGGGCCTCAAACCCAGGTTTCCTACTAGCCAGCTGCATGCCCTGACCACCAGGCTATTGATTGTTCAGGAGTGAGAGCTCAGTTTCATCCCCTTGTAAAATGAAAAACATTTCTGAAATTACTAAAATTTTCATGGGATGTTGTGATAGCTCTGGGATCACTTTGTTACCCTCTGCCTCCAGCTTGAAGGAGACTTACTTGTGCTTAACTCGGTGTCAGCTCCCTATGCTCTTGTCCATGCTATGCCAGTCCTTATTTGATTTGCAGGTTAATAATAGGTATACCCTAGTCCCCAAGTTCTTTTGAAGCATTCCCCTCTTGTGTCCAGCTCCTTATCCACTGAACACTCACAGAATTAATAAGTCCACTATCCACCAGGGAACAATGAACATACCAGATTGTATTATTCAACTCAGGATCAACCCCTTGCTTAATATCACAGCACTTAGATAGATGTATAGTGAAAACAAGGATAAGCTTTCTACTGAAGATTCAAGATTCAAGTGATAGTGAGTAAGGATAATGGAAACAAAAGGTAACAAAATAAAATCATAACATGCTTTCTAGAGACTAAATTTAACTTAACAGGCTAACGTCCTGTTTAATGAAGTTTACCTCACCCAAAGCCTTTTGCAGCATCCTCCATCAAGATAAGCAGAGATCCTATTTTCTTGAATGTAAATGCACTGCACTGCATTTACTTCCTAGGTGCAGGATGAGGGGGTATTTTTTTTTGCATTCTACCTATATCCCCAAAGTTCATTATTTGTGTTCAGAGACAGTATAACTCCCACCACTTGTTTTTCCTGTGTTCTTTTCCCTGTTGACTTTACATCTCTTTGATAACTTCATATGTAAACGGGCATCCATTGTGTTAGCTTACAATGCTTAATTAACATCTGGCAGAGAAACAGATGAATTAATATATTTTGTCTGACAGAAAACCTGTGTCTCCACCTCTACTGTGATACAGAATTTAAGAACATATTTTCATATTTCACAACTTCTTACATAGTATTTGTGTGTATATATATATATGTCACAATGATATCAATGACCATTGTGACCCTGGCTTTCATTTAAAACCTCACATGACATTCTTTGGTGAATCAGAATGTAAATATCAGAATCAGGATGTTCTTGCAACCTCCTTGTCAGTTGGTATTAAGGGGTTTTCGGGTCACAGGTGGGAACACTGTTTCCCACCCAGCTCTAATGTAAAACCCACTAGGCATCTATCTACATCTTTAGCTGCCTGGATTTCTTTAAAAATCTGTCCCATAGTGACTAGCATAATATCCTACCAATTCTCTGCAGAGATTTCCTGGATATTTCCCTTTCACAACCTTGTATCACATTGCCAATATCTCCCAAAAATGCTGTGGACAAAAGTACAAAAACCTTTTAGAACAAGGAAGATGCTATTATCTTATAATTGCCTTATATACACCTCTTTTGGGGATTTAAACCATCTCCAGGTACATGATTTTACAAATAACTATTAGAAAATACCAAAGTCTTGGCTTTATACCTTATAATGCTCTTACCATTGTTTGAAAGGTTTTAGTTCTATTTTGTCAAATACATTTTCCATATTTTAACCAGTTCTGCCCCTTTCCCCTTGTATCTTTTATGAAATCAGATGTAGACATCTGGGACATTATAAATAGTAGACAGCTTTGAAAACCCCTGAAATTCAGGTGCTTGATCATATGCTCTTTAAAGTCAATGACAAACTCTCATTGACTTTACTGGTGCAGGATCAGAACCTACGTTCCCAGAACTGAATGCTGTATTATAAATTCAGCCTCAGCATAGCTTTGTTGAGAGAAACTATCACCTTTATGCTCCATGGTTGAATACCTTTTTGTACATACCTCAGAGTGGCACTGGCTATTTTTTTCTGCCATACAAGTTTGCAGACTTATCTAATTTGCTGTTATCATGTGGGTCTGCCAATTTTGTTTCCCATTAAATTTATTTCCCCTCTTCCCCATATTTAATTAACTGACATTTCAAATCTCATTTTGTTACTTTCTGTCCTATTTCTGAGCTCTCTGTGTCCCTTTGTGTTATTTCACTGCCCTCACTAATGCATCAAACACCTCCCAGTTTAGTATAATCTAGGAATCTAATTAGTTTGCTGTTTTTTCCTTCTTCGAGATAATTAATGAAGATGTTAAATAATTTGGGTTCTAACACAGATGTCTGTGATACCCCACAAGAGACCTTCCTTGCAACTCAATACACTGTTGAGTATTGTTAGTCTTTTTTGTGGCCCTTCTGGTGGTTTTCATTTCATGTGACAGTGTTCATATCCAAGCTGATATGAATTAATTGGTCAGGTAAGAGTTTATGAGCCAATGTATCAAATGTTTTATTAAAATCCAGGATGTAGTAAACTTATTATCCCAACATTAATTAATCTATAATAAAGTGATTCATAACAATGAAGTGATAATTGGTTGCAGAACAGTAACCTTTAGAATGACATTGTTTAATTATCTAAGAACACAAAAGTAAAGTTTTGCTAAGTCTATGTTCTTTTTAAAACTCTGTTGCCACTCAGCAGAACCAAATTCAAACATACTGATCACTTCTTTACTCCTACCAATACATAGCACCCTAAAATATTCCTAATTTAACTGCATATGAATCTTTAGAGAATTATGTGATGTCTTCTTCTGCTCTAGTGCTGGTCATAGTGCTAGCTTCTGATTATGTTTTTTGGAAGAAAGGGATACACAAGAGGAAATCGAGTCTTAAATTTAACAGCAGATACAGCCTATATGGCTCTCACCATCACACGACTTCAGCAGCTTTTAAAAGAATGTATAGATGAAAAAAACCTTTTATATAGTTTCTTGTACATACTATTTCAAGTAACATATGGTTCACTAAGTAATCATGTTTTCTACCTGTTGTGACCACAATTAAGACAAATGTTTTTAGCCAAAATAATTTCTTGCTAGGAGTGTCTTGTGCAACAAGACAATGGTGTAAATTCAAAATGATGTCTAATTATACCACTAGATGGAGCTGTCTGTTTGATATTAGTCCACTCTGTTGGAAACCCAAATACTTTTTCACTTAAGCCAGGCCATTACTTGTTACATTTGAGATATCAAAAAAACAAAAAGGAAAAATAGGGGTGGGGTGCGGGAGAAAACTAATGTAAAGATTTAAACTCCAACGCAGCAATGTCCACATTGAACTGGAGTGAACAGGTATAGTGTGCATTTATATAAAATGAGAACTTTTCCCATTGATAATTCATTAGGCCTATTTGGACTTTCCTAGCCTACAAATAAAACACAACAAATTAATGTCCTGCTGATTCACTAGCACAGCGTGGACAGTGCTTCTTTTCCATCATTCCTCCACAGTTTGCAGATACCTCAGCCAGGAATTTTGAGTGAGAGTAAAGTGCTCTCCTCAGCTCTGGTGACTTTTTGATATAGCTGATCCTTTGATCTTCACAGCAAGTGTAGTTCTTTACTGCAGCTATCACTTCTGGGAATATATATTATCACCTCCATCATGCAGGTAACCATAGGTACTTGGCTTTCAAAAGAGAAAGTTATATGGAAACACATCATCCAAAGTTCTCTGCAGCTAGGGCTAGGAGATGAACGTTAGTGGTTTGAATTTGTACTGAAAGAGGTTCCAAACAGTTGCTAATTCAAAAATAATTAAGTAGTTGTTTTTTGTGTTGAGATTTAAACCCTATCTTTGAGAATATGGAGCCCTTGGAGGGAGTGGATTTTAGGCAGTCTTATGAGGTCATGAAGGATTTTCTGTAGGATGCTTGGGTTCATTGTGGGTTTAAGGGTACAAATAGGCTGACTGATTCAGGAACAATAAGAACCATATGAAGTCAGATTAGCTTTTCCACAAACTGAACCCAAGTCATTTTTCAGATTTGAATCAATTCACAAAAGAATTCCTCAACCTTCTTTCTGGGACAGATTGTGTCTGGGCCTGCATGGGTGTGCAAGAAGTCTCCCTCTTCCCCCAACTACACGTCTCTGCATGTGGCCAGACACAATAGCAGTTCTTGAGCCCAAGGTGGAGAAAGACTCCTCCTGGCTAGCACAGACAATGGTGCTAGCCTTCCTGCTGCAAGCTGGGAAGATGGGAGTATCCTCAGCTCTTTCCTCTACATTCTGGCTAGACCAGTATTTCTGGGAGATACTGTTAGGGTGGCACCCCTTCAAATGTGACACAATCCATATCGCAGGGCTGTGCTTTTAACACACACTCCAGGGTTCTGTCTCCCAGCAAGGCCATAGTTTCTACCTTGTCATCCTACAACTTTCAAATAAGTCTCTTGTCATTCTCCCCCAACCGACCCCAACTCCTGGTCTCACGATCACCAATTCTATCCCACAATGGCCCATCTACCTTTGAAAAGCCTGTTGGACACAGAAGTAACACTGAAATCCAATTTCATAAATCTCAAGAATAAACATCCCAGAATGTGTAAGATTTGAAATCAGCTGCAATTGGAACCCAGAACAGAGGTATGTTTCATAGCTACTGGGGTCTGGTGCTGGGATTTTTAAATGTGTGGGAAAGAGGTATGAGGAAGAGAATATTGGAAGACAGACAACAGCTGCGGCCCATTCAGCTGCAGGGAATAAGAGGACTTGTTTTTTGCAATCCATCTTAGTCCAACTACACAGTACAAGACCTAGCTGAAGAACACTTAGTAAAAGGCTAAAGATAGATTTGAACACTTGGCTTCCTTTTTACTGAACATACACAGAAAACAAGCATATCTGAGCCTGGGGCAATGCCTCCTGTCATGCTAAGCTGATCTTTATGCACAATCTGAAAAGAAGAAACCAAATAATAATAATAAAAAAATTATTCCATCGCCTGTTTAAATGCACAACACCATATTTATGTGCACTCTCTTTAAGTTCCTAGAAATGTATGGAGGCAGCCTGTAGCACAACATACCTAGATATCATTTTTAATACTATAGTCCTGGAGTATTCTTACTCGTATTGCAAGTGCTTGAGAATTTTCATTTCCTGTGTTTCTGTATAAACAAAAAGATGATAAAAATATTTATGAACAAAACCCTCCACAGCATTCTATGGCTATAGCTCTGAACACTCCAAGGCTTGGTTGCTATGGAAGTCAACAAGTCACCACTGGAATAGACTACTGGCTCTAACTACACCCATTCACACATTACTGTGGAACATCAAGTTATGCTTCCCTTCAGGCATACACATGGACGATAACCAACCTAGCTCTCAGAAGGCCTCAACAGGACAAAGTCCAAGAAAACATTACTGTTTCGGAGTATGATTCAAACCTCCCTGACCCCCCTGAAAGACAGGAAAGTGAGATTTAAAGTTTCACAAACAATCTGAATCCTAACCTTGTATTCTCTCTGCCCTGGTCACCTAACCGGACATTCATGATGAAAATTACTAAGTATTAAAACAACTTTAAAAGCTTTTCACATAAGTGAAATTAATGACATATTGAAATTATAATACAGGCTATGCACAACTCAGCATGTGTAGAATGATTAGGTTAATTTCCCATAGTTTGGGCAGGGTGGATGAAGTAAAGATACATATAAGACTGGTTTCTGGAGAGCTGGGTTTTAGAATTATATGAGGTGCACACAATAAGGTTTCTAGATTATAGGGTGGCTGGAGCAGAACAGATTACACAGAGTGATGAATTGCACCAAGGGGGTTGTTTTTACAGGGGAACATGGAAAAGAGGAGAGAATGGTGTGGTTTGCCATCAGCTAGAGTTGGGTCTGTGGGTAGTATAAGATAGGTATGAAATTGCTCTTATGAAGATGAAGTATGATAGTTAGCATTAAGAGGTAGAAAGGCAGAATTTGGGTGTTAATATAAGATTAGACTTACAGTTGTTTGTGAAATCATTGCTGAGATGTCTGGCTTTCAAATATTTATTATTGTTATAAGTAAAATTATCTAATAATGTTTTAAATTAACTATGTATTTAAGGCCTTAACTCTAAATTTACCTCCATTTTTTTTCTAGAATTGCCTTTGGTTTTGTTTGTTTTTCTAGAGAAAACTATAAATAGATGAAAACTAAGAGCCTGCAAATGGTTATAAAGCAACCAGTTCTGTTAGTGGAACTTACAGATTTTTCATGGTCTTCATGAATGGGAGGCAGGAGAGTATGGTTCCTGTGCTCTGATACTGACAGAGTTACAGCAGGTGCAGAGTGAATTGGGAGGTAGTGCCTGAGATCTGCCACTAAGGGGGTTACAGCCTTGGGGGATGAAGAAGGGAAATGTGAAGAGGGATAATGGTACTTCCACTATGGCAATCACAGAGTTACATCCGATGGGGAGGAAGTACAGGTGCCACCTTCATTTCTGTGTTGAAAGGCTTGTGTCACATGGAAATGAATTGAATGGTGGTGTGATGGTCTGGCAATGAAATCTATCTATTAAATGTAGAGGTGGATCATGGCATCTGCCATTCCTTAGCTTATCCCAAAGCCATAATTTGTGGAGTAGAGGATCACCTCCCTCTTCCCCATCCAAGCCTTGAAGTTTCTCTGCTTATCTTCCCTCCAAATTTCTCTGCCTCTTTTCTCCACAAACAACCTCATTCCCAGGTACCCATGGTAGATTTCAGTGATGGCAGAGATGGCACCATGCCACACAAGTGAACATATATGTGGTAAAAAGCGACAGAGTCCTGTGGCACCTTATAGACTAACAGACGTATTGGAGCATAAGCTTTCGTGGGTGAATACTTTTTACAGATCCAGACTAACACGGCTACCCCCTCTGATACATGTGGTAGTGGATACTCAATCCTGAATTACTTTAATACTGCTCCAATGGGACAGAGGTCAGTTTATTATGATGCACACAGAGGTCACAGCTATGTCTTCAGTGAGCACTGACTTTTATTTCCCTTTTAAAAACATTTTTAGATATGCTCTGGGCTCAGAGAATTTTTGCTAAGGAGAAAGATGTATCCCACATGCAATATGTGAACATTTTGTTGTAGCCTGACCACAGTTTCAGGGGTAGGAAGATTGTGCTGCTGAAAGAGTATAGTGATACCCAAGCTCTCTCTCCTGAGAGACGGGGCAGTTGTTCAGTGATGAGTGTGAGCACTGAATTTCTCCTAGGCATCAGCATGAGAAAAATCACACCGGTTTAACTTAATTTGGTTCAGACCTTTGTGGGGACATTCTTATTTCAATTTAGTTTAAACTGGTTCCTAACGGACTTAAACTAAACCAAAATATGCCTGGTTTAAACTGAAATGAGAGTGTCCACACAGCCTTGTGCATTCGTTTACCTAAATCCATTTAAAATCACACCTTAAGTTAAACTGGTGTAACTTTCTCCTAGAGACAAGGCCCTAATGATATCACTAGCTAGAAGAGCAGGGATTCCCTAATGAAAGTTCATGGAAACGTTGATGATTCAGTGAGCACCTGTTTTTTTCTGGCAGGCAGTCATGTATCTGTGAAGATTCTGCCAGCCTGGAATACCTAGATAGTAGCATGGTGTACTCATTAGCAATAATCAATTCAACTACTCACGATAGTGTCTATAAGATAAGATCCCAAATTTGCTGTTGTGCTCAAAGAATGGACTCCTGTAACGAGGCACGCTGTTAGCTTCCATATTTATTTGTTTGATATTTTTTGTCTAATTTGCTCAATATACCAGTTTTGATTTTATGAACAAACTATACTCATTTGGAACTGGAAAGTCAAGTTGCATTCTTTCTAGCCTGAATATCACCATCAACAAAGATTCTGCAGCCCACATTTATTTATTTCCAAGGGTGCCCACAATGTGCCAGACACTTTGGTAAGAGGTCATATGTTCTCTCGAGATGTCACAGTCCACACTCAAGAGACTGCCATCGTTTGTATTGTTGCAATCAAATTATTTTAATGTAGAGTTTTGCCTTGCTCCTGGACCTTAGTACAAAATTAAATAGGTGATACATCACTAGGAACAGAATCCATTTCATTCTTTGAGATGTGCTCGTTCTACTGTGTTAACAGCAGAAGGAGAACAGTGAAAACTTACAGTGTCTAAATTTAGCAGATCTCATTTGGAACACATGAGAACAAAGGCTGTGGATTGATTTGTTTTCTGGTTTTTTTTTTACATAATCAATTCTCAGAGTAGAATTGCACTTAACTCTGGAGTCAGTCCTTCTCAAATAAAAATCTTGATTAAGGGCAGAAATATTTCTCAGTAGGATCATTCCCTTAAGACTTCAAGCTGGTAAGGATTCAAGGGATTCCCCTCTTTGCACCAGTGCTTGCTAGCAGATTCCTGGAGGATAGCCCATTATAGGTTACAAGAAGAAAAGAGAGAGAGGTTTTTATTACTGAGCTTAAATGGATACAAATGAAAATAACTTTCAATTTTGCAAATACATTGAACCCTCCAGCGACAAGAGAATAGCTTTCTGTGGAATAAAACGTTTATGAAAGTGGAGGGAGAGAAGCTTTTTTATTGCTGTTACATTAATGTAACGTAACAAGCTTCAAACGCTGGAAGTAGGTTAATAGGATTAATGTTTAGTTTTAGGTGATTAACACATACTTGCAGTGCAGACTTCTCTGTCAAGTGAGAAAAATGAAATTATGAAGGTTTGTCTCAAACTGAGTTTCTCGTCATGGAAATGACTTTTCATAAACCATGTAGGTAGTAAATGGCTATTGAAATATTGAGCAATTCAGTGGAGCTTTCCTTTATATTTAAGGGACCAAATTCACCCTGGTGTAACTCCCATTGACTTCATTACATTAGGTTAACACTAGAGATTAAATTGGCCCCAGATGTCAGCACTTAGGTCCCCATCTGCAAAGATATTTAGGTGACTAAATCCCCTTGGGGTATTTTTGTATACATCTCTAGGCCTTATATATTATAGTGATTGGCACCATATAAAGACACAAGATACATGAAATCCTGAAATCTAAAGTATTAGTGAGAGTTTCCTGGTTACTTAACAGGGAAAAATCCTGACACGCTGTGGGTGGGCACAGCTCCCAAGGAAATGTGAGCCAAGTCCTGTTTCAGTTCCATAAACTGGCATGTGTTACATGCTAAGGGATAAAATCTACTTTCTGTGATACTAGTGCAAAGCTGAGGTACCACCACTGATTTAATGAAATCACTTGAGAGTTACACAAAGGTACAAAGGGCCAACATCTCCTCTTGGTTACAAGTAGATGAGAAAATAGGTGTAAGAGGTAAAGTAGTGATACTTGTACCAGTCTGGAATTCACGTGACATACAAATGGTTGTAACTTGCATCCTGAGGGTGAGAAAGGAAGCTGTGGCAGGAAAACTACTAACAGGAGCCTTTAAAATAAGCAAAGTCTCCACTTTATCTTACACTTCCCTATTAGTTACATTTCCTTCAATGTTCTATCTCCCATTTCTGCACCTGTAGCATGTCAGTTACACTCATTTTGGTTCATTTTAAAACAGCCATTATTGCAGTTACTGCCAAGAGGTGCTTAGCCCTCTGTATCATACCAATCATTTCCTCATCTATTGTCTCCACCCTGTGTGTTGAAGACCTCCTCAGTGTGACAGAATCCACAGTACTGTTTTGACGACTGACTTTCAGCTCCATTTTCTTTTTTCTCCCATGAGTTCAGTCTATGGGTTTAAATAAAGCAGGATTCCCTTTTTCCTTATCTCAATTTCCTAAAATTCATCCATATCCCTTCTTCATATCATACTATTTGTTTCTAGATAGTCTGCATCAGCCCCTTCTACTCCTTTTGGGGGATGTATTGCTTCAATCTGTTCTCCAAGCCCTTTTCCCTTACAGTGTTGGATAACTTTCAGTTGTGCAAAAGAATAGTACTCAATACACCCCAAATAATTCTCTCCTCACCTCTTCAAACAGTGCTTTGTAATTTTATCCTTAGAGTCATCTTTCTGCCTGTTTGTGGTTCTCTAGATCTACTGAAAGAACGAAAGCTGCATAGAATCCTCAGCAGGCCTAAGGTCTGGCACTCTTCAAACTTGGGCTAAATGAAGTCTTTATTCTGTGCTTCAAATTCTTCCACACAAGGAGGATTTTAAAAAAGCTGTACAAACATCAAATGAGCAGCACTGTCTTGTTCTAGTCTTCCACATTTCAGGATGTTGTATAGAATTCACTGACAGAACCAACTTTACAACTGAAAAATGTTTTGTTAATTAATGCACACTTTCTTCTCATTAATCTTTTATCGTGCCCCATAAACCAGATGTCTTGATCTAGATTTACAGCACCTCTGTTTTTTTTATTCCAGTGTGACATGTGTCAGACTGAAATATTTATGAAAGCTATAAATATAAGATTACAAGTATTCACAAATCCAGTTTTAATTTCCATCTGTTTAATAATGCATAAACCCAACAAAATTAAAAAAACATTTGATTTTGACAAACCTTATAGTTTTTAAAGATTAGGTGTAAAAAACAAATCAAGGTTAACTATTAGAGACCAGTATAAATAAACCAAACCAAACAAGAGAAAAAAAATCTAAGTAAACTTCAGTCCTGCAAAGTCTGATACACATGTTTAGCTTGATGGAATGAAAGTAATACCATTGCAGCCAAAGGAACTACTCACAATGTTATTTAATTCCTTTCTTTCACTATGATTTCTCTCAACTTTCTCTCTACTGCACAAGATATTTCCCCAGAAAATAATATAACTATTTTCCTATTTTTACTTTTAATATGTATTTAGTAGAGAGCTTATATGAATTGAAGATAAATACAAATATTTGATTTATAACTTCTATTACAGTTAGTACCTACATCAATAAAAAGTCACTCTTAGTATTCAGTGAGTTTTCTCAGGAAATCTGTAGGTCACAATTGGGGTAAACTATGCATTTAATTCAGAAATGAGACTTTCTACAGCAAGAATCTTTGTATTAGCATGGAAGATGTTATTCTTGCATACGCTGTATGCATAAATTGAGCATGAGAATAGCAGACAATCTTTATGGAAGCTGATTGTAGTGTATCTGTAGCAATCTGTTTTTCTGGGACTTATGATATGAGCCATCTATTTAGAAAAAAATTATCACTCCCTTTTTAAGTAAATGACATGAGTTTCAGATTTAACAATTTATTTAACTGACTGTCAGCTTCACAGTAGATTTTTTTTCTGGGTATCTCTTGTGGATAGTCAAAAGACAATAGATACATCAATAACAAACTATATTTTGATAGTTCATCCACTCAAATGTTGAATTAGCAATGGCACCCTTCTTTGACTACAATGAAAAATATTGGCACCTCTCCACTGAGAGTCTTGTTGCCAAATATACCAGTGTCCATCTGTCAGGGTGATAATGTGCCCACTCTCAAGCTAGTCAGACAATCTTACTATGGCACAGATAACTATTGCTGGTATGTACTTATGATGAAAGATTAAATGGTAGAGGAAAGGAAGAGACAGTTCATATTATAATTGCCAGTGAAGCAGATTGTATTACAGCTTAAGAAACACATGAAGACAATCTGTTCAACTGCATGTAACAGAAGAGCACGGCCTGTTGCTAGGTTTGTATAGAGAGACAAATGCATTGAGGAACGAGTTGAATAGTAAAGAAGCATTGCCCCAAATACAAATTCTGTGCTTATTCCAAGTCTACAACAGCATCCACTGGTATAATATAATTAGTGATATGTGAATTCACGGGCTCTTCATAAAGTCGATACATATGTTTTGGAGAAGATATAAAACCAAAAGCCTGATCTCCTGTTATCTATGAAGTTTTCAGTTCAGTTTTCCTAACAGCAGGGTTGTGTTTGTCATTTATCCAGTTACCCCAGTAAAATTACAAGTGGGTAATTACACCCTATGTAGGGACCATTTCACCACTCCCCAGCACGTGGGCAGAATGTATTCATATAATTAATCTCCTTATTTATTTTCTGGCTTTGGAATGGCCCCTCCAATCACCATCTTAATCAATTCTCTACCCTTTTTCCGTCTTTGAAAACAATACCCCTACTCTCTTTTCTTTCTGATCTCTCTCTCTCTCTCTGGTTTCCTACTATTATTATGATTTAAGAGTTGTGTTACAGTAATTCCTGGAGCCCGCAACCAAGTCAGACCCCATTTTGGTAGGCACTGTGCAAATGTACAGTAAATGTCAATTTATATCACTTTAATGTTTCTCATTTTCCACCTCCATCCTAACACTGACTTCAGTCCTGAGGCCAGAATCTCTGGTCTGGCTGAGTCACGGTGGCACATGATTGGTTGGTGGGTGCGGGAGGAGGAGAAGGGTAAATGTAGCTTCAAACAACCTTTATGCACCAGCTATCTAAGGACCTAGTTTCTTTCCTTTAGATATGTATAGGGCCTGATTCTACTCATTTACACCACTTTCTAGTTATTTAACTTAATTGGGTTTTCTCCTAATTTACACTGCTGCAAAATCAGGCCTATTTGTTGAACAGTTTTGAGATATATGTAATGATGGGAAGCTGTATGGCAGATTAATTGTAGAGTGAGAGCTTTCTAAATTACTCCTTGCTGTGCAGTTAATTATCTATGCATACTTCCATCACAAGCTGGGATATAATGATATTATGCCTCCTTATAATCATCTCTATATTATTTTTTTGTATCACTATTTCCCCAAAGAAAAATAGATTATAGATTGCCGCAGTTGCATTTTAATTGAAAACTGCCAATACAAGCTGTTAAAACACAGACTTGCCCATGTTTATGCATCCTCAGACTATCATGGCACTCACTTGTTATTCTGCACTAGTGTAGCAGGTTCATATGAGGCTGCTGAAAAACATGTCATTATTTGTGAACTTGTTGGTTTAAACAGATGTTTGACGACAAAGGTGCTTATTAGCGGTGACCCTACCTGGCGGAGATACCAAATTGCTGGCCATGGAATCATTCTTCAAGTTTAATTTTAAAAAAATTAAAGGAAAAGAACATTGGTTATTTTCTCTGGGTAATACTATTTTGAGTAACCAAAGCAGTTAGAGGGAGAAATGATACCAAGGTTAAAATATTACACACATAGGAAGCTGCTGAGCAGAAACATAACTTTATCATAGAAAGGAGAAGGCCGGAGGCTGTATGACAGGGGCCAAACATAAAATAAATGTTATTTAAGTTAGTCTGAGTTGATGCAGTGATATGGATTTGGAAAATTGGCTATTGTTTTTCAAGACATCAAGATGGGAAACTACACTATGACAGCAGAGTAGGGTCCTGATTCATAAAAGGATGAAAGTCCATTCAAGTCAGATACGTAGATGAAGATGACAAAAATATGACAGAACTCACCTATGCAACTTCCATTAGTATGAAGAGTAGACTTCAATGAAGCTACCCCAGTGTACACCAGCTGAAGATCTGGTCCTGGAGTTTTTTTCCATTCACTTCCACAGAATTCTACCAAACAAACATAGTCTTAGTCTAAGCATAGGCCCATGGGTCAAGAGGTCTGATTACTTAATACCAATGGAACTTTCCACTTGAAGAATGAGTACTGTCATTTATAAATAAGTTACATTTTGGAAGCATTTTGATTTATAAAATCTAAGCAAATCCAAACAAAATGTTTGCCTGTTAACCATATGAACATCATAACTACTTTGTCATATCAAGGTCTTAGGTCAAACCGAACAGCCAGCCCAATGTTGCTCTCAGTTGCACTGGGGTAGCGTGAATGTAGTCATGTGAGTTCTGCGGGGGCCTTGGGGCTTTATTTCACATCTCTGGAAGTCTACCTGAAATGGCATGACTTTCAACCTGTTAAGTATCTAGAAGAATTTGTGTGTGATCACATATTCAGACTATACATGTTATATTTTTATTGTTTTCATTAGGCAGTGTTTCCCAAACTTTTGAAAGCTGGATTCTGCCCTCCGGCCCTGGAAAATGAAACAACTGTGCCCTCCTTTAAACTTCATGTGTTGTTAAAGGCCTGCCCAAAATGAGAGGTCACTCAGACTAGTGTAGAGCCTTACTTACCTTTCTTGCATGTTTTCATGCACTGTGAAACAGTTAAAGTATTGTAATTAACATCTAAATTAGCACCCATTGAAATGAGTATGGCAGTTCAGACCTTTTCTTTCAGGCTCTTTGCAAATTTAGGCTAATGTCTCTGCCTGGGTTACAGTGGCCTCATGTCTTGAAGGCTCTCTCTGTGGCCATAATAGGTAGAGACTGACTATTTAAAAAAAGTTGATATTCTGGAAAACAATTGAGAGTCTGTTCTTGCTCCCTTTCCCCTGTAGGGGGCTCAAGCCACATTTTGGGAAATATTCAAAACCACCATGCCCAGTAGCAACCAAACAGGTGGTAAGGAATCAGTTGAAGATTCAGCCCTGGTCTACACTACAGATTTATGTCAGTATAACTATGTTGTCCCTGAGTGACATAGTTATACTGATCTAACACCTCGTATAGACAATACTATGTTGAGGGAAGGGCTTCTCCCATTGACATAGCTACCACCTTTCAAGGAGGTAGAGTACCTATGCCGACAGGAGAAGCTCTCCCGTTGGCGTAGGTAGCATCTTCACTAAGTGCCACAGTGACACTGGTGAGGCTGTGCGACTGCAGCATTGTAAGTGTAGACAAGCTCTTAGTGCAGGTGCTTCAAAAGCAAGGAAATACAGTTGGCTACACTATCCCTTGTGGTTATGCTAAATGGTTTACTTTCTCCTATGAGAGATTAAATTCACTACAATAATTGTGGCTTTTTGATTGAAGTGGTACATGCACATAAAATTGTTCTCCTTCCCTGTCTATTATAACGTTAACGTCTTGTATGGATTGGAGACAGAAAGCGATGCCCATTCCCCAGAAGCTGGTAAGTCTACATAAAATATTTTTGTAATAAAAGTAAAAAATGCTTTTTTGTCTCCTTGCTATAGTGAGGCAGTCACATAATGCTGTCTACGGGGAAATAACAATACAAAATTAAACCTGAAAGTTCTTCCTCACTCCTCCCTCTTTCTGGAAGGCACTGATTGATGAATAACTCAAACTTCTACTACACAAGCACTTGTTTTAATAATAAATGATTTTTCTTTACTGTAAAGAGGGAGGGGACACAATCACTAAGATCCTGTATAGGAATGCAGCGTTCATTCATTGAGTCACTCAGGGCTCAGGTACTAAAACACTAAGTCAGTGTAATTATTGTTGAATCATACTAACAGGTGGGGCTAATTAGCTCTGATTAGGATATAAAGGAGGTGGGGAGTGTCTCACTGGCCTGACAGAACTTTAAGGCAGGAGGAGATTGTGGTGAAACTTAATCACAACATATCAGTTTATTTCTGAACTCTCTGAATAAAGCTAATTTCCAGGAAGGAGTTTGGACATTAACTGTGGAGGTACATCTACACTGCAGCTGGAAGTGTGCTTCCCCTCTATACCTCAGAGTAGCACCCTGGAACCCCCATATTCACCATGGTGACATGGCTGTGATATGTTTTGAGCAAAGTATGACTTGTGAGGTATCATTTTAGAAGTTGTGATCTGTTGAACATTAATATCCTTTTGGAATGTATGTGTTATCATTGTATATGAAGTTATGAAGTATCGCTATGTGTGTTACTGAAATGTGTTGAGAGGTTGGGAACACCCATAACCAGCCTTTCAGTTACAACAAAGGAGTAGCCATTGGTAGCCAGACAGTGTTCATGGCTCATCAACACACAAATCAACTATTTTAGAGGCTTCTCAAAGGAGGCACACACGCCATGGGGGCAGACTTAGGGCTTGTCTACACTGGCATTTTACAGCACTGCAACTTTCTTGCTCAGGGGTGTGAAAAAACACCCACCTGAGTGCTGCAAGTTTCAGTGCTGTAACATGCCAGTGTAGACAGTGCACCAGTGCTGGGAGCCATGGAGCTCATGGAAGTGGTATTTTTAGAGCGCTGGGAGAGCATTGTCCTAGGGATGGGGGTTCCATGGCCACCACTCCCAAGAGGAGGAGGAGGGTGGTGGTGATCAGGGACTCCCTCCTCAGGGGGACTGAGTCATCTATCTGCCGCCCTGACCGAGAAAACTGAGAGGTCTCCTGCTTGCCAGGAGCTAGGATACACGGTGTGACGGAGAGACTGACGAGACTCATCAAGCCCTCAGATCGCTAACCCTTCCTGCTTCTGCACGTGGGCACCAATGATACTGCCAAGAATGACCTTGAGCAGATCACTGCAGACTACGTGGCTCTGGGAAGAAGAATAAAGGAGTTTGAGGCGCAAGTGGTGTTCTCGTCCATCCTCCCTGTGCAGGGAAAAGGCCTGGGTAGAGACTGTCGAAACGTGGAAGTCAACGAATGGCTACACAGGTGGTGTCGGAGAGAAGGCTTTGGATTCTTCGACCATGGGATGGTGTTCCAAGAAGGAGGAGTGCTAGGCAGAGACGGGCTCCACCTAACGAAGAGAGGGAAGAGCATCTTCGCAAGCAGGCTGGCTAACCTAGTGAGGAGGGCTTTAAACTAGGTTCACCGGGGGAAGGAGACCAAAGCCCTGAGGTAAGTGGGGAAATGGGATCCTGGGAGGAAGCACAAGCAGGAAAGTGCAAGAGGGGAGGACTCCTGTCTCATACCGAGAAAGAGGGACTATCGATGAGTTATCTTAAGTGCCTATACACAAATGCAAGAAGCCTGGGAAACAAGCAGGGAGAACTGGAAGTCCTGGCACAGTCAGGGAACTATGATGCAATTGGAATAACAGAGACTTGGTGGGATAACTCACATGACTGGAGTACTGTCATGGATGGATATAAACGGTTCAGGAAGGACAGGGAGGGCAGAAAAGGTGGGGGAGTTGCGTTGTATGTAAGAGAGGAGTAGGACTGCTCAGAGCTCCGGTATGAAACTGCAGAAAAACCTGAGAGTCTCTGGATAAAGTTGAGAAGTGTGAGCAACAAGGGTGATGTCGTGGTCGGAGTCTGCTATAGACCACTAGACCAGGGGGATGAGGTGGACAAGGCTTTCTTCTGGCAACTAGCAGAAGTTGCTAGATCGCAGGCCCTGGTTCTCATGGGAGACTTTAATCACCCTGATATCTGCTGGGAGAGCAATACAGCGGTGCACAGACAATCCAGAAAGTTTTTGGAAAGTGTAGGGGACAATTTCCTGGTGCAAGTGCTGGAGGAACCAACTAGGGACAGAGCTTTTCTTGACCTGCTGCTCACAAACAAGGAAGAATTGGTAGGGGAAGCAAAAGTGGATGGGAACCTGGGAGGCAGTGACCATGAGATGGTCTAGTTCAGGATCCTGACACAAGGAAGAAAGGAGAGCAGCAGAATACAGACCCTGGACTTCAGAAAAGCAGACTTTGACTCCCTCAGGGAACAGATGTGCAGGATCCCCTGGGAGAACAACATGAAGGGCAAAGGGGTCCAGGAGAGCTGGCTGTACTTTAAAGAATCCTTATTGCGGTTGCAGGAACAAACCATCCCGATGTGTAGAAAGAATAGTAAATATGGCAGGCGACCAGCTTGGCTAAACAGTGAAATCCTTGCTGATCTTAAATGCAAAAAAGAAGCTTACAAGAAGTGGAAGACTGGACAAATGACCAGGGAGGAGTATAAAAATATTGCTCAGGCATGCAGGAGTGAAATCAGGAAGGCCAAATCACACTTGGAGTTGCAGCTAGCAAGAGATGTTAAGAGTAATAAGAAGGGTTTCTTCAGGTATGTTAGCAACAAGAAGAAAGTCAAGGAAAGTGTGGGCCCCTTACTGAATGAGGGAAGCAACCTAGTGACCGAGGATGTGAAAAAAACTAATGTACTCAATGATTTTTTTGCCTCTGTCTTCACAAACAAGGTCAGCTCCCAGACTGCTGCACAGGGCAGCACAATATGGGGAAAAGATGACCAGCCCTCTGTGGAGAAAGAAGTGGTTCGGGACTATTTAGAAAAACTGGATGTGCACAAGTCCATGGGGCCGGATACGCTGCATCTAAGGGTGCTAAAGGAGTCGGCGGATGAGATTGCAGAGCCATTAGCCATGGTGATCGGGGGAGGTCCCGGATGACTGGAAAAAGGCTAATGTAGTGCCCATCTTTAAAAAAGGGAAGGAGGAGGATCCGGGGAACTACAGGCCGGTCAGCCTCACCTCAGTCCCTGGAAAAATCATGGAGCAGGTCCTCAAGGAATCAATTATGAAACACTTAGAGGAGAGGAAAGGGATCAGGAACAGTCAGCATGGATTCACCAAGGGGAAGTCGTGGCTGACTAACCTAATTGCCTTCTATGATGAGATAACTGGCTCTGTGGATGAGGGGAAAGCCGTGGATGTGTTATTCCTTGACTTTAGCAAAGCTTTTGATACGGTCTCCCACAGTATTCTTGCCGCCAAGTTAAAGAAGTATGGGCTGGATAAATGGACTGTAAGGTGGATAGAAAGCTGGCTAGATCGTCGGGCTCAACGGGTAATGATCAATGGCTCCATGTCCAGTTGGCAGCCGGTTTCGAGCGGAGAGCCCCAGGGGTCGGTCCTGGGACCGGTTTTGATTAATGTCTTTATTAATGATCTGAGGATGGTGTGGACTGCACTCTCAGCAAGTTTGCAGATGACACTAAACTGGGAGGTGTGGTAAATACACTAGAGGGTAGGGATCTGATACAGAGGGACCTAGACAAATTAGAGGATTGGGCCAAAAAAAACCTGATGAGGTTCAACAAGGACAAGTGCAGAGTCCTGCACTTAGGACGGAAGAATCCCATGCACAGCTACAGACTAGGGACCGAATGGCTAGGTAGCAGTTCCGCAGAAAAGGACCTAGGGGTCACAGTGGATGAGAAGCTGGATATGAGTCAACAGTGTGGTCTTGTTGCCAAGAAGGCTAACGGCATTTTGGGCTGTATAAGTAGGGGCTTTGCCAGCAGATTGAGGATCGTGATCGTTGCCCTTTATTCAACATTGGTGAGGCCTCATCTGGAGTACTGTGTCCAGTTTTGGGCCCCATACTACAAGAAGGATGTGGAAAAATTGGAAAGAGTCCAGCAGAGGGCAACAAAAATGATTAGGGGTCTGGATCACATAACTTATGAGGAGAGGCTGAGGGAACTGGGATTGTGTAGTCTCCAGAAGAGAAGAATGAGGGAGGATAGCTGCTTTCAACTACCTGTGGGGATGTTCCAAAGAGGATGGAGCTCGGCTGTTCTCAGTGGTGGCAGATGACAGAACAAGGAGCAATGGTCTCAAGTTGCAGTGGGGGAGGTCTAGGTTGGATATTAGGAAACACTATTTCACTAGGGGGGTGGTGAAGCACTGGAATGCGTTACCTAGGGAGGTGGTGGAATCTCCTTCCTTAGAGGTTTTTAAGGTCAGGCTTGACAAAGCTCTGGCTGGGATGATTTATTCGGGAATTGGTCCTGCTTTGAGCAGGGGGTTGGACTAGATGACCTCCTGAGGTCCCTTCCAACCCCGATATTCTATGATTCTGTGATTCTAAAACAGCATGTTTTGGCTGAAGGACTTGGGAAATTTCTGCTCAGATTAATAAGGACTGTTGCATGTCAACTACCCAGGCTTCTGACCAGTGCCGATGGTACAGTACTGGGATGCAAGGCTGGGGAGCTGGCGGGAATTTGGCTGGAGCCTCTCTGTTGATGGTTCATAAGTGACTGGAAAATCATTCATGTAACTAACATGGGCGTGTCCCTGCCTGTGGATGTCTGTGTGAGTGCAGTGCCTATCAGAGGTTTGTAGCTTGACATCAGCATCACAGTGTGAGAGGCAGCCCACGTTGGTTGATTTGGAGGGCTCAGTGGTCCCACAGTCCAGGTTGCACCCTGGGGCCCCCGTCACACTGCGGGGGTACATCTACACTGCAGCTGGGATCGTGTTTCCCAGCTTGGGTAGACAGACTGCACCAGCTCTGCTCAAGCTAGTGCATTAAAAATAATGGTGTAACTGTCATCTCCAGCTTCAGCTAGCCACCTGAGTAAAACCTGCCAGACTCCTGGCTATGTACTCAAGTGGCTAGCTTCATACTTCCACCCATGCTACCCTCGCCTACGCTGCTATTTTTAGCGCACTAGCTTGAACAGACCTAGCGTGAGTCTATCTGTCCAAGCTCAGAAGCACACTCCCAGCTGCAGTGTAGACATACACAGGGTCTGTGTTCTCGGTTGAGGACCAGGTTGGGACCCAGACCATTTACACTCACTTGCATTTCTCAGAGAGTAAAAGCTGAAAGTCCCTACAGTTTTGCTGTACTAAGTGTAAGGGCCCACACCTACACACAGACCCTGCTCTTTGCCCTCAGCTTATTCAGTTAATGAATGTAGTCTCCTGACTGGCTGAAGACTCGATCAGGCACATTGTTAAACTCTGCAGCAGGTCTTGGTCCCTGGCTGCTCAATAGTGTTCTACACCTGCAGCTGTGATTCTGGTCCTGCTTCCTGTTCCCCACTCCCTTCTTGCTCTATTCCTCACTCTGGATCCCCACTCCTGCTCCTTGTCCCCAGTTTCGCTCCTGGTGTCCAGATCCTGATGCCTGCTCCAGCTAATACTCTGGTTTCTGGCTCTCACATCCGTCTCACTCCCTGGACTTATTTGGCTTCTAACTCAACCACTAGGCTGGCTACCTCTGTTCTAAACATTAAGCCAGCCTCCCACCCTAACCATTAGGCAAGACCACCCAGAGCCCGGTCTTTATACTGGGCAGGATTCACTGAAGCTACCAAGCAGTAACGATAACACTCTGAAGCACTGGGTAAAAAAAGTCTATTTTCCTTTTTAAAAACATACCACCGTAAGAAGATAAAGTTATTATATGTCTTTTTGTTATCATCTGAGAGGTTTCAGTTTTAAGAGGGAATTTTATTTCTTGCAGAGTTCAACAACATAATCTGTGCTTTTTTTCCTTTACTTTTTTAAATGAATCCTTAGACTGAAATGGTATATTGCTTTGTGCAGTTAAGGTCACAGAACTGGCCACCAGACAACATTTGAGACAAACCTACCATGGGAGAAGCACCTTTCCCCTCTAGTTTTACAAGCAGTAAAATAAAATATGAACACAGCAGGAGCTATGCTAGCATTTTTCATCTGTTTTTTTTCCCTTTTCTAGTTATCAGTTCAACTGAAATGAGAAAAAATGGAACAGAGCACAAGCTCAAGTACCAGACTGACTTGGCAGTGCAACGGTATTACAACCTGGTGCTGCACTTTCCACAGCTGATTGTGCAAATGAAGTTTTATTTGACTAAGGCTATGTCTACCTTGTAATGTAAACACAGGGCCTGTGGGACAGGAGCCCACAGGCTCAGTGTTTATAAGCATGTGTGGGAGCATCTACACTGAATATCAACCCTAGGTTTAGAATTTCTGGACCCAGGTCTCATACCTATGCACAGGCTTCTACATTACACTAGCAGATGAGAGCCATACCAGCCTAGCCCAGGCTTCTGAGTGCTCTCCCCCGCTGTAGCCACTCTAGCCATTTGTTCGTGGTGCACTGTGTGAAAACATGACTGTCCATCCCGTGGCATTTAACATGAAGTTTCAGCCTGCCAACACATCCTGCCAAACCATCTTTTGGTAGTGGGAAAATGGGAGATATATTTTGTGAAAAAATGCACAACATAGTAAAAGAGTACATAGTAAACAATATGTTACATAGGTAAGAAAAAAATAGACTAAAATTACAGGATTTCTCATCCATGTAACCCACCTGTTAAAAAGCATGTTCCACTGTTTTGTATTTCCACACTTGAAATACCAATATGTTAAAATTGCAGGGCAGCTGGCTGAGGCAGGAGCAGATGCAGTCATGACGGGGATGCAATCCAGACCAGCGAGAGGTTGAATCACCACTTGCCCTGCAACCCTGGGTGCCTCACAATGCTACGTGCACATCCCAGGTTGGGAGCTACAGCAGCGGCCATCCTACCAGCATGCAGGTCACACCCTGATTGTCTGTGTGCTAGACATCCCTGGTTCAGCAGCTCTGACCCCAGCAGTCTGTCCGCAGCCCCACTCTGGCTACCACCAGCCTGGGTTACTACTTTCAGGGTGACCCCAACACACTCCCAGTCCTGGATAGGGCATCTGCTACCATATTGTCTTTCCTCTTTATATAGAAGAAACCTGTTTTGTCTCCTTTGTCTGTGTACAGTCCCCAGGACATAATATCAGAGAGTACACATAATTTCACCTACAGAGTTGTTACTAACATTCCACAGTGGCATTAGTGGCCAGTGTGTTCTTATATTTCAAACAATATATTACATGCCACCTTTCAAATAAAATCATGGCACCACTGTGTGAGGTGCAATGAGTCCATCAGAGCTTGCAAGAGTTGCTGACATAGAGCAGTGAACCACAAATGGGTCTCTGTGTCACAACAGGCTGGAGCAGGAGCTGCCTTAAATGGAAAAAGGTACAGGCTAATGCAGAAGCAAAAGCAAGCTGGAGCAGGAAGAGACAATCTTGTCAGAACTGCTAGGCAATAGGAGTGCTCCCAACCAGATGGTGACATTGAGCAGAGTGGAGAGATTGTTTCCATTAGGAGCCTACATACATGCATTGGGATCAATTGGCTGAACCTTGGTTAAATGCTGTGGGGCCTATCACCAGACCTGTAGACAATTGCCGCTGATGACTCATCACACTCTCTGGGTCAGGGATAACTCACCAGGCTTTAAAAGGCTCAGGCTCAGAGATAACTCAGGGATGCCTATTAACAAGATGGCAAATCCTCCCCTTATGGAAAGATCTTGTAGAGGCCAGCTCCTCAATTTATATACATTGACGCAGTCCTGCTTCGAAGTCTCCAGCAGATAATCTGGCTGAAAGAAACCAAACAGGGTCTATAGAAATTTAGCAGAGTTCTACAGACTTACTTTAAAAATGTATAAAAAGTAATGGGTAATAAGCTAGTTTTTATAGGTTTACAATCATTTTTATAAGGGTCTTGGAGCAGAATGGTTATGGTTGCACTGGGAAGGGGTAGAATTTGAGGGTGAGGCATGAGGCCTGCCTCTAATAGATTTCCTGTATAATCAAGCTTGGGAGTAGACTCCGAAAGATCTGCTACTACAAAGATCCTTCCAGTCCTTCAAACCTCTTACAGCCATGGCTTTGTGACTAGAGCTGCTTGACAAACTGAGATTTACATTTTCAAATGACATCAAAAAGGGAGGGGGGAAATCACAGGACCTCTTTACAAATTTTCTGATCACCTCTAGGTATGAAAGTTGTACTCTCTCCAGATAGGAGGAAACAGAAGCAATACTCTCCCTCTTTAGTCAGTACATAATGATGACTGAATATCTATTCATAGATTATGATCTTCAATAAAACTTTTAAATAGTGGCCTCTTTGCTTTAATTTTACTTTAGTTTAAATCCAGTTTGGAGTTTATATAAAGTCAATTAAACTAGAGAGAATAGAATGTACCAGATGAGGTTTGAAGTTTGTAATTAAGAATATTCTTGAAGCTGTTATTTATCATTACCTATAATTTAGAGACTGTTTATTATAAAATGATGGTTCAAAAATTAAGCGCTTTGATGCTTTGGCACGTACTGCTATGTATATTTCTAGACAATATTTACAACTGTGATTGGGCTGCTATAGGAAACTGAACAGAATGTGCATCTTTGATTCTGAGGCCACAGAATTTAGTCACAGAACTCACTCTTGCCATACAAGATATTACTAAAACATATAAACAATCAAGATGTGTACAGGCCTAAGGCCATGACTCTGCAATGAACTCTGGGCATCATCCAAAGCCCACTGAAGTGAATGCAAAGACTCCCACTGACTTCAATGGGCTCTGGATCAGACACTATATAGGCAGCCCCCTGTGCCCATGCTAAGCTCCATTCGAGATATTAGGGAGCTGCATGGGCATAGAGGTCTGCCTGTGTGGAGCTAATGCTAAGATTATGGCCCTTCTTTGTAACCAAGATATTTTATTATTCTAGCTCTGGCCATTCCTCACTTGCCCCCTCACCCGGGCGGCCCTGCCCTATTCTTGGGCAGTAATCTGCATCAGCAATGACCACAGAGCTGTTTGTAGGCACTGCAGACTAACCCCTCCCACAGAGGATAACTGTCTAATATGGGAATATGGCTGAGTAGAAGCAATCAGCTTCATGGAAATGGAAACAATACCAGAGGGACTCACTAATTCCTTTAATATTTCAACACTATTTGTTTGTGAACCTTGCCCTTTTCCCTCTGCAGAGCCAGGGGAGCTCATGAAAACACAGATCCACTTGCAACATTGATTCAGGACAAAAACTGCTCTCAAAGCATTCTGATTAGAGACCAGTTTTGATTCCAATTGCCATAACAAGACCTCACCTCCTCAGAAAGTAGCCAACGGAGTCTGGGAAAGGTACCTGGAAAACTTACAAATGCTTAAAAGTTATGTCACCTCCCCTTCATCCCAAATGGAGACTAAAAAGCTGAGAGACTTAAATTTTGTTTCAATGTACATTTAGTGCTAATATGAAGTGCCAGATTAACACTGGAAATTGTGTGTCCTCTATTTATGTATACACACATGGCTGGCAGCAGTGTAAGCTCCCCCACTATTAACAGGGGCAAATATGCTTTTCTATCTGAAGCTTTATACCACTTCTATCATCACTGTATCTGAGGGGGCATGTATACGGGAACTGGAAGTGTAATTTCCAGCTCAGACAGACATACGCACACTAGGTCTGACTGAACCAGCATGCTAAACTTGGAAGCATAGCTGCAGGGGCACAAGTGACAGGATGGGCTAGCAGCCCCTAGAACATACCCAGGGTTTCAGACGGGATAGTACTCAGGCTGCTCGTGCTGCCATAGCTATGCTGCTATTTTTAGTGCTCTAGCTTGATCACAGGTAGTGAGGATAGGTCGACTTGAGCTGGAAATTACACTCCCAGCTTCAAGTTAGACATACAAAAGGGCTGATCAAGTTGGAAGAGTAACCACAGACAGACATATCACAATGTGACAAATCCTCTTTGGGTTCCCACACTTATAACCCTGCCACCCCACCTCTGACATGGAAGAACTGTTGCCGGTCATGTATCTAGCTACCTATTCATGGTTTTACTATGGCACTTATCTACATTGTATCTAAACCCTGTAAAGTGAGAGTAGTTCTGTTTCCCTGCCCATTCGGCCTGGGTGTCTGCTCTGAGTGCAACTGAGATACCAGATGGTGTGTGTGTGAGGATAGCTGCTTTTATTTTTTATATGAATATCCATTTACACTAAAGTATCAGTAAAGATATCAGTTATTTGCCAGAGAGACAACCAAACAGTCCAAAGATAGCAGGACTTGCTCAACTGGAGTCCGGACTGTATTAAAACAGTGACATAAAAGCTATATCTCAAGATTTCAATGAGATGGTCTGCATCATTTCTTTTTATTTATATTGAACTGGTTACTTAATCAATTTGAGATACGAGATCTGCATTCAAGAAGAATATATAAGGGAAACTGCACTCAGTCTTATGCCTCACAATACACCCAGAGAGAGTGTATATTGTATTTATTATTGCCTACCTACTGTGTAAAAGCACATCATCTTAGTATTCTCCTGGGAATGCCATTGAATCTGGAGTATCTGGGGTTTTCTTAGTTTTCCTATTAGAGATTATCTACTATTTTTATAATTAAGATAATTATATCAAATCACTTTTCAGAAGAGACTCTCTTTCAAAGAATGTACCATAATTCCTCCCATGAAATATACATCACATAGTTTAAATAGACCTCCCACAAGCAGTCATCTATAATACTTTCATTTATTTTGCACTCTATTAAGATTTTTTAAAAGAGCCAATGGGAGTTTTGGCTGAATAAGAGCCAAGGGTCCACAAGTCATTAATCATGTTAAAAACAAAGTATCTCCTGATTGTGTTACAATGACACTTTCTCAATGCATCAAACTGTTAATTACAACATGACCAGGAGACACTTTGATTTAGAAAATATCATATATTTTAATCAGTGCTAAGTAGCAGCTGCCCTTAATGATTTTTAAAATAAAAATTTACTATTAACTATTTTATTGTCACACGATGACAGATCTGTAGCTGTAGTGCATAGCCCACTATTATCCACTAACACTGATGTATCATAAAATAAGAATAAAAGGCCCTGTAACAGGGGTCTCAACTCACCACTGCTGGCACCTCCTGCTAGTTGCGCCAGGAAATAGCTCTTGTCAGCTGTGGAGTGCCCTCTATGCGTGGTGTCTCACCCATTGTCTGCTCTGCTGATTTGGGAACCGCGTTGCTCCCCGCTTAGTGGTGTCCACTTCAGGACACTGCCCTCCAGCAGTGTCCAGTACTCCACTCTCACCCCCCACAAAGAATGGGGGCACAGGACCAGGGCTACAAGGCAGCTCCCCCAGTCATTTTTCTCAGAGAGTGAGAAACATGGATGTTATATTGTGCCATCTCTACTTCCCATGGAGGACTTAGCCCTAGGACTTTAAGAGGTACAAGTAAATGATAGGAGCATGACCACAAGTAACAGGGTTAGATGTTTGGTCAGCAGGACTCATGGTCTAGACTTGCTGCTCTAGTCTCTCTTTTAGTTCAATGTGCCCTGAGCCCCCTGATTCAGCTGTCTCAACTTCCTTGTTGCTAACCCCCAGTCCTGTCCAAAGGGCTAGGTGTCAGGGGACCTGGGGTGGGTAGGGGGACCTAGGCTGGCTAGGTGTCAGGGGACTTGGGGTGGGTAGGGGGACCTAGGCCCTCCTGCTCCACCAGGTCCCAGCCAAGAGCCCTAAGAGTGTGATAGTGCAGGATGGCCTACATTGAACCCACCTCCTGCTCACCTTCCATGGGCCACTTTCTACCACACCCACTGGCTCAGTTTGGCTAATAGTTTAGTTATTGTTATTTGCTTCAAACCCCACAGTCTCACAGCTGATGCAGGCAATGCTCTGGTGCTCATACACATGGTTCTCCCTACCTCTTGGGTGATGAATAAAAGGAGGGGGGAGAGACTCACAATTGGACCTCCTCAGTAAGGGCTCCTTCTCCTACTATTGCAGGGCAGTGCTTCTTCAAGAAATAGCTTCTTTCCTCCCCCTTGCCTGGGCTGCTGGAGCTCTCTTTATACTGCTTCTTTCCTCAGGAGCATGCTCTGCAGTGCCTGAGGGGTGGAGCTTTCCTGGACCAGTACTGACCCAGCCTCTCCCCTACCTCAGGTGCGGGGTTTGTAAACCCCATCACACTATGGAAGCCTATAGTAATATTAGTGACATCCAACTGTATACCAATTTGCTTCATTATGATTAAATATGTTTTATAAAATGAACAGCTTCATGAAAGAAAGAATGAATCTGGCTGATGATATCTCTGACTATGTAGATATCTGATATAACTGCTGATATAAAGTCAAGACTCAAATAATCAGCAAATTAGAGTAGAAGCAGTATCCTTCAGCCAGTGCAGTTATACTAGAGATTGAATCTCAGTGTCTAAGGTATGGAAGATATTTAAGCCTTAACTTTGTATTGAGCTCTGTGAAGGTAGAGCCCCAAGCTCATGAGAAGCCCAATTGACTTTAGTGTAGGGTGACCATATGTCCCCATTTTCCAGGGACAGTCCCCAGATGGGCACAGTGTCCCTGGGCAAACAATGTTCCTGGAAGAGTCCCTGGTTCAGGAAACTCCTCCCTGAATACCCTTATTTTAATTTTTTTCATTTGGTTGATAGTCTAATGCATAAATGCATTATGCATTAGATGCACAATGCATTAGACAGAAAAATCCAGAACATTTCTATGTGTAATTGTTTTGTATTTAGTGTATATGTGCAACTGTTAAAATATAAGCTGCTAAAAAAAATTGCCCCTCTACACTCTGCAACTAACATTTTTAGTCTTGGCTACTTTGCTGTACTCTTACCCCTGTGTTTCTCCACATTGGGTTTACAAAATATGGTCACCTGTATAGTGGGGCTCAATACAGGCATAAGAGTCAACCCATGTGCAGTTTATTGCTGAACTGGGATCTTTTAATCTCTAGCCACAAAACACACCTAAGTTCTGTAAATATTAGATGTATGTAGAAAATTTCAGCAGTGAAACAGACTGAACCATCCATTTTCTTGGATTTTCAGAAATGTAGGTATCAACTCACATTTTTCCACAAAAACAAAATGCATTTTGGCAGCTGAAAAATTAATAGTTTTCAGAACTTTAATGGGTATCTTGCACTTACTATATGTAACAGCTGCCCACCCAAAGTTCCTAAAGTACCGTACTCTACTACATATGTAATTTAGTTGGTGACGTAAGCGTGATTATATATATCACACTCACACATGAAAAACCCTTTACTCAACCATTGAAATACAGGGAGGTAACATGAGGCATCTGTTTAAACAGTGCATACCTGTTACAACATTATCCCACAATTTAGGTCAGGTGATAAAGATTGAATCCTATATCCAACAGAAACCACAAGGGAATTCAGTTTGATAATAAATAATTGCCTACATTGGGATCTGTCCAGTGCATCAGGACTACCATTCCTATTTTTGCAAAAAAAGTGTTCAAGATTCCGCAGTAAAACCCATGCGCTCACATAGAAAGCATCTTATTTCTTCCATAATTATTATGGATCTTTAATGACCACTAATGGTCAGGACTTTACATTCTATCTCCTGCACCTTAACACAATACTGAGATTTCAGAGCTCATGAGGAAAAGTACCATCTGTTGAATCACTAACAACACTTCCTTTTTGCAGCCCACCAGACTTGATTTTCTACTTTCTTGAATGCTGTTTAGAGACATAAGGTGGGTGAAGTAATATCTTTTATTGGACCAACTTCTGTTGGTGAGAGAGAGAGAGATAAGCTTTTGAGCCACATAGAGCTCGTCTTTAGGTCTGGGAAAGGTACTCCCAGTGTCACAGCAAAAGTCGGGGTTAGTTGATTACAGTTATCTAATCCCCTCTTGTTTGTCCTATGACTGCTATGGCCTTGAATGGTCCCTTACAAAATGTGCTATCTACTTATGCTAAACAATCTGTTCCACTTTGCATTTTGCTGTGAGGGTGGGAGTACTTTCCCCAGACTCTGTGTTGCTTGAAAACTTGTCTCTCTGTCTCATCAACAGAAGTTGGTCCAATAAAAATATTACCTCACCCACCTTGTCTCTCTAATATAATGGGACCAACATGGTCACAACGACACTGCATTGCAAACTGTTTAGTCATTTACACTTGTGCAAAGCCTGGGAAAACACTACCACCAGTGTGAGAAGTGAATTTTGACTAGGTAGCATTTTGCCCATGTATAATTGACTGCAAAAGGTACAGGACAATGGAGGCCAACTATGTTTTCTTTGCAACTCTCCCATACAGATATTAATCATTCCAGCCATACTTAACGTGGGAGTTTTGGCAAGATCACACAGTCTGAATGTATCTTTGTCCTTGATTACAGTAAGCTAATGAATTGGTAAAACTAGCATTTCAGACTGCGCTTGTCAAAGGAATCTAAGGGAGTACAGTGCAAAACTCCCATGAAAGTCTTAGAGCAGTTAGGTTACAGGCAGAGGCATTATAAATGGAATAGTACCTTCCATTTTAATATAATGCTGATTCTTGATGTATATTTTCTTATAGTCAGGATTAAAGCTTCTTCTGAAAAGACTTGCCATCTAGAATCTAATAATTACCATTTTGAAATATATGAAAGCATCACAATTAGGATTGACACCATCTGACACCATTTCATTCTTTAACTGTTATTGGAAAAGTAATCATGCCCACCTTATGTAACTTGTGCACATCTGAATGATTGCAAGACAAGCAATCATTTGTATACTTAGTAATTCTGATACATTTCTAAGATTTTTTCCCCTTTTCTCTTGGTTAGTTATAAATAGTTCTTTTAAAGCAATCTGTAATAGCTATTCAAAAATCTGAAATGGAGAATTAATTTGCTAACAAACAGAAATCCTTTCTTGCTTCTTTTATACCACACTCCAGTCAAATTGGAATAATTTAGATTTAAATCCCCCCTTGTCTTTTAATCTTCTCTCTAAAAGTTGAGTAAGGAATTGCAAAGAAAGAATGAGACCATATTAAGAAACTTTAAATAACCAAAGGCCATGAAGAGAAGAAAACCTTTAATTGCTTATATACTAGTGCTAGGAGCTTCAGTAATGAACAAGAGGAATGATGGGGTGATTCATGTGATTGAAATGTTAAAATCAAAAGGTGATTACCTATTTAGGAAGGATTGAGTGGGCAAACGGGGAGTGGAGTGGCAAGAGACAATATGGAGTAGTAGTTAATGTCTGCTATAGACCTTCAAATTACACTATGGACCAGGATGATCAGCTACTTACACATCTATCTCTAATATGTAAGGGGGAAAGCTGCATGGTCACGGGGGATATCAATTTGAATGACATATACTGAAGATCTCATTCTGTCAGTACTGAAATATCCTTGGAATTTCTAAACATTATAGGATGACAATTTCCTAACTTAAAAAATGTTGCATCCAATATGAGGGAATTCTATGTTAGACCGCATCTTGACAGAAAAGAGGAACTGGTTACAGAACTAAAAACAATAATGGTAGCTTAGGTACAACTGATCATGACTTGATCACATTTATAATGTGCAAACAGAATAAAGTCCACGCCAGTGATATGCGCGCACGCGCGTGCAAACACACACACACACACACACACAGATTTAGAAGTTTTAATTTCACTAAGCTGAAAACAATTATAAGCCAGATCAGCTGGGAGGAAAAAAATTAATCAGGAAAATCTGAATGATAAGTGGGAATTGTTTAAGAACACTTTGCTAGTAATCCAAAATTCCACAATTAAAGCAGAAGGCTATATTGGTTTTAAAAAACTCAACAACAACTTCTTTTGAGAGGAAGTGAAGACAGCTATAAAATATAAACAAATGGAAGAAAGAGAAATTTGACAGCAATGACTATAACTTAGAAGATAGGAACTGTAGAAAATTGATAAGGAAGCAAAGGGACATAAGGGCAAATCTCTGTCCAGCAGAGTAAAGGAAAACAAGGAGGGTTTTTATTAAGTATATTAGGAGCAAAAAAGAATTCTAACAATGGTATTGGTCCATTACTAGGTAGAAAATGTTCTAATCCTCATCTCTGTCTAGCAGTGAAATGAAAAGAAAATCAGGTTCACAATAAAAACTACAGGAGTACTTGTGGCACCTTAGAGACTAACAAATTTATTTGCGCATAAGCTTTCATGGGCTAAAACCCACTTCATCGGATGCATGCAGTGGAAAATACAATAGGAAGATATATATATATATATACACAGAAAGAACATGAAACAATGGGTGATACCACGCACACTATAACAAGAGTGATCAGTTAAGGTGAGCTATTACCAGCAGGAGAGGAACAAAACTTTTTGTAGTGGTAATCAAAATGGCCCATTTCCAGCAGTTGACAAGAAGGTGTGAGGAACCATAGGGGGGAAAAATAAATATGGGAAAATAGTTTTACTTTGTGTAATGACCCATCCACTCTCAGTCTTTATTCAAGCCTAATTTAATGGTGTCCAATTTGCAAATTAATTCCAATTCAGCAGTCTCTCGTTGGAGTCTGTTTTTGAAGTTTTTTTTGTTGTAATATTGTGACTTTTAGGTCTGTAATGGAGTGACCAGCTCACCTTAACTGATCACTCTCGTTATAGTGTATATGGTAACACCCATTGTTTCATGTTCTCTGTGTATATATACATATATCTTCCTACTGTATTTTCCACTCTATGCATCCGATGAAGTGGGCTATAGTCCACGAAAGCTTATGCTCAGATAAATTTGTTAGTCTCTAAGGTGCCACAAGTACTCCTGTTCTTTTTGCGGATACAGACTAACACGGCTGCTACTCTGAAACCTGTCAATAAAAACCTTGCCTTTCTTCTACCCTTTCTGAACTTCCACTTTGTGTTTATATAGCTTCCATCTAAACATGGCACACACACTATTCCTGTATCTGAAAAGAATGTGGACCCTTCTCGGGGCTTCCTGAAGACCAAATATATGACATCTACAATGCTCCTGTGGTAGTATCCAATAGCTAGGGAGGTTAGTTTCTTTAAATCCACCTAATACATTTCACAGTATTGTCAAGTGAACGATGAAGAAAGCCTCCAACCAAATATACAGTTGAAATCTTATAGTTATACTGTCAATAGCCAGAATACAAAGTTACCTTGCTTGCATAGCATCAATAGATTCTGGGTTAGTTGCTGACCCCCCAATAATGCTGCCTTGCAGCAAGTATGGCTCAGTGATCTTATCTAAACAGGTAGATTAACTCTCAATTACCATCTGCTTGCCATTACTTGATAATTGAGCTCTTGTTGTGTATGTGATGCTAAAAAGAGCCGCTATGAATATTTTGCCTGAGGAAAAGTAAACATTAAGGATAATATGGTTGCTAAGGAAATTCAGTGTAGGCTAGGAGACTAGTGTTGATATTATTGCCCTTTATGCAGTATTATATTTTTTCATATACTTATTTTTTTCTTAGATTCAGCAGATTATCTCAGCAAAGCATTATTTATTTTGTGTTTTGCATTTAAACCACTCATAACCTTACCTGCTATGACATCTAATTAGTCCTGCTTATGTGCTGGCAACATGAACGTATGTGTGTGTGAGAAGACATACAGGATATCCAAGATCCTTATTCACTAATCAGGATTTTCAGCTGGTCAGCTTTCTCTTATTATGTACCTGTACAGCACCTGGCACATGGGACTCTGATCTTGATTTGAGCCTATAAGCAGCACCACAATATAAACAATTATTACCAATACCAATAATAATAAAGCCTGACCTCATGAGATAACCAAATCAATTTCCAGACTGATCTGGAGGAGAGTGGATTTTATTTGAACAGAAATTCTCAAACTTTTGAGGTCTGGCAATAATTAGTTGGCATGGCAGCATATTGGGAAGAGTTTTAGTGCTGAATACGGAAAGCAACAAAGAAATCATTTTCAGTTTTTCATAAAGCCCCTTAACACTAACTGGATACTGCATTCTTCTTCACAATTTGTGTTTAAGCTGTTATGTAATGGTATGGGGACTGATAGTCCTGTTCCACTAGGGCTCAGCCCTGAATACAAGTAAGCATATAAACTGTACTTTTAGCAATAGAAGTGTAATGGAATGAGTGAAGTTATTCATGTGCATATGTTTTCAGGACTGGGTCCATAATCCCTAAACCTGTAAAATATGTAGAAACTCACAAAAAGGGCATGTCTACATTACAAAATTAGTTTGAATTTATTTAAGTCGACATTTAGCATCCAATTTTACAAAGTCGATGTTGCATGTCCCCACTATGCATATTCCGTCGGCGGAGCGCATCCTCACTACCATGGCTAGCATCGAATCAGGGAGCGATGCACTGTGGGCAGCTATCCCAAAGTTCCTGCTGCCAACTGGAATTCTGGGTTAGGTTTCCAATGCCTGATGGGACAAAAACATTTCCGCTAGTTGTTTTGGATACATATCGTCAGCCTCCCATGATGCACTTGCCTCCTCCCTTCCTCCATCCCTCCGTCCCAGAAAGCAACAGCAAACAATCATTTTCGCACCTAAGCCTGGGTTACTCATGCAGACGCCATAGCATAGCAATCATGAACCCCGCTCATCTGTACACTGTTGTGAATGTCGCAAACACCTCGCGCACTGTCCAGGATCCGCTGTATGGAAGAATGTGATGCCATGCAAATAGCCATGCTGGACGCCATGGAATGGAGCAATTTGCACATGTTGGTGGTGGCAGCCAGGCTTGTTCACACAGTGGAACGCTGCTTCTGGGCCCGGGAAACAAGCATAGACTGGTGGGACTGCATCGTGATGCAGGTATGGGATGAGGAGCAGTGGCTGCATAACTTTCGAATGCGTAAGGCCACTTTCATGGAACTTTGTGAATTGCTTTCCCCAGCCCTGAAGCGCATAAATACCAAAATGATATCTGCTCTGACAGTTGAGAAGCAAGTGTCAATTGCCCTGTGGAAGCTTGCAACACCAGATTGCTACCAGTCAGTTGGGAATCAGTTTGGAGTGGGTAAATCTACCGTGGGGGCTGCTGTGATCCAAGAGACCAGGGCAATCAATTCACTTCTGCTAAGAAGGGTAGTGATTCTGGGAAACGTGCAGGACATAGTGGATGGCTTTGCTGCAATGGGGTTCCCTAACTCTGGTGAGGCAATAGACGGAACATATATCTCTATCTTGGCACCAGATCACCTTGCCAAAGAGTATATAAACTGCAAGGGGTACTTCTCAATGGTGTTGCAAGCGCTAGTGGATCACAAGGGCCATTTCACTGACATCAATGTGGGATGGTCGGGAAAGGTACAAGAGGCGCACATCTTTAGGAACTCTGGTCTCTTCAGAAAGCTGCAAGAAGGAACTTTCTTTCCAGACCAGAAAATTACCATAGGTGATGTTGAAATGCCGGTAGTTACCTCTTGTTTCCATGGGTCATGAAGCTGTACACAGGCAGCCTGGACAGCAGTAAGGAGCAGTTCAAACATAGGCTGAGCAAGTGCAGAATGGTGATAGAATGTGCCTTTGGACATTTAAAGGGGTGCTGGCGCAGTTTACTCACTAGGTTAGACCTCAGCTAAAGCAATATCCCCATTGTTGTTGCTGCTTGCTGTGTGCTCCATAATATCTGTGAAAGTAAGGAGGAAAAGTTTCTGGCGGAGTGGGGGGTTGAGGCAGATTGCCTTGCAGCCCATTTTGAGCAGCCAGACAACAGGGCAATAAGAAGAGCACATCGAGGTGCACTGCTTCTCAGAGAGGCTTTGAAAACCAATTTCGTGAATGATCCAACACGTATGTGACAGTGTGTGTTGTTCCTTACCAAGCTGCCCCCTTTTTTGCATGTACTGCCCTGTAAACTAAACCCCCACCAACCACAGCGTGCACAGTGAACAAAGAGCCTCTTGTCCTTAATTCATGCATTTTTATTATGCTAACAAACATTTAACAGAGACAGCAATGAATAGCAAAGATAACTCGGGTCTAAGGGCCTGATAACACAGGGCAGGAGGGGCAAGGACATGTAGCTTACTACAATTGCACTGTCTAGCAATCAAAGCTGTGGGAATGAGAGACTTCTGCTCCATGAACCATCTCCTGGAGTTGAGTTCAAGGGATAATGGAGATTTCCCCCCCTCCCCCCGCGTTCTAGGATGGCTGGGAGAGGAGGGTATGGAACTTGGTGAGGAGGGCAGCTGGTTCAGCATTGGGTGCAGCAGGACTCTAAGGTCTAGCTGCCTTTCCTGCACCTCAACCTGATGCCTCAACGTGTCTGTTTGCTCCCCCATAATCCGCAACATCTCCTCCTGCGTGTTACACTCTTGTTCCCTGCATGCTTTCCTGCCCTCTTGCGGTGTGCATGCTCTCTGACAGCGTAAGCTTCCATGCCTTCAGCTGGGCCCTGTCAGTCTTGGAGGAACGCATCAAAGCTCAGAACACGTCTTCTCTTGTCCGCTTTTTTCGCCTTCTAATTTGGGCCAGCCTTTGTGCTGGTATGGAAGAAGCACCCACAGACAAGTTTGCAGATGCAAAGAAAAACATATATTGTTGAAAACAGAAGGTTAACTCTTGCAATGAATGAAACACTTCACAGAAGTAAATATACTCCCTGAGGTACACAGACACATTTTAAAAGAAACACCTACCAATAGGGTAAAACACATGGAAGAGCGCTGGGCTCAGATTTTGGTTTGCAGGCAGGCATGGTCAGCACACAAGAAAGGGTAGGCAGTGTCAGGGCACACACAGGGACATCGTTTGGTGAGGAAACTCTTAGCACATAAATAGGCTTCTCCGGGGAGCACCCGTTGCGTAGCTGGACTGGCTGCCACTGTATCCCAATTGTTTACTTCAGATTAAACATTAACCACAATTGCATTTAACCCCTGTGGTGTTATTGCAAGTGTGCACTCACCAGAGGTGCCTTCCCCACCATCACAGTCCTGCACCAGTTGGTCCTGGGTGGGGATAGGCTCCAGAATTAGGAAAAGGTCCTGGCTGTCGGGGAGAATGGATCCTCTGCTTTCTTGCTGTGCTTTCTCCTCCTTCTCCTCTTCCTCATCAACAATGTCCTCCTCTTTGCTGCTTGTGGCCGCCTGGGGCCCCTGGGAGGTATCCACAGAGAGTGTTTGGGGTACTGGTGGGGTTCCCACCTAGAATTGCATGCAGCTGCTCATAGAAGCGACATGTCTGTGGCTCAGAACCAGAGCACTGTTTGCCTCCCTTGTCTTCTGGTATGCTTGCCTGAGCTCCTTTATTTTCACACGGGACTGCTGTGTGTCCCTGGTGTAGTCTTTGTCCCCCATGCTCCTGTGCGATATTGGCATAGACGTCAGTGTTTCTTCTGCTGGTTCGGAGCTCTGCCTGCACAGACTCTTCTCCCCACACATCAATCAGATCCAGGGTCTTCTGTATGCTCAATGCTGAAGCATGTTTGCAGTTCTGGGCAGGCATGGTCAGCTGTGCTGGTGAGCTCTCCATGCTGATCAAACAGGAAATGAAATTCAAAAGTTCCCAGGGCTTTTCCTGTGCACCTGGCTGAAGTGCAGTGGAGTTGAAAGTGCTGCCCATTGGAGGTCACATTGGAGCACTCTGGGACACCTCCCAGAGGCCAAACCCATTGAATTACACAGTGTTGTGTCTACACTACTCCTAATTTGACCCAGGAAGGTCAATTCTAGCGTTACTCCTCTCGCCTAAGTGGAGCACAGGCATCGATTTTACAAGCCCTTTAGGCCAGCAGAAAGGACTCGGTAGTGTAGACACGAACATTATAAATTTGACCTAATGTGACATATGTCGATCTAACGCCGTAGTGTAGACCAGGCAAAGTGTTCTAAGATTTAAAATAGCTTCCCAATTTTATAACACCAGACTTTAATGTCTTTTGGATGCTGAATGAGTTAAATGCTAATAGATACTTCTATAAGGTATACCTTTGTTGTTTCAAAGCTGACATAGAACAGGGCTGAGTTAAAATATCTTTAGGGAGCTTTCGTTGATGTTCATAGGTTGTTAACTTTCTTTGTCACTCAATTTTTTTCCCCCAAGACATTAATAGCCTCTGGAAATGAAAATATTTAATAACTTGTAAATCACATTTGCCAGTTTTTGTACATAATACATCTTTTCGGTAGGGCTTTGTTTCTAAATCTTTTGCTTATTGTGGCTAACTGAGTCTGGGCTAAAGCCAGCACCTGATGATGTATTTTTAGCTCTGAGAAAAGGCAAATAATAAATGTCATTGTCACTAACATAATAGGAGATATGATCTCACTAATGGTCATAAATTAGATCCTTACTATTGACTAGTGAAACCCCCTTGTCAGAGGAACAAAAAGTGGGAAGTCCTGTTCTAACAAAAACTTTTCCCAGTAGCTAACAGGAAAAATATAGTCTCACAATTTGTCTTGCAAGCTTGTCATCTCTTGCTATAGAACATCATGATAATTTGAAAATTTTGCAACAAAGCGCTTTTCATTTTTGTGATGCCTTTTAATAGGATTATTTAAAATAATTACAAAATCTAAAATTTGCTTGCTTTCAAAACAGGGGGAGGTGTTTCTTTCAGATCACATCTGGAAATGAGATGAGGTATTTCAAAAAGAGAGAAAAATGGTCTCTTATTTTCAGGCAAAAGACAGCTTAGTTTATGAAAGTTTTGGGCTGATCCTATTTAAAGAAATCACAAAAAATAAAAAACTTTCATATTTTAAAATTTGCTTATTGATCAGACAGCTCAGCTCTCTGTGAATCTTAACAGAGCAAGAAGTGTCTCATTAAAGACAGTCCAAACTTATTTCTCTTCTATGAAGCTTCTAGTGGAGAACTCTAGAGGTAGACCCAAACAAAACCCTGGCTCCAAACAGCCCAGAGCATTAGCAATGTTTGTAATCAGATCTGAATTTTGTGGTTCAAACACATTTTTAATATTTTCCAAGGCTTTAGCCAGTTTAGTTATTTTCAGATGTCTGAAGTGATTGGATATCTCTCCAAAGACTTCACCACACCTATTTCATCTTATTAAATAGATTCATTTATGCTAATATTATTGTATTGGGGCAAAAATAATTTGATCTATTCTGAATATTGCTTGATGGATCAAATGTAGCCCTTCTGTAAGAAGACAAGTCTATTGAAGCCAGTTGATTTACACCAGTGATTTAAAATACTTTCCAAGAATACAATGAGACTTCATTCTGATAAGAAAATGTTTACTATTTAGGATAAAATGGACATGATTTAAGTTGCATCATGTTCCCTCAACCATGACTTGTTATTTCCATTGGGCATAGTAACAGGAACTGTGACAATATCGTCATCATCGTCAGCGATGGGACTACCAATATATATATAGTAACTGGAAAAGTCCATGAAATTTCGCGATGGGCATCAAAAATGGTAATTTATTTCAGTTGATAAAACTCCATGTATTCACACATCTAACTTGGACGTGTGTTCCCACCACTGGATTAAATGACAAAGAGCTCCTGCATCAGTGAAGCCAATGAGAATTTGCACAACATCTTAGGATCAGGCCCTGTCGTCGAGACTGACTGCCAAATAAAAGTGCAGTGGTCACACACTATTTCTTCCTTTTAGAAAGATTTTACCAGTTTGATAGAGATTTCCTAGACGTGCTGAGGGAGATGGTGGAACTAATATTTTGTCAAAATGGAAAAAAATTTCAGTGCAACTATTGTATTCGACAGTAAATCCTGTATTCATGCAATAATTCTTTGGGAATTTTCCATTGGCAAATGGGGGGCTGTTTCTTAGCTATCTGTTACTTTCACTCTTAGTCAACAAACTGCATCAGTAAAATATTTATGAAACAAACAGCCTACAGATATGACAGGCGAATATTACCAACACATTCATTCAATTGCTGTAGGGCATGATGCATCACACACTATTGCATACTTCACTCTTATTTATAGCTCATTTCATCCTTTTATGGCAACATGATAATTTTACCAGTGGAGAAGAAGTTATGTTAGATTTTTAAAAGCCTGAGTTTAGAACTACTTCAAGAAAAAAATAAGGGAATCAAAGCCCGGAGCACTTGCACATGTCAATGAGACTAGCATTTGTGCTTAGCACAATTAAGCTCTAATCAGGATTGGGGCCTTTGAGCACTACTGTAATACAAATAAATATTAATAATACTAGTTCCAAGTGAGGCCTATTCAGGTAAAAGATGCAGGGTTAGGCCAAAGGAAAGTTATCATTTGGTTGTATTGGAATTGGTTTAAATCGGTGATATACCTTGCCTGTTCTCTCTGAAAGTCATTTGGCCAAATACATATTAAGAGTTCATCAGAACATGGGAAGAATTTTCACATATCTCAAAAATTTATTTTTATTTCTGCCCCATCCTCCTGCCATCTGTTGTTAATGTGTAATAGGAATTATAGACACAGTTTTGTACTTCAGTGAATTTTTTTGCCTATCATATTCACTGTGTGTCCATGGGAATCATTCTTTTAGAGACAACAGAGTTGAACTACACTATGTGAATCTGAGAGGGGAAAAGGCTTTAAAGCAGAGGTTCTCAAACTGTGGTCCGTGAGCTCCAGTCAGGTGGTCCGCAGACAGTTCCCTCTAAGGTGCGTGCCTGGGTGGCCGCACACAAGAGAATGAAGGGTCACCCACCTAATTAGTCGAGCCACACAGGTGTGGCTCCACTAATTAGGTATCTGGAACTTGGAGAAGATGCACATGTAAGGTGAGGTGGTGGCCTTGCGGGAAATAAGGGGTAGGTGGGAGGGGGCAGTGGGGTGAGAAGAGGGGGTGGGGGGAATTTGGGAAGTGCAGGGCTGCAGTGGCCAGAAAAAGAGGCGACTTTCCCCAGATCCAGGGCTGCGGCTGCTGGGGAGAGACCCCTCTCCTTCCCAGCCCCAGCTCAGGGGCTGTCGTGGCAAGGGAGATAGGGCACATCCATTGGATTAGAAAGGTAAGACTACTGATATTAAAATATGAGTTGTGTGCTTTTATTTGCAGAACAAAAACCCACTAATTATTAATAAGGGGTTTTTTTATATAGCGCTTTTATCCAAAGCATTTTACAATAGTTAGCTAATGGTACAAACAACATTTGGAAAGATCATTAAGTGGTCCGCCGAGACCCTCAGCAATTTTCAAGTGGTCCGTGAAAAAAAAGTTTGAGAACCACTGGTCTAGAGCAATCAGCAGAAATGTACTTTTGCCAGTTTTGTGTAAAGGTCCCAAACCCCATTTTTTTCCCTCCCAGCCAAAAGGCTTATCATCAGTTACAACTTTTTTCTTTACTCCCTTTTCACTACCTTGGGGGTGGGACATGCCTCCTCCAACACTCTGGAACCAAAGCTCTGTTCACCTAGAGGTCCTACTCTGAACTGGAGGGTAGCTGCTCCAGTTTCCAAGATCCTTAGAACCACTCCATGGTTGCCATGGAAATACTAAGAGATCACTTTAAAGTTTCTGTAGCAGCCCTTCTTCACAGTATAGTCAAAATAAATTCCCTTTCTCAAAGTATATTATGCCTTGTACTTCTCCCTAACTTCACTAATCCTCTTACCTTCCCCAAATAATACAACACACTTTTTAGCAAAACCAACAAAAATAAAGTCCTTATTCCCCACTTCATTACTCCAGTTTTACATCAGCACTACACCATTGAGCACCTGGAGTAATATTAGTAATCAGATCCACAAGGGTTGGGAAATCTTTAAGATGTCAACAAAAGGTACAATTTCAAAGCACCATAACTTTGAAAATCCTTTTCTGATTTCCAATAATCCTTTACAGAAAAACACTATCTTGGGATGAGATATGGCATGAGAAATTTCAGGAGGATCACCCTTTTTTGCGGGGTGGGGTGGGGATGGGAATATGGAGGGAAGTGATGGTTACAGATGATGAAGCAAGCTTCTCATTAACTATGATGTGGCTACTGCTGCTCCATAATAAGGGCTATCCTACTTACCATTTTCTACTTTTGTAAAGTGCTTATGTGAGTTATTAGGGCAATACCAAGAAACAAGAACTGCACGGAAGGGAATCTTGGCTTCCCAACAAAAAACCTTTTAGAAAGAGACTGGACTAAATTTTGAGGAGCTATGCATGAAGGAAGAGGTGGATCCTTAGGAATGTATCCATATGACAGCTATGCAGATCAGGGAGATTTAGCATTAGGGGCATTTGGGAAAGTGTTAGCAAATGAGGGGTTGTTATTTAGTGTCCCCCCCCCCCATTTCCCTCACTACTATAGCTGGGGAATGGTAATAGTTTAATTGACTAAAAAGGGGACAGATAAAATTGTGGCGGTTAAGAGGGTGGTTTTGGTACCCCATAATTTATCCTTCTAGGTGGTGATGGAGAGGCAGAGTCAGCTACCAAATAGCTGGTATTAACTTGAAAGTCCTGTTGACAACTAGAGGTTCCCAAAAGTACAGACTTCACCCCTGTGTAACTATTCACCTCTAGAGCAGACATTTGGCAAGGGACACCTTATAAATATGCATGAAAGTAGTGGTTGGTTTTAAAACCTTGTCAATATTCAAGGGGAGTATGATGTCTACTGTTAGAAGAAGCTGGACCTGATTCTGTTGACCACAGCACAGTGAAAGATTAGCAAACAGCAAAGGAATATAAGCTTCACCCAGCACCACAATGGAAAAGCCCATTTGATGTACCATAGCATGGGCAAACAGCTCTTCTGGAATAAAAACAAATAGAAACGTTCAGCCAATCTGGAGAGAAGGATGATCTTTGGGGTTAAGGCACTGGAGCTGGAACTTGAAAAACCTGAGTTCTAGTTTTGGCTCTGTGTAGAAGATGCACAACCACCAATAGTGCTGCCTAGTGGTCAAGCAGTGGTTGGCAGGATGTCTCACCATTGAAGGACAGTCTTGTCCCGCAGCATGCCCCTACCCCAGGGGTTTTCAGTCCTTCCCCCTAACAAAGGGACTTTGAGGGCAGGGTCCTTAAACAGTCATAGTTTTTTTCCAGAAGGCCTCTCACAAGAGGAGAGGGCTCTTGTTGTTGTACTGTCCTCTCAGAGTGGCCACCCCTCTCCACCAGGGTCCAGTCATGGGCAGCTACCCCCAACGCCATGAGTTCCTGGGCAGAACTTCCCCCCAGAGCAGCTGTCTGCTCCCTTCTACTGCCTGTCTCTGAACTGCTCATTCCCCTTTCTAAAGCCCTGCCTCCAGCTTGTGCAAGCTCTGCAAGTGTATCTGCGTGAGGCAGCCTGGTGCCAGAGCTGTTCCTTAACTCCTTGATCTCCAGTGTGGGGTCTGTATACCTCATCACACTTTGCCACAGTCTTATTTGAGCAAGCCACTTCATACCTCTGTGGCTCAGTTCCCCGCCTGGTGTTTGTAGATTGCATTCTGATCTCCTGCCCTTTATCTGGCTTAAATATTTAGAATGTAAGCTCTTTAGGGTAGGGCTGTCTCTTATTGCGTTTGCACAGCAGCTAATACAACAGGAGCCCAATATTTATTGGGGCATTTAGGGGCTACACTAATAAAAATTATAATCTGATTGGTTGAACATTTGCAGGGGCAGTATTTTAAATATATTAATTTCTAGTTTGACAGTGTCGCCATCAGGTTCTTTGGTAGGTAGTATAACCACTTTGACCTTTAGTACAGTGTGTGACCTAAGGCAATTAAATGTTAACAGCATCACAGACCAATGTCGCGGTGTGTTTGAATATTATCTACCTTAAACTACCGGCTACCTTGAATTTGTATCAAGCTGGCGTTGATTTATTTAGACATTTAAATTCCAGACATTCCATTCATAGCATTGCTCCCTTCATTCCTGCCAGCTTAATCATTATATGCAGTGTTGTCGTAGCCATGTTGGTCCCAGGATGTTAGAGAGACAAGGTGGGTGAGGTAATATCTTTTATTGGACCAACTTCTGTTGGTGAGAGAGAGAGACAAGCTTTCAAGTTGACAGAGCTCTTCTTCAGCACATGAAAGAAAGTTGGTGCAATAAACAAATACCTCATGGCCACCTTGCCAGCTTAATCATTGTTGAGCAAATGGACGAGTTGTCTTGATTTGTCAGTTTGATTTGTCTCTTGTTGTCATTGGTTACATTTCCTGTAAAACTATTAATTGTGATCCCACATGCATTAACATAACTATGAATTTTGCCTATAACTTCAGTGGGAGCAGGGAAATATAGATATGAATGTTAAATGATGTTAAGTTCATTTCTCTGAAAAAACATTTTAATCTTTTTAATATTAGACATTGCCTGTGGCAAGCCAACCCCTTTCTCCACACTGGAGAAAGAAACCTGCAGAGTTCCTCCTGAACATTTTGTCAAGGGTAAGGGCAAGGTTTGCCCATCCAATGGAAGAAGGAGGCAGCCATATAAACCTTGAACTTGCCTCCCGCTATAAGTTCCTTAGGGATCTGCTGGTGAAAACAGAGAAGGGAGCTCTGTGCCTTTGCACCAGCTCCACTATCCTACTGCCTAAATCAGCCCCCAGACACTTCCTGGAAGGGGTCCCCTGCAGAGGGGATAAGGTAATGCAGACTTAGGCTGCATTAACTTTCCTGCTCATTCCTCCATTGGTTGCTGAAGGTGGGAAAAAGAGAATTAAGTGCATAGTGGCCCCATTCCTAGTCCAGGAATGGTGTCAGCAAGGATGATGAGGGCCTACGGAGATCCAGAAAGGGAAGTCACCTCTTTGTACAGATCTTGGATAATTATGAGTAAGTTGCTGCTGATGGGGTCACACACTTGTTACGCTCAATTTCATGCTCATAGAAGATATTTGTTCCTCATCCATGCACAAATTACATTTCATTTATTACACAGGCATCATAAAAGAGTGCTTTCTGGCCACTGCATCATACAGCAAGATATATGCTCTGACAAATCTTGTGGATTTTCAAAAAAATTGGAAAGCATTTAAAGAATGACTGCTCCAGATCCCTACACCACCTCAGATTTATATTGGTATCTATCGTACTGCATGTAACTGAAGTGAGGCATGTTTTTTTTTTAAAGGGTCAAAGCCCAATGCCATTTATTACATGTGCAGTTTGCACTCAAAATTTGTCTCTTTAAGATGAGCTATAGGTAGAAATCATAGTAATTTCAAGACCTGATTTCCCTCTATGGTCAGGTAATTAGAGACACAGGCTTACAGGTTTGTTCCTGCAAGGCACAACAATTACAGGTGTATATTTTTCAGATGCAAACAGCGCCAACAAATGGAACCTCGCCTTGGAAAACATGTCTCATTATGGTAATGTACCTTTATAAAATCTCTTTTCCATTACATCTCAAGTCTTAGCATTGCTGATAGGGACTAAGAGGTTAAGAGATCCTGCAGAGCTAATACTGATTAGCAGGGGTCTGATTTCAGGTCTCTAAGCTATGCCATACAAAAATACTAAATTGTTCATCCTACTTTGTCTAAGCATCTGCTTATCAAAATTGTCTCAGAAGTATTGTTATTGCAGTAAAGATATGTTAGAAAGAAAGATTTTAAGTATCGATCCTGTCTGTCTCTTTGCACTTGGTCATTCACTGACCTCCCAGTTCTTAACAGCCAGACAGTTTCCACCCTTGTTTATACCATAATTGCTTTCCAGAATAAGGAACAGCTTGACATAAGGGATCACCTCCACACTTGCAAGATACAGAGGACATTTGGATAACTGAGAATAGCTAATCATTAATGAAAGGAAAATAGGCTGGTGTACTTTAATCTACAGGAATGAAAATCACACATATCTAATGGACTATCATTTGAGAATGGCTCCCTGGAATATAAAGTAAAAGTTGTACCTAAAACAAGATTTGTAGAAGAGATATGTAGTTTCAGTTTCAGATTTTGGTTAATCCAGGAGTTTACCCATCCAAAAATTAAAACTATTTAGTAGCATCACAAAACTGTTCATATATCTTTAAGCTAAGTTATATTATGTTTCTAAAGCACAATGTGTGTAAATAGTGCTGGGCATCAAGGAAGCTGTACCTCTTTAACTATAGATAAAACAGTACAACTCCCATAATATAGGCATAATTCTAGTGACTTGCAGGTATTTTACACAGGTATTGCTTACTCCCCTTCCCATACAGCAATTTTCTACACATCAGAAGAGTAGAAACTTGCCTTGCAGTTGTGTGCTTAATTAGCAAGGCCTACACAACTCCTGTCAGTACAGGCCAGAGCTCAGCTTTGTCAAGGAAGCAGGGCCAAATCAGGACCCAGCCAAGGAAGAATGGACATGGTAGATAGATCTACATAGCAATCAACACAGCAATCATTATCCATCTTCCACCTCCACACAGCTGGTGAACTGATGCTCCTTTCCATGCCTTCTGAGAATCCAAGTCACTTGGGTGATGTCCTAGAATCCAGGATTTGGATGCTAGTTTATATGTTACCCGCAACAGTCCTGTCTGTTCTGTATATAAAAACAAAGATACTATTTTTTATTTAGATAACATTTTTCAACTCAAGGTACATACAGCACCACTGAAACACAGCAATCTCTGGAGCAGGGCTGGCGGCTAGCACTGCAGAGTAGCTTGGGGAAGAGAAATAGCGCTTAGAAATACCAGGGACAATACTTACTTTACAAAGAAAAAAATATGATCTCTAATGTCTATGCAAATCATAGCAACCTTGAAGAGAAAGGATGGCTTAGTGGTTCCTATGCTATCTGGGACTCAGGATATGGGGATTCAATTCTCTGCTCTGTTACAAATGTCCTGTGTGACCTTTGATGGTCTACACTGCAGCTGGGCGCAAACCTCCCATTCTGGGTAGACAGAGTCATGCTAGTGGGACTTGAGCTTTCACCCATGAGGTGCTAAAAGCTCGCAAGCCCACCTGACCCCCTAGGCTTGAGAGCCTGAGCTCTGGCCTGAGCCACAATGTCCACACTGCTATTTTTAGCATGCTAGCTCTAGCCCTGCTAGGAGTCTGTCTACCGGCAGATAAGAGGCATGCTCCCAGCTGCAGTGTAGATATAACCTTAGGGCTAGATTTTTAAAGGTATTTAGTCTCCTATAGATGCAGAGAAACAGCTAATGAAGTTTTCAAAAGCACCTAGGCACCTAGCTCTCATAGAAAAGCCCACTGGAGCCTGTCTGTATCTTTAGGTACCTTTAAAAATCTGGCCATTTGTCTCTGTGTCTCATTTTTCTGTGCTGGGGTATACAAATTCCACACTGGACAAGGGGTTAAGAAGCTGCTCTGGGCTCAGCCAGCACCACACCTACAAGACATGCACAGGCTGGAGGAAAAGTTTAAAAGGGAAGCAGAACCGCTCAGTTACTATGGAAGCAGGGACCATATGTCCAAAAGACATCTCAATGCAAGAAAATGCATGATACTCAGTAATCTATATTAAAAAGAACGAAGGGCTGAGTCAACCTGGCTAGGCTATGAATTTGTAGTTATAGGAAGCCTACAAAGATCAGGCTTGATATTTATGGAATCGAATGCTGAACCATCCCCTCTCAGATGGGATCAGGGAAACATTGCATATATGCTTCCAGGCTGGATTAAAAATACAAAGACAAACAGAAATGGCTGCAATAAAAGCACTTCATTATGCTGATAAGGAAAGGGATGCTGTTTTCCTCTGCTTGCTGTTGCCGAGGCTACATTTTTGTCTTCCTATCAGCAGACCATAATAGATAGGAGGTTTTTCTTCTGTTCCCCGATTAGTGATGTATATGTTCTTGTGGTGGAAAACTCTAAGAAAAGCACCCTTCCCCTTGACATCACTGCAGTCTTACAACATAAGTGCAGTCTAAGTGAATGTCTGCACCATGGAGACTATACTGGCATAGCTATGTCAGATGCAGCCTAGGTGTACATGTAGACATAGGCATGGGAAGTAGCGGTGGCGGGGGGGAGTGCTGCAGCACCCTCAGCTTTTGTGCCTGGCATTCTGGCCGCTGACCCTGAGCCCCTGCGGCCCGGGGTCCCGGCTGCTAGCCCAGCTGCTGCCCGGGGGTTCCGTTGCTGGTTGCAGGGTCCTAGTGGTTGTCTCCATATGTGAGGTCCTGGCTGCTGACCCCACACCCGGGGCTCCACACCCGCCCCTATCTGTGGTCCCAGTCTCAGCTGCCTTATCTCTGTCTGCATCCCCCCTGCTCCTGGAACCACAGTCTTGCTCCTGGCTCCAGGTCTAGGGGGAAGTGAGGGGCATAGACAGGGGTAAGAGGTGTGAAGCTCAGCACCCCCACTCCAAAAACTGTTCCAGCATCACTAGCTGTAGATGGAAGGGGTTTTTATGTCAGTGTAGGAACACTACTTCCCTGAAGGAAGTTATATATGTCAAAAGAAGCCATCTTCTATTAGCATAGCTTCATCTACACTGGATGGTATGTTGGCAGGGCTGGATCCAGGCACCAGCATAGCAAGCAGGTGCCTGGGGCGGCCAATGAAGAGGGGTGGCATATCTGGCTCTTCAGCGGCAATTCGGCGGCAGGTCCCTCAGGCCCTGTCGGAGTGAAGCACCTGCCACCAAATTGCCGCTGTAGAATAAAGCGGCAGTAGAATTGTCGCTGATTGTGATCGAGGCTTTTTTTTTTTCCTGCTTGGGGCAGTAAAAACGCTGGAGCCGGCCCTGTATGTTGGCATAGCTACATCGGTTGGGGTATGGTTTTTCACTCCCCTGTTCGATTTAGTTATGCCAATATAACTGTTCAGTGCAGATCAGGCCAGAGTGGGGGCTTTTATGAGCATGTGACCATATTTCATCAAACTAGGGTCATGTCTACACTACAAAGTATGGTTGGCGTAAGTTATGTTCACACGCCATCTGCACATAGATGTCTATACCTCTTTTGGTGTTCCTTAGCTGTGCTTGAACACTATCTTCTCCCCACAGGCCAATAAGATCCATGACTTCTTTCCTATTCCAGGCAGGAGTAGCTTTCTGTGTGTGGAGCTAGCACAATCAGATCCTCACAAAGGTGGGTTGGTCGGTTTGCATGCCAAGGTGGGCAATAAGGAAAAGGCATTTCAAAAACACACTGCAATTTTTAAGGGAGGTGGGTGGTGGGCTTCCAGTCTCTGTGACCTCTGGGAAGTGGAGTTTGAAATTGTGGCCACTGTTGCAGGGACAAGGCATTGGGGACAGCTGCAAGCAGGGCCGGCTCCAAGGCTTTTGCCGCCCCAAGCAGACCAAAAAAAAAAAAAAAAAGCCACGATCGCGATCTGCGGCTCTACTGCCGCCACTTCATTCTTCAGTGGCAATTCGGTGGCAGGTCCTTCCCGCCGAAAGGGACCGAGGGACCCGCCGACGAATTGCCACCGAAGAGCCAGATGTGCCGCTCCCTTCCATGTGCCACCCCAACCACCAGCTTGCTATGCTGGTGCCTGGAGCCAGCCCTGGCTGCAAGAGGACTTTTAGGGATGGCACAGGTAATGCCATGTTTCCACTCGCTCTGCATAGACTGATGCAGGTTGCCTGTGGCGCTAGGGAGGTCGGGTTATTGCATCACTGTAACAAGGCGCTTATCTTGGCGAGAGACAAAATGAGGTGTAGACACATGCACAATGGTTGAAACAAGTCAACTTAGGTCAACTGAACTTTGTAGTGTAGACCAGGCCAAGGTTTCCCTCTGCATGAACTAAAGTTTTGAAAACTAAATTAATTAAATCTGGGTACATGAGAGTAGATCCCCATGTCCAACCAATCTGTGCTCAGCAGAGGACTTCAGGGGTAGGTGGGAACAAAGGTGGTCAGGAAGCTTGAGTGGGGGGTTGGGTCCCTGCTTCACTAGTCTGAAATGGGAACGATATTTCATATTCATACCTAAGAAGGGTTGATAGTTAACCTCTTAATTCACAGCATGCCTCCACCTACAATAGCCTTTGCTCAGTGATAGAGACAGTGAAAATATTTGAACTGGTAACATTGCATTAGTGACACATCTGGTATTTGGGACAGCACTGGCAGTATTTATAGGCTTTACTTCATGTACTTTTGTCTGGGTACTTTTCCCAGCAGCACCAAAGCACTTCAGCAAGTTCTTTGCGGGAAAGAGAAACTGGAGTTTAAAGTAACATGGAGATCCAAGATTTTAAGGGGGAAAAAACACCCCTTCTCCCCCCTCCCCCTTCTTACTTTATATTTACTTATCTTTTGAAGGAAAACACCAAAACAAATAACATGATATATAGAGAATAGTTGAGGAAGACACAGTAAAACTAAAATAGTTATGGCAGGAGCCACTAGATGGCACTGTTAAATAGAACCTTACAACTTTTTTCTTAGCGTGGAAGCAGCATACAGTCTTAGGAGTAATACTGGTAATTTTGTTGATAGCACATCTTTTCGTAGGGGATGTGGGGGAAGCTGTTGTACACAACAGAAAAGTTTGCTCCTGCCTTAATCTCTCCAACTAGAGTCAATCGGAATTGGGCTCCAGAGTTTGGGCTGAGATCCCTGAAAGAGGGATTTATTTGAGTGCCAACTACACCTACTATATGTAGTGTTGCAATACAATGTAAAAATACTCAGACTCCATGTCACTGATTTTTTCTCTGCCAGGAGAAGAGGCCGACCTGCAGTGCCCTGATATCTGCTCACCATTCAGAGGGTCAATATTATATTAGTAACTGTTGATTTGTAGAAGTATTAAAGTTATAGTAGGAATGTATATCTGATGCTGCATGTAAAGAGACACATTCAGAGCAATTTTGGCACCAGAGTGATTTAGGCAAGTGCCTACTGTGACCAAATGAGAAAAAAAACACCAGGAAGATGACTAATACAAGATCTGAAATTAGATATCATGTAATTCTTTCAGATGGTCCTAAACAGAATGATATTTCTTCTAGTTATTTCTCCAAGCTAGTGTCAGCTTTTCCATGGTTCTGCCTTGGACAGCTTATATAACTAATCAGGAAAAGTGGGTGAGGTTTCCAACCTGTAAATGCACAGATCTCCTTTCCTTTACTGATTCATAAGCCCACACCCCTTTCCTCCTTCAAATCTCTCTACAAGACCCATCTCCATTAAAAAAAATAAACCTATTAATGGTGGCTCAATTGAGGAACAGCTGGGGACACTTGGTGCTTGATCCATTTACAATAAGCCATTGGCAAATGTATATACAATTGTATATATTTTGGTGTATTTTTCTTTCCACCTTGTCACATGTTTTCTTAGTTTCTTCCTGGAGCAGGAATAATGCAATAGTAGACTCCTGCAACTGTATCGAGTTCCTGGCAGCATCAGGGCCTTTGATTGTAGTCTCTTATGGGGAAGCATCATGTCTTTATATGCTTGCACAATACCTATAGTAACAAAGTATGGCCTCTGGACATTGCTGTGTTTATAATAATAATCATAATAATAATAAAAAATTAATAACTTGCTTTGATACTAGCATGGCTATCTAGAACTATTTTCCTATAAGTCAGATAAATCAGTACTTTCAAGTATCTATTAAAGCACGCATTAAAGGTAAAATAAACTTCCTTATGCATGAGATCGTTGGAATGGTTATTTGGCAGATGTTCATGCCACCTTACTGAAACATAACCCTTAAAACGCCATAGTAAATTATACTCTTACAGCAGAAGATTAATTCAGGAGTTAGCTATTAATACCCAGGTCCTGCAGAAAACTGCTAATCCACATCAGTGAAACAAGAACAGAAAAATTAGACACAGTTAGATGCCTGGTTAGATACCCCTGTGTGCAGCATCAATACGCGTATTTTATCACTATTGTTGCTAAAGCAAATACTCTCTAAAGTTCATTTAGGTGTTATGGTCAATGTTCAACTCAGATCTGTGTAAGAATTCATCAAGTAGTCACTTATCATTATGTGGCACTGGCATTAACATGTCAGGAGCTGAATCAACAGCAAGAAAGTTTAATTTCTGCCATTCTAGTCCCTAACTATTACAAAAATATAAAAATGACTGCTTCCATTTACCCCCCCCACCACCACCTTAAAGACAAGTTCTTGTTGCTAGTACGTTTTACACTGTGCACCAGTGATTTAATTGAAAACAAACATGTCTGAAATTTGAATGATTACTTTCCATGAACACGGCCAGTGTTTTGGCTGCACAGGCCAATTTTGTTCAAATATTTTCAGATAGCAGCATATTTGTCTGTGAAAAAGTTAGTAACTCCCAAATATTTGATAAATATTATAAGTGATTATTCACTCAATAACTCATACTAGAAAAAACGTGTTCTTTAGTTGTTATTTTCCTGTGTAAAAATTAATGATCCAGTCAGGGAGCAGATATAATACCACATGACATAAGTGACCAATCATTCCAGCCATAGTTTATGAAAACAAATTTTAACCTATTTGGGGAAAACTTCCAAATAACAATCACATCTGAAAATCAGGAACAGTCATTAACCATTCATGAACAGAAAAGAAAGGGTAATAATTTTGGATAGGTTATTCAAAATGAATGGTATTATTAAAAATGAATTTGATATTATTTGATTTTTAGGTTGCTACTTCATTTCTGTTGTAAAGAATAGAGGAGCAAATTTGTCCAACAATTTGTTCACAAAATTCTTAACTATTCTCTTTTAAGCAGCATATGTACACTAATTAAGGCCTGCTTTCACAGATATTGAGCACCAGCACTTCTAACTGAAGTCAATGGGAGCTGTCAGTGCTCAGCACTTCTGCAAGGGGCAAACTCTGCCCCTCATTCATAGGAAGATCCTGAATTCACTTTAATTCACCGAAGTCTGTGCATAGGGCTCTGTGTCTGTGGCACATCGCAGTTCTGCAAGTTCTCTTTTCATCCCAGTAGAGAAGAGGCTTCCCTCAAGCGGCAAGGCTGGTGAAGCTATAACTATGCGGATCCACCAGCTAGGTGCTCCTCTGTGACCTCAGGAAAGGATTCAATTTTCCCACACCTGTGAGCCTTCCCAACACATGGGCCATATACCTGAGCAATGTTTGGGGTCCAGCATTTGGCCGTAATAGTCTTGAGCAACTGTGATGATTTTGTTGACTAATAAAGAATTTTCTTAAATAAAAGAAATGTTAAATGTAAGAGATGGATACTAAGATGGTGAAAAACACAGAAATATAACTGAAAGAAACAGTGCATATATAATACTATCTTCCATCGGGTAAACAGCTGGCCATGCCATGATAGATGTTTATCATGCTGATCACAGTATCTTCATTACTTTGTGCTTCCTTCAGTCTTTGTCATATCCACCTTGTGTGCCTCTCATTTTCTAAGAGAGTTGAATCAGATGAGAGACAGTGCCTACCACAAGGGCATGGGGCCTCTAGGTACTACTCAACACAAATAATAATAATAACTTATACACATCATGCTTCAATTTCTGTTGTCCTGTTGGTCCACAGTTACCTTTGGACAACAAAAGTGGATAGGAGTGGTCCACAGTACCATAGTGATGAGCCTATATATAATGCATAAAGTAGTAATTAAGAGTGCTACAGAGAGAGAAGAAATGCCACCATTTAATGGTTATTTCTGCACAAGAAGTTCCACGAGGTGGGCAAGAAATATGGGTTTACTAATTTACCCCATGTATTGTCATGACAGATGGCTTTGTCCAAATAGTTTGCTATGTAATAATCTGGCCGTTGGGTTTTCTGGGTAGCTCTTCAGGAGCTCATTTTGTCTCCTATGTATCTCAAAAGGCTAGCAGATAGATAGGAAGGAAAAACAGCAGTTGATGGCCTGAATCTCAGCTGAGACTCTACTTTTTGTCTTGTGGGCTGGTGAGTGACTTGTTACGGTTGCTGAAATCTGTGCCCTCTGGAAAAGAAATGTAATGGTATTGCTGCTATATCCATGAAATATTTAGTACAAAACTCATAATAATGAAACTTGAGTGCACAAAGTTATATATACAAATATTGTATAGCCATCCTTTAATCCCCCAACTTTACTTCCCCATCACTTGATGGGCAGCCAGCTCAGAGAAGGACCATCAGTGACTTTCCATGAATTGCCATGTGTCATTCTCCTCCTAGAGTAAATCCCTTCTGAAATTCAGTCTTAATGAGCTCTCTCTTTAGGTTGGGCTGTTGGCTGTTAGCTCTATGCACTCTCACTAAGTCAGTCTTTCATATCAAATGAGCACTGAAGGAAAATACTTTAAATACTCAATAAAAGCAAATGACCTTTTTATTTCCCTATAAATAGAACCATTTCTCTCTCTATTTGTAACTGCACGCCATTGACTACTTACCATATTGTATGACATTTGATATTGAGGGACACTTAACATGTTTACTTCCTGCCATTCTCATTGTTCAGCTGGTGAAAAAAGTAAAGTTCACTTCTCCCCTGCAGTCACTTTACTGTTTATGTAGTTTAACAATTCACTTTTATATCACAGTGCCTTTCCTTAAATCTTTTTCATACTTACAGCTAGCCCATCTATAAGGCATATGTGTCCCGTGCCTGTGTCTGTAAGATATATATGTAGTGGACCTGGAAGCACGAATCAAACTCCTTCATGCTAGGTCAAATCCTGAAGTACTTATTCAGTCAAAACTCCCTTTGAAGTCAATAGGAGTTGTGGCCGAGGACTTCAAAATTGGGCCCTTTGACATCAGTCAGGTACTTTATTGGCTGGTGAACTTTTTGCCCTATGAAATTTTCTGCTTTTAAATTATTCTGGGGGCAGGAACATGCATGTCTCTCTATAAAAGTACTGCAAACCTGGAAGTTAAATGGAACAGATCACTAGATGTCTTTCCCAAACTGTTTCTGAAGATAAACACCTTTCAGTTTCAGTGTATTTCAGAAAGAATGGAATAAACTTCCTGTCAAGCTTACACGGGGTCGTGAGTCAAAAAGGGAAATAGAGGTGGCAGTGACTGAAGGGTGCTCCTTTGACCCAAGAAAAGAACATATCAGATATGTTTAGCTAAAACTAAACAAGAAAAACAGAATAAAAATGGATCTCCCCCCCCCTTCTCCATCCAGCTTTCTCCCTAATTAGAATACACTGACATTCTTAGATAGGCTTTTCTTATTGATGCCCATTTTTAGTAGGGGAAGCAAAACACTAATGTATCTGCAAAATATCCAGAACCCCAGGTAATGTTCAGACCCATAATTCAGGCAATTCCCCAGTGAGAGCTGAATCATACTCCAGATGTTAGAGGGGAAAATTGACAGTCCTCTACTCACCTACATTGCTCCACCACCATAGCTAATTGAACTTCTCCTAACAGATTTCACAAGAGTGGAAGAACCAACTGACTCTGCAATAAAGCAGGGTGAAATGTTTCAGTTGAACAGTGTATTTGCAGAAAAATGCCATTTCAGTCAACCCGAAATTATTCGTGAATTGGACACAAATTCGCCAAATAATTTCAGCCAGAAAAAATATGTATTCAGGCTAGATTCACAGAGTGGCCAGAATAGAAGAAGATGGTGGTGTTAGTTGCCACAGTTCATGGGTTAACTGCACCGCTGACCCATCCATGGTGACCATGGCACACCTTTTTGTCTCAGGCCCCTTAGGTCTCCTCTCTATGGGTGGGGATACTCATCTTTTCTCCCTTTAGACTAGGGATTTAGGCTTGCAGTCCCACTGAAATTCACTGTTCTTAACCCAGCAGTCTAACCCTACTCCTTAGTCCAGAGACTGCAGTTCTACTCCCTCCCAGGGGCTATGACGATGGTTACCAGTTTGTTTCATTGATTCACTGAAATTTTTTGAGTTCAGTTTGACCATTTTTTTCCCCATTATTTTTCAGAACCGCCCACGAACCAAAAAAATCAGTTCTTCACCCAGCTCTCCTCTGCACCCAGCTTCCTCCTCCAGTCTTAGCTCATACCCTTAGCTCAGATTCCTTTTGCACATGGAGAAGGTTACCAAGTCTTCCACCAAGTGTCTTATATTAATCAGATGCACAAATAAACATCAAGGAAATAAAACTTGAATAACCCCATAGATTGCAACCAGAGGAAAGAAAGGGTAGCCAGAATATATACCTGCTAAGTGGCTTTTACCTTTTTTTTGTGAAGAATTACATGACTGCTCACAGCTTGGTTCTAAGAGAATGTTCTGTTCCATTAAGGGCATTTTTTCAAACCAAAGACTGAAATAGGTGCAACTAAGCTACAACCTAAAAGCCACCAAATGGTTGCTCCAGAAGCTTCTAATTAGCTCTTAGACTTACATTCATACTGTAAATCACTAGGTAGTACAATACTTTTACTTGCAATATGGCTTTGCCATCATGAGACACCTTACTTAAACGTTCTTCCAAATTCTGAATAGCCTATCAATGTATCACTCTCCTCTCTATCCCAGCTCCTTCCCACTTTGTTTAAAGGCATAAGTAGAGCATGCTACTACTCCCTAAAGGTGTTTTGTTTTCCTCACAGATAGCTAACTGAGAAACATGTAAAGAAGTTAGTTAGTAAATAATTCATGGGCTACAGGTTTCTGTATGAGCTAGTTCAAAGCTTTCAGGTCTGGTATAGAACAGCACAGAAATTGGAAAAACAGAGGATACAGAAAAGGTTTAGAAGACATTATTGGATTCCTTTTCATAATCAACACAAAACAATCCGAAAACTAGTAGTTTAAATGGCAAAGTAAATATTTGGTGGAAATAATAGTGCTGAAAGGTGTTCAGATCAGACGACTTTGAAGTGGTAATCAATGTAAATGATTAGTTTTAAATAATCAGGAGGATTAAAAGAATATCAAGATTTTTTTCAGGAAAGACTGAATGCACTATCAGAAATCAATCTGCTATTGAAAAATATTGGAAAGTAAAATACAGACCGTATTCATTATTGCTTAGTACCTTGAACATCATAAGATATTTACATTAACTTTCAGAGGGGCAGCCGTGTTAGTCTGGATCTGTAAAAAGCGACAAAGAGTCCTGTGGCACCTTATAGACTAACAGACGTATTGGAGCATAAGCTTTTGTGGGTGACGCATGCGTCTGATGAAGTGGGAATTCACTTACGAAAGCTTATGCTCCAATGCGTCTGTTAGTCTATAAGGTGCCACAGTACTCTTTGTCGCTTTTTACATTAACTGATTATGCACACTGTCCCACTAAATCAGCAATCAGGCAACCGCTAAACTATTCTAAAATAATTCTTTAGTAATGAAATGCAAAAAGGCCTACTAATCCTAGTGTAACTCTACTGACCACAGTGTAGTTGTGCCCACTTATACCAGGGCTGAATTTAGCCCCAAGTATTCCCCTCTTTCAGTGTAACTTTGTGAGGCTTCTCTGAGCTAACTGTAGAATTTTTAACACTTTGGGTTTTATTACCCAGTTAGGCTCCAGTCCAGCGAAGAATTTAAGCTTGTGCCTAACTTTAAAAATATGATTGGCCCCACATTTGAGTGTGACTATTTGCAAAGGTTTACTAGTCCTGCCTCAGTGCAGCAGGCTGGACTCAATGACTTAGAAATGTAAGGCTGGACGAGACCTCAATCTATGATTGTGTAATCTTTATGCACACGACTCCAGTTAAAATCGTGTTATATAGAGGAACACAGTTTAGCAATTTTGCAGGTTTATGCTTAGGAGCAGCAGGAGGTTTTTGGTTTTGGATTTTTTTGCGCCATGAGGTCTGTTTGAAAGTGTCCGCTAAGGCAGAGGTGGGCAAACTACGGCCCTCGGGCCACATCCGGCCCGCGGGACCGTCCTGCCCGGCCCTCGAGCTCCCGGCCAGGGAGGCTAGCCCCCAACCTCTCCCCTGCTGTCCCCTTCCCCCGCAGCCACACAGCCAGTGGTCTGGGTGGCGGAGCTGCGGGCTCCTGCCGAGCAGAGCGACAGCGTGTGTAGCTCCGGCCGGGCGGCGCGGCTGCCAGACATGCTGCTCTGAGCGGCATGGTAAGGGGGCTGGGGGATTGGATAAGAGGTGGGGGGGGTCTCGGGGGCAGTCAGGGAACAGGGAGCAGGGAGAGGTTGAATAGGTGTGGGGTCTCCGGGAGGGGGCAGTAGGGGACAAGGAGCAGGGGGGGTTGAATGGGTCGGCGGTTCTGAGGGGGGCAGTTAGCGGGCGGGAAGTGGGAGGGGGCAGATAGAGGGTGGGGGCCAGGCTGTTTGGGGAGGCATAGCCTTCTCCACTTGGCCCTCCATACAGTTTTGCAACCCCAATGTTGCCCTCGGGCCAAAAAGTTTGCCCACCCCTGCTCTAAGCAAATGAAGCTGTTGAAACGCAGTAAGATTTCGCAGCACGTACCCCACCAGAAAGCACTACAATAAACCAGTGTCTTTTTGGCAGCATTATTCGGTTACACCAACGCTATTGTCTTTATTGTGTACATATGTGTGGACATTTTCCCTCCCATTCTGTTCATGTCTCATTCTGAATCCTCAGTTATTTCATTGGTGTATGCATAAAGAACTCTTAAATACAGAGGGTTTTTTTATTAAATACAGAATTATATTAAAAATATACTAAAAGGAAATTAAGGTCATGAAGTCAAGCATTCAAAAGTTAAATGCCGGAACTAAGGTAGCTCATGCACCCTCTCTCCCTTGTGTATATGCCTCATGATGCAGTCTTTAATAACATGATGATATACTGTTTTTTCCCCCGTAGGATAAACTCTTCAGAGATCTTAAGTTGCCAAATTCTAACAAATGTCTACTGAGCATGTATGAATTGAGATTTTCAGAAGTTCATAACTTGGCCAAATTTGGGCAGGTTTTCATGGGATAGCACATCCCTGGTACCAGAACAATCAACTTCCCAAATTTTAAATCCTTACTCCAAAGCATGGAGGGGAGACAGCTTCTCAATTAAAATGTTAGCAAAAATTAACATGGTCAAAAGAATGTATTTTCGACCAACGTTATTCTGAGAAATAGCTAAACTGGTTTTGCTGAAATTTTTTTCAGAAAAATTCAGCTTAAGGTAGATCCCAGCATGGAAAATTTTAGCCCAAACAATTCAAAGTTTGATAAAGTTATAAACAATTAAAAAGTCATATGGGGAAACTATCAGTCTACCTTAAATATAGGATCCTCTATCTTCTCCATCTAGAATACAGTAAACAGAAAGAAATAGATCCAGCAGAGAGTAACAAATTTTGCACCTCATCTATTGTGTTTGACTCTTTCCTAATAATTATAAATAGAAAGAAAACAAAAAGGATCAAGGAGAAATATAGCTCTAATTTATTAAACTTGGAAATATCTTTTACAACTGAAAATCAGGCATATTCATATAACTTTTCAATAACCACCCAGGTTTTCCAGGCTTGACAAGGAGCTTAAATCTGTGTGCCAATCAAACCAAAAGTGTTTTCTCAACTACTTCCATTGTTGACATAACATAGCACTGAAAAACCAAGAAGGGTACATGTTGTGAAGGTTCTCTTTTTATTGATCTGATTTGCTAAGTAACAGAGCCCTGGAACACAGATTTTAAAGGGCTGTGAGTTTTCTTTGTTTTTCTGTCAAGACTCAGTGATCAGACACCTGTTGTGCTGCATGTCTTATTCACATGATCACATCCTTAAATTCTGGGAATATAATAGTTGAATGAAAATATTAAGGGTGTAGCCCCGTGGCCTAGTTTGCCTTCATTATATTCACTGCTACTGTAGCCCAGTGGGCTAGCTTGCCTTTATTATATTTACTGCTTTGCATTATATTCAGCAGTAATGCAAAAAACCTACAGGCTTGTATCCTGTAAGACATTAGCTTCAGCAAGTTAGCATAAGGCTTGAGGCCTATGATCTTTGACGGGATAAACTTTGCACAGATAAAAGGCCCAACGGAAACCCCCAAGTATTTGTTGAGCTGAAAATAGAGTTTAAGGAGAAGTTCTGATCACAGGTACATGTTTCAACCACAGAAGTGTTCTGGCAACGAACTGATGTACATAACAGGTACATGAGATACATTTAAGGCTAGCCTGCTTGCTTGCCTATATATATATATTCTTATAAATTTCCTATTTTCTTATGGGTTTGATTATTTGCTTTATTATAATAGATTTATATTAGAGTATATTTTTGCTGTAATGCAAGGGAACTACAGGCCACATCCTGTATGTTGAGCTAAGTCAAAGTTAGCATACATATGTTTTGGACCTTTCACCTAGATAGCGGATGATGAGCTAAAGCATAAGGTCCATATATGGCTGCGGCATTTAACATGGAGGATGCATTGAAGTAGGTTGGCATAGGGGGCTTCCTAAGTTCAGACCCTTTTAAACTTAACAGGTCCACCACAACTTGGAACTAGGAAAGAAACAAAATAACTGGTTAGGACCGAAATAACAAGTGTGATACCTAACCACAAAAGGGCCATGGTAATGAATTGATGTATATGATAATAAGTTGAGATAATTAATATACTAACCGATAAGGGGGAAAAACACACTCCAACATTAGTAAGGTGAAGAAATACAAAGAAGAAAAAAAAAGGGAAAAATCCCCTACTGAATATGCATTGAACATAACGGTGTCAGAGTAACCTATTATGAAAGTTGCATCCCAGCCTAGGGATGGTAGGAGAAAGAGATGAAGTCCTTGGGAAGTGCCAGAATGATGGCCACTGCTTCAGATGGGGAAGGTGATGGTGATGAGGAAGATGATGGCTAACACTTCAGGTTGCTCTACAAGAGATCGTGTGAGTATATGGATGTGCAGATGTACATTCTGTAGCATCTCTATCTACCTTATTAAGTTGGGGTGTTTGTGACTGTGCTAAATGTATTAATAAACTATATTTGTAAATATAAAAGAGTTCCTATACTGTGAGTGTTGCAACTGTGCACATTGGGGTTCCCAACTATATAATAATTTAAATAATTCTGGGCCTGATCTTGGGACAAGAACCTATCAACGCTCAAAATAATAACAGGGATTCAATATAATTAATACATAATTTAAAGATCGGCAACAAGGCTAAAATCCTGACTCCATTGAAATCAGTGGCAAAACTCCCACTGAATTCAATAAAATAAGGGTTTCATCTTAAATGTTTCATTATTCTTAGAGGTTACTGATACATTAATAACACATACTTCTGACTCTTTTAAAGTAAAAGTTTTAGGGTCTGATTCAAAGCCCACTGAAGGTTCCCATTCACTTCACTTCACTTTGGATAAGGTTCTCAGGGGGACACAGAGAGGGGAAAAGAGGGGAGGAGCACAGAGTGAAGAACAGGAGCACAGGTCCATAAAGACACAAAAAGGAGAGAGAATTCAAGAAATAGAATTCAGAGCTTGGCTTCTTGTGGTTCTTCCTATGCTAATGGTACTGTTTCCCTTAGAGAAATGGTTTCCCATAAACATGTAAGACACAAAAGGAAGGAGAAACGTCAGTTTGGACATTGAAGACCAGCAAGGATATTAAAAAGAAAAAGCCCAAAGAGCTCAGCACATGGGTCAGCCTTATGATGATGACAATCACCATTCTCAGTGGCTCCCAAGCTGAAAAACAATGTAACTGGCTAGTTGTGCATTGCTATGCACTGGGGAATACTTTTTTCTTCCTGGCAGCAATCGCCTGAAGCACATGACTGGATTTCAAAACTCAAACAGACAGAATGCTAGCAAATGCATAGCAGGGAATATACCTACTTTGGCAGGAAGATGGGTTAAATGACTTAACTGGCCTTTTTCAATCTCAAATGTGTATGACACTTCTTTTTCTGCAGTCCTAAATGAAAGGTTGGGCTTAATTCTCAGTTGAGATATGGTCCCTTTGTGCCTCTCCAGCAGTGCCAAGAACTGTAAAATCCAACCAGTTATTTTCCCATTATAGGGGGAATGTTTGAGTGCCAAGGAAAAAGCCAGTATAGCCAGCTCTACATCATGTTCTTTCTTGACCCCAGTGTAATTGCCATGGTTATAAGAGACTGTGGGCTAAACTAATTCCTGATCTAACTCCAGTGACTGCAGTGAAGCTACACACCAACAAGGAATCTGCCCCTGTGAATCTGAGGGTTTAATGGCAAAATGCTCTATATACCTAAACTTACTATATAAGCTTCAGCTACTAACATTATCGGATGGAACAATTCACTATTTAATTGACTGGACTAATGAAATCCCTACTCTAATCTAGAGAACAAAACATCACAGTGCCAGTAATGAAAGAGAGGGGGAATGCCAGCTAAAAGAATATATGCAGCATTACTGCTACATTTATTTCTCTAGATTAGCACTATTGCTCTAATGAAGTCAATAAGCCATGTTCATTAGTTGCACCCAGGACCCTTGCAACCCCAGGTGACAGCAAAAGTTATCCCTGGTTTTGAATAGAGAAAAAGTCTCTAGAATGAAGAAAGGTACAGCAGCCACAGACCATTAAAGGGATGATTTGCTGACGTCGTGCTCATCATGACATGGAGGATAGCCATTCTTTTCCGTAATAACAATGGAATGTAATAGTGTAAGCGTCAAGAGAAGTTGTTCGAGAGTGTGTCTGCACTCTAAATCGAGGTGTGATTGCACCATGGGTAGACACACCTGTATTAGCTTTACCCATGCCAGAATGACTAAAAGTAGCAGTGCTTCAACATCGGTCTGTTTACTGCCATGCCACAGGTTTAATTCAGAAACTTTTCATTTACATTGAAACACCTTGGTGCTAGACTGTGTTGATGCATTTCTACTTACAGTAATACAATTAGGCGCTTAATCAGATGCTTATGAAACATACAGTGATTAGTAATTGATATGCTTTCATTAGTTAACTTGCTTGTGTGCTGAACCGTACTTTTCCGAGACAGTATGAGCGAGAGCCAATCTTTTCAGGCAATAATAATGGGTAGTTGTCCATTTATTTCCTATGAGTTTAACTCCTAATTTTAATTTCATGGTTTTAACAGAATTAATATTAATAGCATTGCACAAGCTTTATGTAATTCTTTGGGTAGGTCTATACTTACCTCCGGGTCTGGCGGTAAGCAATCGATCTTCTGGGATCGATTTATCGTGACTTGTCTAGACGTGATAAATCGATCCCTGATCGATCCCGGAAGTGCTCGCCATCGACGCCGGCACTCCTGCTCTGCTAGAGGAGTACGCGGAGTCGACAGGGGAACCTGCCTGCCGCGTCTGGACCTGTGGTAAGTTCGAACTAAGGTACTTCGACTTCAGCTACGTTATTCACGTAGCTGAAGTTGCGTATCTTAGTTTGAAGTTGGTGGTTAGTGTGGACCAGGCCTTTGTTTTCAAGATTTTATTGGACTACTTTCAACTGGCATCCTTAACCTTTTATTTGGAGATTAATAAATAAAAGTTGGCATAGCACTTTGGTCCCAAACAGTGCCCTTTGGTCTGCCAAGATTTGGACATTACCTTATCTGGTTCACCAACAAATGTAATTGAATACCACTGCTATAGAGAGCTAGGTAATTAAATCTATAGCATCACTATGTGTATTACTACCAGTTATGTACCAACATTAAAATGGTTTTGTTCGTTTTAACTTTCATTCAGTTTTAAATTGGTAAATCACATTTAAAAAACTAGAACTAAATAACCAAGTTCATTTAACAATAGAATGGTTGGTGTCAGGCCTGGGTAGTGGTAAAACATTAAAGGGAAGGAACTGAATATGCAAATAGGGCTCCCCAAAACTATAACAGCCCTGGGCCCCCATCAAACAATCTGGCCCTGTATACAAGCCCATCTGGAGCCAACGTTACCCACTCATGTTACTGAAGCCTGTGCTGCTGCTGCTGCTATGTGGTGCTGCTATTTTTATCCGTTCTACCTAGATTAAAGGTAGCCTGGGTGCATCTACTGAAATTGCAATTACATCTTGTATTGTCCCCTGAGATTATCTGAATGGGGTGCTGCTGTGCCTAACATCCCTGACTATACAAGAGAATGCGAAAACATTTGGAGTTTCATGAAGACGTTTGTAAAGTAGCCATTCAACGATACGGGAAACGCCATGGCACAATGACCATCAATACCACCCATATTTAGTTCCTTAGGGGGAGACTAACATTCCATGGATTTGGGTGCTTTTGAAAATCTCACCCCCTCAATAAAAACAGCCTTTCAGATGTGCAGAGCACCTACAGCTCCCAATGACTTCAGCACCTCTGCTAACACCACTTCTATTCTGGTGCCTATATGTGCATTTAGGGGTTTATCTATAGGCACCCTAGTTTGAAAATGTTGGCTTAAGCTTACTAATGGGACAAACATGAAAGTGGAGTTCCTTGCTGTTACCATTTCAGTGAATCCTCATGATTACTTTTCAAGGACTGTTTTCATTTGAGACTCAGTCATACTGTTGCACCCTGAAGTTGAAGCTTTCTAAAGCACGAAAAGCAGCAGCAGTAGCGAGGACTCAGTCCTTAGAATTAATCCAAAATTGTGATCTCAAGCAGATGGAGCACGATTTTACACCTGTCATGATGTAGGTTCCCACTTGTGTCCTAGATCTACCACACTTTCATTAAATGAATGCTTTCCAGTGAGCTGTGGACTTCTGATATGATTCCTTCTTTTTGCTACACCCGGAAAGCTCAGTTCTAATAACAATGGTCTTTATAGTCTGTGATTTAATATTTTTAATTCCAGCGCTAGCTTCTCTTCACCTGCCAATAATTAACAAGGTGACAAAACAGTCGACCTTGGAATCATTATTTTTTCCTCCTGATTTGAATCAAACAAGATCACTGGAAAAATGAAGAGTCGAGAAATCAAAAGGAGATGAATGTGGAATACAGAACATTTTCTTTTTAGAGATGTATTTCTCTTTCCCCTCTTTGTTAAAATCTTTACTTGACCACAGACTGATGTTCCCACAGCACATACTATTGAACTCTCTAGCACAGAGATCCATATGGCACTGTACAATCATATATAACTTGTGTTTGATCTCCTCAAACAGCGGCAGAGATAGCAGTCTGAATATGAAACTTTTAAATAAAACATTTATGTTCATTTCATTCATTGCTCTTCTTTTTGCAAATATAAAAATAGTGTGTGCCTTGGATTTTAAAGTGACAGTTAAAGGTAACTGACAAGAAGAGATGCTTAAATATAATTCAGATTTTGAGAGTTTTAAATATAAGCAGCTATTCAGAACATCCAATAGCACAAAAGTAGAAAAAGATCTATTAAAATTGTGGCACTAATTTGAAATTCTGAAAAGTCACTATAATTTAGCAAAATAAAAAAAAGGCAGATTGCAATCAAATATCCAGACTTTGCTACTTTTCCCCCACAACTCTCAATAGGGCTGTATTTGACCTCTACTCTGATTATTATGCAAATCAAGCATGTAACACAAAGAAAATACCTTAAATAAGATATGTGGCATAGGCAGGGCTAGGGTGACCAGATGTCCCGATTTTATAGGGACAATCCCGATTTTTGGGGCTTTTTCTTATATAGGCTCCTATTACCTCCTACCCCCGTCCCGATTTTTCAAATTTGCTGTCTGGTCACCCTAGACAGGGCAATTATACAGTTGCTCCCAAATTATTTCTTAAATGAGAGTAGTTTCTTCAATCCTTTAGTGGGTGATTTTCAGGCTAGAGTGAGGCGGGGAAAATAATGTCCCAGTTCAGTAAGTTTATCCTACTGAATAAAGCACATTTTATTAACTGAAGTACTGAAAGAGGTTGGGAGAATAATTCCCTCACTTGAAATGATCTGCAACTAACAAGAATACCTCTTTCTTAATTGACACATCAGACTATGTCTCAACAAATCTACATGGGATTTAATATTCTAAAGGTTAATTAGGCTGGGGGAAAATAAATTGCTTTCATATTGCTTTCAGGAACTTGGTTGCAATCCTCTCATGAACATGACTGTACAGTTGTATCAAGCAACATTTGAATTCCAAACATTTTTTCTTATTCCACTTACTTTCTGTTAGGGTAACTAGCAATATACATATTCTAATGTTTACATGATTAATGGCGACAACACGTATAACAAAGATTCTGTGGGGGCAGATGAAAAGGCTGAATTAGAGGAGGCAATTTGCTATAATTTTCTAAGTCTCTCACTTATTGTACATTGCTGTTTAATAACTAGACTGCATGGCAGATTGTGGGGGTTCACAGTCTGCTTGTAGATTTGCAAGATTCAGATCTAAGTGAGGGGGAATTGGGTTCTGGTGATGGGGAAAAGTAACATAAAATAAGGAAAGTTCATCACAAAAGTCTCTTCTCCCCATGCTTTTTAAAATATTCTTCTACTTTCTTTATGAATATAAGAATGGCTATAGTGCAGGGATCGGCAACCTTTGGCACGCGGCTCGCCAGGGTGCTGGGCCGGTTTGTTTACCCGCCGCGTCCGCAGGTTCGGCCAATCGTGGCTCCCATTGGCCTGAGCGGCGAACTACGGCCATTGGGAGCCACGATTGGCTGAACCTGCGGACGCGGCAGGTAAACAAACCGGCCCGGCCCGCCAGGGTGCTTACCCTGGCGAGCCGCATGCCAAGGGGTGCCGATCCCTGCTATAGTGGATCAGATGAATGGTCCATCTACCCGAGTATCCTGTCTTCCAATAGTGGCTGGTGCCACTCTCATGTTACAGAGATCTGGTTCGCTGATGATATCAACACAAGCAAGACGATTATATGCTTTTGACATAACCACTCACCAAAGCTATGCCTGCAAGACAAAATTCCAAACAAAAACCAAAAGTGAAATTGAGTCTGTTGAGATCTCCAAACAAAGAACCCAAATAGCCAACAAGTTTGATAACTGGCACCTTTAAAGTGCCACAGAACAAATTAGTTATTTAATTGTAAATTAAGGAAAATGTGCAACATCAATTAAATCTTCCAACAACTGACATTTCCCATCGGCTCCCACAAACAAATTGGAGGCCAAGTTTTTAGGTAGAATATTCTAACCTCTGTTAGTTGCTTTTGTACTAATTAAGAGCATTAATAAGTGTAAATTCTGCCCCTCAGTCCTCTGGTCAGTGGGCTGCTCACTGACTAATCATCTTCCTCCATCTTCCCTCCCAGCTTCTTGTGTTTTGTGAGCCATTAATGGAATGTCTCCCATGTGATTTAAAGTCTGGACATTCTTAGTCTTTCATAACAGCAGCAAAGAAAACAAAGGGCTGGACTGGGGAGGTGGTGCCCAGGCTCTCTTATACCTAATAACCCAGTGGTTAGAGCACTCGTCTGGAAAGTGGGAGACCCGGGATTTAATTTGTTTGTTTTGTCTTTTAACTTGTTTGTTTTTTAATGAGAAAGCTGGTGGGATGGACATGGTAAATTTATCAGTGTCTTTCTTTTTAGTACAAGCTTTGTTGTTATAAATATCAATATCAAAAGACTTAGCATTGGTGGCAATTTGGTTAATTAGGAAACAACTGTGGAAATGATAGCAAAGTCATCATTCTCTTTTAAATTAATTGGTGCCATGTGCGAAATGGAAGGTTGCAGACTCAAATATAATCAAAACTTGATTATTAAGGTTTATGGATGTATTGTTATGACTTATAAGATCATCAACTAAATGAATATGAAGATAGATAAGAGTGAGCACCTGTATTTCACCAGTTGTTCAGAGGACTGTTTTTCATGTAACATGGTGTGGACAATGTAGAAGAGGGAACAAAAGCACCTTGATATACATTAGAGACTCAACAGAGGGTCCTGTGGCACCTTTAAGACTAACAGAAGTATTGGGAGCATAAGCTTTCGTGGGTAAGAACCTCACTTCTTGCATTTGAAGAAGTGAGGTTCTTACCCACGAAAGCTTATCCTCCCAATACTTCTGTTAGTCTTAAAGGTGCCACAGGACCCTCTGTTGCTTTTTACAGATTCACACTAACACGACTACCCCTCTGATATTAGAGACTCGGAGTAGGTATAATGCTGCTGTAACCCGCAAACATGTTGGCAGTGGGGATTGAACTTGGGATCTCTGGATCTTAGAGCATTAGCATCTACTTGAGCTAAAAGGTCTGTTACCCAAGGCTGTAGCAAGCTCATCAACTTCTGAACATGGCCCAGTTACTAGGAGAGAGCAACAGAGTGCCACATTGAAAGGGTGTAAGTTACACTTATATCATTCCCAAGAGTCAGATGAAAAAGTGTTCAATTACTATTTCTGGGGCCAATAACATCTTGAGCTTGAAAAGCAAAGCTGACATTTTAACTTGGGGATTTGGAGGGATCAATCCCTGTGATTCATTTAACTATATTTTATCTGTAAGCACTTCTTGAAATTTATAAGCACACTTATCAAAATTTGTAGATATGACATGACCCAAGGATTAACATGTCTGGAGAGGCATCCACTACAAATAGAAAGTAATAAAAGAAAAAATGTAAAAGGTGCATTTGGAAAAGGAAAGGAAGAGAAAAAGGGAATTATGTAATGCTCCCATACAAAATGTAATAACACTGAAGAAATAAATATACATATCTTCTCTTCTACAGACATTGGCCCATAGCCTCCCCAGAATAGGACAGCTTTGTGCTACTCTACTGGTGCACAGCCACCATAAAGCTGCCTTACCCAACCACAGTATGTTACCCTAGTGCAGGGGAGCCACGCTGGCACCTCCTACACCTTCTTCGCCTTTCCCTGCAGCCTACGTGGGATGATCATGAGGAAGGGGTCAAGACTAGGTCCCCCTGCACCTTGGCAATCCCCAGTTGTCATAAGAGCTCCAGGAGGATGTTGACAGATGGAACAATAACTAGCCTGAAAGTGGCTCTGATTTGTACCCTGGGATCAGTTCCTGGATGGAAGAAAGAGGAATATAAAGGTGCCTTAAAATAACCTTTGACTGGGTCTCGGCTGTTTTTCTTCTAAAGCTTTACTCTGTTTCAATCCCCTTCACTTTCATTTTGTATTTAATTTCTTCTTCCTAACCCTCTCCTACTTCCTTCCTCATTTTGAACTTTCTTCTTTCCTCGTTTTGAGCTTCCTACCTATCTTTTGTTTTACCTAAAATCCTTCTTTTCCCTCCAGCTCTCCTTACTTATTATTATGATTAACAACTATTTGTATGACAGTAGGATCTAGAGGATCTAACTGAGATGAGGCCTCCGAAGTGCGGGAAACTGTACAGTTTCATATTTTAAGAGATGGCTCTTGCCCTGACTACAATCTAAATAGGGAAGACAGACAAAGAGTGAGGAGAAAAGTATAATTTCTCCCATTTTCATAGAAGAGAAACTGAGACACAGACAGATAAAGGCTCTGATTCAGCAAAGATTTAAAACACATTCTTAAGTCTAAACATGTTCTTAAATACTCTGCTGAATCCAGTGCTCAGCAATTGCTCAGGCCTCAGAGGAAGTCTGTAAACCTGGGAATCATCCTTCCTCTCTTCCTACAGAGAAATAATTTTCATGCAGTGGATCAAAACAGCTGCAGTCTGCGTGTGCACAAAAGGAAGGTACGTGGGCTAGTAGTCAATTATATCTGTTAACATCACCAAGTAAAGCAACTGGTCACAATAACTGGTAAAAACAAACATGAAACCTGATTTTCAATAAAGATTAAGCTTGCCTAAGGAATTGGATTTTCTTGTTTTGTACTTATCTTCCTGTTATAAATATGGCTATGAATAAAATTACACCATTAGAGATATACCCAGATTACCAAAACTATTTTTGCTTACTGTCTAATTGTTGAGTTAATCCCATTTCACATCAAGTGGCAGGGAAGATGAAAAATGCCTTGTATCTGTTCTTGTCCTCTGCATTACATTAGGAAAGAATTATGTAGAAAAAGGTTGCTCAAGTTTTCTAAGCAGTAAAGTTTGTAGAGCAGTCTGCCAGACAGCTGCAGCAAAAGGTTATTGAACAGTCTTAAAGAGATTTCCGTGCTAAAAAGGAGGCAAAAGGTTTTGCTTTTAAGTATTTATATTGTCAATGTGCTAACGGTGAGCTCAAAGAAAGCCTGATCTCTCTGCTTTCAAGTATATGACTCAAACTGGCTCAAGCTGGCATGTACTTCTGGCAATGCCATCCTTAAATATTAATATGCTAGGTATCACATCTGCTATACAAGTGGAGAGGAGGAAATGTTGTACAGGACCACAAAGGTCAGCATTGTTATAGAGTGAGGTGTGATCTCTTGCTCACACTGATAGCCTGCATGGGCCCTTAGGAGGGCCTGGAGTGGTGCAGACACTCTCTCTGTTTGGAGAGAGGCTGTCAAAATATTCCTTGCTTCCCCATGTTCCCTGAGCATTTTGTATCTACAGAAAATGAGCATGTTATGCTTCTGAGTTAATGGGATCCAATCTCTCTGATAGATAATTATTTAAACGCTATGGTTTGGCTCTGTGTAAATTAAGAGAGGTAAAGAACAACTTCCAGATGAGATATGCTTAGCTCAATCCCTAATGGTTTAGCTAGGGCAGGGGTTCCCAAACTTGGTTTGTGGCTTGTTCAGGATAAGCCCCTGGTGGGCTGTGAGACGCTTTGTTTACCTGAGCGTCCACAGGTATGGCCGCTCGCAGCTCCCAGTGGCTGCGGTTGGCTGTTCCCGGCCAATGGGAGCAGCGGGAAGCGGTGCGGGCCGGGCCACAGCTTCCTGCAACTCCCATTGGCCGGGAACGGCGAACCGTGGCCACTGGGAGCTGCGAGTGGCCGTACCTGCGGACGCTCAGGTAAACAAAGTTTCTCGCGGCCTGCCAGGGGCTTACCCTGAACAAGCCACAAACCAAGTTCGGGAACCCCTGAGCTAGGGGGAGGATCTCCGTAGTTCACAGTGCTATCTAGAAGTAACACTGCAAGTTATATTGGTGTTAGCATGCAGGATTCTCATGCATCAATTCTATCCAACAAATAGGGGACTCTACAAATTGGTTGAGTGCACTTTTGTTTATGGCTCATTGGTTATTGCAACACAACATTAGTCTATGTACAGTATCACCGCTTAATAGTTTTGATGAGTGAGTAACAGATTCAATTGCTTTCATCACATCACATTACTGCCCCCTCACTTTGCCCATAAAAAACATACTAAAATGGCTTTTTTTTAAATGAGATGAGATAATAAGCAGCCCCCACCTCCCGTCTTTGTCCTGCAGCACTTAAGTACTTTACACAGCACAAACATAAATATTACAAAAACAACCGTTTCCAGGCTCGAGAAGAGTTAATGTAAATATCATCAGGTGTATTCCATGCTATTACCCTGGCTGTAAAGAACTTAGTCACACAGAATGCCCAGAGAGAAAGCCTCATTACCAGGCAACATTACTGAGCTATAATCTGTAAACAAACCTGACATGACTGAATAAACACATACTTTTTCTAAAGTAGAAGCAAGTATGTATATACAACACTGCTTAAAAACACATTTTCTTTATTTCTTTTTTGTTGTTGTTGCTCAGTTATAAGAACGGCATCAATATGTATATGCTTTAAGGGTCTTTCTGTAGATAAAAATCACATCATCGAGAGTCACTTAGGAAAACAAAGCTATAACTAGTTTGTATACAAATTCCATTCTCTTAAAATACAGTTCTATTCTGAAAAGTGACTCTAAAATGGCATCCCATATTGAGTTTCCACACAAAAAAACACTCTCTCTATCAACCCTGTACTCTCCAGCTTTGAGATCTGAAAGCTAAAGTGTTTTCCCCCCAGATCTCACACATATTATGCCCAATAACAAGGGTTTTGCAGGACAAATGGTACCCTGACCACAGCCTGAGTGGATTTGCACAGATGTAGCTGACTGAAAGGTAATAAATAATTCTTAGGTAGTTCCACTGATCATGCATAGGAAGAGGCAAAATCCATCCCTCTCCTATTACAAGAGGAGTTGAGTGAGCTCAGGGCAGTTTGGATTGTGATGGGAGTTTGATGCTGAGAGGAATAGGCTGCTTAATTACTCTTTAGTAAGCTAAAGCAAAGAAAATCCATTGAATACATAGATAAAAGCCCTTAGCTTCTAACAACGACAAAAGCTGTCACACAGGTCAACATAAAATCCAATCACAGAGCAGAAATCACAGTATAACCAATGGATTCAGGAGTTCAGCAACAGATTAGTGCACAGATTATAGAACTACTTCCCTTGTAGCCATGGGCACATATGTGTACGGGGTGCAAGCAGCTCTTAGCACTCACAGGCCAAGTACAGCAAGGCCAGAGTAGCTATAGAGGACAAAGTTTAGAAAAAGCAGGTTTCTCAACACTTTAAATATTGCATCTTGGACTTTGTATAGCGAGTTTTATAACACACAAGGAGAGGCAGCTCTAGTCTTGACCTCATCCTAAATAATATACAGTAGTTAGTTCAATTAGTAAATATAGTTGAGCCATTAAGTAATCCTTACCATTGTATTAGTTTGTAATGTAGAGATCCTACCAAAAGCTGCCATGTCAGAACAGTGAGAGGAGTAGGGGGTTGAAAGCAAATTAGGAAGTTAAAAGACCTTAAACTCAAAATTGTGGAAATGTAAACCCTTAGATTCAGTATGGAGTCTACTTAAGCATACCATGATTGGGCCACAAAAGACCGCCAGGAGAACAGAAAAGAAGAAAAAGCAGCTAGACTATTCTCAAACTGAGATCTGAGTATGGGCCAAAAACTGAACAAATAATTTCTACCCCACTGAAGCAACTGGAGAAAAACACAAAAGCAAAAGCTTCTAAAATGGAGGTGACATTACCACACATTAGATTGAATCCACTTCCTTTACCATGATTAATCTTTTTTTTTTTTAATTTTTTTTTTCTATTTACACAACAGGGTAATTTAAAGCCAGGTCAAGGTCTGCTCCAAAGAACACACAGATTTCTCATGGCTATCATTTTGCTTTCATCCATTTTGTCTGCTATAGTTTTGTCAGGTATAAGACAGCTGTAAGGAATGACAGGAAACCCAAGAGATTCAAAGTTGGAATTTGGTTCAGATAAACATCCAAGAGTTTTGGATTCTACCTGAAGCTTATTGGAACTCTCTGAGCATTTGAAGTCTCCAAAATGGGGCTGGGAATCTCACAAGAACCATTTTTCTTGCAAAAGTTCTGGCACAATCATAGCTGGAAATATCATAGTCAAGATTTTCATTTTCAAAAGTGAATTGTTGGGTGCAATTTGAGACACTCTCAAGGGGCCTAATTTTCAGAGGGAAAATACTCAGCACTTTCTGAAAACCAGGCTCCTTTAAGATGTCTCATGTTGGGCCCCCCCAAACTGAGACACCTAAAATTTATTTTGAAAATCTTGATCCATGAGAGCAACCTCTTCTCTTGGTACATCAGTTCTTTTGGCCCCACTTTTGGAATTTGGAAGATTTCACAGCCAAAAGGAAAACTTCATTTTGAATTCATTTTTAAAATGGGCTAGAGTTTATTTGAATCAATTCACCCATCTCTAAACTGCAGGGAAATTTCTGTCCAAACTAATGTATTTACTGTGACCTCCTTTCCTACTATTTTTTTAAATCTCACTAGCAACCAAACCATTCTTAGAAGCCCATCTCAGTGCTTTCTTTATTGAGAGCCATGTTAATGGATATATAAATTACATTTTTGGTTTCCCCTCCCTGACCTTTCTACTTGTCTGTAGTCTTTACATGTGCCTTAGCTTGTAAGGTCCTCAGGACAGGAATTTTCCTGTCTCGTATGTCTTGCAAGCAGTTAGCACATCATGGGCACTACTAAATACAAATAATATATGATCGGGGTTCTCAGTGATCACCTTGTGGTTACATATGTAGGTGTTATTTAAAAGTTGTGCATGGTTTTCAGAAGCTTAGATTCAAACTAATTTTCATTTTTGATATTCTTTATTCTTTATTCCTAGTTTATACTAGGAAATACAAAAAAGACAACACAGGTTGAGAATCAGTACAGAACCACTATAACTTCCATAAACATTACCTAACAAACCCAGCATATATTATAGCTCAGTATCCCATATGTTAGACTACAGTATTGTGCAGGTATAAAGATTCAGGAATTCTATTAGAGATCTTGTAAGAAGTGGTAGATTTCACAAAATTGCTTTGGAGAATTTATAATACAGCATTACATTTTTTCTATAAATATATCAGTCTCTTTGTTATAAATTATAAAGCTGTTGCTAGGGTACAATTCAGCTCTATAATGTGTTTAGAAATTCAACCTGAATCCTTCTCGTAATTTTGAGCATTATTTTAATTTACTGTATGCACATTGTTTCCCTGAAAGGACTATAATAAGCATTAATAAGTGAAACATTCTCTATCAGCATCACTGAAATCTGGAAAGTCCCAACCTGTGCCCTACACCAGGAGCTCAGACGTCACTTTCCGTTGAACTTACAGCAAGTTGGTGGAAAACTTTAGCCATATTATTGCTGTTAAATCAAGGGAAAAATTATCACTGCCAAAAACAATTCCCTTTGCAATTTGTTACCTCAGTTATCTGCAGCATTCTGGCCGTAATATGTTTTCTCTGTTCATTGTTATGATTGGTAGAGGAAGTACAGGTCACTCTGCAGTGACACCAGAACACAGCTGCACAGACCATTCCTTGTAATGAAGACATTATTACACAATAGTGAGAAATAAAAAAATGCACATTTCCGGCCCTAGGCAAAAGGTATCCCTTTGAAAAGGATACATGATGTAAAGGGGAAAAAGAGAATCCTTCACATTCATATTTCTTTTTATAAGTCTTGTACAGAGCAAGGTGTTATTAATAAGACAACTGACAGTGAGTGGAGAAATGTCTGTTGGATAAAAAAAAGTGTTCTGATCAAATGAAATACAAGCCCCATTAATAACAGTTTGCAAGGGGCTTTCTTATGCCCTCACAGAACACTTCTGTGTCTTCCAAGGTCCACATCCGTAATGTGCTATATGATGTTGACTATGGAAAGAAAAGAAAAGCTACATCCCTCAGATACATCATGCTACAGTCTTCAGTGTCTGTTATGTTATAATGTATATTGTGTAATCAAGTATGCAACATACTGTGGTGAGGGTTATGCACTACAATGATATGATTAGCTGCATATGAATTTTAAGTCATTCACAGCAGGGAATCACAGACCAGAGCAGCCAAAAAGCTATCTTTGCATATTTTAAATGATCAAGTGTCACTTGTCTTTTACTCAATTATGTCAAATTCAAGTCACTGCTGATTAATGCTGTAGTTAAATAATTGAGGTATATTGTTTATTCATTGGTTTTGCATATCTCACCTGGAAGCCCACATTTTTTGGCTAATTCACTTACACTGTGTATACAGATTGCTGATTAAATGGCTGGATTTCACTTCATTCTGCACAGGTCAACAGCTGATGGGCAGGGAGGAATATACTGGAAAAGAAAGCCTACAAAAATGCCAAGGTCAGACTTAGAGGCCTAGACTGAATGAACCCATTTCAAATTAACAATGAAACCAGTTAAGTACTGAGGTGCCATTTTGTGTGGTCAGCTTGGAGAATTAATTCTTGAATAGGATCAACATCGAAATATTTAATTAGTTGTGATTATGAGGATTATGTATTAATTATTATGTTATTTGGGGACCTCCTAGTCCTACTTTAATTCCTCCTCTCAAAGGATTCATTGTGTTCCTCTCTTAGGATAAGAACCCAGAATCCTTTGAGGCTCATCAGCATTGCTTCATATTTTCAGTAGACAATGTCATTTGCAGGGATGAGCAAACTGGGAAAGGTGAAGAGGAACTCAAGCCCTCCCAAGATGTCACTCTTTTTTTTTTCCAGAAATAAATTCCAAGTGAGCTTTCTTTGAGATCTGAAATCCCTGGATGTATTTTTGTTTCTTTGTTAAACATCTTTCCTCCTCTCAACATTACAGTTTTGCATAGCAGGCATTGGGCAGAAGTGTTCAAATACCATGAGAAAGGGTATTTGCACCCAAGATCAAGAATGGGAAGTGCTGAAAACTCTTAAGGTTTTGCAGACTTAGTGGTTCACACAAACAACGGAAACTTATCTGAGCCGAATCAAACCCAAACCTTTAGAGATTCATCTCTCTCCTCCCCTCAAGTAGTGTGAGAGGGAAACCCAGCATGAAGGACTAGATTCAACTCAGTAAAGTCAGTGGAAAGGCTCCCATTTACTTCAGTAAATATCCCCACCTTAGCCAGTCCATTTCCTCCTATTGGCTTGTGTGGAGGGAAGAATGTTAGTATGCTTGTATGGCAGCACACTGCACTACTTCTGTAAGGGAATTATTTTATGGGCATCTTATCACTTAATCCAGGCTTTCTTCTCTCTTTCTCTGACTCTTTCTTCTCAGCCTGACAATTTTTGAGAAAAAAAAGCAGAACCCTGCAGTGTTATTTCTTCTTACATGTGCTTTAGTCATCTCTCTTCACTTCCTCTCAGTGTCTTTCATCCTTAATGGCTAGAGGGAAAAAAGTACACTTAAAAGTGTTATATATAGCTTATGCTAGATACATTTTCCTCCATTTCTCCACTCTCTTTCTTGTCACTTCTCTCACAGACAGGGCTGGTGCAACCACTAGGCAAACTAGGCAGCCGCCTAGGGCACCAAGATTTGAGGGCACCAAAAAGCGGAGCCCAAAATGCCTGGGATGCTCACCCGGCACCGACTAAACGTGTAACCCTCTTCCTGTCACTGTGAGAGGGGGCGCTGCAGCTTTGACCAGCTCTGGCCGGCTGGGAAGTGATGTCATTCCTCCTCTGGCTGCCGGGGGTGCTGCGCTGATCCCTGCTGCTCTGGCTCTTCCCCAGGGCCCCTGCCCCTGCTCAGCCCCGCCCCGCCCACACTCCCCTGAGCTCTGCAGCAGGGCCGGGCCTGCACTCACCAGCAGTGAGACATGCAGAGACCTGGCCCCAGCCGCGCTGCCAATGAGTGCTGGGGAGTGGTTCCCCCCTGCCCTCCAAGCCAGCCCCGACCCCCTGGAGGCCTGCCCCCTCATTGAAGCCTCCCCCCCCCCCGCTGCCCTTCCCCCCCACACACGGAGGCCTGGGGCACACACACACCCCGCGGAGGGGCTGCGGAGGGCCCCAGAATATCTAGGGACGGCCCTCGTACCTGCCACCCTGCCCACAGCCAGCCCCTGCTGCACCCCCTGCCCTGCCTGCAGCCAGCCCCACACTCCCGTCTCCAGCCAGCCCCTGCTGCACCCCCCTGCCCGAAGCCAGCCAGCCCTGCATCCCCTGTCTCCAGCCAACCCCTGCCACACACCCCTGCCTGAAGCCAGCCAGCCCCACACCCCCTGTCTTCAGCCAGCCCCTGCTGTACCCTCCTGCCCAAAGCCAGCCAGCCCCACATCCTGTCAAGTTATGCATTTATTTATGAATAATGAAATTCATAAATTTTCAAGCCGAATGTGTATTAATTCTAATGAACAATGCCACATTATGCAGTATTAATTTTTGAAAGTTTATAATAATAGGGTTACCATACGTCCGTTTTTTCCCGGACATGTCCGGCTTTTTGGTAATCAAACCCCCGTCCGGGGGGAATTGCCAAAAAGCCAAACATGTCCTGGAAAATGCCGGCTGGGCACTTCCCCTCCCGCAGCTGCTCTGCTCCTCCCCTGACTCTTCAGCTCTGTTTAAGAGCCGAGCTGCCCGAGCGCTATCAGCTTCGAGCAGCTCCCTTGCCTCCAGACCCCAGCCGCCGGCCGGGCACTTCCCCTCCCGGGCTCCGGCGGCACAGGGTCCGGAGGCATGGGGGCTGCCCGAAGCCGGTAGCGCTGGGGCAGCTCGGCTCTTAAACAGAGCCGAAGAGTCAGGAGACGAGCAGAGCCTCCGGCCGCGGCGGCTCTGCTCCTCCCCTGACTCTTCGGCTCTGTTTAAGAGCCGAGCACTACGGGCTTTGGGCAGCCCCCATGCCTCTGGACCCTGTGCCGCCGGAGCCCGGGAGGGGAAGTGCCCGGCCGGGGGCGCAGGGTCCGGAGGCATAGGGGCTGCCCGAAGCCCAAGCGCTACCGGCTTCATGGTTTGCCAGGCAGCCTCCAGACCCTGCGCCCCCGGCTGGGTGCTTCCCCTCCCGGGCTCCAGCTGCGTTGGGGAAGCGCCGGCCGGGGGTGCAGGGTCTGGGGGTTGCCCAGCAAACCGTGAAGCCGGTAGCGCTCGGGCAGCCCTTTTCGCGTGGCTGGGAGTGGGAGGGAGGAGGGGGCGGGGTTGGCCGGGTAAGGGGCGGAGTTGGGGCAGGGCTAGGGGCCATGGAGGGTCCTCTTTTTTTATTTGTTAAATATGGTAACCGTAATAATAAGCGATGCTCTGGGGGGAGGGGTGGGGGACGCAAGGTGGAAGTTTCGCCTAGGGCACAAAATATCCTTGCACTGGCCCTGCTCACAGATATGCAACAGGCTTGTTTCACACACACTGTTATGTTTGGAAGGAAATTTTAACAGCCTGATGAGAAGGGATTTGAATAGAGGTCTTCCATCTCTCAGATGAGTGCCCTAAACACTGGCCTATAGTGTCATCCTGAGTCTCTTTGGCCCAATGCAGATTTGTGTAGTTATACATAGAGGAACAACTTCAACAGGAGAGACAGAGATACCCACATCAGAATATCCTAGTGCACCTGTGTTTAGGGAACTCACTTGAGAGGTGGAAAACTCATGTATAAATCTCTTCTCAGCAGGCAGAGAGCAGAATTGAACTGAGACCTTTCATGTCCTAAGTGAGTACTTTAATCACTGGGCTAAAGGTTATAAGGGAGGGCTCCTCCTCCTTCCTATGCATTTTGTGTGGAGTTAGGCATGTGTTCCCACAATTACTGCAAGAACAACTTATTCCCCTGATTGCAGGGGTTCTTAGCTGTAGATCCCAAGCAGAGGTAGGTAGATAGGTAGGTAGGTAGGTTCCTTCCTCCAGCCTGGAGTTAAGCGCTTAACTCCCTGAAAGGGGCAGGGCTTAGATCCCATCTCTCTCCTCAGCATCTGCTATTGACTCCCTGCCTAGCATGCTGGCTTTTGTGAATCCTATTGTTAGGCACTTATTCTTCTCCATTATTTGTATAGAGAGCTTCGGAACCTACCTAAGGAGTTGTGGATTCCATTGGTTAACTAGGCACCTAAAAGTTCTGTGCTGCAACTTTCAAAATTGCAATCCCTTGTGGATCTGGCCCCAAATGCAAACCCCTACATATAATATTAAAAGCATTCTGACTCCTACTATTGATTTTCATCATTCATAGTATTAAAAATTAAGCTGGTCAACATTTTTAAAATTTTTATGTTTCACAATTTTTCCCACACAATTTTTAAAAGATTAGAGTAACTGCTGTAAATTTCCAAAAATTTAAAATGACAGTGATTTTTCCCTGAACATTTTATTACTTTTCCAAAAAGTTTTGACCATTCTTTGCTAGTGCAAAATAAATAAATACATAAATATTAGGAAGAGTTAGTGTGTGTAATATGATTAAAGTTATGTTTCCCACTGTGACGCATGACCAGAAAGGGTTAAGCATCCTGCAGGATAAATCACTCACATTCAACCCTTAAAAACATATAGGGAGATCATGTTTGTGTATTTACATATACATTGGTAGGGGTCAACAATGTAATCAAACAGTCCCTGTCCATGCTGTATTCTGTTAATTCAGAGATCAAAGGAACGTCTTAACATTTAAATGAACAGTAAACATAGGATATCCCTGTATTCATCTCTCTTTGTAATGTATAGCATCATCTATGAATGGTGGGAAAACAGGCAATTGCCCTATGTTAATTCATGTAGCTAATTACTTGTGATGCTTAGGAAATAGACTTACTTCAAAGTCCACATGAGTGCGTATTGTTCAGTTAAGGACAGTCAAAGAAGGCCTGGAATTGTATAAAAGTCCTTTGAGTCCCAATCCTTTTTATCTCAGATCTGCTTGAGGTTCCATGCAGGGGAAGCCTAAGCCACAAGGGCTAAGAGCCCATTTCTGACTGGACCGCCCTGAAATATAAACATTGGACTATAACCTTTGAACTATTTCTGAACTATTTCTGAAAGAACTCTTTGGATCTACAAAGCTCACCATCTCTGCTATGAATCTGAATCTCAAGACTTACTCATGTCTGTGTGTATACTGTTCTTTTAACCAATTCTCTCTCCCTTTTCTTTTTAAATTTTAATAAATTTTAGTTTAGTTAATAAGAATGGGCTGTAAGCCTATATTTGGGAAAGGTCTGGAATATTCATTAACCTGGGGGGGTAATGTGTCCAATCCTTTGGGATTGGTAGAACCTTTTTTATATGATAAAATAAGATTTTCAGAAATCCTCATCATACCTGACTTGGGCGTCTAGGTGGAGGTCTGAGGCTGGGTTACTTTAAGGGATCTGTGTTGTTGACTTCTGAGTAACTAGTGAGGTTTAATAGAAGCTTCTTTGTACTGGCTTGGTACATCTAAGTATTGGAATATCCACTAGCTTTGAGGATTGTCTGCCCCATTCTTTGCAGTTCATCCTAATTGAGTGACCTCAGCTGGCTCTCCTGGGATTGCAGTCACACCCACAAACTAAATTGATCAGTTTAATCTTCAAAAATACAGTGTGCTTACTGAGGTGTACATAACTGCATTTATCAAAGTTGAAGCTTGATTAGGTGAGCATTCAAATCATAAAAGTATTCAGGCTGACTATCTAAAATGTACAGTGCATACAATATCTCATTTCAGAGCATCTCCCAGCATCTACACTAACAGAAGTGTAGTGGATTGAGAGCCACGCGAGAGGAATTTAACGTTACCAAGTTTCTGAGATGCTTTCCACCAAGTTCAACCTAGAGATAAAACAGACTCAGAAGCTAGAATGAGCAGAAAATAGTTTCAGATGGTCTGTTTGGACATTGAGTTAATTCGGAGTGATGAAGTAACCTAGATTTATTATCCCCAAGTAACAATCCAGTTTGAGAAAGGCTCTGGAGAGGGAAGATAATTTGATCTGATCATTTCGTGGACTATAAGACTATAACTCAAAATGAATATTCTCCCAGAGTCTCATTTGTATTTCACATTAGGCTTATATCAGTTGTACAGAAGGTCTGTATTGTGTTAAACTCCATTCGTACATCTGCTCAATGTAATTCTCTAATAAGTAATAATTCTCAAATCCAAATCTAATATTAGCAAACACTACTGCTCAGGCTGATTGGACTAGTCAGAGTTAGCAAACTTCTCATCTTCTCATGATTGTTAATGATATATACTGTCCCAGTTGCCTAAGCACACAATTACTGACTGGACAAATTTAAACATACCTCCAGGGGTACTCTTAAAGAAGTATAAAGAGAGATGTGACTCACTTTGTCATGAGGCCTCTTTGATTTTAAATGCCACTAATCTGTTGGTTCCTCTTCCTCTGGCCTCATCAGAATGGATATTTCTTCCTTGTCTGTCATATAATTTGCAGCACTTGCTATATCCTTCCTCATTACATAGTACCATAGTGTTCTCAACATACACTTCTCCCCCAATTTCCTCATTCTCATCAACACCATATAGTCTCTTCTGGTGACTTGCTTCCACAATTACTTGGGATTTCTAACTGGTTTTAGCATCTAGCTAACATACTGATATAATGCTCCCACAATTTCTTGATAGTTGACTAATATTCCCCCATTTTCTACCAGCTAGCATCCTTGTAAACACCCAGCTACCTGCCTCTCAGCCAGACATGCATAACCTCAGGCTTATGAAGAATTTTTCAGGCCCTCAGGATTTCCTCTAAAATCTCAGGAATTTTGCCAGTTCTGTGGCCATTGGACCTGTGGATATAAACAAGGCAGCTATGAAAGTAAATTAATAGACTGAAGGAGGAATAAGAAAATGGGGCCTGAACATACAAGCCATTAAGATGATAGTTCTTGAGTGCTAGTGTGGTCCAAATTCATGTAGGGTAGTGATATATTAGGACTTTAAAATAATAAATCTACTTCATATCAGTTATTTCAAATAGAAAATATCAGATGAATTCTGCAAAGGGGAAAATCTAGCACTTCAGTTTTTCCTTAGCTGAGCTATCCTGGCTGTAGTTCACACAAGTCATGCAGCCATAACCCTACCTATCTGCCTCTTGTACTAATTGCAGAGCTACAGTTGGCTGAACTACTGTTTATGAATATTAGTTAAGAAATTAACACTTGTTTTAGCATCCACAATGCACGAGGTGATTTTCAGACAGAGAAGTCTGCCCAGGCCCTGCCCCAAGAAATTCCCAAGCTAAATGCAGACACATAGCGAGTGGATAGGAAGATTGGGAACATCATACACATGGAGTGTTCCACTGCTGCCACTGATTCATAGGAGTTGGTTGTTGTCCTTTTTTGCCGTAGCAGATTAAAACGTACTCTACAAGTACTACTACAAGACTCTTACACTAACATTCTTGGCAGCTCCTAAAATAGAGGAAATGCCTGTTTAGCCTCTTTGGGACAGAATGCACAGGCCTTGCATTACAGAGCAATTTTTATTTTTTGTATAGAACCCTCAAGTTCTTTTGGAAACAGTTTATGTAAATGTTTACAATCAGTTTATAAACCTGTATCCAAAACCACATTATGAAGTTAACTTATAATATGAGGGAGTAAGAAATAAAGAGAGTTATAGCCAAGGACTTGGCAATTTGGAGAGAGATGAAAAGTGGGATCCCAGTCCAACTCTCAGTGGGAGTCTTTACATTGACTTAAATGGGAGCTGGACTGGGCTCTTAAGGTGAGGAGTTACAGGAATGCTAGTCTAATCAGCAGATGCTGCCGTACAGAAGGGTACCACACCAACAGAGAGAAGATAGGTGTGAAGCACCAGTGCTAACAGAAGAAAAAAGGAGGGAGCAGAAATGGAAGGTAAGAAAAATAAATTCTGTGAGTCAGAGGGCGAGTAGGTCTATCAATGACACAATAAGCAAGGAGTTAAATTTCTGAACTCTGATCCTTAAATGAAGTGTGGAATCTGGAGATCTAGGATCTGAGGAGGTCATAGGAAAGGGTAAAAGTCACAGTCAATGTAGTATCAGGGTAATCATCAATCTCAATTACTTAGATACATCTTCTCAAATAGTAAGTAGCAACCACAAATAACCAACTGGTGCAACACTAAAATAAATAAATAAATGTCAGAGGTACATTCAAGAGTTTCTCAAACTTATGGTATCAAAGTGAGGTGTGCATACAATAGCTGGTGACTTTGCAGATAAGATTCAGGATAGCTCTAAACTGATGGAGGTGAGTATAGGAGAGAGAGAGATCACCATAAAAAGCACAGTCAGTGAGATAAATATGTGAGAATTCAAAACGGCAAGTATAGTTCAGCTAGAAATAAAGAAGTATAGAACCCATGAGCTGACAGACTTCAGGACAGCAAAAACAAGGGTAGGGTAGGTAGACAATGAGAGAAGAGATGTAAAGGGTGACGAGACCGCTATTAGATTTTTAAATATGTGGTTGCATCAACTCTGAGAAAGAGGAACATTGGATTATCATGAGGAGTACTGTAATTGACCTCTGATTATATCACTCTCACACTCTTCTCAAATACAAAAGTAATGAAAAACTCCATTAAAATGTACAGGATCTAAAAAGCTTAGGAGCTTCTGCGGGGCCTAAATAGTTTATGACTCTTTATACATTACACTTAGGGCCAAACCCCATCTTCACTTTACATCGATCCAAGCCAATACATTTCACCCATAATGGGCCACATTCTGTGGCCCAAGTAATGCATTATATGACCTGTTTTATTCAGCAGATCAGATTAGATAATCACAATGGTCCCTTCTGGCCTTAGAAGCTATGACTATGAACCTTTTTTTCCCTCTATAGATTCATACAAGTATTATTTAGTTAAAAATATTGCACTATAACACCACCTAATTAGAAACAGAATCATAAATCATTATTATTAAAGTGAGATGAAAGCTAAATTAACTGTCTCTATAGTAAGTGAGGTTATGAGCAATTGTTTACATAAATTAAATTTCTTTGCATTTCAGAAGATGTATTTACTACTTCAAAAAGTACAGCTTTTCTTTCTAATGCCTAATTTATGAGGATCTCTTTAATCTTTGATATATAACCCCATTTCATAAGGACCATTTGAATAATGGCATTTGGATCTTGGAGTACAAGGATTTAGCACAGCCATTTAAATGTGAGGGGTAACAAATTTATTGTGGAATCGTACTGTGGAAATGCAAAAGTGGATGATTTATTATAATAAACTAACATGACCAATTGACACGTCTTTGGTGACTAGAGTTATAAATGAACCCATATAGTTATCTCAACCACTTTGGTGTGGCACAGTTTAAGACCAGGGACTCTTGTGATGTTATCCATTGCTTCTCCATTTCATCCTAGTCCATTGATTTTATAGTTTCCAAATACACAGTGATGCCCCTTTGCCCACATAGTTCAAATCTCTGAGAGGCCTTAGCTGTGTCTTTGTTTTGGGCACTAACATGAGCTTGTGTTTCAGTTTGGAGACTGCTGTTATTTCATAAAGGAGGGTAACTGTTTCTACTGTCTTAAATGACAGGTGGCAGTTATATCCAGCAGTTTCAATTAGGTTTAATCCAGCCTATAACACTACACAGGGTTCATCTTCACTGTAGCATTTGCTTGAGCTGTAACTCAAGTGCGGTCCCAAACTGGACTGTCTTGCTCTCACAAATCTCTAACTAGCTAGGGTATGGATTGAAGCTCGACTAGTAAGTGGAGTGAGGGTGCAGGTACAGTCCACTCAAATGCTGGGAATCTCCTACTGCCTTCCCAAAATTCCTGCAGGGGTATTTTTTGCATCTGTCTTCCTCCTGCCTCCAGATCAGAAGTTATCCCCAGCCAGTTATAAATACACGGTTTTGACTTCTGGACCTAGCTTCAGCATGTAGCTCTCTGCACCTCCACTATCTGCCCTAGCTCTATTATTACACCTGTTCAGTCAGATCCATCCAGGGAAGGTGGCGCAGGAGATGATGCTCCCATCATGCCACGAGCTGCCCTGAAAGTGACACTGAACAGCTTGTGCAATTGTGATGCTAGCAGGACTTAGGAATTTGGGTCCTGGACCCCAAATCAACAAACTTATGACATCTTTGGTAAATGTTTTGAGAAAGGGATCCACTGGACTGGCCAGCAGTACTGGGAGATGATAAAATCCCTGAAAATTCTACTGCCAGGCAGAGGGACACAACTCCGAGTCTGGTGAAATCCCTGAGAGCTCTCTGCACTATGAGCAGTTTGACTGGTGCTCTGCAGCATCCTAAGTAGGGAGCCCATCTACATCCTGGATAGTTTAAGAGCCGCTGGGAACTGAGCATGGAAGACCATGAGGGCACCGCAGAGCTGGGGTCAGTGCTAGCTAGAGTGATCTTGGCTGAAGCAAAGCAAGCACTCACCACTTGGGGCCACAGCCACTTTGAGCTCACCCAGGACCTTTTTGGGTAGCAGATGAAGAAATAGGACAGGGAGGAAGCAGCAGCTAAATCAGCATCTCTTCAGCCAGGCACTATTGTATGATTAGTGGGAATATGTGACTGGGGGGATATGACAACATAGGAGGGCTGTCATTTACTGTGGGGGACCAATCTATTACTGTAGTGGGGTATATTCCATGGTGGAGGGTGCTTTTTCTTACACTATCACTGGCATTTCAGCATTTTCAGAGGCAGTCTGAACTTTTTAAAATAATCCTGGCTCAGAAAATAAGCCCATTGAATAGCCTGTGGTGGCATAAAATCCAGAGCAGTTCAGAAGTCTCAGAAATACAGAACCAAGTTCCCAGTGCCACGTTATACTGTTAAAAGAATCACTAGCACTGTTCTGCTGTGCCAGGCATGCCCCCTGCCACCTCAAACCATGTTTAGGGGTCTTTTTTTAAAGTAACCAATGTAAAACACCTGCCATTCTTTGGATGGGCAGGAACCCTGGGATCCAGCAGGTACAGAGCACAGAGTTTCAGAGGTGAAGGAGAGTTTGTGCCACTGAGATAAAAGTTGCAACTTTTGCCTTGCTGTGATGCAGAAAATTAAAGGGGAAAACTTTTCCTTTTATCACCTGGACAGAAAAGTGCAGCCCAGCTGCTCACCCAGAGGGCCACTGTCCATCCGTGCCAGGGTCCAGAACCTCAGAAGCAGAAGAAAAAGAACTGAGGTGAACCTGCTAATGGAGATACACAATGACTTTGGCAGAAGGTCTGACCACCACTTCAAGCTTCAAAAGGAGATTCTGAATCAGAAACAGCTATCCCAGGCTCCAGCTGAGAGGATGCTGGAGAGGGAGGGGAGGATGGTGGCTGAGTACATCACCCAGGACCATATCATGAGGGAACAGGACTGTCAGCTGCAGTGAAGAGTTCCAGCAGCTGATGGACCTGTCTGAACTCAAGTTGGGCATAGTGATGAGTAGGTTTCAGAACATTTTGGCCTCTGTCTAGCCTCACCCTGTTGCAATCATGTCCCCTCCATGCTACCACATCCTGTAAAGACTTCTGGTACTGGATACCAGATATACTCCACTCCGACACAGACTGGTGGACGGATGACAGGTAACCTGACATGCACTGCCAGTACACGTGACAGGGTACCATACCCTATGCGCACCTACCATCCCCTGCTTCTGCAACTTTGATATTATACTGTGCCCCTTGTGCACACACAAATACACGCATCCCCCGGAACACACCTGGTTAAGGCAGCTGGACTTCCATTATTAATCACTTTGAATAAATTCTTTTTGATTAAGCCCTTTGTTGATGTGAGTACTTAAACAGAGAGGGAGAGAAACTTTACAACAGACATTTTAATATAGTCACCTTCACAATACATGCATATAGACTTTCATACAACCATATTAGAGATTAGTTTACTGAGGAAAAAGTTGCCAGCTACATCAGCTGCAAATGCAAATGTGGCAAAAAAATGGAATGTGACCTGTGACATGCTGAAAGTTTATTAGAATGGGTAATGCATGTTCTTTGTATGGAAGCACCTGATAGGAAACATCGGCCTCTTTCTCGGTCCCATTGAGACCTGCAGAATATCTTGACCCAGAGCTCTTGGAGCAAGGTCATTTTTCGCATTAGCTTTACCAAGTTATGCTCAGAGTGATCTTTAAATAAATGTTATATGGTGTCACTTGCTTAAAATAGAAAAAAAAGAGGATTTTAGTGAATGGTTCAGTATAGGGAAGACATCAACCTCTTTCAAGCTTAACTTTAAAGCTTTGGAAATGTCATCACATCTAATAAAAATCAATGGACATGTATTCCTGTTAGAGAAATATAGTGTTATTCTTCACTTGTTCTTCTAGATCAGTGGTTCCCAAACTTGTTCCGCCGTTTGTGCAGGGAAAGCCCCTGACGGGCTGGGCCGGTTTGTTTACCTGCCGCATCCACAGGTTTGGCCGATCATGGCTCCGAGTGGCCGCGGTTCACCGCTCCAGGAAAATGGGAACTGCTGGAAGTGGCAGCAAGTATGTCCCTCGGCCTGCACCGCCTCCAGCAGCTCCCATTGGCCTGGAGCAGCGAACCGTGGCCACTGGGAGCCGTGATCAGCCGAACCTGTGGACGCGGCAGGTAAACAAACCGGCTCGGCCCGCCAGGGGCTTTCCCTGCACAAGCGGCAGAACAAGTTTGAGAACCACTGTTCTAGATTATTCTCCTAAGCAGTTAGGGTATGTCTACACTGGCAAAGTTACAGTGCTGCTCAGAGAGTGCTGAAGGGAAACCGCTGTTGTGTGTTGATACTGTCAGCTGCCAGTGCAATGGCGTATTGGCATTTGTGGCACTTGCAGCGGTATTCGGAGCGGTGCACTCTGGGCAGCTATCTCACAGAGCATTTCTTTGTCTTCTGCTGCTAAGAGTTGTGGGAAGATGGAGGGGGTTGCGGGGCATCCTGGGTCCTGTACCAATGCCCTGTGATGCATTGCTTTGCATCCCAGCAATCCCTGTGCTTCCATCTACATTTGGCACCATCTTTCAACTGTTTGTGTACTGTGCGCTCTGCCTCTTTGGTCTGCAGGAATGGATCCCGCACAGTTGACCAATATGCTGCTCGCTCTCACTAACATGTTATGAGTGGAAGTGGAGTTAGTCCTTAAAGGCAAGGAGGAGCTGGACATTGATCTCGCCACACATGGTAGCTACAACACAGGATTGCTTGTGGCATTCACGGAGGTGCTGACCACAGTGGAACGCTACTTTTAGGCTTGGGAAATAAGCACTGAGTGGCGGGATCACATCGTCATGCACGTCTGGGATGTCGAGCAGTGGCTGCAGAACTTTCAGATGAGGAAAGCCACATTCATGGGACTGTGTGATGAGCTCGCCCTAGCCCTGCGACACAAGGACACGAGAATGAGAGCTGCCCTGCTGTTGGAGAAGCAGGTGGTGATTGCATTGTGGAAGCTGGCTAATCCAGACTGCTACCGATTGGTCACTAACCAGCTCAGAGTGGAAAAGTCGATCATTGGATACATGTTGACGGAAGTGTGCAGGGCCATAAATTGCATCCTGCTCCGAAAGACCGTGACTCTGGGCAAGGTGCGTGACATTGCGGATGGCTTTGCACAAATGGGCTTCCCTAACTGTGGAGCGGCGATAGATGGCACGCACATTCTAATTCTGGCGCCAGACCACCTAGCCACCGAGGATATTAATCACAAGGGGTATTTCTCTATGGTTCTCCAGCCACTTGTGGATCACCGTGGGTCTTTCACGGACATTAATGCAGGCTAGTCCGGAAAGATGAATGACGCGTGCATCTTTCGGAACACAGGCTTGTTCAGGAAGGTGCAAGCAGGGACTTTATTCCTGGACCAGAAGATCACCATAGGGAAAGTCAAAATACCCTTGTGATCCTGGGAGACCCCACCTACCCTGAATGCTGTGGCTTATGAAGCCATACATGGAGAACCTTGACAGCAGAAAGGAGCGGTTCAACAACAGGCTGAACAAATGCAGAATGATTGTTGAGTGTGCTTTTGGCTGTTTAAAGGCATGCTGGCACTGCCTTTATGGGAGGCTGGACCTGGCCGATGACAATATTCCTATGCTTATAGCCGAGTGCTGTATGCTCTACAATACTGGTGAAGGGACAGGTGAAAGCTTCACTCAGGGCTAGACTGCTGAGGCTCAGCGCCTGGAGGCTGACTTTGAACAGCCAGAGACCAGGGCTATTAGAAGGGCACAGCGCGGGGCCATAAGGATCAGGGATGCCTTGAGGCAGCAATTTGAAGCTGAAAGCCACTAATATTTGTTGCTATGCTTGGGAGTGCAATGCTTGTAATGCTAGGAGGTGATTGTGATTGGTGCAAATTATGCACTATGAAGTTTTAAGAAAATTGCCTGTTGCTTTGCAGGGCTCTGTTTGCTTTCAATTAATGGAATAAAGATTGCTTTCAAACCAAAACAATCATTTTATTAAAAAAGAACCAGAGGAGAGAGTCAAATAAAAAAACACATCATCACTGTGGGGGATGGGGAAAGGGTGGGTCCCAGGAGGAGGTGGGATTCAGGGATGGTTAAAGATTTGTGTATGTCCAGGTATCATATGCAACCTTGTCCTTTGGAGTACAGTGCAATGGGTACTTCAGCAGGGCTAAACTGCAGAGTGATGGGAGTTGAGTGCAGTGGGTACTGGGAGTCCACAGGGCTGGACTGTGACGGGGAAGGAGTGGAATGCAGCAGGTTACAGACTGGAGCCAGGAAGTTGAAAAGAGTATGTTGGCGGTGTCTGGGGGGCGCATGAGAAAGAATTTTGTGACAGAGGCTGCAGGGGAGGGTGGGCACGGAGCTGCTCGGGTTGCAGTGCTAGTAGCGCCTAGAGCGTGTCTGCTTGGTGCTCCATAATGTTTAAGAGTCGCTCTGTGGCTTCGTTCTGGCATGCCGCGTTCTCCTTTTGGTTCCTCTTCTCGTTGTGCCGCCACTCCTTCAATTCTTTTTTTTTTCGGAAGCGGAGTGCATCATGACATCATGGAGAAAGTCCTCTTTAGTTCTTCATGGCCGCTTTCTAATTCTCCGCAGCCATTCAGCCGGTGATAGCAAAGAGGGAGGCTGGGCTCCCATGGTCATCTGTGAAGCCAAAATGCAACATTTTACAGAAGCAGTATTGTTTGCAACACAGAGACCACTGATTCCGTGATTTACAACACAGCCACTATTCACATACAGTACCTGTCACTAACTGGCTGACCCCAGGCAAGCACACATGAACCACAAGACCCCCAAAATGGTGAGTAGCTGCAGAGGCAGGGGAAATCAATGTTCTAGGACCATACTGTACACTGTAGGGGGGCCATATAATCATTATTGTCCCTACATTTTCCACAGGCTGTGTTCATTATGGAAGATATCTCGCTGCTGAGGTTGAACAGGAAATCAAGGGAGGGTCTTCTCCAAGACTGCAGCTTCCGCCCTGGCCCTTAGGCAGCTTGCCTGTGTGCAGCAATGGATTCCCCCCACCCCCGACAGCAGAGTGGCATGGGAAAGTTACCCTTAATGGGGCAAGAAACAAAACAGCTCTGCCAAAGAACCTGCAGCAGTGGATTGCCCAGTTTCTCCATGAGAGTTTTGTGGAGCTCTGAGGCAGATTTCCGTGAAGTGAGGGAGTCAATCAACACCCTGTTCTGCTGCTCAGACTAGGCATGTGATGGTACACACATCATACAGACACCTGACTGCTTTCTGCAACACTCCTGCCCCCAACAACTCACTTCAGTGATTCCCAAAATCAAAACCACTTACCAGGGGCCTCCTCTCCTGTTTGTGCTTCACCAACACTGTGACTGGCTAGCTTCCTCTAGGGTAGAGAAGAGCTCCAGGCTGCATGCATCTCTGACCTCCAAGTCATCCTCTGCCTCTGGGTCCCCCTCCTCCTCTACATCCTCGTCCAAGATTTCCTCCTCCTGGCTCGGTCCATTCTCGACTGGCATGCGAGCCATCGAAATATTCACAGTGGAGGTGGGGTCGCCACCTAGTATTACGACCAGCTTTTAGTAGAACCAGCAACTCGTGGGCGCAGCACCAGAGCAGCGGTTTGCCTCCCGCACCTTGTGGTAGGCATTCCGCAGATCCTTCACTTTGACTCTGCACTGCAGTGTGTCCCAGTTATGGCCCCTTTCTGTCATGAATCATGAAATCTGTCTATAGGTAACATAATTCCTATGGCTGGAGCGCAGTTGGGACTGGACATCCTCCTCTCCCCAAATGCTGATGAGGTCCAGCAGCTCAGCATTGCTCCAAGTGGGGAATCGTCTGGTGCATGGAGCAGGCCTGGTCACCTGGAAAGATGTGCTAAGACCACTGCACATGTCACTGAGCAAACAGGAAGGGGACTTTCAAAATTCCCAAGGAATTTAAGGGGTGGGGCTCACGGTTGGTCTCCTGAGGGCAGGGCAGTAGAGTTCAAACCAATGACCAGAGAGGTGAGAACAGGCATTGTGGGACACCTCCTGGAGGCCAATTACAGTGTTGTAATCAACCAGGGTGTCTACACTGGCACCGCGGAGCTATAGCCCTGGCACAGAAAGCTGTATGCCTCTCGTTGGAGTGGTTTTTTTACAGCACTGCAACTTCGCAGTTTCAGCGCACTAAGTGGCTTGGCAATGTGTACACCTCAGGAGTTACAACGCAGAAAGCTGCTTTATTGCGCAGAAACTTGCCAGTGTAGATAAGGCCTTAGTGTTTTATTGGTCTCTAAGCCTCCAGGTTTCCAACAAACAAAACCGCCCTTTTTTCGCTATGGATAGGCCAAATCAGCTGTTTCACTACCTTTCATGGAACCATGGTTGACTGTCCTGCAGACTAGAGCAGAAAGTGGGTATGTATACCATAAGCAACTGAAACTGCAGGGAAAACTTAGATGCGGAAAAAATAAGTACCTGAGCTGGAATGTTCAGACACAGGGGTCAATATACTCCTATTCTTATAAAAATGGACTCTTTAATGCCCCCTTCGATCAGGACTTTGGTTTGTCTAGATAAAAGCACGTCCTGTAGAGCATGGCTCCTTATCACCATTTAGGATTAGAGCTGGCCAGAAAATGTAAATCCCTTCAAAAAATTTCATGTTTTTGAAAAATTTTCACCCTGGACCATGACAAAATATCAAAAACATGAAATGTCACAAGAAAGGGTTTCAAGAAAAAATTCCATCGCTGAAGAGCCAAAATGGATTTTTCTTTTGGACTTCCCAGCTGCCCACCTTGAATTCTCTTGTAAATTTCACTTTCCACCTACAGCCTGGCAGACAGAGAGCCAGTTCGCTATGGCATTCAAAATTTCTGGTGCTCAGAAGAGGTAGAGTGACTGAGAACCCTGGGATCTCTGCTTCTTCGGCTCCAGAGGTGGTGAAAAGGCTCAGAGGCAGAATCAGGAAGCTCAGCTTTGGCAGCCCTCCTGGAAAACGTCTCAATTTCACTTTCTGTCAGAATGTGAAATTGACAAAAGCCTTCCAAGCCACTGCCAGGGGTCCCTCATTTTGAGTTTGCCAATGGGAAAAAAATTGAAGTTTTTTAGCAAACCTGAAAGTTGTGCAAAAAAGGGCAAATCAGGGTAAGTTCAAGTTCTAGTCAAACCCATGAAAAATTATCCCAGGCATATGAGCTGTAGCAGACCTGGCCAATGCAGTTTTGTGTCACCCTCCCTTTCTCCGCTCCACTACTAATTCCCCCTCACTTCTGGGGACACTGTCCGAATTTACCATTGCTGTCTTCCTGAGCCACAGGCCCAACTCACCGCCCTATTATGAAGATGGATGCTGCCTCTTCTCTTTTGTCAAGGATTATTGGGTGACAATACTCCAATTCCTGGGTGTGTGTGTTGTGGGGGGGGGCACTATTACGTCTAGTCTTCAAGGGCAGCAAGCGTGGAGACACTCACTTGTGTATCCAGTGTTTGTAAATGAGATGGCAGAAGTAGACATCATCCCATAAAGCTTGACGTGGGAGTTAGAGAACCAGTTGGGATCCCTAGCACTTAGCTCACCTACATACTCTTTAATGATCACAGTGTGGCCAGAAGCTTTAGACAACAAGCAACTGCTTCCTAAAAAATAGATATCTGAAGCATGGGAGTTATGTCTCTGACCCAAGCCTTTTCATAACAATTGCTTACATGGATTTTTTTCCCCTATACACTGTATCTCATATTTCAAATTAAACTTTCCCCAGGCCCCCAACAATGAGTTAGTTATTAAATAGGTATCAAAAGGGCCATCAATGAGGAAAACAGAAGAAAGCAATTATAAAAGTACAATAATTTAGACCGGTGTTTAAATGCAGTGATATCAACTCATTGGTGAACACCACAGTGAAAAGAAATATATACGTATACTGCAAGAAACCATGATGAAGCCCTTCTAAAAAGGATATAACTAATATGAGGCAAAAAATCTTCTTAACTTCTACATAGGCAAAGAAATATTTTCTACTTAGACATTCTTCCATAATTACTAGAGCTGCCATTGGTACTCCTGTGAAGATTTATGTATGGTACCTACAAAGGTGTATATCAAAGCTTTGAGTACCCATGAGCCTACTGGTAGCAGGGAGACATATTTCTGGGAGAGATGTCACAGTCTGAAGGAGTTTTGATTAAGTGACACTATGTTCTTACTCCCAGACAAACTCATGTTCTTACTCCCAGAAGAAAAGTCATATTCCAAAACAAACAACTTCATTAAGGTTAAGTTAAGGTTGCAAGCACAGATCCGTGATTTGAGCTCGTTACCTTTCAAGAATGTTAGAGTTCAAATTTTAAAACCAATCAACCAACCAAGAACTGCAGCACTAAAGCTGCACATCTTAAACAAGTCTGAAATAGCTTGACTCTGAACCCATAGAAATGCCAATCCACCAACTTCCTTTGTCTGCAAAGCATAGAAAATATTGGGTTTATGATTGATTCCACACATGTATTTCTCCAGTGTTAAGTTGGATGATTTGTCAGCATACTGATGTTCTCTTTTCTTGTATGTGGTCAAATTGCATGATCTAAGCAACATACAAAGGAGCTATCCCAGCTCTATGTCTTATGACACTTGAAGAATTGTCTGTTACATGGAATGATAGACTCACGCTCCAATGTGTTGAGCATTAGGTGTATGATACGGAGACTCCTTAATGGGGAGTGGGGACTGATTTACTTCAACATGTTATTTCTCTAATCAGAAATTTGTAAAGTTATTTGTATGTATATTGGTTATGACAGTACATAAAGTAGTAAAGCAGTACGAACACCAGCAGGTAGGATTGAGGCATTCTAGTTCCACGATCACTGATAAAAATGAAACTCTTTGTTATGGATGGATTGGTAGTATGTCAGGTTATAGTTAATTTATGCTTTGTTTGAGAAGTGCAACCTTAGATGTGCATGGTGGGTTTCTCCTTCTCCTTCCCCACTCCCCTAACTAGGGCCGGATTAACACTCCTGTGGGCCCGGGGCTATTAGATTTTGTGTGGCCCCTGTAAACAAGTATTTTTTTCAAAATTTAAAACAAAATTATCACAATTATGACATCGAGGCTATTAATGCTATATTAAACTTGCATTTTAACTAACATACAGCCATTTTGTGGTTACATTTCAGTCTTAAGACATGTAGAATATAGTTAAGTTAATTCAAAATTAGCTTCTTCTTACCTTAGAACAGCTGTTATATTAGTTTCTTTCTGGGAGAGAGTTTGAGCGCAGGCGGGGGCACCAGGCTGGGGCAGAGTGTTGGAGTGCAGGAGAGGGTGAGGGGTGCAGGTTCTGGGATGGAGTTTGGGTGCAGGAGGGGATTCTGACCTGGGGCAGGAGATTGGGGTGTAAGAGGGGGTGGGAGGTGTAGGCTCCAGATGGGAGGCGCTTATCACAGGTGGCTCCCGGCTGGCAGCACAGCAGGGCTAAGGCAGGCTGCCTGCATGGCACCATGCTGCTCCCGGAAGTGGCCGGCTGTTTGCACATCTCTGCGTGCCCCTGGAGGGAGGGGGACAGTGTGTCTCCATGTGCTGCCCATGCCCGCAAGTGCCTCCCCTTCAGCTCCTATTGGCCGGTTTCTGGCCAATGGGAGCTGTGGGAACGGTGCTGGGGCCGTGCACAGAGCCACCTCCCCCTCCCCCGCTAGGCCCCCTGTGTTAATGCGGCCCTGCCACTAACCCCCAACATCTGAGGGCTTTTTTAACTTATGAAGTTGATATGTGCAACTGTACAGGTCTAGACATGTTGGTTTCTCTTCCTGGCTACATTCCACATTGCTTACATATTGTGCAAACACACAGACACCTCCACTTGTCAAGCACCAGAATCAAAATGAAAAAAAAAGCTAGAGTTTAACTTCCTTTGTGGAGAAGGAAATGAAAAAAAATGCCTTGTGTACAAGATGATACATTGCCAAGGTTAATAAGCCTAAAGAGTGAGGGCACTGCCTTTTTACTGAATTGTTTAGTGGTGATTAAGGTTGTAAATTACAGAAACAAAAGGAAGTGCACTGCTGAAGTAATTGCTGAAGCAGTGGGATTTAACCCTGTTGTATCTTGCTATCTTCATGGCACAGTTCTTATGTTTCAGAACTCAGTACAGAACAAACAAAAAACTTAGTTGGAAAATAAAAAGCAAAAATTTCCACTGAGAACTGATCACTCATTTCGCAAAAGATTTGGTGGACTAAGTAATAAGAAACTTCAAGGACATTTATTTGTCCAGATTTTGCAACCTGTTTACTCAGTGCATACCAGGACTGTACAACTGTACTGGCACATTAAACAGGTCAGTTGAAAGGGCAAATGCTTCTATTTATACAAGAGTGACTATTAAAATAACTTGTGCAGCCTTCCATAGAGAAGGCCTTTCATCGGCAATTATTACAAAATCAAGGGATCATCATAGTGAAGCAAAACCCTTTGATGTTCTAACCATTGGACTGATTAATAGCCTCCTATTACATCAAAACTGCAGGCTCTCAGAAGTTCTCCTCCTTCAGTTTTAAATCATGAGTTAACAACAATATATCCCTTCGGCATGTTGAAATGCCAGCAAATTACTACTGCAGTTTGATTTGAGTAAGTGAGGTCTCTTGAGGCACCAACAGCAAATCTGTGCATGTAAGTGTTACACTAGCTGCCCTTTCTTTGTCATTGCTTGTCTAACTGAAATGTCCTCTGGACAGTACAGATCTGCACTTGAAGTGCAGTTTAATAATGATATTTTCTTCTCTTTGTGAAAAAAAAATCCAAGATTTTTTATAGAACAAAAAATGGCCAAATCACCATGGATGGTGATCTCCTCATATCTCAAACTAATTGGGATTGGTACTTGATAATATATAGATAGGACATCTTCAAGGAAAATGAGAATAGTGTTACCCTTTTAATAGGTGGCACTCTAATTATTACTTTTTAAGCACTAGCAGTGTGCCTAAGCCTACACAGGACATAAATATGAAGATTTCACAGACTTTGCAGGCCTAGGCCCCTCCACAACATCCTTCTTTAAAAGAAAATGCCTGTAGTAATCATGCATCCCCTTCCTACCTCAAGTTCAAGGAACTTGAAATTTCCTGGCAAATTATGTACCCTGTGCTGTGAACCAAAGTGTTAATCTGGCTCAGGAAGAGACAATTCTCTCATTAGCCTCTGGAGGACATTTTAGTTTCACCCATTTTCAATTAAACAAACATTCTTTTGACAGCTGATTCCACTTAGTAAGCAGAACTTCCCAGCAGCCTTATGCTGATATCAGTACTGGATCAAAGCCCATGTCTGAGCCTGAAAAAAATATTTATAATTATTGTAAACCTTTAATAGGATTTAGAATTGACAGGATGTTATATATTAAAAATTCAGAGAGGATAGTAGCAAAGCATTCATGTTGAAATTTAATAGAGTGTGGAACAAATAACACTGGTCTACAATTTTTGAGAAGTCGTCTGCTTCAGAGATAAAATGTGCTATTTATTATGTATTTTGATGTGCTGAATTTAAATATGACAATTACAACAACTGATTGGCTACTGTTTCTAAGATATTTAAGTTTTTACATTTTATGTCTATGTATATTGTGTAGATAGTAGAGATTTAATCATAAATTGTAAACCTAGGTCTTTTCATGTGTTTATGGTTGCTTTACATGATAATATTTCACCTGTCCTGTTTATGTAACACTTTAAAAATCAGCAAAAGGGTTATATCAATAAAATGTATTATGAAACAAAAGGCAAAAAACTATTATGTACATAGTTTAGTCCTATTCAGTGTCTACTCGGCGCTGCTTGGCTTGTCTCTTGTATTCATTAAATGGAGCATCTCTTCTCACTGTCCAGCAATAGTCTGCAAGCATTGATGGGTTCCATTTGCCCTGATACAGTTTCTCCAATGTTCTGGTGAAATCGCTCGCCATGCTCGTCGCTCACTGCTCCGCAGTTTGATGGAAAAAAATCTAGATGAGAGTGCAAAAAATGTATCTTTAGTGACATGTTGCAACCAAGGCTTTTGTATGCCTTGAGGAGGTTTTCCACCAACAACCTGTAGTTGTCTGCCTTGTTGTTTCCGAGAAAATTTATTGGCACTAGCTGGAAGGCTTTCCATGCCGTCTTTTCCTTGCCACACAGTGCATGGTCAAATGCATCATTTCGAAGAAGTTCACAAATCTGAGGACCAACAAAGACACCTTCCTTTATCTTAGCTTCACTTAACCTTGGAAATTTTCCATGGAGGTACTTGAAAGCTGCTTGTGTTTTGTCAATGGCCTTGACAAAGTTCTTCATCAGACCCAGCTTGATGCGTAAGGGTGGTAACAAAATCTTCCTTGATTCAACAAGTGGTGGATGCTGAACACTTTTCCTCCCAGGCTCCAATGACTGTCGGAGTGGCCAATCTTCCTTGATGTAGTGGGAATGTCTTGCACGACTATCCCATTCGCAGAGAAAACAGCAGTACTTTGTGTATCCAGTCTGCAGACCAAGCAAGAGAGCAACAACCTTCCAATCGCCACAAAGCTGCCACTGATGTTGGTCATAGTTTATGCACCTCAAAAGTTGTTTCATGTTGTCATAGGTTTCCTTCATATGGACTGCATGACCAACTGGAATTGATGGCAAAGCATTGCCATTATGCAGTAAAACAGCTTTAAGACTCGTCTTCGATGAATCAGTGAACAGTCTCCACTCATCTGGATTGTGAACGATGTTGAGGGCTGCCATCACACCATCGATGTTGTTGCAGGCTACAAGATCACCTTCCATGAAGAAGAATGGGACAAGATCCTTTTGACGGTCATGGAACATGGAAACCCTAACATCACCTGCCAGGAGATTCCACTGCTGTAGTCTGGAGCCCAACAGTTCTGCCTTACTCTTGGGTAGTTCCAAATCCCTGACTAGGTCATTCAGTTCACCTTGTGTTATGAGATGTGGTTCAGAGGAGGAGGATGGGAGAAAATGTGGGTCCTGTGACATTGATGGTTCAGGACCAGAAGTTTCATCCTCTTCCTCTTCCTCGTCTGACTCAAGTGAGAATGATTCTGGTGCATCAGGAACCGGCAGTCCTTCTCTGTGGGGTACTGGATGTATAGCTGATGGAATGTTTGGATAATGCACAGTCCACTTTTTCTTCTTTGACACACCTTTCCCAACTGGAGGCACCATGCAGAAGTAACAATTGCTGGTATGATCTGTTGGCTCTCTCCAAATCATTGACACTGCAAAAGGCACAGATTTCCTTTTCCTGTTCAACCACTGGTGAAGATTTGTTGCACAAGTGTTGCAGCATATGTGTGGGGCCCACCTCTTGTCCTGATCTCCAATTTTGCAGCCAAAATAAAGGTGATAGGCTTTCTTAACCATAGTGGTTATAGTGTGCTTTTCTGATGCAAAAGTCACTTCACCACAAACATAGCAGAAGTTATCTGCACTATTCACACAAGTACGAGGCATCTCTGCTCACTTTGGCTAACCAGAAATGTGTCCCTTTGCAAAATCAAACACTGACAAATAAGAGAGCATGACACTGTATGATTTCTAGAGCTGATATAAGGCAATTTGTTCAGCAGAGTGATGTAAGCTTCATTATGATTGCACCATCCATGACTTCTAGGAATAACATGACGCAATTCATATCATGTATGACTCAATACCAGCTTCAGATTGCATCATTCATTGTTTTGCCTAAAAAGCCAGTACTGTCCAAACCCAGTCATAGATTTATTCATAGATCCAGTCAAAGATGTATTTTAGTCATTTCTGGTTTAAATTGAGATCCCTTCCCTTTATAACTCACTTATCCTCCGCCATTCCCAAGTCAAGTATATACTGACCCAATATCATATCTTGAAAATTAGAGCCAATCAACAATTTTAAGCATCATTTTCATTCTCAGTGACCCAGAATTAGTAAGGTTTGACTACATTTATTTCAGAAGCATTTTGGCTGTAGAGCAGTGTAATTAACTCAAATAGTTGTTAAACCTCAATAAATATGAATTTACAAATTAATGGTCATTTGAAATGTACTAATTGTCTTCTTAAATACCATTATGCCTCATTAGGGACACCTATTTAATGAAATAACTGATTTAAAGTAATACTCCCAATAGTAACATAAAAGCAATATATTACAAGTTTAAAGAATCTGATATAATGATCGAGCTATATTATTTTGTTCTCTCCGACTGTCATTTATGAAAAGGCAAAAAAGTCTTAGAATGAATTATTTCACAAAGTCCTTCACAATGTTCTTTGGTTTCTGCGGTGATATTCTCTGTTTTAGTTCTGCTTGCCAGTAGGACAGTGTGCTGAGAGAGATAAAAAGATGAAGAACATTATTTTTAGAACCAGTTTCTTTGCCCAGGAAAATGCAACACCAGGCACAGAGGTACCATTGTTAGTTTTGTCTGTGTTGTCCTTTTAGATAAATAGTTTAAAACAGAAGGCCTTGAGGAAACCAACCTTTATAATTTGACTTGAAACGTTAATCTGTTTCCTATCTGAAGAAAAGCAGCTGGTCTAGACCAACTTACAATATTGAAAGCCAAATTCAACCTGAAGTAGCTAAAATGATGATGGCCTAAATCAACAAAATATATCGGAAGGAAAGAACAGGTTATGCTGGTAGGGGAGTGGAATTATATGCGAAAGAAAGCATAGAATCAAATGAAGTAAAAATCATAATTGAATCAAACTGTACCATAGAATCTATATGGATAGAAATCCCATGCTTTAATAAGAATATAGCAGTAGGGATATATTGCTGACCGCCTGACCAGGATGGTGATAGTGACTGAAATGCTCAGGCAGATTAGAGAGGCTATTAAAATAAAAAAAACTCAATAATAATAATGGGGGATTTCAATTATCCCCATATTGACTGGGTACATGTCACCTCAGGACGAGATAAAGTTTCTAGACACCTTAAATGACTGCTTCTTGGAGCATCTGGTCCTGGAACCCACCAGAAGAGAGACAATTCTTGTCCTAAGTGGAGCACAGGATCTGGTCCAAGAGGACTGGTCCATAGCTGGACTGCTTGGTAATAGTGATCATAACATAATTAAATTTAACATCCCTGTGGCAGTAAAAACACTACAGCGGCCCAGCACTGTAGCATTTAATTTCAGAAAGGGGAACTACACAAAAATGAGAAGGTTAGTTAAATAGAAATTAAAGGGTATAGCACCAAAAGTGAAATCTCTGCAAGCTGTGTGGAAACTTTTTAAAGACACCATAATAGAGGCTCAACTTAAATATATTCCCCACATTTAAAAAAAAAAAACATAGTAAGAGAACCAAAAAAAGAGCCACCAGGGCTAAACAACAAAGTCAAAGAAGCAGTGAGAGGCAAAAAGGCATCCTTTCAAAAGTGGAAGTTAAATCCTAGTGAGGAAAATAGAAAGGAGCATAAACACTGGCAAATGAAGTGTAAAAATACAATTAGGAAGGCCAAAAAATAATTTGAGGAACAGTTAGCCAAAGACTAAAAAAGTAATTGCAATTTTTTTTTAAGTACATCAGAAGCAGGAAGCCTGCTAAACAACCAGTGGGGCCACTGGATGATCAAGGTGCTAAAGGAGCACTCAAGGACGATAAGGTCATTGTGGAGGAACTAAATGAATTCTTTGCATCAGTTTTCATGGCTGAGGATGTGAGGGAGATTTCCAAATCTGAGCCATTCTTTTTGGGTGACAGATCTGAGGAACTGTCCCAGATTGAGGTGTCATTACAGGAGGTTTTGGAACAAATTGATAAATTAAACAGCAATAAGTCACCAAGACCAGATGGTGTTCACCAAGAGTTCTGAAGGAACTCAAATGTGAAATTGCAGACCTATTAACTGAAGTTTGTAACCTATCATTTAAATTAGCTTCTGTACCAGATGCCTGGAGAATAGCTAATGTGATACCCATTTTTAAAAAGGGCTTCAGAGGTGATCCCGGCAATTATAGGCCTGTAAACCTGACTTCAGTACTGGGAAAACTGGTTGAAACTATAATAAAGAACAATATTTTCAGACATATAGATGAATATAATTTGTTGAGGGAGAGCCAACATGTTTTTAGTAAAGGGAAATCATGCCTCACCAATCTACTAGAATTCTTTGAGGGGGTCAACAAGCCTGTGGACCAAGGGTATCCAGTGGATATAGTGTACTTAGATTTTCAGAAAGCCTTTGACAAGGTCCCTCACCAAAGGCTCTTATGCAAAGTAAACTGCCACGGGTAAGAGGGAAGGTACTCTCATGGATTAGTAACTGGTTAAAAGATAGGAAACAAAGGGTAGGTATAAATGGTCAGTTTTCAGAATGGAGAGAGGTAAATAGTGGTGTTCCGCAGGGGTTTGTACTAGGACCAGTCTTATTCAACATATTCATGAGTGATCTGGAAAAAGGGGTAAACAGTGAGGCGTGAAAATTTGCAGATGATACGAAATTACTAAAGATAGTTAAGACCCAGGCAGACTGCGAAGAGCTACAAAAGGATCTCTCAAAACTGGATGACTGGGCAACAAAATGGCAAATTTAATGTTGATAAATGCAAAGCAATGCACATTGGAAAGCATAATCCCAACTATACATATAAAATGATGGGGACTAAATTAGCTGTTACCACTCAAGAAAGATCTTGGAGTCATTGTGGATAATTCTCTGAAAACATCCACTCAATGTGCAGCAGTGGTCAAAAAAGCGAACAGAATGCTAGGAATAATTAAGAAAGGGATAGATAATAGGACAGAAAATATCACATTGTCTCTATATAAATCCATGGTACTCCCACATCTTGAATACTGTGTGCAGATGTGATCGCCCCATCTCAAAAAAGATATATTGGAATTGAAAAAGATTCAGAAAAAGGCAACAAAAATTATTAGGGATATGGAATGACTTCCGTATGAGGAGAGATTAATAAGACTGGGACATTTCAGCTCGGAAAAGAGAAGACTAAGGGGAGATATGATTGGGGTCTATAAAATCATGACTGGTGAAGTATTTCTTCACACAAGACAGTGTCCAACTGTGGAACTCCTTGCCAGAGGATGTTGTGAAGGCCAAGACCATAACAGGGTTAAAAAAAGAACTAGATAAATTCAAGGAGGATAGGTCCATCAATGGCTATTAGCCAGGATGGGCAGGATAGTGTCCCTAGCCTTTTTTTGCCAGAAGCTGGGAATGAGCGACAGGGGATGGATCTTTTGATAATTACCTGTTCTGTTCATTCCCTCTGGGGAACCTGGCAATGGCCACTGTCAGAAGACTGGGCTAGATGGACCTTTGGTCTGACCGAGTAGGGCCATTATGTTCTTATGTAATTCTTTCATGCATTTATTCTTAAATAAAATGTGGTGATACAGTTATAAATCTCGAACTTTCTTGACTATTTAAGTGCCTGAAAGATGCACTGTATAAAGTCAGGCTCACTATGAAGAGCACTGAAAAGTAACCGAAACTGAGTACTTAATGTAGGTGCAAGTGTTATGGTGAACAAGATAGTGTTCCAATAGCAGGAGTGAACACTGTCAGTGAATTTTGAATTTACAATTCTACAATAACCTTAACAAAACACTTGAAAGTATGTTTCAGTCAAATTGTATCGTCTAGGTAATTTAAACAACAATAAAAAACACCTTAAATTTGTAGGACTAGATTAGAATGAAGAGACAAAAGGGAAATTTAAGATTCAACACTATAATAGACTACGGGCCATATACTGGCTCCAGCTCTTTCCCCTTTGCACCACTCTGACAGCACATCCTGTTACCGAATGTGTCATTACTTGTCTTGAAATTCCATCTTCAGACAAGAGCAATGTCTCATGCCAACATATATTGACTTTTAAACTGCCAATTCTAAAACATCATTTTTATCTGGTTAATCATTCCCAGAGAAGATGAAATAGGACTTAATTTACATAAGTAAGATATATATGATTGTGGTTAAATCTTCTAAAACCCACTTATCTTGCCTTAGGTCAAATAGCAACTTTGCTTAATTCACACAAGTTCAAATACCCATTTAAACCAGACGCTTGGTTGACAGAGCAATCCATTACCTTGTAAGAACCCCATTTCTAATCCAACCTTTTGAAGAAAAGGTCCTAAAATATGAATTATATTTTCTGTCTCTAGTACATGATGCAGACATGTGGCTGTCTGTGTGACAGTTCCCTTTTGACACCATTTCAGTGCTCTAATACCTCCACCGAGTGCCATTACTTTTCCCATAACACTAGCATCCAGTTTATTTTTCTGACATTGTCTGAAATTTTTTGCCCAGCTCTAATGGTGAGTGAAAATATGTAGAGTGAATAACAATCTCTTTTCACCAAAAAAAGCCGATTTGGGTCAGACATTTTGTAAATTCATGTCAAATTTATCAAATTGTTTTGGTCAAACAAAGGGGGAAAAAATCCAAAAACGTCACAACATTCCATTTAGAAATCTTCAAAATTAAACATTTTGACTTGGATGGAAATGACTTTTTGTATCAAATTTCACTTCAATTTAATTAAAGTAAGTATACATCCCTATGGTTTTGCTGGAGTTTACAAATTCTCTGGGGGCAGCATTTATGTTTTATTCTGTTTTCTGTATTTATACATTGTAGCAAATTGTATAGAGACCCCGTGCCACTTCCCGCAGCTCCCATAGGCTGGGAACAGCAAACCACAGCCACTGGGAGCTGCGGGCAGCTGTGCCTGTGGATGGTCAATGTAAACAAACTGTCTCGCAGCCCGCCAGCAGATTACCCTGATGGGCCGCATGTGGCCCGCATGTCATACATAAAAATGGTCTATCAAGTGCCAGGATAATTGAAATTTAAAACCACACACAATCAATCCTAGACACAGTTTCTAGTGAGAAATGAAGGAAAGAAAATAAAGAGATCGCATAAGCTATAAAAAGCCTCCTAAAAAGACAACCACGTCACAGCGTAAAATTGAGAAAATGAGTGTAAAAAATTAGAAATTAGGTTTTTGTTTAACCAATCTGAGGCTATGTCTACACTTATGGCGGCATGTAGAGTACATACACTGCATGCCCCCATAGCATGGATATACATAGCAGTGTAGATGGTGAGGCACTGCTTTGGCAAGTAAATAAAGATGTGCCTGAACCTTAGGGTATGTACCCTACACAGCTCTCTGCATGCTCCATCGGTGTCTCCCCCTTCTCTATGGCTTTTTTTTAAATTATATTATTAATTATTATTATAGTGTAATGTCCCATTGCCTCCCTATTGCCGGAGTGTTTCCTCACCAAAGGCTTTGGAATCTGCCTGCTGCTGGAGCCTTTCCTGCTGCAGGGAGCTAGCAGAGCCTTACCCCGCCTCGGGAAAAGGCTCCAGCTGTGTGGAAAAGCTCTGGCAGGGAGAGGTGGCAGAGAAGGGCTCCGGCAGCTTCCCACTGCCGTAACCTTTTCTTGCTGCTTTGTCCCCTACCAGAGCCTTACACTAATACGTTGCTATGCATCACAATGTGGAAGTGGCCTGCTTTTAGTGCAGCATGTAGCTACACGTACCCTATATGTTACCACCATAGACTAGCCTGAGTAATTCTACTGAAGTCCTTCATCTGTAAGTTCATGGTGCCTTAGCAAAGTAGTCATCACTACTCACTAGAAAGTGAATGATTGAAGGATCAAACTCATACCTTGATACTTACTGCAACTGTAACAAAACAAAATCTGTATTGATTGCTGTAAATGTTGCAGCATAAGGGCCTGATGCATGTAATCTAGCACATTAGATCTCCCTGCCTTCGTGCCCTGATGCAGATTCACAATAAGAGAGAGTGATGGTATTGTAGCCATCACTTTCTGTTAGGATTTTCTTCTGGGGGCAATTTTAAATTGCTTAAAGGAGTCCCATCAGGAGAAACTGCTGAGCAAATGCACTGAATTGGTAAACAGAGCTACCCAATTAATTATCGCAGAACCTGCCCCATTGTTTTTAGACCATCATCATGAAATCTGACAATGCAATGTCCAAAAAAAGATATGTCCCTTCTTTTGACCTCAACTACACTTATAGGAGAGAAAGAGAGAGTGGGAGAGCGAGAAAGAGACCTTCTCTTTAAAACACATTAGATTTCAAAATCGAGACTTAATTCATGCTACTATAGGTCATACATTTTAAAAGATTTCTGGCAGACAGGGAGCCTGATCCAAACCCCACTGAACTAATTGGAAAGTTTCCCCTTTAATTAGCTGTGGATCAGGCTTCATATGAATGATGAGAAATTCTACATGTGTCCACGGAGGGAGAGACATCATTGCTATAACTGATACAAAAGAAACAAAATGCTAAAAAAACAAGTATGTGTAAGGGGACACAGTGCAACATCTGTAATTCATAATGTGCCTGCTGTATCTTTGATTACTGCTATAAGGAATGCAATTTTTGTAAATGTGAACAAAGGACTGAAAAAAAAGAGGATAATAGGCCCCTCTCAGCTGAACTTTGACTAGAAGGATATGTGCTTTAAATTACTTCAAAATACTTTATACTCTGGATTCACCAAGCCAACTATAGATGATACTGTGATTTTGAACATCTTCATTCTGAACAGTCACTGGAATCTGTCACTGATGTCATACAATGAAAGTGATCTTTCATTTTAAAAACTTTTGCAGGGGGAGGAAGGAAGGGGACAGCAATCAAAAAGAAAGAGAAATCATTGCCTAATTCTTAAGCACTAACACCCAGAATAAGAGATGACTTTGAATAAAAGTTAAAGTTGTTCATTCACTACACAGCAGTAGCCTGATTTTTGCATTTGAATTTAACAGGAAGAGTGTGGTCTACAGATGAATGGACATGGAAACAGGATCTCCTAAATTCGAATCCTGGCTCCTTGAATGAATCATTGGGCTGCCTTGGGATATGCCACTTGACCTCCTATCTGTGTCTACACTAGAACATGGAACTTATACTTGAAATGGCAGGATAGAAATGATTGAAGCATAGACAGTTCAGTGCAGTCAACTAGCCATATGGAATCCATTAAGGAACACTAGCATATTTGCCTCACATCCATGATAGCAGTGTTCTAAACTGTTTCAGTTGCAAAGCTCTCTGGATATCCAATGCACAGTTACTGGCACAGCTTCCAGAAGCAGCAGATTCTGGGATACTTTAAAAGGCCACCGGGTACACTGTGGAGCAGTGCAGGTAAACACTAGTTGAACCATTTCTACTTTTCTTTGTCTACACTGGAAGTAAATCAGTTCAGATTGAACCATTCTAGAACTGTTGAAAGCACACTACACTTTCCAAACAATTCTTAGAACACGAGTAAAATTGGTGGGGCACTTGTGTGTTTATCTAGGTGGCTTATAACAAATTATATGTCTAGAGAAATGTGGTTTTTTGAGTTTCAGTTTTCCCCTCTATTAAAAAAAAGGGCTAAAACTTACTTCAAAGATAATTGTGGGGATGAATTTCAATGCTAACTAACAGGTAACATTCCAGACCATAAAGCTCAATAACATGAATTCACAATTTTTTGCTTTTTGTTTTTAAACTTTTCATTAAGTTATCTCTACTACATCAGTGTTTTCTTTATTTTCTTGCCAGAAGCTTCACTCCTCTACTGTGCATATCCTGAACACATTCCCTAATGATGCTTTCCCATCTTGGCTGGCAGTATTCCAAGCTTCAGGACATCTTATTAACAGCTTTCTGTTCACAGTGAAACAAAATACCACCACAAAATGTAGCACAAGTTTGTTGTTTGTCAGTGGGTGTTATTGTAATTGAGAGAATATTGGTGTGACTGTGGCTGAGAGTATTTACTTTGGGTACTTAGACATTAAATATACAACAGCTTTGGAAATAAATAAATAAAAGCAATTTTGAAAGGTCAACCTGATTAGAGTGGAGATATCCTGGAGTGCATCAAGCTTGATGTTTGTTGTAATTAATGAAGCTTCATTCATAATGCTGGAGTGTTCCACTGTTAATCCATTATACCCAATGATAGATGATCAGGAATATGCATAGTGGTTGTTGTGATGTCTTTTGTAACATGATGTAAGACAGAAGGAGTCATCAGTTCAGCATTGAACTCTGGGAGCCAATACACTTCAGACTTTGGAAAAGGCCCACAGAAGAAGAGAGGGGGGAATGGGGCAGCAGAAGGCATCTGCCACCTCTTCTCTACCAGGGGTCCAGAAAGCCAGCATATCTCCGGAAGTGGGTAGAGCTGTCCAGGTAGGGAAATAAGGTGAATAGAGACTGCACTGATTAAATACAACCCTTCACTTGTGGTGGAAATTAAAGTTCCCTTTAAGGTAGTTGTGCAGTCACCTTCCTCAGGTGAATGACCCTGGGAACAGCAAACCAGATTGGCACAATTTGCATTTCTCTGCACCATCAGACGTGAACACAGCCATGCCTTCTGTGAGCAGTGAGGAGAGATGGGACTTAGAAGCAGTACTGCATGGAACTTTCACACACACAAAAAATCCTCAAAACTTTTATGTTTCGTTATAAATCAAACCAAAGCTAGGGACAGATTTGTAAAAAGGTTCACAAAACTCCTCCAGCAGGTCTCAGTCCAGTTTGAGCACTCCTTAGTTATTTATGTTTATGCTTCAAAAAACAAATGAAACTTTCATATGGTCAAGACACAAGACTAGCAAGACCCAGCTGCCTGTTAACTTTCACTCTAAATTCCTGAGTTCATTTTAACCCTCAAACTCAAAGCCCAGGTCAGGGACTGAGACTGAAAAAGGATTTGCATGAACTACTATCAGTTGCACTAGCTCTAGTTATAGCAGGATAGTATTTCAAGGCAGTCTGTAAATGAAAAAAAATCAATTGGTTACCCTGAGCATACTTCACTTGAACAATTCTAAATTTGAATCATCTACTTCAAAAACGGAACCTTCTTTTTTATGTTACAAAGTAGCAGCCGTGTTAGTCTGTATCCGCAAAAAGAACAGGAGTACTTGTGGCACCTTAGAGACTAACAAATTTATTTCAGCATAAGCTTTCCTGGGCTACAGCTCACTTCTTCAGATGCATAGAGTGAAACACACAGACAGAAGATATTTATACATACAGAGAACATGAAAAGGTGGAAGTACGCATACCAATTGTAAGAGGCCAATCAATTGAGATGAGCTATCAGTAGCAGCAGCAGAAAAACAAACAAACAAGCAAACAAAAAAAACCTTTGAAGTGATAATCGAGATGACCCATAGAAGGTGTGAGGAGAACTTTCCCCCATGTTAAGTTCTCCTCACACCTTCTATGGGTCATCTTGATTATCACTTCAAAGTTTTTTTTTTTCTGCTGCTGCTACTGATAGCTCTTCTTTTTTATGTTACTAAACAAAAATTCTGCAGTATATATTATGACAAGCTATAGTGTTTTAGGCCATCATTGTAGAATATTTTGGTATTTAATTATTATTTTTTTAAAGAAAAGAATGGGCATAGAATTCCCTGTGCAGAGCAGACTTGGGGTGCAATCCAGCTTCATTGAACTCAACTGGAATTTTTGCATTGAACTCAATCGGAGCTGAATCTTTCTCTACACGTATGTGGTCTCGAGGTCAGGACTGAAGGTGCAGATGGAGAGCGTGTTGACTCACTCCCTAAACTGGCTCACTTATAGTAGGTTTCTGAGAAAGCCATTCATAGTTTGGAGAACTAGTTCAGACCTCATACAAACCAATTCAAAATCAAACTAACTAGACCAAACCACAGAATCATAATGGTCCCTTCTGGCCTTAAAAATCTATGAAGATATGAAACCTTAGGAAACATCTCAGGCTGAAATTGAAGCTTTTTGATGGTATGAATTAGTTTACATAAGTAATCTCAGATCTATGTGCCCCAAACACACTTTTCTCCATCGTTTGCTTGCACTTAATCCATCGCCTGAACAATATCATCTGGGCTAGCTGTTGCCACACACTGTCACTTGTATGTTTGGAGAAGTTCATGGAACTAATTCTGGATTCTGCAAGATCAGGGGAAACTTCAGAGGACACAACAGATCATGATATCATGTAAAATAGTCAATTTTCTCCAAAGACTTTATATAGTGAACTGTCTAGGGCTGACAGTATCTGATAAGCAATGATCAGAGGAGCTTGCTTTCTAGAATGTTTTTGAACCTTGTTCTGATGGTCTTGGATAGATCTAGGTCTTTCTCTCTCATTGTGCTTTTAATACAGGCCCAAGACTCCTTATCATGAATATAAACACCATGCTACAAAGTCACAACTGAAAGAACATTGCTCCTTTGCCATTTAAAATGTATTTAGTGTCACTATGAAAAACTCCTTTAGAAATCAATTGAACAATCCAAGGTAAAATGGCCCCTAATTAAAACTGAGCTCTGTGAAATTATTATAGTATCTTTAAAAGAATAGGAATTTGCAAATTTGATCAAGGGCAAAATATTATCACCACCACAATTCAATAAAGGTTATTCTGTACCAAGATGATGAAATTTCAACATCGTGCAAACTTGTGATTTGACTAAGAAACATCAATATTCAGATAAAAATGGTGATGCTTGTCAACCTTTTGTTTTCATGGAAGGCAGCAAGAGTGCAAAATGATTCATGAAAGCAATAGTTGACAGCAGGTTCTGCAAGTAAGTGAAAACGTAGAGGCATATAAATAGGCTGGCTGACTTCATATGGTTCCAAGCCTCTTTATTTATTTGTTTATTTATTTTAAAAGGGATAGCTTGTCCACTGCAGTCACTGCCATTAAATCCCTCATATTTGTTGTTAATATGTAATTAATGTTATCATGGTAATAACTATACTACTGGGCAATTTTTTAACTCTAAAGAAATATCAAAAGTTAAAATGTGAAAGTAGAACTTAGTTCCAGACTGTGAGTTTTATGGGGGTTATTTTGTCTGCCAAATGGTGATCAGACACTACAGCCAACTAGCAATGAATACAGATGGTGTGGATTTTTTGTTTCTGTTATTGTTTTCATTGTAAAATGATGATTTCATTTCACAACCAAAACTTTTTTTCTGGAAACTTATCAGTTTCAACAGGAACATTGCTCAGGTCAATGGTGGAATTTCTAGTCAAAACCAGGAGGAGAACATGCACAATCTCCCCTAAAAATAGACAACAGCCAAGGGGTTAGGATGTTCATCTAAAATATAGGAGACCCAGGTTCAAGTCCTATCAGATTTCAAGTGGGATCTCCCAAGCAAGTGCCCTAACTGCTGGACTCTTGGCTGTTCTGGGGCAGGCTTCTCTCACATTTTTCATGAAAATGTGAGAGAAGCCTGTCTCTGTTTAATGCTGATGAGGAATGAAACCAAATACCAAAGCTTCAAAAGTTTTCATGAACTTGGAATTCGTGTTGTCTGGCCCACTCTACAGTTAACCAGGACTGCTTCATTTTAGTCAAGTGTATCAGACCTGAACTGTGCTGAGGTTATCTGAGGTGGAAATAGCTCTTCACATCACAGCAGTTGTATGCTCCTGATGAAATAAGATGGCTGAAATTACAATGCAAAAAATTTAATGGACAAAAATGTCAGATAATTTTAAAAGGCACTATGTAATTTGCTTGAAAAGTACATCTTGTTATTCAGAATGCATTTCTATTTTATAATGTATCAGAGCAGAATTGCCACCTTCAAACTGATCACTATTTGAAATGTATAAACACTTTTCCTTACTTATAGTTTTCCCTTTGGACCTATTTAAAACACATTTTTTAAAAAGCCCCCTGATATTACATTGGATAAAAAAAAGTGTTTTTATAAGACAGCACATAGCCAATGACGTAAGGTCCATATCCTGCACCCACTGGAGTCAACTGGACTTTTGTTATTGACAACTGGGGCCCAGTTGAAAAGAGATGTACTAGCAGCAAATAGAAGATAAATATTTTTTATTATTTTGAATTGATATTTTCAGAGGATTTTAAAATGAAAAAAACAAAACAAAACAAAACAAAACATTACAAGCCATTCTGCTAGTTTGAGAATATCTTTCTGGAATACCAGATCAATCATCAACATTTTATTTTGCTTGAAACAAGTTATTTCAATGTCTCTTTTGCTCGGGGATTACTGATCCAGTGTGTGGTTAGCATTTTAGATGAAAATGTGTTCCAGGCTATTGTACATTTTTACATTATAGCAATATAATGGTTTAGTAAAACACAATTTAATTTGTTGTGAAGTGTTAATAAATTAATCTGAAAATTCTTGTCTGAATCAACTCTATACTATGTGGCAAATCTGTAACCATAGAAACAAAATTGATATTTTAATACTTACACTATGGAACTCATTAAGGTACACACCAAATAGTCATTTCACAACACTGGGGTAGTGGGTGTGTGTATATATTCAAGCCATAAAATGGACCATAAAATATACAAGAGTCTCCCAGATATTAGTGAGCCATAAGGAATATTTTTAAGTAAGTAGAAATGCTAAGCATGTCTGGTAATTGTACTAAAGCTGATCCTTACAGCCGGTTGTATGTTTAATAATAATCCTTTCAGTATGATAAGAGTTACACTGTTTGCCTTTGTTATCATTCAATAGCTTTATATTGATCCTTGTAAGTTGAAATGGACTCCTTGGTTTCTTTAACAAATAAAGAGACATTCTGGCTGTTCATGATTTATGCTAGTTTTCAGGTCAATGAATCAGAAGAGATTTGTTCTACTAAAATGAACAATTAACAATAGAATTTCAAAATAAGGAACATGTTCCCCAATATCCTCCTTGCTTGAGTGCACTTTGAAAGGGCTCTGGTCTAAAATTTGCTTTACTTGTAATCTGCTTATCAGAGATTTGAGCACAGTTTGAGAGAGAATAGGTGCTATGTGCTTCTCATGTTCAAATTACTATTTTGCATTTTGGTATCTTTCCAGGGATACAAGGGAGAGATGTCTCTTATTGACCATGGGGGGCAAGAGAAGGCAGAGAAGGAAAGACTCAGATGGTAAATTGCAGATATTACCTTTAAATTGCTTGGAAATTTTGAATAGAAATGAGTTCTTACATGAAAGCTCCTTCTCACCCCACAAAACCCAGAAGCATTAGCTTGCCCATTAGCAGTTGTACAAAGAAGCATCTTGTTTCTCTCTCATTTTGGCAGAGTAAGAGGGATCACATTTTCACAGATAATCTGATTTTGGACAATTTCTCCAGTGTTTTATACAACAAGCAGCTTTTCTTCATAATTTAAATACTCTTGTCTTCTATTTCTACCTTCCCTAATAAAAAAGTGTTTTGGCCAATGCCCTGTAGAGTCTTTGTGTTTCCTGAGGACCTCTGTAAAATATGCAGGGGTTAATGCAGCAAGACTACACATCGTTCCATACTCAAGCCCCTGTTGGTGTGTAACCCGGTGCTCAAGCTCAACTGGTAGTAACATTATTGTGGAAAATGTAAATAATGGGGATAGATATTAATTGTGCCCATAATGGATTGTGAAGATGAATATATCTCCCTCCACCTGTCCCCATCTGTGAAGAATTTATGATGCTACCAGCAACCAAGTCAGAAGATTTCTGTGCAGCAGAATTGGCAGCAGCAGAATGGTTATACTGTATTGATGGCGTGTTTTTACCGACCAAGAATTGAAGCAATTTTTGTACAAATGATAGAATCTACCATAGTGGTAGATTACTGTAAGAAGAGTATTGCATGCCAAGGGCTTATTTACAGAAGGAGTTCCTAATTTGGACACCTTGCTTCCATTCTTGATTTTGAAGGCCACTTTCTATTCACAAATACATGCAATCCCTGAGGTAATTACAGCAATTGCTCATTTGGAAAAAAAAGTAAATTTTAGCTGATGTTTAATGCAATTAGTCAGCTGGAAAAAGCAGGAGACAGAATCAGATAACCAGCCTGGCAATCTCTGTGGTAGGGGTAAGTTGAGGGGTAAAGTTGTGTACAGCCCTGCACAGCCCCAGAAGCAGGCAAACAAATTGGGTTGAATAAAGCAAAAGCTAGTGAGGCAGTATACAGTTGCCATGTAAATGGGGCACTGAGGCTGGTTGTGGGGCAAAAAAATTGCAATAAAAATCAAAAATTCAGATCAGTTGGCCCATTAGATAGAAATACCAGCAAGTATCTTTATAGTTGCCAAGGCAACAAGAGGCCTCAGCCTGAGCCTTAGAAAGGGTCAATTATAACTGCATAGCCAGGCAGATGCAAGATTAACCTCTTTTACATACTCTGCCCCAGAGTTGCTATCATAGTGCTGAAAATCTTCTAAATAATAAACAGAAGCTACAGCTGGTTATGGAACATAGTCTCAAACAAAGCTCTAACCAAATCCATCCATCCCATTATAGGTTCTAACAAGGTGAAATTCACTACAAGGGCTGAAGTGCTCAGATATTGTAATAAGCATGGTATAACAATCTTGACAGATAGCAAAACAAGCACACAGACACTGTACAAAAATATGGCCATAGACACTCAGCTCTCAGGGTTCAAGCAGAGCAAAGATACTAGTCCCTACAAGTCACTGGATGGATGTAGGTTGCATAACAAGCTGGCAAAGTGTTCTGCTGCAACAATGACTGATAGATACAGCAACACAGCTGTGAAATGAAGACAAAGACAGCAGTCCCACAACAGAAATCGTTCCAGTTTTCCCTGGCTAGTGAAAACAGGCCATCCAGAGAATTTTATTTCTGCCAAGATTTTTTGATACACTGATAATGTCTTCACTACTACATGTAGATCCTTCAAAATCTTCTTAAAGTAGAGCACAGAAATACAATATGGTATCCCTGTTTAAACTGACTTTTTGAGATTTACTCATATTTCGAGCACATATAACAGAATCATTCTCATACTGATATTCCCTCTAGTCCTTAAAATCAAAAGTCTTACTCTCAAAGATTGGGCTCATGTGTGGCTTTAATACACACATAGCTGAGAACTAATTTAAGCAAAGTGTCCCTTGATTATGCTGCAAATCAACATATAGCAGAAGAATGCACCTGCATACAATCTTATCTCTATATTCTGTATAGTAACACAAAGCGAAGTGCACTTCATCAGGAGGATAAATATGGGCTAATTGTGCACAAAACCTGCCATAATGAAAATAATCTTTCCTGGGTCAAGTCAACATCTCTGGTATTAAACCACAACATACCTATAGCCATTCTCCACACAGTAGGTTTAGAAAGATGCCAATATACTGCAAGGGTTCCCAGACAAATTATTTTTTTCAGGTTGCAGTAGATAGCACTTTCAGAAGTCGATATTGGTACTTTTCGTCATTTCAAAGTGGCCCTAGCCCCTGCATGTGTAGCACAACCCTTTAACCAACATCCCATGAGAAGTGTTTCCAGACAGGTGCCACTATCTGCACAGTGACATTGCCCAGGATCAATGAAAATCCAAATGAAGCAAACTCCAAGAAGTATGAGAAAACCCTGATGCATGCTTAATGAACAAGGAGAAGCCAATTCCTTTTGTTAAGGCCTTCACTTTGGAGCGCTGAGTACCATCATTAAGCATATAAGAACCATAAAAGAGGCCTTCTATAAGGACTGGGCAATTAGACGGCTATATTTGCTAAGAATACAATTGGCGGGAAAGGCATGGTAAATGGACTTTGTAACCATGGGAAGTGCTTATTTATTACACCACATATCCTGGATAACTTAGCTGACATCCTGCCCCTCATCTGTTTAGGCTGATATTTTGGTCAGTGTGGCACTCAACCTCAAAACAGCACTCTAACCCCCATATTCACTACTGTGATATGATGATATGTTTTGTACAAAGTATGTATTATGAGATATCATTTAAAAAGTCTTGACCTATTGAACATTACTATCCTATTGGATTGTATGTACTATAATTATATGTGAAGTTATGAAGTATTGCTCTATGTTTGTTACTAAAATATGTGATAAGTGGGAAATGCCCACAGCTAGCCTTTTAGTGATAAGAAAGGAGCAACGAACACTGACAAAACTGATTTACATCAGGATGAGCCAGACATGTATTGATGGCCATCAAGAAGAATCCACTTTCCCAGAGACTCCTCAGAGATGACATGTACACAGTGGGGGCTATCTAACCCCCTTCATCGCAGCAGGGATTTTTCTAGCACCTGGAGAGAAAATATAAATGAAGGTTGGCCTCTCTCCTCCCCATCTCAACACCTGGAAGATTGTCTGGAAGGCAAAGACTTTGACCTGGGAAGATTGGTCCCAAGCTGACAAGAGAATTCAGCCTGTGTATTAAGAGCTGTGAACTGCCTGTAACAGTCAATGGGCTGAGAAAAGCTGGTTGATTCAAATCTTGCATAGTTTATTAAAGTTAGAATTTAGACTGTGATTCTGTTTTTATTTTTTATGTAACTAACTTTGACCTCTGTGCCTAACACTTATAATCACTTGAAATCTATCTTCCTGTAGTTAATAAAAACTTATTTTAATCTTTTATCCTTACCAGTGAGTTTGTCTAAAGTGTTTGGGGAATCTGCTTCGATTATAAAGGCTGATGCATATCCACTTTCCTTAGATCAAGTGGCAAATTAATTAATGATCTTGCACTGTTCAAGAGAGGATCTTGAGCAGTGTAAAATGGGACATCACTGTAGTGCAAGATTTGGAGGCTGGGGAAATTGGCTGGAGTCTCCCTGTGTATAATTCATGAGTGCCTTAAAGAACATTCATGCAACTCAGCTGGGTGTGTGCCTCCACATATTGATGGCTGAGTGATCAGGGCATCTGGAGGGGGTTGCTGCTTGTCATTGGCATAGTATTGTGAGAGACAGATGAGGCTGAAGAGTTTAAGGGGACTCAGCGGTCCCACAGTTCCAGGTTATACCCCAGGGGTATGTCACAGTCAGAGCAATGTGCCCAAATGTAAACAACCTAATTGCCTACATAGCCTAAACAATATAAGTCTCTAAGGAATTATGAATGCTTTCAATCAGTGATGTTCAACTCCAAGGGCTCTCCCAGGACCAAGGCAGACAGAAGGTATTGTGCAAGTGAGCCAATAGGCAGCCATCTTGCAGCTGAAAACAAATCTACAGCTGTGAACGTGGCTACCCAAATCCTTCTCGATTCTCTAATTGAGAGGCCACAGAGCACCTCAGATTCACATAGGTGATTGTAGTATAGAGCAGACTTCATCAAGGCTAAGTATTTTAGCCAATATCCCTTTTCCTCAGCCAGTTAACATACTGCTTGAAGCTGTATTTATAGCTGGCAATTATGATAGTGTCATGTTTATGCTCCAATCATTCACAGGTAATGCAAGTGTTTAGTGTAAGTAATCAAAGGGCAAGTGCTAATGATGGCACACATTAAACATCCATTTCAACATCTTACACACTGCAAACATCCATGCTACATGTTCAGGGAAATGAAGGGGCTGCCAGATAGGGCACTAGGATGACAGATCAGGAGTGCACTTTGTGTCTTGTTGCACAATCACCTTCAGGCAATAAGATCCAGCAATACATTGATTGAAGTGTGAGTTGTCCTTTTAGGCCTCAAAGTGCTGATGTCTGCGCTAGCTACTAGGTAGGAAAAATGCATGCAACAGAAACCCGTAGTCCATATGAATACTCAATACCCCCTAATAATGGGACAGAAATCTGATCCGTCCAGAAGAGGGTACAGGACCCCCAAAACCTTTAACTGCACTTCTGCAGCTGGGCAATAGTGGCAGATATGGTGGAGCTGGATTTTATACCATCTCCTCTGTTCCATGAAGAAGGAGTTGAGCTGCCCTGACCGAACCACACCCACACCAGAGACCGTGCAGGAGCCCTGTGATTTGGAAGTTCCCTGGAATGCTAAGTGCCATAGGACAAGTGGCTGCTGAGCTCATGAAGAAAAGTCTGGCAGATACTAGAGCAGGGATTGGTGACAAATATGATAGGATTACACCTAATGTGCAAAACCTGTCTTTACTTGTGTGTATTAGGGAGGAATGTGGGTAATGGAGAGGGTTGTGTAAAGGAAGAGGAGATTTAATGGAAGTACCTATCTTGTCCCAGAGATGCCACACATTATGTGTGGATATATAATCAAGTGAAGAAAGTGAAGATAAAAGAAAAAAACAAAGAACCCAAACTTAAGATAAAAGAATTTGATTTTAAAGTGGCAAATGGAAACAAGTAGGCCAAGAAGATTCTTGGGAACAGTACGGTAACTAATGCTCTGTCATGATACATTTTCCGGGAAAATTCAATTAAAATAAATATTGCCTCATTTTAACTTTGAGTTCTTCAGTTAATTTAATTTTAGAAGTGTTTGCCTTACAAATTAATAAAAATAATGCCTCTTATATAGGGCTTTTCATCAGTTGATCTCAAAGGGTACATGTACACCGTAGTGCATCTCAGAGTCCAGGTTCATAGACTTGAACTCATGCTATGGAGCTCAAAACACATGTGGGTTGGGCTCTGAAGCCTATTCCTCTCCATTTGCTTCAGAACTTGAAGCCAACCCTGAATGTCTACATAGCTATTTTTAGTGCCATAGCATGGGCTGAGCCCAGACCTGAGCTCTGATACTGTCCTGAGATGATGCTTGTTGTGTAGACATATCCAAAGTGTTTTACCAAGGACATCAGTATCATTATGACAGTATTACAGATGGAGAAACTGAGGTACAGAAGTACTGCATTCATTGAATGTATAAATTGTGTATATTATTGTGCACATTTTAACAGGACATCAACTGTGTCTCATTCTATTCCTTTATAATTATAATTAACACATTTATATTGGATAGTACAATGAGAACAAACAACTGGGGAAGTGTATAATTTAATCCAAACCATCCTAATCCTGCAGGCCAAATTCTGGGACCTTCATTAACAGAATTTATTATAGAAAAAAAAAAGTCTATTCAAAATGCAACCCCCCCCCCCACACCTTCTGTTTATACAGTTAAAAGTTATATACAATTCCTTATTTTTCATGCAACAGCAAACCTTTAATCTACCCCACTGGGGACAGCGGGGGCTGGGGGGAAATACGCATAAATGGAGATTATATAGCCAGTGCTGTACATGTAATTAGAAAAGGTTAATTACTTTTACTACTCAGTGATTTACAGCTTCAAGAAGTGCTGCCTGTTCAAGGCAGTTACTTGAAAGATTTCAGTTTGGTAAAATTAACCTTTTGTTAAAAATATCCCCATAGTACCAGGCAAAGTGAATTATTGCCCAAATCGTTATGTGAGGTTATGTATTTTCTCTATTATTCTTTTGTTTCAATTTTCTTTTTCTTCTTCCCCCTCCCCCACTTTCCCTGATAGAAAGGCCCTGTGTCTTTTCAATCACCATACAAATTAAATGGGTTGCGTGGGAAATAAAGAAACAAATCAGTAACATTACGTAATACAGGTTTTAAAATTTCCCCAATTGTCTTCAGCTCAGAAAAGAAATATCTTTCACAATCAAAGTGTTAAAGGAAAATTTAATTTACTGAGTGTTAGGGCTAGGAATATATTTTATATGAAATCCACATTTATATAATTGCTTTAATTTCCAATTTTTTGTATCATGAAAGTAAATCTAGATTGCATTGCAGCTTTCTGCTAGAAATGGTCTGTGCATACATATTATAAAGAGAATAGATTATACACACACACACATTAGTTAGCTAGCTAGATGGCTAGACAGACAGCTATAGCTAAATCTATCTCCTGGACTCCAATCAGCTTGTATTCTTTCCAAGAATGTCTTTATGCTTCCTCATAGAGATTAAGATTCTCTTTGGCTAATAAAGGATATAATCTCATTTAACAGCATGAGAAACTGCATTTAGGGATAGGTGAGCACTGAATTGGTATGATGGACAAGATTCAGATATCAGTGTCATTCATTGAGCAGCTCCCTAAATAAAATACAATCTTGTCCCCTTTCTTTTATTGAGAAAACAGGTGCAGAGTTTAGAGCCAGGAGTCTACGTGTGAAAGGCTATGATCTGCTCTGAATTATGTCATGGAATCTCAGCATGGGTTCAATAAAGTAGAATTTGCCATAAGGGTTGTCATTGAACATACATATGTTTTCAGTGTGATTACATGGCTTTCTATACCCTGGACCCCAGTGCTTACTGCAGCATGAGTGTAAAGGCTGATTCCCCACTCTGGCACTTCGAGTGCAGAAGGTGGAGGTCTGCAAGGATTCTAAAAATTAACACTGGCCACTCCAGGCTGGTATTAAACTCCCAAGATTACTGCTTCTCTCTGACATTGGATGGGTAGATGCTGCCACCACCCAAGTGCAAAAAAACCCTTTTGACTCAGGAAGGTGCACTTGGGAATTCCTCCCTGTGGGGTATCCTCAAGCCCTTTCAGACCACCACCATCCTGGGAAAGAGCTGAGAAAGAAAACAAAGGAAATCAGCTGTTGCCACCAGCTAATTAAACAGCATATGCACAAACCTCTTAGGACACAAAAAACCCAATCCTGTTCTTACAAAAATGTACATTTTATTAAAAACAAAAAGAAAGAAAATACATATGGAACTTAGGTTATTGCTAGATTTAAAAAGAGCAAATAAAATTAAGCATCTAGAATGGTTTTCTTGAGGTCCAGCTGAATGGTTACAAGCAAAGCAAAAGCATTTGGAGGTTAGCACAGAGGAGTCCACAAGCCTTACAGAAATAAAAGAGAGAAACCTAATCGCATCTTCCTAGACATTCTCTGATCTACTTACATATCTGGGGTTTCAGATAAATAGTTTCTAGGTATGATTTGATGATTTTTCATACCTGGTTTAAAGCATTGCTGCTCTGTATTTCCTCTCTCCAGAGAACAGACAGACAGACAAAGGGAAAGTTTTTTTCCAATTTTAAAAAGTTCTAGGCCTCCCATTGGCTCTTTTGGTCAGGTGCCGACTTCCTTCCTTTTACCTATGGACTTTGTTAATCCTTTACAGGTAAAACAAGTAGAGAACAGCTACTAAGAAGGATTTTGTAGTTAGCTGGCTGGCTGGGTTTCCATAAAAGGGACCCTCCCCCTCATTTATCAGAATGACTAACTCAGAGTGAAGTCATTGGACGTAATTGTATTTTGGGGCACTGAGGGCTGCAAATCAATCGCAATCTCAGGAATGTTTCTCTGATAGGACATAACCCCATACATTTGTGCTAATTCTATCTTCTGGTTTAAAGATGTGCATAACTGTTTAGATTACAAGTAAACCTTATTTCACAATTAAAAAAACAAACAAACCAACAATACATACTAGGCAGGGGCGGCTCTATGTATTTTGCTGTCCCAAGCACGGCAGTCAGGAGGCTTCTGGCGGTGCGCCTGCGGGAGGTCTGCTGGTAACGCAGATTCGGCGGCATGCCTGCGGGAGGTCGGCCAGTATCACGACTTTGGTGTACCCGCCGCCGAATTGCCGCCGAAGCCACAAGTGGACCTCCCGCAGGTGCACCGCCGAAGGCTACCTGACTGCCGCCTCCACAGCAACCGGCAGGCTGCCCCCCGCGGCTTGCTGCCCCAGGCATGCGCTTGGTGCACTGGTGCCTGGAACCGCCCCTGATACCAGGGAATACCCAGGTATGTATTGTTAGTGTGCCCTTGAGATATAAGAGAATAATGGAGAAATTCAGATTAATTTTAACATACTATGTGCCATTCCTTTTAGACAGTAAACACCGTACAAAGGTCCATACTGATGAACAATTTCCATACACGATCCATCGTCTACAGCCAAGCATTGAGGTACAACCGCCTTTGCTCCAACCCCTCAGATAGAGACCAACACCTACAAGAGCTTCACCAAGCATTTTCAAAACTATGATACCCGCACGAGGAAATAAGGAAACAAATCAACAGAGCCAGACATGTACCCAGAAGCCTCCTGCTGCAAGACAAGCCCAAAAAAGAAACCAACAGACCTCCACTGGCCATCACCTACAGTCCTCAGCTAAAACCTCTCCAACGCAACATCAGTGATCTACAACCCATTCTGGACAACGATCCCTCGCTTTCACAGGCCTTGGGAGGCAGGCCAGTCCTCGCTCACAGACAACCCACCAACCTTAAACATATTCTCACCAGCAATCACACACCGCACCATAGTAACTCTAACTCAGGAACCAATCCATGCAACAAACCTCGATGCCAACTCTGCCCACATATCTACACCAGTGACACCATCACAGGACCTAACCAGATCAGCTACAATATCACCGTTTCATTCACCTGCACATCCACCAACGTAATATACGCCATCATGTGCCAGCAATGCCCCTTTGCTATGTACATCGGCCAAACTGGACAGTCCCTACATAAAAGGATAAATGGACACAAGTCAGATATTAGGAATGGCAATATACAAAAACTTGTAGGAGAACACTTCAACCACCCTGGACACACAATAGCAGATTTAAAGGTAGCCATCCTGCAACAAAATAACTTCAGGACCAGACTTCAAAGAGAAACTGCTGAACTTCAGTTCATTTGCAAATTTGACACCATCAGATCAGGATTAAACAAAGACTGTGAATGGCTAGCCAACTACAAAAGCAGTTTCTTCTCCCTTGGTGTTCACACCTCAACTGCTAGAAGAGGGCCTCATCCTCCCTGATTGAACTAACCTCGTTATCTCTAAACTGATTCTTGCCTGCATATTTATACCTGCCTCTGGCTATTTCCACTACATGTGGCTGACGAAGTGGGTATTTACCCACGAAAGCTTATGCTCCAATACATCTGTTAGTCTATAAGGTGCCACAGGACTCTGTTGCAATTTCCATACAGTGGTGCCTGAGATACTATAATTTCCACTATACATAGAAATCCAGTATTTTATGATTTCAGTGGCATTTTAGGATATATCCTGTTTGCATCATTATACTAGGATGCTGCCCTTATTAGGGATTCCAGTATTGGCTTAGTTCCCTGAGAGAATTTTTTAAAAAGGGTAAAATTAGAACTTTTCAAATATTCAGCTATAGTTTTTATTATAAAATTGCTTGAATTTTAAAAAGCTGCTTCAAATAAAAAATAAGTATACAAAAATCTAACAGTTAGCCAATCCTCTTGTTAAAAGTTTATAATTATTCAACAGTAATAGTATAATGCTTTATATGTTTTGCATCTGGTTAGTTATTAGAAATAAACTTTGTAGTATCTGGAGTACTGGCACAATTATATCCTATAGTTAATATGATTTGTTGAGCAAAAAGCACAGCAGTTATTGAGTTCCAGAATAATCTATTTCAGCTATGATTGTGGCAAATTCTTCCTACAGGAAAACATCTGAAAATTAACAACGTTGCTCAGAAAGCAAATTTAATCATGATTTGTTGTTACTACTAGTGTTTGTGGGTGGAAATTGTAAGATCTGATTGTTGATTAATTTTGCAAATGCTTCTGACTTTCTTTTTTTTAAGCTACACACAAGTTTTAGGCCTGGTCTACACTGGGGGAAGGGGGGTCGATGTAAGATACGCAACTTCAGCTACGGGAATAGCGTAGCTGAAGTCAACGTATCTTAGATCGACTTACCTCCCGTCCTCACGGCGTGGGATCGATGGCCGTGGCTCCCCAGTCGACTCTGCTACCACCGCTCGCCCTGGTGGAGTTCTGGAGTCGATGGGAGCGCGTTCGGGGATCGATCTATCACGTCTAGATGAGACGTGATAGATCGATCCCCGATAGATCGATCGCTATCCGCTGATCCGGCAGGTAATCTGGACATACCCACAGAGACAACATTCTGGAAAGACTGGTTCTTTTCTGTTGGAACATTACTATTATGAAATTTCTTCTCTCTAATTTTTCCCTTCTATTCCATGTAAATTTTCTTGGTTAAAACAGAAAGCGTGACAGAGCATCATTCACCAGCCCAAACGCCTAGAAGTATTTTTCTCTATTTAAAGCAACTTCTTACATAGTGTATTCACGCATGAGAGTGGATGATCCCCTGAGAAAATGAACGAAACCACGATGCTTTTTATCTTGAGAGGGGGAAAGAATTTACCAGAAAACAAAACAAAAACAATCACAAGTTATATAAATCTGAACTAATTACCTAAGGATATATCATCCCTCCACTTTTTCCCCACAGAGAAGCTGTAAGGATTGGAAAACCTATTTCTTGGTCCTGAAATCTGTTGGAAATGAGGGAGGAAGAACTGATGTCATCTATAATCATCCCTCACTCTTTCTCATGGAAACTGCCCTGTGTGAGTAGCTTCCCTTCCAGGGGTTTGAGGGAGATTGTCTGTGTGATAAGGGGTTAGACTTGAAGGAAGGGATACCCTAGCCTCTCAATAACTCCCTGCAGACCAAAAGGCCTTTTTTTCTTGCATTATACACGAGGGATAGCTCAGTGGTTTGAGCATTGGCCTGCTAAACCCAGGGTTGTGAATTCAATCCTTGAGTGGGGCATTTAGGGATCTGGGGCAAAATCAATATGCTAGTGAAGGCTGGGAACTGGACTCCTTGACCTTTCAAGGTCACTTCCAGTTCTATGAGATAGGTATATCTCCATATATTATTAATAAATTAAATTAGAGCTGTCAAACAATTAAAAAAAGTAATTGTGATTAATCACAGTTTTAATTGCACTGTTAAACAATAGAATAGGGATAGGCAAACTTTGGCACATGGCTCGTCAGGGAAATCCACTGGCAGGCCGGGATGGTTTGTTTACCCGCAGCATCTGCAGGTTTGTCTGATCGCAGCTCCCACTAGCTGCGGTTCGCTGTTCCAGGCCAATGGAGGCTGCGGGAAGCAATGCGGGCTGAGGGATGTGCTGGCTGCCACTTCTGACAGCTCCCATTGGCCTGGAACAGCGAACCGTGGCCAGTGGGAGCTGCGATCAGCCGAACCTGCGGACACTGCGGGTAAACAAACCGTCTCGACCCGCCAGTGGATTTCCCTGATGGGCCACGGGCCAAAGGTTGCTGATCCCTGCAATAGAATACCAATTTAAATTTACTATAAATATTTTTGGATGTTTTTCTACATTTTCAAATATATTGATTTCAGTTACAATGCTAAATGCAAAATGTACAGTGCTCACTTTATATTATTATTTTTTATTACAAATCTTTGCGATCTATAAGTCAAAGCATGAAGGGGGCATATGAATGTTTAGCATATCGGGCACGTAAATACCTTGCAATGCTGGCTACAACAGTGTCATGCGAGTGTCTGTTCTCACTTTCAGGGGACGTTGCAAATAAGAAGTGGGCAGCATTATCTCCTATAAATGTAAACAAATTTGTTTGTCTTAGCAATTGGCTGAACAAGAACCTCCAAAAGATTTCACTAATTTTTGAGAAAACAGTGGAACTTGCACTTGGGTACTGATGGTCTCTGCTTACCTACACACTTCCATGGCCATCCTCACTATTCCACACTGGGAGCTCATGTTCAGTTGGTTATTCACCAGTACCCTTAAACCTCTTGCAGAGTTATTGCTTTCCAGGACACAGCCCACTATCCCACAGCAAAACCTAGCTTTTTCATAGATGCATGACCTTGCATATGTCTATATTAAAATGTGTCTTTAAATGAGCCCCGCTTACTATGCAATCCAGATCACTGCATAGAACTGACCTGTAATTATTTACCATTTCACCAATGTATCTCATTTGTACACTTTAGTAGCTCTCTAGCCACCCGGCTCAAAATCACAGACACCTGTGCATATTTCAAAAATCCACTCAGATGGAGATTGGAGGACCAAAAGAGAGGCCATGTCTGGGAAAACCCAGACATATGGTAACCTTAATAATACTTTGAGATATTACTAATTAGGACTATATTCTGTTTACACATAAATATAATTAGGCCATGAGCACCATGCAACCACTAATTTTTAGTTCAGTGGTCAATTCCTGTTCATCCATCGAAATGAGGTCCAATATAGAATTTCCCCAAATTGAGAGCAATACTTAAGAAAACTGAAATGGTAGAAAATTTTCTAAACATAGCTGAAAAATTGTTATGCTGATTTTACCGCTGTTTATTAGAAAAACAAAGTAAAAAAGCTGCTTAAATTAAGACTTCTGTTTGGTTTTATTTTTTTACAGTGAAGTAAAAAAGCAGCGGTTGGTATTCTAATATTTGGACAGATGTGTTTTCCACACGATTTTAAGTTCAGAGAGCCCATCTGCTCCCCATTGTTGCTTTAACCTGCATTTTCTCTCTCTTCCGAGCTTTGCTTTGAACTATGGCTTCACTTTTTTCATGAATTCTCTATCTTTTCTGTTGCACAACAGAGACATGTCAGGCAAGGATTATTGCTGAGGTCAGAATCAGAGTAACCTTGACAACGCACAGCTTTTGTGGAAGTATGTGACTTTTGAAGTACATTACTTTTGGACTCATGATCTAAATACTACAAATAGTTTGAGAGTGTTGCCTTTAGAAGTGCTTTTTCCCCTACATGTGCATGCCAATTAAAGGGGTTAAAAACAGGGAAAAAAAACAATTAAAAAGAAGCATTTGTTTAAATTAGTAACGAATTTGCTTTGGTCACGATCAGGTTCCTTTTGTTTTCATTTTGAGTGAACATTTGAGTGGTCATATTCTACTCACATGAGTACCTGGGGGCTTGAGTATTCACACCAGAGTTGGTATGTTTTATTATGACGGGATATTGCTTTATAAACAAGGAAACAGGGTTCCCAAATCTCCTGCACTGTGTCTTGACCCAGAGGCAATTAAAATTAAACCTGCTGAGCACTCTGATGGCCCTGATCCAACAAAGCACTTACACCCTGATTCCGTAAAACCATTAAGCACATTCTTAACTTCCAAGCACAAGAGTGGTTCAATTGAACTAAATTGGACTACTCAGATGCTTACATGTAAGTCCATACTTAATTGCTCTGTGGGCTTAGGGCCAGAGTGCTCAGCACCTTGCCTGATGGAGTCTAAATGAGCCGAATAACCATCTGACTGCATAGTCCTAGCTGAGGGGGATGCAAGCAATTACTTATAATTGGCTGGCATGATGACAATTACACACAGGTAACTGTAATGCACTTGGTATATTTCATGAGATGGGACAGAAGAGGGAGGAGAGTTCACAAAGCCTCTTTCCAGAGCCTTGGTACAGCAGCAGTTAAGCAAGGATCTGACCTCACCCTTCAAAATGAGTACCATGCATGCCCACACAATTACTTTGTGTGTCTGTGCTGAGAGAAGATTAAATGTACATTCAGCACCCAGCCAATAAATCTTACACTAGCTCATTTTTTCTAGGAATGACACCTCATGAAGGGCCCGTGTGGCAAGGAAAATAAAAGATTTAACATTTTAGAAAATCCCCCAAGACTGTTTTTATATTTCCCTGAACTGCTCCCTTTCCCCAAGAGATCAGTGTCTTCTAATCCACCCCTTCCACCAGTTATTATTAACATTATGTTCATTCATCCAGGGAACAGAAAACATACCAGTTATAACAAATATCTATCGGTGAAACTTGTAATGAACTGTCCTCAATCAGTCCTGTTTATAACAGATTTTGCAAAAGAAATGTGTCAGTGACATTTGAATAGCAGACACATTTGATTAATTATGCCTTTAAGAGGCAAAAATTGTCAATGGAATTATTTGCTCAGCTCTAGTATCTACACACACATATTCCTCAATTATTGAATCAGGGTCATGTGATATAGAACTATAGCATATACAACTATATGTCTGCTACCTCTGTTTCCTATATACTGAACCTTGAAATTTCTAGTAGTCTGCTCTCTGTTAGAGGTGGGGGACATTCTACATTCAGTTCAAAAGAAACTTGTAGCAGTGGAGAAACACACTGTGCTCTCTCATGGAAGCTTAATTTTTTTCTTTGTTTTGTGGATTTTGTGATTGTGAAGACATCATGTTACATTTTCCTTCCTAACTGGTCAATAAAGTGTTGACCTACTAGCTGTTGACTAAGATATTGCTAAACCAATGTGTGTTTAAAATATAGAGTTTCTGCATATTAGTATCTGATTTGTCTAGCATTTAGTGCTAAAATTTAGTGCACTGTAACCCAAGTTAGCCACCTGTAGTGAGGTCAGCCACCTCTTGGGCACCCCCTCATGGCCAGAGGTCACTCTGCTGTGCCCTGGTACCATTTCTCCCCTTTCCAGAGCCTCTTAACTCACAGTCCACAGGTAGTTACAACATTATGCTCCTGGGGACCAATTTAATGACTCCTTACATACTGACCCTCTAGGACCCAACCCTAGTTCAGTCATTCTGTCACTTTATAGCGGGAGTCCCCATCCCTTCTTTCCAGAGCTAGGTTCCCATTTCAAAGTCTCAGCCTTATCCTGTCAGGAGCTCATCCTTCCTTCAGCCCTCTGGCTTCCAGGCTCCCAAATCCTTTTCCCATTCAGTGTCTATGGTAGGAGCTGGGCCTGGTACTCTCTGACTTCACCTTACCAGGAAGCTTAGCCTTCCTCAGACCTCTGATCTGGCTTCCAGACCCAAACCCTTCTCCCAAGAGCCTCCTGCTCACTGCAACTTCTCTGTTACAACTTCCTTGATCTCAGGGTCTTCCCTGAATGCTGTCTTTACTTGCACACTCTCCGCAGTCTCTCTACCATTTTTTGAGCGTCCCCATTTAAATTTTCTTTTTTCTTTGCGTTTTTTATGGCTAAGCAGATTGGACTGAATAGTCTATAGCTGCCTCTAACAATAATTCCTCAATACTTAGTGGTTTACATTCTCTCGCTCTTCCCTGTATCTTTTAGGTAATATAAGAACGCCTTTTGAATAATACACTATTTCCTCAATGTTTTAGTTAAAACATGTAATTTTTGTTACCTTAGTGTTTGAATTCCTCAGAAAGTTTTTCCCTTCCTTTAATAAAAGTCTTACCTATCCAAAAAGGTGATCAATTGTTTCTTCCACCCTACACAAAGATGGATTGTGTGCTATTTATTAAAAAAAAAAAAATCTTTAAGCCAAATGGCCAGTCGGTACTCTAAATAAATACACTTATTACTCTTATCTTGACTGCTATGTAGTTTAATCTTTCCCTTATGAAAGTACATATGCCCCCTCCTCTTCCCAGTTTTTGGTCTTGACTAAAGACAACATACTCTGGAATTTTAAAAGCAAGCTTTTCAACCAGCCATATTTCCTGGATGCATATAATATCTGGCTTAGTTTTCATTTCCAGGATATTTTCTTTTAGTTTTGACCATATGCTATCAAACTGGATGCATTCCAGCAAAAAGACTGATCTCCATATTACTCATATTTCACTAGTAATATAATTCAAAATTGCATGACTACAGTTCGTTGACAAACTGCTATCATACAAGTATTTTTTCCACTGCCCTTGCTATAATTTTCATTTTTTTCTGAGTTTTTTTTAACCTGTTCATCACTTCTATCCTAAATGCAATAAATCCCTCTTTTCTCATTTTTGGTATATCATTGACAATTCTTCCACAGTGTTTATCATATTCTTTATAGAATGAGGCTGTGTCTGCAGTTCCCCTTTTCCTGTGCTGATTGTCTGTTCCTTCTCTGCTGGATGCTTTGAGAGTCACGGCTGCTACTCTGAAACTCCTCATAAAATTGTTAATAAAATCTTAGGCAGAAGCTGCCTTTTGTAGCGCTTTAGCTGGTCTTGCCACAATACACCCTCTATATGCTGGACTGTGATTACTACTGCAGTTACTATATTTGACCTCCATCCCTTCTATACAGTTTTCATAGGAATGTTCTTCCCCACATTTATTTCATCTCATTTTCCCTTTACAAACAGTTGCTACATGCCCATACCATCAGCACTTATATTCCCCCCATCCCTCTCTAAAGTGGTATATGACTTGATTCTGAATATCTGAGACTTTAATGTTACTTTCTCAGTTAGAGTCCCTCCCTTAAATGTAATCAGGAATGTTGTTGCTGGCTAGCTTGCTCCTCCTCTTTTACTAATTAATTATCTACTAACCCTTTATCTGATCTTATGCTTTTGGTTCTCATCATTGTCCCCCTCATTGCAACTTCCTGCTGCTCTTTATAGGGAACTGGCCCTGATCGCTCCCAGGTGTAGTTCATTCTAGTCATCAGGTTGCTAGCCCCAGCCCTCCAGCCTGTAAGGGGTGAGCTACCCTTTTACACCAGTCTTGGGTTAACCAAACTCCCAGTTAAATGAATATGTCACAGTGTCTTGACCTAGAGGAGACCTCTCCTGCTTATTAAACCTCCCCTTGTTCCAAAGGAATCTACAAATCATTTCCACTTTGGGAGACAGGAGTCCCCTCTGAATCTTGCTAAATGCTTGGCCTCTGTGACATCCTGTATCAACAAGTTCCATGGTCTATGTACTCATTGTGTGAACAGAATATTTTATTAGCTTTGCTTATCCACTTTGGTTCATTTAATGTCCTTTTGTCTGTTTCAAGGAGAACAGAAGTTCCCAATCTACCGTCTCTAAACCATTCATTATATTTAGATATTTTTCTCATATCACCTTCCTAAGGTGAACAATCCCAATCTTTTCAATCTCTCTTTATATGAACATATTTATACTTTTGATCATCCTCATCCCCATTCTATGAACTCCCTCTAGTTTTGCAATATCCTTTTTGAGATTGAGTGACTTGTACTGCACACAGGATTCCAGAGAATGATGGACTACTGAGAGCAAGGCAGCCACGCTCCCATATTTGAGATATCCAGGGAAAGTGGTAAAAAGTGTTTTATTTCCTTACATGGAAAAAGTTACTTAGGAGCAAAATATTGAAAACAGAAAAATTTCAGCAGAAAACTCATTTGAAACAAAAATATTTATTAAAAAAAATCAATTTGTTGCCTAATGGGAGTTGTAATTCAAGTGCCCTATACACCCATTCTCTCCATATGCTGGACTCCCTGCCCCCCCCACCTACATTTCCCATGATACAGCATGGCCTTCCCTCATGATGAGCCTTCACCATGTGCCATGGAAAATGTAGTCTGGCAATGAACCTGACTCAGGGAGGAGAATTGGGGCATGGATCATCCAAACTACAACTCACATAAAGCATCCTGGTGCCATTTCCAAATCAGAGATTCAGTTTTCAGTGTTTGGGGGTGTTTTTCTTTTTCTTTTCTTTTTTTTTTTTTTTAATGTGAAAAGCTGAAGTTTTCCATGGGAAGTAGACACTTTTTGTGGGGAAAAAATCGTTTAGCCAAAAACCTAGTTTTGACGTATAATCTTAAATCATCTCTAATAACCAGTACTAAAAGCTAAGCTTCATTTTACAGCATTTAGCTAAGCTACTAAGAATAATATTCTACAATATGGGCATAACTGGATTCTAGGAATTTTGAGGGAGTAATTTTGAGGGATAAATACTCTACTCATTTATCCAGTAAAGTAAAACTGGAATTGTTTCTCCCACCCTATTAACACAGAAGCTGGAAAGAGACTTCTACTCAAAAAATGTATGGTACCTAGGAGATATATTTACAATGTCATTCTCTCTCTCTCTCTGCAAGTGAGCACTACACCAGCGTGGGAAATTATGCAACCAGGATTTGCAACCACTGTGTATTGTTAATATTTATTTTATAGTAGAGCTAGGGATAACTGGAAACGAGTATCTCAGAAAGATGACATGCTTCATTCTCCAATGAATTTTACCTTAAAAATGCATTCTGATTTCACCAAGTATTTTGTCATCTGTATTAAGTGCCATTGCCAAGTCAAGAAGGGGAGAAATAGATAAAAAATCCTTAAGTGAGTTTTGTGTTTTTTCTTCATTTCACTCATATTTCTTCTCTTACCTTTCAGGTAGGTACTTAACAGTTCAGTATCTTTTTTGAAGAGGAAGTGTGGTGACTGAAGTAGCTCCATTATTTCACAGACACATAATAGTGTAATTCTCATATTTTTACTTACAAATAATGAGGCTAGTTCTCACCATAAACCTAAGAGAATTTCCCAGGAACACTGAATATCCTTTAACTGATGTAGAACCATTAGATCAGGAGTTCCCAAACTGGGGGTTGGGACCCCTCAGGGGCTTATGAGATTATAATGTGGGGGGTTATGAGCTGTTAGCCTTCACCCCAAACTCTGCTTTGCCTCCAGCATTTATAATGGTGTTAAATATACAAAAAAGTGTTTTTAATTTTTGCACTCAGAGGTTTGCTATGTGAAAGGGGTCATCAGTACAAAAGTTTGAGAATCACTACATTAGATCAAATTAAAAAAAAATTTCCAGTTTTGCATGCTCGGACAGCTGTGTGTGCAGAAATTGGGCAAAATTGCTAGAGCTGTACAAAGTGTTCGACTCAAACTGAAAAAGTAATCAAAATCTGCTAATTTGTTCTGCATGTGACAAGCAGCCTGATTCATTAGTAAGTTAGTTCCTAGACACAATCTGTAGAAGCTTTTTGCAAAGTTTTTTGTTCTGTGTATGGGTATGTCTACACTATGGGATTAATCCGAATTTATATAATTCGAATTTGGAAAACAGGGTGTATAAAGTCGAAATGAGTGCGGCCACATTAAGCACATTAATTCGGCGGTGTGTGTCCAAGTACCGGGGCTAGCGTCGATTTCTGCAGCGTTGCACTGTGGGTAGCTATCCCACAGCTATCCCATAGTTCCTGCAGTCTCCCGCGCCCATTGGAATTCTGGGTTGAGATCCCAGTGCCTAATGGGACAAAAAACATCGTCGCAGGTGGTTCTGGGTACAGCCTCACCTCCTCCCTCCCTCCCTCCCTCCCTGCATGAAAGCAATGGACGGCAGACAACCATTTCGCGCCTTTTTTCCTGGGTGGGTGAACACTGCAGACTCCATACCACGGCAAGCATGGAGCCCGCTCAGCTCAAAACAGCAGGCATGAACATTGTAAACACCTCGCACGTTCTCGTGGAGTTTATGCTGAGCCAGGACCAGAAAAACGAGGCGAGGAGGCAGCGGCGGCGGCAGCGCAGCGACAAGCATGATGAGGACATGGACATGGACATGGAAACGGACACGGATACAGAATTCTGTGAAACCGCGGGCCCCGGTGCTTTGGAGATCATGTTGTTAATGGGGCAGATTCTATCCATGGAACGCCGATTCTGGGCAAGGGAAACAAGCACAGACTGGTGGGACCGCATAGTGTTGCAGGTCTGGGATGATTCCCAGTGGCTGCGGAACTTTCGCATGCATAAGGGCACTTTCATGGAACTTTGTGACTTGCTGTCCCCTGCCCTGAAACGCCAGAATACCAAGATGAGAGCAGCCCTCACAGTTGAGAAGCGCGTGGCGATAGCCCTGTGGAAGCTTGCAACGCCAGACAGCTACCGGTCAGTCGGGAATCAATTTGGAGTGGGCAAATCTACTGTGGGGGCTGCTGTGATGCAAGTAGCCAAAGCAATCACTCAGGTGCTGCTACGAAAGTTAGTGACTCTGGGAAATGTGCAGGCCATAGTGGATGGTTTTGATGCAATGGGATTCCCTAACTGTGGTGGGGCGATAGATGGAACCCATATCCCTATCTTGGCACTGGAGCACCAAGCCACCGAGTACATAAACCGCAAGGGGTACTTTTCAATGGTGCTGCAAGCACTTGTGGATCACAAGGGATGTTTCACCAACATCAATGCGGGCTGGGCGGGAAGGGTTCATGACGCTCGCGTCTTCAGGAACACTACTCTGTTTAAAGGGCTGCAGCAAGGGACTTACTTTCCGGACCAGAAAATAACCGCTGGGGATGTTGAAATGCCAATAGTTATTCTTGGGGACCCAGCCTACCCCTTAATGCCATGGCTCATGAAGCCATACCCAGGCAGCCTGGACAGGAGTCAGGAGCTGTTTAACTACAGGCTAAGCAAGTGCAGAATGGTGATAGAATGTGCATTTGGCCGTTTAAAAGGTCGCTGGCGTTCATTATTGACTCGCTCTGACCTCAGCCAAAGAAATCTCCCCATTGTTATTTCTGCTTGCTGCGTGCTCCACAATCTCTGTGAAAGTAAGGGGGAGACCTTTATGGCGGGGTGGGAGGCTGAGGCAAATCGCCTGGCTGCTGATTACGCGCAGCCAGACACCAGAGCGATTAGAAGAGCACACCAGGAAGCGCTGTGCATCAGAGAAGCTTTGAAAACCAGTTTCATGACTGGCCAGGCTACAGTGTGAAATATCTGTTTGTTTCTCCTTCATGAAAACCCGCCCCCTTTATTGACTCATTTTCTGTAAGGAACCCACCCTCCCCCTTCCCCCAGCTTTCTTTCAAACCAAATAAAGTCACTATCATTTAAAAATCATTTATTCTTTATTAATAGATTACAAAAAGAGGGAGGGAACCCGGGTGGGATTTGGGAGGAGGATCGGTGGGAAGGAAAAGGCCACTAAAAAAAGGTTAAAAAAATGACAGCCTTTTGCTTGGGCTGTCCACTGGGGTGGAATGGGAAGGTGTACGGCGCCTCCCCCCCCCCCGCGTTCTTACACGTCTGGGTGAGGAGGATATGGAACATGGGGAGGGGGGGAAGGGGGTACAGGGACTGTAGTGGCACTCTGTTTTCCTGCAGCCATTCCTGAAGCTCCACCAGACGCCGGAGCATGTCTGTTTGCTCACACAGCAGCCCCAGCGTTGCATCCTGCCTCCTCTGATCTTCCTGCCGCCACCTCTCATCTCGAGCGTCCCTCCTCTCCTCACGTTGGTCCCTCCTGTCCTCACGTTCACTGGCTTCTTTCCTATACTTTGAAACCGTTTCCTTCCACTCATTCAGATGGGAGGGTTGGGAGGGTACTTCAGTCAGGGTGAGAAAAAGATCCTGGCTGTTGGGGAGAACGGAGTGCTGTGTGCTCTCTGCAAGCTCATCCTCCTCCTCCTCCTCCTCCTCTCCCCCATCGGCAGAATCCTAAGGTATAGCTGATGAGACTATCCCCGACCCGGAATCCATGATCACAGGTGGGGTAGTGGTGGCGGCCCCCCCTAGAATTGCATGCAGCTCGGCGTAGAAGCGGCATGTCCGCGGCTCTGACCCAGAGCGACTGTTTGCCTCCTTTGTTTTTTGATAGACTTGTCTGAGCTCCTTGACTTTCACGCGGCACTGATCTGAGTCCCTATTGTGGCCTCTCTCCATCATGCCCTTGGAGATTTTTTCAAAAGTTTTGGCATTTCGTCTTTTAGAACGAAGTTCTGAAGCACTGAATCCTCTCCCCATATAGCGATCAGATCCAGTACCTCCCGTACGGTCCATGCCGGTGCTCTTTTTCGATTATCGGCCTGCATGGTTACCTGTGCTGATGAGCTATCTGTGGTCACCTGTGCTCTCCACGCTGGGCAAACAGGAAATGCAATTCAAATGTTCGCGGGGCTTTTCCTGTCTACCTGGCCAGTGCATCCGAGTTTAGATTGCTGTCCAGAGCGGTCACAATGATGCACTGTGGGATAGCTCCCGGAGGCCAATACCATCGAATTGTGGCCACACTATCCCTAATTCGAAATGTTAAAATCGATTTTGGCGCTACTCCGCTCATCGGGGTGGAGTACAGAAATCGATTTAAAGGGCCCTTTATTTCAAAATAAATAGCGTCGTTGTGTGGACGGTTGCAGGGTAAATTCGAATTAAAGCTGATAAATCCAAATTAAAGTCGTAGTGTAGACCAGGCCTTAATATCTGTAAACTTTATCCAGTGTCCAGGATGAATCTCCAGTTTGAATCAGTTTTTATTAAGATAGGTCACATGGGGGAACTCTTCTATAACTGGGCCAATCCCATGTGATCAAAAGGGTCAGATGAATACATTTTTACATTGTTTCTTATACGAGAATATAGTCAGGAATTTTTTCTGCAATTATTAAATTATCTCTGGAAGCCAGCATAAAACAGCTTCTTTCATACCTTACTGGTTATTAATAAGTCCAAACAACACAGTTCCCTTGAAGTGACCCAGCCTCAAGCCTCCATCCAGGTACCCAAGTCAAATATGATGCAGATTTCTGAAAATCTTATTTCATTATATAAAAGAACAGGTTCTACCAATCCCAAAGGCTCGGACACATTACCTCCCAGGTTATTGAATATTTCAGATCTTACCCAAATACACACTACAGTCAATTCTTATTAACTAAACTAAAATTTATCAAAAAAACAACAGAGAGAGTATGGTTAAAACATCAATATACATACAGACATGAGTTCAATTCACTGGGTTCAGATTCATAGCAGAGATGGTGAGCTTTGTAGAAATAGTTCATAGGTTATAGTCCAATGTCTAAATATCATATTTAGGGTGTACCAGCATAACTGGGACCTCAGTCTTTAGACTCAGACTTCCCCTGATGAAGTCTAAGCAGATCTGAGATGACAGCATCGGGACCCAAGGATCTTTTATACAATTTCATGTCTTTTGACAAGTAATTAGCTATGGAATTAACATAAGGCAATTTGCTTGTTCCTCCACCATTCACAGTACATTTCAAAGAGAGATGAATACAGAGATATCCAGCGTTTACAATTCATTTAAATGCTAGGATGTTCTTTTGATCTCTGAATTATCAGAACAGTCCCTGTCTATACTGTAATTACATATGTAAATACACAAAAACACAACCATTACCTACCCAAATGTCTTTTGAAGGTTATTTGTTTTGCAGGATGTTTAATCCTTTCTGGCCATGCATCACAATCACTTCCTTCACTGGCTTCCATTTGCCTTTTATATCAAATTCAAAATTCTCATTGGATGCCCTAGGGTTCAGCACGACTTTGCTGCTCACTTACAATCACTGGTTTCATTTCTGATCTCTTAATGAGGAGCTACTGGGACCTTGATGAGGCTGTTAATAAGACAGCTGACCTTTGGGCCCCAGGAAGGAAAATCTCAATTCACATTTAAAACCATAATTTTCCAGCCCTTTTCCTTGCAAAATTAGCCTTAAAATGTAAGCACATTTAAAGCAACGAGAACAGATGGTCAGAATAGAAAGAAAAAGACTAAATAGCTCCACTTTTGCTGCAGGAGCTGATGAGATGTAATACACTTTTTATGTATAATGAGTCCTTCCTGTTGTATCCATCTGTCTCATCTTACACTTAGGGTATGTCTATGGAATCTTTGGGTGGGCTAGAGTTTACTTCATTGCTCCTTCCTCTAGTGCTTAAAAACAACTCCTACAGAAAAGCACATGGAGACCCAGAATTCAGTCATAGAGGATTTTCAGCAAGGATTTCACAGGGTCAACCTCCCCACAATCAAGTCCAAACATAACAATAGAACTAAGTTCATTCCATATGTACCAACTTTATAAAAATATTATGATAAACATTAATAATAATAATAATAATGAATAATTAATAACAACAACTTAATTTCTACTGCATACCAAGGCTACTTAATAATCAACATATATTATCTTCAGTTATACATAAACGCAAGACAAGTTAAATCTAAGCCGGTCACTCCCCACAGAAACAGTGAGAATTAACTCCCCAAAGCTTAGGCTGAGTTCACCTGAGTCTTAGATAGAGTTTTTGATCACCAAATCTGTAGTCTGCTGGGTCAAAAGAACTGCAATAATGTCTGCCCCCTCTTGCTTGCAAAAATCTTCAATGGGCCCCAACACACACAGTAGTACTTAAAGGAGCATTTGTGGGAGGTGCCATACCCTACCAGCATAGCTCTCCATCTAGCAGTGTATGAGGAAGAGGAGGGTGAGCCAAGATACTACTACACTGAGTGGTAGTCATTCAACCACTGCAGCCCACCAGTATCAGCTTGTCCAGCCCCAGAATAAGATGCTGAAGAGTCAAAGCTGGGAGGGAAGCCTCATTCCTAAACCCCCACATCCAGCCAGGGAAACTGCCCTTCACCTAGCCTCACCAACACCATCAGGGGAAGATTTACTTCAAGCACCAAATGATTTTACCATAGGAATAATAATATTTATGAATATGACTCATATTAACTATGCACATTAATTTTAATAGTGGGAATGATTAAAGGGGAAAAATGAAAGAGTATGTTTCTGATGAACAGTGTGTTTTCTACCCCACCATCAACCTCAGCCTGGACCAGTCCACACAAGAGATCCACTTCCTGGACACTATTGTACAAATAAGTGATGGTCACATAAACACCACCCTATACCGGAAATGTACCGACCGCTATACTTACCCTCATGCCTCCAGCTTTCATCCAGACCACATCACACGATCCATTGTCTACAGCCACGCCCAAGATACAACTGCATTTTCTCCAATCCCTCAGACAGAGACAAACACCTACAGGATCTCTATCAAATGTTCTTAAAACTACAATACTCACCTGGTGAAGTGAAAAAACAGATTGACAGAGCCAGAAGGGTACCCAGAAATCACCTACTACAGGACAGGCCCAACAAAGAAAGTAATAGAATGCCACTAGCCATCACCTACAGCCCCCAACTAAAACCTCTCCAGCGCATCATCAAGGATCTACAACCTATCCTGAAGGACAATCCCTCACTCTCACAGTCCCCCAACCTGAAGCAAATACTCACCAGCAACTACATACCACACAACAAAAATACTAACCCAAGAACCAATTCCTGCAACAAACCGCATTGCCAACTGTGTCCGCATATCTATTCAAGGAACACCATCATAGGACCTAACCACATCAGCCACAGCATCAGGGGCTCGTTCACCTGCACATCTACCAATGTGATATATGCCATCATGTGCCAGAAATTCCCCTCTGCCATGTACATTGGACAAACCGGACAGTCTCTATGCAAACGAATAAATGGACACAAATCAGACATCAAGAATTGTAACATTCAAAAACCAGTAGGAGAGTACGTCAATTTCCCTGGACACTCAATAACAGAATTAAGAGTGGCCATTCGTCAACAAAACAACTTCAAAAACAGACTTAAATGAGAAACTGCAGAACTGGAACTAATTTGCAAACTTGACACTATCAAATTAGGCTTGAATAAAGACTGGGAGTGGCTGAGTCACTACAAAAAATAATTTTCCCTCTGTTGATATTCACCCCTTCTTGTCAACTGTTGGAAATGGGCCACATCCACCCTAATTGAACTGGCCTCGTTAACACTGATGCCCCACTCAGTAAGGCAACTCCCATCTTTTCATGTGCTGTGTATTTATACCTGCCTACTGTATTTTCCACTCCATGCATTTGATGAAGTGGATTATAGCCCACTAAAGCTTATGCCCAAATAAATTTGTTAGTCTGTAAGGTGCCACAAGGACTCCTCATTGTTTTTAGTATGTTTTAGAGTCCTTGTCTGAGTTGTGTAATTTGCTATGCAAAATCAGTAAAGATATAATATGATCATGCAATGTGACGTGCATAATATGCATACTTAAATGGAGATCTTCTGGTTACTTTCATGCTCAAATTGCATCTTTACTGATTTTGCACAGAAGATTAAACAACTCAGACAAAGACTGCATTCTGTTTTACATTATATAAAATAGAATGCAGTCTGGTAATGTTTGTTTTTCAGTCTCTGTTCTCTAATATTATTGGACCTATATAGAGTTATTTACTGGCAGGACCACTGAGCCATTGTCAATAATGGCTTTCATAAAATCCCTGAGCTTAGAGTACCAACAATCTAACAACAAACACTGACCCCTGTTTATCTTGCAAGCTTTGCAGACAAGTAGAAAGCCTTCGGTTGAAGGTCAAACAAAAAAATGTCAGCTTCCCCAGTGCTAAAATGATTAATCTAATATGACATGCAATTTGGAGGAAATTTGCAGAATTGTATTTTCCAAGAAAGACTTTTTCCAATCAATCATGTGTTATCTAAGTAATTGCAATGTAAAATACAGGTCATTGCATAGAAATTCTAAATACATGAGCACAGCCTACAATGTAGTGTTCTCGCTGCTCAATTTTATTTTTTTCCATGTTCTAGTTAACAATGTAAAGCTGCTTCTAATAGGAGAACATTGTCTCATAAGGCGAGTTCTGTCATACTTGTTTGGTACCATATTAGCAGCAGCTTTATAGAACTGGTGAACTAGCATTTTATTGAATCCATCCAAAAAAGCCGGACATGTCCGGGAAAATCGGAGCGGGGCCGGGCCGGGCCGGGGGCTCTGGGGCCGGGCCGGCGGTGCGGTGCCGGGGGCTCGGGGGCCGGGCCGGCGGTGCCGGGGCGGGCCGGGGGCTCAGGGGACGGGCCGGCGGTGCCAGGCCGGGCCGAGGGCTCGGGGGACGGGCCGGCGGTGCCGGGGGCCGGAGGTGCTCAGCCAGGGGCCCAGGGGCCGGGCCGGGGACCGCAGTGCTGGGTGGGCCGGGGGTGGTCGGCTGGGGGCCGGGCCCGGGGCCGGCACCCCAGGGCCCAAGCCAACCCAGGCTGGAAACGCCGGGGGTGCCAGCCTGGGCCGCGCTTCCTCCCCCCCCCCTTACCTGCTTCAGGCTTCCCGTGACTCAAATGTTCGCGGGAAGCAGGGGAGGGGGCGGAGTTGGGGCGGGGGCATGGGCGGGGCTGGGGGCAGGGGCGGGGCCCCGTGGAGTGTCCTCCTTTCGGAGGCACTAAATATGGTAACCCTAACAAAATGATCTGTTGCAACATGTTCTGGTTCCCACATGAAACCTGGGATGGATTCTTAGTAGGTTCTCTCTACTTTCATTATTTCAAGCTTGAGTCAGGAACACGGATGCAATCTTCATTAAGAAATACAATACCAAAACCTCTGACAGTGTCAGTTGTGACTCAAGGACGGCTCTTTTTTTTTGCCGCCCCAAGCACGGCAGTCAGGTGGCCTTCGGCGGCATTCCTGTGGGCGGTCCGTGGTCACGTGGATTCAGCAGCATTTCTGCGGGTGATCTGCCGGTACCGCGGCTTCGGCGTACCCGCCGCCAAATTGCCACAGAAACCGTGGGACCGGTAGACCTCCCGCAGGCATGCCACCGAAGATCGCCTGACTGCCGCCCTCACAGCGATCGTTAGGCTGCCCCCCGCCCCCCCGCAGCTTGCCGCCCCAGGCACGCGCTTGCTGCACTGGTGCCTGGAGCTGCCCCTATTGTGAATCCAGGCAAGCGATTAATAGAACTGAGAATCAGTAAATTAGTTTATTCAGTCTCTCCCCCAGCCAGGCAGGATTGTTCCCTGTTGTATTTTTGTCTGTTCTAGAGTTAGATATGACAAACTGTTGAGCTTCCATTATTGTCCAAGACTGCTTCAGACCTAGTACATATAAATGCCAGGAGATTTTCCTTGATAGTCTGGTTAAGTTTTCCCTTTCTCAGCTTCAGATCAATACTTATTTATGCATATAAGACATCCTATTTATGCTCATGAGCACAGGCAGATGGGGACTTTAGCCTCTCACCACCACCATCCTCTACCCCCAGTTTTAGGGTTTCAATTATAAGCAAATGAAATATTGCATTTGGAACAGAAGTTTATCTTCATTAAGGGGACAAATTTAGTTAGGTTTCAGTACTAACTGAAGTGATATTTGGCAGCTATTTTAACTTTACATCTCCCCCCCCCCCTACTAAAATGAATTGTCCACACACCTGACCCTGATTGTCCTAAATTATTTCATAGAATCATGGAAATATCAGGGCTGGAAGGGACCTCAGGAGGTCATCTAGTCCAACCCCCTGCTCAAAGCAGGACCAATCCCCATACAGATTTTTGTCCCAGATCCCTAAATGGCCCCCTCAAGGATTGAACTCTCAACCCTGGGTTTAGCAGGCCAATGCTCAAACCACTGAGCTATCCCCCCTGCTTCCTGAGCGAGTGCACCACCCACTGTGACTATTGTGGTGCATTTGAATCAGCCATGAGACAATATCTAGCTGAATTGTTTAGAGGAGATAAAACTGCATAACAAAGTAAAGCTTCTTGTTTTCAGTAACTGGAGAATGAAAACCCAGTATTTAAGATCATGCTTCATTGCCTTTTCTCTCTGTTATGTCTCCAGAGGCTTGAGGAGGATCAGATGTCCATGAAGATTATTTTTTATTTCTATCTGTAGCCTTTCATTCCATTGACCCTGGGGTTTTGTTGACTCAACTGCAGGCCCAGGCAGGTGTGGACTGGAATACTCAAGTACTTCTATTCTTACCCTTCAAAAAGATCCCTGTAGGTGGCATTGGGCAGCTGCTCAGACTTTATTTGTAGGGTTCTACAAAAGCTCTATTTCACCATCCTCACCTGTTCAAAGTGTATGTGAGGCCTCTAGGAGAGACAATAAGATGTTCTGGGTTGTAATGTACTTAATATGTAGATGACATACTGCTTTGTTTCACTATTGCTATCTATGCTTTGACCAGTGCTTAGTTAAGAAAGGAGCTTGGTGAAAGCAAGCTGATTGAGGGTCAATCAGAGGTGAAAGTAAGCCGGTACAGGCCAGTACGGCGTACCGGCAAGAGCCAGTACGCCATGCGGGACTGGACCGGCTTCTCCGGCGGTGATGTAAAGGGCCCAGGGCTCCAGCTGCTGCGAGGAGCTCGGGCACTTTAAATCGCCGCTGGAGCCCTGCCGCCGCTACCTTAATTGTTGTGGCCTAAATTTGAGACACCACCATTTTTGACCACATTATTATGTTGCCCATCATTCAGTATGCTAACCATGTAACAGTTTATTTGTCCATACCTTTTAAGCTTGGAAATTAGATGCACAGTTTTACAAAAGCAGACTCAGTCTGACCCAGTCCCTTTTACGAGGCTGCACTAAATCGCACCAGTGCCAAACGACCTCCAGGGCCATCTCCACACCCATTATTTGGGTGCAGCACTGTTTAGTTCAGCTGGATCCTAGTATTTGGTCATTAGGTTTCCAGTATATCCTGTTCAGACAGGTCATATAAAAGTCCTTTCTTGATATTGTGGAACTGTGATTCCAGGAAAAGACTAGAAAGCACAAGGGTATTTGAACACAAAACAAAAACATTAATTGAACTATTCGAGTCTTAATAAAAAGCTTTGCTGTATTCCATGGTAGGAGGTAAACATCCAGGTCTGTTATTGCATTAGAACTGGTTTGCAAGTCACTCTTCTCAATACCAGCCATTACTGCCAAAGTTTTCAGATAAGGGCTCTGACTTTGGGTACCACCATTTCTGTGTCAAACTTGCGAGCCCTTGGACCTAATGTTCAGAGGAGGAGTGCACCCATAATTCCAGCAGAAGTCAATGGGAGACTCAAGCTCTAGGTGTCTCCAGAGTTGACTACTCAAATAGCAGCACCCAGCATCAAAGCTGATTTTTGAATAATTGGCCTAATACTTTATGCCTTGCAACAAATCTGAACACTGTTCCTACAAGGCACTGGACACTTTCTATCCAAAAATGGGCAATGAGAGGAATACAAAATTTAGAGAATATGCTGTGCAGAGAAACTTTCATCTACATTGATAAAGAGGCAATACAGTATTCTACAAGAATAGTCCTAAACATTACAGGTCAGATTCTCCTCTACTTGGTGCAGTAGAGAAAGGTGGCTGTCAGCAAGCTGATTACAGCTCCCTAATTCTGTTGCTGGCCCCAGGCTGGTTAGAGAAGCTCAGGGGCCACACTAGCCATTCTTCTTCCTATCATCACTATCAGACCTTTTGCATTAGCAGGTTGTAGACATGGAGGCAAAGTAGTCAGTTTCAATGACCCTGTACCTGCTAGAGATTCCACTACACAGGAGAATCCTCACAAAAGGTCTGTGGATGGTTTTGGTTCCCTAAACATTTGCAACACAGAGAGGACAATTGGGAAAGAATGTGATACAATAGAGACAGTGCATTAGTATGACATTACTATAGTACAGGGGTAGGCAACCTTTCAGAAGTGGTGTGCCAAGTCTTCATTTATTCTCTTTAATTTAAGGTTTCGCGTGCCGGTAATACATGTTAACGTTTTTTAGATGATCTCGCTCTATAAGTCTATATTATATAACTAAACTATTGTTGTATGTAAAGTAAACAAGGTTTTCAAAATGTTTAAGAAGCTTCATTTAAAATTAAATTAAAATGCTGATCTTACACCACCAGCCTGCTCAGCCCGCTTCCAGCCTGGGGTTCTGTTCACCTAGGCCTGCAGTGGGCTGAGCAGGGCGACTCGAGGTCAGGGCAGAGGGCTGGGGTGTGTGTGGAGGTGCAGGGCAGAAGGCTGGGTGAGTGGGGGAGGTCAGGGCAGAGGGCTGGGTGGGTGTGGAGGTGCAGGGCAGAAGGCTGGGTGTTGGGGAGGACTCGAGGTCAGGGCAGAGGGCTGGGGGGGTATGGAGGTGCAGGGCAGAAGGCTGAGTGTTAGGGGGGACTCGAGGTCAGGGCAGAGGGCTGAGGGTGTGTGGAGGTGCAGGGCAGAGGGCTGGGGTGTGTGTGGAGGTGCAGGGCAGAAGGTTGGGTGTTGGGGGGAGGTCAGGGCAGAGGGCTGGGGGGGTGTGGAGGTGCAGGGCAGAAGGCTGGGTGTTGGGGGCAACTCGAGGTCAGGGCAGAGGGCTGGGGGTGTGTGGAGGTGCAGGGCAGAAGGTTGGGTGTTGGGAGGTCAGGTCAGAGGGCTGGGGGTGTGTGGAGGTGCAGGGAAGAAGGCTGGATGTGTGTGTGGGGGTTAAGGGCAGAGGAATGGGTGTGTGTTGGGGTGAGGAGCTGCTGGGCAGAAGGATGGGGTGCTCCCAGTCCCCTGCCCTAAGCGGCTCATGGCAGGGGGCTGGGAGGGATATGCCCTGTTCCACTCCCTTCCCCCAGGCCCATCCCTACCTCTCTCTGCCTGCTCTACGGAGCTGTGTGCATGCTGCCGCTCTTCTCCCCCCCCTCGCTAGAGCCATCGCGGGCAGGGAGAGGAGGAGGAGGAGGGGCAGAGGGTCCAGAATGCACCAAGCTGTGGGAAGAAGCGGGGGAGGAGGGAAACTTGGCTGCAGCAGGACCAAGCTTCTGCCTCCTGCCCCCGCAGGGGAGAGCGGTGGGCGGCGGGGCTGAGGGCCGGGACCCCCCCATCACTCTCCCCTGCCAGGGCAGGAGGCAGAAGCTTGGTCCTGCCGCAGCCAAGTTTCCCTCCTCCTCCGCTTCTTCCCCCACCGTGGCGCTTTCCAGCCCCTCCGCCCCTCCTCCTCCTCCTCCTCTCACTGGGCAGGCAGCGTGCCATTCAGAATCGGCTGGTGCGCCGTGTTTGGCACGCGTGCCGTAGGTTGCCGACCCCTGCTGTAGTAATCCCTGAGCCCTGAACCCACCGAACCTAACTGAATCCCACCACGTGAGGGTCACCCCATCCCCATTACCCAGCCCACTTACTTATACCCATGACTGTCTCTACTTTCTGTATGAGTGATGGACCCTCACCACTTGTCGGCTGTATCTTGATCCCGCCCACCGTTTACCCCCCCATTGGGGACATTGCAGTCTGTATATATTATGTGTGCTGCCCAACACCAAAATACTAACATCTCCCTATACGCTGTATGTTACCCACAATGACCAATAACTGACGCTTCAAATTTTCTGTATCGTTTATTTTTCAAATATTATCTGATAAACTTTTAAATCTGTTTTTATAAGGGCAATGGGATCATAGCTGCCAAGTTTAGAGAGGATCTATGTGAGTTATGCAAGTTATTTTATGAGCTATTTGCATGTTTATAAGTATCAATAACTTCCATTTATGGTCAATACATTCTATCTGTGCTGGACTAGTCAAGGCAACACAGGAGCTATCAGCGTGGGGCTGCTGAAGTGTTATGCGTGGGTGACTACTGAAGCATGTCTAGGGCTACATGGAGATGAGAAACTAAGAGCCGGGTCATTACTAGGCCCCTCTCACCTTCCGTCCCAGCTACTGCTCCAGCTACCTCAGCAGCAGGTCTTTCTATACTGGAATTTAACTGAGGGAGCAGTGAAGGGGGAGGTGAGTGGTTGCATTCAATGGCAAAAAGGGGCTAAAACTGGGGGTGGGGAGGGATGGGAACTGGAAAACTTGTGAAAGTTTTCATTTTTGAAAAAGGCCATTTTTAAACAAACAGCCTCAAATGAAAAATGATGAGCTGCTCTAATATTTGCTCAATATTTTTTTTTTAAGAGAGAGCTGAAAGGATCCCCCTTAATTGTGGCATCCTTCTGCTCTTAATATATTGCTATTTTACCCAGATCTCTCAAAGTACTTTCTAAACTAGTGTTCAGCCCCAACATCCCAGTGAGGTAAGACAGTATATATTGATTACATCCCTTTTACTAAGGACTAAGCTGGAGCAGAGAGGTTAAGTAACTTTGCCAGTGTTGGACAATTAGTCAGTGTTATAGTCAGGAACAGAAACCAACAACCCTGATTCTAGGTTTGCTGCTCCAACCACAGAAAATTGCCCTTCTAATGAGTGATGTGCCATTCTGAATAAATGCTAGGAGAAATAAGGAGGAAGGAAGGAAGACATTGTGGAAATTAAGTAATGGATCATTCAAGAGTGACAAGACTTAATGCAGCAGGATACAAGTTATATATTGTTATCTACATAACCTGACAAGACTCCCACAGTCTGGAGATTTGACAGAAATTCTACGAGTACAGATTAAAAGAGTTTACTAGTAGACAAGGAGGATTACAACAGAAATCATATAGCTGGACTCCATTATAATCCATCCTCTTGTAGAAGTCCTTGGAAAATGTAGGAGTAACAAAAATACCAAGAGAAAATCTTGTGGAATTATCAGCCAGTGCCTTTATCTAGTACAGAACAGGCTTTCCCACAATAGGGTTTTGTAAAATTCTTTGCAGATACAAGCAAGGACAGAAGATGCATTATACCAGATGCTACAGTAATTTAACCAGTTCATCATCTTCACACCCTCATTAGTCTGCTCCCACCTTCTACACACACACACACACACACACACAAAACCCACTACAATTCATTAAAGAACCAGACTGTACAGCAAAAGCAGCATGTTCAGTCCCCTAAGGTAGGGAGCACCTCATATTTTTCTGGAGTAGATGCTGGCCAGCATTCAGAGCAGTGTTGACTGGCTTAAAGAAGATGCATGGTTTCCTCAACTTGAGAGGATGTTACTATTTGGTGCAAATGGGCCACATGATAGGGGTTTCAGAAGGTTCTTCTCCCAACACAAAGAGGAAATAAAAGCTATTTTTAACTGGTGAAAAATAGAGCATGCTAATTCTAACAGATGAACAAATAATGTATACATTGTCAGGATTTTGCCAGCAGATCGAGGAATGTGATCATTCCCCTTTATTCGACATTGGTGAGGCCTCATCTGGAGTACTGTGTCCAGTTTTCGGCCCCACACTACAAGAAGGATGTGGAAAAATTGGAAAGAGTCCAGCAGAGGGCAACAAAAATGATTAGGGGTCTGGAGCACATGACTTATGAGGAGAGGCTGAGGGAACTGGGATTGTTTAGTCTCCAGAAGAGAAGAATGAGGGGGGATTTGATAGCTGCTTTCAACTACCTGAGAGGGGGGTTCCAAAGAGGATGGAGCTTGGCTGTTCTCAGCGGTGGCAGATGACAGAACAAGGAGCAATGGTCTCAAGTTGCAGTGGGGGAGGTCTAGGTTGGATATTAGGAAACACTATTTCACTAGGAGGGTGGTGAAGCACTGGAATGCGTTACCTAGGGAGGTGGTGGAATCTCCTTCCTTGGAGGTGTTTAAGGCCCGGCTTGACAAAGCCCAGGCTGGGATGATTTAGTTGGGAATTGGTCCTGCTTTGAGCAGGGCGTTGGATTAGATGACCTACTGAGGTCCCTTCCAACCCTGATATCCTATGATTCTATGATCCCAACAAGGGCAGTCAGGGCCAAGGGTCAAAGCAGGGGCAAACTTGAGGTTAGGAGTAGCCAAGGAGTTTGTAGTCAGTTACAGGCCAGGGTTGATATCCAGGATGCAAGTCAGAAGGCAAAGGTCAAAACAAGCCAAGGTCAAAGAATAGGAACAATCACAGCAGTTACAGAAAATTCACACTCTTACCTAGACACTTCCTGGAATGCCCCTTAGGTTTATATAGGGCAGGGAGCCAATTAGGAGCCAGAAGGCTGCTGCCTGTCAAACCCTTGAGATGGAACAGCCCCTAGTCGGTGTCCATAGTGGGTCATGGGAAGTGGAGTGAAAGCTAGTGACATTGATGCTAGGTGGCAGTTTGGAGCTGTTAACTCCCTGATAGCACTACAGGCCTAGGTTCTAGGCCAGGGATAGGCAACCTTTCAGAAGTGGTGTGCCGAGTCTTCATTTACTCTCTTTAATTTAAGACTCCCCACCCCTCTCCCCCACTCAGCCCCCCTGCCCACCGCTCTCCCCTGCAGGGGCAGGAGGCAAAAGCTTGGTCCTGCGGCAGCCAAGCTTCCCCCCTTCCCCGCTTCTTCCCCCACCGTGATGCTTTCCGGCCCCTCCACACCTCCTCCTCCTCCTCTCACCGGGCAGGCAGCGTGCCACTCAGAATCAGCTCGCGTGCCCTGTTTGGCATGCGTGCCGTAGGTTGCTGAGCCCTGTACTAGGCCATTGAGGCTTCACATGAGTCATGTATCAGAACAATGCCTACAAAATAGCACTTTGAGAAATATTATGCCAGTGAACCACAAATAGCATGAGCAGTAATACACTCAATTTGCTACCACTAGTTTATTTTTCAAAGCCCATGACAGGAGTGAGATATTGTACGTGTTATTCAGAAACTGAGAATCACTTAGTAATACATGTCCCCTGTAATATATGTCATGGCTGGAAATTCCTTCTAAAGATAAATAACTTTTTATGCATATCTACTAACCTGAACTACACAGATAAAAGACCTGCCCCTGGGGCCAAAAGATTCAAAACTCTACTTTTCCATTGAATGCAGTGGAAATGGATAAGATAAGCACACAGCCTATGCACTAATTGCCCCTATTGTTACCCGGGGCTTTCAGACCCCAACACAATGGTAACTTAACTGTTTCTTTCCAGGAGGTTTCAGAAATAAATCAATGGGAACACAGTGCTTCCATCTAATAAATGATTGATACAATCAAGTGTGCTCTTATCTAAAACTACTATTTGTTAGATATTAAATGTGGTGACGACGCAGGAAAGGAAACAGAACGCCAGGTCTGTGGTAGCTAGAGAGCTTTACCAGCCTCTTGCAAAAAGCCTCCCAGGAAAACTTTTCCTGGGGTTTTTATTTCTCTCCTTACTTTGTTTACAACTCTTCTTAGTGGTTACATTCTTGCGCATAGAAGAGCCAGGCAGTATACATGCACATAAGATAACGAACCCATCTCTTGAGCGCGTGAACACCAGCTGCGAGGGTACAATCAAATCAGCCAAATAAGTTTCCCAAACACAAACGCTGGATTGAAGGTCACTCCTGCCTCGTAGCCATGGGAGCAGTTTGCCGCGCCTGTGGACTGGCGATTCGGGAGCTATGCATCTCTACATCTCCCCCTGTTTTATTTTATAAATGCGGTGTTTAAACAAAACACTCTCGCAGGGTAGCATACACAATGCCACTAGATTGGGTATACATTAAACAAAGCAGCAAAGTAAAACGTCAAACATCAAAACTAGGACCCCATACTATAAAAGGGTCTTCATCCACTCTAAGGGTGGCTATAACTAAATATAATCCTACCAAGGAAGAAAAACGTCTTGGCGGATGACTTAAGCATAGCATTTCAGCATATCAATTTGCTATTGCATACAAAACTATTATCAGCAAGCTTAAAACAGCACATTTCTTTCACTGTCTCACACCCCAGATGTTGCTGGGTGGTTTACAGACAGGAACAAGGCAGGTACTTAACAGACCTTGCATTTCCGGGGCAACGGCCAGGCAGAAATCAGATTGATTTAATACTTCTGCCAGGTGGACCCAGGTGTTAAACTGCAGCCGCTGCTCCATCTGGGGTTCGCCTTGGCAGCTAGGGGCCAACAGGAAACTCCCCAATACACACAAAATAAGGAGTGAATTAGCATTAAGGCAAGCTAACAATGTCACAAGGTAATTTTCTGCGGTAGGTTCTAGCTGCTGCTGCACTCGCAGCTGCTCGGCCTGCAATGAAAGGGCTTTAACCTGTCCCCAGGTTATGCGCTGCGGGGGCCCCCGCGGGGGGCGCTGGCGAGGACGCTCGGGATCCTGCAGATGTAGGTTGAACTGTGGAATGGGGTTCGATAGTCCTTGGTGCCAGGCCATCGCCGTGCCACGGGCGGACGTTACGCGCCGGGACCCACAACGGACCTGTAGGAAGAGAAACGGCAGCATGCCCTCGTCCCCACGTTATAAGGGGCACTGGGCCATGCCACTGAGGGTCTGGGGCCTTGCGATATTTAACAAAGGGGCGGGGCAAGGCCTGGTAGCTGCGAAAATGACATTCTGCTGCAGAGTAGTTGTCAGTCAAATTCAAATGATTCAGGGTAAAAAGCACTGCAGCCAGCCATTCCTGGCGGGGAGGAAGGCCTACGGGAATCCCCCCTTTCTGTTTTTGGCGGACCAGGGCTTGTTTGAGCGCACGATTGGCTCGTTCCACAATGGCCTGGCCTGTGGGGTTATACGGGATACCAAACGTGTGGACAATGTCCCACGTGGTACAGAAGGAGGCAAAGGCCGAGCTACAGTAGGCGGGGCCGTTGTCGGTCTTAAGATGGGATGGGTGACCCATGATTGCCATAGCGCGAATCATGTGATTAATAACATGACGAGAGGCCTCACCCTTCTGGGGGGTGACCCACACATAATGGGAAAAGGTATCTACACACACGTGAAGATACTGCCAGGGGGCAAAGGGAGGGAAATGTGTAACATCCATTTGCCAGAGCTGGTTGGCCGAGGTTCCACGAGGGTTAACCCCTACCTCCGGGCTATTGGAGAGAGAAGCGCAAAGGTCACACTGGCGAACAATGGCCTGCGCCTGATACAATGGGAGAGTGAACTGCTTGGCAAGGGCCTTGGCGGATTGATGAAAAAAGGCGTGGCTTTCGATTGGGGAGGAAAAAATTGAGGCCACCGATTTGACCGCCTGGTCGGCCACCGTGTTGCCTTCTGTTAATAGGCCCGGTAGTGTGGTGTGACTGCGAATGTGTGCCACAAACAGTGGGCTAGAGCGGGAGGAAAGGAGCTGTTGCAGGGTAAGAAAAAGGGCCAACAAATTGTCATCACAGGAGGGCGACACATAGGAACCTGGAAGAGACTTAAGAACATTAGTAACATAAAGACTGTCAGTAATCAAATTAAAAGGGTCATCCTGGAAGCATCGGCAGGCCAGGATGACAGCAGCCAACTCTGCGCGCTGTGGGGAGCGCTGAGGCAGGGTAAAGCGGACTTGCCAAGTGCCTTGCACCTGCCAGCTGACCGCACCTCGTGTTGGGCCGCCGTCCGTAAAAAGGGTAAGTGCATCCTTAATGGGGACGGTTGACAAGGACGGCCGGAGGTGAAGGCAACGTTGTTGTAGGAATGAAAGACGGGGGTCAGGGGGAATGTGATATTTAACTTCCCCAACATAGTCAGCAAGAGACAATTGGAGGGTGGCACTGCAAGAGACAGTGCGTTCCCAGTCTTTAGCCGGGATGGGGACAATAATGGCAACGGGGTCCCAACCCAAGAGGGTACAGGACCGTTCTCGCACTTTAAAAATCAGCTCTGCGGCCTGTTGAGGGAGTGTCTGAATAGTATGCGGAGGGGAGTGGGTCAAATAAATCCATTCAATTAAACGAAGACGCGCTGCCGCCCCCTCCTGGGCGAGGACAGCTGTCGGTTGTGAGAGTGTGGGAAGCAAAATGGCAAAAAGGGGCTGTTCCCTTTCTCGGCGGTCGACCCACACCTGGGCCAGGGTCTGGTTAATGAGGGTGACCGCTTGGCGCTGTTCCTGGGAAACGGGAATGATATCTCCGGGGAGACGGCCCTGCCGAAGGCCAGAAAAAAGAGGGGACAGCATGGAGGTAGTCAGAGGGCAAAAAGGACGAATCCAATTAAGGGACCCCAATAACTGTTGAAGCTGTACAAACGTAAGAGGGTTGGGCAATACCAACTCGGGACAAACTGGACGGGCATATGACTGGAGCATGCGGTGACCAAGATACAAAAAGGGTGGCTGACGCTGGATCTTGTCCGGTGCCACAACCAGGCCACACGCCGCAAGCTGGTGGCGCAGTTCGTCCAGCCAGTCATCAGGGAGGACGGGGTGAGCCACCAGGATGTCATCCATGTAGTGGTAAATTAAGGCATCTGGGTGTGCTGCGCGGAAGGGCCGTAGGGCCTGCGCAACAAAATGCTGACACAAGGTGGGGCTATTCAACATGCCTTGAGGGAGCACATTCCACTGATAGCGTGGAGTGGGCTGGGAGTGATTCAAAACCGGAACAGTGAAGGCAAAGTGCACCCGGTCCTCAGGGTGCAAGGGGATGGTAAAAAAACAATCCTTTAAATCTATTACAAATAACCGGTAATCACAGGGAATAAGGTTGGGATTAGGGGTACCACACTGCAGGGGACCCATAGGCTGTATAATTTTGTTAATGGCGCGAAGGTCCTGCAGGAGGCGCCACTTGCCAGATTTCTTTTTAATCACAAACACGGGGGTATTAAAGGGGCTAGTGGACTCCTCCAAACGTCCTGCCTTCAGCTGGTCATTAACCAAGTGCTGGAGGGCCTCCAGCTTTTCTAAAGGAAGCGGCCACTGCGCAACCCATACGGGTTCGTCAGTGAGCCAACGGAGGGGGAGGGCCGTATGCCTAATCATTGATATGGATGGTGGCAGTGAACTGTGTCAATAAATCACGGCCCCACAGGTTGAGGTGGACGGGGAGAATGATAGGCCGGATACGGGCGCGGCGGATGCCTTGGGGCGCCCTAACCTCCAACCATCGGGCACTTCGTTGTGAGTCCTGTGCCCCGCCCACACCCCAAACTGCCGGAGCCTGCTCTGTGGGCCAATGGGCGGGCCACTGCGCAGCGGCAATGACGGTAATGTCTGCCCCAGAGTCGATAACACCCTCGAACGGCTGATCGTTGAGGCAGTAAATGCGTTTGGGTTGGGGTGCTCCAATGTCTTTAACAACTGCTGCCACTTGTGGGTGAATAGTGCGCTGGTCGGTGGACCCGAAGCCTCCGGTTCGGGGAACGTTTCTTCCCCCTGCCGGAAGGGAGTAGGGCACAAGTATGAGTTGCGCCCAGGCATCTCCCTGAAACAGCCGTTTCGGGAGATGACTCCACAGTTGAACATGGATAATTCCACCATAGTCCGAATCCACCACCCCAGGCACCACAAACAGGCCCTGCTTGCTGGCGGACGAGCGGGGTAGGACAAGGCCCACCATGCCCTCCGGCAGCGGGCCCTGAATCTGGGACGGCATGAGGAGGACCTCCCCGGGGAGAGTGATATCCATATTTTCCTGATTAACAAGGTCAATCCCCGCACTGCCCCTTGTGGCGGCGGGGGCGTCGTGCACGGAGAGGGGCGCGGCCTTGGGTCTCGGGCTGGTCGCAGGCCCGCCTACTAGTTTCCCGGGGGGTTGTCTCGGTTAGCAGCCAAGACCCGGCTGTCACCCCCGGCCAAGCGACACTGCGCAGCCCAATGGTAGCCCTTTTTGCATTTCGGACACAGCGTGCGGGGCCTCTGGTCTGTCCGGGGCTTGGGTTTGTTTTTACACATGCCCCCCGCAGGGGCCCGACACTCCCGCCAAAAATGTCCGGGCTTCTGGCAGTTAAAGCAGTTCCCCTGAGGCTTCTGCCCCTTGTGCAGGGCAGCTGCCAGCAGGGCCATCTGATGGGTCTGAGTGCCTACGTCAGCACACGCCTGCAGCAATTCTGCCAGGGTATACCCGGGGCGCCCGACCACTGCCTGCATGGCACGGCGGCAGTCTGCATTGGCATTTTCGTAAGCCAATTTTATCATTAGTTCAGTCTGGGCTTGCGGGTTATCAATCTGCCTCTGGACTGCCTCTTGGAGGCGGTCAATAAACTGGTGGAATGGTTCGGTGGCGCCCTGCCGAGTAACCGCAAAGGACTTAGAGGACTCGCCTGCAGCGGGGACCCTGCGGAACGCGCGACGGACACACTGGCCAATGATGGGAAAAGCTACCCGGGGCGTGCCCGCCGCCTGCTCGGGGATGCTCGAAAACTGCCCTGTGCCATATAACTGCTCAGCAAGATAAGCCCCCCCACCTTGCGCTGCTGCTGCAAGCGCCTCTCGCTGGTACTCGCTATCCCACACAACGTATTGCGCGGGAGACAGCACCATGCGACACATGTCTTTCCAATCTTGGGGGAGCAAGAAGTAACCATTTGACACACCTTCCAAGATCCCCAGGGTGAAAGTGGACCGCACCCCGGTCTCACGAACTGCCTTGCGGAGCTCGCGCAGAACTGAGTAGGGGAGAGCCTCCCAGTCCACTATCTGCCCCCCATTTCCATTATCCCGCCAAGAGACGGGAAACGCCTCGAACCCACACTTGGATTCCTCATCGGTCAAGAGACCGGCCTCACGCGCTTGCCGCACCGCCGCGGCGACAGCGCCCCCCTGCCCGACCGGTAGGCAGGGGGGCGCCGCCACGGGCGGCGGCGCAGGGAGGGTCAGCTGTGGGCAGGAGGGGGGTGGCCCATCACCTGGGGGCAAAAGGGGGACCGGCTTGGGGCTGTTGGGGCCGATCCCCTCCAGTGCCTCCTTACAACGCTGCCAGAGCAGCAGGCACTGAACTGGGGCACGGGGTTTACTATACAAGGTGATCCCAATCTGTATCCAATCAAAAAGCTGCAATGACCCGCAGTCTGGATACCAGGGGCACTGGCGATCTATTTCCCTTAGGAGGTCCTCAATATGAGCGACCGGGACAGCGACACATGATCGCTGTCGTATAATCTCTTGTAACTCTCTTGCGTGCTCCTTCTGGGCACTGGAAAGTTTCCCCCCCATACTCACGAATAAGGGGCGGCAAACAGCCGCGGGCGCGCTCGGCGTATCCAGCCGGTGAGTAGAGGGGTATCACGTCAGGGTCACCAGCTGTGGTGACGACGCAGGAAAGGAAACAGAACGCCAGGTCTGTGGTAGCTAGAGAGCTTTACCAGCCTCTTGCAAAAAGCCTCCCAGGAAAACTTTTCCTGGGGTTTTTATTTCTCTCCTTACTTTGTTTACAACTCTTCTTAGTGGTTACATTCTTGCGCATAGAAGAGCCAGGCAGTATACATGCACATAAGATAACGAACCCATCTCTTGAGCGCGTGAACACCAGCTGCGAGGGTACAATCAAATCAGCCAAATAAGTTTCCCAAACACAAACGCTGGATTGAAGGTCACTCCTGCCTCGTAGCCATGGGAGCAGTTTGCCGCGCCTGTGGACTGGCGATTCGGGAGCTATGCATCTCTACAATTAAACTCATACGCGCACACACACACGAGTTTAGGACATCCCAGATATAGTTATCCACAGTCTGAAATAGTTTCAAGTGATCACCAGCCAGGGTTCTAGGGACCGTGTGATTGATGGGGAGTTTAGATGGCTATTCCTTGCCCGAAGAAAAGCTTCCTGGGACTGCTCTGAAGTATTTACTTCTACCTGAACTTTTATAGCTAGCTCTAACAAAGCGCATAACCTATAGTGACTCCCAGTAGGTCAGAATAGTAACCTCTACTGGATCACAAATTCTCCTAATTTCAACAAACTACTCATTATCTCAAAACATTTCTAGTATTTCTAGCCACAACAACAATATATCAGGGGCACCTAAAACCAAGGTCCATATTCACTCACTCTCTTCCATAACTTTCTGTCCCATTCTCCCATTCTGATCAACAAACTGCAAGTACGCAGGTGTCTGACCTTGTCTCACAAAAGATCTAAGATAATTCCTAGCTATGTGATGTTTGGTTTTCAGCTGGCAGTGGCTGAACATACAAAATGGCTGACTGCAAAACCGTCAAGTTCTGGGATACAGTCAGGAATGTCAAATTCTGGGGTAACATTATTTGCCATGGAGCTAAGCTCTGCTGAAACATTGTTTGGTAGCAAAAGTCAGGTTCCTTTTTCACATAACCCTGTGTATTTCTTTCAGGCAAAGCCTTTTGACTGAGGTGATCCATGTGACCCAGATATAAGAATATTTGAGGGTGTGGATTTTGAAAAACATTCAGGATTGGCCTAACTCTGCTCCTGATGAAATCATCCCATTGACTTCAGGCCAACTTTGGATATTTTTGAAAATCCTACCCTGAGATTCTATATAAAGTGGCAGGCTTTCATTCTAAGCAAAATTTTCATGACTGGATAGCCTGTAATGGAAGGGCTAAGAGAAATGCCAAGCACTCGAATCCTTCTGGAAAGCAAGTATACCTTCTGCAATCAAGTGCCTCACAAACTCTAGAAAAGTAGATCACAAGCCATTGGATTTACTTGATTATTTAGTTTAAATAAAGGTTAAGTGTTGTTTTCTGGGGTTTCTGAGCAACATGCTGTATAATCTACCTACTTAGGTTTCCATTGTGCTACAATATAGCTTCTAAGCAATGCACAAATGGCTACCTATGCTTCATTGCCTCTGTATCAGCTTTCACTGGTACAGAAAGTTTCTTTCCGATCTATTTTTATTATATTTGCTGATTGATTAATATCTCACTTCTCAGCAGCAACTGGAGGCAAGCATGGGTTGTTTAAACAATTTACAGTGAATCTGTAGCACACTTGGATACATGCCAAAGGCTTATATAAGCACAACAAATTATCAACATTTCTGACATGGACTTCAGCAACACAATTTTGCTAGGTAGCTCTACCGCTGACAGAATGGAATTTCAAAACATTGTAGGATTTTATTTAATAAGCACCCAAAAAATCCAGCAATTGTTTCATGTTTTAGAAATGTTAAATATCTATATTAATGAGCAAGCATATAATATTTAATGCAATAAGATGAAACTCTTATTTAAAATATAGTTGTTCTCTGTATTTTCTATTGCAACATAATTAAGGCCCACAAAGAACGTCAAAGTATCAGCCATTCAGAACTTCATAATGCCAGAAGGGACCAAATTCAGGGCCTCCTGCTTCAAAATCTTAGAGCCCTACTACTTGAGTCAAAGATTGTCCTTTGTGAATGAAGTATAGGGCATATCAGACACTAAGGGCATGGCTACACTTGCAGATGTAGAGTGCTGTGAGTTAAACCAGCCTTCGTAGAGCGCAATAGGGAAAGCACTGCAATCTGTCCACACTGACAATTTCAAGCGCACTGGCATGGCCACATTTGCAACACTTGCAGCGGCATTGGGAGTGGTGCATTATGGGCAGCTATCCCAGTATGCAAAGCTTTTATTCCAGCATGCAACGTGCTTTTCAAATGGGAGGGGTGGGGTGGAGTGTGACAGGGAGTGTATTGTGTGTATGTGGGGGGAGAAAGAGTGGGTTTTTGGGGGGCTGAGAGCATGTCAGCATGCTGTCTTGTAAGTTCAGATAGCAACAGACCTCCCCCCTCCCTCCCCCGCCTCTCTGTCTCACACACAGCATTCCATAGTAACGGCTTGCATGCTGGCTGTCAGAAACAGAGCTTTGAAACGGCATTTTCACATTCCTACAGGAGTTCAAAACAATGACAAGAGTGGCCACTTGACTTAAGGAGATTATGGGACGTTTCTGGAGGCCGATCAGAGCGCAGTAACACAACACCTCGTTCACACTGACGCCCGTGTGTTGTAGCCAACGTTATTCCACTAGCCGAGGTGGAGTACCAGCGGCGCTGTAGCCATGGAGACAGAGTGCTGTACATGCCTTGCCAGTGTGGATGCGGAGTGAACTAGGGTGCCCAGGGCTCCTTTATTGCGCTGTAACTCGCAAGTGTAGCCAAGCCCTTAGTAGTTCTGCTTCCATTCATTAGAAGGCAGTGGTACCGTTCAATACAATACAGAGGAATGGTGCCAAACTCTTTTTGATAATTGGAGGCATTAAACCACACTGAAGATTAACTTTACAAAAGGTTGAATAACAGAATATATATTAAAATGATCAAAATGTAAATAATTTCTAAGAGTAACCTTTTGGAGTTGTATTTTCCCTCTCACATCAACAAAACCCTATTTTCACAGGAAGAACAAAAGAGATTTTGGAGTATATGTAGAGCATTTGTCCTGTACCATGTGCTTTTTATCTCCTCACAATTGGCCTATTTTGTAAGATTATAAATGCAATATATATATGTATTTTCACAAATATTTTACATAGACAGTAGGCCAGATTCCACACTGGCATACCTGTTTCTCACTATGTTAGAGGCAAGATAATCTAAACTGGTGTAAATTCTAGGAGAACTAAATTGGATGCCATTAGATTCACATCCACTAACCAATAAGCAACTTACTCCCTCTACACATCATCTGTTAATTTGGCCCACTGAATCTAAAATTAGTGTAAATGACATGGTGAGGACCCTGGTAGAAGATATAAATTACACCTTTTGATTTACTTAAAGAGGGATGTGTCAGGTAAAACAACTAACACAAGATCATAAGAAGGTGTAAAATAAAGTAAAAGGTAGCATCTAAATAATGAAAGCGACCTGTTAGACCATCTCTGCCATCCTGCCAATGTGAGACTGAATCCGGCAGTATCTAACCAAATGATTTCACCATTTCTCTTGGGAGACAATTTCATAGTCTAATATATCTCACCAGCCAGCTATTTTTCCTTTATTTAACCTTCTGTCCCTTAAATGGGCCTTGAACCCATGACATTCTGATTCTGAAGAGGAATAGTGCTACTCATTGAGCAATATGATATTCTGTACTGTGCTAAAATAGATGGCTAATAAATTATAGAATAGAAAATCCTGTCTAGTTTGATTTATTAGGAAGTTGGTGTAGTCTGACTAGACAGGTTTTTGGAACAGTTATGGGAAGATTACATGACCATGCTGGACAGCATTGCTTACAATAGCTTTAAATTTGATCCTTATAAGGCAGTGCAGCTGCTGAAATGTTAGAGCTCGATTCTTGGCTCTGTCAGACAGACAAACTGGGATTTGTAATTATCCAGATTTTGGGGTGTTATTCTGTGCCTTAAGGTCCTTCAGAAGAAGTACATGCCCTCAGTGAGCACAAAATAAATGAGGAGTGATATTCTTAGTGACTGAACACCTCTAAGGCAGCACACTAATTAATGATAAAGATAGGCACCAACAGGGCTCAGCTCTAGGGAACACCCACCACTAGCTACAAGCATCCAGAAGAGAGAGAAGTGAATGAAAATATAGGAGGATTAAATTGACAAAAACCTACCTTGTTAAAATTCTGTTTAATAAAAATATAATTTTATATAAATGCTTGTAAAATCTACACAGAATTTTTGAAAAAATAAATAATTTATTTGCAGCCATCGAACATTCTTATCAGAAACTTAATTTTTCAATATGTTTTAGGTTAACTTTGTTGCAAGATGAAGTGGGCCCTTGGGAAATCAATGGGAATTTTGTCTGAGTCAGCACTAACAGAACAAGCTACAAATAAGCTTGGATTAGAACCTCAGCTGGTGCAAACTTGCCTACTTTATAGATTTCAATACATCAGCTTAGGTTTCTGTATACAGAATTTTACTAATGAGGTTTTTTATAGCCTTGCATTTTTAGAGTTAAATCCACCCTATCTGTCGAATCAAACCTCAGTAAGAAAAAAGGTGGAGAAGGAGGAAGTCTTCCTATTTTGTTGCTTCTACATCAGTATTAAGATTGCTACTGCTGCACCCATGTTCTAAGGGGAGGTAATGACCTATCATTTCATAGGTCCATAGATTTTGAGGCAGAAAGGACCATTATGATCATCTAGTCTGACCTCCCATATGACAGAGTCCATAGAATTATACAAAGTGAAATGTAATGATAGAGCTCTTGACCTGCCCTGTTCACATAAGGCTTGCTACAATAAATGCACAGAACCCTCTGCATGCTGAGCCCCAGGCCAGAGATGGGGTGTGGATGCTTTGTGTGGTTTATCTGAATCTTGTCCTCCCACCACCGCTGCACAGCAGAATTGCAGTGGTTCCACTGCCGGCAGGGCTCTCTATGGGCCCAGAGAGGGCATGCGTTCCCAAGAGTCTTTATTAAGAACAGTATTTGTAAAGTGTTGCATTATGAAAGGATTGTAATGGTGAAGAGTTTCAAACATTAATTTTTATTACCCTAATATCATGGATGGCTTTATATTAACTTAGTCACTCTTTATGGTTTTGTTTTGTCATTTTATATACTTATATGACAGTGTTTCTCTTTGGATAGAATTTGAGAATTTATTGAAAAACATTTGTCAATACGGAGCTACTGTGTGGGGGTTCAGAAAAGGGATGATGTGTTTTTGAAGCTTGAATCTCACCAAGATTCCCTTCCCCCTCAAAAAGCAACAGAGGGTCCTGTGGCACCTTTGAGACTAACAGAAGTATTGGGAGCATAAGCTTTCGTGGGTAATAACCTCACTTCTTTAGTGGGTAAGAACCTCAAGTCTCTTGCATCTGAAGAAGTGAGGTTCTTACCCACGAAAGCTTATGCTCCCAATACTTCTGTTAGTCTCAAAGGTGCCACAGGACCCTCTGTTGCTTTTTACAGATTCAGACTAACACGGCTACTGCTCTGATACCCTTCCCCCTCAGGAAACTGAGCCTGCATAAGCTGTACAGTGGCAAAGCTAATAGATGGCAACGTTGTGAATGTCCCCACAGCAGCCTTTAGGTGTATGTGTGGTATCTTTTCAAGCACCCACCACCTGCAGCAGCACCCTCCACTGCAACTGTAATCCCAGCCCAGCGTTGTGACATGACAAACAGGATCGCATAGTCAGAATACACAGGCATGATAATGTGTGAAATTAGCAAACCAATAGATATAATTGAAATGGCACCATACATGACCCATTGCCCCCACCCCCAATTGCATAATCTGGCTTTGCTACTGATGCTGAAGGCTTATATATAATTCTAACTTTCTTTGCTTTGGGTCATGCTGTCAGTGGAATTGGGCCATAGAGTTGGCATAACCTCTGGAGATCACACCAAAGTAGGGTGTGGAGAAGGGAAAGGGTGCATGGCCAGGTCTATGCTTTACTGAGCTGATTAATAACTGCAGTTCCTACCCCTGGAGCCCATTGCCAGCTAGGGTAATGTACAACATCTTTTGGAGCAGTCTTGCATATATCATGCCCAGGATTTGGGGATGGAGGGGTTGGCTGCAAAGATCAGCATTACGACACTTTTGCATTGCTGACCTTTGCTGCATGCTCCTCTCTCATAGCTGAGGATCTAGTTCTTTATTTATAAATGTGTGGCCCGATAGAGTGAAAGTGCTTGGAATAAAATCAGACTAGAAACAAGAGTTCTGCTTCAAAATGATTTATTTACAAAAGAGGCAATACATAAAAGAACATTTTCAAACATACTGTACCACATCATAACATCCCAGGCAGTGTAAACTCAACCTTAGGTGTTCTATCTCTGCAACAAACCTTCCACTCTTCAGTCCTTATCTTCCTGCAGGTGGGTTTACTTCTTCTGGCTTTAATGAGCTAGTTCCTAATTGATCCCTATGGGGATAGTTTTTGCCTCTGTGGTACAAATTCGTGCCCAATAATTCCATACATCATACTCTTAGTTTCCTGGGTAAAAGACATCTCATCACATAATGAGATTTTTCATATTGCTATTATGATGGTTCTGTAGTAAACTTGTATATGAATAGCATAAAAGGAATTGTGGTGTATGCCATCAATGAGTAGGGTACCAAGGAAAATGTTTTTATGTCAGAAAATGCTGATTTGTCAAAAGTGAAACTTTTTGTGGAAATATATTGTTTTGGCAAATTTTTTTGTTGGTAAGGTTTCTCTGGCCCAGGATGGAATTTCTGGTCTAAACAAAAGAGAGACTACCTCTGTAGCCAAGGAGTCAGAACACTCATCTGGGTGTGGAAGATGCAGGTTCCAGTCCTTATCCTGAATCAGACAGAGCAGAGACTTGAGCCTGGGTTTCCTCAAATCCCAGATGAATGCTCTAACCACAGGGCTACTAGCTATTCTGGGCTGGGTAAGTAGATACCACTCCAGTTTATCCTGAAAAGTTTCAAAAAGATCTCTTTTGTCCCAATGCAGAACGAAAACAAATTTAAAAACCTTGAATTTTGTCCTGAAACAGAATTCCTGTTTTCTGGCCAGCCCTATTTTTGAGTTCCTTTAATCAGCCGTTGATCATGGGCTCCCAACAGAGAAGTTTTTTTGCAGGTGATAAGAACAGGTGGATCTGTTATATTTATACAACTGGGAAATAGGGGGGGACTGCAACCCAGAGATCCAGCAAGAATAATTGGACTGTGGGGTTCTACTCTTGAGAAAGGTGAAGGAAGCCAGGCCTGTCACCTGAAGGGTGCATTCAAGAGAGCACAAAGGGGTCCAAAATGCAGCTTTAACCATGACGCTTGTGCAAGATTCTGATATAAAGGCCCTAACCAATGCAAACTATTCCTGAGTGCAAAACTTTGTGAATCTGGGACAATCCCTGATTCTCTCTCTCTCTCTCAGAAATGATGGTGAAAGGTGTAATCGTGCTTTTGTGTGATTTAGGTTATCGAAGGGGAAAATGAACACATTTTCTTCCAAGTAACACTATGAAGTTTCAAAAGATAAGAAGTTCCCAGCATGAGCTAACAAAAAAGTGTATTTTCCCACTAATAGTCTATCATACCTTTTAAGCAACCCTTGAAATTTTCTTCTAAAGTTCTCTTTTGTAACCATTTCCAGTGTAATTGAGAATAATGGCCTGAAACTAAGCAAAGGTAAATGTAGGCTGAGAATCAGGACAAGTGAAGGGACAGGTAGTATCTATTAGTTTGCAGAACAGACTCCCAAGGGAAGTGGTAAAAGTACTTTTATTTGAGTAATTTAAAACTGGAAGACACAAATGCAGGAGTTTTCCCTATAATCTACATTCTCTGGTCAATTCCATTATTTATATGTCAGAGTATCCCTTGATCTGCTTAGTTTTTATTATTATTTTGTGATATCTTAATCAATATTAACACCTAAAGACTTTCCTCTTCTGCTACTACTGTGCTGCTGCATAGGGAGGCAGCCAGGAACTGCATTGCTCTTATAAAAAGTTATACCAGATGAATAGATATCCACTGGAAGACCTGAATAGGGGCATAGGAATGGCAAGAGGGACATCTCCTCATGGATGCCTAGCCAACAGCTGAAGCTCAACGTGGCTAAAACAGAGCTCTTAATCTATTCCCTCCATCCCCATGCATACCTCGTTGCTTGATCACTGTGGACATCACCACCATCCTGCCTGTCACTGAGCCTGTAACCTGAGTGCCATCTTTGACTGTCCGCTCTGTAGGGCCTCACATCCAGGCTTTGTTATATCTTGCTAATTCTTTCTGCATAATGTCTCTATGACATGGTATTTCCTATCCATCCACATAGCTAAAACTCTCATACAGGGTGTCATCAACATCTCAATCATTGCCACATCCTTTCCTTTGGCTCATAGCCATTCAGAAAACTGTTGCAAAGATCATTGTCCTAGCCCATCACTTTTATCATGTCACTCCTCTCTTTGCAACCCTCCTTTTCTATGGTAGTGGCTCTCAACCTTTCCAGACTACTGTACCCCTTTTAGGAGTCCGATTTGTCTTGTGTATCCCCAAGTTTCACCTCACTTAAAAACTACTTGCTTATAAAATCAGACATAAAAATACAAGTGTTGCTGCACACACTACTATTGAAAAATTGCTCACTTTCTCATTTTACCATATAGTTATAAAATAAATCTATTGGAATATAAATATTGCACTTACATTTCAGTGTATAGTATATAGAGCAGTATAAACAAGTCATTGTCTGTATGAAATTTTAGATTGTACTGATTTTGCTAGTGCTTTTTATGTAGCCTGTTGTAAAACTAGGCAAATATCTAGGTGAGCTGACATACCCCCTGGAAAACCTCTCTGTACCCCCAGGGGTGTACCCCTGGTTGATAATCACTGCTTTATGGCATCAAACATAAGCTACTTGCCTTCACTTTTAAGGCCTTTCATGGCCTATCCCCGCCCTAACCATATTACTTATTCAGTATCAAAAGTTTCATTCCTGCCTTCAGTCAGTCCATGTCACCAGCCTCCATCACCCACTTGTTAAATTTTCAAACAAACACCATAAGAACACCCATACTGGGTCAGACCAGTGGTCCATCTAGCCCAGTATCCTGTCTTCTGACAGTGGCCAATGCCAGGTACTTCAGAAGTAATGAACAGAACAGGGCAATTATTGTGTGGAATAATTGAAATAAGAGGGGGTCTTCAAATTTACACGGGGTGTTGGAAAATGACTAAATTGCCAACACAGCTAACTTGTCACCCTAAGAATATTGGGGTACTCCATTTTCCATATATGGTGTATAATTCCTTTTTATTCTCATTAGCATTCACGCACCCTGTGATTAAGGCACATGTTAGAAGAAAGTGTTCCTCTAGGGCATTTTGTGATCCAAAATTAACCCTGAGGTAAATTTTTTTATAGTACCACCCATTGGCACATCTTTTCCCCTAATCTTGTAGCATTAGATTATTCTTTGGTCACTTACTTATGTCAAGGATTTCATAAGCCTAAGGCCTAGTATGGCTAAGCTAAAATCTTAGAGGCCTCAGCCTGTAGGCCTTGCATTTCAGCCCTACTTACTTAGATACCTAATGTATATTTATAACTTCTAAATACTTATCAATCTTATACTTATATAATTCTCCAACTTAAATCTGTTTAGCATACAATGATTATATATGACATAGAATATGAGTTCATTATAACATCACACAATAAATGAATGATCAAATGAAGTAATTGGCTACAAACTAGTTTACCACTAGAAGGGGAATAGGGAAATTCAGGGGGAAGGAGGGAGTTTCCATCCCCTGTTATCCAGTCCTAGCATCTGGATGTCAGAGGCTTTATACTTTCTCCCATGCTGCCCATCATGCTTGGGAGAAGCTCCTACTGGATATGAAGAGCTACTTCATTATCCCCCCTCCAAAATCCTCTTTAAAACTCTCCTTTGCTGTAATGCCCATGAAAAACTTGACAATAGTCAGGCTGCTGCTGTGCTGAGACTACTGCATATCATGCTGACCAATATTGTGTGATTGTTTCTTTGTACTCCCCCAGTCAATCTCTCTATTTCCATCTTTTGATTCCTGTCTTTGACTTAGATAGTAAACTCTGTAGGCAAGGACCATCATTTTGTTCTGTGTTTGCAAAGTGCCTAGCACAGTGGTCTTTGACTAGGGATCCTAGGCGCTATAGTCATAGAAATTATAAACATGATTATTTAAATTACCAGATTTATATAGATCTCAGGATTCCTCCATTTCAGGGGGGAGGACCATTCTATTATTGCATAAGGGGCAAGCTCATGTGTGCACAACAGAATGAAGGGGGAGGAAATTCCTTAAGAGATGTAGAATTTTCTGCTCCTTTCATGGGGAAAACCCACATAAAGAAGAACACTTAATTGTTCCCTCTTGTTAGATATTTTAACACTTTCAAGGCTTCTTTTGTGATTTTTTTTTTTTTTTTTAAGTTTTGGAATATTTTAAGTTTGCACCTTTCTTGCCACTCTCTCATTTGTTATAGTTGCTCAGATGGCAGCACTTGTATAGACATCTGGCCTTGCAGAGGGCAGTTCACGCTTTAAAAAGTCAAGTCAGACCATAAAAAAGTTACTGTTGTAGTTCTGGCTGCAACAGGCTACCACATCATCCAGAATGACTACAACAGCTGACTGACTGACACTAATGATACTGTCCAGTTACCAATTAAGTATGTGTTACAATTAAAATTAAAGAAACTAAACATAGGTTGGTTTCAGAGTAGCAGCCGTGTTAGTCTGTATCCGCAAAAAGAACAGGAGTACTTGTGGCACCTTAGAGACACTTAGCATGCTCTAATAAATTTGTTAGTCTCTAAGGTGCCACAAGTACTCCTGTTCTTTAAACATAGGTTATTTCCATGGAACCTGCACTAGATTGAGTTTTAAAACTGAATTCCCCACATGGATTAGTTTGCTTCTGGAGCAGTTAAGTATTCCTTGGTCTGTCATGTATTTGCATATTGAAATGAGATTTTCTTTCTGTAGAATTTCCAACCAGGCACATGCACCTATATCCCCATTACTTTGCTTTCCTATTTGTTCTTTTTTGTCTCCATTCTCACCACTGTCTGACTCACTGATTCTGCCACGCTGTCTAGAGTGGCTCACAGCCATGGGTGCCTACCTCAGTGCAGACTGTCAAAAACAGAGCAGATACCCCAAACTGGTGGTGTGTTCTTTAATTAGATTTCTCCAAGCCAGTAACAAATGTGAACTCCTGAATCACTGTAACAGTCTTACCATGGAGTCACAGACAGTCCCCTTAGACTCTCAGTCTATCTTGCCACCCAGACAAGCTGAACTTAGTGATAAATGGTCACTTACAAGAAAAATCACACAATATTCAGGTTGCTTCCATTACCAAGAGACCAATCACCTACCCCAGACCAATTGGTACCCTAGATCTTACACTAAAGACAACGCCTGTAGCCAATTCTGTAATAAGCTATCTAAACGTTGATTAACTAGAAAAAAGAAATAAGAGAATTACTTACAGGTTAAAGCAAGCAAATATATACACATAAATGATTTACCATCTAGATCCTAAAAAGGACAGAGTTGCAGTGATCTGTCAATTCAAATGACTTTCGGGGCAGACCCAAGTGTAACCCCAGGGGTATCTTTGGCTTTAGTTTGTGGTCTTTAGTCCAGTCAGAGTTCAAACAGCAGAGAACTGCAAAATGGAACAGACTTTACAAGTGAGATTAATGCATGTAGCAATTTACAAGCATTTCATAGAGTCTGAATACTAAATACATTTGTATAAGACTAATACCTATTTTGAGCTAAACTAACATACAGGTGAACTGGTCTCCAGCTATAAGTTTGTCACTTCTTACCTAATGCCTGGGCAAGAGCTGGCACCTGGTTTGTCAGCAGCACAGATTCTCTGAGGCAATAATATCAGGACTCAGGATTAGCTATTAGAGTAGGGTTTTTTTTATTTTAAAAAATCTGGCTTGTTCCTCTCGTGTCATTTATTGCTGACCGCCACTGTTAAGGAGTTATAGGGTACAGCATTGATTTCTCACTCAGCAGTATGTTATAGTGGTCTGAGCACATGACAGGAAGCCAGGAATTTCTGAGCTATAATCCCAGGTGTGACACTGACTCTGTAGATTTGGGGAAGTCATTTAATTTTCTTGTCTCCATTTCCCCATATGTAAATAGGGATAATCATACTTGACCATTGCAAGGGTTGGTGTGATAATTAATAAGAAGTATTTTGAAGATTAAAATCATTCTCTGATTAAAATAGTATTCTTTATTATTATAATTAGAGATCTTCGTTTTAACCCAATGATGATACAACTGCTTGATTTTTCTTAGTCTGTAACGAAATGGAGGATTCTTCCAGGACACAGGTCTGCATGCACACCAGGTAAGTATTCAGTTATTACAAACACCTCAGTGGGTACCTAGCAGTGGAGTGAGGCTAATGATGAGCAGTGAGGTTTCTTTCCACTTCTAATATAGATCCGAAGGCCAAGATTTGAAGCATGGGTGCTTTGGATAGCCTCACGAATCTTTATTTAGTCACCTAGATAAATTCTCTGATTTTCAAAAGTGCTGATCACCAATCACCTCCCAGTCACATCAACCATATGCTGAGTTCTTTTCAAACCAAATCACTCATTTAGGTGCTTAAGTAGGGACTTAGAAGACTAATATTAGGCATCTATTTTTGAGAAAAAACAAACCTTTGGCTCAAGTGTTTAATCAATAGCCGTCAGAGTTTTAACAGAACAAATAGGTTACATATGAGTGGAAAAGTGCTTAAGGAACTAGAACATTTTCAAGAGCAGCTGGGATGTGCATTTCATTCTATAACAAGCCCAAACACAGCAGAGAGAATTTTGACACAGCTGCTTAAAATTGCAGGATCATTTTCCATCTCAAGAATTCCATTTCATCCAGCCTTATACCAAGCATTTATCAAATCCTTTCCAAATTCTGACAAAATAGCTTTTTTTCAAACGTATCTGAGCTTTCAAGAAGCTACCAGCCTAATGCAGTTGCCAAGCTAACATTTGTATCAGAGAAATAAGCCAGACTGTAATATGCCTGCCATTTCAATCTTCAGAACAGGAACATTTGAAAAGAAAAGATGGGAAGAATATTATCTGGTTTGTAATTATATTGTAATTCAAGATACTGCATTTCATTTCCAAGAACACTTGTTCAACCAGCAATTGCAGCCTTAATGTCTAATGATGAATATTCAGTTTTTAAAAGTTTGTCCCCTGAATGGATAAATTAATGAAGAATTTGAAACATTGCAAAAGTATTCTCCATCAGTGGAGGAAAAGGAAGAGAACCCAGAAACTCAACAGGAAAAGGGAACACATATGATGAAGCCTGTGTTGCTAAGACTGACTTCCATTTGCTAGAACATTATAGGAATGGAAATTTAATAGAAATAAACTCTTTTCAAAATTTATTATATTCACAAACAGACAAGAGTATGACAGTGTTGTCTGTGGCTTTAGATCCTTCTACAGGCCACATGAAGACAAGGGGAGTACATGTTCTCCGTTATACCAGACTTGGTAAGGATGGTTGTCAGATCAAATGCCAATTATCTATACTTTGTGTGATTTGGTAAAGAAATTCATTAGAAAGAAGGTCATATTCTGATCTCATTTACATGCTTCAGTGAAGTTGCACACAGTAAAATTTGTGCTAGAGTCATTAGCTTCCCCTCTCTCTCTCTCTTCTCTCCCTACATTGCTAAGTTTTCTCCACACCCTTTCATGCTATGGCTTGACAACTGTGCTTAATACCGATGAGAAAATACTCTTAGATCAAGTAAGTTGCACTCATCTTAATTTTGATTACTGAATAGCTGACTCATACTTCTCAACATATCTACTACATTGGGGATTACTAATGAGAATTTGTGGTTTAGCAGCAGTTTTTCATCTTGTGCCCATCATTCATACCAATTTAATCTCCCAGACATAATTTTCCAATTATCTCAGCATTACTGTTTAAGCCTCATAATAGGGATATTAATATATTTACACTGATTTTCCAGTGCTATATTATAGTTGATTCATTGCAGGGGTTTTTTGCCGCTATCATATACTTTGTTAAAAATCTATAGTTAAAAGGCCACAAAGATCCCCAGTGTAAATTCAGTTGAGTTAGACCACTGCTGAATGTCGCCTGACATGACATGATATTAGCCTCCCCACCACAGCATACCAGTAAAATATGGAGAAAATAAGGTGTACAAAGAGGGAGGGAGGAGCTAGCAAAAGGGTGGTGGTGGTGATGATGATGATGATGGAGTCTCACATCAACATCAAGAGGCTTCAGCAGAAAGTATAGGTGAACAAGTCTATGTAAGGTCAGACAAATGCGAGAACTGCTAACATGGTTATATGTGGGACAAATAAGATTGTCCGTGACCATTGCAGGCTGTTGTATCCTTGCTTTGCTCTGTTCATGTTTTTTCACATATGTTGTTAATGCTTTTTGCTTCAAAGGGTTTAATGGTGGCAAAACAAATCTGCTACCACCTTGTTGCACCCTCATCTTGTCTCTCCTAGCTGTAGCATGGAGGAGGGGAGCAGGATGGGTCTCTGGTTTCTACTTAGGTGCAGGGGCAGGCCTGAGGGTGAAGTGGGGCATGGCCTTCACAGTCATCCTCAGGCTTACAGGACAGTGGGGCCATTGGTGTGGAGTTGAGATCCATACTGAACAATGTTGCTAGCTAGTTTGGGATGATTATCTGAGGCTATGTCTGAACTGCAATGCAATCGGGGTGTGAATAACACTGTTCTAAAGTGCTGCACTGTAACTTCCCTGGGTGGATGCTGCAGGCACAAACCAAAAAGGTTTATAGTTAGCATTAATGTAATCCTGTTTGAGCAGGACTACGTTGATGCAAACTAGGAACCTTTTAGTTCATGCCTACAGTGTGCACACCGAGCAGTTACAGCACAGCACTTTGGTGAGCACTGGTATTCATACCAGATAGGCTGACTTGCAGGGAAGTGTAGACAAGTCTTGTATGAGGAAATAAATTGTTTTAAAGAAAGTTGCAGCCATAGTGTACTGTCTGTGTCTCACTGATTCTGGGACCATATCAATATTTCATTGTAACTCATTTGTCATTTTGTTCCACAGAAAATCTACCAAGAAAATTCTATCTTTTTAAAAATCTAAATCACTCCATTCTAGTTAAAACTTTAAATGAAGTTATTTCAATCTAGAATATTTCATGTTCTCTTACCTCATATGTATTGGTTATAAAACTAATGTGCTTTTTGCTTTAGAGGTAAGATCATATTTGAAGAGTTGGAAATACATACAAAAATGCACTTAATTCCAAACACAGGAAGCACCTGCCTGCCCCTGATTAAGGCAGATTTTTGGCAACTTCTCATACTACTTTTCTGCCAGCTGATGTCATCTCTTCCACTGTGGAATTAATATTTCAATGTCAAAGTCATGTCACCTAAGAAACACAGAAAATTGTTTACCTGCAGGAAAAGAGTGATAATAGATCATTTATTCCCACACAGTTCTAATTAGAGTTTGTCAGAACATTTTTGCAAAAATTTAATTTTGGAGAAATTTGTTGTTTCAAAGCCAAAATGTTTCGCAAAAACCTAGCAGTTCTCCGAAAGAGAGAGAGAGAGAGAGTGTGTGTGTGTGTGTGTGTGTGTGTGAAAATTGGGACAAGGCAGATCCAAGTTCAAGTCCCTTTTCTGTCTGAATTGAAGTGATCTGAGATGAAGTTCTCTGAATGAGGCAGAACATGGACTTACACCCGAGTCTTCAACATACCAGGCCAGGACTCTAACTTAACCACCAAGCTATTCACATGTGACAAACAACTCTGTTTTCCACACACATATAAAATTCAAAAGGCTTTGTTTTCATTCCAGTGCAGAATGAAAACAAATTTTGAAGCCTCAGAAGTTGCAGTGAAATGGAATTGTCATCCTCTAGTCATCCATTTCTAAAACACATTTTTGAGCATTTTAGAGGTCTCTAGCACTAAAGACTCAGTCTTTTATGAACAAAAGTTATTCTGAAGTACACTTAAAACTTAGGGATCTGGCCTTCCTTTGCTGCACATCTATAACAAGAGCTGTGCTGAGGAAGGTAATTTGGTTTCATGGAGGATTTCACCATTTGATTTCCTACACAACCCAAACATTTCTAAATACTCTGTGAAAGGGAAAGAAGCCCTATCTGAAGGGCAGTCCATTTGGTGAGCTGCCCCAGAGCTGTAGCTCCAGCTCTCCAGCAGCCCTCCAGGCATGCCCCTGAGGATCCAGGTAGGCAAACTGGCAGGAAACCAGGCCGGGTTCAGATAGAAATTCTGCCTGGCAAGAAGGGTTCTGTCACAACTTCATCAAAATAATAGTCACTGCCAAAAGTTTGGATTTTGATGAATCATCATTCTTCAATGGAAAAAGGTTATGGTGGACAACTTCTGACCAGCTCCTTCTATAAATCACAATGATGTGAAATTGCTCTCAATTTCAGGAAGGTAGGTTTTGTCATTAAGTTAGTTGGTGGCGGGCTCGTATATGTGGGAAAGTGACACCGGCACAAGCTAAGGTGTGAATTAAAACTGCTATAGTTATACTGGTGTAACCATTGGTATGGAAACTCCTTTGCCATTATAAAAGTACTTCTGTCATTCTGGAAGAAATTTTAACTGAACTTAAAAAAAAAAAAAAAAAAGACACTAATTCCAGGATAAAAATGGTTACATCAGGAGTTACGCTGGTAGTAGTTTATAGCACAATAACTGGGGAAACTTTCCCATGTAGACAAGCCCTGTGACTCTAGAGATTGGTGTTCAATTCGCAGCTCTGCCATATTCTCCATGTGTGACCTTGGACAAATAACTTAACTACTCAGTCTATTCATTCCCCATCTGTAAAATGAGAATGATACATCTTTTGTGTCTTGTCTATTATCTCTTAGAAGCAGGACTCTCTCTCATTATGTGCAACTCTAATGCCGAACATAATGCCCTAGCCGTGATGTCAGTTGGGTTTTTAGATGATACTATAATATAAATACATTATAATGTGCCTTTTGAGGGGAAAACAACTAGATTGTCATTGAAGGTTACTTGGTAACCATTGGTCAATGAGACAACCACCCACTGTAATATGAAAATATCAAGACCTTCCCATCATAAAGGAAGCAATGGAGGAGTAGAAGAAAGAGAATCCAGAAGCCTGACAATAAAGGTGAACGTATTTGATGAATATTTCTCTTCCCACATTGTGGTGTGAGCTAATTAACATGCTTCTGTGTCACTCTAGACAGACATCTAATCTGCATTCTTCAGTGTTTTTGCAAGCAGAAGGGTTGGACATCTACATGCAGGGCCAGTCTTAGGGAAAATGGTGCCCTGGGGGAATTTTCTTTGGTGCCCGTCAATACAGCCTCCTGAGCAGCAGGCAGGCACTCAGCGGGCAGAGCAACAACAGGTGGAGCAGTGATTGTATAAGCAAAAAGGGAATATTTCACAGATGACGTTTTATTTCTGACTTAGAAATTCTGAAGTAGGGCTACTGAGCACACTGAACCTTCCCATCCAGAACTGATCATAAAATACTTTTGGTCAAATGTATGAGGAGAATGTTTCAAATATCAAAGAGCACACTTCTTAGACTCATTCTGCTCTCATTAGTTTTGTACCAGTGTAAGTCATCTGATTTCATTGGAGTTTCTGTAAAATTACACCAATATAGAAAAATCTGGCACTATGGTTGAGATTTTCAAAATCATGTAGGGAATTTAGAGACATCTCCCATAAATTCCCAAAGATACGTGCATAATATCAAGGCCCAAACAGGCCCGTAGTGCCATGCAAAATACTAGATCAGGAACAGCACAAAATTTTGCATTGATATACAGGCATTCCGGTGGACCAAACCCCTTTCTAGCATGGAAGATACACTGATACCTAATCTTCCTGGAAAAGCCACCTCTTCCTATTTCAGCCATTATAGAATTGGGAAACCCAAACATACCTTCTAGTCAATTATATCCCAACTGTGAGGCTGACTGAAGCCTTGATGACAAGAAGTCCAATAGCATACATTGAATACCAAATTAGGGAAAACATTTTTTTTAACTTCATGATTTGCTTATGTACAGTCCTTTTTGTGCGTGAATATATTCAGTTTTACTGCATTTTTCAACACATATTATGAGTGCCCAATTGAGCATTTATGGACTACATGTGAGGTATTTTATGTTAATAATCCGTACTACAGCTTTGAATTTGGATACCCAAATCACATGGTGTATTTCCATTCTCTGATCAAGTGCTCTCAGACTTCTTAATAGGTGACAGGTCTGAACACAACTAGCAGGACTCTGCAGATAAAAGGGGGGATAGATGAGGGGTCCCTGAGACTAAGGGACCCTGGCTGGGGCTCATTGGGGGAGGGTGAACATTTAAGGGGGTAAAGGAAGGGTTTCTGAGGCTAAGGGGGGTGAAGTTCAATGGAAAGGAGGGGGATGGGGCACCTAGAGAGGGTCCCTGGGGATAGAGAGGGGGACTGGGGTGGAGGCTGAAAAAAGAAGTGGTAGGAGTTGGAAAGAGCCATGGTGTCCCATGGGTTTTGTGTCACTGAGACGAGATGGAGAAGTGGGGGTTATTTAGAGGCTGCAGTACTGGGTACATTTCAAGGTAGGGGGGAGTTTAAGGAGCTGGCCAGGATATTTTGGGATGGGTAACTGTAGTGGGGGGGAATTTCACAGGGCTCTAGTAATTACACACAAGTTTATTATTATAGCTCAAGACCACATTCTAAGTGACTGGTCTTACAGGGCCACATTTTCTAATATATGCCTGCACTGCAAACACATGCATGCTAAATAATGTAGCTTTCAAACTCTTTTCTTCATTGTTTTTGAGATTTGCTTGATTTTGATATTTGACCCTGGTTATTATGATTGTCCCCTCTATAATGTCTGAGATGGTCAAGTGACACTCTTCTAGGTTGTGGGCTTTCCTCAAGTCAATCAAATCATAATTTCCATACAGCCAAAAGACTAATACAATATTCACATGCAGTTTGGAAACATGAAAGAACTCTGGTTCTTTAGTTTTTAATAATGTGGAAATATTTTAGTATAGTAGAAAAAAATACCTGGAAAGGACATATGCTGTAGCCAGAACCTGGTTCAAATAGGCACATAAAATAGATCCAGATTTATGTGAGAGTTCCACAAGTACTGGAAATCTCAGTTAACTATCTCTCATATATTTCAGGATTTGGGTTTTGTTTGGATAGTTTCTTATTCTTCCAAAACAATTCACCCATCCATGATGTTCAGTGTACAACGTGAGGCTTGAGTGATACCAGTTGATATGTATGTACATCATTCTAGTCCACACTGTCATGTTTACACTTAAAGCAGTCTTCTTCCTTCAGATTCCATTTGTGTTTTGAACAACCTTTGATCAATAGTACTGCCATCTGCAGCAGTATGTATTATAGGAGTTCAAAGTATAAATTCAGTGATGGAGAAGTGAAATATAGTTACTCCGAAAAATAACAGAGAATGGACAAAAATATTGCTGTATTTTAGTGCTTGTGTACATTGTTATCTCCATGTTAATTACTTCTAATAGATGTCAAGTATTACAGGGCATCAACCTAACTTAATTAGTGATTTGGTTTGAATTGTAAAGAAGTCATTAATTGTGCATTTGACTTTAGTCATTTGGAAAGATTTAGAGTCACATGCTGAACAGTGAAAGAGTCATAGAGATTTCTATGCATTCTAGTCAGTGCTTTGTGCCTTCTATTGGCGTTTATCACACATTATCCATATAATTTTGGCAAATGAGAGTCACCTCGGTCAGTTGTTAAAAATTCTCTTCCTCAGTCATTCTTAGTTCTTTTATGTTCTCTTAGCTATTGCTTCTTCAATTCACTCTATACCCCCATTTTCCTGTGTTTACATCTGGCAACTGATGGCCAATTTGGCATCAAATTGTACATTCTCTTCAATGGGGTTCCTTGCCTGTAACAGTTGCAGAACCAAGACCTAAATCTTATACCCTCAACAATGTTTTTAAATGTATTTTGATTTCTACCTTAGGCATTTATCGGGCCCCCATTACTATAATAGGTAAAGTGATCACAGTTGTTATTATATGTATCTTCATCAGGGCCGGCTCCAGGCACCAGCTTAACAAGCAGGTGCTTGGGGCGCCCAAAGAAGAGGGGCGGCATGTGTGGCAATTCGGGGGCGGCAGGTCCCTCACTCCCTCTAGGAGCGAAGGACCTGCCGCCAAACTGCCGCCACCGATCGTGGCTTTTTTTTTTTTCCCCAATTGCCGCCGGCAGTCGCTATTGCAATTGCAGCTCTTTTTTTTTTTTTTTGTTGCTTTGGGGCGGCAGAAATCCTGGAGCCGGCCCTGATCTTCATAACACCCCTAAGACAAGGAAGTGCAATTCTTTCTGTTTTACAGATGGGGAACTGAGGCACAGAGAGACTAAGAGAATTGCCAAAAGTCACCTACAAAGTCTGTGATGGAGAAAGGAATTGAACATGGGTATCTCAAATTCCGGGCTAGTATCCTCACCCTGGACCAGCCTTTCCTGTGCTCTTCAAGTTCATCCTGTAGAAAAAATAAATCTTTTCTGAGCTTCTCATAAGCATTTTGGTGCTTAGTTCTGTTAGCTTTCTGGATTCTGTCAGTCTTCAAACAGTGAAACGCCATGCTAGGTGCAGCCCAGGATAGGACTTCGAAGTTTATAAGGGATTGTTTTTTGACCCAATCAAAAAAAAAATCAACCAAGTGCCTGGGAATTTTTGGTGGTAATTCAATAGTAATCAAGTCTGCCTGGAACATCAAAATTAGAGAGGTAGCAAACACACAGGAGGACAGATCCAAACTGCAAAGTCAACTGAACAATGAGGACTGCAGGCAATGATGGGAGTGCTAATAAACAAAGTCCTACACCCAAGAAGAGGAAATAAACAGCACAGACACAAAAGAAGGGCATAAGCAAGCAACTGCAGGTGTCACATTAAAAAAGTTTTGCTTCATCTCACTCTCCTTAATATTGACCACAATTAGGGCTGGACAAAAAAATTTGGTCAAAGCTTTTTTTCCCTCAGTGAAAAATGCAGATTTGGTTGGGCAGAACTTTGTGTCAATACATGTCAATTTCAGCAAATTTTTTTAGAAGAAAAAAATTGGAAATGTTGAAAGAGGTTACGTCTAAATTTCCAACCTAAAACATTTTGATTGGGGTTAGGGGGAGGGCTGGAGTCACAAGGGGACTTAAGCGCCTTTCACAAAACGGAGAAAGAGGAGGTGGTGCCCTCAGGCTATTGGCTATTCTGGAGTGAATCTCTCTCAGTCTCTCCTGTTGAAACTGTTAGACTTTGAATAAATAAATATTCATTGGATCAGTGAACAAGAACAACTCTATAGTCTGGTGAGTAGGACAGTCACCTGGGAGCGGGGATAGACAGATTCCAGTCTCTTCAAATCCTCACTCTTTAGTACTTTTGTCTCCCACATTCCAGGTGAATCCCTAACCACTAGGCTACAGGGCACAAGCTAGGGGGAGGGAAGGGGAAATCACTTCCTCTTCTTTTTTAAAAAAATGGTGCCTAAATCCTTATCCCTTGATTTCCTTTTCTTTTTTTAAACAAAAGCAGTGTTCAAGATGCCCAAAATTGAAACAAAATGTTTCCTTTTTGGCTGAATCAGAATCTGACTTTTGACTAGCGCAAAATAAATAAATAAAATAAAATAAATGGTGTTTCTAGTTGACCCAAAAGCAATTGTTTCCTCTCCATTTTTTGGAACAGCCAGCATACAAAAATAGCAGTTATTTGCACAGCTATATGACTACTATTACTGAGATAGATTTTAACTTTATTTTGCTGGTAAAGTTACAGATCACTTTTTTTTTTAATTCATTAGGACCCAGTGTCTGATATTTCAACCGTTCCCCTAAAATCTCCAGTGCTGCAGATACTCAGCACTTTGTGTATGTTAATCCCATTGAACTGAAAACCTTGTCAAAGAAACTATTTTGTATTTATGTGAACTTACGTAGACAATAGATTTCAGTTATACTGTTTCTTTACAATACTAGCTAGACCATTGTTCAATTGATTGTGGTTTCCTTTCTTAATATCCAGCAAGTTAGTGCAAAAAAGTAGAAAGAACTACATAATGCATAGCACAAAAAAATTCAGCAGTAATTTTTCATTTTTATCCCCTTCTAACTATTTTTGGGAAACATTGAGTATAAAACAATACGATTAGTAGTGAAATGCCTGTGCAGTTTTTTAAAAAAACTGGAGAACTGGATGAATTCATAACCTGGGGTATTTTAATGATTTATTAAAATAAATAGTGACAAGATAAAATTAACATGGCATAGTATTTGAAGTGTTAAGCATGCTAGAATTTGATTAATAAATTAATACAAACAACACTACCCAGCTCAAAACTGGTTTACAACAACTTTTTTCCAGAAATAGTATACAATTTCCCCCTCCTGTTTTAAATATGAATCAAGCAATGTTAACATATGGACTCCTTTCCCACTTACATTCCATCATTGGCAGAATTACTTAAGGACTTATGTTGGAGACAGTTCTCTTTTGCTTTTCATACTGGATTCAAACCTATTCCACAGTAGCTTAGCTTACTCTGATTTCAGTAGTCTGCGTACATACATAGCAATCATACAGAACTGCATCAATTTTTCATTGTGACTAACTCAAAAGGGCAGAAAGAGGCAGCCACACCAACAATACACCTGCTGCCTTTTTGAATAATAGGTATTTTACACGTGCCAGTCTGTTCACATACTTTTTTTTTTTTTTTTTTGGCAGCAACAGTAGGCATTTTAATGAGCTGCAGTATGGATGAACTAGCTTGGCTAAAGGAAAAGCTGACCAAAATCTTCATCCAACAAAGCAAACTCAAATTAAATCTTTTTGGAGGTTCTGAACAGTTAAACTTACAAGTTGACATACACACTGCTCTGCACTTTCCAACTCCACCTAAGTGTGAGAAATTCAAACATACCTACCCACAAGACAATATAAGCCTGCAGCACTTCTCACCCATCTAGAAGTAGAATGTACCAGAAATCTCATGTGCTGTCTCAGAATATTTCCCACCCAATTTACTAGCTCAGATTAGATGTTTAACCAAACTATCCAAACAGACTTTAGAAAGTTTCTCAGAACATAGATGTAACGCCGACAGACCCTGGTCGTCAGCATACCGCATGAGCTAAAAGCAAATCGGCTGTTAGCTAAGGCTATAGAGAATACTCATTAATCTCTCTCTCCAAGTGGTCTCGGTGCCACTAGATAGGACAGAACACCACACCTATTAGGTGTATGGGTTACATACTTCCCCTAGATGAGGAAGCGCGTCCCAAGCTTCAGAGACTTCCCAGTTGAAATCCTGGACGAGCCCACACTTGTAACGCCGACAGACCCCGGTCATTGGCAGGCAGGATAGAACCTGGGGCCTCTGGAAATAAGTGCATGAGCCTCTTCAGCATGAGCTAAAATCCAACTGGCTCTTAAGGCTTTGACAGTTAAGGCTGTCGAGCAGACTCATCATCTAATCTAATCTTCTCTCTCTCTCTCTCTCTCTTTCACTAGATGGGACAGGACACCACATCCAGGAGGTGTGTGGGTTACATAGGGACAGAGTCTTTGCCCTGTTCCTGTAACTCCTCAATGGGCATAAAGTAGAGGAGATGGCTCCTACACCTTCCTCACTAAAGCAGAGGGTGGAGAGGGACATGTCAGGAGCATTGCCAGTACACATCATGTTCCTGTTATACCCAACATATCTATGGTCCCTAAGGGACCATGCCAAACTGGTATAAGTTAAAGCACCCAGCTCTAACCTGCATCTGGGCAGAGAAGAAAGTCAGGGAGTGTCACTGGCTCAGTGACAACCCAACCCTCGCAGAGTTAGATGAAACTGAGACGTTGCCTGTGAACTTCCAATGCTTTTGATTCACCATTAAAAAGTGACTATGAAATAGAGCTCACTGCTTTAGAAGACATTCAGAACATTTTATGGCATTATAACCTCAGTAAAGATGTTGGTAACTCAAATTAAGGGCCCACCAATTTTATATACTCACCAAGATATTTATAATGCTGCAGTTAACACCACAGTATTTCAGATATCAGTGAAGACACAGCAAGTACAGCATTAGAGGAATTTAAAGTTTACTCTTCATTTGCAGCCTATTGTCTTGGTGAACCTCACCAGCAGGTAGAGGGGGAGTAAGTTCTATGCACTACGCTATTGTGGGAGGCTTTATCACAAGGCAAATTCACCCAAGGAGGAAGGCAGGCAGAATTTGTTCCCCTGCCATATCTCTGTGCTTGGTGAGGGCAGCTTTCATTTATGGTCAGGTCTGCACAGAAGTCATGTCCGTTGAGCATACACTGACTTTCTAATCAACTTGAAAATGAGAATAGGTATATTTGAAAGCAACAGCAGGCAACTTATTGCAAAGGATGATTGAGGTCTCTCTATTTAAGTACTTATTCCCTTCTGAGCCTTTGTATTGTACAGAGATTACCATCTGTGCCCAATTGCTAGTTATGATTTTGTAACATCAGCATCTGCTGATGAGCAAAATAGGGGAATGTATGCCCAAAATAGCTAATGCTTCATTTACCACACCAGAACTCACTTTCTAATTGTTCTTTTTTATTTATTTATTTTGATCAGAGTACAGGTGCACTGCACTCCCTTTCCCATCTGAAATTAGCTAGGGATCAGATTCACCCATGACAGTCTGTATTTAGTGTTTTGATATTTTCTCTGAATTTATGCAAAAGTAAAAAGGAGTGCCTAGTTTTAGCTCTATATGCTCCAGTACAAGAACAAAAATATTTATACATATGATTCTTATGTTTCCATATAAGGAGGCAGCCACAGCCACCATTCTGAAAGTGGTTATTTTAGACAAAAGGAAAAACTAGGGAACTTGAAAGATCATAGAGCATGTGCTTCTTTCATTGCCAGCCGTAAAAATTCAGCACAAAATGGCTGCCTGTCTCTGTAATTAGAGATTTAAAGGCTGCGGTACATGGAACATGACGACGTAACTATTACATAGCTAAATCTATATCTGCTTGAGCTTGGCATATAACCACGTTGTGGGGGTGGGGGGGCAGTATGGTGACATGCCACCCTGGAAGGAACTAAGGGAAGTGTTATGTTGTGCTTCAGGCAGTCATAATGCCTCAGTTAGGTTTGAATACAGTGTAGTTGTGTGGCTCAAATGTTTCTCTCTCTCACCCACCTTGTCTCAGATTTGGATAGAAGAGGGCAAATGTGGCTACTACAGCACCCTTTGAGAGGCTACAGCCTTTGCTCCTTTCCTTGTCCTTTAGGAGAAGTTTGCATTGACGGGACTAACTGCATGTGTGTGAAGAATGCTTTGCTTCCTCTTCCTCCTGTTCAGATCCTCAGCAGAGGCCAATCACAACCCCACACAGATAGGTTATAATGTGATATATTGCATTTTTGAGGTGAGATCTATTTGATAAATTGAGTCATGTGCTGCATTTATTGTATCCTTGACTTTTCACCCTCTTTCTTTCTCTTCCCAATAATTCATCTCCCGTTGGACTTATCTGAACATTCCAAGAGCCCACAGTAGACTCAAACAGAAGAGTCAACCCACCATAGAACCGTTCCATTCTTCTCCCTGTAAATGTAGGATTCTTTCCACCCCCCAACCCCACCCCCCAAAAAAAGTTAACCTTTGCCTCAGGCCCAGCACATGCAAGATTTGGAAAGGGGCCATTGACATGTATTCACTATTTAAAAATGTCTTTTAACTCACAACATTTCAGGGCAAAAAAATGAGAACTCAACCATTAGGAAGAAGTATTCCCAGCTTCCCATTGGGACACAGCAATCACTTCCAGCTCTGGGAGGGCAAAAAGTATCAAATTTTAAATTTCTGACATTTCAGTGTCTAGCAAAGGTACTCTAGGTTATTTTCTAGAATACTCTCTTTCCTATCTCATTTTGCCAAGAATAAGAGCTATAGTCCAACTTGAAGGAGAGAGATATAAATATGAGTAACAGAGCTGACAAGTTCAGTTCTATTAGAATTTTTAAACAAATTTCCTTTGGGTTTGCTTTCTACCTTCAAATCAAACTGCTTACTAGCAGGTATATCCTGAGAAACAGTGAATTTTAAGCAAAAAAAATTGAGAATATTCACAGAAAGCAAGCATTCACACCTGAAATTTTAATCTAAGAGTTGCATTCATTCATGCAGGGAAAGGAGAACATATGTATCTTAGTCAGAAAAACACCAATTTTGACTAGTGAAAACTTAACTGGTCCAGAATGGGCTACAACAGAGAATCATTTGTATTAGCAAATAATTCTGAAGAATAAATATGATTCAGAATGAAATACCATAAAGTAAAAATCACTTCATTGTTCTTAGAGTAGACAATTTCAATTTAAAATAAGGATTAAATTATTCCCTTGGTATGTTTCACCCAGGACTCACATTTACCAGTAAACAGATAAATGTTATGCAACATCTAAGCATTTTGAAATAAGTAAATTGTGGATAACCATGCTATAAACCCAAGTTTTATATATTAAAAATAGAAGATGTTGATTACAGTGATTGGACACATTTTACATTTCCTCTTAAATGTCTGGTTAGTAATAGAATATAGAGTATAGTGTTTGTTGATCAATTATCCTAATCAATATCTAGTTTTTAATGCATAGAATTTGTGTTTATAGCATGGTAATTCTGAGTTTACATATGTGCAACATCTAACCATTGACAATATTTGATATTTTCATCTATAACATGCATTAAATATCTAAGTTCCACCTTTCAACCCAAAAGGGAAGTTTTTAAGAACAAGGCAAGCAAACAGAAGTTGAGAATAAGAGTTCATCCTTACGTACACATTTTACTTGAGGCACAGCGACAGTCTCAGCTGGTGTAAATTGCCAGGGCTTCATTGACGTCCACCACACAGTTTAGTCCCATTAAAGTAAAGTGCATAAAGTGAAATATGTACGTAGGTCTCTGCAGGATCAGGCCTATGGGATTGATCCTGTGCCCACTAAGTCAATGGCAAAGTTTCCATGGATTTCAGCAGAGCAAAATCAGGCACTAAGGCCCAGATCCTCAAAGGTAATTAACTCCCACTAAAATTTAGGAGCCTAAAACTTTTGAGGATCTGAGCCTAAATGATAATACAATATTATTAGTTAATAGGAACGCAAGACTATTAGACAAACTCCAAATGTCTTTACTTTGCCTCCCAAAATATAAATTCTACCTGCTTTTGCAGTATTTATATACACTTATATTGTTTTGGAAGCAACTACACATCTGCCTGGGCTGATTACTCATGCTAGGAGTATGAATAATCCAAATGTGGCATGCTGAGTTGGGACTCTAGTAAAACATTTGGCCCACAAACTTGACCCTGATCACTCCCTATTGGGTCATTACATGGGAGACTTACAAAACTTGACTATGGAGTTTTGGACAACCAGGATGGGGGTAGCAGAACTGCAATTCTGCTATGGTTTTTTAGATCCTCCAGGTAAGCCAGCTTTTTAGATCCTCCAGGTAAGCCAGCTTTTGATCTATTACATATAATGCAATTTTATGCTTAAAAACAGAAATGTGATTCCTCCCCCACCCCTCACTCCCTTCCTCGCCCCCCCCCCCCAGTAAAGCTTGACCATTCTCTATTTTGCATCCTATGCCTATATTTGTGGAAGTTTGCTCCTAAGATATAAAATTAAAATCCACAGTTGAGAAACCCTCATGTGTTTTTGTGATTGCACATGCACAAATTTACAATATTTTTAATAAGAACAAGTATAACTATACATTAACCACAAGGACACAGAAATGGAGAGAAACCTGAATGGAAACTACAGAAATTAATCTCCTGAAATTTATATATGTTGACAGAGCTATTAAAAGACATCAGATCAGATTTGGCTCCTAATTTAGGTAAAAAAATAAGGACAACAGAAATATTTTCACGGTTTTTGCATTTTTAAAAATCCCAGTGGAAAAATTTCTGAACACAAACATTCCCCTGCAGCAGCTGCATTTTTCGGCTGGAGAAACTGAGGCACAGAGAGGGGATGTGATGTAGCCCAAAGATCACTCAGAAGGCCAGTGGCAGGTCCAGGAAGAGAAGTCAGCTTTCATGAGTCTGAATTGGTTCAGGGCAACAAGAGTTTAACTACATATTTTTAATGAGATCTACTGGGATAGAGCCACAGGTTGCCCATTAATATTAGTGGAGAACATGCAGATATATTATTTTTAACCAGATTTAAACATTTAACTCTGCAAGTACAACAGAGTACTCCATCCAAAGACAGAGAGGAAGAGATTAGAGGATCAGACAGTTGGTAATGGGATACAGAGCTTTTCACATCTAGGTCACTGGTTCAAAACCAGACTGAAAGACATCACTATCTTAAGGCTGAAAGAAACATATGTGAAATGAGTTTGATGGTTGCTGTTCACTTGTTCCTAATGAACAATTGTCTACATCACAGTTAATATTAATTATTATTCTCAGTGGTAGTCTCAGCACACAAAAAAAAAGAAAAGAAAAAAAAAAGGATTAAATTGACTTAGTACCCAGTTGGCCTCCTACGTCTAAAGATGGTTCTTCTAGGACAGGGTTGAGGCACCATGACAGCACCACATAGGAAGGCCTGTGCTTCCTCTGCTTGCACTTTTATCTGACCTGTGAACAGAACACTTCGCTTTCTAGGGTTATCACTCCAGTGCATTTCCCTACTACCAAATTTCTCAAAGACTAAAACCAGAGAGGAGATTGGAAAGGAACAAGAAAAATTCAAAAGAATGCGATTCATTGCAAGATTAAGAGCCCTCCAGAGTGGAAGATTGAGAAGACCTATGAACAGTGATCCTGAAGACTGCACGAGGGCCATCAGAGGTGTGGGAGTGGGGATTTGGAAAGACTAAGGAAGGATCAACAAAAAATGTGCTTTGGTGAAAGTCTGGCATGTGCTTTGGTGAAAGTCTATCAGGAAAGGGGAAGGAAGGGAGCCATGCAATGCTATACAGAACTGCACAACTTGTTAGGCAGCGCTTCTGAAGCATCAAGTTTTGGCTTTTGCTGGAGTGCAGAAACAGTCTTATTTAACTTGCTGCAACTCCTTTGCCCCCAGGAGGTCAAAATACTATACCAAGAGACTAACTGAGAAAAAGTGTGGTATTGCTATCTGAGTATCCACACGACAAGCTATTGTACCATAGCATTTCATTCATAAAGCAATAGTTAAGAGCATGTTCAAGCTATAGTTAAGGGTGTGTTCTTAAGGTTAATGTTTCCATTATAAAATTCCCATTGCAAAAGTTTCAAGCTGAAACTTGATGCACCAGTTCAGTGCCCAAGAGATGTTTGATGTTCTCAAAATATGAGTGACACGAAGATATAGAGGTGGTGTCTCCAGCTGTGATGTAAGCTAGTGTAGGTGTAGTGGAACAAGTTATACCATTTAAGTAGTTCAGAACTCAGTGAAGAGTCTAAATTTGCAACACAGCTGATGGCCTGTCCCACAAACAAGAGTCTGAATCGTAATCTCAGACTATGTCTACACTTACGGTGGTATGTAGAGTACATACCCTGAATTTGCCCCCAGCATAGGTATAAATAGCATGTAGGCAGTGAGGCACTGCTTAGGCAAGTAGAGTAAAGAAACGCCAGTACCACCACAGGGAAAGGCTCTGGCAGCTCCCCATTGGCAGAGTCTGCTCCAGTACGGACACAGCCTGCTTTTCACTGAGGTATGTAGCTACATGTACTTTATACACTGCTGCCAGGATGGCATAGACAGTAAGCTATATCCTAGTGGTGCCAACAAAATACCATGGGCCACTGGCAAATCTAACATGATTACTGTATGCCAAGGGTAACTCTGCCACTGTTAGCAACAGTGCTGGTCCAAAGCCTGGATAAACAAGGAGGGTTCTGTAGCTGGATAGTCAACCCACTCAAGTAAAACCTTACTGCAACAGAAACAGTTCAATTAAACCAAAACTGGAGAACTAGAGGAGCAGATGGAGCTCAAATCCCAAATATGACAGTCTCAGTGAAAGCTGAAAGGAAGCGGATATCTCATAACATCAGATCCTGACAACTAAATCTGTAACGAGAGAAAGCACGTGGAATGTACTATTTGTACAGTATGGGAAGCTGGCACAGATTACATGAGAAATGAAAAAAAAATCCATCTGAACATACTTGCATTTAGGGATGACTAACAAGAATTTTAGTTATAAGCTGGGACGCATCGGTTAGAAGTAACGGAGGAGGAGAAAGACCTCGGAGTCCTGGTTGACCACAGGATGACTATGAGTCGGCAATGTGACGTGGCCGTGAAAAAAGCCAATGCGGTCTTGGGATGCATTAGGCGAGGTATATCTAGTGGGGATAAGGAGGTGCTGCTTCCGTTATACAAGGCACTGGTGAGACCTCATTTGGAGTACTGTATGCAGTTCTAGTCTCCCATGTTTCAAAGGGATGAACTCAAACTGGAACGGGTACAGAAAAGGGCCACTAGGATGATCAGAGGAATGGAAAACCTGTCATATGAAAGGAGACTCGAGGAGCTTGGTTTGTTTACCCTAACCAAAAGAAGGCTGAGAGGGGATATGATTGCTCTCTTTAAATATATCAGAGGGATAAATACCAGGGAGGGAAAGGAATTATTTCAGCTCAGTACTAATGTGGACACAAGAACAAATGGATATAAACCGGCGGTGGGGAAGTTTAGGCTTGAAATTAGACAAAGGTTTCTAACCATCAGGGTGTGAAATTTTGGAACAGCCTTCCAAGGGAAACAGTGGGGGCGAAAGACCTCTCTGGCTTTAAGATTAAGCTTGATAAGTTTATGGAGGGAATGGTTTGATGGGATAACATGATTTTAGTCAATTAATCAACAACGTGCCATCGCTGGTAAATAGTATCAATGGTCAATGAGGGTCTGGCTGGAGAATCTTGCCTGCATGCTCGGGGTTCTACTGATCGCCATATTTGGGGTCGGGAAGGAATTTTCCTCCAGGGTAGATTGGCAGAGGCCCTGGAGGTTTTTCGCCTTCTCCGCAGCATGGGGCGAGGGTCACTAGCTGGAGGATTCTCTGCGACTTGAAGTCCTTAAATCACAGGATTTGGGGACTTCAACAGCTGAGTCAAGGGAAAGGGGGTGGGTCAGCTTTTGTGGCCTGCATCATGCGGGAGGTCAGACTAGATGATCATACTGGTCCCTTCTGACCTTAAAGTCTATGAGTCTAGTTGGCATTAGTGAGATGAGAGGGCCAGGGAGTAGCAAGATTGTGTCTAATGATGCTACTTACCGTCAGCAGGGTACACAAAAGAGGTGTAAAAAGAACAGGAGTACTTGTCGCACCTTAGAGACTAACACATTTATTAGAGCATAAGCTTTCGTGGACTACAGCCCACTTCTTCGGATGCATATAGAGTGAAACATATATTGAGGAGATATATATACACACATACAGAGAGCATGAACAAGTGGGAGTTGTCTTACCAACTCTGAGAGGCCAATTAAGTAAGAGAAAAAAACTTTTGAAGTGATAATCAAGCTAGCCCAGTACAGACAGTTTGAGAAGACGTGTGAGAATACTTACAAGGGGAGATAGATTCAATGTTTGTAATGGCTCAGCCATTCCCAGTCCTTATTCAATCCTGAGTTGATTGTATCTAGTTTGCATATCAATTCCAGCTCAGCAGTCTCTCATTGGAGTCTGTTTTTAAAGTTTTTCTGTTGTAAAATAGCCACCCACAGGTCTGTCATAGAATGACCAGACAGGTTAAAGTGTTCTCCCACTGGTTTTTGAGTATTATGATTCCTGATGTCAGATTTGTGTCCATTAATTCTTTTGCGGAGAGACTGTCCGGTTTGGCCAATGTACATGGCAGAGGGGCATTGCTGGCACATGATGGCATATATCACATTGGTAGATGTGCAGGTGAACGAGCCACTGATGGTATGGCTGATGTGATTAGGTCCTATGATAATGTCACTTGAATAGATATGTGGACAGAGTTGGCATCGGGCTTTGTTACAAGGATAGGTTCCTGGGTCAGTGTTTTTGTTCAGTGATGTGTGGTTGCTGGTGAGTATTTGCTTTAGGTTGGGGGGTTGTCTGTAAGCGAGGACAGGTCTGTCTCCCAAGATCTGTGAGAGTAAAGGATCATCTTTGAGGATAGGTTGTAGATCTCTGATGATGCGCTTGTTTATCCGGATTTTCCCGGACACGTCCGGCTTTTTGGGCTCCAAATCCCCGTCTCAGGGGAAATCCCAAAAAGCCGGACATGTCCGGGAAAATCGGGACATGCGGGGCCGGCAGTGCTGGGCCGGGGACTGGACTGAGGGCCGGCGGTGCTGGGCCGGGGGCTGGGCCAGGGGCCGGTGGTGCCGGGCCGGGGGCGCCGAGGGCCAGCGGTCAGCGGTGCCAGGGGGCACCGAGCGCCAGCGGTCGGTGGTGCCGGGGGCCGGCGGTGCTGGGGGCGCTGAGGGCAGGCGGTCGGCGGTACTGGGGGTGCCAAGCGCCAGGGGACGGGGGCGCCGAGCACCGGCGGTCGGCGGTGCCGGGGGCGCCAGCGGTGCCGAGGGCCGGTGATCAGCGGTGCTGGGGGCCGGCAGTGCCGAGCGCCAGGGGCCAGCGGGGCTGGGGGCGCCGAGGGCTGAGGGCACCGAGCGCCAGCGGTCGGCGGTGCCGAGGGCCGGCGGTGCCGAGGGCCTGCGGTCAGCAGTGCCGGGGGCCGGCGGTCGGTGGTGCCGAGCGCCGGGGGCCGGCGGGGTCGGGGGCCGGCAGTGCCGAGCGCCGGGGACCGGCGGGGCCGAGGGGTGCTGAGCGGGCCGGGGGTGCTCGGCCGGGGCCCGGGGAGCCGGGCCGGGGATCGGCAGTGCTGGGCGGGCCGGGGGTGCTCGGCCGGGCCCAGGGCCGGCACCCCAGGGCCCGAGCCGACCCAGGCTGGAGACGCCGGGGGGGGCCAGACTGGGCCACGCCTCCTCCCCCCACACTCCCCTTACCTGCTTCAGGCTTCCCGCGAATCAAATGTTCGCGGGAAGCAGGGGAGGGGGCGGAGTTGGGGCGGGGGCGGGACGGGGCCAGGGCCCCGTGGAGTGTCCTCCTTTTGGAGGCTCAAAATATGGTACCCCTAGATTAAGAAAAGAAAACACCATTTTGGAAGGTGAAATAACATCTGGTCAAACAGAGGTCTCCATCTCAAACTAAACAACAGATTAAACTGACCCTGGCTATTGTATGGAGCAGAGACTTGGCCAATGACAGTGGTTAACAAAGAAGAGATTGGAGGCTGCCCATCACAGATGACTGAGGCTGATGCTACACATTTCATGGAAACACAAAACAAATAATGCAAAAGGAAAGATGCTGACAGAGCAGGATATGATAGAAAATATCATCAAAAAAAGAAGGCTCGGGTGGTTGGGACTTGTATTCCATATGGAAGATGAGAGACATGCTAAAAGCAAACATTGAATTGGGGGCCTGAGAAAGGAAAGAGAAAGCAAGGAAGGCCAAGGAATAACAGGCAGAAGACAATGACAGAGGATATTGAATGTGCTAGCATCACCTGGGAAGTAGTATCACAATTAGAGTGTGACTGCAATCATTGGGTGAACTGGACTGCCCGATGTGTCCTCAGCACCGGAGGAACTAAGTTCTAAGGTAAATATGCCAGGTGTATTACATGAACTTTGTTGCTATAACAAAGACTGACACGGATACTGTGTTCTACATAGATAGCACCTCTTTTACTTTAAGGAGCAAATTAGCTCTTGCTGCTAATTTGACATAGTACTATCTTTGGAAAATGCCTTTATAGTTTTTGTAATGTAGCAGCTGAGTGGGGCCATACCAAATATGCTTCCTACATGCTGGGATGAAAAAGTGTTTTGCAGTGCCTTCAACTCCCTTAACAGCAGTTACAAATTTAAGGCACACTACCCTTTGCGCTTCTTAACATGTTCTCTTTGAACCAGCAAGAATTTGTCCTAGCTGTGTGTCATCTTCCTCTACTACATTTCACAGCTCTCCAGCAACAGTATCTCTTTTAACACCTTCTACCTTGCGTAGAAATGTTGGTGCTTCATACACTGGAAGAGCTGAATTTAGTCTAGGAGGCATGAGTATACTTTAGACCATCCGAAGGTAGGACTTTCAAAATTAAGGTCAAAATGCTGTGATGGCAATTGTAAAGCAGAGACAGCCGAAGAGTCTGATTAGTTTATGCTGCTATGAGTATACTTAAGAAGTCATATAAAGGACAAACCTTCCAGCTTCACTGCAGCCTAGCTGTAGGGATTTTTTTTGTTCCTGAGGAAATATTATGGTTTTGTAAGTATCTTAAAGATACTTACAAAACCATAGTATTTCCTCAGGAACAAAAAAAAGGAAAACATAAGCATTAAGAACACTTACCCAGCTAAAGAAGAATGTTGCAATAGCAAACGCCAGCCAGTCCCCTGATGACTGCTCTAAGGCTGAGGCTAGTTGACTCACTCTGCCCCCATTTAAAGGGCCAGCCCCCAAAAGGACATTCTGGGGGGAAAACCCTCCTAAAGAGGGCAACCCTGCCTGAGTAAGAAAGATTTGGGGCTGTTTTTGTATTTTATTATTGTGCTATCACTTCGGTGCAAGTTCCTGCCCACAGGCTTGCTTTCTGTTAGTCTTATCCCTTAGTGCAGGCCTTTGGTAAAAGGAGACTTTGGAAAACAACCAAGATCCTGCATTCTCTAAAAAGTATGTCCTGTTACTGTACTAGAGTGGCTGTTTGAGCTGCCTTTTTCATTAATCACATGTTGTATCCACCACGCAAGGTATTAACAAATTTTAACAGAACTTTATTTACAGCGGAAGTCTCTTTTCCAAGTTGTAGCTGCACACCCTGTAATTCTCCCAGCCTCCTCAACTCCTCCCCCGTTTCCTGTCCTTTCAGACTCCCAACAGCCAATGCCCCCAGTTCTAATAATACAAGCAGCATCTAAACACCACATTCCCTCCTCTCTTAAGAAACTTTCCAAATTAAAATAAACATTGTTGTTCTAACCCCAGGAACAAATATGAAACAAGACACTATACTGTTGGCAGGAATATTACACTGAAAACACCGTAGATACTACATAACATAGTCTTTAGTCCAGGCAAGTGGTCGTCTGAGTCTGACAGGCCGTCTCTCAAGCCCCGGTTCCAATTCAATGTCTTGTTGCATTGGTTCTACAGTGAAGTCATCCAATGCAGACTGGGTGTTGGCATAATCTTCTCTTGGTGCATAGGCAGGTGCAAGATAAGAAGCATTCCATACCCGCTCATCAGAAAGTCGATAGGTATAAGTTCCCTTCTTCTCTATGATTTTGAGAGGAGCTGTGAATTTATGGTCCCCTTTGCGTAAGATTCCAGGTTTTTCATTAGTTTTCCTTTTGCAATTGTTTGTCTGCAGTGATAGTGAACTTTGCTGCAAAGGAGTCACAGTCTAGACTGGGCCTCCTGTATCTTTGCTCATTATTTTGGCTTCAGCTGTAGCTGACTCAGTCTGAGTAGCAATGGTTATTGCTTTTTCTAGTGTAAGTTGTGGTTCTAGAAGTAAGCATTCTCTTACATGAAGCATGGTTGTTTTCTCAATGAGCTGGTCTCTAATCATCTCATCTGCCATATTCCCAAAGTCACACGTTGCAATCAGACTCCTCAGGGAGGCAATATACTGCATTATAGTCTCCCCTGGTTTCTGCTCACGCTGGCGAAATCTGTAGTGATTAGCTACTACATTCACTTTTGGCACAAAAAGGTTCTTTAATGCAGTGAGTGTAGTCTCATATTTATCATTTGCAAGGGGAAAAGTGTAAAATATACATTGCCCTTCTGCTCCAAGGCAGTGGATTAGCAGAGCATGCTTTCTTACTTCAGAAATCTCTGTAGCACTGATTGCAAGCAGATAAATCTCAAACATACGGATCCAGGCAGTAAAAGCAGTTGGAGGCTCACCTGGGCTTTGCAGAAAGGATGCAGGTGGGTTCAGAGGCAGAAGATCTACCCTCGTCGCCAAAATGTTGTATCCTCCACGCAAGGTATTAACAAACTTTAACAGAACTTTATTTACAGCGGAAGTCTCTTTTCCAAGCTGTAGCTGCACACTCTGTAACTCTCCCAGCCTCCTCAACTCCTCCCCCTCCTTCCTGTTTCCTGTCCTTTCAGATGTCCAACAGCCAGTGCTCCCAGTTCTAATAATACAAGCAACATCTAAACACCACATCACAGTAAAGAACCGGGAACCATGCCCAGCCCTTTCCTCTTATGAGAATAGGGCCAAAAAGGGGCCTTAGGAGCTGCAAGTATAGTTTATACTGAAGTTGAAGGAGATCAATGGAAAATTGAGAATTATAGTTGCTACTTTTTTATTTTTGCACTAGGTGACAGGGTGCAGGGTTTCTAGCTGATCATGAGGGGTTAACTTTAGTTTCCTTGCATGGATCTTGAGGGCAAGAGCAAGCTTCTGCTTTCTTCAGTTCTTCTTTCCTCTGATTGTTTGTTTTACTAGGATCTACTCCCTTACAGACCCTCTGCTATCAGCCTCAATCTCCCTGCACTCCTTACTCCTCTCTAGCTTTCTCTCTTCTCCCATCCCTTCCTCCTATTAATTCATTCACTCCTGCTTTCCTCTCATTTCTTTTCTGCCCCAATAATATATTTTAATCATTTTTTCTTATAAAGTCAAACATGACTTTTGGTAAACATCATCCTGTTCACTCTGCTTCTGTGGAGCATCCCTTTCTGTCACCGTTTGCCTTGTCTGTGTAGATTGTACACTTTTCTGGGACAAATTCTGATTCCTTCTATGTATTTGTACAGTACCTTGCATCATGGAATTGTGATCTTGAGTGTGGCCTTTGGGTGCTAATGCAATGCAAATTAATGTTGCATATGCCATGAGAAAGCAGGGGGCTACTTATCAAGGTGTTGAGACCAGGATAAATATAACACAAGCATGGACTTTATTTTGATTTTTGGCTTATAGTAAAGTTCCACTTATAGCAAAATGGGGTGAAAAACATTATTTGCTTCAGTGCATTTCAATGGACTTTTACTCACCTTATAAGGAATATTTATTGTACTCCAAACAGCATGTTAAACTCCATTTTAGGGCCTAGATTAAGATTTAAAGGGGGTGATGTTAGCACATGATAACTAACAACCTTTAAAAGTCTAATGGAGACAAGGCAGCATATAAAATGGTTGAGTTAAAGCCTAAAATGGAGCTTCTGCTTTAACTTGACCAGTTTAGTTGTATTGTAATATACACTGCCTTGTCTCCATTAGAATTTTAAAAGGTGTTGTTAGCCCAACATACTAAGATTACCTCTTTAAATCCTAGGATATACATATAAGGGACTTCTTAGGGTCCTATTCCTGTAATATCTGATTATCTCTCATTCTTCACTGTAAACAGCCTCACAACATCCCTATGCAGTAGGGACGTACTATTATCCCCATTTTACTGAGGGAGAACTGAGAGGTTAAGTGACTTGACCAAGGTCATGCTGGAAGTCTGTAGCAAGCAAGGAATTGAACCATGTCTTCTAAATCCCAGTTTAGCATCATAATTACTGGCCAATCCTTTGTCTCCCTAGGCTAAAACTCCAGAATGCAGCAATCACCTCGCAGGAGGTTTGTTCAAAATTGGAATGAAAACTAAAAGTTTCAAAGTTTTCTGCAAAAGAAAATTCCAGAAGTGTTTTGTGGCAAAAGAGATTTCAATTCTGCCTTTTAAAAGTAATTTAACATAGAATACAAAATAAATAAATAAAGTAATTTCTAAACAAAAATCCCAGATTTTACAGAGCATTTTGTTCTATGTAACCACATATTCTGATCAAATATGATTCTGTCAAAGGTTTTCTGACTGGCTCTATAAGAATGAGATGTTCATATTGGTCACCCTTTGGATTTTAAATTTCTTCAAAGGAATTCCACTTATTTTAATGGGTTTGTTTGCTTGGTCACTAACTGTGTTATACATATACGTATATAACAGTTATATATATATATATATGGATTTGGGTTTGTTCCTGGGGGGAAGAGGGGCCGGGGAAGAGAGGGAAGAGCCTTGACCAAAAAATTAGAAAAAGTGAATCTGCTGCTGCTTATGAATCATACCCTAAGAAAGACCAAATGTATAAGAAACTATCTTACAGTTTGAAAACCTATTTTTGTTAATTGATTAGATAGTCAAAAGCATTTTTTCAGTAATTTTGGTGAATAATTTTCAGCCTATGGCTGTTCACAAACTGAGCAGTTCAAATATTTGGCATTTGTTTTGCCTACTGCACCTAAATCATAAGTTATTATTCCTGTTCCTCAATTAGATGTCTAGGAAGTTTTATGTAGAAGAATAATGAATCATAATCATTTATACTATAAATCGCTCAAACTTCCATGCTGCTTTTTATCCAAAAATGTTTCAGTGAAATGTTTTCAGCAAGTTCTAGCTGTAGCTAACAGTGGATAGGAGTACCCTATAATTTCACCTGTTTAAAGTAGATTTAATTTGGATAGGAACTACATTTATTGGACTGATTATTTGAATGTGAAATAGCTTCCTTAATTTTAAACTCATGCTTAAATTCCTGTGACTCCAATGAGACGTAATTAAGTATGTGATTATGAGCTTGCCGAATCGAGGCCCTGGTTCATTATTTGTGCTTGAACTGGTACCTGTCTGAACTTTTATATTTCCTCTGAGCTGCACTATGTCATTATGCACAGCACTGATGTAGCCTATATTTTTTATTATGGTGTAATTGCAAATAAGAAATGATGGAAATAAAAGAATATAGATATATATCCTATATTGCTTCTAGATATATATTCTCCCATGCAAAGAGCTTGAAAGATTTGAGTTAAGATTTTAATCACAAAACTTTTTAATGCAGTTGAACAGACAAAATTTCCATAAGTGCCTAAATAACTTAGGAACTAACGTCCTTGGACTTTCACCACCAAGTCAGATAGGTATTGCAATGCTGAGCTCAGCAACACCTATATGCCTTTACAAATATGGACTTCAGGAACTTTTGAAAATTTTACACTATTTAACAGTGGAAGCCAGGGTCATCTTTTCATTATATCAGGTAACAAGAAATGATCTAGTAATTAGTAATGTTTTGACAGCTAGAGTTCCAACTAGTGAAATACTATATTCCAATGCTAAAAAAACAAAACAAAAAAACCCTACCACATTAAGTAGATTAAAGCTCTTTGTACTGTAATTCACGCTAATGTAGTGATGACAGCTGATTACTTAATTATGGAGGGAGCCCTTTAGTTCAGTTTGAAGTTTATCTTTTAAATCACCATGAAGAAAAGGCAAATGCTGCCTTTATGATTAAAATACTGTCACACTGCTTGCAAATGAATCCAAAGCTCATATAGTCTTCCCAGTTCTGCCAACCTAACATACAGTACCTGGGGACCACAAATTGATTATAAATCATAAATATGATATACTGAGTCTGGGAGCTCTGTAACTCTTCTAAAGAGACTAATTAAATCAATTTTGTGTCTTTCTGGAATTTATCAGTATATAGGACAGATTCTCAGTCCTGCTTCTGCCTAGCATCTGTAAAGGCAATGGAACTGACCTCTGCTTTTGTAAGGGTCATCCCTGGGTGGCACAAGGCTGGAGTAGCAGCTGTGCACCCAAACTCAAAATCCCAACCCAGGACAACATTTATTGCACATATGCAAGGGAAACTCACAGACAGGAAAGGTATCTCTATCAACATTTCTCCTATGGGTGTTTGGTACAGTATATGCAGTGGAAGAAGAATCTTGGTTTTGCAATCTTTGTAATCACGTTAGGAGAGAGTACAGCTAGGCTCAGATTCCCTATTTGCAGGGAAGTCCCCAAATGAAAGATCTGATTTCTTCTGCCGTATCAATACTCACCAGTTTCTCCACGGAGCTGAAAGAAATAATTGTTTATTTTCTGACACTTAGTGGGTGATGGAAACCCTCCCCATTTGAGCATCTGCATTCCCTACAATAGTATTATTATTATAGAGATGCAGCTTCCCCATATGTGATAAGAAATGGATTGTTTCTCCATTTGGACCTGTATGCCTAAGAGCTCATTTAGGGCTTTATCCTATGAACATGGGCATAACTTAAAGCACATGAATAATCCCATTTAAGTTAACATGATTGAGAGCAATTAAACAAATTAAGTGTTTGTTTAAGTGCTTTGCTGGATCATGGCCAGAGTACTCAGAACTTTGCAGGATCAAGCCTTTAGGGTTAGATCGAAAGTTTATACAAGTCAATGAGTCTCCTATAGCCTTCATTGAGTTTTGGATCTGGCCCTTAGACATTTAATAAACTTGCAATACTGGAGATGGACTTCAGTTCCCTTATCTGTAAAATGGGCATAATGACACTGATCTCCTTGGTAAAGCACCTTGAGATTTAATGATGAAAAGCACTTGATTAAAAACTAGCTATTAATTAATATTAATCCCAGACGGTACCTCAACAGAGAATGTATCAGTGTCTTCAGAGGATTGTTTTAACTTTGTATGACAGTTCTGCAAAATATCATTCATAAGTATTGTGTTTCCTTATCTTTTCATGCTGTACAAAGAGTTAGTCTCTTCAGTGTAGAATTCTTTCAATCTTATGAAAAACTACCTATATTTTGTCATACACAAGGAATTTGCCATCATTTCTGGTTGTTTAAATCCAAGGTTCTACTCAGTGTTCATAAATGCTTGCTGGACCAGGGCCTTAATTTGAAACCTAGTTTACAAAAAGTGAAATAGGAAAAGTCACATGGAATTATTAGATACAATTATTAAAATCCAATTAGCTGAAGAGTCACACGTGTGCTGTAGGGAAAGAAACAAACTGCATCAAGCAACAGCATGCACAAAAGACCCATCTAGTAAAGATATCATGGAGGGATCAGATTTCCAGAAAATGTCCAGCAATGGTGGCAGAGAGTATGAGTTAATTATTTTTAAGTAGTCAGCATGTCTATATGCTGAAAAAAATGACTAATCTTATGTGCCTGAGGTTTCAGTTTATTAGTTTTCAATAACAGACTCAACTTAAATTAATCTCATTTTGTTAGCTGAAATGCTGCAGGCTTTCACTTAATACAAGAAACCATTTAATCCAAAACATCACAAGATAATATCAGGGTGGAAGAAGCTTGGCAGGGACTGAGAACAGCATGGCATGAGCTGAATCCATTAATGAGTCAATGGCAAACTGACTACCTGTAATAAAACATTCAAGATTGATAGGCAGACAAATGAAAAAAAATAAGTGCTGTATCTCCTATTGTCTTCAGTGAACTATCATTGCTAATTATTTGCAAAGCACAGCAAATGTATGCAAAGCTTTACAGAACAGAAATACACTGTCTACCCTGAAGATCTTACGATCTAAGAGATAAGACACATGACAGCTGTTCAGGTAAATGAAGGATGTGGTTAAATTATTGGTCAGGGAAACCATGTAGGAAAAGATTTAGACGAATAGTTTAAAGAGACTTGAAGGAACACAGAGGGTGCTCAGCAGGCAACAATTCGGAGACTGTTCAAAGCACAGGTACCAGCATGAAAGAGAGTACGTGTAAGCAAATGTGGGAGAGAAAGTCAAGGGGAGGAATTTAAAAGATTGGGACGAGCATATGCAACGTGATAATACAAATAAAATAGCTTGGCACATTATATTCAATTACACACACACAAAAGTTATTATTAAGTTTGCAAAATCAAGCACTCAACAGTTGGGAAACAGAGAATAAAGATTACCTGTGCAACTTTAATTCACCCCTCTTGTGAATATGCATTATAATACAATCAGTATTTACACAATCATATTTTTTCCACGGGACCTTTGCCTCATTCAGTGCATAGTATGGACCTGCTCTCTGATTCCAGTCTCAGACTTCTTATCCAAACCTATTTCCTCCCGACTAATCTGGCTTTTGTCTCCTCTGGGTCCTAATCAGATAGCTTCCTCCTCCATACTACCTGGGTGCCCAGAGGGGGAGGGGGCATCCCTGGAGCAGCCTTTACAGGAACAATACAGCTTCACCACTGTAGCCCTAGGCTAGAGACAGCATGTTCAGTTGTTTTGTGGGGGTGGCACACGCACAGTCTGGTCAGGACTAGGAGCTATAGAGACTCAAGCATGCTCAGTTAGGATGGAATCTTGGAAGATTTTAGCTGTTAAGGTCCAGCAACTCTCTAGTGAGCATATGAAAACTGAAATTTTTCAAAGACGCAACTTGGCTAAATTGGGGTAGGATTCGCAAAGGAACAGCAGAAGGCAAATCTCTGACACAAAGGCCCCCTTGACAAATCTTAAGTCCCTACTCCAAATACTAAAGCACTGAAAAAGAAAAGGTCTCAAGATTAAAAATAAAATATAAATAAATAAATAAATAAACCACCACACCACACAGGAGCAAAGCTATGTATTTCCCCCCAACTTTATTCTCAGAAAGGACAACTGTTTTGGCTGACATTTTCCACGTAACAGCCTGAGGCACATGATGTACAATTTTACCCCAAATGGTTAAAGTCTGGCAAGATTATAAGCAATTATAATAAGTTTCAGACAATCTTAATTAATAACAGGCAATGCTACTTACCTTGCCTACAACATACTGCTTCATAAAGGTGGGTAGGATTATTATGCCTTTTACAGATGAGAGGATCTGAGGCTCAGCGTGGCCAACTGATTTGTCCAAAGTCATGGCAAGTCAGGAGCAGAGCCTGGAATAAGAACCAGGGGAATTTCTCCATTGGCGTCAAAGTTAGTAGGAGTTGGGTGCTATACTGACCATTATTACCTGAAAATCTCCCCCTGTGCATATTATGGTGGCATCTTGAGTGCACAATTAGCACTCAAAGCACCATTGTGCTAGGTAGTATAGAAAGGAGAATAGAGAGTCCTTGCCCCAGAGAGCCCAATCTAGGATTATGACCACATGCAACATGTGTATAAACAGACAAAATGCCATGGGTAATAACAGAGATGGGTACAAAAGCATCCATTAGTAGTGCCCACTAGTATAATCAATGCCAAATGGTAGAGATTTGTTACCACTGTGGTGGAGTAAAATTTTAGGAGGAATATAAAAGAGAATGAGGTGATGGTTTTAGGTGTTTTGTTGGGGGAGGTCTCTCTATGTCTGGAAAGCAAGATAAGAAGAAAAAAGCAGAAGTGCTCCTAGGAAAAGGATGCCAGCAGGTGATCAGGCCAGCATGAAATATTTGGGCAAAATTGTGCTATTTCCTTAATAAGAAAACCAGATAGAATCAATTACACAGTGTAAGTCATCAAAAGGCTGAGGTGTGGGGGGGTAATCTTTATAGTATTAAATACTGTGTTTTTCAACAAAGGTATGTCAGAAAGGGGGAAAAAAATCAATCCTTTTAACTCTTGCCGCAGGGCCCTAAAACAATACCCACAAGGGCAAAATGAGGTCATAGAAAACAAACAACTTAGAGAAATTTGAGATAATAAAGGTTTATAGAAAATGAGAGTGTTAATGCAGAATTAATCTTGTCCAAAACCTTAAAAGATCAGCACATAATGGTTTCTTGCAAGGCATTCTTTGCAATTGTTTCAGTCAGTCAATCTTGTTATATAAAATCCAGTTCGGTTCACCTTTTGAGTAACTCACAATGAAAACAGACAGAGGTTTCAAGACAATCTTCAGTTATGCATTCTCCTCTTTCAAGAATGTTAATTCTTAGTTTGGCTGCAATTCTGCAAACTGGTCTGTGCAGCCCTATGTGAAGCCCTATGTGTTTTTTCTAGTGCTAATTCTGAGGAAATATCTTGTCACATAAAATACTCCTTAGAGTTAGTTTATGTGCATTTAAAAATCTTTTATGTCTATATATTTCTAATTTATATTGCATTCTGTATATTGATTGAGGGACACTGAATATGGTCTGTTAGCCAGACTATATTCAAGAACAGGGAGGTGGCTAACAGTGGAAAGCTAGAAACTGATTTTACTTTTTAAGAATGACACTTTCACACACATGGGCTACTGCTGCATAGTGGACAGGTTCCCTTCAGAGTTCTCCACACCTTCTTCTGTATGGGGTTTGCACATGTACAGTTACCTACACAGAAAAAAAACAGGGGGCTTCTGTCCTAAAGAGCAGCAGAGACTGCAATGAGACAAGACCCACCTGTCATGTCTCCTAGCTCTTTCTGTCCCCATCAGCACAGCTATGATCAGGGCTGGCTCTAGACACGAACGTTCCAACCATGTGCTTGGGGCAGCCCTTTTAAAGGGGTGGCATTCCAGCCCTTTGGGAGTGGCACTTTTCAAGGGGCGGCACTCCGGCTTTTTTTGTTGTTGTTTGGGGCAGCAAAAAAGCCTGGAGCCAGCCCTGGCTATGAGTCATGCTCATGGGACTTGAAGGGTCACAAGCATGGAGGGAGGAAGAAGGCAAGTTAAAATTACTTAATTCAACCAGGGACGTACAACAGGTTGGTGAATGGAAAAGATAACACCTCACTGGCTGTCACCCCACTTTCCTCCACCCCCAATCCCTTCCCTATACTTGAACCACAATTCCCATGAAGGGGCTTTTGCAGGGGAAGTGAGAAGAATGCTGTCTCAAGGACAGTACTTCCCCATATCCTCCAAGTTGTTCTGTCTCCCTGTAGCATCTTTTCATGGGAGCAGAGGGCATGATATACTACTAAATTATTTGCTAGTGACAAAAGCCATATAATTCCAAATGTAAGGAAGGGAGTTCACAGGCAAACTCTTTGTGTTCCAAATGGGCCTCCTAAAGAATTCATTCCATAATTTCTGCTAACATGTTAAAGCAAGCTGTGAATCCCGGATATACATAACATACTTAGCAATACACTCCTACATTCCATTAGAATCAGGCATTCATGCAAAAACAAAACTAAAAAAAAAATCAGCATTTTTAGCAAAGCAATAAAGTTATGGTAATAATAAGAAATCAAATGGTTTTAAAATTCCCTTTACAAAATCTGTCTGTTCTTTGCATTTATGTTGAGATGGCACAAATGTCATGGTAGAAAGACAGCCAATTCTTACTGGTTACGCTAACTTGGCCAGGATACAGAGTATACAGATTAAGTTAAACCATTTATTTTACTGTACAGCACCCCAGTGAAGTTTCTGCAAAACAAGTACACACTTTCACTCCACTAACTACAGCAAAAGCATCCGTTTTGTTCCCCCATGCCCTGTCACGGAATCTCTTGCCAAGCTAGTTACACTTACATAACAGCAATTTATAAAAGAGGCTTCTTCATATTTCAGTGATAAGAAAATGGTTAGGTAGTATCACATTACTAGGTTTTGATACAGATCTCCTCCCTCTTTTTGTTGACATTTTAAAATGGGATTAATTTCTGGTAATAATTGTCTCATTGTTTATTCACATTACAGTGAAGTCATTTGCACATTTTTCCTTTATAATATAAATTTAGAAGGCAGTTAAAACAACTTCACTCACTTCTATTGCATCCCCTCTGGTTCTCAACCAGGGGTCCAAGGCCCCTAAGGGGACACGAGCAAGTTTCAGGGAAGCCAACAAGCAGGGCTGGCATTAGACGTGCTAGGGCCGAGGGCAGAAAGCCGAAGTCCCGCCACGCAGGGCTGAAGCCGAAGCCTGAGCAATGTAGCTTCATGGGGCTCCTGTGGTATGGGGCCCCAGGCAATTGCCCTGCTTACTACCCCCTAACCCCAGCCCTGACTTTTATATGCAGAAAACCAGTTGTTGTGGCACAGGTGGGCTGTGGAGTTTTTAAAGCATGTGGGGGGGAGGGGGAAGTGGGGGGAAGAGGGGGAAGGCTCAGAAAGAAAAAAGGTGAGAAACCCTACCTTATGATAAATATGCTGTCTGAAATGCTTGACTGGTCTAAGTGATTCTTCCATTATATCACATCCCAGATAGGCAAAGGCATATTTTAATGAAAGAGGTCTAATTTCTAACATTTTTCATGTTTGATGATCCTGTCAATCAGAGAACAGAGTTCTTTCATCAGATTAAAGATAAGGAATTAGAAATAATTGTATGTGCTCCAGGGAACCCTTTGAGAGAGCATTTTTTTAAAAAGTCACTGAAGAAGCATGGTGTCCATTCTGTTTCACCAACCAGTTTTCTCTAGTAAAATTGTACCAGCATTCTGTACGGTGATTTAATTAAATTAGAGAAACTCTCAAACTTTCACTGGGAGGTTCAAGGTAAGTGGGGATACAAGGTATATATACAGGGTAGCTGGGGCATTATTTCGGAACTGAGCCTACTTCTATCCAAGTTCAGCAGAAGGAATCCTAGTACTTCTTAATGACTGAGGTTGTTTGAGTCATGGGATACAGTAGTTTATTTTCCTCCGAAGTGACCAAGAGAAACCTTTGTATTGTCATTAGCACTAGTCATATATTACTGAGAGGACCTTATTGCCTTTTTTAATTTTAAGTCAGAGTCCATCACCCTGGTGTAACTCCACTGAAATTGTACAGGAATCATTTAAAACTTTTACTTTGATTTTTTCCATTTAGAAGCTGAGGAACAGATACTGAAATATAGGCAACATTTTATAGAATTGTATGGCGATTAGTGATGGGGAACCAATAAAGGTTAAAGGATTCTTTTCATAGAAGCATCCAAAAGTTCAGATATTAACATATACAAACCTCTGTAGTCTGGAATTGGGTTAGAAATCCCACCAGATCAAGTTCTTCCACACACCCAAAACCAAAACCACATACATGTATGTATTCCCCGTTTTTTTGTTGCCCAGGAAAAGCCACCTCTAAAGCCACTCAGGTGCTAATGTGGTAGTTTTACTTCTGGCTTCATCTGGAATCAGGAGAGACAAGATGACAATAAAAAAAACAAAACAAAATAAAACACGTTTTTCAGACATCAGTAAAGGTTATGGGTAAGTAACTTTTGGGCACCATTTCCAGATGTTTATTATCTCATCCAAACTATTTAACTTATCCTTGAAAACAAAGATTCTGCAAGGAAACGTTCACAGGCTTGTGTAGTCCATTAACAGTTTGCAAAGTGGGTGCGCTATACTACCTGAGTAGAATTCTCCACTCACAGCTGTGGTAGCATTTTGTAGCCAATTTTCACCTATATAAAAAGAACTACACATGGTGCAAATCATTGGAGAATAAGGTTCTCTATTTCTAAGATTGCCAACCTGTGGTCCCATTTAAATTCAAGTTCATTATTTGGTAATTAACTTAACTAACACCATTTTAAATGCTGATTTTGACACTTCACAAAAATTTGTGGCTCACCTGGTGATGCGGCAGTTGAGAGGATATACAATGCTATAGTGGAATTCTTGTTCATGAGCCATCTGAGTCTATTTTAGCGTGAGGTTGTGGCATTTACTCTAAACCAGGGATCAGCAACCTTTGGCCTGCGGCCCGCCAGGGTAAGCCTCCTGGCAGGCCAGGCCAGTTTGTTTACCTGCCGCATCCGCAGGTTTGGCCAATCGCGGCTCCCACTGGCTGTGGTTCGCCGCTCCAGGCCAACGGGGATGATGGGAAGCGGCGGCCAGCACATCCCTCAGCCTGTGCCGCTTCCTGCAGCCCCCAGTGGCCTGGAGCGGCAAACCGCGGCCAGTGGGAGCCACGATCGGCCGAACCTGTGGACGCGGCAGGTAAACAAACCAGCCTGGCCCACCAGCGTGCTTACCCTGGCAGGCCGCATGTCAAAGGTTGCAATCCCTGCTCTAAACTATGACAAGTTACCTAGATCCACTACAAGTTTCCATCCTTCTGCCTGAAGCAGGCAAGGTAGTCCCACTATCCTGATATGGGTCACCCCTCTTGGTCTCTGGTCTGGCATTTACCCTTAAATTCTCTCAAATACAGAATCTCAGGTCTGAGAGGTCAGAAACAGTGATTGGAGCTTGAAAAAGATATTCTGAGAGGTGTGGATGAACCCTCTGTTCTTCATGGGGCTCCCAGTGTAACTCTCTCAAACTTCCAGACATTCTCCTCAACTTTTTGCTTCCCCTCATGTGGGAAGGTGGAGGTGGAGGAGTTCCTATCTTTTAACTTGTTCTAAGGGGCTCTGATGACCTTTCTAACCTTTCACTGGTTATGTTGTGAAGAGGTAGTTTCTCATTTCTATGGCAAGTGGAGCCAAACCATGGCACCATTCAGTTAAAAGTCAAGTTTTTGTCAAGTTTAGAGTCATTGTTACAAATGGGGCAGTATTTACATGAGGAAATGGTCGACAGGGTTTGCAAACAAATGGCAAATCCCATGGGATTAAAAAAATGTTTATAAAAAAAAGAAACAGATGCTAATCAAGATATGACCTGGATAGTTTAGAGAGAATGATTCACAAGGGAATTTCATTATCCCAAATGCTGAGCAGTGTTACCTCTCTTGGGAGAGTCAACAAAAGATAAAAAAAATTTAAATCTGTTTTCTCCTAATTAATTTCTATCGGCTGCCAGATTTTTTTCTGCTCCATTCTTTTCCCTAGCTACTCTATTATCACACACAGGAGCAGATCATCATCTGGAAACACAGCAGCAGCACTCTCCAATCTGACTAGAACAGACCAACTGACCATTACCACTATGTAAAACAGTGGACTCAATATGTCATGTCACCTACAGAACAACATATAGGACTTAGATAGTCTAGGCAGTTTTACTAGTCAGTGGTAAAAAGCAGTTAATGTACTATACATCACAAGATTTACCCAAAGTCTCACTGGAGTAAAGTGAGTTTCATATGTAGATCATTAGGAACATCTTGCATTAAGCTTGACAAAATTTTGCATGTCACTTGAGTATAAGGCAACACTGATCCAATAGCTAAGTGGATCCATCATATAATTTAGCATATTACTAGTCATTTTTTTTAAAGATGCAAGATTGAAAGTAAGTTCTCACTGAATATCCCTACTTAACCACATTATTAAATCAGTTTGTGACATGAACAGAGGCTGACATAGCAGGCTAAATTCAGCCCTGGCATAGTGACTGAAGTCAGTCTGGAATAACCCAAGGGCATTGTTGCGGATTCATACTTTCCACTAGCACAAGGGCTAGTGACAGAGGAAAGGCTATTCAGGGACTGGAGTGGGGCATTGTCCCCTGGGGCTTGCAGCAACAGGGTGTTGCCAGGGTACAGGACCAGTCTAGCCATGCTTCGATACCATAGTTAATCTGGCCCATTGTCTTTACCACAGATGGAAGAGTCACCCTAATCTTAAACTGCAGCATAGCTTTTCTGCATGTTGACGGGGGACTAGTCATGCCACTCCCTTTACAATTAATATTAAGTATAAATCCCAACCTAAAGGCATCTTAAAATATTTCCATGTAAGTGCCTTCATTAAGCTGATGTAATGGATTTTCCCCATGAAAACGGTTATACAACTGGAATAAAAATAGGGAACGGTTTACTAATTTGAGACACTGTTTAATTATGGTTCTTCTACAGCTGGTTTGTGCTTCGTACCTTTTAATCTAAAATCCCATTTAGATTCTACATTGTAGTCATTTCTGAGCAGCACAGCACCAAACTATTTGATTTTTTCAGGAACTGAGTCCAGCGGGCTCATTGTAGAGGGTGCATAAAAGCCACTGGGTGAGTTAAGTGTTGAAAATGCTGGTCTGTGCTTTTAAATACTAGTCACTTGAGAACATAAAAACACGGCACATGTGCTCTTCTGTTTAATCACTCTAGACATTTTCTTCCTAACCCTTCAAATACCAAAATTATAAAATTTGTTTGAATGGCTGGCTTCCTATTTTGTCAGGCTTAGGACTTATTTCTGGACCTTTTTATTAATCCCTCTGTGATATTACTTAATGGTCTTGTCTGCAAAATGAGTGTTTGAGCGTAATCCAGTAAGGCTACATACTACAAGCTTAAATCTAGTTTTACGCAGATGTTACATCACTGTAATTCCACAGACTTCTGATTAAATACTTCTGATTTACACTACCATAGATAAGATCATAATCAGGCTATATGTTATCTGCCTCTCGTCCTGTTTCTTCTATTATACATTACTAATAAAATCTCTTAAAAGTAAATTTTGATTAAATTAAATCCCTTCTCCCCTCAAAAAACAAACAAACAAACAAACAAACCCCACCGACCAATACACTTCCACGATTGCTGGGAATTAATCAGAATTGCAAAAGCAGACTCAGACACTTGACTCATATTTGCTGGCAACGTGAGAATGAGAAGGAAGGTTTTTTGCACTTAATACTGCACTGAACTTTGATAATTTTGAAGTAGAACAACACAGCCAGGAGGAACAATGCAACGAGCTTCAGAAATGTTCAAAGTCTGAAAACCTGTCCTAAGAATTTCTGTGTACAGAAGATACGCACTCTGTAACAAAAATAAGTTCTCTGAGTAATCAAATACCCATCTCAAACAAAAATTGGCACTCTAAGGAACATTAACTAAATCACTGTTTTGAGTTTGATCCAGAATCATCCAGGTTTTGTACTGGCAAAAATAATTTTAAAAGAAGGTAGAAGTCAAACCAAAGCTTTGCCCATTGCTTTCATTTGCACAGGATACATTTCTAGCAGTAATGTTTTCCCTTTTATTGCTAAGCATGTATGGTCAAGAGGTTTCAGATACTAACACTTGAAAACAAACCAATTGTGATGTTTAGATAGTAGCAACAAGAGCTTCTACCTGCGCATATCGACATGAAGAGCTAGTGTCATGTTATGGACCACAAACTCAACCCATTGCTGTAGTAAAGATTACCTAAGATCCATGGGGAAATTAGTTTAACAGAGTTCACTGTCTTTAATAGGAGTTTTTTCCCGAGGAAAGACAGATGCATTCAGCTCCTCAAGATGAACACTACCATGAAGTTATTTTTTCCTGTAATAAGGTAGTCCACAGACAGAAGAGCCAGTCCACATAATTTGCCCTGCCACAATCCATTTTAAGTCAATAGGAGATTTGATATTGAGTTCAATGGGCTAGATTGAGCCCTTAGGCAGATCCCTTAGCAAGATGGGCCAAGCAGGAGTAACATGTCTGAAATAGGATTTCTTCCCTACTTCCCACAGCAAATTAAAACATACTCCCTTGCCTTTTTCTTCTTATCATTTGCAGATGATGAGTAGCAGGCCTGCAGTAAGGGGCTCTCTCTCTCCCCTGATTCCCTCATATAAGACCCACACAAAAAGCAATGGAAAATAATTAGTGTTTTCAAACCAAGTGTTTTCAAATGCAAACTCAGATGGCTAGATCCTCAGGTGGTGTAAATCTGTTTAATTTCATCGAGTTCAGGGGAGCTATGCCAATTAACACCAGCTGAGGATCTGACCCAGCAAATTCTTTTTCACTTCTCTTTCAGCTATAGCTATCATATGTAGAACTTGTGACGAAAGTAGTCCAAACAGATGTGTGATTTTTAAATTGATGGTGCATCCTTTTAGGGAAATACAATGGCTCTGGGAATATCAGAAGAGAAACAATCAGAAATTAATTATTCACACTAAACATTAGTGTTAAACAAGGAGTAACAAGCTAAAGAGGACAAATTTAACTTCTATATTAGGAAAAGTAAGTGTCAGACTGTGGATCGTTTTGCCTAAAGGAGTATTATTGCATGATTTAAATGCATTCTCCCAGTCTCTGGGGGAGGAGGGAGACATTGAACATTTTGTTCATCAGTCATTTCTTTTTGAGCTCCATTTGCTCCCTGTTACAGATTTCTTTCTAGTTAAGCTGTTCTCTCCTTTTGTGTAACCTTGTATTTTCTGTTATTTTCTCTTTAATTCATTGTCCTTTTGCTCTAGTATGTTCTTTCCCTCCATCCTCCTTTCACATGTTCCAGTGGCCTCACCATTGACCCTCAGAACAAGTGACTATTATATAATAAATGACCTTCTGCAACTTACTGTATTATCAGCCAAGATTCCTTTCTTAGTTGAATAGAGCAGCAGGATCAGATTTCCCCCACCATACACACACACAAACACACACAAACCCCTTTCTCCATCTTTCTTTATGTTATATCAAATTGGCTTCCAGAATCAGAAAAGAAAAAAATCCTGAGCATGAAAGCAGTAAGAGAGCTGAACAAAGACTAAAGAGATAGAAAGCAGTTCAAAAGATCAGCAGGAAGGAGAGAGCTGAGTCTCTGGGGCCAGAAGTTAGCTGCAAACTGTTCATCCTTCCCTAGTGTAGCAATTTTAGTTTGCTTATTTTCCTGTCCATATTATTTCTTCAGACCTCTCTATGTCCGTTTTCACTCTACTTTTTCTTTTTCAATATCTTTCTCTTTTATTCCTGTCCAATAGAGATGAGCCATACTGCTTAGTAGAACTTTGGATAATTCTGTACATGGGAATCTGGCATATTGGAAAGAAGCCTATCTGTGACCCACTTGAGGAAGGTTAGACGCTTCTTAAGTATCTTGGTGTACTGAGGCAGTATTCTTCATTCCTCAGGAAAGCATCCAGATTCATAAAAGCACATGACTATTTCCCATGGACATAAAGGAGAAACTGAGTTTAGTAGAGTTTACAATCCATAGTAATTTATTTGAACATCAGTATATCATTAGTTTCCATCTTTTAAAAATTCTATTAATTGTATTAGTTGGCCTGTATAATCATGTTGGGTCTGATCTTGCTAATATTGAAGTCAATTTCAGAACTCTCCTTCAGGTAGGAGCAAGAGTAGGGCTGTAGTGCTCACCATCATTTTTATTCAGTCCATGCAGAAGATGTCTCTTTCCAACAGCTATTATATGCCATGCATTTCCCACCTCATGGCACTGCAATACAATTTGCTGCAAACTGGGATGACCAGCATGGTAGATACATTCTTAAATATGAATGTATCTTCTTCCTAGCTGACATGATACCTGTGTGATGTAAATAAGTATGACCCACTGTTCATGTCCATAAAAATGCACTGTTCACTTTAACTTGTTATTTTTGATAGGCTTTCCATAAAGTGTACAATAAGCATTCATGGTTATTTTATACCCTGTACTGTAGCGAATGATGGTATCTCCATCCCTTATGAATCATAATCACAAGGCAATGCAAGTCCTCCAACAGGAAGGCACAAGAAAGGCAGCCCTACTGCTATGCATGAAGACATATGTGAGCTGGGAAAGAGCTTCAGGGCATGAGCATCATGAGTGGAGCTAATATGGAGGGAACTAATTATGAAAAAGTCCCATAGAATTTGTTACAGACATGTCTATATGTTTTTGAACCCTATAGCTATCTATAACTGGGATGAAATTCTGGCTCCTTGCTGGAATCTTTATTGTCCTGTGACTACTGCTCGTGTAAGACTAGTTCGAGTTGTGACTGGCCTAATCATATGAGACCAGTGGTAAATTAATCTCTTTGCCCCTATTTTTCAGATGCCAGCAAATTAAACAAAGTTGCTCCCCTGAACATTGTAGCCTGATTTAGGGTGTAATAATTATATTAATTTGGATAATATGGGAATTTAAGCAAGCAGGTTAATCCTATAGGCTACAACATAAGAATTCACTAGGCGTCTTTTCCTTTAGACGTATCAGCTGTTCTCTGCTGGCTTTTCATTTATTTATACCCACATATGGGGTTGTGAGAACCTGGAGGAATTCTATGTGACAAGTGAAGCAATCAAGACCTGAAGGCTTCGGGCCTGATTCTGATCTCATTTAAACCAGTGCTAATAAAGAGTCATTGTCTTGCAGTTAGAGGAGTTCCTAGCTTTAGGTGAGATCAGAAGCAGGTTTTTTCAACTACAAGAGCTACCTGGAAGACACCAACTGTAAGCAACAGAAGAGACAAGGTGGGTGAAGTAATATCTTTTTTTGGACCAACTTCAAATATCCAATATCTTTTATTGGACCAAGCTCAAAAGTTTGTCTCTTTCACCAATGGGAAGTTGATCCAATAAAAGATATTACCTCACCCACCTTGTCTCACTAATATCCTGAGACTGACGGAGCTATAACAATACTGCATACAGCAACAGAAAAGACAGTTTATTCCCTTTATAAATGACAAAGCAGAGCTGACACTTAGGGGAGTTGATGAAGATTTTGGAAGGACTGGAAAGGAAAGCAAAGGGAGAAAGATGTACCAGCCTATTTCCTATTTGTAAAAGATTTTTGTTGTTTTTGCACTGCTTCTACCTCCATGAAATCTTCATGACACATCAAGTTACAAACATTAAGTAAAGAAAGATAACATGATCAAGTATGACAGATGAAAAATGAATACTTTTGCTACTGATTTTGCTGTTTGAAAGTTCCATAATAATCCTAAAGCATAATGCTCATCAATTTTTATAAGCAAACAGTACAAACTCCACCAATAGCAGTCACATATCTGATCACTACAGTATGAACAAGACATTTTGACTATTCTTCCTTTTGGCCTGTGAGTTGCAGTTTGGGCATTGGGGTATATAAAGAGAATTCTGGAGGTGGGGGTTCCTCTGTGGACATGTGATCACGCTCCCTTTACCTAACCCTCAATGGCAACTCAATCCTACCTTCCTGTTTGAACTACTGAACAGTACTTTGATGTCATGACCTTCCAACAAGCTGCCACAACAATCTATGTTATCCCAGCTTCACAAACTTTGTTTTTGCTTGTTATTTCAGTGAAGTGTTTTCTCTCAAGCACGTGCCAAAGGCTAGTAGGCTCTAACCAAGCTCTGTGTGAGACTCTCAGAAGAATCGCATGTCACAGAAAAAGGGGAAAAGCATGAAAGAGAAAAAACAGACCCAGACACTACGCTCTGTATTTTTGAGTCACAAATGAAAGCCAAGTTAGAGAAACACGTTCCTGTCTCTGAAGCTGCTTTGGGCGATGTTATCTGGTGTACTGCTGTTGTCCTGGGGGGAAAAAAAACAAACCCTTGTGCTCTGCCATTGATTAAGTACAGTGGCCAGCCATTTAGAGCATTCTGTGCAGAAATGAGCAATTGAACAATTTGCTTCATTTTCCATGCCTGTAGTAATCATGCAATGGATGCCAATTGGATGTGGCAATTTTCAAAGAAAATATCCATGGATTTCATTCTCTGTGCTCCTGAGATGGAACTCAGTAGCAAGTGCCCACATTCCATTTTTATAGCAATTTCAGCTCTGTACGGATTTTTAATCAGGTCTATGAGTCTGGAAAGCACTTTAAATGCACATGCTTTAGTCCCCTTGAATTCAATATTCCACTCTTATGTATTAAAAGATGTTAACTTCATGGGGCCCCATTGGGATTTTTACCATTGATTTCAAAGGGAGCAGGAGCAGGATTTATTATAGGCAAAGCCATTGGAAGCAACACTTATTATTAAGGTTGCCTGACACTTCTTATTATAAGACTCTGTCAGTTGCTTGTAACTGCCAAACAGTAACCATATGGGCTGACATTTTAAATGGCGGGTGTCTGCCTCAGACTAAATTATTTTGGAAAAATTCTGCCAAAATTGTTACTCTGTTTCTGAGAAAAAGGCTAGGAAATATATATTTTTTTACCCATTAAAAAAAAACTTCTGGCAACCTTTTTTTTTTTTTAAGATAGCTTTAGCGCCCCCATTCTTTGGAGCAGGCTCTTGAAATTTGGTAGGATGGTGGGTAGGAGAGACTAGGGCTGGTGAATGGTGGATGGGCATAGAGAGGAACACTGTGACTGGGAGTTGGATTGGGCTAGACTGGGGCAGGGAACCAGATCTGACGAGGAGCAGAGTTTCAAGGGAGAAGTGGGACTGGCTGGACAAAGAGATTGGGACAAGCTGGACACTGAGATTGGATAAGGAGCCAAGAGGGGAAGATTGGGACTGGGATCCAGTGGGGACCCCAGAAAGGAACTGGGACTGATGGAGCAAGGAGACTAGGACTGGGAGTGATGAGAGAAAATTCTAAAGGGAAAATTGGGACAGGGACTCCAGAGTGGGAGACTAGAACTGGCTGGCAAGAGGAATGGAACAGGGACGAGAATCCAGAGGAGTGGAAACTGGGAGAGTATATGCAAAGAGAAATGGACTGGGAAGTGGAGCCAGGGGTAGGGAAGGGTCAGGACAGGGACAGGTGGGAGGAAATGGGAAAGAAGGGTCATGTGTGAAGGGGAACAGACAGAAGAGTCTGTGCTGATTAGAACATATTCTCCTCCAGAACCTATAATAAAACCCAAAATTCCTGAGTCTCACTATTCCTCTGCTGTCAGCAAGTATCCGGTAAACCAACTGGCAAAATGTTTCATCCCCATCTAACACTGGTTCATGTAGAGCAGAGGTAGGCAATCTATGGCACACGTGCTGAAGGCAGCACGCAGCTGATTTTCAGTGGCACTCACACTGCCTGGGTCCTGGCCACCGGTCCGGGGGGCTCGACATTTTAATTTAATTTTAAATGAAGCTTCTTAAACATTTTAAAGACCTTATTTACTTTACATACAACAGTTTAGTTATATATTATAGACTTATAGAAAGACCTTCTAAAATGTTAAAATGTATTACTGACACGCAAAACCTTAAATTAGAGTGAATAAATGAAGACTCGGCACACCACTTCTGAAAGGTTGCCGACCCCTGATGTAGAGAATGACAATCTACTATTGCTATCAGTTACTCCATTATCCCAGGTGGCAGAGATCTGGTGGTAGAGCTAAAGGTTTCAACCCTAGTGATGTACTTGTTGGTGTCAATATGAGGCTGCATGATAGCATTTCCGTTTTTTCAGTTTGCTTTTTTCAAAACCTAGGAAGTTACACCTTGAAAAAATACACTGAAAGATTATTAAGGTTTCCACATCAATCACTCAAAAGTTAGGAAAGACCAGAATTCAGGTTCCCCATGCAATCTTAATCCATTCCCTCTTGTGCATATGTATCATGATACAATCTTTAATTACGTGATCACATACCGTTTTTTGCACAGGATCTCTTCGTCATTAAGTTCACTGGATGAACCTGCTCTTGAAATGAATCAGGGTTAAGTAGTAAATGCCCTCTGCTTCATTTGTTGCTGAAGATGGAAGGTGTGTAGTGAATGAAGTGGGAATTGCAGAAATTAAAAAAGGGTCATGGTTAAGGCAGTTGATTGCTGCCCTGCAGAACTAGAGTCTCTTTCTGTCTCTGCCAAAGAATTCCTGTGATGCTGGGCAAGTCATTTAAACCAATTTAGTCACAGGTAGTCACTGTGTGTTAGCCTCATTTTCTAATTGCCTGATTTGATAGGCTGCAGTCTGATCTGTACAAGTGCTAAGCACTCAGATTCAACTGAAGTCACTTGGGGCTGTGCTTGAATACATACAGTGCTACCTAATACTAAATACTTTGAAGCATGAGCGCTACATTGTCTCAATTTGGGTACTCAACATTAGTGGAGACTTTTGACCTTTAATTTCTGGCCCTTAGGTCACTATTAGTAAAACCAGGATAATACCCACTCAGCCCTTCAATCACTGGGGTGTCATCAAAATTAATTAATGTTTTTGAAGTACTCAGAGTATAGAGATGAGTGCCATAGAAAAACCCATGAGGAACTTCATAATTCTGTCTTCAAAGCAGGGTTTGAATAGGCCTAGAGCTATACAGTGAGGACAAAATAAAATACGGAATTGTGCTTATTAAGTAAGCACCATAATTCTATGTAGTGAATGAGGAAGGTCCTCCGAATAAAAAAGTATGTGATTTTGTAATTGCAGACTGTCATATAATGCATTTGTACAAGGAAGTCACATTAAAGTTGCACAGGTAACCTTAATTCTGGTATTTTCTAACTTTCAAGTGCTTGACCTTAATACTGTTCTTTTAATGTAGTTTTTTGTGTGTAATGTATTAAATACATATGGAGCCTGATTCTGAAGACCACATGCAGGCAAACACTTGTACCAAAGCAAAGCACTTTAGCATGCATTTAACTCTAAGCATGTGAGTGGTCCCATTGGGTACATCGACACTGCATCTTGAGTGAGCCTCCTAGCCGAGGTCCACAGATTTGTATTAGCATGGCTTGTGCTAGCACACTAAGAATAGCTGTGTAAATGTTGCATCTTGGGCTAGAGCTTGGGCTTTAAAGTCTGGGGAGTGGGGGTGGCTTGCGAGCCTGACACAACATCTACCCAGCTATTTTAAGTCTGTGTATCCAGGCTTGGAGGCTTGCTCCCAGATGCAATGAAGTCATACCTGCTGACTTCACTTATCATTTCATAGTCCATGGGACTGTTCACATGCTACCCTTTCTGTGGGAATTCTCATGTACTTAAAGTTAATCCCCTGTTTTGCTAGATTCTGTTTCATAACCCCAGTGGAGTCAACAGCCCAGTGTATGACTAACATAAGATGGAAAATTTAGCAAACCATTCATATGCACAGACTTGTACGGACAGAGTCCATAACTTGAATACATAAAATATGACATTTTTCCCTTTGTACTGAAAATTAATGTTTTTACTAAGTGTACTTTTAAGTCATTTTAACTAAATTCTTGGAATTTAGTTGCACATCTAAAATAAGAGCTTTTGCATCATATTTTAATTACATTTCTGTGAGTAAGATTATTTTTTCCATTGCTTTAAAGTGATTTCCACTTTTAAGATGACTCCAAATATCCAGTTCCCTGAGCTGATGTATTGCAAGGGACAAATTATGTTTGCTTTACTCACATGAGTATCCCATTGCACTTCTCTTAACAGCGGGAACCCCCACATTCCTCTGTGCTGGAGTTCAGCCTCACCAAGGGACCATCCCTCACTCCCCTTGGCCCTTTCACCCCCCCCCCCCCCAGTTCAGCTTTCCAGCATGCAGAGGTCAGCGTATAAGCCCCTCTGCTGTTCCCCTGCCTTCATCTGGCTTAGAAATCAGTTCAGTTGGCAACTCCCTTGGCTGCTCCCTGACCTTCAGCCAGCCAGGGAGCACTCCCCTGCCCTTTTCCTGACTGACGCAAGCAGCTTTGACTCATCAGATGTCTCCATTCTAGGGCCCAGGTGCCCACTTTTAAGCCCACTGGGGATCAGCTGACACATCACAGTTGCACTACCTCTTCCCTCTTAAAGGGCCAGTATCACACCATGACACTGCTTCCCTCTTATGTTCTTTCCTACCCCTAGGGCAAGCCTTCCACAACACAGCCTTACTCTTGGTCTCCCACCCAAAGGTGTTCCCCCTTAAATATCAACCCAGATTTTCCTAGACCAAAACCAAGATGTTCCCTTGCAGAAATGTTTAACACAGCACATCATAGAGGGTTCCCCAAGTTCCCCCCACAGTCCTTGAAACTAATTCTGAAGGGGACAAGTCTTTAAGTCCACCCTTGCCAGGGTAACAGAAAGTCCAACAAATAAACAATTAAAATGTCCTTACAAAAAGGTCTTTGGCCACAACTTTGGGCCCTTATTCCTCACACCCTTTTCTCAGGGTCCTCCGTCATCCTTTATCCCTTCTCTGGCTTCATGCCAACTCATGAGTGACTGGTAAGGGAATCCAGGTCCTCCCACTACACCAGGTTCCAGCCCAAGGAATCTATAACTAGCAACCAAGGTCTACTCCACAAGACTCCTTGTTGCTGCCTCCCTGGACTTATTTCTACCCAGCATGTGTCAGGTTTTCTCCCCTGCAACCCTTCTAGGTTCACCCCTCTTTCAGGGCTGGGACTCTCAGACCTCACCCCTGGAATCCCCCAACAAAATTCCAAACCAACAAAATTAAACAAACTCACTTCCACCCTCCTTAGGCTTGGTCTTTTGTCCCTCTCTAGTTTCCCTTGCTCTATTCCCTGTTCAAATGCCTCCCAGAGCTCTCTCCCAGAATGTCTAGTCCCTGCCTTTTTTTCAGGGCACAGCACCAGAACCTGCTCCACCGTAACAGCTGCTCTGTATCTCTCCTGGTTACTTGTCAGACTTGTCTTATTCTTCCTCTGGGCTTTTTCCTTGATCTCCCTACTCACTTATGGTCTCTCTTGTCTCCCTATTCACTAATCCCAGAGAATGACTGCAGAGTTCCTCACTGTCTATGTATAGGCTATGTTGGCCACCTACTTCAGTTTTCACATAAGCAAAAATCTTTATCCTCTCACCAAGTCCTGTATTTTTTTAAAAAGCAAAGTAATGCTTTTTTAATGCTATCCTCCTTTGCCAGTAGTCTCACCAATCTTCTCAGACCTATAGCCTCTTTCTGCTCCAAACTTCCTGCCTAAACTAGCCACCCAGTTCCTTTCCCAGCTGGGACTCATCTTTAGTTAAGCTTGGCCCACCCTCCAGGTGGAGCCAGGTAGCATAATTAGCCTCTCAGGCCCACCTTATCTCTTTCAGAGCCTGTGTAGGGTACACACCCCATCACAAACTGATTGCTTTTTCATTTCATGTTTAATTTTTATTAAATTCAGACAGACTCATTAACAGTACAAGCTATTGCTTACATACTGTAAGCCAACATTTGACAAAGCTGAGGGCTCCATCAGCTATCAAGAAAGTGAAACTAGCTGCATCCCCAACAACTCCTCCATGTTAGCAGGGCAACATGGTACATCTAGGTTTAGAGTGATTAGCACAATAGAAATCCAAGTTCTAGCATGATAATTATCTGTTTCTTCTCAACAACACTGTATAATTTGTCAAGTTAAATAAGACATATTTAGCTTACTAGGGAGGAAAGGCTTGAAAATCAACATGGCAGAGCCATTCTTCTAAGTAGCTCCAGAAGTTAATTGAGCCTAAAATTGCAGATGTTCTTATGCCTTCACATGCAAAAGCAATTTCTTGTTCAGGAGCGGTGTTTGTGTTTAGAGATCAACAGCTTCTACACGGGAAAGGACTCTTTCCAAGTAACTTTATTTAATAACAGGACATTTGAAAATATTACTTTCCACAGGCTGCTGTCAAAACATGACATTTGCACCAATAGGCTATCATCTCAGCTATGTAGCCAATTACCCAGTTCCCACCACAACAGATGGAGTGTGACAATCAAATGACGTGTCATGTGGGCCCATCTGAATTTGATTAGATGAATCTTTTGCTGAGAGTGAAGCGAAGGATACACTGGAGCATTTCAATTTAGTGTGGTCATACCCTAAATGAGATCTTTCACCTTGTTTTTGTCACTTCTGGCTGAATGTAATGGAAGTGGAAATCTCTTATACTGAACTCTGATTGTATTTAATTCTTCTTGTACTGGAATGTGAGCATAGGCGCGGGAACTAAGGGTGCAGGGTTGCCGAGGCACCCCTAGGTTTTGCGTGGGGTCCCAAACACTGGCTCCGCATCTGGGGATTCAGCTCCTAGCCCCAGCCCGGGGCTCTGCACCTGCCCCCAGCTGAGGCACCTGCCTTACCTCTGTCCACATCCCCCCTTCCCAAAGCCACAACCCTGCTCCCGGCCCCAGCTCTAGGGGGGAAAAGCGGGAGCAGCTCAGCATCCCCACTCTAAAAACTGTTCCAGCGCCACTGAATGTGAGTGATTTAGGGTGTCCACATGACAGCTGGGAGTGAGTCTCCCAGCCTGGGTAGTCAGACTTGTGCTAGTGGGACTCACACTAGCACTAGTGGGACTCACACTAGCACACTAAAAATATCTGTGTAGATGTTGTGGCACCAGCAGAGGCACAAGCTTGCCAGCCAAACTTAGGCCTGGTTTACACTACGATTGTAGGTCGAATTTAGCAGCGTTACCTTGATTTAAGCCTGGACCCGTCCACACGTCGAAGCCCTTTTTTTTCGACTTAAAGGGCTCTTTAAATCGATTTCTTTATTCCACCTCCGATGAGGGGATTAGCGCTGAAATCAGCCTTGCTGGGTCGATTTTGGGGTAGTGTGGACGCAATTCAATGGTTTTGGCCTCCGGGAGCTATCCCAGAGTGCTCCATTGTGACCGCTCTGGACAGCACTCTCAACTCAGATGCACTGGCCAGGTAGACAGGAAAAGGCCCGTGAACTTTTGAATCTCATTTCCTGTTTGTCCAGCGTGGCAAGGTGCAGGTGAGTGCAGATCTCATCAGCAGAGGTGACCAAGATGGAGTCCCAAAATCGCAAAAGAGCTCCAGCATGGACCGAACGGGAGTTACGGGATCTGCTCGCCATATGGGGAGATGAATCAGTGCTAGCTGAACTCGGTTGCAGTAAACAAAATGCCAAAACATTAGAAAAAGTCTCAAAGGGCATGAAGGACAGAGGCCATAACAGGGACGCACAGCAGTGCCGCGTGAAAATTAAGGAGCTAAGGCAAGCCTACCACAAAGCCAGAGAGGCAAACAGAAGGTCGGGGGCAGAGCCGCAGACATGCTGTTTCTACTCTGAGCTGCATGCCATGCTAGGGGGTGCAGCCACCACTATCCCAACCCTGTACTTTGACTCCATCAATGGAGAATCACGCAACACGGAAGCGGGTTTTGGGGACAAGGAAGATGATGATGAAGATCTTGAAGATAGCTCACAGCAAGGAAGCGGAGAAACCGGTTTCCCCAACAGCCAAGATACGTTTTTCACCCTGGACCTGGAGCCAGTAACCCCTGAATCCACCCAAGGCATACTCCTGGTCCCTGAGGGTGGAAAAGGGACCTCTGGTGAGTGTACCTTTGTAAATATTAGACAAGCAGCATGTTTAATGATTAATTTGCCCTGGCATTTGCGGCCAGTACGGCTACTGGAAAAGTCTGTTAACGTGTATGGGGATGGAGCGGAAATCCTCCAGGGACATCTCCATAAAGCTCTCCTGGATGTACTCTCAAAGGCTTTGCAAAAGGTTTCTAGGGAGGGCTGCCTCATTCCGTTCGCCATGGTAGGACACTTTATCACCCCAGGCCCAGGCCAGTAGCACGTAGTCTGGAATCATTACATAACAAAGCATGGCAGCGTATGGTCCCGGTGTTTGCTGGCATACAGACAACATCCGTTCTTTATCTCTCTGTGTTATCCTCAGGAGAGTGATATCATTCATGGTCACCTGGTTGAAATGGGGTGCTTTTATTAAGGGGACATTCAGAGATGCCCGTTCCTGCTCGGCTGTTTGGCTGTGTGGCTGAACAGAAATGTTCCCCGCTATTAGCCATGCGGTGGGGGGAGGGGTGAAGTGATCATCCCAGAGAATTGCGCGTGTGTGTGTGTGGGAGGGGGATTTGGGTTTGTGCTGCACGCTAACCCGCAAACCGCAGTACCTCCTTTTAAATTGCCAACCCATTTTAAATGGCCAACCCAACGGCCGCTTGGTATGGGAAATGAGGGCGCTGCTGTTTGAAACCATTCCCACATGTTATGAAGGTTAAAGAAGCCAAAAGACTGTGGTTTACCATGGCTGCCTGCAAGCCGAATTCTGTTGCCTAGCACTGCGTGAGTGATCTCTCACACCAAACCGGCAGGCCCTCAATATAAATAAGAGGCAAAATGCAACCTGTAACGAAAGAACATGTGCTGTGTAATGTGAACAGCAAGGTTTAACGGGAAAGACTGATCCTATTGTTCTCTAAAATGTGTCTTTTTAACTACCAATCTACCTTTTCCTCCACCAGCTGCAAATGTTTCTCCTTCGCAGAGGCTAGCAAAGATTAGAAGGCGAAAAAAATGCACTCGGGATGAGATATTCTCGGAGCTCCGGATGTCCTCCCACGCTGACAAAGCACAGCAGAATGGATGGAAGCAGACAATGTCAGAGTGCAGGAAAGCACAATATGAATGCAAGGAGAGGTGGCAGGCTGAATGGTGGATGTTCCGGCTGCTAGAGTCGGACTGATATGCTCCAGCGTATGGTTGAGCTGCAGGAAAGGCAGCAGGAGCAGAGACCGCCGCTATGGCCCCTGTGTAACCAACAGCCCTCCTCCCCAAGTTCCATAGCCTCCTCACCCAGACGCCCAAGAACGCGGTGAGGGGGCCTCCGGCTACCCAGCCGCTCCATCCCAGAGGATTGCCAAAGCAACAGAAGGCTGGCCTTCAATAAGTTTTAAAGTTTTAAAGTGCAGTGTGTCCTTCCCTCCTCCCCCACCCCTCCTGGGCTACCTTGGCAGTTATCATCCTATTTGTGTGATGAATTAATAAAGAATGCATGAATGTGAAGTAACAATGACTTTATTGCCTCTGCAAGCGGTGATCGAAGGGGGGCGGGGAGGGTGTCTAGCTTACAGGAAAGTAGAGTGAACCGGGGTGGAGGGGGGTTCATCAAGGAGAAACAAACAGAATTTTCACACCGTAGCCTGGGCAGTCATGAAACTGGTTTTCAAAGCTTCTCTGATGCGCCCCGCGCCCTGCTGTGCTCTTCTAACCGCCCTGGTGTCTGGCTGCACGTAATCAGCGACCAGGTGATTTGCCTCAACCTCCCACCCTGCCATAAATGTCTCCCCCTTACTTTCACAGATATTGTGGAGCGCACAGCAAGCAGCAATAACAATGGGAATATTGGTTTCGCTGAGGTCTAGCCGAGTCAATAAACTGTGCCAGCGTGCTTTTAAACGTCCAAATGTACATTCTACCACCATTCTGCACTTGCTCAGCCTATAGTTGAACAGGTCCTGACTACTGTCCAGGCTGCCTGTGTATGGCTTCATGAACCATGGCATTAAGGGGTAGGCTGGGTCCCCAAGGATAACTTATAGGCATTTCAACATCCCCAACGGTTATTTTCTGGTCTAGGAAGAAAGTCCCTTCCTGCAGCTTTTGAAACAGACCAGAGTTCCTGAAGATGCGAGCGTCATGTACCTTTCCCAGCCATCCCACATTGATGTTGGCGAAACATCCCTTGTGATCCACCAGTGCTTGCAGCAGCATTGAAAAGTACCCCTTACAGTTTATGTACTCGCTGGCTTGGTGCTCTGGTGCCAAGATAGGGATATGGGTTCTGTCTATCGCCCCACCACAGCTAGGGAATCCCATTGCAGCAAAGCCCTCCACTATGACCTGCACATTTCCCAGAGTCACTACCCTTGATATCAGCAGCTCTTTGATTGCATTGGCTACTTGGATCACAGCAGCCCCCACAGTAGATTTGCCCACTCCAAATTGATGCCTGACTGACCGGTAGCTGTCTGGCGTTGCAAGCTTCCACGGGGCTATCGCCACTTGATTCTCAACTGTGAGGGCTGCTCTCATCTTGGTATTCTGGCGCTTCAGGGCAGGGGAAAGCAAGTCACAAAGTTCCATGAAAGTGCCCTTACGCATGCAAAAGTTTCTCAGTCACTGGGAATCATCCCAGACCTGCAACACTATGTGGTCCCACCAGTCTGTGCTTGTTTCCCAGGCCCGGAATTGTCATGAACCTGCCCCATTAACACCATGATGTGCACATTCCCAGGGCCCATACTTTGTGAGAAGCCTATGTCCATGTCTATTTCCTCATCAGTCTAGTCACCGTGCTGCCGTCGCCTCCTTGCCTGGTTTTGCTTTGGCAGGTTCTGGTTCTGCATATACTCCAGGATAATGTGCGTGTTGGTTATAGTGCTCATAATTGCCGCAATGATCTGAGCGGGCTCCATGATCCCAGTGCTATGGCGTCTGGGCTGAAAAAAGGCACGAAACGATTGTCTGCCGTTGTTTTCCCGGAGGGATGGAGGGAGTGGGAGGCCGGACAACATGTACCCAGAATCACCCGCAACACTGTTTTTGCCCCATCAGGCATTGGGATCTCAACCCAGAATTCCTATGGGCGGTGGAGACTGCAGGAACTGTGGGATAGCTACCCACAGCTTCCCACAGTGCAACGCTCTGGAAGTCGACGCTAGCCTCGGTACTGTGGACGCAGTCCGCCGACTTAATGCTCTTAGAGCATTTTTTGTGGGGACACACACAATCAACTTTATAAAAACGATTTCTAAACAACCGACTTCTATAAATTTGACCTAATTTTGTAGTGTAGACATACCCTTGGATGCAGGGGTTAAGGTGGGTTTGAACTCAGGTGGCTCCATTGGTGCCACAACATCCACACAGATATTTTTAGTGCACTATTGACGAGCTAGCATGAATCTGTTTACCTTGGCTGTGACGCTTACTCCCAGCTACAGTGTAGATATTAGGATTTGATCCACAGGCCTAACACAAGGCATGCATAAGATACAGTGTATTTAGACACTGTTGTCCCACTGCAATTCTTCCTATAATTTAAGGAAGGGTGAATGGGTGCCTATGCCTGTTACTTCAATTGAAAGAAATGATATTGGGATGGGGAACGGTTTGTTTTTGTTTTGTTTCTGATAGACTCCAAATTTAAGTCTAGATTTCTGAAGTAGCAATGGAGTAGATTGAGGCAGGCAGATAAGTGAAAGAGACTATTTTATTTTGAATTGATTTCAGTTAAGTAGAAATAATGGCACTGAGGCTTAGCTAACCAATATTTGTACAGCATCAAACACTTGCTGCTCACCTTCGATCAGCCCGTGATGCCGGCTTTCATTGCCCACCTGTTAGATTTTTCAAAAAGCACCTTTTGTACTTCCTCCCAAGTAGCTCGGGCAGCAAGGGAAATGCTCCCCATAAACATCCACAAAGCTACCTCATTATCCACCTTCAAATCCTTCTTTAAAATCTCCTTTGCCATGATGCCTGTGGAAAAAAAATCTTCACACTGGTCAGGCAGCTGTTGTGCTGAGACCACTGACTATCATGCTGACCAATATCATCCCATTTTTTCCAGTCTGTCTGCATCCATGTGTTGTCTCTTGTCTTATACTTAGCTTGCAAGACCCTTGGGGGTGGGACTGTCTTTTCGTCCTGTGTGTGTACAGCGCTTAGCTCCTAGGCACTACAGTAATACTAATAATAAATATATAAATAACAAAATACTTAGTGACCCACAGATGAAAGGCACCATCTAAGGGCATAGATGTCTTTATTAAAAACATTAACAGGAGCTGGGACCCTTCCAGAGTCTCTCATCAAGGCCTGATCTGCACCATCAGTAAAGCCAATCCAATTTTTTCAAATTTTTATTATTTTTGTCAACATTCAAATTTCAGTGAAAACACATCACATGCCCCCAATCCTCTGCCCCTCCCCCTGTTCACAATTTTTTGACCAGCTGTAACCATCACACCTGGGATCCTCTGTATAAAGTGTCCTGCTCTGCACCTTAGCCCCTTTTGTGGGGGATTATTTTAGAGATTCATCTTGTTTAGATTCTTTCCAACCACTGTTGCATTGATTTCAAGGGCTAAATGACTTAAAGGTGTTATTAACCTTTCACTTTTCAACACTGAAACAGTATTTCAAAGCTTTTAAACAAAAAACAAAAAAACAGAGGTGTGGGTTTATTCAGTTTTTTTGGCAAACACTTAAAAGCACTCATTCACTCATTCTATAGGTGAAAGTTTATTCATGAAACAGAAAGAACAAGAAACCAAACCCAAGTATTTATACTGAAACTGAAATTGAGTAATGACACAAAACAAACAATTAAAACTTATGAAATTCTCTTTTCTTTTAAAGGCAAAATATTAGAGTCTCTTATTTTCACTAACAATTTTTTTTTTTGATAAAAAAGGAAAGGATTAATTTTACTCTCAGTCCTGATGTGTGAAGGATATTCACTTCTCCTGTTTTTTACAGCCAGATAGATATAGACAGACAGACAGAGAGGTGGAGGGGAGAGAGAGGATAGAAATGGTCGGGGAAGATGGGAGCAAAGGCTTTTGTTGATGTTTTTGGAATCCTGGATGGCTTTGGTTGGCAGGTCGACACAACACCTGTTGCCTGGTCCCTGGTTCACATTCCAATCAGAGACATTATCTGGTTGTGTCCTTCCTTCTTAGGCAGGGCAAAGTTCTGGCTATCTCATCTTGCTGTGCTGATACAGTGCAGTTGATTTCAGGATTCAATAAAAAACGGAGAGAGTGAGGGATAGGGTAGGATAGGGCAGGGGCAGATAGTAACACAAAAGGAAAGGGAGACAGAACTGGATCTTATGTATCTCTGTGGTTTGGGGAATTAGCTATCCCCACTGATGGGCTGAGGCATGGATGTCATGATGACTTTCAGGACCCACATAGGAAAAACAGAGTTCCGTAACCAAGAACAAGGCCTGCTGGCTTGCTGCTCAGGAAGAACATTCTTTGGTCTGGGCTTCTCCCTCTGTCTTCGGAGTCAGGGAAATTGAGATGCGATGGGATGGGGCAAGAGCTGCCAAGATTTTCAAAATCTCTTTTTAAGAACCCCAAAAAGGGCAAAAAAATGGGTGGCATAGTTTATCCCCCTCATTATTTTTGTCCACATATTAGGCCTGTTTGACATGCCAATTTTGAGTCATTAATTTTTGGTTTTACATCTTCTATTTTTACCAAGCACGTTTGCAACATTGTCCTTGAACCAAATCAGCAGGCCTGAGTTGCCTGAACTAATTTAGTCTCTGGTTTCTTTGCACCGGCTTATAACATTCATTATTAAAAACAACCTATTTTCTACCAACTTTTTCTATGATAGGTTTTTGTAACATTGTAGGAACTTTCACAGATTTTTTACAGATAAGTCTGCAATTAAAGTAATTTTTAAGGCCAGTTTTTACACCACCACACAAGCTCTTGACACTGAGAGGCAGCCAGAAGCACATAAGTTTAAATCAAAAGAGAAAAAAAACAAAACAGGATGGGAGAGGGGAAGAAGTAAACTTTTATTGCCTGCAGCTTTGTGGGGTGGGGAGCATTTCAGACCCCCTTATGTGTGGCCTTGTGGAACATTAACTAAAAAGGATGAAATGACTGCTTCCCTGATGTGTGCACCAGACAGCAAATCAATAGCCTGCAATTTAAAAGGGTACGTGTCAATATCAAGCCCCACAGCATTGTTTTCTGATGCTTTTGACATTTGTTCTAAGTACATTTAATGGACTTCTTGCACTGGTATCATATAAACAACTTTTCTGACCCTCCACTAAACTATATAACATGCAGCTTCCTCCTAACATCATTGTGGGGTTCGTGTGTGCGTTTAAGGATATAAGATGAAGACATTCTTAGGAAATGGCTTTTAGAAGTCCGCATTGTTGCTGCAATCTTATGGCATTAACCATTAAAGAGAGCTGAGCACTGGTTACATGGGCAGAAAGATCAAATGGCCTAAACAGACTGTGACCTTGACCCATGTGCCTTGTGATTCAGAGAGAGTATTTAAAATAAAAATGTTCCTTAACTCATATACATAGTAGACCTGTCCCATGTCAGAGTAAACTAGATCAAAGAGAATAGGAAATTAGATATTAAGGAGCGAAAGCCAGGTTCTGCCACCTTACTCACTTTGGGTGAAATCCTGGGCCCACTGAACTCATTGAGAGTTTTGTCATTGACTTCAATGGGGCTAAGATTATACCCTTTGAGCTGGATTTTAACTTTACAGTTAGCACTAAGTAAGGGGTGGCATGTAGCTGCCCAACCCCAAGAGTACCCCAGAGAATAAATTACGTCTCAGAGAGCCACAATTCCTCCCCTGTTCCCCCTTTGCTCTGGTGAGCAGGGAAGCAGGAACTTACTTCACTTATCTAAGCCAGGCCGTTGGGGTAAGCAGCTGAGCACAGGATTTTCCCTCTTCTTGTTCCTCTCTACCTCTATCCCACCCACTTGGGAAAAGTATCAAGCATATAAGCCCTGGTTGTTTCAGCCCTGTGACTGGTGTTGCAATCTCAGAAGGAACGAGTAGAGGAATAAATGGTCTCTTCTTCGTCTCTGTGACTGAATAAGGGCTGGTCAATTTAGTCCATTAGTTCCTTATTCAGTGAATACATACATTGTTTCTATTCAAGGAATGGGGTACGACTCGGACTGAGTATGGTGGCAGAATCCATCCTAGAGAAAAGAAGGCTGATCTAGAAAATAAGGATGCCCTTGTAGCTAAGATGGTAGCGTACACTGTAGAAGATCTGATTCTGGTAGAGATGTCCGAATGCCTCTGTTTATTCATAGATTTCAAGGTCAGAAGGGACAATTTTGATCATCTAGTCTGACCTCCTGTATAACACAGGCCATAGAACTTCTGCAAAATACTTCCTAGAGATATCTTTTAGAAAAAACATCCAATCTTGATTTTAAAAAATTGTCATTAATTAAGAATCCTCCACGAACCTTGGTAAATTATTCCAATTGTTAATTACTGTACTCTCACTGTTAAAAATGTATGCCCTATTTCCAATCTGAACTTGTCTAGCTTCAATTTCCAGCCACTGAATCATGATATACCTTTCTCTGCTTGACCAAAGAGCCCATTATTAAATATTTGTTTCTCACATGGATACTTACAGACTGATCAAGTCACTCCATAACCTTCTCTTTATTAAGCTAAATAGATTGAGCTCTTTGAGTTTACCACTATAAAGCATGTTTTCTAATCTTTTAATCATTCTCAAGGATCTTCTCTGAACCATCACTAATTTATCAACATCGTTCTTGAGTTGTGGGCACTGGCGACAGTATTCTGGCAGAGGTCTCATCAGTGCCAAATAGAGAGGTAAAATAATCCTTCTACTCCTACTTGAGATTCCCCTGTTTATGTATCCCAGGATCTCACTAGTTCTTTTGGCCACATGTCAGATGGGGAGCTCACATTCAGCTGATTATTTACTCTGACCCCCAAATATTTCTCAGAGACACAGCTTCCCAGGCCAGAGTCCACCATCCTGTAAGTATGGCTCACATTCTTTTTTTCCCAGATGTACACATTTACATTGTGCCATATTAAAATGTACATTGTGTGCTTGCACCAAGTTTACCATTGATCCAGATAGCGCTGAATCGGTGACTTGGCCTCTTCATTATTTTACCACTCCCCCAAATTTTAGGTCATCTGCAAACTTAATCAGTGATGATTTTGTTTTCTTCCAGATCATTGATAAAAATGCTAAAAAGCATAGGGCTAAGTGCAGAGGGACACCCCCCACCTCGGAATACACCCAGTTGATGAAGATTCGCTGTTTGCAGTTATATTCTGACACTTATCTATTAGCCAGTTAGCCACATAATGTGTACCATTATATTGTTCTAATTATTTAATCAAAATATCATGTGGTACCAAGTCAAACACCTTACCGCAGTCCAAGTATATTACATCAACACTATTACTTTTATCAATCCCACTTGTAATCTCATAAAAAAAAGCTAGCAAGCTAGTTTGGCAAGATTTATTTTCCATAGACCCACATTGATTTGCATTAATTATATTACCCTCCTTTAATTCTTTATTAATCAAGTCCTGTATCAACTGCTCCATTATCTTACCCAGGATTGGTAACAGGCTGACAGGCCTATAATTACTCGGGTCATCCTGTTTACCCTTTTTAAAAATTGGCCCAACATTAGCTTTCTTCCCACCTGTAAAATAGGGATGATAATATTTTCTTTGCGAATTTAGATGGTAAGCTCCTTAGGGCAGGAAATGTATTTATTTTTACAGCACCTAGTACAACAGAGCTTTGCTCTTCCACCTGACTGAAACCACTCTTGGCTGCGCACTCTGAAACAAAGCTGTCATCCCAGCAAAGGTGGGATTGGTTGACCTACATGATGATTGAAGAAGGGGTAAGGGAATGCCCTCCCACAGCAAACTTTAAGGTGTTTTCCCATTCAGACAATTTTAGTCTGATCCATCTTTCTCCCAAACGTCCTTCAGAAGCTCACTAGGGGTTACTGTGGCCTAAGGCTGCAATAACCCTTGTGCTTGCTCATGAAGGCGGGAGGGCTTTTGGCATAAGCGCTCTGCCATTCCCTGTCATCCGCTTCATGCAATCTACAGCATGAGTGTAGAGTCCTTCATTAGTATACACTAGTCCTGATCATCCCCAGAATCATTCCTAGTTGGCCAGAATGCAACTTAATATAATTTGGTCTGACCTGTGTAACATAGCTATAGAATTTCACGAATAATTTCTGCAGTGAAGCACATCATTCTTCCCTACTGTGTAAATGACCGCTGTCAAGAACACTAGCTTGTGATTGAATTGGATCATAAAGACAACCAGTGTCAATTGAAGGACTCCAAGCGAAGATGATATTATCACTTTCCCTTACCAACCTGATGCAATAGAAAATTAACTTCACTGTTAAATAGTTGTACCTGATTCCCAATTTGATTCAAAACAAATCTGGAAATACAGTGCTGATGGATGTGACCCAAAAACCTGAATGCCCTTATGCCCAGGAAATGAGTCAAATTTTCAAGAATTCTCCATTCCGTGTGTGTGTATTCCTTTGTTTTGCTTTCCTTTTCTAACCATGTTTTAGGAGTATAATTGATGATTTTGTTTGGTTTTGCTTTCCTTTTATCCTTCCTTCTTTTAATTCATTCCATTCTTTTACTCACCCCACAGTTAGGCTCCTACTCTCTCTCTTCCTTTCCTGGAATGACGTCTAGGGAGGTGGATGGGCTGCAGAGCCTGAGCTTTAGCCCAAGCAGCAACTTCAAAGCACTGTCCACACAACTATTTTTAAGTATCGGGGGGTAGCCGTGTTAGTCTGTATCCACGAAAACAACAAGGAGTCCGGTGGCACTTTAAAGGCTATTTTTAGAGCCTTGGTGTGAGCTCCGCTAGCCTGAGTCTGTCAGCTAGGGCTGGAAGGCTCACTTCCAGGAACTGTGTAGACATACACTTAAGGGCCAGGAGGTCTGTGACTAGCTAGCCCTATTTGAGACCCAGCTGGGATGGGTCAGGTAGTCCTTATAAAGGTTTATGAGTTCAACTGAAGGTTGACTCCTGTGACTGGCCAGGTAGAAGAGAGATACAGACACACACACACAGTCCTCTGGGCCCTATGTCCTGTGTTGGTCAGTGGAACAGCTTTGGTTTGTGTAACTTTGCTAAATTTTTTGTTTTAATTAATAAACTATTCCCTGAAGGAAGGGACTGAAAGATGTTTGGGTGTGGTCAGGTGTTAGTCCTTTCAGGGCTGGGAAGACATTGAAATCAATGGAAGTTGCATGGAGCCCCAGACACATGATATCAGATAGATATCTGAAGTAAAGAAAGGAGAATTGGGATATCAGATAGATATCTGAAGTAAAGAAAGGAGAATTGGGATTAAATTAGAGGTGGGTGAACACTCAGATAAAATTCATGTTCACATGATCTAGACATATTCAAACCAGTTGAAAGGATTGAACATTGTAGATTCTATTCAGAAGAATTGGTCTGTCAACACAATATAAGACCAGCTCAGAAGAGTCCATGCTTCTCCTGTGCTTGGATGACAATATAATGCTGGCTTCATGAGAAAAAAATGACTAAGAAGATGTCTGTCTAGAGCTCCAAATACAGTAGAACCTCAGAGTTATGAACCTCAGGAGTGGAGGTTGTTTGTAAGTCTGAAATGGTCGTAACTCTGAACAAAACATTATTATTCTTTCAAAAAGTTTACAACTGAACATTGACTTTGAAGATTTGCTATGCAGAAGGAAAATGCTGCTTTCCCTTTATTTTTGTAGTAGTTTTAGTTTAACCATGCTGTACTATATTTTCCCCTCCTGCTGCCTGATTGTGTACTTCCAGTACTAAAATGAGATGTGTGGTTGATTAGTCAGTTCGTAACGCTGGTGTTCGTAACTCTGAAGTCCTACTGGATAGGGAGGAAGGGCCAGCCATTTCTTCAGGCAGGTAGCTGTCTTCTGACACCTATAGTCTAGAATTGAGCTGCAGACATTGCGTGGGCTTAAATGTACACCTTCTAATATTCTGCACTGTGGGGCATTTCAATTTTGTTTTCACAAAATTTTGCAGCTAGAAAACAAAAAGTGAACTTCTGATCCAGGATGTCTTTGCATCGGATCCTTCTGAATGAAAACAATCAGAGTCAAAATGACTCTGGACTTTTACCTAGGTAGTGATGCAAGGCTATTTTGTCCTAGAGGATTTAATTATTTTACTAGATATAAGCAAGTGAACATCAGGATAATTATTATTATTTTTACTAAGGGATTGTTAAAGAATAAGTCTCCAGAAATGAAAGTCAGTGGAGGGGATGAACATTATAAGCCAAATTTTCAAATGCCCAAGGAACAGGTGAGTCAGGCCAAATGTATATGTACGGGTTACACAAGCAGAAGCTTGCATTTACATGCACAACAACTAGATTTTTCATACCCATACGTGGGATTCAACGGATCTAGCACATACATTCTGCATTTTGTGAAGCTTGTCAACTGCAGAAGCCTTTGGAAAATGGATTTGGACTCCGTTTTAAGTGCTTCTGTTAATATAAAAAAATCCAACTAAATTTGAAGGTTTAAAAATCTGAATTCTAGTTAGGTTTTCTAGAGACTATTTTTATTCTGATACATTAGCTTTCCCTTCTGTAAAATACTAACTTACACTACATCTATTTAGCAAATATGTATGAAAGATTTAAGTACATAACTTTCAACTCACCAAAATACTTAAGCACCTGCTTAAACTTAAGCATGTGCTTTTTATTTCCTTAATTGGAATAGTTTCCTGCATCAGACCTTAAAGTCTGTATAGCATTATGGACCTGATCTAGCTCCCATTGAAGTTAATAGCCAATCTCCTGCTGACTTCAATGGGGCAGGACTGCGTCATATGAGGCTGATTTTTCAGAGATATTGTGCACCCAACAACTCAAGTTGAAGACAGTCAGCATGTGGGGGCTTAGTCATGTCCTATGTGAAAGTCAAGTGTTAGTAACATGTTGATCTGTTTATGGCTGTACCTTACTCTGGCAAAAGTAGCTGAAGTCAAGGTAAATTTTGCTAGAGTAAGGACTTAAAGATTTAGCCCATTGTAGTGTATAATTTTGAATTTGTTAGCACTGGAAAACTTACAAATACTCTCGGGTATGGTCACATTGCACAGGCCAGAATCTCACTCTGTTATGAAAGCAATCATTTAAATTGGAAAAAAGTCTCTTAAAACATTTAAATATGCATTATAGGGAAAAGTTGTTTTTTCCTCCATTGACTCTATGGGAAAATTTGGTTGTACAATAAAGACCCTGCTAATTTAATCTGATTAGTCCTATATTTTCATATTGAGCCTTGAGGACTCTATTGGGTAGTCTGTTATTTTGGAATCTGATAAAATGCCAAATAATCTAATTGGCTTTTAAATCCACCACTAAGATACCCAGAAGGATAAACAACACAGGTGAAAAAAAAGGAAATATACATATAATTATTATGCAAATGCTGTAACTTGAAGAAATCATAGCCATTGTTACTTAGGTTAATCCAACCACAAGTCAGCAAGAAAGGGACGGCCTAATGCCATGGTTCTCAAATTCAATTGATTGTGGCCCCCCCACCATGCTCTTTATGTCTGTAGTCGTTTATGCTCCCCCTCCAAAGTACATATACCACCGCCCAGCTCTGAAGGTGGAGCAGAGAGCAGCGGCTGCTGGTCAGGCACCCAGCTCTGAAGCCAGAACCGTGCCAACAGCAGCGAAGAAGTACGGGTGGCAATGTGAAAAGTCACAGTAGATTTAGCACCCCATTGCCACCCTTACTTCTGCACTGCTGCTGCCACCCTGAGTCTGACATCTGGAGCCCTGCTGCCGCCTCCCCGTGAGAGATTGAGGGTAGGTGAAGGAGAGCCTGGGCAGCAGGACTCCAGCTGTCAGCCTTGGGGCAGTGAGGCTCTGGCTGTCCCTTTTATCCCATTCCCCCCACCTCCTGGGTATGCACAGCCCTTCTGCATAAGCTCCAGCCACCACGAGCTGATAGCCAGAGCTCTTAGGGAAAAAGAAAGAAATTAAAAAAAAAAGGCACACAGCTTGATACATTCCCATACTTCCCTTGGGAGGCCCTCCCCATAGTTTGAGAACTGCTGGCCTAATGTAACTTTAAAAGGAAAGCTTTGGAATTCCAATTAGAATTCTGCTCAGTTTCTAAGCAACGTCAGTGGAAATACTTTTTATGTGTAAACATCATTTAACTTATTAGAAAAAGAAAATATGTAAACATGTGCTTTATTTAATGAATGGAAAAATAAAAAGGTTTTCATTTGATAAGTGTATTTTTATTAAGTATATTGGATGGGGATATGGGAAGAGAAAAGAGAATTCTTGCTCTTTGTTTTCAGGAGAGTTCTAATATTCAGAGGCGTTCTCTCATTCCTCAAAATTATCTATTTACTCACAGAATGCCTTCATCCTAGCGCAGCTGCTAAGCAAAATAGGACAAGCTTCCTAAATCAGGAGGTGACATCATTGGGACTACTTGCTAAATCAGGGCATTAGTTAGAACAATATTTCTTCCTCTTGACTGGAGCTGGTCAACATTTTGTTAATTCAAAACAATTTTTTGACAAACAACGCCCTTTTCACAAAACTGAAATTTTCAGTGAAAAGATCTCAGTTTTGACAAACCAAACACCCTCACCCCCACTTCCCAGCAAGGTCCCTGGCTGCCTGCCTTGAAGGCTCTTGTCAATTTTACTTTCTGTCAATGAAATTGACAAAAGCTTTCCTAGTGGGCTGTTCCTGACCTCCCCACAAGATGTGAGAATGCAGAGGCAGCAAGTTGGCAGAGTTGGAAGGAAGACAAAGTCTCAGAATTGCCTGTCTATGCTTCTTTGCCCTGGAGCTTAGGTGAGGAGGCTGGGAGTCAGAGCAGCCAGGCTGCAGGCTCTTGTCAATGTCACTTGTGAATTTGACAAGACCTTCCCTGCAGGCAATTAGGAAGCCAAAAAAAATCTCTTTCGGTTTGCCTGCAACTGACATTTATCTTGAAGACCCTTCCTGCAAAATATGTCATGCTTTTGACATTTTGTCCTGGTTCGGGATGAAATTATTTTCCAAAACGTGGTTTTTGTTGTTGTTTTTTTTTTGGTGGGGGGCGGGGGAGAGAAAGAGGGAGGGGAGTCAGGGGTTTCCATTTTCCAGACCTCTACTTTTTATGTTAAGATGATGGTCCAATATGTACAACATGACATACATTGGAGATAAGATAGTTTATGCTGAGTAAAGTTAATGAAATATTACTGAGTAAAGAATATTAACTATGATGTGACATTTCACTCCATATGCTTTATGAAAATACACTTATGAATGTAAATATGATGTAACAGGAATATGCTTTATGCAAAAGGTCTCTTTTAAGGTATCATTACAATGCTTATAATCTACTGAGTGTGTTCATCCTATTTGTTTGCATGTATTATTTATATGTCTGGAGTTAGCAGAATAAGATATAAACTGGTATTACTGATGTAAACATATTAAGTGGAAGCCATTAAGAGTGATTCAGAATCAATGAACTGTAAATAGCTCTGTTTACTTGCAAACCTTCCTGTGTATGTGTAGGCCAGCCCAAGAAGAATGGAGGCTGGGGTCTCACAGGACATGGGACCATGTCACATGATACTGGAATCCATCTTAATCCTTGTACTTTTCCATTGATGAGGTGGGGGTGGGTACAAGCATAGACAAAAGATTCCCGCATTGTGCCCAAGTTATAAAAGGGGATGGAGCAGGACAAAAGTGGCTGCCAGTCATGAGAAAACCACTACTTACCACCTGAGATGTCTGCTGGAACTAACAAGGACTGTACCAGGGGAAAGGATTGGGCCCAGACTAGGAAGGAGTCTAGTCTGTGAAAAGTTTCAGAGTAACAGCCGTGTTAGTCTGTATCCGCAAAAAGAAGAACAGGAGTACTTGTGGCACCTTAGAGACTAACAAATTTATTAGAGCATAAGCTTTCGTGGACTACAGCCCACTTCTTCGGATGCATATAGAATGGAACATATAATGAGGAGATATATATACACACATACAGAGAGCATAAACAGGTGGGAGTTGTCTTACCAACTCTGAGAGGCCAATTAATTAAGAGAAAAAAAACTTTTTTTCAAAAAAACTTTTGAAGCTAGCTTGATTATCACTTCAAAAGTTTTTTTTCTCTTAATTAATTGGCCTCTCAGAGTTGGTAAGACAACTCCCACCTGTTTATGCTCTCTGTATGTGTGTATATATATCTCCTCATTATATGTTCCATTCTATATGCATCCGAAGAAGTGGGCTGTAGTCCACGAAAGCTTATGCTCTAATAAATTTGTTAGTCTCTAAGGTGCCACAAGTACTCCTGTTCTTCTTTTAGTCTGTGAAAGCAACTTATTGGAACATCTTTGAGGGTGAGATATAAGCTGTAATCAGTTTCTTAATGTATTAGGCTTAGACTTGCGTGTTTTTGCTTTATTTTGCCTGGTAACTTACTTTATTCTGTCTGTTATTACTTGAAACCACTTAAATCCTACTTTTTATACTTAATAAAAATCACTTTTGTTTATTAATAAACCCAGAATGTGATTAATACCTGGGGGAGCAAACAGCTGTGCATCTCTCTCTATCAGTGTTATAGAGGGCGGACAATTTATGAGTTTACCCTGTATATGATTTATACAGAGTAAAACAGATTTATTTGGGGTTTGGATCCCATTGGGAATTGGGTGTCTGGGTGCTGGAGATAACTGAAAACAGCTCAGCAGGTGACCTAAGTTTGCAGCTTTGGGGGCATGGGCCAGACTCCGGGTCTGTGTTGCAGCAGGCTAGTACGTCTGGCTCAACAAGGCAGGGTTCTGGAAGTCCTAAGATGGCAGGGAAAACGGGTTCAGGGGTAATTTCAGCAGATCAGGTGACAGTCCCAAGGGGATCTCTGTGATCAAACCAGTCACATACACTTTTTGCCATACAACATACTATTTGAATTTCAATCATCAACAATGCCACCATGGATGCTCCAGTAGTCTGCTTCATTCAAGAGTGGAAAGGTAAAAAATTCAACAGTCATGCCTTTGGGAAAAGTGGTAGCTTATATGTGTTGTCAGCCTAAAGCCTTAGAATGAAGGTTCAACTCTGAACTTCCACCTATTTGCTAGACTCGAATGCACTGCATTAGGGCCCATAAATACAAGCACATATTTCAGACAGAAGACATTTCCCCAATCTGTCCACTTCATGCACTCAAGATTGGAGGATCAAATTTGGCCCTTAGTTTTGAAATGATAAAATTTCTTGGGTATTGCAGAAGACAATCATGCAATAATTCTGCAATTATACTGTAATTATTGACCATTTAAATGAATAGCAAATACTGTACACGTCTACATAATCAAGTGATAATTATGTTCTTTTATTTGTCTTCTAAATGAAAGAGTCGTCAAGAGCCTGAATCAGGAAATTACATTTTTACTTATCTGGTTCCATCAAATTTGTTAAATTACACATTAATCATGCAGAAACATGAAATTATATCCAGTATGCACTGGGAAAACAACAGCGGTTATATTGGTTATTTTATATGTGCAAGAATGAATTCTTCAGTAAAGTCCTTGCCAGTTTACGGACCACATTTTCATCCGGTGTAAATCAGTGCCTCTTTACTGACTTCAGCTACACCATTTTATAACAGCTGAGGTTCTTGTCCTGGATTCATATCTGGATCCAAATTATCCCAACTCAAAATAGCAGTGGTGCAGACCCACTCACCTGGCTATTCTTCCCCATCCTCAACCGATAACTATTTGCCATCAAAATAACACTTCTCCCTTCCTCCACCTCAATCCAATGTCCTGACTTCCCCTATATTCTACTCTAATTCATACCCTTTTATTCTTTGGTGAGTTGATTTCCCTTCCCCCTCCTCCCCCTAGTCTGAGCTGTTACACCATCATGCAGCAATTCTTTGTGCTTCCCTTAATCAGTAAGCATTGCTCACCCAATGGAATTGCATGAGTCATAAAATCAGAGTTCAAGGGTGCCAGAGAAACAGGACTTAAGAGAGACAGGAAATGAACATAAGGGGTTAATATTTTGCAGTTCCCAAGGGAAGGCAAAAATCTTAGCTAATCTAGGAGAAAGAAAGAAAATTTCCTGTGGAACTCATGGCCAGGGGATGTTGTAAAGGCCAAAACTATAACTGGATTCAAAAAAGATTTAGATAAGTTCATGGAGGATAGGTCCATCAATAGCTCTTAGTCAAGATGGTCATGGATGTAACCCCATGCTCTGAGTGTCTCTAGGTCTCTGGCAGCCAGAAACTTGGACTGGACAACTGGGGCTGGATCACTTGATAATTGCCCTGTTTTGATGACTCCCTCTGAAGCATCTGGCATTGGCCACTGTTGGAAGACAGGATACTGCACTAGATGAACCATTTGTCTGACCCAATATGGCCATTCTTATGTTCTGTGAACTCAGTAGGAAAAGAAGGCAAAAGGATAATATTGGGAAATGCTTTTTCCCCCAAGTTACCTTGATGGTGTGCCAAGCTTGAATTAATAAGGGATTTAGCAATAGGAGGGAGCTAAAACAGCACTGAGCATGTACTGTATTGCTTATTTAAGCCCATCTAAGGAATTCAGGTTTGATGCAGACAGTGAGGCTGAGCTTCAAATCATTGTGGATTTTTTTTTAAAAGAAATATTGTATCCTGCCTTGGTTTTCTTGCTTTTTTTCCTCTCTCAATAGAAAGCAATATCCTTCAAATCTACACATTACAAGGGATGGGTGCACAACCAAGCATGCAGTGTGGGTGAAATTCACCCCTTTGTGGAGGGCCAGCACAACGTCTGTGGATCACATAAAGAGAACTAGGCAAACTTGTTTTCAGATTAATTGTCTGTTCAATGGAAAATGCAGTTTTGGTCAATCTGCAGATTTGACATGTATGGTATGAGCAACAAAGCAACCAGCAGTAGCACTGGTGTTGGTGGGAGCAAAGGCAGTTAAGGTGCTGCTGTCCCTTTCCTTCATTTTAATTTTCTAGGAGGGCATTCACCTGGGATGTGGGAAACCCAGTTTTGAATTCCCACTCCAGAGCAGAGCTGAAATGGACTCTTCTGATTCACTGAAAATTCTGGAAATTTTCAGATTTGGTTCAATCCAAACCTAATTCTTTGTATTCTTATTTTTGGAATTGCCACCTAACTGAAAAATCAATTACTCACCCAGCTCTGCAAAAATCCCTGTTTTGATGGAGAGCATATGTGGGAATGAAGTGGCCCAAAGACATAGTGCTGGCCTTCTGCACAGGAAAGAATTTCAATAGGAAAAGACAGGCTAGAAAATGTATTTATAAAAACTGCTGACACATTAAACGAAATCTCTAACTGCACAAGAACTCATGAAATACATTAGCCTGCTCTCAACATTCAAAGCTCTGAACTGAGAAGTGCATGCAATGCCTAATATCAGTACATGACACGCAGAGTACAAAAGATGCTGAGTTGTGTTAATAAATTATTACAATGTTAAGATGTCTTGTTTGCTATAGATCTGAGTTTTCATCAAGAATTCACGTAGCTGAGCTCCATGTGTTACACTTGAAGCATTCCAATCATTTTATATAATGTTGAGTGATAAAATATATTAAGGCAGCCAAGATAGATACCTGCAAACACAAACTCTCTTCATAAAGTCCAGAGTTCACAAGTCTTTAAAAACAAACAGTTTGTGGTGTTCAGGAAATGTTGCTCTCCAAAGTCATATTTACAATCTTAAATCCACAGTGTTCTGGTTATTTTGAAAACCAGATGACTGGCAGACACTTGAGGGTAGTGAGAGGACTAATGAATGCCAAAATATAGGAAAGGAAAATAATGTAGTTGAAATTATTTTAGATTTATGCCATCTATATGTCATCTTTTCATTCATCGTTTAAGACTTAAGTCCAGGATATGACTGAACTTTGTGTTGCTTAGCTAGTACATAGTTCCCATTAAATACATTTAGTCAGATTTCAGGGTAAATTTTCAAACAAACATTCTTAAGTGACTTAGGGTCCAGATCCTCAAAAAGTATTAGGCATCTAACTCCCACCAATTTCAATGGTAGTTAGGTCCTAAATACCTCTGAAGATCTGGTCTTTAGGAGCCTAAGGGCTTGTCTACCACAGGGAGTTATTCCAATACAGCTATTCCTAATTAATTATTCCTGATTAACTCCATGTATGGAAGCTCTCATTCTGGAATAAGAAATTCCAAACATGGTGTTAAATCAGGAACAATTCACTTTAAAATCTCATTTACCCTATTCCAGATTAACTTTCAACCCTAAATCTTGCTGAAAGTCAATGGGACTGAGACTGCTAGAGTATGTCTACACTGCAATTAAACACCCACAGCTGGCCCATGCCAGCTGATTTGGGCTCAACGGGCTTGGACTAAAGGGCTGTTTAATTGTGGTGTAGATGTTCGGGCTCCAGCCCGAGCCCAAACCTGAATGTCTACATTACAATTGAACAGCCCCTTAGCTGATATTGGCCAGCCATTGGGTTTTAATTGCAGTGTAGACATAAATCTATGTGCTTAAGTCACTTATGAAAATGGCACTTAAGTGCTTTTGAAAATGTTACGCTTTACTACAGATTACAATGACATTTAAATATACAACATAAAAAAGTATATGCTTTTTATCAGCTCTACAGTATCATGAAAACTACATTTTAACCAATTGTGTGCCTTATCCTACACCCTGTTACTCCAGTGGAAGAAAGCTAGTGTAACGGAGCAGAGAATCAAGTTGTCTGTCTAAGTTGGTCTATCCCTTATGTCCACATTCCTAAAAGATTAGTCAGATGTAGAGATGGACCCAAAGATTAGGGTGTTTCAGCTCTGGAATTTTGGTTCAGGCCATCTCCCATCAGAATACTTTTGTCTCAATGAAGCTCAGTCTTACAAAACTCTGAGCACTCTGGCCCCAATCCAGCAAAGTACTTTAGCACGTGTGTAACTGTAAACACGTGGGATTACTTACATGCTAAAGTATGTGGGTCAGTTTGAGCACATGTGTAGTCCCTTGTGTTCACAGTTACACACATGCTAAAGTGCTTTGTTGGATTGGGGCCAGAGTGGTCAACACCTTCAGGTCCGAGATGATATGGGCATGTCTATACCATATCCTCCCAGCCTGAGTAGACAGATTTGCACTAGTGGGGCTCAAGCTAACCCACTAAAAACAGTGGATGTTGTTGTTTGGGCTGCAGTTCGGGCTCTAAGCCTATGGGATCGGGCCAGCTTCAGAGCCTCGGCTGCAGCCCTAGCCACAACATCCATACTGCTGTTTCTGGCGAGCTAGCTCAAGCCCTGCTAGTACAAGTCTGTCTACCCAGGCTGGGAGGCTCACTTACAGCTGCAGTGTAGACATATCCTATGATAGCAAGAGTATTAAAAGGATAAATATCCCCCCAAAGATGGTTGTTTTTATATTACTCTTTGTCATGTGCACAACGGTCTCCAGCTATGTTGACAACAGTATCATGTCTCCTAAAGCTGTTTCAGAGTCCTGACTATGAGTCGAGCTGATTCCAGTGTCAGAGTCCGTATCATTTATGTCTACATTAGTCACTTTACGAACAAAGTCTGGCACTGCGACACACTTGCTGGAAACCTCGCTGCCTTTTGTCTGCTCTTCATTAGCTGGACATCTGGATTCAATTTTGTCTTTGATATGCAGTGAATTAAATTCTTCCGCAAGGAGTTCATATTCTTTTTCCTTCTTTTGCAGCAGCAAGTCCCTGTAGGTAAGCTCTTTCTGAATGCAGCTCAAGTGAGAGTGGATTCTCAAGCCATCTTTCGTACTTTTTTCCAACTCATGTTTGACACTTTCTAAATTTGAGGATTCTAGTTGGCCATTTAAGGCCTCTGCCATGCATTTACCATCTCCATTTGTTTCAGTGCATACACCTTTGACCTCTTTTTCAATTTCAGCACAGAGCTTTTCAATTAGTAGTCTGTGATGTTTCAGTCCTTCTTCCATCTGTAAAATTCCATCACTTTTGCTCAAGTATTCATGCATCTGATGTTGACCATGTGGAACATTTGTTTGTTGCTCAGCATCATTTGGAGTGGCCATTAAATAAGAATCCTGCACATAATTTTCTCCATCATTTTCTACCTGAACGAGGTGGAATTTGGCTTCACATTTTTCAATTTCCGTATCCAATTCCTTCATTCTGTTGACTTGCTGATGAATGGTATGATCTTGGGAAATGATCAGATGAATCAATGTCTCCATATTGTCTCGCTCTTGCAGAGTATGGTCCTGTTTAAGTTTGGCCAGTTTCCTGAAAGTCTTTCTAACAATCCTCTTTTGCTTATCCACTGGCAACAACTTCATGTAATTCGCTGGGCTGAGCTCCCATTGTCTTCCTATGTTTTGTACTATCTTTGCTTCAGCTGTCCTCCACAACGGAAATGAGAGGAAAGCATCTGACTTCACCAGAACAAAGTGCAAATTGGGCTGCTCCTCTCCCCAGGCCTTCCAAAGTCTCAGCATTTTTGTCAGCGGGGGAAGGACCCGCTCAGAGCCTCTCCATTTTTCTATGATACAATAATCACTAGGTTGTCCAAAAAGAAACCTTTTTTCTCCAAATGTAGCTTGATGTTCCTCTAGTAGAGCTTGGATCACATCAGCACAGGTTGTGCGCTTTGTCAGTCCGCACACAATTTTCTCCTCCTGGCATACCCAAACCACTATCTCCCTTTCATCAGAAGCCATGTTCTTGTCTGGAGATCTAGAATAAGGAAACATCAATATGAGTTACGTCAGTGGCATGCAGTGTGTGAATCAAAATGACAATCCATTTATCCTTGATATAAACTGCCAAATGGTGGGCAAATGTCCCATACTCTTAAAAAAAAAAAAAAATAAAAATCCTAAAATGTAAATGGAGAGAACACCGGCCTGCCTGCCTCTCTGTCACTGGACCAAAGGGAAAGAAATACCAACCTACCTGAATTTTAGTCAACTACAAATCCAAACCTCTTTTTCAGATTCTTATATATTAATTTTAAAACCCTGTCCCACCCTTTTCTCTAAATGCCTGAGTGCAATTCACTTAAAGAGCAGAAGTATAGATTAATATAAAGTGCTATTCTAATTGTATTATGCTCCCAGCTGGATCAAGGAATACTGGGAATCTCAGAAGAAAGTCTTTTCTCACAAGATAACAGTATAATTTGTAGATAATACAGGTTCAGAAGCTTGGGATAAACATCCAGATTTTTTTGAATGAATCACTAAACCACCACGAATCATGTGAACCCTATAGGAGATAAAAGAAGAAGAAATATTGTGATGCTGAGACAAATCTGCAGTGCCTTTGCTCCACATCATCGTAGCGTTGCCAACTCTCATGTATTTTATTGAAAGTCTCGGTGATATACAGTGTTTTTCTTAAAGCCCCAGATCATGTATTCAAATGATTATGGGAAAATCTCAGCTTTCGTGAAAAAAAATAAATTAAAAAAAAAAATCTAGCTCTTGTGGTTGTGGAGAAAATCATCAAAATGTGACCTGAGTGAATGTTAAAGGGTCCAAAACCAAAACGCAAATAAAAAGAACCCCAAGCTTATTGAAAACGAAAAAACCCAACTCTACCCCGCCCCCCAAAAACCCCATCAAAAACTCCACTCATCATTTTTACACCCATTTTGTGATTTTTGAGGGGGTGACTAATGATTTCCAAATGCTTGAGGTTGGTAATACTGTACATCACCAGCAGAGATGTGGCATCTCCGAAGAATTACACCTATTGATGCAGAGCTGTCATAGAGGCATCTATAGCTCCACTCCTCCCTGCTGCCAGTGCAGGCAATGTGGTGAAGAGGAATGGCCAGTACACCACTACATTGAGCAGATGTCCAGGATTAATTCCATTAAACTGCTTCAGTTTATATCTGACAGTGGCCCCAGAGTCAGAAAAGAGCCCCCATGTAGCCTGGCCACACCCAAGGATCTGACCCATTGTTTAGCTCTAGATACATCCTCTGAGCACAATACATTATTGTGAATCTTCTCTTGTATTCTCTGTAGATTCAAATGAACAAGCTTTAATCCACTTCCATGTAGAAAGCTTGAAAAATGCAGGGATAATGGAAACGTGGTCGACATAGAAAGTATTTGATTCTACAATAGTTAGCATTTCAGACTGAGTCACAGTATTTTTCTAGGCTCATGTGCCATAGCAGGATTAGAGCCTAATCTGGATTCATTAGTGTTACATCCTGCTTATTAAAACATTTCTGCTAGTTTCGTTTTTTAAATTATTACCCTGTTTGGGAGATTAAATGTAATCCAAAAACTTGAATTGTGATTGACTCAGCTCTGTATGGAGGCAAGATGCCTCAAGAGACTGGGGTTAATAACGGAGTACAAATGTAACATATAGTAAATATCTTATTACTGTTATATAGTACAAGAGAACTCTGTTCAAACGCAGTGTTACTCTTCTACTGGAGCATTCTTGTGTAAAATTCATACTTTGCTAAATAAGTCTGTGTGGTAAAAATCACAAGTTCTTATTTCAACAGGTCCCATTTAAAAGATCAGTGATTTACTGTAATTAATTTAAGCAAATCAGAGTTTCCAACAGATTACTGAAGCATACAGAGGGCATTAAAAATCCCAGATAACAAAGATCAAGAAATCATTAAGGCATGGGTCTGTACTAAAAACCCAAAACACAACACAATGAGAAAACATTAGATCAGTTGACATTACTGTTGAATGTGTCACAGGCCACAAAGTCAATATCTGTCACCTTTTAGTAAGTTTACACAGCACAGGATATCATAAAAATGTTTTTACTTGTTGATAGATTAGTAGTTAAATGAAACTAACAGGAATAGACTATTGCAACAGAGTTCAGCTACAATGGTCAACAAACAATGTTTGCTTTAAGCTAAAGTATGCACAAAGAAAAATCCAGAATGGAATATCAAGTTACTGTAGGAGCTAGGTGTCAAGTAAAGATTACACAAATTAATATAATCATTATCAAATGTACCTGATAGTTGCTCAAATAATTACACCAGCTGCTGATAAAGAAATAAGTGAAAGAGAAATCAAATGTAATTTATCAGTCTATGATTTTCAAAGTGGAAAAAAGCTGATAGACAAACAAAAATGAAATAGGTGCAAACACGTATAGGTGTAAGAAACAATATACTGGTATCTCGGCTGAGGTAATTGCTTTATAGGATCTACCCCTCTGTTTCTTTATAACAACACATCGGGTATCAGGCATGCACAGTAGATCATCCCCTCTTCATTTAGTTGCACTTATAGAATTATAGAAATGTAGGGCTGGAAGGGACCTCAAGAGGTGATGTAGTTCATCCAACTGCTCTGAGGCAGGACAAGTAAACCTAAACCATGTCTTACAGATGTTTGTCTAACCTGTTCTTAAACACATCCAGTGATAGTGATTTACAATCTCCCTTGGAAGCCTATTGCAGAGCTTAACTATCCTTAGAGCTAGAAAGTTTTTCCTAATATCTAACCTACATTTCCTTGTCCCACCTCCAGTGGACATGGAGAACATTTAATCACAGTCATCTTTGTAACATCCAATAATATACCTGGAGACTTATCAGGTTCCCCCTCAGTCTTCTTTTCTCAAGACAAAACATGCCCACTTCTTTCAACCTTTCCTTAGAGGTCAGGTTTTCTAAACATTTTATCCTTTCGCTTGTTCTCCTCTGGACTCTCTCCAGTTGTCCCCTCTCCCCCATTTTTTCTTTTAAAGTGTAGCTCCCAAAACTGGACTTAATACTCTAGCTGAGGCCTCCCCAGTGCTGAGTAGAGATATGCAATGCTCCTGTGAATACATCCCAGCAGAATATTAGCCTTTTTGCAACTGTGTCACGTTGTTGGCTCATATTCAGTTTGTGATCCACTGTAACTCCCAGTACTTCTGGGAATACTTTCTGCAGTACTACTGCCTCACCTGTTATTCCCCAGTTTGTTATAATAGTTCTTGCTTCCTTCCCCATTCTCCTTAGACTTTTATACAAACTCTTTGGGACAGGTATTCTTTTCATTCTTAATTTTTTGTTACAGTAAAATGTTATCTTTGTGCTCTCCGGTACACTGGAAGTATGTGCCAGATTATATAAACTATGCAAATGTTCTCCTTCTTCTCCTTCTTCTCTCCTCTCCTCTCCCCCCCCCCCCCCTTCCCCCAACTACTTTAAAGGCTACCTAGCAAGTCTTGGCAGGTATGAACCCATGAGGTTAGCAAAACTTCAAGTAACCTTAAAATGTCTGTAGGTACAATGTACCAGTAGACACTTAAAACTATACCCTGCCATCAGTTTTTACACAGAACTCTTACTGGCTTCACCAGAAGTTCAACAAGCAGACTGATGGAAAAATACTGCTGACGTTAGAAAATCCCAATAGAACTCCAAGAGGCAATGTAGAAAATTTTTCCAGCCTCTTTGTGCCACTCAGGAATCTCAAGGGGGCCAGAATCTGGCAATAGCTGGTCATCAGAAAATTCCCCTGATGGAGGGAAACTACCCACTGCAGATAGCCCTCGCACCAACGTCAGCTACCATGCAATTGCCCGTGCAGAGGAGAAAATGTTCCAGTTTGGAATGAAAACAAATTTCAAAATCTCAATTATTTTTGTAGAATGGAAATTCCATTTGTTGGCCAGCACTAGAAAAATACGTATGGAGCTACAAGACCACTAGGCAAAGCAGATCAACAAACATTTTAACATTGATTCTGCTTTAATTTGAGCTTCAGGAATTTGCAAAGAGCCAAGCTTATGGTGCCCTATGCTGAAGTCCTCATTCAGGTGAAATTCCCACTGAACTCAATGGGATTTTTGCCAGCATAAGAATTAAATGATACGACTATAAGGGATGGTCCTCGTATGGAAACCCAGGTCAAAATCTCCCATATGTTGGGGACCAATTGGATTTCTGGTTCTTTGGGGAAGTTCACATCTGAAGTTCACAGCTCTGAATCAGATCTCTGAATATGAATATTTCTAAAGCTCTGGAAGGGTCTGATCTGAATCTGAATTTTTCAGCTTAATGCTATCTCAAAGAGAAAAAGTTTCCGGTTTTGGCTTAGTAACTTCTTTCACTGTACACGGCACAGGGGTGACCGAAGGTCCTTAAAGTGAGGGAGATGGGCAGCTGAACTGTGGCCCCACTCCTTTGTGACAGCCCTTCCCCCCCACCTGAGGCCCTGCCCTTTCACTACCCATTCCCCCCGAGGCCCCACCTTCATGCTGCCCCTTCTCCCCAAGTCTCCACCCCCATGCCGCCTCTTCCCTCAAAACCCCGCCTCCCACTCGCTCCTCTCCACTCCCTCCCTCATTGCTCGCACTTGCTGCTGGTAAAAAGTGGGAGGGCATAGCCCCCCTGTTCCGGTGCCCCTGATACTGCAATGTATGGGTTACTATTATTGTTAGACTTGTTTTTCTACAACTTTACTACTGAATAATTCCTTTGTATGTGTTTTGTCCTGAGGTTGGTTTTCTTGAACTTCTGTATCTTCCTGGTTAAGTCTTATTTGAATCTCAAAGAGCAAATGGCAGAAATTCCTGCAGTGACTGTCCAGATAGTAAACCTAACACAGAATGAATTTCTTAACGGTCCCTTTTGCTTTTTTCAAATCATCCTCAGTCAATCTGGCTATATATTCAAGTTTAAAACCAGCTCTTGGACATTTGCTCTAAAGCACTTTGAGCCAAATCTTGTGCCCAGGGTGCAGCCTGCCTGGATTATGTGCTAGGGGATGTCTTTAGGGCATAAGAGAGAAAAGTTCTGTCCCCCACATCTAGGCTGTGAAGCAATAACTGGAGTTACTCTGTTACTCCTCAGGCTGCAGGAGACCCTACTCACCTCACTGCCCAACTCCATAGGAAAAGGGTTGCTGACTCTACATAACCCCAGAACCACTGGCCTCACCCCTGCTCTTCTCCAGCCAACTTATGTGCACCAGGGCACATTTCACCTCTGTGGGGCGCAACGCGGGTAGACTCTGCACATGGGGTCCCAGAATCCTGACCCTTCTTCCCTCCTGCATCACACTGCAGTCAGGGCACTTAATGGCCACAGAGAGGGAGTGGAGCAGGATTTTACCATTATCATTTACGAACACCACTGCAGAAGGACTGTCAGGCTCATCCTGATCAGAGTAATCCTTATAATGCAATAAGTCTCCGAAGAAGGAGGAAGAATACCCAGGTACTTTTCAAAAGTAGCTCTCAGGGCGCTTTACAAAGGAGGTCAGCCTCATTATCCTCATTTCACAGATGGCAAACTGATGCACAGAGAAGCTAAGTGACTTGACAAAGTTCACCCAGAAAGTCTGCAGAGCAGCAAACCCAAGACTAGTGCTCTAACCACGGGAACCATCCTTTCTCTCCTGGACATGACAGACCTCAAGCCAGTTTGAAAGCAAATGAGAAACATTAATAAATTAGTTCAAAATACATAACACAGACTTACCCTAACCATTTGGTTTTATCTTCAATTGATATTGTTATATAAGTATAGTGCCACCCTTGCTTAAGTTTAAGATAGGTTATTGAAAACAAAAGAAAGCATTAGGAACCAGGCAAGCTCTGTAATATTTTTTTTTTATTAGGAGAAGGCTTTTTAAATTTAAATATTTCAGGAACATTATAATAATGAATTACAAGAGAGCCTATTTTAGCTAGCTCTATGTAACATACAATAATGATCTGAAATGATAGCAAACAGCTTTAATGCAACAATGATACATTACAAGTCTTGTCTATTAATATTCTTCCCAAATATCTGGTCACCCTATCACCAATGTAACTGTAAAATACATTCCCATGCTGAGGCCATTGTAAGTAAAATATATTGTTAAGGGACAGATAAAACATTAAGGAGTCTGGTGGCACCTTAAAGACTAACAGATTTATATGGGCATAAGCTTCGGATGCATCCGAAGAAGTGAGGTTTTTACTCACGAAAGCTTATGCCCATATAAATCTGTTAGTCTTTAAGGTGCCACCAGACTCCTTGTTGTTTTTGTAGATACAGACTAACACGGCTACCCCCAGATAAAACATTACATCACAAAATACATTAAGACCACAAAAGTATGGCTGATCGATAAATGTGTTCTAGAGGGGGGGAAATGCATATTGTAAACATGTCCAGCACAGAATTGTACCTGACTGGGTGCCCAGCACTAATAAAGAGAACAGTGGCAAACCATGGACTGATTCTTCTATCCTCCTTTTCTCGCCTACCCCTGCACAGTATGGATAAGGGTGGCTGAATCAGGTTCCATATTTTCAGTGAAACAAAGAAAAGGAAACAGAAGTTGCTTACGAAAACAAACTATGAGAAAAGAAAAAGAAAAGAAAAACCCACAGTCAGATGGAACTAAAAATGGGATCCTTGATAAGTGCAGGTGATGTTTGCTAGGTAGATGGGTGGCAGAGTTTACACTAGGGAAAATACAAACCACAGAAATTGTAAGGCTAAAAGGTATACATATTTGGAGGCATCAGACTGATAAGAACAAACAGGTAATAGTTACTGTAAGAAGCAGTGGCAAATTTAGAGTTAGTGGGGCCTTGTGCACAGCTTCATTTCTCCCCACCCTCGGGACCCAGCCAAGAAAAAGAACATTCTCTCATCTCCCCACCGCTCTCCCAAGTTTTTCGTTCTTTTTTTCTTCATCCTCCTCCTGTATTATAAGTAATAGGAAGTAAATGAAAATAAAGTGAGGTATCTTGATTGGGGCAGAGGGTTGGGGTACAGGAAAGGGTGCAGGGGTCGGGTTCTGGGAGGAAGTTTGGGTGCTCGGTGCGGGCTCTGGGCTGCGGGTTGGAGGTGGGAAGAGGTGAGGGGTGCAGGCTCTGGGAGGAAATTTGGGTGCGGGCTGTGGCAGGGGGTAGGGGTATGGGATGGGGTAAGGGGTGCAGGCAGTGGGAGGAAGTTTGGTTGCGGGCTCTGGGCTGGAGCAGAGGTTGGGGTGCGGTAGGGCTCGGGGGGTGGCGCTTACCTTGGATGGCGCAGATCCCAAAGTGACTGGCACACCCCTCGGGCAGCGGCTTCTAGGCTGGGGGAGGGGACGGGAGGGGGAGGGTCTCTGCGCGCCGCTTCCGCAGCTCCCATTGGCCGCAGTTCCCAGCCAATGGGATCTACCGAGTTGGCGCTTGGGGCGGGGACAACGTGCGGGGACACACACACACACCGGGGCTGCAGGGACATGCCGGCTGCTTCCGGGAGTGGCACAGCATGGAGGGAGGGAGGCAGCGTGGGCAGGGAGCCACCTTAGCCCTGCTGCTGGCACATCTCTGCACGCCTCTTGGAAGGAGGGGGGCAGCGGGTCTCTATGCACTGCCTGGGGTGGGGGCAGTGCGCAGAGCCACCTCCCCTCTGCCAGGGGCATGCAGAGATGTGCCAGCAGCCAGCCACTTCTAGGAGCAGCGTGGGGCCACCGGCCACCGAATGCAGGCAGCCTGCCTGCCTGAGTCCTGCTGTGCCACCAGCTGGGACTCAGGGGCAGATTGTCAGATGAGATTTGTCCTGCATTTTGGGGGCCCTGTGCCACCGCACTGTTTGCTTCATGGTAAATCCGCCTCTGATAAGAGGAACTCTCCACCCTATAAATACTTTTGGAAGACTCTCCTGAAGATTGAGAATGAAGGTATAATGATGACACAGCAATTGCATGGTTGTCAGCCTTTCAATGGTGGCTATTACTTTACAAATCTCCATTGCTAATTCTTCACCTCTTTATCTGCCTTGACTGTGAAATGATTTACAGTATGCTTTCCACCACCCTCAGGGTACACACTCTCTATAACTTGTATCCACACCTTAAATCTGTCTGCCTGTCAGACAAAACAACAAGGTGGGTGAGATTATATCTTTTATTGCACCAACTACTGTTGGTGAGAGAAACAAGTATTCAAACTGCACAGAGCTCTTCTTCAGACCTACACAGCAACAACTATCCTGACAGACAAAGCATCATTCTCCATTATATATTTAAGGGCTTCTGGCTACCAGTCCAAAAATGTCTGGAAGGAAACTTCTGTGAGTAACCATGAGCAACTTTGCTGAGAAGGCACAATGCCAAGGCAGATAAGCTGCATCAGTGCTATACTATGGCGGGCTGGCAGAGTGGAGATTTTGAGAACAAAGAGGGAGCCAAGATCATGGTTTGTAGAAGTGCTTTCCAAAAAGAGCAAAAAGTAACATTAGCAACTTGATCCACTGGAAAAAAAAAATCTTTGATGTGAATAATGTGACTGCTGTTGGAGAACCAGTATTGGCAGCAGCTGAGGCAGGAGCTCCCTAGTTGAAACGGACACTGTAATTTGCAGCAGTATGATAGGTGTGGGAAGAGAGACATTTTCAAATTGTTCGGTGTTGGTGCACAACACACAACTTCGCAGACTGTTCCTTTCAGCATGGCAGCAGGTATGTTTGGTAGGCTGTTTCCACTCATCATCAAATGAAACTGTGCTGCCCAATTTTTCTGCCGCCAAAGTACCAATGCAGAAATTTACCCATGTAAAGGACCAGCACAAAACCTACGCAAAAAACTTAAGTCTTGTGCTGATATGGCTTGTTTACAGGATGAGCCTGAAAATTATTTCTCCCCAGACCTCTTCCTTATAAACAGAGGAAGGAGAAGAGTTTAAAACTCATGTCCGATACGGGCCCCCCTCTGCAGATAACACATGGGGCAGTAGCTGAGCTGGGCTCTTCCCACCCCAGTGAACACTCCCTACTCCAAGCACATGACCCCAGCAACTGATTACCTATGCACTACATTAACAGAACATTATTTAGTTTGCAAAGTCAAGCACTGAAAAGTTGGGAAACTTTTCCTGACAGTTGCCTTCATAGTCCTAAATCTGCCCCAATGAATGTGTGTTATATGTCTTTAGTTAAATGCTATTTTTTCCATAGGGACCCTACCACAAGACAACTGGATTATGATTGTATTAGTAACCATAAAGCTGGGGTTTCCTAACCTTCAAATTATTGATTTTGCATCTTTAATGTTCTTTTGACCCAGGTCTGTTGTATGTAATAGATAGCTAAATCATGCAGTACTTAAGAGCATTGGTGGAGTAAGAACATCAGAGCAAGTCTTCTATGAGTTTCACTTTGTCTATATATTTCGTTATTTTAACAACCAGTGAACCACCCAGTTTTGAAATTACACCATATAATCTCCTCTGTCTCTCTTGTTTTCATTAAAGTGCATTGAAAATGTGATCTCCAAAAGGAATTCTTGTCAAGACCTCATTTGCAAGCAAATTCTTTTTTCCTTTTCAAATCTATTTCATCTCTCTTTGGACCTTTCTGAATGAAATGGGTTCCATTACTTACAACTAGTATTTGACGAGCCAGAAGGGGAAAAAAGAAACCCAAGATGGAGTTAATACCCACGCTGAGTATTAGATACACAAAAGAAATCTGAACCAATTTATATCAGATACTTTGAATAGGATGCACAAGTATATATACAAAACTACCAAAATGGAGCCATTGTAATGCTAGCATGTCTACTCCAGCTGTGTAATAATAGTGGGTCTGTAGCAACTTGTGGTTAACTGCTTTGTAGCTTCAGAGAGGCTGAGTATTGAAATGAAAAGCCATGGTAATAAAATAATTAGGTCACAAATTTTAAATCTTTGACATTAATTTTGAGTAGAAAATCTTCCTATTTATCTTCGGGCTTGTCTACACTGGCACTTTACAGCGCTGTAACTTTCTCGCTATGGGGTGTGAGAAAAAAAAGACACCCCTGAGCGCTTCAAGTTTCAGCGCTGTAATGTGCCAGTATAGACAGTGCTCCAGTGCTGGGAGCTATTCCCCTTGTGGAGGTGTGTTTTTTAGAGCTCTGGGAGAGCCCTCACCCAGCACTGTGCCGTTGCAGTGTAGATGTGCCCTTAGGTCATTATATGGCATCCATTAGCATAGTGTCTGAGCACCTCACAATCATTAATGCTTTCTTCTCACAACACCCTTATGAGCTAAGGAAGTGCTATTATCTGGATTTTACAGATGGGGAACTGAGATGCAAGGAGACTAAATGAATTGCCCCAGGTCATACGGGAAGTCTGTGGCATAGCAGGTATTTGAACTCATATCTCCCAAGTTCTAACTACCACCTTAATCCCTTCTATTTCCCCTATTCATCCTAGGAAAGAATGGCTAGTGAAAAAAAAAAAATACACATTTGGGTTAACTTTGATACTATATGAACAGTGCGTATCACTTCATTATAATGAGAAATTAAGTGTTTAGTAGTTAATTAAGAGAGACATATCACTGACAGTTGCAAGAAACACTACCAATCTGTCAGATCTGAAAGGCATTTGCTTGGTATGTATTTTGTAAATTACAGCTAATTCTTTACAACACCTTAAGCAGACTGAAAACTAATTATTGTGATATATTTAGTTCACAGTAAGTCGGGTCGAATTAACATTTAAAACACATATTTGATGTCTCAACATTTTGGAATATACAAATGTCTTTGCACCAGAGCAGTTAAGGATCCTTTTAACTCAGGCAGTTAGGTGCCTGTATAATTCAAGTGTCAAATGCACAAAGGGAGAAGAAAAAGAAAGTTTACTTTAGCAAGACACTATCAGTTGAATGAGTACAGTAGCGGCAGCTAAACGAGCACATTTCCCTCCTCTCTCTCTCTCTCTCTCTGTAATATTTGCAGGAATACACATATTTAGAATCCTTTTGTGAAATATGTTCTCATTCTAGTGGTCACTACCATAGCTCTGACCTATGACTTTAAAAATTACAATTATCTATACCCAGCTTTATAGACAATAGACAATGAAAAGCATAAAATACACACACATGTGCATATTTTAGACTCTCCATTGTCATATATGCTATCACACACAAAAACAATGTTAAAAGAACATTAACTCCGCAAAGTCCAGCACTCAAAAGGTAGTAAGTGCCAGAATTAAGGCTGCCTTGAGGCAACCATAATTCATCCCCTTATTGAATATGCATTATGATACTGACTTTAATTACATGATCACATGGTATTTATCCCCCACAGGAACCCTACTTCATTCCGGGCACTTGACAGGCAGTGCTCACTTATTTCAGAGTAGCAGCCGTGTTAGTCTGTATCCGCAAAAAGAACAGGAGTACTTGTGGCACCTTAGAGACTAACAAATTTATTAGAGCATAAGCTTTCGTGGACTACAGCCCACTTCTTCGGATGCATACAGAGTGGAATAAATATTGAGGAGATATATATATACACACACACATACAGAGAGCATAAACAGGTGGGAGTTGTCTTATCATTTCTGAGAGACCAATTAAGTTAGAGAAAAAAAACTTTTGAAGTGATAATCAAGATAGCCCAGTATAGACAGTTTGATAAGAAGTGTGAGAATACTTACAAGGGGAGATAGATTCAATGTTTGTAATGGCTCAGCCATTCCCAGTCCTTATTCAATCCTTTGTTGATTGTGTCTAGTTTGCATATCAATTCCAGCTCAGCAGTCTCTCGTTGGAGTCTGTTTTTGAAGTTTTTCTGTTGTAATATAGCCACCCGCAGGTCTGTCATTGAATGACCAGACAGGTTAAAGTGTTCTCCCACTGGTTTTTGAGTATTATGATTCCTGATGTCAGATTTGACATCATTTCACTTAATGAGCAACTGTGATGTTGCACTCCATATGTTTATGGAAATATGCTTATGAGTGTAAATATTATGTAACTGGAATATGCTTTGTGCAAAAGGTCTCTTGTAAGGTATCATTACAAAGCTTATAATCTACTGAGTGTGATCATCCTATTTGTATGAATGTATCATTCTTGTATCTGAAGCTAGAAATATGAAATATTACTCTAAAGTCCTATTGTAACTATGCAAAGTGTGGAACATTAATGGTGGCTTGGAATCTTGATAGCTCCCATTAACTAGGACAGTTGGTTGTGAATGGCTCTGTTTACTCACAAACCTTCCTGGGTAGGTGCAGGCCAGCTCTGAAAGAATGGAGAATGAGGTCTTCCAGTGACATGTGATCATGTCACCTGGTACTGGAATTCATCTTAAACCTTGTGCTTTTCTATTTAGAAGGAGGGGTGGGGACCCAGAGACACAAGAGTCCCACCTTGTGCCAAAGCTATAAAAGGGGGTGGAACAGAACAAAGGGGGCTGCCAGTCATGAGAAATCCCCTAGTTACCACCTGTGCTGGAACAAGGACTGTACCAGGGGAAAGGATTGGACGCAGACTAAGAAGGAGTCTAGTCTGTAAAAGAAGCTTATTGGAACATCTCTGAGGGTGAGATTTACCTGTATTCAGTTTCTTAAATGTATTAGGCTTTGACTTCCGTGTTTTTGCTTTATTTTGATTGGTAACTTACTTTGTTCTGTTATTATTTGAAACCGCTTAAATCCTACTTTTTATACTTAATAAAATCGGTTTTGTTTATTAATTCATTCAGAGTAAGTGATTAGTACCTTGGGGAACAACAGCTGTGCATATCTCTCTATCAGTGTTATAGAGGGTGAATAATTTATAAGTTTACCCTGTATAAGCTTTATACAGAGTATTTGGGGTTTGGATCCAATTGGGAGCTGGGTGTCTGGGTGCTGGAGATAGGTGACCTGCTGAGCGGTTTTTGGTTAAAGTCTGCAGCTTTGGGGGCATGGACCAGCCCTGGGTCTGTGTTGCAGAAGATTAGCGTGTCTGAGTCAACAAGGCAGGGTTCTGGAGTACCAAGCTGGCAATGGAAAACAGGCTCAGAGGTAATTCCAACACATCAGGTGACAGTCCCAAGGGGCTCTCTATGACCAAACCCATCACAGCAAACTATTCAATAATTACTGATCTATGTATGGCCTTACGCCTTATATACCAGACGTTATTAATACCCTGCTCTGAAGACAGAATCATTAATTTCCTCACGGACTTTTCTGTGGCGCTCATAGAATCTGAGTGCTTCACACACATTAATGAATTTAGCTTTACCACACCCGTGTGAGGTGAAGGAGTGGTATTATATCCCTTTTACAGATCAGGAACTGAGGCACAGACAAGTTAAGGTAAAAAGCATCCACTAATTTCTGGAGCCAAAGTTGAGACATCTAGGACTTGATTTTTCAGAGTACTTAGCATTATATAGCATTTAAATGTGTTTGATGCAACCATTGATGTCAATTGTAGCTGTGATTGCTAAGTATTTCTGCAAATCAGACCCCAGGGTTACAAGTCAGGCACATAGAAAATGAGAAACATGCTCTTAGTGGTGCCTCTGAAAATTCTGGTTTAAGTGACTTGTCCAGCATCATATAGGTGATAGAGGTAGAGATAGAATCCAATCCCCGATGGCACAATCTCATCCAACTGCCTTAAACATAAGACCATCCTCTCTCTTCCTGCAATCTTCTGCCTCATCTACCTTCTGCAATAAACGAGGCAAGAGTCCTACAGACAACAACCTCCTTTGATATACAATACTGAGGGAGAATGCAGAAGGCCTCCAGAGATCCATTCTCTGCACTGAATGAAGCAGGGGTCCTGGGGAAAAAGTATAATGTGATCATATAATTAAAACCTAAATTATACTGCATATGCACTGGGGGGAATTAATTAAGTTTGCACAGTTTGCTTGACTTTGCTTTTTAAAAAAAACAACAGGAAATGACACAATCTACATTAAAAGAATTTGATTAAGGTTGCAAACTGGAAAAAACAAAACAAAACAAAAAACAGAAATTGACATATATGTGGATCATCAGCAGGGTTGGAACCTTTCAGATCCACCATGCAGACCTCTGAGTGTTCCTGGCTTTCAGTCACTGACAAGTCTATTTGCCCAACTAGTCCCAGCCTTCCCTTCTATTCCCCCCTACCCCAGCTTTCAGTCCCAGACTCTCCATACAAACAATCCCAGTGTGTCGTCTCCCGCCCCCCCCCACATCCTCCTTGCTCCCAGCCTCATTCTTCCTGCCCAGCCAGTCCCAGATTCAATCCATTCCCAATCCCAGTCTCAGTGACTCCTCGTCCCAATCTCTTCCCTTTCCCAGCTTTTATTCCTTCTACATTTGAATCGAACAGCTTCCTTCGCTGAACTGCCTGGCGTGCAGTAGAGACAGGGTCCCAGTTCTAGTGCCTGGCCTCACACTGGCCCAAAGAAGCTGGAAGCATACTGGGAAAGTCTGGCTTTGCTCTTGTAATAATGGGCTGGAGGGAGCCTACTCAGTTGCTTTGTGAGGATGACACATATGTAGTCCAGTAGAACGTAGGAGCTGTGATGGGATGGAGCATATGCTGTCATTCTGTGAGGATGGAACATGCACAACCTCGTCAGCACTAGGAGCTGTAAGGACATGGAGCATGCTCAATGAGGACAGAATATTCAGAGATTTTAGTTGCTAAAAATCAATGAAGTCTCTACAGAGCATGTGTAAACTACAATTTTTCAAAAGTCTTATAACTTGGCCAGATTTGGGTAGACTGTCAAGAGGATGGCAAAAGGCCCATCCCTGACACAAACACCATCCTGGGCCAAATTTAAGTCCCTACTTCAAACATGGGGAAACTAGAGCTATACAGAAAAAAAAAGGTCATCAGAAAATTTTAACATGGACAAAACAATGTATTTTTTCCTAGTCTTGTTCTCAGAAATGGCTGAACTACGTTGGGTTGTCTTTTTTTTTTTTTTAAAATAAATAAGTTTCTGCCTGAGGCAGGTACTCAACATGGAAAATTTCAATCCAAAATGATGAAAGCTTGGCAAAGTTATAAACAACTGAAATGCTCCAGCCCCATCTACAATGAATACATGAACACACATACGTACATTTAGTTCTCATATATAGAGATAGTCTCCACAAGTGTAAATCAGAGCTTCATTGCTGAAGACATGGCTCGTGTGTGTAGCTGAGGAATCTGACCCAAGATACATACACAAGCACCTTTGTTGGCAGTTTGTATTACACACACCAATATATGAAATACCCTTTTAAAAACTCCCTCAGGCACCAAGTAATGTTGATATTTTCCATTTTCCCAGTGGTTCTGAGAAGAGTTGAAATTAACATGGCTGTTTTGGTTTACTGATAACTGTTATTTAGATAGGTTTCCAGAACAGGAGTACTTGTGGCACCTTAGAGACTAACAAATTTATTTGAGCATAAGCTTTCATGGGCTACAGCCCACTTCATCGGATGCATAGAGTGGAACATATACTAAGGAGCTATACACACACACACACACACACACACACACACAGAGAGAGAACATGAAAAGGTGGGAGTTGCCCTACCAACTCTAAGAGGCTAATTAATTAATTAAGAGAAAAAACTTTTGTAGTGATAATCAAGATAGCCCATTTCAGACAGTTTGACAAGAAGGTGTGAGGATACTTAACATGGGGAAATAGATTCAATGTCTGTAATGTCTCAGCCATTCCCAGTCTCTATTCAAACCTAAATTGATGGTATCTAGTTTGCATATTAATTCAAGTTCAGCAGTTTCTCTTTGGAGTCTGTTTTTGAAGCTTTTCTGTTACAAAATTGCCACCTTTAAGTCTGTTACTGAGTGACCAGAGAGGTTGAAGTGTTCTCCTACTGGTTTTTGAAGGTTATGATTCCTGATGTCAGATTTGTGTCCATTTATTCTTTTGTGTAGAGACTGTCCGGTTTGGGCAATGTACATGGCAGAGGGGCATTGCTGGCACATGATCTTCATACAACTACTATTATGAAGATATCAGACCAGCTCTAGTAATAATGTTCTGGTGTGTCTATAGCAGCATCATATTAGCGGTCCCCAAACTTTTTACCTCGTGTCCCTCCTTGCCCCTGTCTGTTCCCCTCCCACCCCGGAAGCTGTGGTCAGGAGACGGGAGCAGGGCCATGGTCAGGGCTGGGGCCATGGCTGGGCCAGGAACCAGGGGCCAAGACTGGGGCTGCAGCTTGGGCCTGGAGTGGAACCAGGGCCAGGCCATGGGCCGAGGCTGGAGGCAGGGCTGGAGCTGGGACTGGGAGCAGATCTGTAGCCTGGCTGGGGCCAGGAGCAGAGCTGGGGCAGAGGGAGACTGGGTGGAGATCTCTCCCTCCCTCCCAGGCCCCGCCACACCCCTCTGAATATTGCTCATAGAGAGGGACACTCCACCATTTAGGGACCACTGTACCAGAGGTAGCCCCCCAATTTCTTGCCATTGATTTAGTGATTAAAAAAATATTTAGGCTGTGATTATTATTAAGTTACACTTTTGGCCTCCAAATATTGATGGTAACCCTTTACATAAATATCAGCTCCAAGTAGAACAGCAGAATCCATAATAAAAGATTTAGATACAGGACCACATAACTATTGCATTAAAGATAGCAACATAGATAAAACATTTCAATACCTGATCATTGAACATTTCATCTTCTCTTTGCTAACCAAATTCAGGTGTTTAATTTTTCATATTGAACACATTTATAAGGCACCGATTGAGCATAAAGGAAAGTAAAGATCAGCCAGCTTAATGAAGCACATACCAGAACCAAATGTTATAGTACAGATGTGACTCTGAATTGTATACTTTGGGGTACTAGTAACTAGTGCAGGTATTATGACAAATTCCTTCTCTTCTATAGTAAGCCCTGATTCAAAGTCCATTGAAGTCTCTGAGAATTTTACATTGACTTCTACAGGCTTTGAATAAGGCCCTGAAAATCAACCCCTTAAGAAACACGCAAGTAGTTGTGCTCTCTAAGTAGTTCAGTTTCAAAGAAAGTCTATTTACAAGGGCATGGCAGTAGTCTACTCTAGATGAGCCAGAGACATGAATTACTGTAGTGAAATCAGCTTCTGATAAAATTAGGCATATTTTTTGCATTATTTGGAGTTAAGCCTCTATTCTGAGATGACAACCAAATTCCACAATAGTCCCTCAAACAGACATATTCCCTGCATAGTGGGCATGCACAAACTGCCAACAAGCCTCTCAAGACACTTCTCTAGCAACATGAACATCACTTCAATCTTGCAGAGTATTAACCAACTGTCATCCAAAGAGAAGTGTTGTCTTAACACTCAAACAGCCAAGAAATAGTTCATGATGGATTGATGGGAAAGGAAGCAGCACTGACTATCTTCAGTATTTTGAGGATAACCCACATTATGGTTCTTCAGCAACTTCATTGGGAAACAGCCTGTTTCAGTGCCACAAGAATGTCTAATGCCTGACTAAAAGTTGTACAATAAATCCAATTCTTGTTCAAGAACTCCCTCTAAAAGTGACACTGGTGAGGAACTATCCAGTATGTCCACATCACGACAAGTTATAGAGGCTCTGTGTATATAAAAGTTGGGAGTGTCCTGCCCTCCCAAAGTAAGACATTCGCTATCTCCATCAAGAGTTGACTTGGGACCTCACTACAGGCGTCCACCAATCAGGAATTATATGGGTGAAACCCAAATGGAGCTGAGCTCAGCTAGGATCTCCTGGAACTCGGAAAGAGTAACAACTTGAAATTTACCTAAGAGTAGCTGGGAGTTTGCCTCATTCTTTGACATTTTATAACAGTATAGTCAACCATCTGCTCACCTACGAAGAATGCACACCAAGATTGCTAAAATGTGTTAGAGTGCAACTATTCTCATCAATATTAACCAGATCATGGACAGCTTGAGACAATTTCCTTTGGTTAGCTCTTTCCCCTCAGGATAAAGGAGGCCAGAGAAGACACTGGGTATAAATGGATTCTAAACAGCAGGCCTAGAAGCTAATTTTCCTTCACCAATGGCAGTTTCCTGCCTAAACGCTTCATGTAAGATTACCAGTAAACCAATAAGTTCTATAAGAATGTCACTGATCTACCGTCTCATTAATAGTGGTCGAACAAAAATAAATATATATTGTAAGGCTATATCTCTCTCTATATAGATAGAGATAGAGATATAAAAATCATAAAAGACTGACAACATAGCAAGTGTGACAGGTATGACAATATCCTACAATATCTTTGGGAGAACTTATTGTATTAAGTTTGTGTCATTTTGGGCCAATGATTGTATGCAATTCCTTGGAGAGGGTATCCACTGCCCCTCCAGGAACTAAGAAGAGTGGAAGATGATTAGGCAAATTCATTCAGGTTGTAACACCTCCCGAGAGGTACCACCTCATGATGATGCTTGTGTTCAATCTGGATTCTTTAGAGACCAATAGACATAGAAAGGACTTTTGGATGAATAGCCTGAGTTTAAACTGACTGGGGGCCTTCATTCTGACCCAGCATGGAAGGTCCCAATCCTTAAGGAAGGGTTAGAAGAACTGACACCAACAAGAGCCATTGTGGAGATAAAAGAATATGTATGCTAATAAGCTTATTGTTTGCAATATATTCGCTCTGTATGCTTTCACTTTAAGAATGTATGCTTGCTTAGAAAGAGCTGTGTGGTAAATTAACTGTGGCAATTGTGCTGTTTACAGCCTCTGAGGAAGGAAGCTAAAGCAGGCCCACTGAGGCAATCTGCCTTCCTTGGCAGTGTAGGCAGCAGGAAACCTGGAAATACTGGCATTAGAAAAAGTTCAGAAAAGGGCAACTAAAATGATTAAGGGTTTGGAACAGGTCCCATATGAGGAGATTAAAGAGGCTAGGACTTTTCAGCTTGGAAAAGAGGAGACTAAGGGGGGATATGATAGAGGTATATAAAATCATGAGTGGTGTGGAGAAAGTGAATAAGGAAAAGTTATTGACTTGTTCCCATAATATAAGAACTAGGGGCCACCAAATGAAATTAATGGGCAGCAGGTTTAAAACAAATAAAAGGAAGTTCTTCTTCACACAGCGCACAGTCAACCTGTGGAACTCCTTGCCTGAGGAGGTTGTGAAGGCTAGGACTATAACAGGGTTTAAAAGAGAACTAGATAAATTCATGGAGATTAAGTCCATTAATGGCTATTAGCCAGGATAGGTAAGGAATGGTGTCCCTAGACTCTGTTTGTCCGAGGGTGGAGATGGATGGCAGGAGAGAGATCACTTGATCATTAGCTGTTAGGTTCACTCCCTCTGGGGCACCTGCCGTTGGCCACTGTCGGTAGACAGGATACTGGGCCGGATAGACCTTTGGTCTGACCCAGTATGGCCATTCTTATGTTCTTAAATACCATGCAACCTGGAAATACATCAGTCAGAGGGAGAGAGACATGTGTCTCTGTCCAAGTGATAACAGCTGGGAACCAGAAAGTGTGAGCCTTTGGCTGGATTGTAGAGGGGAAATACATGTGCAGTTGCCCTGGACTGTGACAGTGAGTACAAAAACTTTGCCAATCTTCTTCTGTGACCAGTCAGCACTGAGACTGGACCATCGAACTTTCCCCCTTTGAAAAGCATTTTGCTGCTTCAATATTCAACTGTGTAAGATGATGGTCTGACTGTGATGGGGGAGGGAGGGGCAGAATTCTAGTTCAGTCCCAAAGCAAGGTCAAACATACAACTACTCTTTGCCTGTTCCTCGTAATAACTTAAGAAACATACATGGTAACTTTAACATCTGTGAACTCACAAGTAAATGAAGATGACCTCTGCTGTATAAGGAGATTGAAGTCTCCCAGTACCAATGCCTGGAGACCACACCAAGGTCAGCAAGTCTCAAATTTCTGTTAGGAGTCTGAGGTTGACCATTTTAGTGAGCGGTTTGGTATGACAAGATTCTAATTGTGAAACTGCCCCGACAGCTGCAGGAGAGGACCTTATGCTGCAAGTACCTTAGTTGTCAGTGTGCAGAAAGCCTGTTGACACATATTGTCCAAGTAGTGGATTCTACATCTTCAAAACAACAAAGCAATTTTCAGCACATCAGCCTACCAATAATAAAGCCAACAGAAACAAGAACAACCAAAAACTAGTATGCCATGACCTTACTTACAAATTATTATACTAAGCCACTCTCTAATCAGTAAACAGTATCTGATCACTTCCTTTGGTAAATGAGGCATGAAATTAACTGTCAAATCAGTGTCTCACACATAGTTTTGAACACATTTGAACTTTAAAGTGCTTACATACGTGGAAACTACCATTAAACCAAAATATTTGTATGTTAGAGGATGAGGCTGGCAAAAAGCAAATTAAGGCCTCAGTCCTACAACTTGTTCCACATGGATGAAGGGATCTTTCTGCAGAGGTTCAGGGCCTAAGAGCAGATCCTGCAAAACTTCACTCACATGAGTAAGCCTGACTCATATGCACAATTCCACTGAGGTCATTGAACCCGTAAAGATTAAAAGAGAGTAGACATATTGACAGACCAAGTTTTCACATTATCTCATAGCTAACTGATTATTCCATTTTTCAAACCTTGATTTTATGCCTGACCAAGAGATATGTTACATTTTTCCTTATTTAATGCAACCCTAATGCCAATTTTATTTTCTTAAAAAGAAGCAAAACAAATATAATATACCTTTCATTTATAATATACCTTTTCAATTACATTTTTCTATGACTGGGACGTCCATAACTCAATTATTTTAAGCATGAGTGAGTGAGGGTGTATGGGTGTAGAGAATAGGGACCTCAAGCAAAAGCACATTCCAGACTCTGAACCCCAAAACAGATCTGAAGCAAATTAGTATATTACATAGCTACCCACTCATGGCAATTTCCCATATCTGTAAAAATTCATCTTGCTTCTAACATTTCTCTATTCTTAATAATGTAGCTGACTACTGCAAGTGTGACAGACCATGATGGTATGGATATCAATCCTTCCTAAGGTTACAAGAACAAACATATGTTGGTAGTCTCACCTTCCTACCCAAGATAAGTAAGCTCCAAAGATAATGCCTCCCATCAATCCAAAGCCCACATGTGTGACAAAGAGTATGTCTACACGACAGCTGGAGGTGCAATTTCCAGCTCAGGTAGATGTAGCTTTGATTGAACTAGCCTGCTAACAGCAGCAGTGCAGCTATGGTGGCACAGATGGCACCTTGGGCTAGCCCCTGAGTACAGTACAGTCTGACACTTTCTGTAAGTAGCTCTAGTAGATAGCAGTGCAGGTGGTGGTGTGGGCTATTTTTAGCATGTTAACTCAATCACAGCTAGCACATGTATGTCACCTTGAGCTGTGATTTACACTTCCAGCTGCCACGTAGACTTACCCCAAGACTCCAAATGAGGGGCATAAAAAATGTATCCATGCAGCCACATTCAAATGCAGTAGGGTTTATCCCCTGAGTGCAAGTAATGCTGTCTGTAATCCCAGTTAAATGATTCTTGACTTCTGGCTTTCAACAAAATGAGTTGACCCTGAATTTGTGTAGTGCATAAGTAACTAGAAAGAAAATGTAAGTAATCTCTGGAAATGAGGGGCATTTGAGAGGTATATCAAAGAGTGTAGTGGAAAAAGCACCTTTCAGTCCAACAGCTGGGGTGCTTTCTCTCTGCCCCCAGGGTATAAGGGTTTTAGTTTTTTTATCTCAGGAAGTCATTAATGCAGAGATTTGTGATTGAAAATTAAGGCCTTACATGTTTATTTGAACACAGCTGGCCCTGAGCTCATCTTTCCTCTGTACATTCACCTCAGACAACTGCCATCCAATCTATTCGAGCCATGTGGTAATTTTTATGATTTCCCTTTGAGCGATTTCACAGCTTTTTCCCCACCCCCAGTTTTAATGCTTTGTGGAACTTCAGAAGGCTGAAAACTTCTCAGTGAAGAAGATGAAAAATCAAAACAGCCAGCTGCGAATTCTCACGTGTGTGTTTTGGGATGTTCTCTGGGCAGCATGGTACACTGAGCACATGATTCAGTACAAGGAACGCTGAGATTTAAACATTTTATTAAGATGATGTTAAAAAAAATAGTGAACAGAGTTTGAGCATAGAAGTTTCTGGTTATCAGGGAATAACATACAGATTATCGAGGGTGCAAAGTCTGGTTTAAGATCAGGTGGCATGAGGAATACATAATCTGCAATATCCCCAATTGGGGGTAAAAGGTTGATGGGTCAAAGTACAGACATTGAGATATGAGGGTATGAAGTTCATAGAGAGGTTGTGTTCAGGTGTGGAGTATAATGAGTGGATATGATGATGAGGATGGATTGACCCTCATTTGGTGCGATTTAATGCTACATTCCCTCTCTCCTCCTGGGTGGCTTTTACTCTTTGCACTTCTATAGGCGACACATGGTTTAGTTATGTCCCTCTGAGGCAGACACATGGCACCACCACCAATTTACAGGGAGGGACCGTGAAGCTCAGGGAGATTATCAGCTGCTGAAGGTCACAAAGCAAGTCAGTGACATTACCAGGAGTACAACTCCAGTCTCCTGATTCCATGTCCCATTGTCTAGGTAGCAATGCCCAGTAGGCAAGTCAAGCCAAAGATATTCAAAAGTGACTGGTGATTGTGGGCACCCAACTGGAGACACTCTAATGGGGGTTAGTTTTCAAAAGTTGTGCAGCATTTTCTGAAAATCAGTCCCCTTTAAACAGTCTCAGATTGGGTGCCCAAAAAGTTGAGCTGCCAAAGTCACTAGCCATTTCTGAATATTTCTTGGCCTTAACTTCTACATCTCATGAACACAAAAGTAGAAAGTATTGGGTGAAAATTCCCCAGTGCTTTACAAGTGCAGGAATTCTGCAGCTTTCCAGAAGATGAAAGGCAGATGTCATCAGCAGTATTTTTGAGGCAAGTATTTTGCCCAACCTGTGATAGTCTTTGCTCATCAGAGACATAGGACTAGAATAGCAGGGACAAACAAGGTCAGGAAGAAGGTGGGCTGACATGGATTCACGAGAATGCTGTACAGCATTTGTCTGTATTGCGGCTGCTTACCCACTTAAGACTTACATGGTTTTTTTTTAAACTATATGTACTCCAATACAAAAGACTTGTCTGTTTTGTCCACCTGTTGCATTCTGATAGTGACTGACTTCAACAAAGGCCCCTAGACTGTAAAATTTCTGTGGCAAGGATGGTCTTCTTTATTATGTGTCTATTCAGTATCTAGCACTATGGGGCCCTGATCATTCATTCATTGATTAATTCCTAGGAATTAACAACAACAATAGTAGTGACAACAATCCAGCCATTTGAACATGTGACTGGGAACCAGAAAGTCCTACACTCCAATATTGATACTAACTTGCTGTGTATAAATAAATGTTTGTACAGGATTATTTTAATGTTTGCAGATTGTTTTAAAATAATAATGTTTGTAAAGTACTTCCATCTGTTTTGTATATTTTATTATTATTCAACATATAAATCCAAAGAAAACAAACTAAGAATGTCTGAGCTAGAGAAAAAGGGTCTGAGGACACATTTTCAGACCATCCTATGAGATTTAGCCCTGTCACTAATGTGACTTTTATGGAGGATACAGAGTTAAAATCTATCCCGCCACTGAAAATCTACTTCTCTATCCTGAAGTCATTCCATGTTCAGCAGCACAGTTGATCCCCTTTTCCCATTCATATACATGAAATATTAATTTCTCACCACTGCAATAAGAAGTCATTTATCAATAAGATTTGTCTTTTGTTCCATTGAAAACATTTTTCTTCATCTGCAGTATTTTCTCAGCCCCACTGAACATTATATTGGTGTTTCATATTCACTTCAACTTTGCTTAAGTATTGTTCTTTCTCCAGATGGTGTAGTATTACACACAAGTCTATTAGTCATTCTATTTACTCCACTGCAATGAAATTGCAGTCTACTCTCCTAGATAATTAACTCTTTAGAAATAAAGCTAATGTTTTGCCAGACATATAGCTCTTCCTGAAAGTGAAGCAAGCAGATTGGTTCTTGCAACAAAGCAGACAAGTTGGACCAGAAAATAAATTATAATATATGAGCTTGGGGCCAAAAAGAAGATCCTTTCTCTGATGGAGAAGAAACATCATTAATATTAATTTGTATTACCATAATGCCTATGAGCCCGTGTCATGGAACAGGACCCTGTTGTGCTAGACACTGTACAAACACAAAACAAAAAGACCCCTGCCTCAAAGTACTTGCATGTAGGCATGGACAGCAATAATTTGGAAAATATATAATGTCACCACCCTGAATATCTTCCCATTTCTAAAACTGAACCTGAATTCAATCTTAGGCTCTGAATAAGTCTTCCCCAACCCACCGAGCACACACTCCAGATGGGATTGGAACAAGAAGTGCCAAAATGGCACAAGATAGTCTGCTCTCATGGTAACCCGCATCCAAGAAGGGAAGTGTCAGACATTGTGTATATGTTCTCATGAGACTTCCAGCCCACTTTATATGAGGTTATGATAATTCAGATAAGTATTGGAACTGAGATCCTAGCCAATCCAAACCCAAATGCTGAGCATTTCGAGTGTCCCTTCACCAAGGCTTAATATGTACTGCACTACACTGACTTGTAGACCTGGGGAAAATATAAGCAATTGCTATCAGGATCTGAACAGGTTCAGTGGGCAGCCAGTAGAGCAAGAGGTGGTGGGGATCTAGAGTCAGTGCCAAATGGGTATTGCTTAAACCAAGGCTTTGACCTAACTGGCTATCCTGCCCCCTAGTGAGTCCTCGGGGCTAGATGGGTATTAATTGAGAAGGGCCACTCTATAGGGTCCACATGCTTGGCTTCCCTCCATTCCCACATCAGAGCCCAATGCCGAACAGTCAATCATCACTCAGGGCAAAGAGAACAGGTTAAGTCTAATCAGCGGGCTTCCTTTGCCTGCATGAACTCAGTGGCTACCGGTGCAGGACTAAGAAATGAGAGATAGAAGTGGAAATGTTCATGAAGCAAGAGCAAAAGCAATAAATATAAATAACAGATTTGTAATAGTAATGCCCAATCAGCAAACAACATTGTGTGTATGTAAATAGAACACACAGATGGTTGTACCAAACTTAAGGTCATTATGGCCGAGTTATGCTGACAACTCCAAAGATATTGCTCTGGCTGTTTGCGCCTGGCAATATAGATTGGCACTTGCAGGAGATCTGCATGAGGGAGAGGGACCCCTGAGCACCATCTCCCTTCACCTCCATGCCTGGCCTAAAAATAAACAATTTGTGAAATTAGATACAATGCTAGATCAATGTGGTAGTTGAGGTTTGTTCTGAAAAATCAAGGGGACCGGCCTCAATGAATGAGAAAACGTGATTGAATCTTTCTTGGCATAAGGTGAGCAAGGAATTTTGGAATGATGAATGTGGTAGTGACAGAGACAGCAATTTTGAGAAGTACTTACGTGACTTACAAGCCTAAGACTCATTTTCAAAAGTCATTTAAGGTCAGATTTTAAAAGGTATTTAGGTGCCTAATGAATTCAAGGTGACAAACATCTAGATGCTGTTGAAAATCCTCCTACGTAGCTATTTTCATCTTTTAAAATGTGGCCCATAGGCACTTAGGAGCCTTAGTCTCATTGAAAGTCAATTGGGCTAAGATTTCTAAGTCATGTAGATCCTTTTGGAAATTGTAGCCTACACTAGCTCTGCCCATATGCACTGTACATCCTACTCTTTGAAGAAGCTGCTAATATCTGAAGAGGAATACGAAATAAAAGTAACAACGATAATAACCACAGACATGTAGTCCTGTGTCTGAGCACACAGCTATAACTCATTCATTCTAATTCTGGTGTTTGTCCTGACTGCCTTCCTGGCCTTGGCTAAGTCATTTACATCTCTGCTTCACTTACTCCATCTGGAAAATATGGATAATACTCCACAATTGCTCATCTCTGGGGAATATATGAAAGTTAAGTTAATGATCATGAAATACTTTGAAGATAAAAAAAGCTAAATGGGAAAATGGACGGGAAAAGTGGGTGAGGTGATATGTTTTGTTGGACCAATTTCTACTGGTGAGAAAGAGAAGCTTTTGAGCCACTCTGTTAGCAACAGAAGTTGGTCCAATAAAAGATATTATCTCACCCACTTTGTCTCTCTAATACCTTTGGGGCCAACACAACTACAACCACACTGCATACAACATGGGGAAAATGCTCATTTTTATTAATTATTTGCACATATAACACCTTTGATCTGAGTTTCTCCAAGAGCCATACAAACATTAAGCCTCAGAAACACTGCTGTGAGGAAGGAAAATACAATACAGCCTTTTAATAGATAGGCAAACTGGGCACAGCTGGATCACGACCCAAAATTCTTGATGCCGTCTGCTGCTCTAACCACCGGATGACACTGCCTCCCAATGTCAAGCTTGAATGGCACTTTCCGTTCAGTGCAAGGTTTGAAATAAGCTGGCAAAGATGGCAACTGTAGCAAGAGAGTAACTCTTTCTTGGTCATTGCATCATATTGGGTTTAAAAAAAAAAAAACAAAAAAAACATTTACCATCCCTGCAAGCAAACCTTGAATTCTCAAATACAAATCTGTTCTAATAGAGAAGTTTAGACATATACACTTAGGTTCCACTGTTTGGAAATGTAGTTAGGAAATTTTTGGAAAGAATCACTTTCCCCTTCCCACCAACCTTATTATACATGCACAGGACTTCTACATCCCCTCTCCCCTGCCCCGGCATTGCCCATTAAAACACCACTTCTGTGCCAGTCAGAATAGATATGCCATTTTCAGAGAGAAACTGGAAGAAGAAGAAGAAGTTTGTCTCAACTTTTTGGAGATTCCCCTCAGCTTTTCACTGTAATTCACACTAAAAAAGCTTTGTAAATTGACCTTCATTCTGCATAATTACCGTGAGGGGTGTATTTTAAATCAGAAAGATTCACAGCTGAATGAACGGGATGAATATTTCTGGGTGTATGTATGTATTTATTCAGCTAACTGATGTCAATATAATACAATTCTTTTTTTAAAAGTATCAGGAAAATACAGGAAAATTTTATATATATTTGGTTTGGTCTTAAATAGTATATCAACCTTTCCAGAAGGTCTAAAGGTGGAATGCCTTTATGAAAAATATTAATTACAGTCCTGTTCCCATGCACTTTTGTGGGCAGTATCCCATGCTATTAGTGATTCTAAAATAACATAATATTGTTCGTGAAGGCCCTAACTGATGGAGTGATTTGCTTTCATTAATTTGTTGAATTAATAATTCACTAAAATGTATGCACAATCTCAGTATAAATCTTTGGCATAACTGTGCATGGAAACAATGAACAAAAAAAAAAAACAATCCTAACTTTCTCTGAAGTAAATTTATGGAACTACAAATACCCTCAAATTTATGCCCAATCCTGCCCACTAGGAAGGGGATCGGGATCACTCTGAACGAAATTCCAAATGCAGGATAACATGAAGTAAAGATAACAACAGAGGCTTTTACAGCCAGCTTTTTAGTGACCGAGTTATGCATAGCATTAGCTAGACTTGTTGAGTCATTAGAAACTCGAGACTGAAATAGCATGTTCTCTCCATGAAAACTTGCACTTAAAACTTTAGTGCCATATTAGCACTTCAAAATAATTACATAATCTCATACCGCGCAAATTTAGTTCCCTTTCCAGTCTATGCAGCTGGCGTGTAGAAGCAAGTCTGATTAGGGGGAGCCGCCAAAATCAACCTGTAGGATTAGAACTCGCAGCAGCGAACCTGGGCTATCACAGTTTATCGGCAACAGTTTTCTTAGCAAAAAGAGAGTCCCAAATTCCGAGCGCGGGATAGGGACACTAAAAGCCTCTCAATTCCATACATAACACATTCGATTCACCATGCTACCCTCTGCCGCCACCCCCACCCCCGTCCTCACCCCAAACTTACAATTAAAGGGATGTGGTAAGAAACGGGAGGGATTCTTGGAAGTTTTCAGGACCCAGTTCCTACATCCAAGCAAACTTCGGAAAAAGTTGGTGCGGGGAGGGAGACAGATCTCCCCAGAGTCCCTCAAAGTCGATGCAGCAACACACCGTTTTCAATTAACCACCTCAGTTCCCACTGGTTCTGAAGTTCTAGTAGCAAGAAGAACGCCCTGGTGTGAGAGAGGGTCCGGATACTTTTTTTTCCAGCCTTGATAAGGGGCGCTATAACCCTGGCTGCAATTAGTTACCACCACGCATGGCAGCATTAACATCCGGATTTCAATCATTCCTTTACACTCCTATTAATCTGCAGCCTGCTACAAACGAGGTGCCCGAGACTTTAAACAACCTGGCTGGGCTGGGAGCACGGAGGGCACCCAAGGCTAGGGAATCTGTTAAATTAGAGCTTGCCCTTCCTACTAAAAGTGGTGCCCGGGATTTTAAGGGGCGAAATATGCACAGATTGGAGTAAGGAAACGCATCACTTGCACACGCGGATCAATATCCCTCCAACACGTTAAACTGACTCACGAGCCGGTAGGTAAGTTTCTAAGTCAGTTTCAGCGGGGTTCAACTTTTCCCAGCAACATTCCCCCCCCCCCCCGAAGTCACCTAATTGCAAAACAACACATCAAGTGCCCCCCCGCGCGCACACGCACACTTTACCTGCTTTTGTGCCGGGTCTTTAATAGATTCCTTCCAAAGGGAGCCATAGCCACTCCAGCGGCCGAACCACCACATCAACGCGTCCAAATCCAAGGTTGGGGTGTTCTTTCCTCCCCCTCTTTCCCCTCACCTCCTTCAGCTTGTTAGTAGTCACCCAGCGTAGCGATGAGCTGGAAGTTGTGCAATTTGCTAACTCTGAACTACTGGTTTGTTGTTGCTGCTGCACCTTTGGAGTCCTGCCCAGCTGCAATCTTCAAGGAGGCGTTTATGAGCAGGAAAAAGGAAAAAAAAAAAAAAAACCCCACTTTCTATTGTGATGTGAAGTTATTTGCAGAACTTGCTAAACTTTTAGCCTTGCCAGCCGCCAAGGCACGGATCAACAAAGGGAAAAAGGGGATTTGACTCCAGGAGGGAGCTAGGCAAGAACACACAACAGAAGGATTCAAACTTTCTCCGCCAAGTTCCAGCCACTTAAAGTCAAGTCGAGCAGCTAAACACAAGCCTTAATGAAGGGCAGACAACAGTTGTTCCACCAGTTATAGTGCATAACAATAACTTTCCTTACAGATCAATCTGTAGCTGCTTCTCATTACAGGGTGTAGCAACAGTCGGGAGATGAAGTGACAAAGTAGGTCACAGCTACTACCTCTCTGGCCCCTCTGTACTTTTAGGTAAACATTTGATACTTTGCTAGGTGCATATAAACCTTTAGAGACTTTAGTCTGCAAACCTCACTCAGCAGCCACGTGTGGCTTCATAACACTTCCCAAGAGGGCCTGATTTTCAAAAGTGCTGAGAACCCCCAATTCTAGCTAAAGCCAGTGAGAACTGTAGGTCCTCAGCACCTTTGAAAATCGGGCCATAAAATGGGGCTGTTAGGAAGGGAGAGTGGCTAGAAGAACAGAAAGGGACAATGCAATACCTCATTGCACACTCCAACATGGTGTATTTTTTTGGCCGGCTTTGTTAAAGAAGTAAGCATGTGTTAAAGTTGTTGTTTGCTCCAAAATCCCGGGCACTAATGCATAAAGAGGATTAGTAATAAAGCTTTTGAAAGGGAAAACATGGATCCCATTAACTTCAATGGGCTTTGGCTGGGAATTACAGTGCAGAAAGGCAGACCCATTAAAGCGGAAAGGAGTATAAATAGGGAACTGATGGTGGAGGGTACTGGGGGCAGGGGAGAATGAACCTTTGCCCTGTAGCTTGTACAGTTATTTGCACCTTTACAGAGTAGGTGTAAAATGTTTCCATTCTGAGTTCATTGCATTTTACACTCACTTTATACTGCTGCAAATGGCTATACCAAGCTGTAGGTGCAATAGTTAATCAGGCATCCTGAATTTAGCTTTGTCCCACCTCTGCTGGTGTTTGTATTAAACAAGAGGAGTAATCAGGTAGAGTGATGGGTTTATCTAGAAGGAGCTTTGTCGTTTTTGACATTGGAATAAAATACCCCCTTTCCGTAAGCAGAGATGGTCACATCAGCCTGCAATAAACAAAGCTAGAGCCCATTCCATGGGTTACTTATTACTGGCAGCCCTGGGAATGCCCCACATACTTTCAGTTCAATCCCATGTCTGTAAACTCCCTGAGCTGTGACTACAAAGAGAGGAACTAGAGTCACAGCTTGTTTGGGTGGGTTAAATTAACACACACACACACACACACACACACACACACAAATCTCTCAGATTCCTGAGGCTGCTGCCAAGGGAGGTTTCATGAAGCAGGATCTGCTTTGGGTATTATATGCCTGATCCAAAACCCGCTGAAATCAATGGGAGTCCTTTTGGGTCAGGGTTTTTATGCTGTAGGTGGGGATTTCCTCACCTTTAAATGGTGACAAATATTTTCCAACCCCCCTGAGATGTTTGCAAGACAGTCTTGGCACAGAATTGCTATTTAGCTGCTGAGAATTTCACAGAGTAAAATAGGTATTAAAATAAAGGGATTTTTCCTTCCCTCTCCCTTGTTGGCAAAGGTAACATTAAATAGCTTTATCTGCTGCATATTACAATGTGAAGCATTCTAATATTGCTCACTTACTTTTCTCCTCATTACAAAGATAAATGGGAATTGGACAACATCTACAGCTGTTCTTACACTTCCAAATTAATCAGCTATCATCTCACAGTATTAATTGATTGTAACTATTAAAGTACGGTGTGATGTAGTGGCCTACTTGTTCCTTTATTCACCTGCAATTGCCAGATAAACTTAATCATATGGATGGGCCTCAGGAAACACAAAGCAGATTTAAAAATAAATCTTCAGGGTAAATTTTATATACACACACTTCATTGTTCAAACCTCTAAAGTTTCCATTTTCATTTTAATGGCATGAATTTTAGGAAAGACTCCTGCAATAACAACTGTACATTTCTATCCAAGTTTGAAATAACATACTTACCCTTTGCACTCTTTCTGAAATGAGACTGAAAATATCTGTATAGTTTACTTTAGAGAGGAGGCAAGTAAGAGGGGTCATGATAGGTATACAAAGTACCAAATGAGATGGGAGTTTCAATAGACTCTTTCTAAAATGCAAGAAGAGGAAACATACAATGAAACTGAAAGGAAACAAATTTCAAAGTGATAAAAAGAAATAGTTTTTTCACACAATGTACAATTAACCCATGGAACTCATTGTCACAAGATATCACTGAAGACAAAAAACGTAGCAGGATTTTATTTTATATATATATATAGAGAGAGAGAGAGAGAGGTATTATTTTGTTGATAGGTCTATCAGGGGTTCTCACAAGGAATTTTTTGGTGGCCTCAGAGTACAACCACCAACTCTTGCTGGTGGCCACTCTGACAGTTTTTCTTAAAATACTTAATTAACTTTAGGAAAAACAAATAAATATGCACATATACATGTCCAAATCATTGTAATTTATTTATGTAGGGTTTTTTGCAGACTTAGTAATAAAAATAATGTTCTGGTGTCTCTTTTCTTTACTGGACCTAAACAGAATAGAAACACAAATAAGGTACTTTGTATGTTTTACTTTTTTTGTTGTTATTATTTTTTTTTTAGACTTGGTAGCTGCTATGAAAAGTGATATTTGTACATATTACTTTTCACAGCAGAGTTACTCATCCCCGGCAAGCTGGGGGACAAATAAAACTCTGGATGGGGAGGTGGGTTAGGAGGCAGGAGACCCAGGGCTTAAAAGGGACTGGAGGAGGCAGTGGTGGTCGGATGATGGGGGAATGTGGGAGTGAGGAGCTGGAGCCTGGGGTCCGGCTGTACAGCTGGGGGCTGGAGGAGGCAGCAGGGGCCAGGAGCAGCATGGGGAGAGGTGATCCTGGGGCTGGAGTCTGAAGCCCTGCTCCCAGTGGGCCAGGGACATGCTGGCCAGCGCTTCCCGGAGCTCCCATTGGCTGGGAATGGCGAACCGCGGCCACTGGGAGCTGCGGGCGGCTGTGCCTGAAGATGGTCAGTGTAAACAAACTGTCTCACAGCCCGTCAGTGGATTACCCTGCCATCACTGGCTTAGGACATTAAAGAAAAAAAAATTCAAAAGCACCCACATCACTTAGGAGCCTCTCATGGAACATTAATGGAACTTAGGCCTGCTCTACATTACAAACATACATCGGTATAACTATGTTGCTCAGAGTGTGAAAAATCCACACCCGTGTGCAACGGAGTTATACCAACCTAACCCTCAGTGTAGACAGTGCTATGCCAATGGAAGAGCTTCTCCCTTTGACATAGCTACCAACTCTAGCAGACGTGGATTAAATTACACCTATGGAAGAAGCTCCCCTGTTGGTTTAGTGGTGTCTTCATTGAAGCACTATAGCAGCACAGCTGCACCACTGCAGTGTTTTAAGTACAGACCTGCCCTTAGTTTTAGGGTATATTTTCAAAAGTGTCTAAGTTACCAGAGCCTAACTAGACTAGACAAATCACTAGAAAATATGCTGCAGGGATCAATCCTTCACTGACAAGAAGATGAACTAAATATGACCTATTCAGTCTTGTCAATCTCTAATTTCTGTGTCTGAGTTGTATGTGGTGCTACATAATTTGCTTTATGCTCTTCTTAGGGCCAGCTGTTCCATTTGAGAAATCCACTTGCCGGGTATTATGAGAGACAGAAATGCCCTTGGCTGTGCTGTTATCAACTGACCTCGAAACTTTTAGAACAGTAGAGTCAAAACACTTCTGTCTGTTTCACTGCATTGGAGGTCAGATTTTCTAACTTATTTACAGTCATTCACTTGTATTTTAAGGCCCTGATCCTTCACTCCTTGCTCAGGCAACACCCCTATTAGCTTCAATGAAAAGGATGCATGAATACACTCTGCATATGAATTTATTTCTGTCCAGGTATTATATCATATGGAGATTCCTGTTGAGGAATCTCCTTTAATTTTATGTAAAGTGAAGTGAAAGAAGGATATAGTAACTGTTTCAATGTAGGATTGTCTTGCTTTGTGCATATAAAGAGGCTAAGGATTTAATGTATTTTATGATGCATTAATTTCCTGTTTATAAAGAAATTCTGTTTGTGAGATGGTACTGATCAAGTGGAAGGCTATGCACAACCCTGAAATCAGTAGAGTCATATGGAATTTAAATTGAATAGTTACAATTATAACACAACGGAAATATGAGCCTCTGCCTGAGATACTTTTAGGTGCACTTCACTACACTGAATTTTAATGCATTGTCAGTTCAGGCGTCATCTTATTACAAAAGTGTCTTGATGCAATCAACAGCTACAACTCAGCCCTAATTGTTTAATTCAACAGTTCACTTTATAAAGCTTTTCTAATTTGTTGACGTAATTGTCCATTTCCTCAAGATGTATCGAAAATCTTATGCAACTTTCATCTGGTCTATAGCTGATCTAATAGGACAAAACCATGTAAATAGTTTCACAGTAAGATGAATGTCAATCATTCTGCTTAGTGCAGGATTAGAAGGAGCTCAGATATTACAGTGATTAGTGTGGTAAAAGAACCTATATAGGACTGGATATAATCCAATTTGCTGTTATTCATTGGGACATATTATTCATTCAATAGAACTGGTAGAAAAGATTTTAAAAAGTTGTTATTTTCTCTTTCAGCTAAAAAAAAATGTACTGGCAGCAGAAATTATTGATCAAATCATTAGAAAGCATGTGGACAGCCACCAGTTTATTTAGGAAAATGTTTACAAATCACATGATCTTCATAGATTTGGCAAGAATAATGTATTGTCTAAAAATTGGTACCAAAGGTGAATTTAAAATATAACAAAAAAGAAAGCAACAGAGGGTCCTGTGGCACCTTTAAGACTAATAGAAGTATTGGGAGCATAAGCTTTCGTGGGTAAGAACCTCACTTCTTCAGATGCAAGTAATGGAAATCTCCAGAGGCAGGTATAAATCAGTATGGAGATAACGAGGTTAGTTCAATCAGGGAGGGTGAGGTGCTCTGCTAGCAGTTGAGGTGTGAACACCAAGGAAGGAGAAACTGCTTCTGGAGTTGGATAGCCATTCACAGTCTTTGTTTAATCCTGATCTGATGGTGTCAAATTTGCAAATGAACTGGAGCTCAGCAGTTTCTCTTTGGAGTCTGGTCCTGAAGTTTTTTTGCTGTAAGATGGCTACCTTTACATCTGCTATTGTGTGGTCAGGGAGGTTGAAGTGTTCTCCTACAGGTTTTTGTATATTGCCATTCCTAATATCTGACTTGTGTCCATTTATTCTCTTGCGTAGTGACTGTCCAGTTTGGCCAATGTACATAGCAGAGGGGCATTGCTGGCATATGATGGGGGGGGGGGGGCGAGGTTCCCCCAGTGAGTCAGTGAGTCAGATTCAGACTAACACGGCTACCCCTCTGATACTTAACAAAAAAGAAAACTTTTATCTTAGTCAGGAGTAGAAAATGCTATATAAATTAGATGACTAGTCACCTACCATGAATACTGAAAGTTAATAGTGTGTGAACACTTGTTCACAGAAGCTATTTAGTGAATACTTATAAATAACAAAGAGACAGGGTGAGTGATGTAATCTTTTATTGGACCAGTTTCTTTTGATGAGAAAGACAAGCTTTCGAGCTTACAGAGAGCTCTTTTTCTTCTCACTCACCAACAGAAGTTGGTCCAATAAAAGCTATTACCTCACGCACCTTGTTGTTCTAATATCCTGGGACCACATGGCTAGAACACTGTATATATGAATAACACATTCAGAGAAATCCAGATCAATTTGCAAATGGTTCACAAACAGAAGAAAGGCCAGAATTCTTCATAGAAAGTGCTCATAATAAATAATTCAGCCAATGCTTATCTGGACAATATCATCATCATCACACTCATAAGTGTCATTTATTTGAATACTGTCATTTCCTATTTTAAAGTTTGCTCTAGTTCTACAAACACATATATCTACTCTTCATTTTAAGCTCTTGAGTACTGCTATTGAAATGCACAGAACTACGCCTGTGTTTAGAATTAAGACTGTGTGCAAATGTTTTCAGGACTGGGGCAATATTGTGCAGTGATTAGAACACGGTAATGTGGGAGTCAGGAGCACTCCTTCACTCTATTTCAAACTCTGCCACTGACTTGCCACATTACTTTGGGCAATTCACTTGCGGTCTGATCCTGCACCCACCAGGGTCAATCAATTTATTTTACCGGTGTAGTTTGTTTCACTCAGGTGGATGGGGGTGGAATAAACTATCCAGGAAAAGGGTTTGTTGATATAAGCTCTGTCCACACTAGGACTTCATTGCCAGTATAGTATACTGGTATTCCTATGCTGGTAAAGTGCTCCTCAAGTAGATGTGGCCCTGATTAATGGATGTATGTAAAGCATTGAACTCTTTCATTGAAAGGTTCTATGTAAATGCAAAATATGATTATTATTATTATTATTATGCAAAGCAATATTCTATTTTCAAGAGTGATGCTTTCATTTCTGTATCCATTGGGTTTCTACTTAAGTTATCTATGTTGCAAATGATTGTTTTCTCATATTTGTTGTTGTGACATTTTCTTATTAGAAAATTGTCTGTACTGTAATGTTTGCTTTTTAATCCCTAAAGATTTTCTTGAATGCTATACATTCATTCATGCATAGGTGCTGAATCCATGGGTGTTAGTACTTCTGCCTGCTATGGCAAAGGAGCAGAAAGAAGAATGGTCATGAAAAAAGAGCTATTAAATTAAGTAAAGGAAAAAGCTTAACTAAATCAAATCAGTGGTTCCCAATTTTATCCATACTGTGACCCACAGTTACAATAAAAAAATTTGGGAGCCTCCTTCCATAAGTTTTGGGACTCTCTATATAGCTAGCGTAAAGAAAGGGGCATGATTGAGGCCCCTGAAACATGATGGCTATCCCTGGTTGAGAACATATTGGTCTGTCCAAGCTGAAGATCTCAGCATAATCTTACTGATCTGAGAACATTTCTTTCCAGCAATAGAGACATGCTGCATTTCTATTGTGCACAGATGAAATATTCCTTAGTATTTTTAGCTCAAAAATCTTTCCACAGCTCTCTGATGTTTAAATAACTAGCTGAAGTGAAATTGTCTCTCAGATACAAAGAAAATAACAGCACAATTATCTGAGATACTTATGAAGGTAGCAGGAGAGACAAAGTATAGTGTATTCAAAACTTTCACAATGTGCCCTCCAGTTCCTCCTGAAGTGATACAATTTAACCAATGCCATATGAGACAGCACATGTTACCTACGATTATCATATGTGAGGGGAAACTGAGGCATATCTACATGCATGTCTGAATACCCTGGGAAAGAGTGGAATTCACATGACTGAATTCAGGCAGATTTAATTTCTCCTTCTCAAGAACTGTAGATGATCATTCTCATCTGTTCAATCCAACAACAATTTAAGAGTTCTGTTAAAGTCACAGTTTTTCACTCTGAAACTGTTTCAGTTTACCAAACAATATCAAAGCATGACCGGTTGGGGTTGGGGAGGACAGGGGAATGTATGTATATACGGTGGTATACGGCAAAGATATTATCCACTCCTCCACACACACATATATACATATATTCTGTACTGATATCATCTAATTACATTTAAATAAAAAAAACAGTGCATGTTTTAGTGGCTATATCATGGACACTGGAGTCAATTGAAACGTAAATTCACTGAGGTTATTTTGGAAAATATGTAATTATGGGGGTGGAAGAAATGCAGTCCTGAATGGGCAGTTCTCTAGGAAACTCTGAGATGGAAGCTAAAGAAAATAGGTGAATTTTTCCAACCAGTGAATCAAGGATGCCAACCTTCCCCTCCCTCACTATCCCCCCTCCAAAAAAAGATCACCCCAAAACCCTTGAAAACATTTAATTGTCCTTTACTGGCACTCTGAACTCAAATTTTACAATGTTCATTTGATCTCTGAGTGAAGGACACCTCCATGTGGAGATCTCACCCCTTCTATCCAGAAAGGGGCTCTGCTGCCTCAGTGAGACCATTCTCTCTTCCTCCAGACCCGGTGGAGCTTTCTCAGTGCAGACCAGGGTCCACAATGGGGGAGGGGCAGGCATGGCCAGCTCCAGGCACCAACTTAACAAGCAGGTGCTTGGGGCGGCCAAGGGAGAGGGCTGGCACCTGCGGCAATTCGGGGGTGGCAGGTCCCTCACTCGCTCTAGGAGCGAAGGACCTGCTGCTGAACTGCCGCCGCTGATCGTGGCATATATAACATTGGTGGATGTGCAGGTGAATGAGCCGGTGATGTTGTAGCTGATCGTGGCTTTTTTTTTTTTCCAATTGCCACCGCCGATCGCGATCGCAGCTTTTTTTTTTTTGCTTGGGGCGGCAGAAATGCTGGAGCCGGCCCTGGGGGCAGGACACTGAGCAGACCCGTGGCATGGAAGGGGCTGGTTGGAAGGGAACAGCCATCATCTTCTGTTCAGACCCATGGACCATAACCAGAGAAGGTTACACAGATGTGATTCCATTGAAGTCACAATGCCCCCAAGTTTGAGGGGAGGCCTTGCTCCCGCTTCTGCAGGAAATTCAGGATTCCACACTTTCCTTGTAGCACCTGCAGAGCTTGGTTCCAAACAACGTCATAGGACACTGTCAAACAGATAATATGAAAATAAACCTGCTTTAATGAGATGAGTGCAGTTGGGTGCATTTCTCTCCATTTTGCATCTGTCTAATTATTTCTGCTCCCTGGGTGGAAGACTTTACCAATTATTTGATACTTATTCTCCTCTCATTTACCTGTAGCTTCTGCTCCTCTCACTCCAGCACATTTAGCAGTTTGGTTCTCTTCTCTATAGCTACTAACTCCATCATATTTGGTGTCATCCTCAGAACTGATTGCAGCTGTATTTACAGATACAAAAGACAAAGCAGATACACAGGGTGCATAGAGGTTAGTTTGTTTGTTCTTTTATTGGATTACATCTAATAGGAAGCACCACTGTTTGATTACCTGCAGCTGCTTTTTGCCACTGTGAGAGAAGGTGGTGTGTGGGCCCGAGAGTGCTGTGCAGACCACAGTCTGAATGTTGTCTGATATGACCTCATCCCCACCCTAGCTGACATGTTTGAGGGGCTGTACGTATTTTCCCTAGGTTATGTGGGTCAGAGATATTTTTTTTAAAAGGGACCTCCACAAATGAAGTGAATCTTACAGAAAGAGAAACAATTACCTCCTAGAAAGCCTTCCCAGGGCAATTTCTTCTGCAAATGAAAGAAACGCTTCCAAACAAGAAAGACCTAGGAATGAAAATAACTGATTTTGAGATTCAGTTATTAAAATGCTTACTATTCCCACTATACCACATTTTAATGCAACAGTAGGGGAAAGCTGCAGACATAGCAAGAAGCTGGAGGAAAGGAAACAAAGGAGCAATGGGAAAAGAACAGACTGTTCAATCTCATTTAGAACAAAAGAAAACTACTCCAGGGTGCTGGATCAATGGTTCCTGACCCCAGTACCTTTGAAAATGATATGTCTAGAAGGTACAGATGAGTACTGAAGAGGGAATGTAGAAGCAAAAGAGATTTTGAACTACTTTAGTGTTCATGCCTGATTATTTGCTAGTAGTGGGATAAAAACAGAGGCAGGATCAGAAAGGTTATAGCATAACAGAACCCTAAATTATTCCCTGCAGATTTATAATCCAGAGAGAACCAGGATAAAAACTAGATGATCACATCTTTTAGTGGCAGTAAAACTGACACTCACTGACTCACTGGGGGAACCCCGCCCCCCCCCCCATCACTGTACATTTCAGTTATGTAAGAATATGGAAATTACACTGTTGGAGAAACCCATGCAGAGAGTAGACACTAGATATGATTCCTATTCACAGAACATTTTGAAAAGAAACAGCACACCCAGGGAGTAAAATTAGTTAACGATTGGTCTTTATACTGTGTGTAGTTGTGATCCTCAGTAACCATAATATGAATGAGAAAATAGGAAAGCTTTATTTCAAAAAACCATCCTTGCTTAGTAAGCCAGAATTACAGGAAAGAAAAAGCTTTCAATAATAGGTTTGGGTTAAAGTGCCAACAATAATCCAAGAACTAACTTGGGGTATGTTTCTTCATATTTATCCATGTGTGACAACAGTACAAAAAACTTTACACTGGTGCAAAACGGGAATCCATACACAAGAAGTCTGACCTAAGGCTGCCTTGGGTGGCAGGATGTTTTAAATATGGTGTATTTTTTAACTACAAGGAATACATTTCAACAGTATGTAAAAGTGTGTAGCACGTGAGAGAAGGATATAATTGATCACTGTCATTGCTTTTGCTTTTAAAGGAAACTATTTCCTCTTCAGTGCTGCGCAATCATCGTTTGAGAAGCAATCATTCAATGAGTGTGTCGCTGGCATGTGGACTTCGTGTACCAGTCCTTAAATAAATCCCCAGATCAAAATATGCTGCACTGTAATATATGCATTCTCTGCCTTCAGCAGATGGAACATTTGTCTTTGAGAAAAGTTACATTGTAAAGAAATAATGTGCTCCAGGCTAATGTGATTCTGTAGCATTTCACCTCAATACACCCTTCCACTGCTTCAAATATTCTTTGCATTTATAGAGATGGTGCTGAGGATAAAATTATAGGGAAAGAATGTAAACACAAATGAGAAATACTTCACCAATCCAGTTTGCATACAATAGGAGGCTCTATTAACTCAAGTCAATATAGCTCTGAGTTTTCTATAAGGATCTTAAAGCTTGAATACCAATAGCGGGAAGAGTGATTTTTCTCATACTTCCATTGCGCCCCCTAATGGAAGCAAAGACACCTGCCAAAACGAAACACCTCAGCTCCAGTTTAAAGAAAGCAGCTACACAAAATATCCTATCACTTGAACCGCATACATTTGTATCGTCTGTATGTCGTTTTTTTAATGTATATACCACAGTTTTTACCCACCTAGAATCTGTTCTCATTATGTCCCGGAGAGTGGGACTGCGGGGAAATCCCTATCAATATTGTGCAACACTGGTGCCAAAATATAATTCCTATATCATGGGAATATTTTTCATTACCCTATAGCACACAAACTTTCAGACATTATATATGTATACTATATAATTTAGGATACACGAAATAGCCTAAAGTCTAGCTATTAGTGTGTCCTAAATTTAAAAAAATCTATGGAAAATATACATAACCCCCCCCCTCCCCAACACCAACCTTTGATGGCACAAAACAACGGGTCCATATAAATCAATATACATTTTATTCCCTCGCATTATTTGTCGAGCAATTAGTAAAATTCGGCAACACATTTACAGAGGGGAAGTATGTAAAATGATTATGGGGTGATCTCAAGGGATACTGGGGTAAGATGTTCGCCCTTTTAATATAGCTCCCTTTCCCAGAGCATCTTTCTTGCATCTTGTACAGTGCATCTCATTGCCAGGTGATCACTCCTTTTTAATGCACACGCACATACACCTTATTCCCCATAAAGAACTAAGAACTGCCCTATCTTTCGGGTTGCTGTGTGTATGGCAGAACAGGTGAGCCGAACACCGGGTTGCTCCGTATGTAGAACGTTTCTGAATTGATCTCTGTGTGCGTCAAGGAGTGTGGAGCAGCGCAGCGCAATTAGTGAATCGCGTCAGTTTCACTCAGAACTGAGTATCTGGGGGCGGGGGCTGTGGAGGAGGAGGAGAAGGGAGGGTAATTCATTAAGAGACAATCACTCTACTTTTGTGACATCATCCCACTGCTTATATACTTAGGGAATGGTCCAGGGCTCCCCTTATGGTTCAGACACTCACAAGTCCACTCAAGGCAGCGAGGGAAAGAAGCAGCTATACTTTCTCTCTCTTTCTATCTGTGTCTGTCTCTCTCATCTCTTCTTCTTAGTATTTATGGACTTTACTTTCTAGAGGGCTCAATATGGCAAGAATGAGAATTCAACTGGTGTGCATGATCCTGCTGGCTTTCACCTCCTGGAGTCTGTGCTCAGGTAAGCTTTGCAACTTCTTTGGGATTCCTTCCTAAGCTGTGAATTGGTGTGGGGGACTCTCTGCTCCTGTTCCCAAACCTGTCTCTGTGGTTAGTTATCAGATTGTTCCTCGGCTGATGGGCATTTAAACCCAGGAGGAGTAGAAGTCTTTTTTTTTTTTTTTTAAAAAAAAGGTTTTACATCTGACTAGTCATTTTCAGGTGATAAGAGCTAACAGGTGTACTAGCCCCTCGGATGAGATCAAAAGAAACAAAGTGAGTTAACTCTAGATAAGGTTTATATATGTTCACACACACACACACAAGCTATTCCTGATAAGTGTTGAATGACAGTTTTTCTGTCATTGCCATGAGTTCCTTCCTTCACATTCACCTGCTCTTTCACGCAGCATCAATATTAGATTTTTTAAAAAGTTATAGAATAGCCCTTGAGAAACATAACGGGATGTGACCATTCACTTTGTAACAAATGTTGAAAGTATTTGTGATCTATGGAATGTTGTGATCTATGGAATGTTGTGGTGTTCTCTCAAATATCCTAGGCAATATCTTTTCTACAGCTCCTATGAAGCCTTGACAAATCCTAACCAAAATGGCTATACATGTACTTAAAATACATATTTCATATCCATCAATGATGCAGATACAAAAACTGAAGCTGCAGTGTTAAAATAATCTTTACCAAATCATCTGAAGGGGAAAGAAAGCTGCAGATTTACATCAATGCAAAATCAAATCACACCATAGGAGGATAAACTCAAGTGACTTTCTACTCCAAGTGTAATTGCTTTAAATAGCCAGAGGATAACAGATGACCTGTAACACTTGTTTAGTTTATAGTTTCTTTTGGGAAAATGACATAGCTAAGTTTATACACAAAAATATAATGGCTTTTATAGCCACACAGTCACTCACACATGCATATGCAGCAGAGTAGATTTCAAAATACAGACTTGTTAAATTACAAAATAGCTTAATACTTTATTAACATGATTTATGATACTATATTCACAGAGTCAGGTAGGGTCTAGGTGTACTTACTTGCCTGCTTCATCATGAAGCGAGAAAATAGATTAGATGACCTTGAGGCCCTACATTCCTATGATTCTATAAAATGCTAGTAAAGTAAAAAATAATACACAAAGAAATTATAACCCTCACATTTCAACTTTCAGAATTCTATTTCACAGTGTATTCAGGAGCACCAGGCGCTGTCCGTTGGATTAACATTTTTCACCTGTAAACTTTTATATCGGTAGCACATTAGCATTGTTCTAGATGATAAACTATTATGCCCTAACAAGATCTTAAAGGAATACTAACAAAAATGTTTTGAAGAGAATAACTAGTAAACTAGGTATTAGCATTTGACAGTGTGAGAAGTGTAAGCAAAACCTGACACACACTAGATCTTTGGCTCTGATCCTACACCTGTTTCAAGAGAAAAGAATTTTGCTGTAAACTTGTTTGCAGCAGGATCAGTTCCTCTGTTTCACAGAATAGCAAAGCAGTGAGAATAATGATAATTCTGGGTTTTTATGTAGCACTTTTCATCCATAGATCTTAAAAAAGCATTACAAAAAAAAAAAAAAGGTGACAGTTAACATCAGTGATGCAGGATCAGATCCTAGCACCTGCAGTAGCACCTGATGCAATGCCCAGTAAAGTTAATGGATAGTCTCCCATTGATTTCAATAGACATTGGATTGGGTCTATAATGAAGAAAGCGGGACATACCATAATTAAAAAGATTTATTTTGCTTAAAAATATGAAAACGTGTACCTGGGACAGAGATTAGCTCAATGTGGAAAGCATTGCACTGTTTTTAGCTAAGATACAGAACATGTATTTTAATTTTCTTTTGAAAATATGATTTGTTCTGAGGGGAAAATGTTGCTTGTAAAATTTAAATATATGAGCAAAGTGCAGAATTTCAATCCAGTTAAGGTATGAACCAGCCAGAGGAGAGTAAGGTGTGTACATTTCCCCTTTAAACAATATAGTATGATAAAAACAAACTTTCTATTCAGAGCTCTCCATAACTCTGTCCCCATTGCATCCTTGCCCTCAACTCCTCCTGCACCGCTTCCCACCCCCTCTGCTGTCTGCCCATGTCTCTTTTGCCTCCTCCCATTGTCTTTTTCACTGGCTCTTGAATCCATGCTTCTCTCCTTGCCACCTGTTTCACTTGGAATAGCCTCCCAAATAAGGTACACCAAGCTCCCTTGCTCTCTTCATTCAAAACATTTCTTAGCACCTATGCATTCTGTGCAGCATTCCACCTATCTTGGCCATTCTCTATGCTCTATTTTAAGTCTGTATTTTGTAGTGTAAACTAGGACAGAATCCTAGTAACAGGACTTTTGATAGGCACTAAGATACTGTGCTGATGACTGGTACAGAGAAGGGCTACTACTGCTATCAGTGGGAATGAAGAACCTATCTTTCAAGAGGAGGCTAAAAAAGTTTGTCTTGTTTAGCTTAGCAAAACGAAAGCTGAGATATGATTACCCTCTATAAATACATTGGGGTGAAAACACCAGGGAGGGAGAAGAGCTATTTAAGCTAAAGGACAATGGTGTCACAAGAATAATGGGTAAAAGAAGGTTTCTAACCAGAGGAGTGAGGTTCTGGAACAGTCTCCCAGCAGGAGTAGTCGGGACAAACAGCCTAACTAGTTTTAAAATGAAGCTTGATTATTTTATGAATGGGAATATATCCTAGGCTTGTCTGCAGTAGCTGGGGGCTGGATTGGATGATCCATAAGGCCCCCCTAGCCTTATCTCCTACATTCCTATGACTAGCAAGGTAGCAGTAGCAACAAAATAAATAAATAATTGAATTAATTTTTTTTTTAAAATCTCGTCTATAGCACTTTTCATCAGTAGATCTCATACCTGGATGTAAATGGGCAACAGATTCCACTGTATAGTGGAACACTTGAATAACAACAAAAACACTGCTCATGTTAATGCAACTGATATTTACAATATATTGTTATGTTTGTTAGGGCACCTAGAGCCTCAGATAAGTTAGTTATTTTTTTTTTATGTCTAAGTAAATAAATTTAGGGATTGGCTTTGAATTACTGTTGCTTTTAGGGAGCTACAAAACAATTAAAATGAAATTTCCTTCAACAGAGGTATTTAATGATCTCCAAACATTTACCATACTCTTTGAGTTACGATTGCTATATTTGCAAATTCAGTGCACAGCAGAATAGAATTCTTTCTGATTGTGCTTCATCCTTCTAAAATAACGTTTCCCCATCAGATAAGTCATAAGACTTGCTAATATATTGCGCTATGTAGGGTCAACTAAATTAGTAGAAAGAAATTATTCCACTACATTAAATCTCTCTCTCTCTCTCTCTCCCTCACACACATACACACACACACACATAGTTAAAAGTCAATAGGTCAAATTCTGATCGGTCTGAAATCACTGATGTCAGCAGAATTTATATTGGTATAACTAAAATTAGAGTCTTGCGTAGTAAATATAACTACTATTAATGCCTATTTTTTAAAAACTTTACTTAAAACTTTGTCTCTATTATGAAGAAATGTCCCTTTTAAGATAAAGACCTACAAAGTCAGGGTCTAAAAGTTTGCAAAGGTGACAGACAAGCTTATTCAGATGATAAAAAAATCATATTGACATTGGATGAGGAGATTTGGCAACATTTTTGTTTTACTGAAATGGCTATAGGTTATGAGCCTGATTCAGAGCCCATTGAAGTCAATGGGAATCTTTCCATTGAATTCAGTGACTTTGGATCAGGCCTAGAATGATGGTGAGTGACTGTTTATAAGATGCATCATTAACCTAGGCTGTACTTGTACTAAAAGACCCTTGCAGTCAGTCTTTCTGGATCATATTTTAAGAGAGGAAGATTCTCTACTAGCCCTTTATCCATTATCTAAGTTTAAGAGCTCTTTATGAGATATACCTAAAGCCTATATTCTGAAATCAAATGACTCTGATTTGTGATGAAATAGTACACATGTGTTTCTGATTTATTCCCAGATTCAGAAGAGGAAATGAAAGCGTTAGAAGCAGATTTATTGACCAATATGTATACATCAAAGGTAATTCTTTTTTCTTTTTACCCTTTAGCTGACTTGTAGGGAACACATGAATTCTCATTACAAGCATGGAAGTCTTTGCACAAAGTAATAACAGTCTAGACATAAAAGTTCAGTGCAAGGCATTACTTTGGTGCAAAATTTTCTTCTAGTTCAAAGGAAGTTTAAGTTTTCTCTGTCACATCAACACCTTTAAAGTGTCTCTCACTTGTAATGCTGGTACTTTCATTAAATTATTCAGGTTGTGTTTCCTGTAAATTTATCAGAAGAAAATCTGTTTCCAATAGGATTGTATCTGAATTGATCTTGAATTAATGCCTAAATGAGACGCTATTGTACTTTTTCTACATATGTGTAAAATTAATATTTTCAGAAGACAAAAACTGTTACCAACAGATGTTGGTTTTGGTTTAGGAATAATCTAGTAGTTTTAGTGATTGTAAAGAACATCAGAAAAATAGTCACAAAAATATCTGGTAAATAGTTTCCTTCCTGAGTGGCCAAAGAATCAGCCATAGATTTATTTTCCAAATACGCAGGGTTCAATGATCTCAGCTTCACATAGGTGAAGTATCAAAAATAGAACATACACATTTGACAGGCAGTAGCCAAAAACTTTAATTAAGTGGGAAATATATGCATGTTTCATTCTTCCCTGATAAATTATTTCTTTACTTATTTTAAAATAGGATGTTTTATCATTTCTCACAAGAGTGGTCAAAACATTTTGCATTTTAATGGAAAGTTCCCCTGTGGGCTGGTTATTCCACATTTGCTCACCTCAGGGTTTCTCACCCCCTCCCTTTCTGATACCACCTGTTACCAGGCGTCAATGGAAACAGGAGAATGGACTAGATGGATATTCAGTTTGATCCAGTATGGTAATTCCTATATTTCTGTAGTCTCAATTAGCAAGGTAACAAGGCCCAGATGTCACACAAACCTGCTTCTTGACTCCTGCTGGTCAAGTAGGGAAAAGATTAGTGGGGATTCTTTTCCTGGGACCAGTTTAGGAGTGGGATTCTGTCAGAAGGATTCTTCCTCTGAGTCCCAAAGGGCTAATACACTCTTGGTGAAGTCTTAGCTCCAATGAAGTCAGTGGGAGTTTTACTATTGATGTTAATAGAGCCAAGATTTCACCACTTGCCACTCTCCCCCATCTCTGACACACAACAAACACTAAAACAGTTGTGTAACGGCTGATTAGGAATGTGCCAAATTGAATCATAGCTGATTTTTGGTATGTGTAGTATTGGATGAGGCAACTTGCTGTTTAGGCCTCCCTCTGTCCAGAAGGCTGCATAATCCATAAACACAGTTCAAGTGACCTAATAACTACTGTGCCTGTCTTAACAAGTGGACTTGTGATAGGACCATCCCTAACTTAACTTGTGGTGACATAATTGTGAATCTCAGGCTCCTTGACATATTGTGCATGTTCTCTTGACATCCAAGTAAGGTATAGTGAAGCCCCCGAAAAGTCACTTGTAGTTTGCGTGAGATAACACCACTCCAGCAAGGGAGTCTTCACTACTCCACCAATTAGAGGGATAATAAATTCATTTATTATGCACTTTGTGAGGGTTTGCAGCATTCATCAGATTAAAACTTAATGTCTAGTGACTATTTTAAGTGTGTAAAAGAATGTGAGGCACATTTTGGGATGGAAGGTGTAGTAGTTAACAGGTTTCAATTGAGGAAGGTCTGGTGATCTGCCACCTCATATCTTATTCCAACTTGAGAATAACTACTGTTATTTCTTACTAATCATCTGTGATATGGAGTTGCCAGTCTAACCAAGCAATCTCTAATCATCTTGTTGGCCCTCACATCTTGGAGAAAAAAGCAAACCTGTTTTGAAAAGTCTGGATGTACAAGTGTAGCAAAGTAGTTTATCAACCACATTAACATTGCCTGGCATTCCTGATACATCCATAATATATTTTCAGCAAGGGCATTCTGATGGCATAGTATGTCCTAGTGCTCAAATTTTTTAAACTGATTCACAGTTCAAGAATATACCTCTAATTATCTGTGATTCTAAGCCCTAGCCTTCCTGGATAGTAATAGAGTAAAGGACTCTTCTTTGATGAGGGGAATCTACAACCCATCATAGAACATGCAATAGTCTGCACTAGATGCTACTGACTTCACAAACTACTGCCCAGGGTCTATTCCTCCCTTTTCTAAGCAAGCAAAAGCCAGTCTTCGATACCATCTGTGGGTTGGGTCTCTCTTAGTCAAGCTTCAAGCCAGAGCCTGGCAGCCTGGTGGATGGCTTCTTCCTGGTCATAAAAAAGGGAAGGACATCCATACTCATAACTCCTACTGCTGGACCTGTCTTCAACATCTGATTCTATTGATCACCAAATACTTGTGTCACATCCCTGATGGGATACAGAAGTTCCTGGGGCAAATGGAAGTTCCCTGAAATGGTTTAGGTCTTTTCTCTACAACAGTTTCTCCACCTCCAGAATTCTCAACTGTGGAATCCCACAAGGCTCATGTTTCTCTCCAGTTTTGCTCAACATTTACTCAGCCTGTTGGAGACCTAGGAAGACAACATAGCCTGAAGTGTCATCAGTATGCAGACATAATCTTGGTCTTCATCTGCTTTACATAGAATAAAAAGTGCCTTGCTAAAACTGGCACCTGGATGAAGAATAACCTGATAAAGCAGAACCCAAACAAGACTGAGGTGAAGTGGCGTCACTTTGAAGAACATGCCTCCTCTATAATATTCCCCACTATTGAGGAACCTGTTCTCAGACTATTAAACTTGTCAGCAATCTTGGTCCTTTTCAACACCTCATTGCTATAGTATGATAGATAAGCAATACCCAGCATTTGTTGTTGTAAAATCTGCTCACTACCATCTATACCAATAATAATAATAATAATATATGGAGATATACCTATCTCATAGAACTGGAAGGGACCTTGAAAGGTCATTGAGTCCAGCCCCCTGCCTTCACTAGCAGGACCAAGTACTGATTTTTGCCTCAGATCCCTAAGTAGCCCCCTCAAGGATTGAGCTCACAACCCTGGGTTTAGCAGGCCAATGAGCTGTGTCTGGCCAGAAGACATAGCTCCCTTCTACCAGACACAGCCCTGGCTAAGTTATCCATGCATTCATAACCTCCAACCTGGGTAACTGCAACTCATATATGCAAGGACAGCAATGCACCTTGGAAAAGCTCCAGTTGGTACAAAATTCAGCCTGTCTGCTTAGCAACACAAAGGAAGATTGTTATTTCTATTTTTAAGTATCTGGGAGGCACTCAAATACTACACTGAAGCTGGCATATGAGACTCTGAATAGATAAATATTTCCTATAGACCTGACACGTCTTGCACTGCTGATATAACAGGTATGCCCTGATATTCCATTAAATTAATGTGAATATCCATTTGCAGAATATGTTTAATTGTTTCATCCTCCACTATGGAAAAAGGAGGAAAAATCTAAGCAGTAAAATCATACTACCTGGAGGAAGAGAGTACTCTGTCATGAAACAAAGCTCATTGCAGAGCAGCAACCTCCAAATATTAATTGACTTGCAAGCACTGTAGTATACCTCCAGAATACTATAACCAGTTTCCTCTGTTTTAGCTATCTCTGGCACAAAATCATCTGAATTTATTCATTATTTTGAGGTTCTATTTAAAGAAAAAAGTCTGTTTGGCTGAGGATGAGTTAGAGGATATAAGAAGCAAGAGCTGAAATGAAGTTATTTTTATAAAATGTGTAACATTCAAGATTTCTCCATGTTCCAGCAGCTAATACTATGCACACAGTGCAATATAAATTATTACTACATCAACAGGGCCTCCGGAGGTACTATTTAACCAAAATCAGCGATAAACAAGTTGATACATAACAAATCCATTCAGTGGAATGCAGATTCCGCTTTAGTCCTCCACACTCAAAGCAGTTCCAGACACAATAAAGGCTACCCTAGGTGTTCCTTTTAAGTAAACAATTCAAACTGGTTGGAAATTTTGTGATGTAACAGTGTTTTGTTGGGAAAAAATGCTGATTTGTTGAATCTGAAATGTGCTGCAAAAGATGTTTGAGTTTGACAAATTTGTAGCATCCCAGGCAGGGTTCTGATGAAACTCTGTCTGTCAGGCAGGTTTTTGTCAAAAGACAGCCGTACCATGCCAAGGCTGTCAGGCTCCCTGAGGTGGAGCTGGGAGTCTGAATGTCCTGGGAACACTGGTTCTAACCCAGGCTAGGCTCTAACCCAGTCTTGGCTGCCTGCTCCACAGCAGGGAACCTGGTAGCCCTAGGAGATCCAGCTCTAGGCTCCTGGCTCCACTGGAGGGAACCTGGAAAACCTGGGGGCTCTCAAGACTTTCAGGTTCACTGCTGCAGTGCCTGGAAGTCCTGGGACAGGCTTCCAGGGTCCACAGCAGCCCTACTATGTAGACTTCCCTAGGTCCAGGACCTCAGGTCTTTCAAACTCCCCAAACCAGCAGGATCCCTGTGCTATCCGACTTGTGAGTGGGCAGTCCTGAGGCCAGCTGGCCCAGGAGGTTGGAAACTCTGAGTTCCCTGTGGTGGGGCAGTCTGTATTGTGGGTCAGCCTCAGAACTGCAGACCCTGGGAGCCCTGGCAGTTGCTAACTAAAATGGACATCCTTAACTGTTTCATGGCTGCCACCTGAATAGTAGCTGTGAAACTAACAAGAATGTCCATTTCAATTAGTCACTGCCAAGGTCCCAGGGAGCACATTTCATTTCGGAAACACCATGTAAATTAAATATTAATATGATTTTATTTTTGATTTTCTGGTTTGTGGGAAGTTTCTAAAAATCTGGTTTCATTTTGGATCTGAATTTTTTTTTCAAAATATCCAAAATTTATCATGAACCACAAACTGCCAGTGTGGGCCAGCTCTATTAACAACTGGGACCCAAATTTTCAGAAATACATCAAAGGAAAGAAAAAAGGCCCATTATATTTCTGAGCCCAACAACTTTCAATATTCCATTTCATAAGAAGCTTCAGCAATGCAAAAACATATATCAAATTCCCTGCATGAATTCTTCAGCATCAATAAATCTCAAAGCCAGATTCATACTACAAACAACCTCCATTGTTTTATCAAATTACTACCAGATTCTTTTTTGAACTAACCTTCAGTATATTCGCTCTACCCTTTGAGACTTTGGTGCTTTGATCTCCTTCATGGCTGTTTTCCAAACCATAGCTTGAGCATTTGTAGTCACCAATGTGACTGACAGTCTAGAACTGTGCGGAAAACATGCCACTCAGGCATGAGTGAACCAGGACTCTTGGGCTCCATGAGTGTAAGGCTATGCTTTACCATATTACTAGAGAGTTCACACAATGTATAAATCAAGATATAGTCATTCGGTACCTGCTCTTGCATTGGAGTAACAATCCTGTTCTATTTTCTTAATTGGGAGAGCTTTCTATGCAGCAGAAAGTTATATAATAACAATACCTAGCTCTTACCTAGTGCTTTTCAGCAGTAGATCTCAAAGCACTTAACAAAAGAAAACAGTACCATTGTCCCCATTTTTTAACAGATGGGAAACTGTGGCAGGAGGAGGTGATGTGAGTTGCCCAAGATCACCCAGCAAGCCAGTGGCAGAATCAAGAATAGAACCCAGGTCCACTAAATCCCAGTCTGGTGCTGTAACCAGGAGACCATACTCCCTCCCACAATCTATAAATAGCCCTCATATATTCAGTCTTGCCCGACAATTAACGTAGTCAGTCGTTCTTAAAGACATAAGGCCTCATTCTGATCTGACACTGGTGCAAATCAGAAGTAATTACACTGAAGTTAAAGGAGCTACATTGATGTAAGGGCTTGTCTTCACTACCCGCCTGGATCGGCAGGTAGAAATCGATCTCTCAGGGATCGAATTATCGCGTCTCGTCGGGACGCGACAATTGATCCCGAATCGATGCACGTACTACACCAGCCCAGGTAGGAATAAGCGCCGTCTATGGGGGAGCCGCGGTGTCAATTTTCCACCGTCCTCACAGCGGGGCAAGTTGTATCGGATACGTCGAATTCAGCTACGCTATTCGTGTAGATGAATTTGCATATCTTAAATCGACCCCCCCCACACACAGTGTTGACCTAGCCTCAGTGTGGCATAAATGGGAATCAGGTCCATTGTATCAATCTATCTTAGGTGTGTCTCACAAACAAAGCTGCAAAAACTAATAACTGTGGAGCCAAAGGGGACTTTTCTCCTGGCTAGCTAGTAAGAACTGTACTAAACTTGACTCAGTTGGGGGTTGCTACTTGGATATGCTATCCATGTCTTCAAAAAATGTTCTCTGGAATGTCTAAAGCTGGGATAGAGTAACAACGTTAGACCCAAAGGATACTGAAGCTCTACGCAGGAAGCCACAGCATTTTCATCCACATACTGAAAACATCATTCTTTGTGTAAAGGCATGGAACATGCGGGAAAGCATACATGGAAAGCTTCATCTTTTGTGTGAAATTTTTTTTTATGCCACAAATAATTTAAAGTAAACCAAAGAGAGATTTGGAATTGAAATGGGCATTTTATTTACTTTTTAAATCCACCTCCTGCTAATTAATTCCATGAAGAGGTTAATTTTGTTTTGAACCTGTCGCATCCTTCAAAATATTTCAAAACTCTAATTAGATCACCTGAGTGGAAGACCAGATGAGCACTAAGTAAACAAAATAAAACACAACATTTCAAGCTGCTGAGCAGGATTTAGGATGTGTTTCCATTTCGCCCATAAACCAATATACACATTTCTGAACAGTGAACCCAACGCTGCTGAGAAAGCAAGGCTTGTCTAACAAATGGCTAAATTATGCCCACTTAATAACACACCTGTATCTGAGGGAAGATTATGGTCCAAAGGGAATTTCTTTAAAAAATGTTGACATTGATTCAAATTTCTGAAGCTCCCTTGGCCTGTCTTTAGGACATTTCTCTCCCTCTCTCCCCATAACAAACAACACAAACACACACACACACACACAAATATGGCTAACAATGAATACCACACAAATTCAACATAGAATATTCATCTCTATTAAAAAGATTACTCAAAGAACCACAAGGTTATGGGATTCTCTAGTGGACTGAAAATTACATGGAGTACATACCCTTCCGCCATCCCAACCATGCTATCACTAAATAAAATGAATGTCTGTATTGTTGAAACAGCTATATTATTTTGCTACATTAATATTTGTTCCTGGAAACATACAAAGACACTTTAATTCACTAAAAAAAATAAGCCTGATATAATTTGCAACAAGGAAGATTTAGGTTAGATATTAGGAAAAAAAAAACTAACCATAAGGATAGTTAAGTACTGAAATAATTTATCAAGTAAGGTTGTGGTATCCCCATCATTGGAGGTTTTAAAGAACAGATTAGACAGTGATGGTCGAGGATGGTCGAGGTATCCTTATACCTTCCTCAGCACAGGAGGGTTTAACTAGATGACCTCCAGAGGTCCCTTCCAGCCTATCTTTCTATGATTTGATGCACAACATGGATCATTTGGGAACTATGAGCTCAGTGAGCAAGAAGGTACTGCTCAGCCTATGCTTTCCTTGTGCCTGGAATTTTCATGTGCCTAGTTTCTGTTTAAAGGAAACTACTTTCTATGCTGGAGAAAAATCAAAATGTTAAAGAAGGGAAAAATAGACGGGGAAGGCAGAGAGTGGAAAATATGATGGAGAAGGGAAGTAGTGAGTGAAGCCAAGGCGAGGTGGCATCCTCACTTGAGTTTTTCCAAATCAAAATTAAAAGCTGGTAGAAAAATTCCGACAATACACTTCGGCATTTCGTTGAAATTGAAACATTTCATAGGGACAGGCAGCTGTTGGTAAAGTTCTAACAGAAGTCTCAGCTGGCAGGCTTGCAAGGAGCTGAGAGCTTGGAAGCCATGGAAACCCTGGCCTTAGGCGTGAGGCTCCTCATCAGCCTGGCATTCCAAGCTCATGATCCTTGGCAGCCCACCTGGTAGGCAGATGGAGAGCTCTGAGCCTAGAAACCTCATAGGTCCTGGCTCCCAAGCTCACCACTCCTCAGCAGCCAAGGGATCTAAGGGCTTCAGGGGCACATCTCTCCCCCCCCCCCAAAAAAAAAGACTGCCTCCAAAAGTCAAAGCTCCTTTTCACAGATAATTTTGAAATGTTGGGGGTTTGTTCTGAATTGGAATTAAATCAGATATCAAAATCCTTCATGAAACCAGACTTACCTTCCTCCACCCAGCTCTAGCTAATAGGAAAACAGAGGGAAGGTGTTGACTGGAAATAAATAGTTTAAGTTAATGGAGCACCCAGGGCACTTAAGTGCAACAGATTATCTACTGACTGCAGATTCAGCTTGACCAGGAGGAAATCTTCCCATATCAGTAAATTCTTTTAGGGCCTGATGGCTCTTACATCACTGAACTCTTGTTGCAGTTCATCCAGTCTTACAGCAAAATGCTCCAATATCTATTAGTAACCCTAATTTATTCAACAAATTGCACTGAGAAACTGAAGATAAACATATAATACCATAGATACCTTCAGATCCGCATATCTCCCTTTCCCATGATAAGCCCCCATTCTTTCCCCCAGTGTGGATTCTTCTTTCTACTTCTACAGACTCCACTTCCTTCTAAATTTCCTGATCTCCAACACTCTCCACAAATCCAGTCATCTTGAACTATCTGCTGGATCCCTCCTTTCTACCCCACATACCTGCCTCCCCACTGCTACTCACCTCTGTTTGCCTGCCAGTACTTTCCCCTACCACCAGCCCCTGTTGGATATCTGCTCCCACATGACTTGTCTCTCTGCTGACTTTGGATAATTATCTCTGAATATATGTACCACAGAATTTAGCATTTTCCCTCTTCATAAGGGATCTACACTGCCATTGGTATTCATGTCTATCTTTTAATAATGGTAATAGGAGGCATGGATATGTACAGATGGCCCAATAGCATTAATCTTTTATGTCCCAGTTTTGTAATGTAATTGGGTTGTATGGTAATACGTTCGGACTGCAGAATAAAGTGGGCAGTCACCTTTTCCAAATAAATTCCATACACTATATAAAGTCCCTACAAATAAATTCCATACACTATATAAAGTTCGAAATGGCCTCCCTACTGTGGTTGGAATTTATCAATAAGAAGATATAAAAGTCAGCTCAAATCTGCTCCTTAGGCCTGGTAGGTTTTAGGATTCTGTCTGGGACTATTCAACCCACACTCTAGATCCTCACTCACATGAGAGTCACTCTAACCTTCCTGTATATAAAGATCACTTAAGTCATCTGCCTCAGTGAGTCAGCAGAACCCACTCAACCCTTTCTGAATAGGATCAACACCTGCTAGCTGCATGGGTGTCAGGTGTATAGGCAAATAACACACAGCCTATTGCAAGAATACTTTCAATCCTCCATTTCTTCATTATTTCCCTTCATTTTTTTTTATAAACTCACACCACTTCCCATAAAGAACCAGATATTGAGTGGCTCATCTTTATTTGCTTAATAATATTTTTTGTATTCATACATCAGCTTAATCTGTAATTTCATTTTGGTACTCTGTAATCCACTATGCTCTGCAGATTGGTACTCCATGATAGCTCCCTACACAAGATTTTTAAAGGGGCCACAGCAAGCAAGGCCTTAGGGTTCATGAACTGCAGGTGTCCGCTGCATCACATTCCCTGCAAGAGTAGCCATGGAGCAGAGAAGTACCCCTTATTGGCCTACAGTTTAGGGAGGAGGATCCTCTTGTGACTCAGAATCCATCCTCATCGACAGGCTTATTAGTTAGGCTGAGCTCCCTGCACCAGGACTTCAACCAACAAGCCCGATTCTTCACTCCCTGGAACCACGTAAAATCATTTATACCTGCGCAGAGTGGTGTGAAATACTACCATTCTGAGCTGATGGCAATTTCCTTTGACATTGCACAACTACACGAGGAGGATCAGACCCTGCATGTTTGGTTAGACAAAAACAAACAAAATCCCAAAACACACTAAACAAAATATACTGTCCCCATTGAAATGTTTTACAGTATCACACAGCTTTTGCTAAAGAGAAGACAGCATTTCACATAGCATGTGTTTTGTATCCTTCAGCTTAACAGAGCGAAACTTCCTTACTGGAAGATGACCCTGCTCAATGTGTGCAGTCTTATAAACAACATAAACAACCAAGCAGAGGAAACAGCGGAGTCTGAGGAAGATGACATCCTTCTGAGAGGACAGTTTCCTGCTGCTCTAGATGGCTCCAGCTTGGAAGCGATGCTGACAATATACCAGCTCCAAAAAGTCTGCCACAGCAGAGCCTTTCAGCACTGGGAGGTAAGCAACACATAAGTAATGCATGTCACTCAAAGGACTTTGCTTTGATGTTGTATTTATATTTCAAGAGAGACTTAAAAACCTAGGTCCTGCCTTCTCTATATGGATCCTTCAAAGCCTCAGTATATTTGGCCAAAATATCCCCTTCTTGAATTGTTGGGCACTGGTTATCCATCTCGATGGTGCTCTCCATCTCTAAGTGATTTCCTTAAGCAGTACATATATCATTTCTGAAGAGTTGCAGGGTGCTTTGGACTATATCAATGTGAAATATTAACTATATCATTTCTCCACACTTTGTAGCCATTCCCCAAAAAACTAAGCAGAGATATGAAGATGAGCTTCTTGACAGAACAGAAAATTAAACTCTGTTCAACAGCAGTAGAGTTAGTCTGGATTTACAGAGGTGTGATTGAAAGCAGGAGATGGTCTTATGTATGTGCAGAGGATCATTGGGCCCACTTTGTAGTTGGCCATTTGCACTACCTATGTCAGTACAGCGTGAATGCAAAGCTACCATGGTTGCCCTGGGGAATACCATGAAACAGCGTGCTTCCCCATGAGCATTGCCCAGAGGTCCAGGAGGCAGAAAAGGTAGTTTAGAGCCATTTTGCTCTCTCTCTCCAGTATGCACTCTCTTCTCAGCTGCGCCAAGTTCATGCTCAGCACAGCTGAGGGGATTCAGCCCAGTGCATTTTCAAGCCTGTGCATGAGCTGCAGTAGCACTTACACCAAACTGTAACAGCAGTACGTTTAGCACTGAAGAGTAGCTGCAGTAGAACTGGCATGCTTCACCATGATACTGAGGTGTCTCTTACCCTGGAGATGCAGGTAAATGTAGCAGAAACTGGGGTTTCCCAGCCTCAAAGAAGCCATAGATAGAGAAATTATGGCTCTGTGCAGCTTAGATGTGAGGTAAAGGAGTGCAAAGAAATATCAGACAAGTTTAAGAGAGAAGGGGAGGAAAATGAGGGAAGAAGGGATTGAGGAAACTTGAGAAAAGGCTCCACTGCTGACCATGACACACCTTCCTGTGATCCTATTCATCCAAGCTCTGTTCCAAAGCCCATTGAAATCACTTGGAGTCTTTCCATTGATTCCAATGGATTTTAGATCAGGACCCATTTACTAAATAATCAATAGATTTTAGTGCCCCAAAGCAGGGCTTAAATTCAGCCATAGCCATCTGGAGTGGAGCTCCAGTAAATATTTTCAATCCCACGGGAGTCCCAACATGTGAAGCCCCAACCCTGATGCCTCCCACAGGAATGAAGTCCCAAGCCCCAGGGCTCCAGGAAATACTCTGAGAATTGAAGCCCTACCCCAAACAATTAAGTTTGGAGTGCTACAAAGGTTTTAATTGAATAACCCTCTGTCAGCCAGTTGGATTGTGTGTGATCATTAAAAGGTGGAGTAATAAGAATGGATTAAATCATTTCAGATAACTAAGAAATGACCTGACCCTTCATGCAAAACTCAAAGCACAATTGTTTTTGAACATTCTGACATTTACAACTGCCATTTTGTTGATATTCATACATTTCTGGTTTTTAAAATTTTATACATTTCTCATTTTGTCTACTAATATTGCTAGGAAGGATAAAACTAGCAAGTAGTGGAAATCTCATGAGATTTCCAGCCTAAATTTTAGACCAAAGAAGTTAATATAAGAACCTTAACTTCTGAAACTTCATCCATATTAAATGAAAGCTCCCAGGGTGAAATCTTAGCCTCACTCGAGTAAATGTCAACAGTGTCCTTTACTTCAATGGAACCAGGATTTCACCCACAAAATTTTGAAATTTACTCATCATCTCTGATTAGAGATTAGATAGGTATTGCTTTATAATTAATTCTTTGAAACTACTAAAGTCCATTCTCTTTTTTTTTTCTCGTGGGTATATTAAGAGAATATAGATTTACAAAAATATTGAGAGATTAATATTTTTCTTTATCTTTAATACAAAGAAATACAGAGATTCCACAGTGTCTCTTCTCATGTCTTACAGATACTTCAGCAGGATGTTTTCAATCAAGAGGATTCAAACCAAGATATAATGAAGAGAAAAACTCCTTATATCCTGAAACGGCAACTACACGTTAACAAAGCCAGAAGACCGTACATACTCAAGAGAAGTTCATATTACTGATGCAGCAAAGACAGCAATGTATATTTAGTTTGAGTAACTGTGCTTTATGGTTCTTATTTAAATCTAAAATCATATTTGTGTGAAAAATATACTATGAGAAATCATCAAGATTATAACATAACTGTGTCTTTTTTGCAATTGTTGTTTCTTGAACGTGATTTTTCCTACTTGAGATTAATTGGACCAATACATTTACAAATAAATCTAGTTTCTAAGCATGATGTATTGTACACATCTGAGATTTCAACATATTTGCTACAATATAAGAGGGTTTTTTGTGTTATAAAACAAACCTTCCTACCCCAAAAAGTAAATCAATAGTCCATAAACACCAGTAAATATCATAAAATGTCTCAAACACCTCAAAACCAATCTATGCTGGCAAACTGATGTGTAATATGGTGATCAGAATTGCCACAATGTTTTCTGACCAGTGGCAATTATCGGGATTTAAGTCTAAATAAGCAAGGAAACATTGTGCATTGGTTATTAAGTTGCAAATTCAAATATTTTTTAAGTGATCTTCCTTATTTTGGTGGATTTAACTTGTTGATTCTTCATGGACCAGTGAAGGACCATGATGTAATAAATAATAATAATAATAATAATAATAAATTATATTACTACTATTAGAGAGAAAATATTTTCACTGATGTCTGCTAGTTGAACAAAGCCAGAAGGTAGTATCTACTTCAGAGAAATTCATATTATGACTGAGGCAAGAAAGCAACATTTATTTCATTTATGCAATCAATTAAACAACTTATGTTCTCTCCATACTTTATGCATGCTGAATGGAAGTACTTAGTTTTACTCTTTAAGGGATGATCTAAAGTCCAATGAAGTCAATAAAAATGTCCTAAATCATGGTCATGGTTCTGATTGCAGGTGAACCACAACTCAACATATCCATCAGAGCTGTGGATTATGCAGGATTAGCTTTGGTATTAAAAAGTTCCAGCACAGTGTATCATGACTAAGGCCTGGTCTACACTGGAGGGGGGAGAGGGAAATTGATCTAAATTACGAAACTTCAGCTATGTGTAATGTAGCTGAAGTCGATGTACTTAGATCGACTTACTGTGGTGTCTTCACCGTGGTGAGTCGACTGCTGCCGCTCCCCTGTCGACTCTGCCTGCGCCTCTCATGACGGTGGAGTACAGGAGTCGACGGGAGAGTGCTTGGGGATCGATTCATCATGTCTAGACTAGACACAATAAATCAACCCCTGCTGGATTGATCGCTGGTTGCTGATCCGGCAGTTACTGTAGACATATCCTAAGATTAAGCTTTTGTCATGGGTATTTTTAGTAAAAGTCAGACAGGTTGTGGGCAATAAACAAAATGCACGGAAGCGCATGACCTGTCTGTGAGTTTTACTAAAAAGTAAATGGAGGTGAGAGGGTGGGCTTAACAATGTGAGCCCCATCAGGGGCTGACTGCCAGCCGCTGCTCCAGTACCGCCGCTGCTCTAGCCCCGCAGCCTGCTCTTACAGTGGAGGCTGACCCAGCTCCGGGCACTGCTGTGGGCCTGGCTACTGCTCAAGCCCCAGAGCTGACTGCGGCTGCTGCTCCAGTCCTGCTACTGCTCCTGGGCGGGGGCTGATAACTGCTGCAGCCCTGCCACTGTGGTGGCCTGAAGCCAAAAAAGTCACAGAAGTCCATTAAAAATCATGGAATCCGTGACATTCACAACAGAATCATATCCTTAATCATGACCAAAATAACATTTTTACAGTGAGGACATTATACTGTACATTTTACTTTGATTATATTGAGGATAATCACACTTCCCATTGTCACCCACAGATTGTATTTATCTGTTTGTTTTTAAATAGCCATATAAACTTTGCATCTTGGCATGTGATGTGTGAATTTACAAGGATTTATGCACTAATTTCAAAAATAATCATAATTCCAATACAGCAAAGCAATAAAGCACATGCTTAATATTAAGTCCTAGTGACTTAAAGTTAAGCATGTGCTTTGCTAAGCTGAGGCCTGACATTGGGTCACAGCCTCCGCAGTGCCCTCTCATGAATAGATGATTGCAGCAGTCCTGCCTCAGTTTCCCTCTCTGAAGGGCACCTTGCATACTTCACACCCCAGTCCAACCATATTTAAAACAAGTTTCCTCTTCAAGAGTCCAATTTATTTAGTCCTGCCAACAAGATGGCATAAATCAAATAGAACTCAAAACAAAAAACAAACAAGTCGTCACCTCAGTCTCAGGCTGGGTCGACCCACTCCTCTCTGTGGGTTTGTCTTCCACAGTGTGACATTATCCACGGTACAGTCTGAACTGTTGAACAGCCTTGTTTCCCCCCTCTCTCCCAGTTCTCCAACCTAGGGTGCCTCTTACATTGCTTTGGTGTGAGAACAGTCACTCCTAACCAGTTAACACACAGTCTCCAGCAATGTAACTTGGTTCCAGTCACATGGTATTGACTGCTACTAGCTAGCCACTCATTAATTAAACTGCAGATCAGTACCAGTACTCTCCCTAGTCCCATACTTTCCCCCAGAAATGTGTCTTGTACTGCCCAACATACTGCTGAATAACGCAAGCTCAGATAAAGTCTGTCATTTCGTCATGGGAAAATGACATGCACCGGCCTTGTTGTCCAAATGGAATTTCCCCACACACTTTAATCCTCATTAGGACTAAACACTGGTTAAGATAAAACAGTAAAACAAGTGTATTATTAACTACAGAAAGAAAAGATAGATTTTAAGTGATTACAAGTAATGAAGCATAAAAGTCAGGATTGGTTACAAAAGAAAAAAGATAAAACACAAACTGAAGTCTTACTTAATAAACTTACAGAATTCAAAGCAAAAGCATTTCTCTCACTGCACACCACATTTCACAGGCGGGGTCTCTATTTAGCCCAGATCCACTCCACCTGAGTTCAGTGTCCTTGATAGCATGAGCAGAGATAGGAAGAAGAGGAGTGAAGTCCAGTGTTTTCCTCCCCTCTTTATAATTATGTTTCTTGTACTAGAAACATCCTTCCTGATTCATGGTGACAAAAACATTCTCTTGTGGACATGAGGTTTGAACTGTCCCTGTGATGGAATGCAAATTTCTTGTTTACCCCTTCCTACCTGCTGGAGAATGGCTGCTTAAACTGGTGATAGCCTTTAGCACCTGGCTGGAGTGCCAGTGTGTTTTTGTCTCTGAAAAACTGGTTTGGGTTGCTCTTCTTAACTGTTATACCAAAGTCATACAGTAGAGTCTTGCAACTATAAATAAAATGTTGCCACACATTTTATCAGGACAATAATGTTCAGCAGATTATGACTTTTCAAATGATTCCTCACAAGGAGTATTTTGTACAAAATATATTACAACCTTATAAATGGTGAACATGAGGTACAGGTTGTCACACACAATTCATGCACTTTTCTGCACCACTCCCATGCTGGTCTGTCTGCCTTCTCTCCCAGCAGTGACACTTCAGACTTCTTGCCTAGAGTCTTCCACAGGCTCAGTGTCCAAGTGGCCCTCCACGCACAAACCTTTCCCCTGGTTAATGGTCTCCTGCTCACTGCAGCCTCTGGCACAGCTTCCTTTCCCTTCATTCCCAGGCCTCTTCCTTATTTCTCAAGGCTTGGCCTGAGTTAGTCAAATGACCCAATGGTTTTCCTATCTGGGGAGATGAGTTGATCCTATCACCAGTGAGATTGAGCCCATATCCCCTTAAGAAGCCAGCCTCTTTGTGAAAGGGCCTAATAAACTACAGAACATCCACTTAGAATTTGAAACAGTTTTAGTATCTGTTTTTTTTAGGCCAGTGCTGATAAATATTTGGGACAAAATCCATATCATTTTAAAAAAAAGAAAATACATATTATTGTAAGTTTGGGAGTGTATATGAAAGGAGAGTCAGGATTAGGGTTACCATATTCAAACATTTAAAAAAGAGGACACTCCACGGGGCCCCGGTCCCGCCCCCAGCTCCACCCCAACTCCGCCCCTCCCCCACCCCCGCCCCAGCCCCACCCCTTCTCCGCCCCCATTCCAACCCCTTCCCCAAAGTCCCTGCCCCAACTCTGCCCCCTCCTCTGAACACCCTGCATTCCCCCTCCTCCCTCCCGCTCTGATCTTGGTTGGGGGTTGCTAAGTGCTTCCCTGCTCCCCACTCGCCCCGCAGCCCCTATGCCCTTGCCTGCCCTGCTCCTCCTCACCCTGCAGCCTCTGCACCCCCCCGCCCCTGCAGCCTTTGTACCCCCTGCTCCCCACTCACCCTGCAGCCTCTGCACCCCCCCGCCCCTGCAGCCTCTGTGCCCCCTGCTCCCCACTCACCCTGCAGCCTCTGCACCCCCCCGCCCCTGCAGCCTCTGTGCCCCCTGCTCCCCACTTGCCCTGCAGCCTCTGCACCCCCCGCCCCTGTAGCCTCTGTGCCCCCTGCTCCCCACTCACCCTGCAGCCTCTGCACCCCCCGCCCCTGCAGCCTCTGTGCCCCCTGCTCTCCACTCGCCCTGCAGCCTCTGCATCCCCCCGCCCCTGCAGCCTCTGTGCCCCCTGCTCCCCACTCGCCCTGCAGCCTCTGCACCCCCCTGCCCCTGCAGCCTCTACACACACACACCCTGCCGCCTGCCCTGCTCCCCCCTGCTCACCCGGCAGACGGAGAAATGCAGGCTCCACGTGGAATTAAACACAGCCCCGCTGCTCTGTGGCGGAGGAGGGAGCGGGGGAGGGGGAGGGACTCTGGCTGCTAGAGGCCCTAGTGACTGCGAGCGGCTTTCAATCAGGCCAGGCGTCCAATCAGCCACGCCACAGAAGGGGAAGGGGGAAATCCTGGACATTTCTACTTGATTAGAAATCCCCCCCGGACGGCCATTTAACACTGAAAAAGCCGGACATGTCCAGGGAAACCTGGACAGATGGTAACCCTAGTCAGGATGCTCTTTTTTATTAAGGTGTGGAAACAGGTGGGAGGGAACACACTCTCATCCAAATGTGCAAGTTCTGTAGATCTAAAATATAGCATTAGTAATTCCAAATGGTTTCCCTGTTGACCTGAAATAACAAAGCAGAATAGATTTTCTTGAGAGTTCACGACTGGAGAATTCTGCTCTCTTAATCACTAGAGAACAAGGAAAAAAACATCTGAGACCAAGACAGTCATTACCCTCACACACCTTCAATAAAAGAGAAAAAAACATAACAATTCTTACAGATCTGGCAGGGATTTGGAGGACAGAGTGTGAAAAATCCTGGCCTAGCCATAGAAACAATATCCATAATTTTGGAAAATTAGACTTATTTTCTTGCTCTCAGTAAAGACATGGAGGCAAATGTTGTTGGCACTTTAAAACTAAATGCCAAACATGAATGGAAAGGAAACTAAATTCAAGAAATATATTACAATCATGTTATTCACCCATATGAAAGTTCAATTGATATTATAAGCCAAGCTTTCTAGAGTTCAGAATTTCATTATGAAAATTCAGTCTGGAAAGAAAATTGGTTTGTAAAATTTTCAGTCAACATGATTAAAATTAACTAAGATATTTGTAAGTCGTAAAAATAATAATCAAGGCATTTTAAAGTTTTGTTAATTCAGACATTTTTTTCTCTTTCATACTCATAAAATAAGCTTAACTCTTAAGTATTATTTTGAAGGCCATTAGTACAGACTGTTGACTTGGCCCTTTAGAAATGTTTTTTGATGACGAGCTATTTGTATTTAATAAAGCAATTACTGAGAGATTTGGCTATCTGTCACTGTAGCTTAGAGCTGTATGAATAACACATTTTTCAGTTTGATGGTTATTCCAAAAGTTAAAAAAAAAACCAAAACAAACAAACAGTTTCAGGTTGAGCTGAAAATGAAATTCTTTAAATTGTTTTGCCACTCAAAACATTTTTTAAAAATTTGTTTCAGGTTGTACGCGCATTATGATTTTGAGCACTATTTATCTTTTAAAAAGTTTTAAAAATAAAATTAAAGGAATTTTCAAAACAAAAGCAATTTTGAAGTGAAAAATCAAAATGTTTCATTTCAAAATGTCAAAATAAAAGATTGTTTGCAATGATGTTGTAGCCAGGGTGGAGAGGAGAAAGACAAGGTGGGTGAGGTAATATTTCTAAGTGGACCAGTTTATGTCAGTGAAAGAGACATGCTTCCATGATCCACTGAAGTTTTTCTTTATCAGGTCCTGAAGAACAGCTCCGTGGAGCTTTAAAGCGTATGTTTCACCAACAGAAGTTGGCCTTCTAAAAGACCACCTCACCCACCTGGTCTCTCTCAAAAAGAAACATTTTTTGAATATTTTTATGTTTATCAGGTGATGTTTTAGTCATTATATACATCTATACTCAAACTTTTGTGATGGCCCTGGGGCAGGTGTCTATGATTCTCAGATCCTTTTGGTACAGAATTAAACAGAATATTTGTTATTTTTCACAAGTTATACTCCAGGGCCTCCCAAACCAACTGGCCTCTATATATGAAAAGTGCTATACGCAAACCATGGTAAAATTAGCAATTTTCCCATCATTGACACAAAATATCCGCTATTATTTTTTAAAATGTACAAAAGAAATATTTTTATATTGCGGGTTAGCACATGGTAATGGAGCAAGAGGCTGACTTGTCACTGGGTAATCAATGATACAGCAAGAATAAGGACTATGAAATATGAAGTTTTTGGCAGGATGACACAGGTTCATGAAACATCATAGGCATTTTGATGAAGGTGGTTAAGAGAAGGATTTCTGGATAAATCTAATTTATTTGAATAGTTTGCCTATGGGGTGGAGGAACTTTGGTGGATATCACTTTGTGTTTCTACATCTCTCACCTGTATGTTATTATTTTTATAATCAAACACTTAAAAGAAACATTCTGAAATATGGTAGTTACATGTATAACCTATATGTCACAGTGACAACACACTTGTGTGATAACCAGTATATTGCTGCTGTTGTGCCACCCTTTGAAGACAATCCTTGTTTGTTCTTTTTTTCATAGAGAACTCATCGGGACATGCCTTCTTTTCTGTTCAGAGAGACGTAATAGATGATAGAGGGGTGATTAAATACATGCATGTGTACCACACACAAATGGGAAGATGTATTGAAATTCTTCAGAATTCTGCAGCCAACAATTATTTATGGAAGTGTGCAATCTAAATATACAGAATAGTACGATGAATAAAACACCATTATTTTCTCTTTCCTTGTCACAGAAATTGTCACTGATGTCAGGTTTCTAGGGATTCTGCCTTTAATATTCAAGAAAGCATTTACCTAACAATCTTGGAGAGGTTTTTCCACCAAATTCAACTCCCTGGTGAATTGCCATTCTTCTCAAAAGTCTCCTCATCACTGCAGGAAATACCTCAAAATGATGGAATACAATTGCCCAAAAGTTAAAAGCTGTGGAGAATGAGGGAGTTATGTGTATTATTTTTATAAATATCACATGCCCTCAGTTTACCTGTTTCTTATTATCCTGCCTGACAGCATAGAATTAAATCAAAGGAAGCTGTTAGGCGGTGAAGCAAACAGGAAATGAAACAATGACAGATATAAGTCTCCTTAAGGGAACAATGGGGAAGCTTTTAATTGGGAAATGCCCTTGCTTGGCTCCAACCAGGTTTACTTTTCCCAGGGCTGAGCCTAGGATCAAAGGGGATACTAAACCATTAAAGGACCCAGGCCTAGAAAGGAAGGGCAATGAATGGGTTGGGAGGAGCAGCTCACAGAGCGTCAGTGAAATCTTGCAAGGAAAGATTAAGTGAGGCCCTAAAGGCCTTTGTTTTAAGCCTTGTCTCTGATTGCTATGTACCTTTGGGGGAGTTAATAAATAATGCTTAATGTTGATTGAGCTGTTTATGAGTCTCTTTAATGCACTATCACAGCTCCTGGAGGAAAAGGGCTTGCAGATGCTGAACACGGTTGGGGCTGCTGGGCTACCACGGTTGGTAAGAACAGAGGGGCTATAGCCCAGATATCCTGACTAAAAATGGTTGGACCAGGCTGTTCCACCAAAAGAAAGGTCTGAAACAAAGCTTGTCCATAACCATGACATTCTGAATAATCATAGCCCTGGTAACTGTTAAAAACATTTCAAATCTACACAGTTCTTACTCAAATTCATAAAATGATTTTATTTTGCTGTGATCTGTTAATTTATTTAATTCAGTGGTTCTTAATCTTTATCACCCTGTAGACCACATCATCAAAAAGTTTCACACACCCACACTCGACCACCCAGTTTTACAACTTCTGGTTTTGAAAATGTTGCATTCTGCAGACCACTAAGAAAAGACCCACAGCTATAGAATCATCTGAATAATTGATTTGTGTATGGCCAGGCAGGTTGCGAAACATTATGTTTTATGATTCACACAGCAAGCATATTTAAATTGTCACTGACCAGTTATTATGCAAACTGACAGATTAGCGCTGATCTTTCTTCCCTCAAAAAAAAAAAAAAAAAAAAGAGAGCGAGAAAAAAACAAGTGACTCTACACTTTATTATAAGAACCTTGTACCTCATCTAAAAGTAGAATCACCAAAAACCACTTTTGTCCTTCAAAAAGCTCTGAAGAGAGATTAAGAGCAGCTTCAAAAGCTTTTAAAATAACTTATTTTAAAAAATAATAAGATATGTCTTTCTCTCACCTTATCACCTATTGGGAACTGTAATGTGTGCATTATCTGCTTCTTCCTATGTTACAGATTGTTGGGCAACAAACCACAGTGATAGGCAGAACGTGAATTCAGCATAATTTGTTCAGCACTGTTAATAGCCATAGAGGTTCAATGACAGAATTCATATTTTATTCTTTGTGTATATTATATGCAAATAACATTATAAAGGTTGCAAAGTCAAGAGCTCAAAAGTTAGCAAATGCCAAAATTAAGGTTTAATAGATACAAAAATTCATAGATTCCAAGGCCAGAAGAGATCATTGGGATGATTTGGTATGACCTCCTAGCCTAGTTAGGCATAGACCTAGTCTGACCATAGACCTTCCCCCCCCCCACACACACACCTTTTTTTTTTTTTTTTAACTAGACCATATCTTTAAATAAACAAAACCAAAACAAACTCAAGGGTTGTACCCTGAAACTGAAGAATTGCTAACAGAGTACCTATTTTTTAAGAAATGGGAAAAAGTGACCCAGGAAACCAGGCCCATTAATTTGACCTCAGTTATATGTAAGGTTTCTGAACAAATTTTGGAAGAGAAAGTAGTTAAGGACATAAAGGTAAACAGTAATTGGGATAAACTGCAACATGGTTTTATAAAAGGTAGATCATGCCAGACTAACCTGATCTTTCTTTGAGAAAATAACTGATTGTTGGAACAAAGTAAATGCAGTAGATCTAATATACCTGGATTTCGATAAGGCATTTGATACAGTTCCACTTGGGAAATTAGTTAAATTGGAGAAGTGGGGATTAATATGAGAATTGAAAGGTGGTTAAGGAACTGGTTAAAGAGTTAACATGTCATACTGAAAGATGAACTGTCAGGATGACGGGAGGTCACTAGTGAAATTTCTCAGGAATCGGTCTTGGGAGCAATCTCATTTTCATGTCAGTTCTTTTTCTGCTTCCACATGACCTTGGTACAAAAAGTGGGAGTGTGCTAATAAAATTTGCAGATGACAAAGTTGGGAGGTATTGCCAATATGGAAGAGGACTGGAATATTATACAAAGAGATCTGGATGACCTTGAAAATGAGTAATAGAAATGTTAGGAAATTTAATAGTGCAAAGTCATGCACTTAGGACCTAACAAAATTTGATGCTATAAGCTGGTGACTTATTAGTTTGAAGAGACAGAGGAGGAGAAAAACCTGGGTGTATTGGTTGATCTCAGGATGAGTATTAATGGCCAATGTGATGTGGCTGTAAAAAAGGCTAATGCAGTCCTAGGATGCATCAGGCAAGGTATTTTGATTAGAGACAGGGGAGTGGTAGTACCATTATAGAAGGCACTGGTGACACCTCATCTGGAATACCAGGTGTAGTTCTGGTCTCCCATGTTTAATAAAGATGAATTAAAACTGGAACAGGTGCAGAGAAGGGCTACTAGGATGGTCCAAGGAATGGAAAACCTACCTTATGAGAGGAGATTCGAAGAGCTCAGTTTGTTTACCCTAACCAAAAGAAGGCTGAGGTGAGATATGATTGTTCTTTATAAATACATTAGAGGGATAAATACCAGGGAGGGGGAGGAGTTATATAAGTTAAGTGCCAATATTGAAACAAGAATAAATGGATATAAAGTGGTCATCAATAAGTTTAGGCTTGAAATTAGATGAATGTTTCACATCAGAGGTGTGAAGTTCTGGAACAGCCTTCAAAGGGAGTGATGGGGGGCAAAAAACCTAACTGGCTTCAAGACTGTGCTTGATAAGTTTATGCAGGGGATGGTATGAGGAGACTGCCTACAACAGGATGGAGCAAATATCTCCAATGGCCAGTGATGGGATACTAGATGGGGATGGCTCTGAGTTACTAGAGAGCATTCTTTCCCAGATGTCTGGCAGCTGGGTCTTGCCCACATGCTCAGGGTCTAACTGACCTCCATATTTGGGGGTCAAGAAAAATTTTTCCCCAGGGAAAGATTGGCAGAGACTTTGGGAGACTTGCAGGTTAAACTAGTTTAAATGGTGGGATTTCTATAACTTGAACTCTTTAAATGATTATTTGAAGTCTTCATTAACTCAGAGATTAGGGGTCTGTTACAGGAGTGGGTGGGTGAGGTTCTGCAGCCTGCAATATGCAGGAGGTCAGACTATATGATCATGACAGTCCATTCTGGCCTTAAAGTCTATACTGCAGTCACAGAGATTGAGCTATTTAGCTCACCTATGTCTACACAAGTTACAATCACACTCCATGATTGCAGTGCAGACATACGCTTCCATCTTTCTCTCTTCAGGACTGTGTTAAGAGCTCATACAGTACCAAGCACAATGAGGCCTTTGCCTGTAGGCATTGCCAAAAAACATATAATAAATAATAAAAATTAGGCCCATATGGTTCATAGACCTTGTACTAGCTCTCTGCATTGGAGTAAATTTCATCTAAAATGAATACATTTGTGACATTACATTTCCATCTTGGGAAAACTCAGCACACTTACTAGAAAATCCTAGTTTGAATCCCAGCTAATTCAATACTGTCCCCTCCTAGCAAGGGTGTAATGGGCAAGGGGAGCAGTTGCCATTCCCATCATAGCACACCAGACTTTGGTTTGCTCCTTGAAGGCTTTCCCTGAGTCTATATGTTCCAATTTGTCTTCCACTTTTTGTGCCCTCCCCCAGACTTCACAGGATATAACAGTGACCACAGTAAGATGTTTTATAAGATGACAATTTTGTCCTCCCTTACCTGGCCCAAACTTTTCTGAAATGATACCACCTGCCGCTATAAGGCATCCAACTTGCTTCTCTGCTCCCAGCAGGAGCACACTTTCTTTGAGGGAGCAAAATGGGTTGTATTTTTGCCTGGTTGGAAAAAAGTATCTGTAGCCTGGCATAAAAACAGGCCAATGACAATACAAGCCTGGATAATTTCAGCATCCCAGGCATGCTGCACCATGGTGCCCTTGATTATTTTTATATTATTACAAAAAATAACTGAACATGTATGTTGAAACACCATTAATTTTTACACCCAAATTAAAATAGCCTCAGAGTTGCTGGTATTAGCTTGTGTATGAAAAGCTGTATGCAGCTCTACTTCCCAAGCCCATACTTTTGTTTTAAAAATTCTTTGTGGAGAAAGTTTGAATCTCTGGAAAATTCAAATTCAGTGTAAGTATAAGCTACTTTAAAACCTCACAAGTCAAAGAATACCTGTTTTTGTGACCTCTATGGATGTAAATTATAAACAAGATTTCTTAAGAGCACTCAAGATGGTAAAGGCAAAACACCCAAACATTTCTGATGCCTCTTGTTATTAGCAGTTTTCAATAGTGTGCAAAGAAACATAATGCATCACTAACAAAGGCATATCTTAATGTAAGAGAGGGATCTGACATTTACTTTGGAAGGTAAGGGCTTTATTTAGATATATTGAGTATTAAAATATCCACAGCGCAGTTCTTGTAAAACTGATTCCTGTTCACTTAAGCAGTTCAGTGCTTCTCTGGTAGATATCCATCTGCCACTTATTGGATACAAAAAGCTGCTCTGATTCATCTACTTTAGTTAAACTTTTATCAAGGAAAAGCTGTTTTCAACTGCAGTGGATGAGAACTCTGTTTGAGCAAAGCATTACAGGTTGCTCACTGGAATTGCTAATGTGAAGAAGTAAAACCTGATGAAGCAGTACAGTTTTGTGCAACACACTGGAAAATGTTCTGGGAAATAGGAAAAAAGGCATACAAATAAGGTGTGCTATTCTGGCTACTATTAAAAAAAAAGAAAAAATGCTACAGGTAAAATACTCTGTTGTATCTATTATCAGAGGGGTAGCCATGTTAGTCTGTATCCACAAAAAACAATGAGGAGTCCGGTGGCACCTTAAAGACGAACAGATTTATTTGGGCATAAGCTTTCGTGGGTAAAACCCCACTTCTTCAGATGCATGTATCTGAAGATATATGCATGTATCTGAAGATATATGCATGCATCTGAAGAAGTGGGTTTTTTACCCACGAAAGCTTATGCCCAAATAAATCTGTTCGTCTTTAAGGTGTCACTGGACTCCTCGTTGTTTTTGTTGTATCTATGGTAATCCTACCACAAGATCATCTCCGATGAAGATCTCAATTTACTGGTAAAAACGTCAGTGCTTATGACTGATTATTATCAAAGTATGCTGATCAATTCACTAGCGATGAGCCTCTGCCCTTTGTACACTGGTGTATTGGCAGAACTGACCAAACAGGTCTAGCCCTCATGTAATTTTGGCTTGATGGAACCTTAGCTGCAAATTTGACCTGGTTTGGATAGTACTCAGGTTTAATTGTCACGTTCCAAAATTCAGGGGAGGAGAGCTCAATTTTAAAATGTATTGACACTTGGATCTGAACTGAATTCAAAGCACTGGGTAGCAAAGTATTTGACAGCTTTCATTTTAGCCTTGCAGGTCATGTCCTGCCTGCAAAGTCTGAGTGGTAGGCATAAGAGCAGAGCTAGCTATTGCAAAGAGAGGTTGAGGAGGAGAGGACAGGCAACAACAGAGGGATGGCATGGGGAGTTGGAAGTGAAGGACAGAGGGCAGCAATGGGGTGAGGGGGCGTATGGGTGGGAGACAGTGAGAGGAGGATATAATTAATCTAATGGATTGGGTTACAAATAGTTGATAAAGACAGAAAGGACCAGAAGGCAGAGTATGGTGTTGTATATTGAATGTATGTGTCCCCACCTAACAGGTTCAGATTTGGCAGAAAGCAAGCTTTCCATCTTCCTTACAATGAGTTTATCGGCCTAATGGCTGGAAAGCCGCTCTGACAGTGAGGGTGACAAGCTGTCATCTGCCCTCTCCCTTACATATACATACCCCAGCACAGTAAATGCCAGGTTCTTACTTGTCCCTCCTGCCTTCCTGGTGGTACAGATGTCAGGTTGACACCTGTACCTCCACCAATAATGCTGAATGTTTCCCCATCCATTGCTCAGGGTTCATATCCTAGGCTTCCAACTGAAGAAGTCCCCATTCACACAATAGAAAGGGAAAGTGAGCCAGTCAGGGCCTAATCTCAACCTTTTGAGAATGGCCTGGAAGCATTCAGTGGGTTGCTGAGAGCGTGGGCAGGGGTGCTGAGAACCATTGACCCAAACTGTAAACCCTGTATATGATGGAAACCACTTCAATCCAGGGGGTGGAGCAGCACCCCCAGCTCCCCTAGTTCCAGTGCCTATGAGCGTGGGTTTCCCATGCATCCTCTTCTCCCTGCTGCTGCTGTATCCTGGAAACCTGGCCCACCCTAGATTACAGGTCTTTACACCCCACTGAACAGAAGAGAATCTCTGTACTGAGCTAGAACTGGTGAAAAAGTCAGGTTAACCAGAGGCACCTACAGAGAAGCTCATTGAGCCAGCATTGCTAGCAGTCAGCAACTTGGCAGAGTGCACCAGAAGGGAATACCTGCTCTGTGAAGCCAAAATACCAAAGAATGGAGGAAGTTTAAAGTTGTATTTGCCTTTCTTTCATGTCCAGGGCTGGTCCTGTACAGAACATTTCCTAGTTGCCACGGGGGAATTCTTTCCTAACACCTGGTTGGGAAAATTACTGAAGGCATAGAAAACATTTCTGAAAATCAAAAAGGAAGTTCTGATTTATGGAGTAAACTCAGCAGTAATATTAACAGTGCATTCAAAGTTATTTGAGTTCAGAAGAAAAGAATCCTAAATCTCAGACACTATATGCCTGTTGTGACCTTGTAACTAGACAAAGCTGCAATGATTATTTACAAGAACGATGGAAAAAATATTTTGGAGGGAGTGGAGAAAAGATTATAGACGGTGCTTATGCTAAAGGAACTGTGTTCTGTGAAAATAGCATTGCCACAGAGAGATTAAGGACAAGTGAATTTATACGTGTCGGACTGGAAACTTTTGTTCCTGAAAAAATAAGAGGAAAGACTGAAAGTATACTCTAGCAGTGAAACTAAAAACTATGCATTAGAATACTCCTCAGAATTCAATATACAGTCCCCAATCCTACAAAGATTTATGCACATGCATAACTTTACATACTTTAACTCATCCCAAAGTGTTGTCCAATGGATTGGGGTGGGGTGGGGTGGGGAAGGAGGTCCCATAATTTTGAAATTTCATTGAACCAAACAAAAAAAAATGTGAAAATGAATTACCCCCCCAAATTGTGTTGTCATCTTAACAATATTTTTCTACAGAAACACGTTTTCTGCAAAAAACAATTAAACCAGCCCTATGCAGAACATCATTTTTATTTGTAATATAAGGGCCATATATTACTGAATCATTTATTTCATCCAATAATCTGAAAGTGTTTTACTGGCATTATTTAATCAATCCTCACACCCTCCAGCAGAGAGATCTATATCCCCTATTGGACAATGGAGAAGTTAAGTAAGTTGCCCAACATCATATACACGCAGTTTTGGCAGACTCAAGCCTCAAAAAAATACTAGGAATCCTGATTTAGTCCCATGCTCTAACCACTAGATGACATTCCCACAAATCTGAAATAGATCGTTTGCAGGTGATCTGATGTGGACACATTCCATTATTTACGCTAGATTCATTTCAGCTAAGTGGATTTTTTCCATAGTAATTATGCAGCACCTGTCTTTTTTATTGACCTGAAGAGGAAAATACTCAGTCATAAGAGGAATGACGCCTTTGAGGCAACTACAGGAAATTATCTTTGCACAGCATCTGACCTACATTTTTAATTTTTTTCTCTTGCGTTGTTTAGCGTTTCTGCCAGATGTGAATTAAATAATGAAGACTCATGTCTAGAAAGATACTAAGTGGCTTGGACAAATTCAAATGCAGCATATGTAAGTTTTACTAATATATTCTGAAAGGGGGAAAAACTGGCACATGTGATGCTTTGAAGCATTAGTCTTTCCGGTTATGTGCTCATTTGCAGCATAAACGCCTGCAGCATACTACTGTCTGGAAGGAAAGGGCGGGAGAGGATATAACTGTGTGTAGGCCAGTGAGTTGATCCAAAGATTCACCAGGAGGAACTTGACTTGAGTTTTACTGCTCAAACAAAAATGGGAGACACATAGCATATCGATATAGTGACAAAGCTCTGCTACAATGTATTGTAAATCACTAATAATAGAATACAGTTCAAGGCTTTCTAGCCTTGCCTTTTTAATGCTACCGACTAAATCTACTAACAAATGTGTTCTGCTCTATTTCTTAGTTTTATTTAGATTGCACATACCATGGCAGACTGTACTTGTTGCAAAATGACATATCTAAGGAGAGGATGAGGTTCATGCAGTCTGGGTTGAGGTATTGGCCAGACAATAAGAATGCAATCACACCAGCATGCTCCCACATTCTGTACTCCCTCAACCCACTCCTGGAACCTGATGAAACTGCTTTATTTGCAGCTCGAGAGAGGCCTGAATCAAAATTCCAGAGATGAACAATGCTCCCCCACCCTGAGATTCTGAATTCAGATCCAAATCCACATCTTGCAAATGGCTCTTGGCTTCAATGATAAAAAATGGTTAGTTATTTTGGGTGTGCCTCCGTGTAATGCAGCACATAAGCATTTATGCACATGCTTACATTTCAGCACAAGTAGTCCCACTGAAGTCAGTTGGACTCTGCATTTGTTCAAAGTTAAGCACATGACTAAACATTTTCCTGGACTAAAGCCTGAGTGCTCAGCAACTTTCAAGATCAAGCCCCAGTACCTAAATATGGATGTAAGTGCCTAACTTTAGGCATCTAGGATTGAAAACGGTGGTCAATATACATTAATGATTTTGGAATGTTTCTATGTATAAGTTCAAAAGGATGTGTATATTTCTTATATGCAGTACAGGTCTGTCTCATCTTACGCTGGTGTTACGTTCCTCAGTCGGCGCCTAAAGCGAAAATCGCGTATAGTCAAAATTACATTGAGTGTAATGGTGGGCAGAATTGCCAGCACTACGGAAACAGTATTTAAATTGTTATTTTTCTCTTCTTTTTTTTGTTTTGACGACCGCGTAAAGCTGAAATCACGCATGTTAAATGCGCCTAAGATGCGACAGACCTGTACGTTGTAACTAACAGCTGTATCACACTTAAAACTGCAGTCACCATATTCTAAGATCTTCCCTTGCAGGGAAAAGGAAAGACTGTAATCATTCTGCATCTATATGATTTTTTGAGTTATAGCATCATCTTGTGGAAATAAAGGAAACAACAAATGAAGTTCCCAAGGAAACAGTTTGCTGCCTCTCAAAAATCAAGAGAAACGTACTGCTGATGTAAGAAGGTTCAACTCTACTTGCATTGATCATGTTATATAGGCTTTAAGTCTCCATTTCAGCAAAGCACTTAAGCACATCAGTAAGTTTAACAATGTACTTATGCCAGTGCTATTCATCCAGTCACTTCAAGCAATCAAATTCAATGGGGCTTAAAGAGGTGTTTAAAGTTAAGTAGGAGCTTAGGCACTGGCAATAACTGGTGCTGATGCTGTTAGAGAATTTGTCACCTGGTGATGAGTGTGGTTTTTTTCGAAGATTTTGCTTATAAACCAAACACACACACCTCTATACATGATATTAGTCTTTTATGTGTGATAGAAATCAAATTATGCATTCTCTCTGAAAGTATTAGGCCTGGTCCACACCTAAAACTTAGGTTAACCTAGCTACATCACTCCGGGATGTGAAAAATTTCACATCCTGACCTAGCTAGGCTGACCTCACTCCACTGTAGATGCAGCAAGGTCAAGGGAAGAATTTGTATGTCAACCTAGCTTTTGCCTCTCAAGGGGGTGCATGCAATATAACAATAAAAAAAAACCTTTATGTTGCTGTAGTGTCTATACTATATTGCTACAGTGGCATGGCTGCAAGACTGCATCTGTGTTTCTGTAGTGCCAGATTGATATTCCCATAATCATAGTAAACTGGTAAAAAGTATTACATATAACTCTGCTATAATTTTCCAAGAGATTGAGGAGACAAGTCCACGTAGGTACCATACTGAAAACGTACCCATTTATAGTACCCAAATATGCAGATATACAGGATTAATCTATAAAAACACCATATAATCTGTATATATTTTCTATCTTTTGGTCAAAAATGTTTGTCCAAGATACTATAAGTAGAGCTGACTGAGAAACAGTTTCTTTTGGATGAAAAAATTGAGGTTTCATAAACATTTTTCCCCCCTCAAAAATTGGGGCAAAAAGTTAGAAACAAAAATTTTCATGGAATGGAAATTCCACAATGTTTCATTTTGGAAACACTAAGACATTCTCTTTTCAAAACAAAATGTACTCCCCAGCATCCCTGGATCCCCAGCTGCTTGCCTGCTGGGCTGCCCAGCTCCTAGGCCGGGGCGGCCTTGGCGGCCTTGGCGGCCTTGGCTCCCTGGCTAGACAGGCCACCTAACAGCCTACCCAGCAATTTGGCAATGGGGAGATGACTAACAGGAAGCCTGACAGAACAGGGAGCGGGCTGACTGGGGATACCACGGAGCTGGGGAACACTCCTGATGGGCTGCTGGGGAGCCAGACTGTCCACCAGGTGGGCTGCAGAGACATCAGGCAGCATGTCTGCCTGCCTGCCTAGTTTCTGCTGTAAGTTACAATGGAGTGGTCTTGTTTCTGTAGAATGTTTCAATTCAATTGAACCAAATAAATGGTTGTGTTGGAAAATGTTTCACCAGCTCTAATTGTAAATATGGAGCGATACAGTTCTATAATTATAAGAATTCAACAGAGAATTAGATTCTCTATTATATTTGGTTCCTTTTGTGCTGCCGAGGCAATGCAAAGGGGTAGCTCTAGCCTTAGCTGGTCCCTGGAGAATTTCTCTGACAGATGGAAACTCCCCACTGACATAAATCCAGCAGATCAAATTTCTGTGTTCCCCCTCCCCCTCCCCACCAGTGTAGATAGCATACTGGGGAAGGAAGGTGTCACGCTGTCTGGAGTGGCTTACAAACATGGGTGCCAACTCAAGGCAGACTGTCAGGAAATAGGGCATAAACCCCAAATTGCTTGTATGTTCTATAATTAGATTTCATCAACCCAGTAGCAAGTGTGAATGCCACAAACACTATAACAGCCTTTCCATGGAGTCACAGACAGTCCACTTGGGAATTTTGGTCTATCTTGCCATCCAGGCAAGCCTCCTCCTGTGATAGACAGTCCCTCATACCAACAATATTCAGGTTACTCCCAAAGAAACATCATAGAATATCAGGGTTGGAAGGGACCTCAGGAGGTCATCTAGTCCAACCCCCTGCTCAAAGCAGGACCAATCCCCAGACAGATTTTTGCCCCAGCTCCCTAAGTGGCCCTCTCAAGGATTGAACTCATAACCCTGGGTTTAGGAGACCAATGCTCAAACCACTGAGCTATCTCTCCCCCAATCCTCTACCCCCTGGTCACTTATGCCCTAGATCTCTCAAAACACAATGCTTGTAGCCAACACTGTAATAAACTAACTAAAGATTTATTAACTAGGAAAAGAAAATGAGTTATTTACAAGCTTAAAACAACTAAACAAACACGCCCAATTGAGTTACAGTTTTAGATTCCAAAAGATAATAGTAACTTCTATAATAAGCAAACTCCATATATCCTTTAGGGCTAACTCAGGCAAAACAGCCAGGGGTTTTTTTTGCTTATGCTTGGTGATTCTTACCCTTTAGAATCCAGGCAGTAAAAAAGAACCCTAGCTTCTCCTTGTTAAGGATTTTTATCCTCTTCTCCCCAAAGTCCAAGCTGATGGGATGAATTCATGCACAGGTTGTCACTTCCTGGAGGGAATGAGGCATACAATTAGCAAAGTCTTTGTTCTTTTGATGTTTCACAATGGTTCAAATGGTTTCAAAGGCCTTCTGGTTGGGCAGGACCTATCATCATCTGTAGGAAGCCATCATTTGCATTAGAGAAGACTTCTCTTCTGTTTGATGAGGTTTACATCACAAACATTTTCTATTGCTTTACATGGGGTACAGATAAGACAGACTAATACATGCAGCATCCTACAGGCAATTCATAAGATCTAAACACCAAACACATTCTTACAACTCTAAAATACTAACATACAGGCAAGCCAGACTGGTTTCCAGTTATGCATTTGTAAGTATTTAGTGAACCCTGGGGCCTTGGCAACAGCTGGCACCTGGTCTGCTAGCATCACAGAAGGGCTTTGGTAGTGGTGGGAGTAGTATGGTGAGAGCATGGCACGGCTCCATTATGCTATGTTGCTGCCTTAGGGAGCTTACCAGAGTTGAACAAGTTAGAGCATCCCCTAGGCTGTCCTGATACAGAAACAGGGACTTATGGCCCATGCTTGAATTCCGGGAGAAATTTCCCACTCATATACAGGGTAAATACTAGTCACACACACTTTTTCTCCTCCTGTTTTTAACTAGGAATGTGTTTTCGATATAAAATTCAGACCTGGACGCAGAATGTATGCATGCTTGGATCTGGATTCTGCTCATTATAGAAATACAAAATTGGGAAATTTGGTTCTGGATCCTGATTCAGATCCTGAACTACCCCTTCTAGGCCCCCAAAGTTTAGCAGTACCAAGCTAGGTTTTTAAGTCAGACCCATCTCTGTGTTAGAGTCTCAGTCTCTAAATCCGGAAAGCCCAAAGAAATATTTTTTAAAATTTGTTACTTAAATTTAATGTTTACTGTAGAGAGTTAGGATATTGTAAGTGTATAAATAAAACAGGCTATGCTCTCATACTGGTCCAAATCCTTCATGCTCTGTTAACTCAAACTTTCATTTGTGTGCACACAAGGAACATAGGATTGAAATTGTGAGGCCATGTCACAGGGTACACTCACCGCTGGGGCTTCTCCTTGTGGCCGGATCTGGCGATTAGCTCCACTCAGGTCTCATATCCCCTTCCTCACACTGGGGCCCCTATATCTCTCTCTGGGACTCAGGATGCTCCCTCTTCATGGCTCAGCCCTCTGGCACCTCACTGTACGGTCCTCCCCTTCCAGTGTAGCACAGTCCCACTGAATCAGCTGTCTCAAGCAGTCTTTTGTTCCATTGCCCAGTCTGTGCCACTTCCCAGTGGCTGGTAGGGGAACCAGGGCCCTCCCACTGCTCCAAGTTCCACTACAGGGACCCTATGTCCAGCAACTATGGTCTGTTTGCACTCAGACCCTGTTGCTGTTTCCCCTGGGCTCCTTCCTCCTTCTCTGCTCTTATCCTCTGGCCTTCCTCCTCTCTGGGTTTACCGTCTCAATCTCCCTCCTCCCAAGGCATGATGGCAGACTAACTAATGCTGTATCCCCAAATCCACCTCCATTCTCTCAGGGAGTGACTTCAGACTACTTCCCTTGCAGCACCTTTCAGCTGCTAATTTCCTGGCTTTACACCAGCCCAGCCTATTTCTTCTCAGCTGGGTTCTATCTTCAATCAACCTTTCAATCCCTGATTCATCCCCAGGTGCAGCCTATCGGCTTAACCCTCACTTAACCTGCTCTGTTTTGTCTGGGTTGGACATTGCATCACAGGCTACACGATGTGGAAAGTTCAGCAGAAATTGCTAAGCACATTGTAGTATTTGAACATGGACTATAAATAGGTGGATTTCTTGCCATTAACTATCATGCTTATAACTGTCAGGATAAACATGCAGGATGGCTCAGTACTATTTTTAATCCCAGAGTTAGCTTCGTGGACAGCTCTTTGTCTCAGTTCTATCATGTGGCAATGAGTTCCACAGGTTAATTATGTGCTATGTAATAAATGTTAACTTTTCTCAGTTTGAAATTTGTTGTTTTTCAATATCATTGTCACCCTTTTTTCTCTTATAAGAGGTAAATAGCAACACTTTTACCAGTTATATCACAAATAATTTGTTCTCTAATTAGTCCCTCTGTTAACGCTTCAAATTAACATGACTTCACAATATTACATAGTTCTGTAAACTAATGCTCAGCTGTCCCCAGCTGACAGCTGGCTTCTTGTAAAGAAAATAATTCTTTCCCAAGTGACATTCTTCCATGATTCACAGTATTCTTAAAACTTTTGAATGGTCTTGGTCCATCCCCTACATGATGCCACTGGAATATATTGTAAATCTCCAAAGCTTCTGGGCCACATGGAGCATTGGGAACAATTTTACACACTCAGATGCTATTGCAATACAAATTACTATAAGGAAAATTTGTAAGTGCTACAATCAATTGCTCCTGTTCTCTGCCAGATTATTCTACAGCTGGTGAAAATTGGAATTTCTGATTTGTGAGAAAGTGGGATATTTTGAACTTTGGTTTCATTCCAATGAATGGGCATCCCAGAGGATCCAGCTGGCCCAGAAGTGTGGAAGCTCTGGGGTCCCCAGCACAGGCAGTCCACATGGAGCGAGTGACCTGCAGCCACAGACCTGGGAGTCTGTCCTACCCTGGCTGCAGCTGGGATTCTCAGCATTTCCAGGCTACCTGCTAAAGAACCAGGATCTGAGTCCCAAGGCTTCCAGGACTGCCAGGTCCCAGGTCCGTGGCAGGAAGCCTGGAAACCTTAGATGCCTAGCCTGACAGGGCTGCCCCAGAGCCGTGGTCCCTAGAAGCCTGGGCGCCCCATTAACCTGCCAGATGAACTGGTTTTTGATGGAACCCTGCCTGTGATTCAATGCAAGGTCACTGAACACAAGTCACTTTCACAAGAACTTTCAGGTTTGACAAATCAGCAGTTTCTAATGAAGCTGTTCAGTTGGAAAATTTTTAACCAGACTGTGAAGAAGGTGGTTTTATTTCATCTGTTTTTACCATAGATTCAGTTTTCTTCTGGCACCATGTAATAAAAGTGGGATACATCTTGCCACCCTCCATCTTACCAGGAGGGCTAGTAAGAGACTGCTCTTTATTTTCTGCTCCCATTCACATAACTTGGGTCAGAGTTACAAAATGTCACTGATTTCAGTAGCTACTGTGACACCACATTCATTTCCTCTCTGAACTAAACAGCCAGTTGCTTCAATCTCTGTTTATACGAACGTCTTTTCAAGCCTCATATTATTTTCATTGTCCATCTCTGAATATGGTGACCAGAACAGCCCACAGTATTTCAAATGAGTGAGTCCTACGGATTTATTTAGTTGTTACAGTTCAGAGATTCAGAGATTTTAAGGGCAGAAGGACTTTAGCTCATCAGTTCTGACTTCCTGTATATCACAGTCCATAGAATTTTAGCATGACTAAAGCATACCGCTGAGAAAGGCACCCAGTCTTGATTTGAAGACTTCAAGAGATGGACAATCCACCATTCTCTTGGTAGTTTGTTCCAATTGTTAATCACCCTCACTGTTAAAAAAATAATGTGCTTTACTTGTAATCTGAATTTGACAGCCACTGGTTCTTGCTATGCCTTTCTTTTCTAGCTTAAAGAACCCTTTAGTACCTGGTATTTTCTCCCCATGAAAGTTCTTCTAAACCATGATCAAGATGCCTCTGGGTCTTTTTTGATAAGCTAAATAGATTGAGCTCCTGAAGTCTCACATTGTAAGGCATTTTTCCAGCTCTGAAGTCATTTTTGTGGCTCTTTTCTGCACCCTCTCCAATTTTTCAACAACTTTTTTAAAAGCTGGACTCCAGAAATGGATATAGTAGTTCACTCTCAACAATGCCAGATACAAAGGTAAAGTAATCTCCCAGTTACATTAAAACACAGCAGTGGGTATTCTTTCCAATGTGCATTACCTTACGCTTGTCAACACTGAATTTCAGCTGTCATCATCCTGCTGCCTATTCATTTAGTTTTGTTAGATCCTTCTGGAGTTCCCCCAGTCTTCTCTTGTCTTGAATAACCTAAATATTTTTGTGTTATGGGCATATTTTGCCTCCTCTCTCTTCATCTCAGTCCCCATTATATACTTAAATGCAGTAATACTGCATCTTGTATTGTTACCCTTATAATAATTCATTACCCTGCAGAAAGGTGATTATCAGTGTTTGTATCTGGTTTGCAATTATTTGATACCTTATTTAAAAAAAGAGATGAGATATGTGTAAAGTTTTTGTTATATAGATCCATTCCAAAGCCCATTTGTGCTTTCTATTGATTTCAATAGGCTTTAGATCAGGCCCTATACCTGTTTCCCTTCCCCTCTGTGTAGGTGAACACATATACCGCCAAGCATGCATTGCATCTCATTCAGGCAGAGTGCTGGGCCTATGCAGAGCTCCATTGACTTCAAGAGGGCTTAGTGGGGTTTCCACAGCCCATCTGTGCAGGACTGGCTCCTATATTTGTGTTCCCTAGGACAAATCCAGCAATCATTCAAAAATGTATTTCCATTCCTTTAAATAAGACTATTTGCTTCAATAAGTATAGACCTCTACCTCGATATAACGCTGTCCTCGGGAGCCAAAAAATCTTACTGTGTTATAGCTGAAACCGTGTTATATCGAACTTGCTTTGATCCACCGGAGTGCACAGCCCTCTCCCCCCCCCCCCCCCCGCCCGGAGCGCTGCTTTACCGCGTTATATCCAAATTCGTGTTATATCGGGGTAGAGGTGTATCAAGATTTGGTCCCATGTGGGTAGAAATTTGAAACTCTTTGGCCTTTATAGATATTTATATGTAACATTTCATAAATATTCCAATACACAAACATCAAAACTGTTGGCTGCAGAAAGGTATGAATGTAGGTAGTTTCCATAAATAGAGGCGGGAGAAAAGGGGTTAAAAAAGACAAAAGAAGAATTGTCTAGGTTATTCATGTTATAAGCAAATCCACTAGTGGCCACTAGGTGGTGCTCTGATTCCAAATATCAAGTGCATGAATAAAAATAAAAGATGGCAAATAAAATTAAAATCATGTACATTTTCCTATTAATTTTTATTTTTTTCTGTCTAGTATTATTTACTCCATAAGTTTGTAGGCTCCAGCACTAAGCTAACTACAAGAGTGTGAGGGTGATAAGGGTTGTGCACAAAACCAATTTTACTTGAATTCTGAAATGTCGGTGGGTCAGTTGCCAATACTGTAATTGATATTGAAAGCACTTGTCTCAGTGTTTTCAGTGGGACTTCATCTCCAAGGCTATACTCTCATTGACTTCAGTGGCATCAGGATTTCACCTAGGGGGAGTATTATAAGATAAGGGTGTAGAATATGGACCAGAAGTTATATTACTGTTAGATGTGCTCAACTTAATAGAAGATTTTTTATTATTATTTAAAATGACAAAGACAATAGATTTGAGAGATACTGTCACCAGCTTTCTTCTCTAGAGCACCCCCTAAGGGCCAGGGCAGGGCCTTTGCATTCACCCAGCTGTTAGTTTGTGCCTCCAGGTGTTCTGTCACACCAGTCCCATGGTCAGAGGCTGAACCCCGGAGAGCCCACCTTTTCCAGAGCTGGCGACAGACAAAGAAATGAACACAAACAAACTTTCCCATAGGCATGGCAGGTCTTTCCTTCTTCAGGAAGGCTTCTGATAAGCTGTGTCCCAAACTTTGAGACTTAACAACATTGCACAGTACCAAGTCAATGTACTGGTTCTTGAAGATAAACAATTTATGAATGCTCATAGCAAATCATCAGAAAGATTGCCTTACACTTCACTAGACTTTTACACAAAATACAAGACCACTATGTTCCTACAGAACAGAGCAACCTTCTGAAGGGATCACCAGGTTTCACATCATATAAAAGACATTGAGATCAGTAGAATGACAAACTTCATGCTACAGCAAGTAGTGCTCTCTTACTTGAAAAAATATAAACATGAGTATCTAAAATTAACATTCATGAGGATATGTAGTTGTACAGGGATAGGTGAGGTGACTGAGAAAAAATAAATGCCCATCCTATTCTGAATCTTTTTCCATTTGTAGAACAGATGGATTCCAAACCAAATTTCTTTGAAGGTTCTTCTCCCCCCTCCCCATGTTTCAGTTTCTGCTACCTTTTGCCCTCTTTTTTTTAAAGCAGGATTGGAAGTGTCAAAATACCATGAGGGCAGCCCTTCTCGTATTTCCAGGCTCACAGGAAGCAAGGAAGTACAGAACATTTAAACAAGACCAGTCTCCAACTAAATTTAGTAGACTCATGACATTTAGATAAGCTGGTTATTTTTAAAATTAGCATTTGAACAAAACCCAACGTCCACCCTTTCCAGGTTCATTTATCATGAAGGCCCCAATCCTACAATGAAATTCATGTGGCTGGATCCCCTGCTCTTCCCCGCAGCTCCTCATATAACACTTCCTATTCTTCCTATTGTGATAAATAAAAGGGAGGGGGTAGCTCCCTTTTATGGACACCCAGCCAGCCAGTTAGCTATAAAATTCCTCTTAGTATCTATTCTCTATTTGCTTAATCTGTAAAGGGTTAAAAAAGTTCCCAAGTAAAGGAAAGGGAGTGGGCACCTGACCAAGAGAGCCAACGGGAAGGCTAGAACTTTTTAAAATTGGGAAAAAGACTTCCCTTTGTCTGTGTGTTGTGGTTCTCTGGGAAAGAGGGGAACCAGGAGCAGTTACGCTGTGAGACACTTAAGCCAGTTATGAAAAATCATCAGATCATACCTAGAGATTGCTTATTTGGAAACCCAGATGTGTAAGCAGATCAGAAATGCCTAAAAAGATGTGATTAGGTTTATTTCTTTTATTTTGTAAGGCTTGTAGACTCCTCTGTGTTAACCTCAAATGCTTTTTGTTTTGCTTGTAACCTTTAAGATGGACCTCAAGAAGGTTATTCTTGATATTTAAATTTTGTAAGTGGGTTTTTTAAATCTAGCAAAAGCCTAAGTTCCAGGTGTATTTTCTTTCTTTTTGTTTTTAATAAAATTTACCTTTTTAAGAACAGGACTGGATTTTTGGTGTCCGAAGAGGTTTGTGCATGTTGTTAAATTAGCTGGTAGCAACAGCTGATTTCCTTTGTTTTTCTTTCTCAACTCTTCCCCAGAGGGGACGGAGGTGGTGAAACGGCTTGAGGATACCCACAAGAAGGAATTCCCAAGTGTGCCTTTCTGGTTTCAAGGGGTTTTTTTGCATTTGGGTGGTGGCAGCATCTACCCTTCCAAGGTCAGAGGAAAAACTGTACTCTTGGGAGTTTAATACAAGCTTGGAGTGGCCTGTATTAATTTTTAGAATCCTTGCGGGCTCCCACCTTTTCCACTTGAAGTACCAGAGTGGGGAATCAGCCTTGACACCTTTTTTGTCTGAAGTATTGCCTTGGCCAAGTTATAGTTAAGCCCTTATCTCAGAAAATAGTGCAGGTGTGCATGTAAGTGGGAACAATTCTATTAGTCTTTATTCTTCATCCCAATTTTCTCTGTTCTCTCTGGTGTCTTCATAAGTCTATCAGACACTGATCTATGTCATGGCTCTCTGACATCTCCCAATCTCTCTCTGCCTCCCAGTGGGCCAGGCTACACTTGAAGCATCCCTCCCATGCCTTTTTTTATTTTTTTAAATTGCTTTACTAAAGGTTATAAGTTTTTTGTCTAGGCCTTTCTGAAGCTGAAATGATTGCTGCAACATTATCCTCTCCAACCTTCCTGCTTCCCTCCAGCCTTGCAACAGAGGCCTCCAGCCACATATTTTTAAAGCCTGAAAGGACTTATTCATCATATATAGCAAACAGTAAAGTGAAGCTCCTTTCCAAAATTGACCACTGTACACAGTTCAGATTTCCCCTTTAGTCTTGAATATATCAAATGGATGGGTGAATCAGTCCTGAAAAAAATAGGAAATAGCCGAAGAATCAACCCAATTGGATCTGAAAAAAATAGGAAATGGCCCAACTTTCAACCCAAGTAGACCTCAAAATGTTATCTTTACATTCAGATGAGTGTAGATTAGGATACTCTGTCCTTGTTTGTTTTATATACTTTTAAACAAACTCTACTTTTAGCATCCTCTATCCTGCGACATCCATGCAGCGAAACCATACCTGTTACGCTGAATCTCGGTAGGCTTTGCATGCCTGCAGGGGCAGCCATTTACTCCTTAAGTCTGTTTGGTGTATTTAAATATGAACCTATGTAAGGCTTTTGAAAACCTGTTAATACACTAATAACAAACCTCATAGGAAGCTATTTTGAGCCCTAATTGTTGTTGTTTTTCTCATAGGCCTGAAGGCTTGATCACTATAGCATTTTCTTTTGCACTTGTCGAAGGTTTTGACTCATTCCATTAAAGAAAAACACTCTTTTTTGATGTGTGGAACAACTCCATATTATTTCTTGTTTGGTTCTAGCAAATCTTAATTTATGCCTTTCTAAGCGAGATGCTTGAATGCATCTCATTAATTTTCAGCTGCGAAAGCTGTTTTCCAGATTATTGCAGTAGTTGGTAAGAATACAGGAAGTGCTGTTAATGGAATCAAAGAGGAGTTTTCTGCAGGATTACTTTGGAATATGTGTTGCTAAAATAAAGAGGTAGAACCTCAGCTGGTGCAAATTGTCGTAGCGCCTCATTGTGACTAATTACACCAATTGTGCATCTGCCCCAAAATACACACAGAATGTAAGTAAATTTCACCTCATGGCAATGTTAAGAAACTTGGAGATATCACTGTAAATTAAAATTAGGGTTGTCAAGCAATTAAAAAAAATTAATAGCGATGAATTGCACGGTTAAAGAATAATAACACTAACTAAATCATCCCAGCCAGGGCTTTGTGTAGCCAGGCCTTAAAAACCTCTAAGGAAGGAGATTCCACCACCTCCCTAGGTAATCCATTCCAGCGCTTCACCACCCTCCTAGTGAAATAGTATTTCTTAATATCCAACCTAGACCTCCCCCACTGCAACTTGAGACCATTGCTCCTTGTTCTGTCATCTGCCACCACTGAGAACAGCCAAGCTCCATCCTCTTTGGAACCCCCAGTCAGGCAGCTGAAGGCTGCTATCAAATCCCCCCTCACTCTTCTCTTCTGCAGACTAAATAAGCCCAGTTCTCTCAGCCTCTCCTCATAAGTCATGTGCCCCAGCCCCCTAATCCTTTTCATTGCCCTACACTGTACTCTCTCCAATTTTTCCACATCCTTTCTGTAGTGGGGAGGGGGGAGGCAAAACTGGATGCAATACTCCAGATGTGGCCTCACCAGTGCCGAATAGAGGAGAATAATCACTGCCCTTGATCTGCTGGCAATACGCCTACTAATGCAGCCCAATATGCCGTTAGCCTTCTTGGCAACAAGGGCACACTGTTGACTCATATTCAGCTTCTTGTCCACTGTCATCCCCTTTTCTGCAGGTCCTTTTCTGTAGAATTGCTGCTTAGACAGTGGTCCCCAACCTGTAGCGGTGCATGGGATTCTTCTGTCCTAAGTGCAGGACTCTGCACTTGGCCTTGTTGAACCTCATCAGATTTCTTTTGGCCCAACCCTCCAATTTGTCTAGGCCACTCTGACCCTATCCCTTACCCTCCAGTGTATCTACCAGTTTAGTGTCATCCGTGAACTTGCCGAGGATGCAATCCATCCCATCATCCAGATCATTAATGAAGATGTTGAACAAAACCAGCCCCAGGACCGACCCATGGGGCACTCCACTTGATATTGGCTGCCAACTAGACATCAAGCTGTTGATCACTACCCATTGAGCCCAAATATCTAGCCAGCTTTCTATTCACCTTATAGTCCATTCATCCAATCCATACTTCTTTTGGTTGCTGGCAAAAATACTGTGGGAGATCGTATCAAAAGCTTTGCTAAAGTCAAGGTATATCATGCCCACTGCTTTCCCCATATCCACAGAGCCAGTTATCTCATCATAGAAGGCAATCAGGTTAGTCAGGCATGACTTGCCCTTGGTGAATCCATGTTGACTGTTCCTCATCACCTTCCTCTCCTCCAAGTGCTTCAAAATGGATTCCTTGAGGACCTGCTCCATGATTTTTCCAGGGACTGAGGTGAGGCTGACCAGTCTGTAGTTCCCCGGATTCTCCTTCTTCCCCTTTTTAAAGATGGGCACTATATTTGCCTTTTTCCAATCATCCGGGACCTCCCGCAGTCACCACAAGTTTTCAAAGATAATGACCACTGGCTCTGCAATCACACCAGCCAACTACTTCAGCATTCTTGGATGCAGTGCATCCGGCCCCATGGACTTGTGCATGTCCAGCTTTTCTAAATAGTTCTTAACCTGCTCTTTCACCATTGAGTGCTGCTCACCTCCTCCCCATACTGTGCTGCCCAGTGCAGCAGTCAGAGCTGACCTTGTCTGTGAATACAGAGGCAAAAAAAGCATTGAGTACTTCAGCTTTTTCCACATCATCTGTCACTTGGTTGCCTCCCCCATTCAGTAAGGGTCCCACACTTTCCCTGACCAGGGGAATGAGAGGCTGGCTGCTAAGACTGAGCCAAAGACAATTTGCTAACAGGGACCAGGGAGCAATGAAAGAGCTCCTGGCTGACTGCAGATACTGTGTAGGGACTGAGCCTGGGGAGGGCTGCAGGAAGATAATGTCTACAGGGAGTAAGCCCTGGGGATATATCCCCATATCAGGGCTGGATTGGTTTAAAGACCACAGACACACCTAGCCAGATTGGGTGCTTGTGAGAGTCAGGTGCCAACCTTATTACAGTGCAACATGTTAGTTTCATAGACTCTAGCACTACTGAACTGTGCGTTTGTGATATTTACCTGGGCAGACATTATAATAGTATAATCCTTATGAGTAAGAGTTCCCTAGACCCATTTTTGAACAGATGTCACTCACATGAGATTCCAGAGAAAAAGAACCTCTTTTCTAAACAGGGTTCAAATAGTGGGTTAGTTTTTTATGGAGCTTTCAACAGTTTTGAATAGAATTTCACTTGAGCATGTTCATAGTCTAATTTATATTATTTGCTTGTTCAAGCATATTTGAGTGAGCAACGTTTTGTTCTCATACCTGCTCTCAGAAAGCTCACCTGATAGCTGAACTCAGGTTTATGATTAAACAAAACTGGTAAATTAGGACCTGATCCAAAGCCTACTGAAGTGAATGACTAGACTCCCATTGACTTCAATGGTCTTTGGATCAGGCCCATGATATGTGATATTACAGAACTCTCTGGGAGCAGCAGTGTCATCCTCTTCTGTGGGTATGTCTACACTGCACACTAAACCTGGGCTCTGACTCTGGTATGAGCCCAAGCCCCTCTTCCATCCAATTCCACATACAAAACAGCTTGTCTCAGGTCAGCAAGCATTCAGGACCCGGGTCCTAGCACCCTGGTAGGGTGCTGGGTCAGAGCCCAAATCGTGCTGGAATTCTGGTCCAAGCCTTGTCATTTCGCAATGTGGAAGCAGGTCATGCTGCAGACCTGAGTCAGAAGGTCTACGTAGTGTAGAATGGACATGTTAGCACAGCTGTGAGCCCCAGGTCCAGCAATTGTAAACCTAGGCTTACAATGCATTGTGGATGCTTAAGCATGGGTTGGAGACACTGAGTATGTCTACACTGCAATTAAACACCCATGGTTGGTCCATGCCAGCTGACTAGCACTTACAAAGCTCTGGCTTAGGGGCTGTTTAACTGTGGTGTCAACGTTCAGGCTTGGGCTGGAGCCCAGAAGGTCCCAGGGCTTGGGCTCCAGTCTGAGCCCAAGCATCTACACCACAATTAAATAGCTCCTTAGCCCATGAGCCTGAATTAGCAACACGGGCCAGACATGGGTGTGTAATTGCAGTGTTGACATACTACTGAGTCCATAGGCCCAGGTTCCACAGACCCAGGCTTAGTGTAAAGTGTAGACATACCCTTTGTGTCACTGCCCCTGTTCCTCTGAAAGCTGATTTCTCTTAGCAGCAGTGCAACTGTTGTTGCTGTGCTCTCTTGAGCACAAGGGCTGCTGTTTACCAGCATCCCCTTGACAGAGAAGATACAGGGAATAGGTGGAACAATCATAATTCCTCTCTCTACCCTGGCTGGATGTGGAGGGGGATGCATATTGCACCAGAATAAATGGTGACCAAGGGTGGGGGGAAGGAGGAGCTCACCAAGGAACTGAAAGAACAATGCCACCTGATAGCCTTATTGGGACAATTCAGCACCACCCTCTTTTCTACATGGGGCAGTTAGTAACTGCCACAATTTGGCCCAAAGTGGTTTTGAACAATTGAGATAGTAAACAGATAGAAAAATAAGTTACATTCATCATATGAACTGCTTGTTATAAATAGGTCGAGCTCTGCTAAGAAGACTGATGAGAAGTACCAGGTGTTCCCCTTATTTGCCCTCGCACAGCTAAATAAGAAATGGAACTGTAAAAGACAGTGATTGCTTGTGACATAATAAAGTACTAAAAAAAGGATTGGGAAAACAAACAAACAAAACTAAAAGAAAACATGGTCAATTAGCACTTAGGAAGCTGTTGCAAATAACAATCTATGCCAGAGCTCTGTTCTGAAATGCCGTATGAGAGAACAGAACTGTTTTCCAGCAAAATAGATAAAATGTGTACAGGTCTCCTGAAGGCTACAAACACTTTTACTAATTGATTATTTGTGTGTCTGTGTGTGAGAATTCTTTTGACCCAGTTTACTAAAACATTAGACATACACACAGTAGAGAATAATTTCTTTGTCCTGAGTTTTATACACTGCTTGCATTACATCACTAAAGGTATGTTTACACTGCAAGAAAAAACCCACAGCACCAAGTTTCAGAGCCCAGGTTAGCTGATTTGGACTCATTGGGCTTGGGCTGAAGGGCTAAAAACTGCAGGGTAGACATTTAGGTTTGAGCTTGAGACTGGGATCTGAAACCAACCCCTCCTTGCAGAGTCTCAGAGCCCAGGGTGAAGCCAGAACTGAATGTCTACACCACAATTTTATAGCCTTGCAGACGGAGCCCAGCAGGCCCAAGTCAACTGACCCCAGCCAGCCATGGCTGTAGAGTGGGACTTTTACTGCCGTGAAGATGTACCTTCAGGGCCAAAATCACAGGAATAAAGGGAACAAGAGTTAACCATATGAGAGGATGTTTTGGAAGCTTCTGTATTCTTACTGTAAAAGAGCAATTCTCAAAGCATGGGGCATGGCCCCTTGAGGGCTATGGTAAAGGTATGAACTAGGAGTAAAATCGTGGCTCCATTTTTTTGCTAGTGTTGAATTAAGCATGTGTTGCTATTTCCATTATAAGATGTAATCAGACCAATTTATTTCCTTATAAAATACTTCTATATAACAAATATTGCATGTCATAAAAGATCCAGGCTCAGGGCTTGCTCTTAAATGTTACTGGAGTTGCAGATTTGTATCAGTGTAACAGAGAGTAGAATCTGGCCCATAAACTAACAACAAAGAGGGATTTTGTTCTTTGTTAATAAGAGCTAGGAACTTTTCCAAGACATGCTGGGCAGCTTCGGCTGGGAGACCAACCAAAGCATGCTCACCAGATGGTAAAGGTTTCCATGTGGACAAATTCTGAAAAAGTTCTAAATCTATATAAACCAGAAGATTAAAAGTAGAATTTTTCATTTCTTTGTACTTCATATGTAAACTAATCAAATAAATAATAATAATAATTAATAATAAAGAGAGAGAGAGAACTTGAACTCATAACAAGCAGAAAATGGCTCAGCTATAGGCCATGATTCACTACTGGAACTGAGTTATTAGCAATTCTACTTTCAGGTGTTTTAACACCAAGACATATTTTTCTTACAGGTAACCCTCAAAGCATATTCCTGCCATGCCCCTCTGTCATTCCAGAAAGCACTGCTCTGAAGGGGGTAATTCCAGAAATAAGGGCAAGAGGGGTGCTTTTTGGGAGGTGTGGGGATGTGCAGAGGAAAACCAAGAAAAAAAAGGAAGTTAAAAAAAAGTGTAGAAGAGTTTAAACTGATGTAACATGCACCACAATGAGGCTGGGAGAAGATGTAAGTTACACCAACTTCAGCCCCAACTCCTGATTTCAATGGGACCGTTTAACATTATGCATGCACATAAGTGTGTGCCAGGTCAGGGACTTAGGGCCAGATTTTTTAGGCATATGAAATCAATTGAAGTCAATGGGAGTTAGGTACCTAGACGCTTTTGAAAAAAACACATCAGGTGCCCATCCACATCTTTAGGCACCTAAGTACCTTTAAACTCTGGCCCCTATCTAGACTCTCTAAGATTCTCCTCTGAACTTGACCCAGGACTTATCTTCTCCAAAATGGTGTTTTCCTTTGGGGTTAATGTTCTGTGACATTATACAGCTTTGTGAGTGAAACACCTCAGACAGAAACTTGTCATCCAAATAAAGATGGGCTGGATCCAAAGCACGCTGCAGTTAATAGGAAGAGTCCCATTGACTCCAACAGGCTTTGGATCGACCTCAGAGTGAGGAGCGGGAAAGGGAAGAAATATTCCATTGACGGGAGCCATCACTGGCAATGTGGCTTAGTTGTCTTTGTATTGCAACAATCAATAGGGTGCACTTTTCATTGCTACAGTAACAAGGGAAATAACTAAGGGCCAGATTCTGATAACATTACTCATATTGAGTTGCACCTTATTCCACCAATAGCTCCATTATGGTGGGACTTCTCATGGTGTAAGGTATTGTTTATAGTAAGGATGGGTATCAGAGGGGGAGGGATAGCTCAGTGGTTTGAGCGTTGGCCTGCTAAACCCAGGGTTGTGAGTTCAGCCCTTGAGGGGGCCACTTGGGGATCTGGGGCAAAATCAGTACTTGGTCCTGCTAGTGAAGGCAGGGGGCTGGACTCGCTGACCTTTCAAGGTCCCTTCCAGTTCTAGGAGATGGGATATCTCCATTAATAATTATTATTATTATAGTCCTAAAATAAAGTAGGAGAAAGATAGGGAAGTGAGAGCTACATCCAAACTTTCTTTTTTGAGAATTCTGACTATGTTCTGACATCTGTGGGATTTTACTACAACTTTAGCTTTAGGATCCTGGTAAGTAATCTTTCAAAATTTTGCAAAATGTTATACAATTCTCTGAACATTCAAAAAAGCATTGCCAGAAAGATTTGACTGCAAGCCAATTAGTTGTAAACAAACACAACCCTTTAGTTCATTGAGGAAGATAATGGATTAGGTCTTCAGAAGGTGTAAATTGGGGTTACTCTATTGAGTTAAACAGAATTGTGATGATTTATACTTGCTCAGGATTTGGTCCAATATAGCTGAGTAGAAGGAAATATGTGATACAAGGAAACTTAGTTTCTCTAAGCAAAGTTGGAGGGATGTGCGGTTATGCTGAAGGCAAAAACTAATGAAAATATCCGGGGGAAAGACATTTTTTCCAGCAATTTAGCTTTACTTGCAAAAATTTTCACATAGCCCTGGAGCAAGGATGATAACTTTTTTTAGCAGAGTGGAAAGTTTAAATATAGTTGTTATGGATTAAAATCTGTCCTCTTAATATCATTTTTTAGGAGAATCTACCTTGAAATTAGAACAGAGTTGTGTCTTCTAAATCATGTGCTTGTCCTAAAGCTATTATATGGTATTAATTTAATCCCCCAATAAAAATATCTAGAAAGTTTTGCAAGTATTGCAAGTCAGGAATAAGTTAACTCTTATTTACAGTTTAGCTAAATATACTAATTATGATGAAACTGATATTCAGAAGAAAGGATCTCTGTTTACAAAAGACATGCCACATCTTGGCAAGAGGTATTACCCAGGAGGCTATGTTCTTTGAAATGTGACTAAATGTCAAAAGAAAGAACTATTCACTGTGGAAAAACCAATGCACAAATTATTTTTGATGCATTGGTTTGATTAAAAAAGGGTCTCTCTCTTTAACCAGAGTGTCTGGAACTCAGAGTCTTTAGAAAAGGAGGAATCTGTAACTTTGGTTTTTTTGTTGCATTTTTTTTATATATATAATTCTATTTACCGCTTCTACTGCCTTTTCCCCCCTCAAACTCTCTCAGGAATTTTAGACATTTGGGATGTTCAAGCAAACATTTTATCTCCTTTGGGGAATATATTCTGAGTTCTACTTCAAATCCTCCTAAATAAAAAAATCTTTAAAGGAAGATATATGCTGAACCTTGTCAGCTGCTCACGAAGTTGAAGACTCCATGGGTAAACAAAAACTTCCTGATTCCAGAAGAAAATAAGTGTGTGGGTGGGGGCAGCAGGCTGAGGCAAGACTGCAGGCTGGCTCTTAGACAGTTTTTTATGGAAAAAAAAACAAGAAACTCCATCTTTGAAAGCCAACTAGACATTCACCAGAGAGATGAACTGATTTATTTATTTATTTATTTTTGAAAGAGGCTATTCAGTTCCATGGAGGACAGAAAACTGGCTCAGCTCTCAAAAGCCAAAGCAAACTGACACCAAGAATCTTTGCAGGACTGGTAAACAAAGCAATTTGCCTTGCTGGATGTGCATGGGTATAGAGTAGCACATATTTTGACAAGTGAAAACTGCTTCATCATTATTAATGCGGGGGGGGGGGAGGGTTGTGCACATTTTAAAATTGAATTACTGGCATGTTTATTGTCTTCCCAGTGGATATGCTATTTCAAAATAATGAGCAATGGCCAAATGAAAAGATTAATGCTGAAAAATCAATGGTAACAGTAGACTTGATTTATTAAATCAAGATAAGGGGGAATTGTCACCTTACCTCACCTTTTCCATGATTCTGATTTGCTCAGTACTGAAATAAATGAGAGAGATAGAGAGGAAGGGAGGACACACACACACACACATTTATATAACGTTGGGAAGTGTACTATGGAAGTACAGATTTAGACGTTACACAGGATCTGATATCTCACAAGTGGCAATATATGTTGCCTTAATCAGAAAGCAATTGAATATTGCCTTCATATAAAAAGCCAGTGACGCACAGTAGCTACTAAGCAGGAGCAAGAGGAGATGCGAGGCCCTGAAATAAGCCCTAGCAACCGCAGTTGTCATCAGTGCAGGTTGCACTGAGGAAAGTAGCCTCAAGGTTTTACAATTGTTCACCTTCTTCAACTTCTGTGGTAATTCATCTAACATTGGGCTATCAGAACAATGCAGATACAAGTCTTGAACTGCAAGATACCCCATTTGTCCAATTTTCTACAAAATTATGCCTTTCATTGCTGAAAAGATGCATTTTTGGCTGTAGTTATATAAACTAAAATGTGGTATGCACAGTTAAAAAGAACACTCTATAACCACTACCTGAAATATGTTAGCACAAAAAGTCTTTTCATGTCATTTCATTTATTTTAAAATAAATTACAGGTACTATAGCAAGGATAAATAACTATTTCCCCATGTCTGCCACAACTCTATTCATGTACGTAGACAAGATTATTCCATTGCCGAACCACACTGACCTGAATAGATTGCTAATACAATCGTTTCTGGGCCACATCTCTGAGCATGCCTAGGTCAATCCTTTTTAAAGTTGAACACATTATTTTCATTGAAGCAGCAAGAGCAGGACAAAGCTAGGGCCATGTGGATGTCTCTCTGTAAAAGGGTTAATGCAATATGCGGAAAGGAAGGAGTATGCTATTCCTCTGCCCTTAAACAAGAAGTTTAACGGCTTAAGTGCAATTCCACAAAAGAAATATACCCGTTTGATCCAGTTGTCCAGCAACACATGGTTTCTTCCTCTACTAAATATATTTAATTCTTGTATTCAGTTTTTTCTTATTACCATGGCATTGTGTGTAAATGTCATCTTTTCAAACTGCTCGCAAAAGATACGGTATAACCACAAAGAAAGTTTGGATCCTTGTTTTAAAAATTAAACACCAACACTTTTTATAAGGTATCTGTTTACCCTTGGGAAATAAACTTAATTTAAAACAAAAACTTCACAAAAAACAAACAAAATCAAAATCAAAAGCTTTGCTTAATATAGTTATCCAGACAAACTTGTCCTAATAACAGTCTGTGTGATGGGAAACAGCCAACAAAATTGAACTTCATGCTTGTGAGGCTTACTTGCCAAGCATAGTGAGAAACTGGATCATTTCATACAGAGATTGGGGAAATACAGCAATTCAAAGCCAACCAGAATTCAGACTTTTAACCTAAGAACACTGCTGTCTCAGGAGTCCTGATTTTCTAAAGTGCTAGGAAGAAAAAAGAAAATATGACTGAATAAAGAGCAATTGGAAGGACAGAAGTAAGACACAGCTGTATCTAACGAGGTGAACAGAGGAAATAAAAGTTGCTTTTTATGTTCAGACTCATTAGTTGAAGGCAAAATTCATACACACCCCCTTGTGCATAGGGCCAGCACAAGGCTTGATTAACCATTTAAATCCCACTTAATTATTTTCAAGGCTTAATTGGGATATAAATGACTTATAAGCCATTTGTTGTCTCTCTATACAGGGGTGAATTTCACTCTGGGCCCTTAGTAGGCAGTTTCATAACTAGCAAATATCCAATAATGAATAAAAGCTGGTCCACTCTGTTTTGGATTTCTCTAAGTTTTATAGTAGTGACACACTAATATGGCGGATACTTTCTCTTCTCGATCATCATTTATGGCGGTATCGATCCTGTCTCTATACAATATTGTTTTCAGAAGTACTATCCACAACTGCCACTTGAGAAATAATACTGTAGATTAGGTAACACTGGAATAGATTCACTGTTTCAAAACTCCTAGAAGAGCCTCTGGAGGCTAAGTGAGAATGATGTCGCACTGCAGTAGAGTTATGATACAAAGAGCAACCAGCAAGGAGGCTACTTCCATTTCAGACCATCTTTAGTGCTGAGAAGAAATATGGAAACATAAGGACCATAGATTTTTGGTTTTAGTTCTGCATAAATAGTTACTTCATGAACCTTTAAATCCACACCTCCAAGTGTGAATATTACATAGCACTAATCCTGCTCCCATTGAAGCCAGATGAAATTTTGCAATTGACTTCAGTGAGAGCATATGAGAAAACTGACACAGTAGTTGTGATTCAAGTTATTTACCTTATTTAGAATCTGACAGAGAAAGGAATCATATTAGTTGTTTTCATTGGAATCCACTTGTATATCCCACCTGTTTGTTGCAAAGCACTGTGCCATATGAGAATGTGTTATTTTACATCATCTCATTATACATAATGTGTCACTGCTGTTAACTTCTAACTCATTCAAACATGCAGGGATCACAAATGCAGACGTCAGATGTGATTATTCAGTGGTATCAATTCCACCAAGACTGGTATAACATTTCAAAATGAAGGCCGGTTGTATTTGCAGATAAGATGTCTAACCATGTTCCCTTTTACAGTTTTCCAAGGTGAAGCACTTTAATTTTGATTTTATTTTTAATCCAATAAAGAAAAGGATCTTCATTTGCTTTCTTAAAAAAAACAAAACATTAACTGTGCCTAACACAACAGAATACTGGGTGAATGCTAAAACAGATCATATTAGATCAGACTGATGTAAAAACAATACATTCATATAGCACCTTAGTGAAGTCTCTTCATTAGAGAATATACAGTACAGGGAATAAACAATGATATGGTGTACCAGACAACTACTTTCACTTGGGTTTGTAGAGTAAACTGCAGCAAATTAAGGCTAGATTCTTCCTCCTTACCCATATTAAGTAGTAGTTTACTCCTCAACTGGTCCCAGTCAAAGGGACTACCCACTATGAATAAGGATGGAAAAAACTGACTTAGTAAAGAAAAAAAAAAGCCCACGGGCATTACATTTTAAAAAGTCTATTTTCCCTTTGATGCACATATGCAATTCCAAGTAATGTCAGTGGAATGATACATATATGCCCAATGAAGAATGGATCCATTAGTATGCAGGCTACAGTATCATATTTAAAAAAATGGTTCTACATTTCCATTTTAGTACAAGGGAACTGGACATTTGATCCACGAATGAACACAAGAAATACACAATAACAAAAACATAGGAACACCTGTACTCACCAGTGAATAGAACTGTGTGAAACTACCAATTATTTGCTTCATCAGTAGTCACTAGTAAAAAAAAAGAAAATCCAGTAGTTTGGGGAATGTTGGTGAGAATTCACAAATATGATTAAATAGTGTCCCTTTTGCTAAGAAATAGCTTTTTTGCAGGATGCATAGCAAAATGCTAACTTTTGAAAAACTCTTCTTCTTGTAAATTTATTCCAGGGGGGAAAATCATCATTTTCACAGGAAAAAAAAATCATGTATAAAATTTGCCAGTCACGTTCACAAGGGTGAAATTTATCCTGATGCATAGGGACAGCATTAGTCCCACATAAGCTATGAAAATAGGCTTTAAATGGGATTTAACTGATGGGAGGGACCTTGTGCCATTCCTCCGCACTGGGGTGAATTTCACCCCCCAAAATTGTTGTCATAACTACAAAATAGTTTGTTTTTCAGTAAACACAGCAACATGTGCTTTTTTCCCAGCTTCATTAAAGGTAAGATTTTTTGGGGGGAGGGGGGAAGGTACGGAGGGGGAAGCACAGCTCAATAAATGATTTTAAAAATATTTACTATTTATGGTTTACAATAGCTATTAAATTACTTCAGGTTTGTGCAGAGAACATTTAATTTATTCTAAAACATTAATATTGAATATGGCTTTGATTGCATGGGCATCTAAAGCCTTGGGATTGTGTTTACTATCTGTGCTAATTCAAAATGTATTTGTTTTGGAAACAGCACATTTATATATAACCAGGTAGCTAGTTTCTACACCAGTTTTCAGGTATTCAGTGCTCCTTATTGAGATTTCTTTGTCACTAATGGTAAATGAAGCAAAAAAGAATTTATTGTGTGTTTAAAGGAGTATTAGGATCGACCATAAAATTAGCTGGTTACCATGGAAAATAATTTAAAATATAAATAGCAAGTCTTTCATGTATATTTAGATAAGTATTGGTTTAAGCTTAGTGGGTATTTTTAATTTAGCTAAACTGCAGTGGTGTCTGAAGTTGAACTGCCAAACTGTATTTAAAATATCGTGTTTTCACAGAGATTAGAGTTCTGGGTAGGTATTAAGAAACAAGAGAAACAAAGACTCTTCTCTTTGGGAAGGGGACACTTTTGTGTACTTTGTAAAGGTATTTACTAGACCATCTATTTTAAAGTACATTGCTGCTGTAAGTAGGGATTTGCCAAACCTGCATCTGAATTTAGTAGGATTTATGAATCAGGAAAAGCAATTAGATTGCTGCTTCTTGTAGACCTGTGAATAATCTGCCCTTATGAAATAGCCATGTCAGGCTTGCTAGTATGCAGAGTACAATATTTAGTTCACTTCCACTTGGAGTTTTTGGTCAGTACAGGAATTCTTGCAATTTAATCCTTACCTCCTAGATTCAACTGAAACCAGCACATGCAATTTGATGATTACGACAATATTCATGAGACTAGTAATATAGTGTTCATCTGTGCTGCTACTGATATATTTGTGTAGCTCCCAGTATCTTTAAAGAAAGTTTTTGGAATGCCTTAAAGAAGAATAAGATCTCCTATGGCCTGTGCTGGGCACTAGATAGGGTGGGATCTGAGTTACTACAGAGAATTCTTTCCTGGGTGTCTGGCTGGTGAGTCTTGCCCACATGTTCAGGGTTTAGCTGATTGCCATATTTGGGGTCGGGAAGGAATTTTCCTCCAGGACAGATTGGCAGAGGTCCTGGGGTTTTTTTGCCTTCCTCTGCAGAGTGGGGCACGGGTCACTTGCTGGCGGATTCTCTGCACCTTGAAGTCTTTAAACCACAAGTTGAGGACTTCAATAGCTCAGACATAGGTCAGAGGTTTGTTACAGGAGTGGGTGAGTGAGATTCTGTGGCCTGTGTTGTGCAGCAGGTCAGACTAGAAGATCATAATGGTCCTTTCTGACCTTAAAGTCTATGAGTCTATGGTAATGCAGATGTGTTTATATATCATATGTACTGTATACATATGGGGTCTGATTCTGTGAAGTATTAAAGTTCACAACTCCCACTGAAGTCAATAGGAATGGAGGACAATCAGCCCCAGTCAGTAGGTGCTCAGAACCTCAAAGGAACAGGTCTAGGTAGTATATAAATATATAGACCAAAACATCATCTGGGGACATCTGGAGACATCTGACATCTGGGGACATCATCTGAGCTCCTAAGACAATTTATTCAGCATTGAAAAATCTGAAAACATTCAAAACTAACTTGGCAAAGTATTTACTTCTCACATATCCAGCAAAACCAGGATTCTTGCTTTTGCAAATAGTGGGAGATGTTTCACACAGCGCTATTGCAGAGACATCAACCAGGGAAGATCAGTGATCACCTTCAGCCTCTACTGCTGAACCTTATATATCTTTCATTTGCATTGGATGAGAGATGGACATCTAAACCAGTGATGGGCAACCTGAGACCTGGAGGCCGCATGTGGCCCATCAGGATAATCTGATTGCTTCCCGCAGCTCCCATTGGCTGGGAATGGTGAACTGCAGCCACTGGGAGCTGCGGGGGCCATGCCCGCGGACGTTCAATGTCAGCAAAATGTCTTGCAGCCCGCAATCAGATTACCCTGATGGGCCCCAGGTTGCCCACCACTGATCTAAACACTGAGTGCAAAACTCTTCTCTTGGATCATACGGCAGTGTTCAGCTTTGTGCAGTTCTCCCACTGACATCACTGGGAGCTCTGAATGTGCTGGAAGAGAGAATATTAAAGATGAAAACTACTGCCATGAAAATCCAAAAGGATAATTTTGTCCTTAAAGCTCAGGGAATGACCCTGCAGTCCTTATTCAAGCAAACTCCCATTGACCGTGTGACTGCTTGAATAAGGATTGCAGGGTTGGGCCCCATGTGACAGAAAATACAACTGGTGACCTATTTCAATGCCAGGACCCTGGGAGAAGAACAAAGCGTATTTGTTGAGACAGGATAGTGAATGCAATTAACTATTTTTACAGTATTGTCATGTCTGATCTATAACTGTACATGTATTTTCATTTAAAATAAGTTACAATGTTTAACCACACTGTTTTCTTACAGTGCTCAAATGAAATTGGAAGCTCCATTAATGGACTTTCATTATCACAACTGTCTTTCAAACAAATACACCACCAACTATTGTACAAACATGTACTACCATCTGATTATTAATTTATATGTAGCTATGATGGAGTCAAATTTCATCTGACAACATACTGGTCAAAGCCTACAAAACTTCTGAATAATGGAAAAGCATTGGCTTTGTTTAGTACAGCAGTTCTTCCCAAAGGAGAAATTAAAATAAAAGAGAAGGATTTCTGAATCTTAAGTGATGGATGAGAACTTGTTTGCATTTCCTATAAAATTCAAACATTCCAACAAACTAGTGTTTGTATATTGCCTGGCGGACTAGTACAAAATAAATTGCTTTTGCTTGTTTTATGATTTCCCCAGATTTCCAGTGTCAGAAGTAAATAATTGGAAGTCAGTCAGTCTCCTTGGGGAATTACACCAGTTGGGACCCAACCGATGGCATTCACTCCACCACAAAAGGAGGAGGACCAGCTTCAGTAATTTTGCCTTATTGATTTGGTGGCTGAGAAGTCCAAATACTAATGCTCCTAATGATCAGCCATTCCTTTTGACTTTTGGTAACAAGTATTCTCATGCAGTTAATATCAAACAGAACTTTGTGCTCCACATCTGTCATTTCAAAATTTCCATTTTTGAATTCCCCTAGTCTCAAGTAAGTAGTACATTGCCTCCCTTTTTTGCTCCCTACAATTTTTTCCCCAACTTCCAGGGCTCCATAATGCAAGATGTCATTTTGCCGGTCTTCTGTTCCAGTGATAACTTTAATTTTACTGATTTTAATAGGCTTTTCAAAGACAATCACATAGAGATCTCCAGTAGAAGGAGCTTTTCCCCAGAAGTACTCATCAATGCTGCTGTAAGCCTTGCTTGCCTCGTAGTTTTCAAATACATTCATGTTGGTGTGAAGATTTGCGGGCGGGTTGTCAGGGATGTCAAATGAATCCTCTTCAAAGTCGTCATCCTTTAGCTTGTTCTCAGCTCCTTTGTAGGATGAATAATATCCCATGTGCTGGAACAGAGATGGCTTAAAGCGGATGACATCCTTTTGAGCTAACAACCCACGGAAATGGATTAGCAGCCAATCACAAGGCATTTCCTGGTAAAACATCAGCAAAAAATGAGCCAGGCGCGGGAGGTCATGGGAGTGGTATAGCTTTCCAATATAGCCCAGTTTGGAAAACTCCAGAGTCACCCAATAGGAACCTTCTCGCGAGGTAATTACTTTCTTAACAGCAGTCAAGAAGTTTTTAGAGCATCGAACGTCATCTTCTAGCATGACATAATAATCAGAAAGATTAGCACAAAAGTTAAGCAGGAAAGCATAATCTACATTTTGTTTGGATCGGAACTTCACACGGTCTTCTGGGTCATTGTAATTTCTCTTAAGGCCATCCAGTACTGGATAGTACTCCTCAGGGGCATGGATAACCATTAACCTGCCAGCAATGATGTGATGGGCAAATTTCTGTGAAATGTCCTGGACCATCCCTTCACACCAGGATGAGTCAAAATCTGCTAGGTGAACCACCACCGTAATTTCCTTCAGTTCCTCATAACTTGACTGCTCAAATATGGACTTGATCGTCTCGAGCAAATAATTCCCCTTTTTCCGTTTGACTGAGGATAGTCCAATTGTAAGATACCCTGTGCAAAAGAAAATTCAGACAGAAAGATTAACTGAACGTGAATCAGGCTTTGAAAATCATATAACAACAAAGCTAACCTCCAGGCCTGTAGTGTATTAAATAAACCTTCTGAATGATGAAGTCTGGGATGTTTAATATGTAAACGTATTAAGGGTATGCTACAAAGACTGTTCTATGTTTTTTCATGAAAGACGAATTATGTTGTAAGCAATTTGACATATGGAGACTATTGAATTAAACATTAGTTTCTTAACTGCAAGAAGTGTTGTGAAATGGACTAAAGCCAAAGTGATGTGTGCATATATGCCTATTAGAAAAAAAGAAATACATATAGACAATGTTAAAGCTATAAAGAAATGGGATTGAAAAGTTATGGCTCACAAATTGTTCTTAAGTCAAGCCATTATGAAAAATAGCACAAAAGTATGAGTTAAAGAATAATGGCCTTGCTTTTACCATTTTATGGTACCATAACAAGCTTGATTACATTTATACATAGTTTTGAGGATTTCTAAACTTTTCATGGATGATTTCTTCTAGCATTTTCAGTTTTAAAATATTTCCCAATTCTCTAATTTTTCCTTGTTAGAATTCCTATTACAAACTTCCTTTATATTTTCAGTAAGAAATAGACCAGGGTATTGAATTTGAGACAAGTAAATCAGATTTTACTTAAAAGTACAATACAATTTACTACTGAATATTATATATATATCCAACAGAGATTGCATTCCATCCAAACAGCTAGATTCTAATAATAGATTTGGAGCACATGTTAACAAATATCTGAAAGAATTAAGCTAGTGCTGTATGCACATGTGCAAGAAGAGATATTTCAAAATACCGCAGAAGGCAAAATCTCACCCAAAAGATTTTAAATGCACTAAAAACTACTTATAGAACTACTTATAAAATATATATATATATATATATATATATATATATATATATACTTATAAAATATAGTAGTATATTTATATATATATATACACACACACTACTATATTTTATAAGTAGTTCTATAAGTAGTTTTTAGTGCATTTAAAATCTTTTGGGTGAGATTTTGCCTTCTGCGGTATTTTGAAATATCTCTTCTTGCACATGTGCATACAGCACTAGCTTAATTCTTTCAGATATTTGTTAACATGTGCTCCAAATCTATTATTAGAATCTAGCTGTTTGGATGGAATGCAATCTCTGTTGGAATTGTGAGCAACTACACTTTTAAGAAAATCAGTTCATCCCCAAATTTTCTGTAAAAATAGGTTCATGTTAAAACTAGTATGCTTCATTTCCAATGCAGCTGACCAAAACTCTATGTAAATATTTTGATTTGCAAAATTTTGCAGATAATGTGAGCATGAGTGAAATATTGCAATCATGTTCCAATGAGGTGTCCTGTGGCCTTCCTCTAAATTGTCTACTCAAATGCCATCAGTCATCAGCACTGCCTACACAACCCCAAACTTCTCAAACCTTATTTCAACTAAAATGTACATTGCAACCCTGTCCTAGGAAGACCAACAACTCACAGATGTCTTATTTTTCTCTCGGTGCTTGGACTTATGCATTGGACATATGCTTGGACTTCTCCATTCTGACCCTCATTTCCTTTGTTTGTGTGTGAAATTATTGATTTGGTGCCCCCAGGTGACCTGTCGAAAGCCAAATATTGGCATGTTTCACTGCACGGATGAAAGTCTTGACTCCTGCCTAAAGTGAGAATATTAGAGAAATGAGATGGGTGAGACAATATCTTTTATTAGACCAACTGCATAAAGTCAGAATAACCAGACTATTTGGAACTGTCCTACCTGGGGCCTGAGTGCAGGAAAATCTACCCCGCCCCCAGGGGTAGATTTTTAAAATCTACCCCGCCCTGCAGGCTATAGTGCTGTGGCTGAGTCCGTCTATGGTCCCAGTTTATGGAATGACCTTCATGCCCTATATATGGTTGTTCCCAGCTATAGGAACCACATGAGTGAAGATTCAGTGGTTCTACCCATCTCAATCCATGGAGACCCAGAAGTGCACCTGCATTGTTCCCCTGTATCATCCCTGTGCAGAAGTACCATGGGAAATCTATGGAACAGGCAGCATTGTGAATGTCACTGTAGGTCAAAAAGTTTTCACACAGTTCTAAAATGAAATAATTAATTTATGTAAAAAAAACATCTGAGGTAACATCTTCATTTAATGAAAATCAGATTCTGGTTACTTACTTTTCCTTGGCAAAGGTGTGCCAGCTAGATAGCGATAGGAAACATTTATAGATCCTGAGAAATTTGACAAATCTTTAAAAGTGTGAACATAGCGCTCTGAATTAAGCTGGTGTGTGGCTGTTTCTCTGATTAATTGCTTGTCCCCTTCCTAGTAAGATGAAAAGAGAAAGAATGAGAGAGAGTCCATGGAGGGGGAATACACAAAGAGAAATATATTTGTGAATGCCGGCCAAACAGACAAGGGGGGCAGACAAATTTCAAATAATAAACTTTTTCAAAGTTAGTTTTCTGGAAAACATTTAAATCTCACCTCGTTTTAAAAATCTGTTATCTGAATATTATATATTTTTGGTTACAATAAATCTATCATATAGTTTCAGATTAAGAGTAATTGGGAAAGAGAAAAAAGCCCTTTGGCACAGAAACATTGAAGATCTAGTTTTCTAGAAGAATTAAGAGCACTACAGTATTGCCAGAAAAGTGCTGCTATATTCAAAGTAGGACATAATCTCCCTCGACAGTACAGTGGGGAAGTGTTTAACTTTTGTTTTTTGTGATATTAGAAACTGTTGCAGATGAAACATGAAATAATATTCTCAGACCTAAGGCAAGACTGTACCACTTTGGCACTTTCCTGAGTACAGACCATTCCTTCCCCAGATCCTTGATGTGCAGGGGAACTGCACAAACTGTACTATGCTGAAGGATGCTGGTGCCTGCACCCACTGCGTGCCCTACCACCAAAATAGGCTGGTGCAGAGAAAGGATAGGGTTATGGCCCTGCCTCCTTCCCATCTCGCCCATTTCTCTTTGAGTTGAGGCTCTCCATACCACTACGGCAGAGGTGGACAAACGACAGCCTGCGGGCCACATCCGGCCTGCAGGACCCTCCTGCCTGGCCCCTGAACTCCTGGCCCAGGAGGCTAGCCCCTGGCACCTCCCCCGCTCTTCCCCCTCCCCCGCAGCCTCAGCTCACTGCACCACTGGCGCAATGCTCTGGGCAGTGGGGCGGCGAGCTCTTGGGGCAGCGCAGCTGCAGAGCCTGGCCTGACCCAGTGCTCTGTGCTGCACGGTGCATGGCTGGATCCAGCTGGGTGGCGCGGCTGCAGCGCCACGAGCCACCGGTACTCCAAGCTGCACTGTAAAGGGCAGGGAGTGGGGGACAGGGGGTATTGGATAGAGGGCAGGGGAGTTCGGGGTGGTGGTCAGGTGTGTGGATAGGGGTAGGGGTGGTCAGAGGGCAGGGAACAGGGTTAAATGGGGGCAGGGGTCCCGGGGGGGGGGCAGTCAGGAAGGAAGGGGGGTTGGATGGGGCAGCTGAGGGCAGTCAGGGGCAGGAGTTCCAGAGGCGGTCAGGGAGAAGGGGTGGTTGGATGGGGCAGGAGTCCGGGGGGGCAGTCAGGAAGGAGAGGAGGGGTTGGATGGGGCGCTGCAGGGCAGTCAGGGGTGAGAATTCCAGGGGGGAGGGGTGTCAGGGGACAGGGAGCAGGGGGGTGGATGAGGAAGAGGTCCCAGGGGGGCCATCAGCGAACAGGGTGGGTTGGATGGGCCAGGAGTCCGGGGGGGCCGTCAGGGGGCCAGAAGCGGGATAGGGGGTGGGGGCCGGGCCAAGCCCCCCTCCCCTAACCGGCCCTCCATACAATTTCCAAAACCCAGTGCGGCCCTCAGGCCAAAAAGTGTGCCCAGCCCTGCACTATGGCATACACTGTGTCGCACCCACACCATCTGTCTCTTAATGCTTATGCAAAGAAGAAAATTTTCCATTGGAGCTGTGGTGCCATGGAGTTGACGTAGCATTAGGAATGCTTTTATAGTTCACATTGGATGATTTTGGCCCTGAGAAGAGTAAGAAAAGTATATGGCAGTTTCACACGTGTGCTATAATACATTAATAAAAGACAAGTGACTTGAGCTTTGATTAAAAGAGAGCACTATGCAATAAACAATAATATTGCCAACACAAGCAGAAAGGACAAAAAAATAAACAATATTTATTTCAATGTTATTCAGGTTCACAATCAGCGATGTAAAAAACACTTCCAGTAACCTATCTTAGGTTCATGTTAAGTTCAGTATTTTTCTTTTATAGAAGAAATAAATAATCCATTTATGAGTTGAGTCAGGTTCTCTTGGCTAACATCCAGATGCACCTACCTGAACTGTTATGATCTCTCATTCTGCAAGGTCTCCCTGGGTAATTTCTTCCTAGTGCTGCTAAGCTACCTTGCTTTTACTGATAAGTTATGAAACAAAGCTTTATGTTTATCACTTTCCAGATTAGAATGTAAGTCAATGGACTAGCTAGAGTCCATACCCTGACCTCAGAGGGTTACCAAACAGATGTTCATACAGCTGATCTACTAGACCTGCTGGCTACTCAGTCTCCTGATTTTTCTGTGGTGATCCTAGTTTTCAGCCATTAATCAGGAAAACAGTGTGCACCCAGAGAGGGAAGTAAGTGCAGGGGAAGAAGCAGGCAGTCAGCACCATATACACTTTGTACTACATTTGACTGACCTTGTGAGATTCCCCTAACTTTCCTGAGAGCTGAGGGGGTTAATTGCCTCTCAAGAGACACTTTGCTCTTCATAGGATCCCCATATGCAATATTGTTATTACTTTCACAGTGCCCCCAAAGGGTACTTACATTTACAATAGAAATAAAAAGACACGGTCCCTTCTCCTTATCACTTACAACCCACAGTATATGCTTAAAGTCAGCATTGAACCATGCACATTCTGAGATCCAGTCTAAGTGAATTTAGTGTTCATGAAAGTTTCTGGATCCATTGATCCGGATCAGCACACACAGCTGCAATTTCAGTATCTCCACATTTCCCTGCCAATTTGCATCAATGCTGCACATCACGTACATGAACTGTAGTTGTATCACTAAGGCTGCTTAAGCAAAGTTGTCTTTGCTGCACTATCCCCCAGTGGTCTCATGCATTGAAATGGAGATTGCAGTTCCCACTTCAACATCCACAAGAGAGTCAGCACTTTTACGCAGTAATATGAGTGGATTCTACTGGGGACATGAAAGAGACTCCAAATGAAATTTGAAAGCCCCCAAAATCAACATCCCCCCCTTTTGTTTAAATGGTCTCTGTAAGGTGCTGGCTTCTCTACAGCCCACAAAGACCCACTGCCATTCCAAGCCTCTCTTCCCAGGCATGGTTTTGTTTTCCAAACACAAACACAGGCACAGCTCTTCAGCTCACCCTGGGCTACAGCTCCAAGGTTATTTCCCCGCTGGCCTCTTTCAGTCCTTCCTGCAAGGACTAAAAAATTCCTTCCTTGCTTTTTTAGATGAGCACCTCCCCTGGGTTTTCTCCCCAGCAAGTTCCCATTGTCTCCCGTCCCCGGGGTCTTCCTACTGATCCCGCTCCCCCATCCTTACTGACAACCTAGCACTACATAGCCCCGGTGCTGCCCTCTCAATTAGCCAAATTCTCTGTGTCTACTCTGCAATTAAACATCCCTGGCTGACCCAGATGACTGGGCTCAGGCTGCAGAGCTCTAAAACTGCAGTGTAGATGTTTGGGCACAGGCTGGAGCCCCAGTTCTGGGGTCCTTGCCCCTTGTGGGTCTCCTGAACATCTACATTGCAATTTTACAGCCCCACAGCCTGGGCCTTGTGAGTCCAATGACACAGGCCAGACCTGGGTGTTTAATTGCAGTGTAAACATACCCATATGCAGCAACTGTTCTGAGACAGGGGAGCTGGACCTGCTTCAATTAAAGGGGCCAGCCACCCATTGACAGTCCACGTTAATGAAAAATACTAAGAATTTCACATTAGATGTGGGGGACGGGAAATCATAGCCTTGTTCTCCATTGGGTTGGGTATCTGAGAAAGGTAGCTGGGGAAGGACTGAAGCCATGGGCCTCATTCCCTCATCAGCTAACTTAAGGGGACTTTACAAAGGCAGTGGCTAGCAGGAGAGCCTCAGACAGTGTTACTCCACACATATAGGGAATCAGGGAGAGCCTTACAGAGAGTTTCCAGTTCCCTACATGTGTTTTTTTCCTGCAAGGGAACTATTTGGGATATTATTTCTAAACTCCCACATTTAAACTGCTGATCTTCTACCTTAGCAAAGAAAACATCAGATGGACCAGGGGAGCCGTCAAACATGGTCAGGGATGTAGAAAAATAAAATAAAATAAAATAAAAAAGCCAACAGCCTAACACATTTGAAAAATGGTTGATGGACCATAAAGGTATCAGGAGATCTGGGAAAACTGTCAGGAGAAAGTAAAAGTCTTGGCTGGGAGCTACATGAGCTCAGACATGTCAAATTTGTGATGAGAGAAACAATGAAAGAAAGTGAATGTAAAAAAAAAAAAGACAAATTAAGAATAAGACATCGCGGGAGCCGGCAAACAGGACAGGAAAGGATTTAAAAAACAAACCAAAAAGATGCACTTTCAGAAGCATCTGGGGGGAATTTGTAGCAATTAGCAGAAGCAAGAGAGACATCAGGGAGAGTGACACTGGGAGAAAATATAGTATAAGCCAGGTCAAATTTGATCACAACCAAGAGATGATGAATAAATAAGATACTGTAAAAAATCTCAATGCAAACGAGGTCACTAGAGGAAGCGATATATCAAAAAGTGGAGTGGCATACCAGAAAACAGGGATTCTCTTTTGGATTACTTGAAAATGGATTGGCTAGCAGTGATAATATAGTAATATCACTGTTAACTTTTTTTTAAATCACTATTTCAATTTAGCATAAGTTTGACATTATTGGACATTGCCTAGTAAGGTCTCTAGCCCTGATATTGAAAATCCATACACATTTATTATAACTTGTATTACAGTACTGACTACAGGCTGAGTGGGACCCATTGTGCTAGTTTCATAGTAACAGACACAAATGTACTCTCCCTTGCCCCCCACAATGTATGTTCTTAATAGACAAGACAAAGAATGGGAGGGGAAATAGAGGTACAGAGGAGTAAAGTGACTTGTGATTTGTCCAAGCAGGTCAGTGGCAGACCTAGTGAGAGAAATCAGGTCTCCTGACTCCAAATCTAATACCCTGTCCCGTAGATCACGCTGTTTCATGCTTATCTTTACTCATATGACTGCAAGAGCTTGGCCTTAAACCGTTGTCTCCTTTCATAGGGCCTGATCCAACTCTCAACATCCACACTACCATTAGTATCTCAGAAGTCATTTGACCTTGAATTGTGGTGGATGCCCAGCACAAACTGTAGAGTTACATCACATTATCAATAGTTTAGTGATTGAAGCTACTAATTCAGGTGCTTTAGGAAATTCTACCTTTAAATCATAAGTTTACAATAGGTACCATGAAAATTTTGAGGTTCCCATCAATACCTTTCCACCTGCCAAAAGCCCAAATATGGGACACATGGCATGACAGAGACTCAAAATGAGACCCAGAAAAATAAATATTCATGCAAGAAACTGAAAATGATGTGGGATTAATTCCTGTTGTGTAATTGAGTCTTCTGTCACATTAGTTGTAGCTGTAATGCCACACTCCTGGGTGGGTCATTATCAGCAGGGACTGAACCTGGGTCTTGACCTCAGACATAATCATTTTCAAGAATTAAAATGAGGGAAATCCAAATGTGTGCAGAATGGGGATAATTTTGTGACTAAAATGGAGAACATTCAAGAGGTATGGCTTCACACTGTGCTAGATACCTTACTTGTAATATCTGCAGTGCTCCTTAAATGTATAGTGGGAAAGACTGTAATATATGTTACCTCTATAAGAAGAAAACATCAAGATTTTAATGGTACCCTCTCATATTTTATATATATGTGGGAGTTTAGAAATAATATCCCAAATAGTTCCCTTGCAGGAAAAAACACATGTAGGGAACTGGAAACTCTCTGCAAAGCTCTCCCTGACTCCCTATATGTGTGGAGTAACACTGCCTGAGGCTCTCCTGCTAGCCACTGCCTTTGTAAAGTCCCCTTAATATGAATCAATCTGAGGGGACTTTACTATGAACAGCCCACTAAAACGGGAGAGTTGCAGCTTTGTGGTACCTTGTACTGTGTGCTTGTTCCATGACCCCATTTCTTCCACCTAAGAAACTTACCAAGACATAACCATCTTCAATGTACAAGTTCATGAACAGCAGGCAAATGACAAGGACTCCTAAGAATGATACTGCTGATCGTTTCCGCAAGCATCTCATTTTATCCAAATATTTCAAAGTGAGCGTCACGTGAAGAAAAACATATAGGGTCTCCTAGGAGAAAAAAACATGTTACTAAATTCTTTGAACACGTATAGAACACAACCACTTAGAGACCAAATCACAGCCATTAGCATGTGCATTACTTCATGTGTTTGAATTAGAGATGGCCACAAACTAAAAAACAAACCTCTAATTCAAACAGCCTCAGATTTTGAGGGATTATGAACCTGAAACCAGATTCAACTTTTGTGGCTCATATCCATGTCTAGTTTAAATCAGAAAGACCATTTTTCTTTAAGATACTGTCCATTACATTTTGTTAATTATTCTACCAAGTTTCACTCACTGACCTTGTATATGAACGTACTGCATGGGGCTGTGTTTTCATAAATTGAGGCAAATAATGGTCTATGCAAGTGTTAAACTGCACATACAAAAATAAATATTGGCATGCCAATAGGCATCCAAGCTGATAGAAAATAGATCTAAGCATGTGTGGAAATTTGTCAAAGATTTTGCACATTCATTTTGAGAACTTTCAGGATGAATAACATAAAAAAAACCCTGGAAGTAAAAATTACAATCCATATTTTCTCTGCCAAGCTGATTAAACATATCAAATATTTTGAAGAATTACTCCACTAGATCCTAAATAACAGTGAGACATACACACAACGTATTAATAATAGCAAACAATTCACCATCCACATTAGTCCATATCGACAAAATATGAGCTTTGGAATAAGGAAGTTATGTGTGTACAACAGACTTTTTAAACTCTTATAAGAATGAGAACAATATGATAAGATAAAACAAATAAGGAAATAAAAAATGAGTGAATGTCAACATTCAATAAATGAGACACATCCACCACTCAAAGCCAAAGTATCTAGGAAACCAGGTTAACCAGCTATGGGAGGATTACACCACCACTATACCGGTATAGGGGATATGGTGGAGGAACAGAGAGACCAGCTAGGCTGTTCCTATAACTTGGTGATCTTGAGCAGCTCAAATGGCCCAATGAGACTATATTTAGAGCATCACATTGTTTTCTCCCAGCCTAATTATTTATGAAAACAAGTATCAGGACTCTACCAAATTTTGTCCTCAGAAAGTAACACAAAATGGGCAATGGTTGTAATACCAGTAATTTGTTTTCCAGTGAAATTTGGTGGAAAACAAATGGACTAGTATGACGAGTCTTTGATAGAAATCACGGAGTCTAGCTTATTTTTCCCTCTAGCAGGAAAACATTGCATTTTAACCTGGCTTTCTTATGCTTTTAATTATTCATTTTATATTAACAGCTGATAATATTTTGCAGGCTTGTTTGTTCGTTTTGGAGCGGGCCAATATTTTGAAGATGAAAAAAATGCACAAAGTTTTTTTTATAAACTGGAAATTTCGTTAAGAAAATGACATTGCAATTCCATCTTTATAGTTCATTGCATGTTAATATCCTACCACATGCTGAGAAATATATCTATCTGTATCATACATAGTTTCATTTCCATGCATGGGTAGCTTGCTTACTTTCATTCTGTATGAAATGACCAAAAAATGAGTCACAAATGGAATAATTTTCATGCTGTTGACTCAGGCCTAAAAACATAGCCAAAAAATTTTTGTGCAGTACGTGGGTTAGAGAATTCAAGAGAGGTTGGGGATAGTCCTAGGAACCTGGTGCAAAGTGATGAAGCAGTAAAGAAAATAGGTTTTTGTTTCTGCTTTTTTCTTTTTTAAGAAATGCTACCTCTGCAGACTGAGTACAGGAGGTAAGAAAATCCTACCTGAGTATGAAATGATACCACTACATTGTTGATTAAATGATTTTATTGCCCTGCCTACAATTGGCAACTAGAATGTGTACAGTGACATGGTCTGCAGGTTTCCTCAAACTGTTAGATGAGAATCCCTAGCAATTTGGAGGGAAATGACAGAAGCTCCACCAAAATTTTGCCCTTTTTATTAATAGTAGGTAATGTCACAATAATATACATAAAGACTCTTTAAAAGTAGACGTCACTAATAGATATTGAGGGGGATACATTGTTCCTTTCCTCAAAATTATTGTTTTTAAAGGGTGGGATGGGAATTAGAAATTTAAAAATTCAGATATTAATAGATTTAAACACAGGCTCTGTTCATAATCTGGCAATGGCTAGCCTGATTCTCAAAAGTTCATGTTTGAACACACGGATGTTAGAGATATCAGCAACTCCGGGGTCAAAATTTTAGATGGGGTAATGCACCTTCAAGCATTAAAGTGAAGTTTTCCTCTGAAAAATTATTGTACCAATGGCACCTTCTTACTCACTAGGTTACTCTATGTGTGTGCTCAGAGTCATATTTGCTGACTTGAGTTACAGGACCAAACATTTCCTGCTTTACTTCACATAGCCCTGCACAGCCAACACTGCTATGAGCTGCAGATTCTGCTCCATATTATGCATCATGAACATAATTATTTCCAGGCAGTCATCAATCAATTATTGTATCATTGGACTATCATAAATTGCAGACAACGGAGTTGCAGAAATATAAGTGAAGGACTACAGAAACTTTATTAGTGGTGATGATGTATGAGATGAGAAGCACTCAGCTTGTCTCAGAGCACAGGCTCAATTTGCAGGACAAGCTTTTAGAAGAAAACCTCCATATTTTTACTGGGTACCTTTAATATGGAAATGATTATAACAATGAATATAACTGTTTGCAAATAGTGTTCACAATAATTTGAAGGATAAAACAAAGTAAATTTTCAAGAATTTTGTTTGTGCGTAAGAGCTAGCTATAAATTCATACCAATTAAACAGACTGAAGAGAAGGATGCCACAGTTACGGCTTAACAAATTTATCCTATACAATATGTTCTTCAGACGATGTGCTGACATTTGCTCTTACAAACATTAGATGGCAGCATGTACGCACATTTGCTATCACATCAGCATGCTTTGTTATCTGTATTTCTCCCAATCAGTTTATTATTAATGCATTGCTTTGTTTAGCATACTTACAGTATGTGCTTTTAGGAAACATTCCCTGCATTTTCCCAGAACTACTTCTTTGTTACAGTTCAATTTCCAGCTTCTAACACTGTATAGTGGAACACAGTAGAAGTGAAATTGGTCAGAAGAAAACTTAATATTGGTTCCAGGCGTATGTGAATTCAGTCAGCCTCCTCTGAAAAAAAAAAAAACAAAAACAGCCTTGGCTCTTTCCATAGTGACATGACAACAGGCTTTAAGATATTTAAACATAAATATTCCCCATTACTAAAGCCAAAAGAGGCTGAAGCCCAGATTTTTAAGAGGGCTTGAACTCAGCATCCAATGCCACAACCGCTAGTTCATATCTGTATTTTTTAGTACTATGTGTTTAGTTCTCTCATTTTCATATGTAACTAAATAGACATCTAAGCTATATAAATGCAACTGCTTTTGAAAATCAATCCTGAAGGATTTCATGTTCATTAATAAATGCATTTGGAAATTTAATTTTCTTTTCTATTCTAAAGATGACTTGTGCTTTCCTGATTCTTTTTCTCTAGACCCCATATCCCTGCTAAAGTATACATCTGAATTTCTTCTTGAATAGTCAAAGTTTAGGCAGCTTGAACAGTTTTCTTTTGACAATCTTAGTTCATTCTCTTTTCAGCTCTTTTGAGATACACAATCTCATGAAGTTACAATGATGAAAAACGGCTCTTTATTGGATCTGTAACTCTGGGAAACTTACGCAATAATACAGAGGTCAAGATCGATTTTCACATTCCAATTCTGCACTCTCTCTTACACAATCAATATAGTGCAGCACAAATTTAAGTATTACATGATTTAAAAAACAACAACAATCTTTTAAGAAGAGTCTCTTCTTTATGAACCAAATCCTACCCCCATTGCAGTCAATGAAAATCTCAGACCTTTTTGGACACCTCTCAGCAACTTGTGCTCCATGATTTCTAAGGCCTAATCTCAACACCCATCATCCCTCTCTGTGGACACATTACAGCCAGCTATAATCTAACCTCAGCTAATCAATACAGCAAACATGCTATCCAAAGATGGTAAGTACAATGATGTAGCAGAGGTGTGTGAACATAAGAACACCATAATGGGTCAGACCAAGGGTCCATCCAGCCCAGCATCCTATCTGCCGACAGTGGCCAATGCCAGGTGCCCAAGAGGGAACGAACCTAACAGGCAATGATCAAGTGATCTCTCTCCTGTCATCCATCTGCACCCTCTGACAAACAAAGGCTAGGGAACACCATTCCTTACCCATCCTGGCTAATAGCCATTAATAGACTTAACCTCCATGAATTGAATCTAGTTCTCTTTTAAACCCTGTTATAGTCCTAGCCTTCACAGCCTCCTCAAGCAGGGGTTCCACAGGTTGATTGTGCACTGTGTGAAGAACTTCCTTTTATTTGTTTTAAACCTGCTGCCCATTAATTTCATTTGGTGGCCCCTAGTTCTTATATCATGGAAACAAGTAAATAACTTTTCCTTATTCATGTTCTCCACCCACTCATGATTTTATATACATCTATCATACCACCCCTTAGTCTCCTCTTTTCCAAGGTGAAAAGTCCTAGCGTCTTTAATCTCTCCTCATATGGGACCTGTTCCAAACCCCTAATCATTTTAGTTGCCCTTCTCTGAACCTTTTCTAATGCCAGTATATCTTTTTTGAGATGAGAAGACCGCATCTGTATGCAGTATTCAAGATGTGGGCGTATCATGGATTTATATAAGGGCAATAAGATATTCTCCGTCTTATTCTCTATCCCTTTTTTAATGATTCCTAATATCCTGTTTGCTTTTTTGACTGCCGCTGCACACTGTGTGGACGTCTTCAGAGAACTATCCACGATGACTCCAAGTTCTTTTTCCTGATTCGTTGTAGGTAAATTAGCCCCCATCATACTGTATGAATAGTTGGGGTTATTTTTTCCAATGTGCATTACTTTACATTTATCCACATTAAGTTCATTTGCCATTTTATTGCCCAATCACTTAGTTTTGTGAGAACCTTTTGAAGTTCACAGTGTGCTTTGGTCTTAACTATCTTGAGCAGTTTAGTATTGCTTTCTGAAATTAAATGCCACAGCGTTGGGCTGTTGAGGTGTTCTTCCCACCAGAGGAATGTTAAATGTTATTATATTATGGTCACTATTTCCAAGCGGTCCTGTTATAGTTACCTCTTGGACAAGATTCTGTGCTCCACTCAAGACTAAATCGAGAATTACCTATCCCCTTGTGGGTTCCTGTACCAGATGCTCCAAGAAGCAGGCATTTAAAGTATCGAGAAATTTTGTCTCTACATTTCGTTTTGAGGTGACATACACCCAGTCAATATGGGAATAATTGAAATCCCCCACTATTATTGAGTTCTTTATTTTAATAATCTCTCTAATATCCCTTAGTATTTCATTGTCACTATGTGAGTAAGTATTTTGGTACCTATGTTACACTGCTTGTGTATTTGAGTGCTACATCTCACAAACTCAAGAAAAGTTGCTTATTTGCAGAGGAACTGGTGACTGTCAGAAATGACAACTGAATTATTATTGTATAATAGTAACATTTCCAAATCAGCCATACAGCTTTGCCTATCACCAAAAAGTCCCCGTTTTTGGAAGTACAGTACAAGCTATCCATTGCCACATTTACAATATCCACAAAACCCAGAGATAACACACACAAAAAAACATGGTGAACTTTATTACAATCCCTGATTTGACTAAGGCTCCCTGAAGCAGAATCCCTACACACCAGCCTTCTGATGCAGTATTCTGCCATTGTGTAGCTGAGTTGCTTTGCTTGCATTTCTTAATGCTTGTCCAATTTGTTTTTCTGCTTTTCTTTTTGGAAGGCTGCACTTGAAGCCCCAAAGGCTGTGTTCAATCCTCTTTATGAAGTATATTATCCACACAGAACAAAAGATTCCAGAAAGAAACATCTAGCCAATATGTAATGGATTTTTTTACATGGTTAATATTAAATTGTACATGAGGGTCTGCAACAGTTGTGTTTGCATGTGTCATGTTTTTTTCCATACAAGATGAAAAATAAGAACATCAATGTAATTGTATATATTTGCAGATATGGTTGGCAGTGAATTGGAAAATTGTAATGGATAGATTGTTCCATGGGGCTTAGCCAGACTTCCAACAAGATTCACTGTCTGTCTTACTGAAAGCTTGGAAATACATCTAAAATGTTTGAAGCTGACAGGCATGAGGTTTGCTGGCACTGGCAGCAAGAAGTAAAACTGATGTTGGGGAAGGGAAGGTAGAGTGGGTTACATGGGATTAAGCAATCTCCTCTTTGTACTGGGTGTTATAGCACCACATGGGACAAAACATGTCATTTAAAAAATGGAATGTCCATGGAATTTACAATCTAGATACTGCACTGTACTGACAATTAAAGAAATGGTATGTAGGCAGGCAAAGACTTTATCATACTTAGTAGTGAAGGAAGGGTAGGCAAAAAGAAGTGGGCTTGAAGGAGAGATCTGAATGTTGAGATGACCGTTTGGGAAAAAAGGCAGACTGGGCAGAGTGAAGTATTCAAGGGGCAGTGTACGAAGAAACAAGCTGAAGTGTAAGGAGGCGCAGAACTGTATAGATATGCAAAGGTGAGGCTGAAGAGCTTAAATCATATAGGGCAAGGAGGACAAAGTCAATGAAGGGATTCAAGGAGGGAGAAACAGAGTAGTGGGGAAAGGGTTATTTTAGCTCTAGAGTTTTAGACAGAACAGAGATTAAAAAATTAGGGATGCTGCAGAGAAGGTTACACTAATCAATGCAATAGATGACTAATGACTGAGAAAATGTATTGACTTGGAGGACAGAGTGCCACCTAATGAATCAGAAATACCACTGGATATGTTTTATCAGCTGTGACAGAGGGAAGGAATGGGTTTTGGAAATATAATATAGAGGAGGAACTGACAGGACTTGCCTAAAGCCTGGATGCTGGGGTAAATGACAAAGGAATTTGACAGATTGTGAGCCTCAGCGATGAGGAGGACAGCTCAGCTATCAATTAGTGAAAAAGAAGGGAAAGAAAGCGAGGTGAGACATGCAGGGTGAGATGTCTCAGGGCTTGTCTACACTTGATAGGCTACAGTGGCACAGCCGCAGCACTGCAGCTGTAGTGTTTTAGTGTGGACACCACCTATGTTGATAGGAGGGGTTCTCCCATCAGCACAGATAATCCACCTTCCCGAGAGGCAGTAGCTAGGAGACTTAGGTCATTTTAACTACATCACTTCGCACCCCAACTGACACAGTTAAGCCAACCTGATTTTCTAGGGTAGACCAGGTCTTACTCCTGGGGGGCTTCTGCATGACTGCGTGCCCATAGAACTGCGGCCCCCTGCAGAATTCCTGTGTTTCCCTGCAGAAAATGGAAGGGAAGCAAAGGGAAGCTGCGTGGGGACGGGACAACCATGGGCACAGGTTTTGTGAGGGACTGCCCCCCTCCAAAGAGAGTCAAGGCATGGGGGGCACATGGGTTATATGCCACTGCCCTCCCCCACGTTCTTTTCTGCAAGTGCAGAGCTGCTCAGCAGAAGGAGGCTGCATCTGGGCTCCATTGACTCTGAAGCTGAACAACTCCTCCTGGGTCCTAGTGCCAGTTGTGCTCCCCTTCTGTGTGCTGGGAGCATTCCTGTACAGTGAGTGCCCGTGTTGGGTCTGGGTAAGGGGGTGTGGGGCAGGGCCGGCTCCAGGCACCAGCCCTCCAAACATGTGCTTGGGGCAGCACCTGGGGGGGGGCGGCGCTCACCCGGGCAGAGCAGGGCCGCAGCCCGGCTCACCGCCCTCCCCCGGCACTCCGGCCAGCCGGGAAGAGCAGGGCTGCGGCCGGGCTCGCCGCCCTCCCCCCGGCGCTCTGGCCGGCTGGGAAGAGCGGGGCCACCCTCCCCCGGCGCTCCAGCTGGCCGGGGAGAGCGGGGCTGCGGCTGGGCTCGGCGCCCTCCCCTGCTGTGCTCCCTGCCGGGGGGCGGGGAGCAGCGGGAGGCTTTTTTGCCTGGGGCGGCAAAAAAACCAGAGCCGGCTCTGGTGTGGGGGAAGAGGAAGTGGGGAAGGAATCAGGTGGAACAGGGCAGGGGGAAAGGAATGTGAGAATGAGGGGAGGGGAATGGAGAAGAAAATGGGATACGGGAATTACAGGGGGAAGCAGGAGCCCGGCATGCAGCATCCCCTCGGCACAGCTGGGACTCCCCCATTAAACCCTCACCCTGACAAGCCCTACCCCGCTACATCTGGACCCCCCCGTCAAGCCCCCTCACTCAGACTCCCGCTCCCCGAACCCCAACCTCCTTCACTGGATCCCCTGCAGAGTCCCATTGCCCCTGCACCCGGAACTCCCCAATGAGCCCCTGTGCATCCAAATCTCCCACTGAGCCACCCACACCCAGAGTGCCTTACACAGAAACCTCTCAGCCCACATGTGGATCCCCCCACACACTAAGCCCCTCCATACTTGGATCCTGCTGGGCTGAGCCTGCCTGCCCACACCTGGTGCACCTGGTGGAGAGGGGCAGGGCCCCGGGGTGTTTCTGGGGTAGGCCCAGCCCTTGCACTGTGTCAGGGTGAGGTGAAGCCTCACTGCTGAGTCCCTGTACCGGGGGAGGTGGGGGATTCAGGGTTATTTCCCACTTCAGTGGATCCAGTGCTCTGTGCTTCCCACTACCATGCTGGAGCCACATTTATTTATTGACAAATAAAATTTACAGAATTTTGCAGAATTTTAAAATATTGTACGCAGAATTTTTTAATTTTTGGTGCAGAATTCCCTCAGGAGCAAGGTCTTACAGGCAGGCAGAGATTCAAGACTGGGGAGATAAGGAGAGGTCAAGGACAGAGATATTTGTGAGTCATCACCATAATAGTGGAAACAAAGAGTGAACTAGGAGGAATGAGTTTAGAGGAAGGAGAAGAGGGGGTGGCAAATTGAACCCTGAGGTGAATGGGGGTGGGAGGAAGGATAATTTACAGCTACCAAAGAGAAGCTGAAGGAATAGTTGAGCGAATGCAGATAGCACAGACGATGGATCCATAGGACTGTACTGAGAGCAGGAGAGACTGAGATGTTAAAAAGTCTTTAGGACCTGATCTCCTCCCCTAACAAACTTTTAGAATTCTCATGCTTTTACTTTCACTGGAGCAAAAGAAGGGGAACAATCTCCCAGGCACCTGTGAATTACATAGTGAAAAACTGAAAATCATTAATGGCCATACTGTGCCTTTTGGGCCAGACCATAGTATGGGAGGAGGGTGAGGAGTTACACTAATGTTGGGGGACCCCAAGAAGCGTTCTTTATGGGGAACAGCATAATCTCCCTCTGCATTTCCTACTCTTCTGGTTACATAGGGTTACCAGGACAAGGAAAGTGTAGCCTTGTGGTCAGAGCAACCAAAGGCTGGACTCAGAGCTGGAGTCAGTAGTCCACAGCTGGCACCAAGGGTCAAGCCAGAGGTCAGGAAATGGAGCAAGCAGAGTAGCAGGCCAGGAGGGTCTCAAAGCAGGGGCAGCATCCCACTGCAGGCCAGCAGTACTGATGAGGCTGCCTGGAGACAAACTGGGCTACATGCCTGCCCTGATTCCTGACCTCTGGCCAGTGCATGGGGTTCAGTGGTGCCATGGCCCTACTTCTTTTCCCCATTTGAGTCCTGCCACCCTCCGAGCATCAGAGTAGGGAAGTGTGATGCACAGGACTGCAGTTCTGCCTAGGCCTTAACCTAAGTAGGGAAGTCTCCTTATACCCTCTCTGCTACTGCATAGCTCATTAGGGCCAGGCAGAATCTCGTCCCTTAGTTTGTGGACCCATTATACACTGCCTAAACCGATGAACTCACTTTTTACACAAATATTGTTTTTATGAAAAGAATTTTAGACAAAAAGCAAGATGTTAGTTTTTCAACAAGTAAAGTTTGGGGAGTTTAATGCCACATCTAGGTAATGCTGTATGCACACATGATGTCACTAGACTGTACCTGATTCCTGAATTATCAGCTGGTAGCATGAAATTAATCAGAAAGCATTGTTAGTTGTCAGACAGGGCCAAAGAAATTGAGAACAATGTGGCAAATATTCCAAACATTTAATGTTTTAACATTAAAGTAATATCTCATTTCTGCCAGGCTTTCACTGTTAAACCTGGATCTAAAAATGTGCATGGTACCCAATTTATAAAAAGCAACTGGTGTGTCTGTAGCATCATAACTATTTTTGAAGACGTGTAGAGCTGGTCAAAAAAGGTGGGTTTTGTTTGTTTTTCTTCAAAGACAATTTCAATCTTTCAGCAGAAATTCAAAAAATTGTAATGTGGAAATGCTGCCTTGGTGCCCCAGGGGCTGGGGTTTGGGTACCTCACTCATGTTCCCATTTGCCTCTATAGACTACAACTATGGTCAGACTACAACTCCCATGATGTACGTGGGTCTCCCCTCCTGGAGAGCAGAGGGTTGTCCCTGGGAGTGGTGAATCATTGGAGATGCAGAGTGGCTGGGGAGCTAAACCCATAGAGAAGAATGGGGACATCAAGCACTTCAGCAACATTTCTAAAGCAAAATATTACAGGTTTTGGCCAAAATATTTTACTTGCAGATGTTTGAGTTTAACAAAAAAAAAGTCAAACATTTCCACAGAAGGAAGTTACTTAAAAATATTTAATTGAAAACCCATGTAGAAAATGTTCAGCTAGTCCTAGTGTACAATTTCAATATATAGTAGATAAAGTACAACACAGTACCCTGTAATATATCAACATTGAATATGGTTCTCCAAGAGAAACACCCAAAGAAGAGCGCATGCCATGTATTGACTATAATGAATTTTAGAAGCACAGTAGATTATAGATGGATATTCTTATCGATTTTTGAAAAAAAATTGCTTCTTGTTTTAAGAGAAATAATAATTTAAGAAGTTTTTCAAGAATTCAGCCTGTGACATCCCCCTCATGTTATCTGGACCAGTGATCTGCTAGGTCACTCCAATCCTCAACTCTGGGAGCCAGCCTTACCCTGCTCTGCTATAAGAACCCACACTCCCGGGCTGTTCAAACACAGTCTCTAGCATGTAAGCTGCTCAGAGCTACGTGAGTGAGCACTTTTGGCCAGCCACTGCTTGGATTGTGCAACTGAATGACACTAGTCAATATCTCTGGTCCCAGACACAACCCTAGGAACCTCCATCTGGCAGTGTCCAGTTATGCCCGCTGGACACTGCAAGCTTATATAAGGTTGTCAATTTAACAAAGAAATTGATATGTACCAGGCTTGTTATCCCAAGAGGAGTCTGATATGCTTCAAACCAAATGTACTGTTTCAGATAGAATAAACAAACAAATTTTATTAACTACAAAAGATAGATTTTAAGTGATTATAAGTCAAAGCACAACAAGTCGATTTGGTCAAATGAAATAAAAGCAAAGCGCATTCTAAGCTGATCTTAACACTTTCAATGCCCTTACAAATTTAGATGCTTCTCACCACAGGCTGGCTGGTTGCCCTTCAGCCAGGCTCTCCCCTTTGATCAGCGCTTCAGTCACTTGGTGGTGGACTCTGTAGATGGAGGTGGAAGAGAGTGAGAGCATGGCAAACGTCTCTCCCTTTTATCATGTCCTTTCTTCCCTCTTGGATTTGCCCCCCGCTTCAGAGTCAGATGAACATTACCTCATTGTAGTCCCAAACTGACCAAGGGAAGGAGGGGGTGACTCACTCGAGAGTCCAATAGATCCTTTGTTGCTGCCTAGGCCAGTGTCCTTTGTTCCTGAGAGGCTGGGCTGGGTTTGTCCCATACATGTCCTGATGAGGTGTGAACTGCCCCTCTACTCCTGAAGAGTTTTGCCTGGCTCTATGCTCCTGGAGAGTTTTTGCCTGGGCTTGTTTTAAGTCACAAGGACACATTTTCAGCCTCATAACTATATACATGAAATTATAACCTATAACATTAGTATAACAACAATGCTCAGTGCATCATGAGCCTTCCGAAGATACCCAGCATGACAAACTTTGCAGTGGATACCACACAATCATATTATAAGGATGAACATGAGGGTGCAGGGTGTTTCCCTGAGGTACAGAGCTTCACACAGCTCTACAATGCATGTTATACTTTTCAGTCTTCAGTACACCAAAGGATTTGTACATGTAACAGGTGGCTTACCTCTTATGTGTATGGGAAGGCGTGCAGCTAGCCAACACAGTTTGCTAAAGAGCACACCTGGGAGAGATCAGCTGATTTCTCTAAAAGGCCAACAGGAAGCTGTAGTGAGGTGGCAGGGGTCTGGCAGTTCATGAAACTGAAGGAAGTGAGAAAGGCTCCTGAGGATGCTGACCCCACTAGAAGAGTCAGCGTCAGTGCACTAGCATGTACTACATGTACTTCTTTATCCCACTAGCTATTGCATAAGGACAAAAACATCTTAGCATTTTCCAACCTGAAATTTGCTAAGGGTTTGTTCCAAAGCCCATTGAAATCAATAGACTTCCATTGACTTCACTGGGCTTTGTATCAGGACCTGAATACAAGGAAATGGAGTTTTTCTAATCTTTGAAGGAATCACCTCTACCCCACATGAAAGATTGGATGTTTGCAGGGGATCCTGTTTTAATGGAAAGCTGTTGCAGTGCCAGCTATGCTATGGTACTGGAGGAGGTTGGTTAGTATGTTGCCTTTTACAGGCAGGCACCGTATAATAGTTGATGTAAAGGCCCCTGGGTACCAAAATGCCCATTGCAATGGGGCATAGGGGAAGTGGGTAGGAGCCAAAGATTGTTCTGGCCAGGGGTAACAAGAGCATTTATGGATTGTGGACTGAGACTCCTCATCTGGAAACATCTCCAGAGAGGGTTGGAAAAGCAGAGATAGAATCCTGGACAGAGATATCCAAGTCTGATGACATATTCTCTTCAGTGTCCAAAGGAGGACCTCTCAATGTCAGTACCAGGGCTTGTGTTGGTACTGCAGTCCAAGGAGGGGCAGGTAGTCAAGTCTATACTGGTGGATGGGAGACTGTGCTAGATGGAGGCTTCAGCTCCGATAAGTGGGACATTACTACAGAAAGTCCCTTTCAGTTCCCCTTTATGAGGGGAGAGTCTGTTTCTTCTGAGACCCAGAGGTCATGCAAGAGGAATGTGGCTGGTGCTGGGGAGGTGTGGTTCATGCACCATGTAGGAATGTGAGCTGAGGAGGACAGTGCCAGGGACTCAGCTGAGGTACTATTTGAATGGTTCTTGTGGCTGTGACCCAAGGAAGAAGGTACCATGGTTGATACAGACTTCTGAGAGGAGTCCTTGCTTCTAGAGTCCTTCTTGCATTCTCTTCTGGTATCAACTTCTGAATCAATTGGCGTTTGCCAGACAACTCCTCATTAGTGAGCTGAGGGGTTTCAAGATGGGTACTAGTGCACAGGTACCAGGGCCCACAGAAGGCTCAACAGCACCTGAACCAGGGCGCAAGGTCTCCTTAAGTTCCAGCATCCGGGGTGACTGCCTCATCCTCCTGGAGTCTTTCTCCAAGGAAGGAGATCTCTTGCTCTTAGAATGCTTTGATTCTGAAGCAACCCCACGGTCTTTACTTGCTGAGATTGAAGGAACCAGTGCAGCTGAGGCCAATGTACGGGGGTGGGGGCATGGGGAAGGAAGAGGGGAATTTGGACCCACAGGTCTCAGCAAGCGCTCTATAAGAAGGTTGTGAGATCTGCTATTAAAACCCCTGTTGACCTTGCACATAGTCAGGATGTGAAACTCTCCTAGGCAGCGGAGGTAGCTGGAATGCGCATTGCTGATGGGGAAAGACCTGTGGCAGGACTGACAAGGCTTGAAGCCTGGAGTCTTTGGCATAACCTGAGCAGGAAAGCTGTGGATAGACCAGCTCAGGACAAAAGCCCTGGCCGGGGAAAAACTGTTTGAGGGGGTATATCTCCTGAAAGCACAAGTATGTTTTGGAAATCAAACTAAACAAAACAAAGGGGATAAAATGAAATTGAAATTAGAATACGTAAAACTAAAAAAAACCCCAACCCCCCAAACAATCGCTACAAACACTGTGGACACCACTCTGAATCATCTCGAGCCCAGGCAGCTGAAAAGGAACGGGAGCAGTGGCGGGTTCGTGCCTGAACAGGAGAGGCCCTCGCACAAGAGCATGGGGAGATGCCATGTGCAGGCACGGACCCACGGACAATGGTAGTTTAAATCTCCAGCTGAGAGAACACGGGTGCGCACACATCCTGTGGTGGTGCACCCATCAGGACATACACGCAAAGTGCTAGCCCTTCAATAGCAAAGTCTTTTGAACAGCAAAGCTGCTTCCAATTCTTTCTTGTTAAGAGCTAAATAAATGCTTTGATCCCACAATCAGTGGGTCCCTGAACCCATGTTAATGTGGGTTCCTGCACCCATGTGGAGCCTGAGAGACTTCAGTGGGGAGTCTGTGCTAGCAAATCTGACTGCAGCAGCAGAGCTCAAGATGGCAATTGTTTGATGTGCCTAATACATATTGTATTAATTCTGGTAAATATATCTTATTTTTAAAAAGCCCATAGCTATATATTTTGTGTGTATGACAGTATACTGAGTTCAATACATGAAGTATTGAGAAACTAAGCAACAGATTCAGCACTTTCTAAAGATTTTTTTTCTTTTCATTTTATGGTTGTGTGTTCATCAAAACTCACTGCCAACTGGTTTTCTTACAGGAATAAACTAATTTTTAAAACTGTGCATGGTAATTTAGTGCAAACTGCCAGTTCCCTGTACATCACTTTTTAAGGCTTTTTTTGGAATGAATTCCTTTATTGATCAGGAAGGTAGTGTCGGAGAGCTCAATGGGAAGTCTTAATGAAAAACTCATTTTAGAAAAAGATTAATAATAGGGCCAGTGAAAACCAATTTTCTCACATTTAATCTCCTAATCTATTTTACATTATTTCCCAGGGGGACCCTAGACTTCACAGATACATGGCCCTGTGCAAATAATCAATTTGAAAGAATCCCATGAATCTAGTAGTTGTTTTATGTCAATCTGCCAGGTTTCTAAATAGATTTTTTTCACTCCTCTAAAACACTTATACACACTATAACCAGTAATTAGAAGCCTAGCAAAGTAAACAAAACGTTTTTTGGAATTTACCACATAGAAATTCACAAGACAGTATCCCAACAGCCTGCTAGACATAAACTCTATGGATTATTAAACTTATAAATTATGTTAAACTAAAGTTAAGGACTTGACAAATTAAGAAAGGAGTGTCTAAATTACAGCCCACAGTATACACCCAACTCATTTCCCCATGCCTAGGCATAAAAAATAAGACCCAAGATTCTGAACCTCTAATAGACATAATCTATGTCAGTGGTTTATACTAGCAATACTAAACCTTAAAAGAGAACTCTACTGATTTTGTTTAAAAGTCAATTTTTTTTTACTTAAGATGACACAAATTATTGATTTGAAATCAGTCTTTCATTCTTTGCACTTCAGTCTCTTTGCCATAATAATTCAGCTCACAACAGGATCACTATGACGTTGTTACCAAGTCTGTTGATTGTAAGTGAAACTGCTATTCCAGTTTTAGTGAATATGCAATTGACAGAAAGGCAGAGTGCCATCTATAAATGTAACACAAAGAAAGAAAGGAAGCTTAGTCATTGTCATATGGTCATGAATCATAAAGCAGGAAGTCAGAATAGATGATACTTTTTATCACCTATTGTGGCAGCATTTACAACAACAATGGTATGCTATTTTGAAGAAAAACAAATCCTAGAGCAAGGTAAAGGTCCCAGACCAGTGGTGGGCAATCTGCGGCCCAAGGCCATTGGGAGCTGCGGGGGCCGATGCCTGCCGACAGTCAATGTCAGCAAAATGTCTCATGGCCTGAAATCAGATTACCCTGATGGGCTGCATGTGGCTCATGGGCCACAGGTTGCCCACCACTGGTCTAGCCTGAAGATTTAGGCTGCAATTTCTCTGCAATTCACTGTGTTTATCCCAGCATGTGTGTGGGCCTGCTAGGCATACCAGGTGTCACCACATGGGAACCTGGCAGGACAGTACATAAGCTTGTCAGTTCTTTGTTCCAGAGTGTGTTTCTACAGAGTCAGCTCAGGCTGAGTCTTTATACAGTTCCCTGTTCTTTGTCCACTGGCCCTCCTGAACCTGACCAAAGCCAATACATGCAGCTTGGGAGTGCTACTTCTACCAACTTGTTTACGTGAATTAATCCCTCCTCCACTCATGATTCCAGGTTCCACAGGAAACCCACCCACTGGTTGGAAACCCAACCAGATACATACACTACTTATTGATAATATAGTCCTTTGAGGTTTTCACAGTTCCAAGCTCTCAGATCTAACAATATAAAAAAAAAAAAAAATGAGGTCAGTGACTCTAGTGGCTACTGTGACACTTACAGTAACAATGCCAATTCTCATACTAAGGCTATGTCTACACTGCCCCAAAGTTTGGACTATGGGGTGTGAACAGCAGTGCACACTAAAGTGCCATGTTGTAACTCCCCTGAATGGATGGTGAGGGTACAAACCAAAAGCTTCCTAATGCACATTAATGTAATCCTGTTTGAAGAGGTTTACATTAATGCTTACTAGGAACCTTTTAGTTTGTGCCTGCAGCATCCACATGGGGGAGTTACAGCGCAGCACTTTGGTGAGCACTGCTGTTCACACCCATGTAGTCTGAACTGGGCCAGCGTAGACAGGTCCTTAGTAAGAATATAGATACATTAGCACTGAATTCCCCTGGAGGCCTGCAACATCTTTAATCTTTCCAGGTCACTTTGCAGCTTTGTTTTGGAACACAGCTGAATTAACACCAAAGAAACATCCAACAAAGACATGAAGCGGTCACGTATTGTGCAGAGTGTTTTCTTTGTTCATTTTGAATTTTAGTTGCTTAAAAAGGCTCCTGAAAATGTTTAGAGAGGCCTGGACTGGTCTGCAACTAGCAGGAAGTCACTTTTTAAAATTTGATAGATGCTTCACCAGTGTGACAGAAGCAGACGTGCTCCACAGTCTACCAGTGTGCACAGTAAATCAGAATTTGACAACCACTGTGATCAGTACAAGTAACAAAGGGTTGTATTGGATGCACTGAAAAAGGAGATATTAAAATTATGCCATGTCCTTCAGGAGTCTTAGGGTATGTCTATACTTAACACACTACAGCAGTGGTACTGTGGCGCTTCAGTGAAGATGGTACCTATGCCTACAGGAGGGCTTCTCCAAGATGCTGTAGTTAGCTTGACCTAGCACTGTCTACACGGAGGTTTAGGTTGCTTTCACTGTGTCACGCAGGGGTGTGGATTTTTCCTATCCCTGAGCAATACAGTGAAAGTGACCTAAGGCCTGGTGTATATCAGGAGATTAGGCAACTTGAGGGAGATTTTTACTTGGTAAAATGCAGACAAGCTTTCCAATTCTCCACTGCCTTGTACCTTGTGTAATCATTTACAAATGTTCCAAATGGGTATAAATGCAACTAATGGTAGCATTTTACACTCACTTTGCACAGGACTGCACAGGGTGGTAGGCAGTGGAGAACCAGACCCAAAATGTAGAAAATAGGTGCAGAAAAGTTGACGTGTTTTGCAAAGATGAATCCTTCTCAGACAGGAAGAGTTTCAATAGAGCATTGTCTTGTGTAAGCATCAGTTGTGTAAGTATGCTTGGGCCTTTGTACAAAACAGTCTTCTCTTGCTTTGTCTCATGATTTTACAACATAGTCGAGAGTCTGCCCAATCTGCCAATTGAGAAACCTTAGAGATAGCTGAGATTCCAAAAATAAACTCATTATTTATCAGATTTTGGTGTGCTACTGCTAAACATATAGATCAAAAGAGAAACTTGGAATCCAGAGTGTTCTAGGGGTACATGAAATCCTAGGAATCAGACTTGAGTTATTCCCCATATAACTCACAAATGATGGAATAGTAATATTGTTTAACTGGACCTTAACATTTTGTTGGATACTTTTGTATAATACCCATCAAAGGGAGAATGATCAACCTATGCCATTCTTTGTGGATGGCACACACACTAGTGAATATACAAGATACAAAAGATACTCAAATATTCCTTAGATTTGAGATGAGGACCCCATGGAATTCTAAAAGAGGATGAAAAGAATTGGAATACTTATGATCTATGCAGAAAGTCAACCGTTCAAAACAGGAAAAGCTATTAGGTTTGATAGAGAAAGTATGATATTAACATCTGATAAAGATCCTGATTCAGCAAGGTACCTAAGTATGTGTCTTACTTTAAGCAAGTGAGTAAGTACCCCCAATTGACTTCAGTGAAACTACTCAAGTGCTTAAAGTTAGACCTGTGCTTAAATATCATACTGTATTGAGGTTAATATGAAATGAGTTAAGATCTGAGGGCAGCTGAAGATTGAAACGGTACATGTATTATAACACGACATCCACAATTGTGACATCAATTTACAAAGCATCACCTTCTGTTTTTTGTAATATGAGGTTTGGCGGTGGAGAAAGGGAAAGAATTGGGACCAGGAAATGCAATGTTCTTCTGAACACTGCAGAATGATTTGAATAGAATATCTTCAAAGAGACTACCAAAACAAAAGAAGTTTTGGTGGTACTAAAAAAGAAAGTGCTTTCATACTACCATTCTGTTTAAGAGCCACAGGTCTTTGCTGCTTTTTTGTTTTCTCATCTACTGAGCAGCATCTGACTTCACAACACACACACAAGTGAACAGCAGGGAAAAATAGATCCACCATTGGTAAGGATGGGCTGTAGAAACCAAGCCAGATTCACTCTTGAAATCCAGCCCCTTCGAGCTACTCAGGAAGTACAAAGGGGTTGGAAAATGGTTGCAAATAGCCAGCAGAGAATTTCAGGTCAGAGAGGAACTCCCAGATCATGCAAATGTGTCCAGGCATGAGCCAGCTGCCCTTCCTTTGAGGCATGGGAGGAGGTGGCATGTTGTATGCAGTGAGCGATGGAGAGTGGGTGTGGCACATTGATAGGAGTGGAGGGGGGATTTGAACTGGAGCTTGTGCATGGCACTTCCACTGGCATAGGGTCTATTGTAGCCTTATGTCAATGACACAATTTACAGATGTCCAGCAGTAGCTCTAAGTCACACTGGAGGCAGCTAAGACCCTCAGAACCAGGGGTCTGGAACCAGATCCTTGATTCCCCACATCCCCATTTTCCAGCTCGTGCCAAGCCCGTCATGTTCATTTAACAACATGAATATATTCCAAGTACTGATATTTAGTATTTAATACAGTCCTTAAATATATCAGCACAGATGCTGCTTGGTCCATATTATTATAGTTCATGCTCAGTACTTGTGCAAAATCAGCTGCTGTGAAGTGCCTGTGTGTCTGATGGGAGGACTGAGCCCTCAGAGAATTCTGAATATATTAGAAAGAACAAGACTTTTTGTGCATAACCAACCCAAGCTCTAAAAGGATTAATTGCACATAAGGATACATTCTCTCTCATGTAAATGAGAAATTCCACTTTCACCTAACATTATTTTACAATCCAAAATATGAGACACTAGACATTCTTCATGCCTGGAAATTCCTCATATAGACTCAGCTAATTTCAGAGATGAATTGAAACTATGAAAAAAAAATACATAAAATAGGGCAGATTGTGATTGTGATCTAAGGAGAGTAATTGGGATCATAATCTAGCCCAATATGATTTGTGGATGAAGAGAAGACTTTTATATGTCTACTATCAGATTTGGAGGTCAGTTTCAGAACCTTTTGATGGTAAACATTTTCTAACAAACTGAGGAGTAAGGGTAAATTAACCATTGATGGGTCTTACAAGGATTGCAAAGATTTGGGAGGATTTTAGCTAGGTATGAAAACAAATTTAACTTGCACATGTGCCTTTTCCTCTGCCACGCTCCTAATGAATTACAGTAGCTTGTGTCAAGGCTGAATCCCCACTCTTTCACTTTGAGTACAGAAGGTGGGGGCCCGCAAGGATTCTAAATATTAATACTTGCCACTCCAGGCTTTTATTAAACTCCCAAGGCTACTGCTTTTCTCTGACCTTGGCTTGGTAAACACTGCCATCACACAAATGCCAAAAAAAAATCCTTGGACCCAGGAAGGGACACTTGGGAATTCCTCCCTGTGGGTGCCCTCAAGCCCTTTCACCTCTCCCCCCCTTCCCAGGGGGAAGAGCTGAGAAATAAAACAAAGGAAATTAGCTGTGGCTACTAGCTAATCAAACAGCATAGGCACAAACCTCTTAGGACACAAAAATCCAACCCTGTTCTTAAAAAAAGTGAATTATATTAAAAACAAAAAGGAAGAAAATACATCTGGAACTTAGGCTTTTGCTAGATTCTAAAAGAGCAATTCCAAATATTAAGCACCCAAAATAGCTTTCTTGGGGGTTCAGCTTAAAGGTTACAAGCAAACAAAAGCATCAGGAGTTAGCACAGAGGAGAGCCACAAGCCAAATAAAGAAATAAACCTGATCGCATCTAGCTAAACATTCCTAATTTACTTACATATTTGGGAGGTTTCAAATAAGTAATGAATTTTCATACCTGGTTCAAGCCTTACACAGCATTCCTGCTTATAGCATTGCTACTCCGTTTCTCCTCCAGCCCAGAGAACAGACAGACAAAGAGAAAAGTTTCTGTCCCAATTTTAAAAAGTTCTACCTTCCTATTGGCTCTTTTAGTCAGGTGCCCCTCCTTTTCTTTTACCTGTGGGTTTGTTAACCCTTTACAGGTAAAGCTACCAGCGAACAGAAACCGAGAGGGATTTTACAGCTAGCTGACTGTTTGGGTGTCCATAAAGGAGCTACCCACTCCCTTCAATTATCACAGCTTGTCTTAAAAGAAAATGGTACCGTACCTCACTGTTTAAAAACTGTCTGCATGGAAGAACAGATGTAATGGAAGAGATTTTTGTTCCATTTTTTCTCTAGTTTAAATCTTACATCTTAGACTTCATATAAAAACTGTAGTCAGATCATTTAGTGGGGATTAGTCAGATGATTACACCCTGTTTCAAACAGATAACATTTGTGATCTAAACAGACTCCAACACCAAATGACAGATTGTCATCTTACCAAAGCAATAGTTTCCACAATAAAACATTTCACATATATACTGAACTATTATTTTTCAGGCTTCGCTGTGCATTCTGGGCCTGATCTAAACCCACTAACTCTTTCTATTGACATCAGTATATGCTAGACCAGGCCCTCTGTTTACTAGAAATTGGCATTTATTTGCTAAAAGAACACGGCTGTTACTCTGAAACTTGTCATTTATTTGCTGTGTAGTGGTGAAAAAGGTTTATTTCTACTTTACCAGGGCCTTTTACAACAACTCAGTTAGAAATTATTGTACAATAGGATGATCAGTTTCTATTGCAGGGACCATCAACCTTTGGCATGCAGGTCATCAGGGAAATCTGCTGGCGGGCTGAGATGGTTTGTTTACCTGCAGCCTCCGCAGGTTCAGCTGATCGCAGCTCCCACCTGCCGCGGTTCGCCATTCCAGGCCAATAGGGGCTGCGGGAAGTGGCCCGGGCCGAGGGATATGCTAACCGCTGCTTCCCGCAGCCCCCATTAGCCTGAAACGGCGAACCACGGCCAGTGGGAGCTGCGATCGGCCGAACCTGTGGACGCTGCAGATAAACAAATCGTCCTGGCCCGCCCACGGATTTCCCTGTGGGCCGCGTACCAAAGATTGCTGATCCCTGGTATAGAATTTGTAAAGGCTTATTTCTTAATCAAATAAAGCTTTGCTGATGTGTTTGGGGGTTTATTTACTTATTTATTTGTTTTGCAAAAGTTTCATTTTGAAGTTTTTACACAAACTTATGAAAATCAAGCCTTACGTCCATCAAAATAACTCCTCACCATGTTCTGATTACTGCTGACTGCCTATGTAGTAAAATGCTCAAACTGTTTCCTGCCCTCTCACCTGCAGAAGATGAGCACATGGAGGGGGGAGGGATAGCTCAGTGGTTTGCGCATTAGCCTGTTAAACCCAGGGTTGTGAGTTCAATCCTTGAGGGGGCCCCTTAGGGATCTGGGGCAAAATCAGTACTTGGTCCTGCTAGTGAAGAGAGGGGGCTGGACTTGATGACCTTTCAAGGTCCCTTCCAGTTTTAGGAGATAGGATATCTCCATCTTTTATTAAAAAAAAAACAGAGCTGAGAGTGTGTGTGTGTAATGGTGAGAACAAGTTATTACTATACAAGCTGTTCCGGAGTTGTTCTAAAAACAGCCCCCACCAGTGGGGCTCCAAAGCTGGCCTTGTCCATTGCTAAAATCTCAGATAACTGTAGAAATTTCAAGAATTCTTAAATAGAACAATACCAACAAACTCTATTGTGTTTAGTAAATGGATTGAAAGAAAAAGCATGAATCTTTTTTACTCTTGTCTAGTTCCAAAAACACATCGCTTTTTCCTCCTGACCGCAATGAGACACACAAAGGTGGTTGCCAGCCCCACTGCCATCTTCAAGCAAACTGATCAAAACCTGAAAACCCACAGGCAAATCCAAGAAGTTAATGAAACGTTGCAGTTTCACATTGAGTTTTGCTTGCAAAACTTTGAGGTTGAACAAGCACAAAACTCAAGGGAATGCAAAAAACGCACATGTCCATTCATTGGAACTTGTGTGAACCAAACCCAGCAAAGCTGAAATGTGATCAATATTCCAATCCACAAAATAAACAAACAGGCATTTGAAAATGGACTATCCATGGTTGATTGTACAGACTTTTCTATTTTCATGGGGTGAGTGTCATATTTTTAGATGTTCTCTCCAAACCACTCTCTATGAATGAATTACCATACTCCAAGTATCCCAGAGGAATCTATGTTGGAAGTGGCGATGTCTTGAGCCAATATGCCTATAGAAGCTAAGCAGAAGCATGATGCTTCCAGGGCACAGCAGAAAGCACATTTAGCATCATCCACACTGCACTGATATAGGTCACGTGTAGCATTTGCTACTCCCATCATAGCCCAGAAGGCCACGGCCATGACACCACCAACACCAACATGTCTCCTTGGTGCAGTATTGACTGACAGCAGTGCCGGTGGTCACTATTTGCACACAGGAAGTGCTAGAATTCAAATTTTGGTTGATTAATGTACTGTAATGCTGGTGTTGAGGAGATGGAGATAAGGGAGCACAAGGAGTCCCACTACTGCAGCACAATGAGGCAACCATAGGGAGGTTTAGGTTGGACATTAGGAAAAAGTTCCTAACTGTCAGGGTGGTTAAACACTGGAATAAACTGCCTAGGGAGGTTCTGGAATCTTCATCTCTGGAGATATTTAAGCGTAGGTTAGATAAATGTCTATCAGGGATGGCTAGACAGTATTTGGTCCTGCCATGAGGGCAGGGGACTGGACTTGATGACCTCTCAAGGTCCCTTCCAGCCCTAGAATCTATGAATCTATGAACCACAATTTGGCTCAAACAGTCTATATAAAATACATACTGGCCACACTGGAGTTTGGGCACATAAATGAAAAAAGGTATATAGGATGAAAAAACAAATTAACAATAAAGGGCTATATTGCCTGAAATTGGAAGTTGAAACAGGTCTTGGGAGTTGTTCTATATTTTCCTTCATGCTTCCTGATTTTATGAGCTTTCTTGCTGTAGACAGTGACTAGTGTGACAGAGATATAACACCCTCCCCCCGTTCTATTTCCAGTTCTCAATGTTTGTTTGAAGCAGATGCAGTCGCTGTTTGTGTGTTCGTTTTGTAAGTAGTAAGCATTCTGCTTTCGATTTTTGCTTGCAGTTTTTTGTTTGTTTTTGTGCAGTGAGTTTGGAGACAGTGCATCTTTAAGTGCCTAAGAAATGGTCTAAGGAAAAGAAGTGTGCTCTGCAGGTGATGCTTCCTCTTCTAGTGTCCAGATAAATGTCTTTGCCCTGGTTTCTCCTGAAGAACTAAACTAAAGCAAAAGTCATGATTGTAGTTTTTGTGGGCACAATGCCTTCCAAACTTGCAGAGTGTGATTATTGTTTGGTGGGGGTAGATTTAAGGCTTTGTTTCTTGGAATGTACGTCTGTATGGGGGGTTGCCATTTTTTTAATACCACTGACTGGATAGGTATTTACTGTCCATTCATGAGACTATGACATACAAATACGTACTACTTCATGGGATACTTTCTAAAGCATTTGGACTGCAATTAGTTATCAGGCTAGTGGTCTTCTGTACTATCACTGTCTAGGTGTGTGATTCTCATTAACACTAATGTGAGCTATCCACGTGCATCAATGGAAGAAGAGGTCTTCTTGTGATTAATTTTACATATGTTAATATAGTATTTTGAAGTGCTCCATGATAGAGAATGTAGTTTGTCCCCTAAAGGCATTAGAGTACATTCTGGAAAGTTTATGTTGCAATAAGCAGAATAAGCAGGTTATTTTTCATTGGCATGTTGAAAGAGAGACAGCTGACTAAAAATGTGTGACAAGATTGTGCATGATCTGTACTTTTGTGTTCACCATGACTATTTCAAATGATTTGATCTTGTTGCCTGTGTTAGATTGTTTGAGGCATGTACTGTAACACTGTCCTATAATGTGCAGAGATATAATGTGACTGTGACCGCAAGCGTCTTGGCTGACACACTGGCATTGAACCCAGAGACCTCCACAGATAAAAAGCATAAACAGCTGCAGTCTGAGCTAAAGAGCCACACCTCTGTAGCCAGAGGCTGTAGCAAAGCACATCCTCTGTAGATTGACATAGACGGGAATCCATAATACACACCCCCCCCCATGGATTACACAATGATTTGTGAAGAAATCCTAAGAAATACCAAATATTTTAAAAGCTTTATTCTTCTACTTCATAGTGATCTGTAACTTTGTACATCCACAACTTTTTTTTTGGGGGGGGGGGGAGGAGAGGAGGGAATGGGGAAGGGTGAGAGATGAAGGTTGGTGGAAAAGGCAACTAAATGAGATATAGTAATAGTAATGTTGCCAGCAATATTATTGACTTCAATATTGTAAACTATTCTGATGGATGCTGCTATTGTGAATTTTGATTGCCTGATTAAGATGACAGACAAAATAACCCATTGGTTATAGATATAATTATACCTGAGACAGGTAGTAGGGCAAGAAGAAAAGTGTAATTCATCAGATTCTGAGATGTGTCAAAATGTTGACATCTAGAACACCATATATTCCAGATTATATTACTGTAACTATAAAAATGGAGCCATCAATATTTTTATTTTGCTGAACTATTCAAAGGAAAAAAAATGATTCAAAGGTAATGCACATGGAGTAACGTGATTGTGTCATTATAATTTAACTGTATACAAAATTAATCGTAATTTAATCAAGTCTCTCATATTTAAAGTATAGGCATAAAGTGGGCTTTACAGTACCTATAAAGACTAGGGATCAGAAATATATTCAAAATGCTTCTGCCCACAAATTGTGAAAAAGAATCTCTCCAATGACTCTTTATAAAAGCATATAATAAAAAAAAAGATTCCTTCAAAAAAGGAATCACTTTCACTGACACAAAGAACTTGTCTTGGAATATAACTGGGTTGCTAGTAACAGAAGGCTAAACGATAAACTGAGATGTAAAGATTTAAGATGAATGACAAGGAATTAGCACAGTAAATATATTATATTGATAACATGTTTTTAATGCATCCATAAAGGTCTGAGTTATATACATAAAACTTTTTTTCTGCAAAATAGAAAGTGAAATGCAAAATCTATGGGCCACATCCTCTGTTCGTGTCAGTGTAACCCCACTGACGTCAACAGAATACCACTTTACTCCAGTGGAGGATCTTGATCTATGTTTGTACAATTTACCACTTTAAAGGAAAAATGTGGAAGTTACAATTGAACACAATCTCCACCTTTTGTATGCATCCATTGTGGTAAGTGATAATTATATGATCACATTTAACAAACATAGTAGTAGTTTGTCTTAGATACATGTACATACATATATATGTAGCAACATATGCACATTAGTAAAGACTGCATGATAATACATTTGAGCAGACAGCCAAAATTAAGATACTATGTCTAGTCATAAGAACTTTCACAGATATAGAGCTGGACTTAGCATTGATGTTCAGCTCTGCTAAACATTCCCCCCCCCAACACACCCAAATGGAACTGATTCTTGTGCAGTAAGATTACTCCTGTGTGAACAGGGATGGCTTAAGTACTTTCTGGGATGGTCAGCAACATTATTCTTTGGGATATAACCTATGTCGCTCCACAACCGATTGGGAGTTTAGATTGATGTACTATTGGAGCAACAGTAGAGAAACAGGCCCATAATAGTTAGGTCCCACCAGTTTCCTGTGGAAGCAGAACTCAACAGCTTGTTCCTTGTATTGGTTTATACCAATTTTTTTTTCAAGACTATGGTGCTGATGCAGCTTAGCAATTGAGCACATGCTTAACTTAAGCATGCGAGTAGTTGCACTGGCTTCAAAGAAGTTACTTCCATCTTAACTTCAAGCATGTGTTTAAGTGTTATCGTGATATATTCACAAGAAAAAAGGTCTGGAAAATGTTTTTTTAATGAACGATGGCCCTCCTGTGCAGTTCTAGTCACTCTAAAATGAGGGCCCATTGCTGATGGTTTCACTGGACCCAAAGGTCAGCTCTGACATATGCACATTGCACACTCAGTTTGCTGTTTTCAGACCAAAACCCTTCTTTTCCAAACCTGGCAAAGGCACTTGTCTTCAATGAGGACTACTGCCCATGCCAATTTCAGCTTTCCAACTTCATCTGCTTTTGCTATAATACTGTCAAAAACAAAGAGTCAGAATTTTTCACCCTTGCTGAACTGAAATATAGCCTTGTGTGGCCCCATCAGTGAAACCCCATTTGGAGGAAAAGCAGCTTCCCATCAGAACCCTCTTGGAAGAAATGGACCAGAACGCTCTGGGGAAGTAAGACCAAACATAGGGTTACCATACGTCCTCTTTTTCCCGGACATGTCCGGCTTTTCGGCAGTCAAACCCCCGTCCGGAGGGAATTGCCAAAAAGCGGAACATGTCCGGGAAAATGGCGGCTCTGTTTAAGAGCCCGGCTGCCTGAACGCTACCGGCTTCGGGCAGCCCCATGCCTCCAGACCCTGCGCCCCCGGAGCCCGGGAGGGGAAGTGCCCGGCTGGGGGCGCAGGGTCTGGAGGCACGGGGGCTGCCCGAAGCCGGTAGCGCTTGGGCAGCCCGGCTCTTAAACAGAGCGGGGGCGGCTGGAGCCTCCAGCCCCCGGGGCTCTGTGTAACTGACCCAGTGTCAGTTACACAGAGACAAAGAGGAGAAAAGCCTCCAGCCCCCGGGGCTCTGTGTAACTGACCCAGTGTCAGTTACACAGAGACAAAGAGGAGAAAAGCCTCCAGCCCCCGGGGCTCTGTGTAACTGACACAGTGTCAGTTACACAGAGCCCCAGCCGCTGGAGGCTCTGTTTAAGAACTGGGCTGCCCGAGAGCTACCGGCTTCGGGCAGCCCCCTCGCCTCCGGACCCTGCGCCCCCAGCCGGGCACTTCCCCTCCCGGGCTCCAGCGGTGCAGGGTCTGGAGGCACGGGGGCTGCCCCAAGCCGGTAGCGCTGGGGCAGCCCGGCTCTTAAACAGAGCCTAAGAGGAGCAGAGCCTCCAGCTGCGGAGGCTCTGCTCCTCTTCGGCTCTGTGTAACTTATACAGTGTAAGTTACGCAGAGCCGCCAGAGCCCCGGAGGGGAAGTGCCCGGCTGGGGGTGCAGGGTCCGGAGGCATGGGGGCTGCCCAAAGCCCGAGCGCTACCGGCTTCACGGTTTGCTGGGCAGCCTCCAGACCCTGCGCCCCCGGCTGGGCGCTTCCCCTCCCGGGCACCAGCTGCGCTGGGGAAGCGCCGGCTGGGGGCGCAGGGTCTGGGGGCTGCCCGGGAAACCGTGATGCTGGTAGCACTGGGGCAGCCCTTTCCCCCTGGCTGGGAGTGGGAGGGAGGAGGGGGCGGAGTTAGGGTGGGGGAAGGGGCGGAGTTGGGGCGGGGCTAGGGGTGGGGAAATGGGCGGGGCCATGGCCCGTGGAGGGTCCTCTTTTTTTCTTTATGAGATATGGTAACCCTACCAAACATTAAGGAGCTCTGTTCACCTGCCAGGTTCTGTGGATTAGTCAACATTGCCACATCATTGCAGACTGCTGATAGGTCTTTCATGAGCAGTATTTTCATTAATGAGAGAACTCAGAATACAGAACATATTCAGTTTGTAAAAGTTCTTTTCACTCTTGCTTTAAGTAAATCAGATCCCTTTCCACTACACAAGACTTATCCAGATAATGTAACAAGCTAATAAATATTTTAACCAATAATGTTAATATTTAAAACATTAGGAGAAAAATGCCATTCCCCAAAATGAGCTAGAAATATATATTTTACAGGCTAGATTATGGCTTCGGTGGCCAAAGTCAAGAGTATTTCATTATTTGCAGTCAAGATCTTTTAATTAGAGCTGTTGCAGGCTACTCAGATTTGGCTGAGATGACACAAACTTCATTCACACTTATGTAAAAAAAAACAGCACTTGCATATAAATGCACAGACGAGAAGTATAAAATGGGTGTAAAACTGTATTCCTTCCATTTTAAGCAGGTATAACTTCACTGATTATGCTGCATCACAACTAGAACTGTGTGAATATTTATCCAGTAAATTTAGCCTATTTTTCTGCTTGGAGAATATTGGTGAATAAGTTGGAAAAATGCAGCTAAATTATTTGTAATTATTCAGGAAAAATAAATAAATGACTTTTCCTCCACTCTGAATTGATTGCAAATACATCACTATACAGATTTGCTACTGAAGCTGTGTGTTAGTTGTGATTGGTCAGATAAGCCTCTGATTGGATGATGAGTAGGTAAGCACTTCTTGCATGAATAGCAATTTAAAAATTCACAAGAGTATTCACAGAAAGCAAATACAAATGATCAGAGTGTACATGAAGCAAATTCATTTAAAAAAAGTGGATATTTATGGTTTTTTTTACAGCATTTACATAGATCTATCACAATCCTAAGGAGACATCATCAAAGATGGTAAACAATCAACCCACCTTGACAACGGGTTGAATTACTTTCAGGATTTCATGCTGGCATTTTTCTCCAAAATCTTACCATCCTCTACTATCCTTACAAATTATTTTAGTGTGGTGATTTTACCTTTATGATGCCAGCCACAGGTGGCTCTAAGTTGTTTCACAATTATTTATGTAAAATTGTTAGGGCAAGTGAATGAATACAGCTGTTTGGGTGCTCCCAGCGCTGCAGCAGGATGGTTGGCTCTCAGCTTTTAGCTGCTTCTTATTCACACCAAACAGAAACCACATTTTCTGTTGCTGAAAAGCAAGCCAGCAAACAGATGTCTCACTGTGACACTTATGGTGCGCTATGCCAGGGACAGTATACTGCACCAGTTTGTTTACTGTGAGTCTCTCATTAAGTTTGACATCTGCTTTTCAACCACAATTTCTAAATAGTACAAGCAATTGGTTTGACTGGGAAAAGTACACATGGACAATAATGAAGGTAAATACATTTGTCAAAAGGAGGATTTCTGACCTTAACACTGTGCCTTTAACTGTGTGAATGAGTGGGGAGGATGGAGGAGGATACTTATGAGAGAGGGGGAGAAAGAAAGAATCCATGAACTATAATGACAAAGGGAAACTTGTTCCCCTGGAAAATTATGGGATTGAAGTTGGTTGCATATTGAATTAAGGAGCGATAATAGTGGTAGGTAGTATTCAGGACAGTTACCTGAACAATCAGTCCGGTTCTGTTGGCTTCCCTTGCACTTTTTCCTAGTTCTACACTGCTGGATTAAGTATCTGGCTGTCAGTGTTTACCATTTGTTCAAGGCAAGTTATTTATTTTATCTTCTAGGAATGGAGGGGAGAGAAAACGTTCTATTATGTGTCTGTAATGGTGATGTTCCTCACTCCTGGAAAAAAAAAAGGTATCAAAATGTCTACTTTGCCCAGGACTAATCAGATATTCAAATCATGTTGTTCAGACATAGCTCTGTACACAGAATACCTGCTGCATGTGGGTGATTTTATCAAGCACCGGAAAGAGGAAACAAAAGCTGTTCTGTTCAATTTTTACTAGACCTTTTCTTTTCTATATGTTAAGAATGCATTACAAAACTACAGAGCCTTCCATATGTGTTGGCCTGTGAGTTCTCCTGTATTGCAACTTGCAGCTGAAAAATGACGATACATTTTGCCCTGTACAATGACAATGATTGCCTAAGACATATACTGCAAGAAGTGGCAGTTTAAAATCATCACATATTTTCTCATGGGAAACATGTGCCAAGACAGGATAATGTTTGCAGATACAACATGAACTCTATTTTCCCTCAGATCAAGTTCTCTTGTATATTTATGGAGTAATTGTGCCCCATTTTATGAAGAAATAATCTAACGGATAACCTGTGAGGTTGAATGACAAACAGTATCCTTATGAGCCTGCAGGATTTTAGCCAGAAAAAATGGGTCACCTGACCTATTTTCCCCATCATACTAAAAGTGATGTTCCAATTTAGAAAAATGGGAAATAAAATAAGCTTCCACCTGCTGTGCCTGCTACACTATAGTGCAGAATGGAGCATTGTATAGCCATGGACTAGCCACATGATTACAAGGGAAAGCTCTGATTTTGTCATTTCAAAAGCAAGACCAAGTGCACAAACCAGAATAGAAGAAATAGGGGGGGTGGGGGAGGGAAACAGGTGGACAGAAGAGGCTGCTGAGACAGAGAGTATATTTTTATTAATTTGAAGGTAATTGGGTTTATTGGGGGAATGGAAGAAGAGTTACCGAGCACAGCACAATGGGAATAGGCATATAGGAAAGATTTGAGGGAGATGTGACTAGATCTCAAGCTGTGTCAAAAGCACACAAAAGGTGGTGTACCCAGAAATCCTGTTTAGATTTTGTGAAACAGGTAGTTTGGTGTTTAAATGAAAGAAAATTTTGTTTCTACCCTGTCAAGAATGTAGCTGAGGAATGCAGGCAGGTAGGTTTTGTAGGCTCCAGAGTCCCCTGTTCTGTGCCACCCCTCACACGCTGGTATAATTGGACATGCACAGTGATCCGTCCCTAGCTGCTAAAATAGCAGTCAAATCTAATTTAAAGCAGCACTGAGGCTGCAGTAAGGAGAGTTGGTTAAAACTCAGAATTTCCATTCTGTAGGAAAGTTTGTGACATTTTTAAAAAAAGTTTTGTTCTGATTTGCAACAAAAAGTAGAAAATTAGAAATTTCCTACACACACAAGGAAGTGTAGAAAATTTCTCAGAAGAATTCATATTGGAACAATTGAACTGTTTCCTTTTGATGTTTTTTCTAAACAAAACAGGGCAGCCAACTGTCTTGGCTTCCAATGACTCCCCAGGTTGCTCCCAAGTCACACAGACTACATCAGGGGAGTGGAGGGCAGCCCAGGGAGTCCCCCACTAGCAGAAAGGGGAGCCTAGAAGCCCAGAGCCCAACACTTAAGCCAAACTTTTCACAGGTGGTCACGAGTTGTGTTCCTAATTTTTTGTGTGCCTGACTGCAAAAGTGCTGAACACTCCCAGCTGCAACTGAAGTCAATGGTAACTGTGCTTTGAACATATAAAATTATATATAACGTTACATGTGCTGAAAAATCAGGTCCTAGGTGTCTCGAATTGGACACCCAAACTTAGTGGAGGCTTTTGATCATAATCTCTGTGATTCAGTTCCCCATATGTAAAATGGGGATGATGCCCCTCTCTTCCCCTCCTCACAGGGGTGTTATGAAGATAAATGCATTGTTTGTGAAGCCCTCAGATGTTATAGAGATGAATGGCACTGAAAAGCCCAGGAGGAAATTAATAATTCTGTTATCAGAGCAGGGGTTGAAATGTGTTCAACAAACAAGGCCTGGGGCCAACACATTGAACAATGACAAGGTAACAAAATATTGAATAGCTGCTCATTAAGTGAGCATTGTCCATTCTGTGTACTGAATGAGGCAGGGGTCCTCTGGAAAACATAGTATGTAATCAAGTAATTAAAGACTGTATCATGAGGTATATGCAGAAGGGGCCAAATTATGGTTGCAAAGGCAATCTTAATTCTGGGATTTCTTAACTTTTGAGTACTTGATTTTAGAACTTTAATAATGTTCTCTAACAATTTATACACACACATTTTACATGTTTTACATACACAGATAAGGGGACAGAGAGCAATCAGGGAAGTTTCTATGTACTTTAGAGTGACTTTTGCTACATAAAGCAATCAGACCTGAAGGAAATCTTTTTGTTAGTAGAATTTTTACATGGGGATTCAAAAAGTCTCTCTCAGCTCTGCTGATTTGGTAACAGAATCTATTTACTAAGTAGCTTTGTTTATCAACTTAATTAGCTAAGTTGTGTTAGTGTTACTGTGTAGTTCATGAAGGTTCTGAAAATGTAATAAAACTTTCCCCCAAAAATCTTGTAAACAAGTTGATATGAATTATTTCATAGAATTGCAGAAAAGAACATGGAAATTCCAAAGTTGAAATCAATCAGCATATCCACTAAAACAATACAAATAATTATTTATAAAACATTTACAAAAAGCATGAAAATTTTGTTTAAAATAAGTTTCAGAATACCTGAAAAATACGAAAGAATCCAAGATGTAGATCATGCACGGAATCTGCCTGTGTAATTTGGAAAATGTAGCCAGAACGTAAAAACAAAAGAAAAAACTTCTGAAGAATATAAAGCTTAAATATTGAATGACTGAGTTCCTATTATATACTATGACTATTTCCCCCCATAACAACTAAGTACAACTTTTTGAGGCCAATATTTAAACCATATTTACATATTTCTACATACATGCACACACCATTCAGTCAGCTAGCTTGTCATTATTTTCATGATTTCAGTATTAGGAAATGACTGTGCAGTTCAGAATTAAGTGAAGCCAAATATAATATTGTGTTGGTTCCCCACTGCTACGGTTTTGATTTAATGTAAACTTATCATTGTTGAGTGCCATCCTCATGTCTCAGAAATAAACACATTGACACTGCATATTTATGGCCTCTTGCCATAACCTTACCGTAGAACTTGTGAATTCAAACTGATTTACTGATTCCCCAGCCACGCGGTCCCTGTGTTTCACCACTGCAAAATCATGACACAAAGTCCTTCAAGCATGACTATCTGGCCAACTACACCAACCAAACACAGATTGGCCAACAAAGCTGCAACAGTCACTTGTACATTGTGGTTGTCTACTCATACAGCTGTCTTGGTCTCTCCACCAGCCCACAAGACCCTGCCTAGGAAGGATAAACCAGTAACCATGAGCTATGAAAAGGATCCAGCAGGTGCAACAAAGGAAGTGAAAAATCCATTCTTGGCTGAAAGAGGTACAATACCTTCTTAATTCCAAATAGGGGATAAGTCCAACCTAGCACAAGTCATGAAGGCCCTAACACTGGGGGATTGGGGTAAGAACTGGAAGGATGGCACATGACATACTCCAATCCCCAAACAATAAATTAGCATGGTCAGAAATCAAGAAAATCTCTACAACCTATGGGGCTGTCATAAACAGATAGTTAAGGGTTATTGCCTCTTTTACCTATAAAGGGTTAAGAAGTTCACCTAGCCTAGCTGACACGTGACCAGAGGAACCAATGGGGGGACAAAATGTTTCAAAAGGAAGGAGGGAAGTTCCCTTTGTCTGGGTCAGTTTCAGTTTTGGCCAGAGTGGAAAAGATCAAGGAATCAGCCTCTTACCAGAGTAGTGGGTATTAGAAAAGGAATAAATAGGTTTATGTTTATTTTCTTTTTGTAACTTGTGTTTTGAATCTGTTGTCTGTGAGATCAGCTTGTATGCTATCTCCCAGAGGGTTTTCTCTTACCTTTCTTTTCTTTAATTAAAAGCCTTTTTAAATAACCTGTTTGATTTTTCTTTGTTTCTAGATCCAAGGGGATTGGATCTGGACTCACCAGGGATTGGTGGAGGAAAGGGTGGGGGGGATGAGTAATTCTTCCTTGTTTTAAGATCCAACGGGTTTGGATCAGTGTTCACCAGGGAATTGGTGGAGGAGTCTCTCAAGGCTACCCAAGGAGGAAAGGTTTTTTGGGGGAAGATAGAGTTTCCCAAATGACTGAAACTATTTGGGTGGTGGCAGCCAGACCAGATCTAAGCTGGTAATTCAGTTTAGGGGTTCACATGCAGGTCCCCACATCTGTACTCTAAAGTCCAGAGTGGGGGTGAAACCTATGACAGGGGTACACATGCTCTCCAACAAGGCTACTGGCCCCTTATGTATCCTCTCTTCATCATGGCATCCCATCCAGTTAAAGGACAAAAGAGTACAAACTTAGCCATCTCTTTGGTTGACCCACCTCCAGTTTCCCTAGCTTCATGTTGAGGATAAAGGTCTGCAGAGTGGCACCACATTAAGGCAGGTGAAAGAAGAATGACAGCCTGGCAAACATATCTCCCCTCTTAAACAAGTAACACTGTGCTGAAAAAATTTATAAAGCTAAGGAAACCCAAAGCATGAAACTTAAAAAAAATCAGCAACCATTTTAATCTGAACAGATGTGTTATTTTGCCTCTATATCATCCCTGATGGAGATCACACAAAAGAAATAGGTTAGACTGAAGACGCTCCTACTGATGACACAAGCCTATAGTTGGGGATACATCTAATTCCCTGAACTTTCATTATTAATATTTTATATCCCTCACTGATATCTGCCTAAGCTTGAAGAAAAAGTTCTCTCTCATTGAAACAAGGAGGGCAGACTAGTAGTTTTTATCTATATAAGGAGAGAGGTGAAATACAGAGTACAATAGAGATGTCATAGAGCAAAGTATTCATTTTGCACTACGTTATTTGAATCAGCGATCTCTGCAAGGTATGCCTATCTGAGCAGCAATGAGAGCATTAGCATACCCAAGTAGTGCTTAAATTCCCATTAAGATGAAAACATGATGAATGCAATTTAGGGTGTTTTTAAAATCTCTATTTAAACATTTCATACCTCACTGTCCTTCAATAAAATAATGTCCATTTCATTTGCTTCAAACTGCTGCAAGAGTCAGCTATTATTTCAAGTTTAACCTATCAACACCCTTGATTTATCTGCTTTAAAAAGAACATCAAAAGAAAATATTTTTTCTCCTACATTTGCTGATCCATGTCAATAACACATTAAGAAACATTTATTTGGGCAAAGTTATTTAAAGAGATTTGTATATGCTAAATAGTTTTAAAATATTATTTGTGATCTGGGAAAAATGTAGAATAGAAGCAGTTCAGTGCTGTGCTGTAACTATATCTATTCTTCTGACTGTACCTCAACATAACATGTTATTGCCTATGGCAAGGAGGACACAATGCAATTCAGAAAAAAAAAATACTGGCATAACAGCCACAACTTTATTAACATATGAAAGACATACAAGGTGGAATGTAAGCTATCCTTTGATCCCAATTAAATGATATCAGAGATTCATAGGCCCTCTGAAGAGTCTAGATCAGTGATGGGCAATTTACGGCCCATCAGGGTAATCTCATTGCGGGCCGCGAGACATTTTGCTGATGTTGACCATCCGCAGGCACAGCCCCCCGCAGCTCCCAGTGGCCGCGATTCACTGTTCCCAGCCAATGGGAGCTGTGGGAAGTGGTGGCCAGCACGTCCCTGCGGCCTGCTGCTTCCCGCAGCTCCCATTGGCCGGGAACAGCGAATTGCAGCTTCTGGGAGCTGTGGGGGGCAATGCCTGTGGATGGTCAACATCAGCAAAATGTCTCACAGCCCGCAATCAGATTATCCTGATGGGCCACATGCAGGACATATATCAAAACAGTATGCTTGGGTGTTACTGGAGTTTTCACTACTCTTGGATAACCAAACAGTGCCCAGGAATGTGTGTTATTTAAAAAAAAAATACTCTTCAGCTAGCCAAGAAATTTGCTCCCTTTTCTTCACAAATGAGAATCTAAGATGGTCAGTGCCTTTGATCCCTCCAGCCTATAGCATAGTCTAACTGAATTAAAGGGAAAAAACACATGAAAACTGCAGCTGGCTCATTATATGCAACTGCCTCCTGATGAACTGCCAGATTCATACCAAGGCTCCCCAAGGAGTACCTGAGAGCCAGTATTCATCAAAGGACGCATGTTTACAGGGCTGATTCTGCTATTCTTTCCCAGCCAAAATTCCACTTGAAACCAATGGAGTAAGGTCAGAGCGAAGGCTAAAACGGGCAGATTTAATAGACAAGGTTTTCTCCATCTTGGCTCAAATTTTAAAAGCTGCCTAAAGGATTCACATACCCAGTACCCATCCTTAGATGGATTTGAAAATTTCAATCCTCAATTACAAAGCAATACTTGAGCTAGGCCTTATTTTTTTTAATGAAACCATCATTCTTTCTTTCAGCTCTAATGTCTGGTGGAACTAGAGCTAACTGAATACAAAGCAACACACTCAGGAGCTGAGTACAGGGTGTTTTTCTGGGAAAACCCTAGGCTAAGGAAGTGCATTCTATTAGTATGAGCCTGAACTTTACCAATTTCAGGGTGTATATAGCTCTTTGCACAAGCCTCCCTATGATGAAGCTGAGAAACCTCACACCAGCACGGTGGGGGTTAAAGAGAGCGTATGGGTCCAGCTGGCACCACCCTGTTATATATGCAGCCAATAGCAGGCCTGGCAGGGGAAGAAAAAGAAAGAACCTGATTCAGTTCAGGACTGACTGGCAAAGAGACTGGAACTAGCTGACTCCCTACCTGAGGGGAGCATCACTAGGAGGCTGATAGCCACTAGGGAAGAAGCACTGCCACATTGTCCAAGGGAGACTGTAGAGGTCACCGAGGAGCTCCCAGCAGTGAGTGAGTTGAATGATGGAACGATAGACACATTTTGCAGTGAGGCTCCACCAAGCTTACAGCTGCCTCCCCAGGGGAACCTGAGGCTGCAGCAGGACTCCAACCAAGGTCCATGAGGGGGCGCTTCTTAAGTCAAGTCACTACAAACTATTGGACTATAGCGGCCATACTCCAAAATTTAAAGGACAGCAATAGGAAATAGCCTAGGAGAGTGGACTTAGACCATCTGCTGGAAGGTCCCTGTTCAGAGGTTGCTTCACTCAGGGCCCTGGAGTGGGACCCTGTGGGGAGGGAGGGAGGGCCTGGGTCCTCCTACCTCACTGCCTTAAAGACTGAGGCACCACTGCCAGAGAAGCAGGGGGCTGGAGGTCAGGTTCACTAACCATTAGGCTGCCCAGCCCTCCAAGCACACTGTTACACTCCCCTATATCACAGTAATAGCAGGAAAAGCTGCACAATTTCCCTCCGTGAGAAGAGACACAACCCCACTTAATAAAACAAGATTAAAACAATGGCATGATGGAGAATGTGATGTTTTTAGACACTAATATGCTTACATTTTCTTCAGTGAAAGGTGCTAGAGTGATTATGAATGTGAAGACATTCATTATAGCCCTAAAATATGTTCCATCTATACTAGGGGTTTAGTGAATGTGATGGACAGGGGGCTTGTTTACACAGAGACATTTTACCAGTCATACTGGTATAATTATATCAGTATAGTTCAACCTCTATAGTTATAACAGTATAACTCTCCATGTGAACACCTTTATTCCAGAATAAAGATAGGTCTTTTGAAGTTTATCTTAAACCCTTCCAAAGCAACATAAGTGAAACCAAAAAAGGCACTCTTATACCAGAATAAAAGTGTCCCATATAGGGAGTTATAGCAGCATAATTATATCAGTTTAGATATACCTTAGCTCATACTGGCATAACCTTCCCACATAGACAAGCCTTGACCTAGAAAACAAAATACTAGCAATAGAGAATCAGTCTGGCCCTGTCTCTAATACACTGATTAATGTATACCAGGATTTATTTTGAGGATTGGGTGGTTTACCTAGTGCACAAAAAATTAAGGTAAACACGCTGATTGCTTCTGGGATTCATCCACCTAGAAAGGTACTATGTGTTCTTCTGGACAAAATGAAGGCTGACTTGGATAGAATTGAAACACTTGCAAACAACAAGGAAAACACCTGTTAGGGGAAATTCTTTTGTTATTATGGACAAAAAATATGGTTGCTAGAATATTTGCTTAGACTCCAAGGACCTTAACCAGGCTATAAAAGCAGAGCACTTGAATAAGAAAAATAAAAGAAGAGTATGTCAAACAACCAACAAGAGAAAAAAGTCATGGTATAAATGGAAAATGCAAAACTGTTTACTAAATGAGATGCATCCTCAGGCTCTGGCAAGTGAGACTAAGAGAAGGAAGCATAAAGTTAAGCATTTTTGGGAAGTAAGGATTCTTACAATGACTTCTGGGAATAGCCTTGGCTCAAGTAGTTTATCACAACTCCATACATGTGATATAAGCCTATTGATTTCTTTAAGCACAGTCTTCAGCTCCAATAATACAGAATAATTAAAATATACAATGCAGAAATAAAATCGACACAATACATATTGAACTGCTCATGCAGTGTGACAATTATACTGGCCCACCATAAAAAAACAATTCCAACATACTGCTGTGTGTCCCCAAACCTGCCACTGAGCTTTGATCTAGGCTCAGCAGAGAAAAAGTAGAGATGGGAGCTTTTCAAAGATAAAGGAGTTGTCAACTTTTTGGAGGGACAGGTTGTGGCAAGGGATGTGGAGGCCAAAAAGCCTGGAGGGGGAGCCTGTTGTGGGGATATGAAGGGAGGAAATTTCCTGAAAGAATCCAAACATTAAAAAAATGCTTGCTTTAGAGAAGATAAAAGAGTATGGTGTAGATCCTCGGATAATATAAACTGCCATAGTTCCATTAAAATCAGAGATATGATAATTTAAACCAACTGGGGAACTGCCTCTGTGTTTCAAAATACTAATTGACCAGTTTGCTTATCTCTAATGTTTATTAGCATTCGAAAGGAGATAAATAGTGACTGCCATTTACTAGTATTCTGATGGCAAAAGAATCGCTAATTATCCCTTTGACATATTTGACATACTGTAGTAAATACCCTTAGTCCAGAAGTATCGTATTTATACTTCTGGACTGAGTATTTATGACAGTATGCCAAATACATCAATGGGATAATCAGTATATATATATATATATATATATATAGTGAGCCTAGCAATAGCTGAATGGATATTTAACTGAGAGAAAATAATACATTTCTCTTGTTTGCATGTACTTTCTTCTGTTAACTCAAAACTCATTTTGGTTAATATTAAACAGTCAGATCACTGCAAGATCAGCCTGTCTCTTCTAGACCAAGGCTTAGGGTTTCTCTCACCTGTTCTTATAACACTCAATTGAAACTAACTTCAAACAAGCAATCTAAATGTCCTTTTCCCCTTAGAAGAGATTTGTCCCCAGTGACCATCACAAGGGTGGATAGGGGTTTGTCCCTTGTGCCACATGCTACAAGTCCATGCCACAAATCCCATGGAAGCCAGTTCAGTACCTCCATGTGGCACGCCTCTTCCGAACCTATCTGCCAGAAAAGCAACACTGGCATGTGCTCTAACATCCATTCTCTGACTTCACACTACAGTGTAGGGGTTGTCTTTTTCCACAAGGAACACCGCTGGACATGGTGGAGATTGTGCCAAGCCTGCCTACACCTTACACTGGTCACTCCCTCCCTGCCCCTGTTCCTGCTAAGGCCCTCCAGCCCTCTATAGATCCATGGAAGAAATAGAGTGTGAGGGTGGGATCCCTACTGAGGAAAATGTTCACCCACCCATCCTTCCACCAGAGGGGGCTGTGATCCATGTGTATAGAGTCTTGTTCTGCGCATGGATAGAGGCCATGAGTAATGATAGTTTTAAATCTGATTTTTAAAGGGTTCCATCTGCCTAGCTATTTTTAGCCAGAATCATGTCAATTTTAACTAGAGCCAGAAAACTCAGAGCTGAAACAAAAGCCTGAGTTATTCTGATTATCTTTGGCAGCCAATAGCAGTTTCTGCAGTGGGGTCTCATAGTAGTGGGAGATGTTTCCTATTGTACAGTACATGCAATAAAGGTTATAAGCACAATCTGGAGATGTAAGGAGGTATTTTTAACCTAAACACTAATTTTCCTAGCCTTCGCAGCCAGTTTCAAACTGTCCCATAACATTATTTTTAATTACATTTTATTATCTGTGAATAAAAGGATGCTAACTAATGCAGGATTTCAACAACTAAATTCACATTTTGCAGTTAGATTTTAATGGGCCAATAAAAGATAATTTGGACTTTTTAATGGTGCTAAATGTATTCTCCATTTTAAGTCAAAGATAATTTCCTACTACTAAGATCCATTTGCTGGATTCTTTTAATTGCTGTATAGTATCATCAACATTGTAGAGTCTGAGAGATTTCCCCTCTTGTCTTTGCATTTCAGATGAAGATGCTGCATTGTTTCAGAATGACCAGTGTCTTCCAAAGCCATGTCATTTTTAAATCATCTTTACTATTCATTTGGAAAGGTAGTTTATAGTTACTGGGCATGAGTACTTTATTTTAAGAGTGATGTAAGTTAACATGTAGCTACTGGAATCACACCATTCATACTTTGCCCATTTTTATAGAAATGACAAACAATCTAAAACTTCACCATCCTGTTTAATTAATCTGACTAGGATTTCAATTTCTGGAATAAAATGTGCCTGTTCCTTTTCTCACACTGGTGCAAAGAAGGACTAACTTCACTGAAGTTAGCTGGGTTACTCTACTGTCAAACCTGTCTGAGTGAAAAAAAAATCAGTAACGTAGAGTAGCAATGAACTGAACTAGTTGAACAAAACGTAGATAGTTTCAGAGCACAACATGTCCAGAAGCCCCTCCCCCCCCCCCCCCCAAAAAAAAAATCATGGGCCCAAATTCAGTGGTTATCAGTAGGTGATCAGAATCCAAAGTTAATTCTGCTATGGACCTAAGAACTTGCCCTCAGGAGAATTAATCTGAATTAACTAAAGGTGTGACTTTAAAGTGTATTAGTTAAACCACATTAAACACCTGTGTGGATGCTCTTATTCAGAATTAAAGTAGCCTTAATTTAATTTTGCTTAATTAACTTCCAAAGTGAAAGGTTTTAATGCATTTACCTGTGTGGCATTTTGATACACTTAGGATAGGTGCTATAGAAAACCATTAAATAAGATATGGTTATCTGGCAATTCCAAATGCATGTTGGGTATAGCTGTGTTATACTTGGTAATTATGAGAGCAACAACAGCTAATACTTTTGTTAAACCAGGAGTTTCTGACCAACTAGAAGGAGCTATAGTAGAAAGTTCAATCAGTATAGCAGCACTATAATATGCCACAGTGTCATACAGCAATGTCCAAATGTAGCTCATACCTCCACAAGCAGTGTTGGGGAAGTTTTTTCCCGTTGGTTTTACAAATAATAGAACAGATTTGTCTCTTGATTCCCAATAGAAAATTTTGACATGCTTACCTTAAACATTTAATGTTTTCCAGTATTCAAAAGACAGCATTTTTCAATCTTCTGAAAACTGCCTTTCACATTAGCAACTACCACACTTCAAATTTCATTGTCACAAAAGTGACAAAAACATAGAAACAAAATATTTTATTTTTATTTAGACAAAGTTAGCATTAGATTAAGCAGTAATAATGGAAATCAGTACACATGTGATGGAGTAAAATGGAAGACTTCACATTCAGGCAAAGTTTGAAGTCTCCCAAATATCTGATCAAACAACAACAACAAAAACAACAAACAAACAAACAAAAAACAAACAAAAAAAGAGGTAAAATAAGAACTCTTAGTTTTGTACAGCTGACAGAGATGCTGAAAATACTAAGCAGTGGATGTCATAACATTAGTGTTGGAAATTCCATTTGTGGAAGTGACTGGGAGCATAGAACCAAGGAACACTAAGCAATTAAATATTCATCCAAAGTTCAGTAGATGAAAGTAAAAAAAAAGCCCACTCTAGCCTCTTACTTACCACAATTATTCCCTATAATAAACATGGACAAAATGGTAGTAATATCAGAAATCACAGTGGTTAGTAAATTGCCAAATATTGTGATTGTAATGGAAACCACTGAGACTCAGGTATTTTTATTTTTACAATTTCAAATCTTTGCCACCATGCCCCCTCTCTGCTCCCTCTTCTATGAAATGTGGATTACAACACTAGTCTTATTTATCTACCGACCATGCAAAGTTATTGAAAAGCTTAATAATTAAATGTAGGCTGAAAATTAGAAAACATTTTCTAACCATCAGAAGAGTGAGGATCTGAAATAGCCTTTCAGTAGGTGTTGTGGGGAGAAACAACGTACCTACTTTTAAAATGGAGATTGATACGTTTATGAACAGAATTATTAGACTGTGATAACAGGGGACTGGACTTGATGACCGAGGAGGTCCCTTCCAGTCCAATGTTAATTTCTGTAGAGCTCTTGGAAAGTGAAAAGTGCTACACAAGCACCAAGTATTACTAGATTTTATAGATGTAGTAGATCCCTTTTACTTTTAAATTACATCTAAGAATCTGTGGACCCACTTATCTTCTGATTCTAACTTGTGCAAAAACAGTATATCTGCATAAGGCCAGTTCCTCAACTGGAATAAACTGGCATAGCTTCACTGAAATCAACTGAACTACTTTGATTTATTTGCACCAGCTGAGGAGCTGACCCACTATTGACTTTAACACAGACATGAGAGAGAGGAGAATCAAACCCCTTTCCTTTACTATGCATCTATGGCCATGGTTACCAAGCCCTAGAATAGTGCCAGGAACTGTTATTCAGGTTGGGGTGTTCAAATCATTACCTTATCTTATCTTAACAGCACCTTATCTTGACCGTCCAATTCTTGCACATAGAAAGAGTAGATTAGAATTTCTGGCTATTGTTGAAATCCCATGGCTTGTAGCAGAAGGAAGAGCTAAAGGTAACTTTCCTTAATATTGTGGTGTTTATAGGCTAATAATGCATTCTGAACTGGAGTAGGACACTGCTAGATATTTGGGTTGTAATGTTCCATCCCCTTAGAGCTATGGATGATTATTTAGGCAGTCAAATAAAGTTGGGGCTTGGTTTAAGCCATACAAATGGGTGTTGTATAACATTTCCTTGCAGTATCCACATCCAACTAGGATGCACTTTGTAGGGAGTAAAAAACGAACAAAACAGGCATATAGCAAATACTGCAAACTTTGCCTTGGTCTTCAGCAAAATGCATGCCCTGAAAACAGGTAAATGAAAATCGTTTTAAGCATGCAGGAGATGGATAATGAGAATATGTGACTGAGGACATTTGCACAATTTAACAGCAAAGCAGATTAGTCACTCCTACTTTAAATTTATACCTGTTCAAAAGTGTTAAAAAATCTACTCAGATTCAATATTCATTATTAAAAGATAAAAATAAGGCCTAATTGAAAAATTATAAATGAAGTGATAAGGTACAGAAATTTTCAGATACTTCTGAACACTGGTGATATTCAGAGGCCTACAGGTAGGATAACAATCCTAATGCATAATTCACTTTCTTTACTACACTGTAATTTTAATTTTTACATTTTTAGTCTCCTCAAGGAAAGACTCTGGGCCAGATTAATGAAAGGGATAATGGATAATTAATATTTACATCTATACAATTGCATCACTTTGTGCTCCCCTTTCAATCAGATAGTACAGGTAATTTTCAAATTTCTATATTTATAGGTATTTGGTGTGGCATATACACATAAAAGTACAGTGAATGAAGTTTGCTAGAAAAATGATGAAAACCTGTCATTTTTACTCAAGTAATTCACTGATATTTTAAAACAATTAAATAATGACTAAGAATGCTTATGAAAAATATCTACCTAGTGCCCATTTTGTGTCCAGCCTACTGTCCCTTCTTTTTTCATAAGCTTGTTTTTGTCACATGATTTTCAATTCTTTGATGATCTGCCAGTGACACGTGCAAATCAGAATGGACAGAGTTATCGAGGTTGCCATAGCACAAGTCAAAATATGGTATTTTGAAACAATATGATAGTTGTGTCAATTTCAATAATGTTTTTCCCCCCAGGAAGTCATTCATCAGATGTGGACTATGCTATCTATCTTGTAAGAATGTCACAGGTGACTTGAGATTATTTTTATAATCTAGACAAGTTTCAGTTTTTTCCCACTTTTTAAATTATCATTAGTTTGAACAGTCCCTATAATACACCTCTACCCCGATATAATGCTGTCCTCGGGAGCCAAAAAATCTTACCGCGTTATAGGTGAAACCGCATAATATCGAACTTGCTTTGATCCACCAGAGTACGCAGCCCTGTCCCCCCAGAATGCTGCTTTACCGTGTTATATCCAAATTCGTGCTATATCAGGTCATGTTATATCGGGGTAGAGGTGTATTCAGTTTCACAGCATTCAGGATCTTTTTCCAGTTCATTGTCATATGATTATGATGTCTGGTGATTGACAATATTTAATTGTAAGTAAAATATCAGCTGTGTAAGATTTTCTCATCAGTTTGGGTTAAAATAATAAACATTAAATAAATAGAATTCCAATTTCCCTGTGTCTTACCCTGTAGTAACCTTAGATACACATTAGGTATTAGTGGTTTAAAAGATAACATATACCATAAAACATTATCTAGTGTTTATACATATGCTCTAAATTCAGAGACAAAATAGATACATTCCTGATTTTTTTGGTAAGTCTTGATCATGTGAGTAAAAAGTTAAGCACCCAAAAGTGAAGAAATGCCAGAATTAAGGTTGCCTTTGCAAGTCTGATTTTGCTTCCTTGTGTGTAATACATTAGGACACAGCTCAATATAGTAATATCTTTGGACCTGGTCCTTCCAACATTATGGACCCCTTCCAACATGAATAGTCCATAACATCATGTGTCTTTGAAATCGAGATGACTAATGAGTAAGGATTACTCATATGAGCAGGACTTTACAGGACTAGGCCTGTTTTTAATAATTTGATTAATTCAGTACATTAATGTGCAGTTCACACAACTTCTTCAACACTGAACAGCCACAGAGCAAAATGTAGATTTCTCAATTATAAAACAAGAGTGGATCAATGCAATCATCTAGTTTTACCTCCTGTATAACACTGGCCACAGAATTTTCCTGAATTCCTGTTCAAACTGGAGCATATGTTTTAAAATTGTCAGTGATTGAGAATCCAGCACAACCCTTGGTAAATTATTCCAGTAGTTAATTATCCCAATGGTTACAAAAAATTGTGCCATATTTCCAGTCTGAATTTGTCTAACTTCAACGGCCAACCATTGGAGCTTGTTATACCTTTGTTTACTACAGTGAAGACTCTATTATAAAATTTCATTCCCCTGTGTAATTTTCATTCCCTTATAAACTGATCATCACCCCATAAATTCCTCTCTTTGTTAAACTAAGTAGATTGAGCTTCTTGAGTCTCTCACTAAAACATGTTTTCCAATCTTTTAATCATTCTCATGACTCTTGTCTAAACTCTCTCCAATTTATCAACATTCATGAATTGTTGACACTGGTATTGGACACAGTATTCCAGTAGTAGTTGCACTGGTGACAAATACAGAGGTAATATACCCTTCCTACTCCTACTCAATATTGCCCTGCTTATGCATCTAAGGATTCCATTAGCCTTTTTATCCATAGCATCACTTTTGGAAGCTCATTATCCACCATAACCCACAAGTCTTTTTCAGAGTCACTGCTTCCCATGATAGAGTCCCTCATCCTGTAAGTATGGTCTACATTCTTTGTTCCTAGATATATTACTTTACAGTTGTCCATATTAAACTTGATTTGGGTAAGGAAAGTGTGGTTATTTTATCATTTAGAGGGAATAACAACAAAACACACTGTGACAGCATTTCAAATCAACTAATAAGTATTTAACTAACAGATCAGATAGCTACTGCTATTTTAGAAAACTGAAGTTGTTTCTAGTAATTTGGGTGGAGGGTATAAAAATAAGCAGAATTATTGACAGAAAATACTATTTGCTTATAAATAGTAAGAGACTGTCAGACATGCTAGATAAGGGAATATCATAGAGTCAACGGAACTATAAATTAAGCTGTTATTATAACATTTACCACAATTGGCCCAACTCTTCTCAAATATTTCAGTTGTTAATCTAAAACATGCATAGCAATATCAAAACCAATAGTAAAAAATAAATTAAGAATGATGCTGGTGATTAGGTTATGGATGATAGAACTGTGAGCATTGTAATAAAACCAACTGAAAGGTCATACATCTCAGAATAAAGAATGTAGAGTATACTTACAAGGTGGGAACAAGTATCCAGGAATGCCGTGAAATTAGAAAGGTCATGGTAGGTAACCAACGGAATATGAGTTCTAGTATAACGTTATAGATTGGAGGGAGAACATACTCCTTGGATGCATATGGAGGAGAATATCAAGCAGGAGTAGGCAGGTGGTCTGTATTGAGGGCAATTGAAAGTATTACTGGAATAGTGAATCTAGATCTGAAGTATACACTTCAAAAAGGATATTGAAAAAATTGGAAAGGGCTCAGGAAAGAGCTACAAGAATGAGTTGAGGTCTGGAAAATAGTCCTTAAATGTGTAGGGTTAATCTGTTTAGTTTTTCAAAGAAAAAGTTATGAGGTGGCCTAATCATAATCAACCTAGGTGGGGAAGAGATTTCTGATAATAGGCAGCCTTTTGATCTAGTAGATGAAGGCATAATGAGATCCAGTGCTTAAAAGATGTATCTATAGACAAATTCAGACTAGCCACACATTTTTTAACAGTGAGGGCAATTAACTATTGGAATAACTAAGAATGTGATGGATTCTCTATCACTTAAAGTCATTACATTAAGATTGGAGATACTATAGCTCAAACAGAAGTTATGGGCTTGGTACAGAAATTGCTGTTTGAAGTCTATGGCCTCTGTTATGCACTGTTCTAATTGTTCCTTCTGGTTTTAAAATTTATGAATATATGAATGGATGAATTTTGGTGACATGGCATGAAAAATTTTTGATTCACCTCTCATTGCAACAGGAACTGTACGTGTTAATGTGGAGGTGACATCTCCAAGATTGGTGTGGAAAGCAGTGGTTTATGGAATTCAGCAGTCTGCCCCTGTGGAGACTGTCACTGAAATTAAGCACACCATATTTTCTCTCAAGCATATTTAATATTTAGTCTCAGCTGAAACAACAACTAAGCAAGTCGATTAAACTTGCTCTACAATGTTTGCTCACAGTAGATAATACTGTGTGTATATATAGATGCTCTTATATTGAAGTACACTAATTTATAAAGTATTCTACATAGTAATGCAAATATTGTGTCAGCAAATATTTATTTCCTTGTGTCCTTGCATTGGGGGACAGTCAACTCTCGAGTGCCCCCTAACAGTTGGGTATGGTACTCCAATCTTTTCCTGCTCCAGGACCCCCTATTGGTTGTCGACCTTGCTTGGTGGATCTTCAATGACTCAACCCTCTGGCCAAATCACACAGTCAACAATGGACTCCTTTTGGGGTAACAAAGAGTTCAGCAAGCTGTCTGCCCTCACCAGGGTTTTCAGCCTCATCTCTGAGACCTTTTTAAATCTAGACTTTCAGTCAGGCCTCTAAAGGAATCTTGTCCCCTCCTCAGGTCATAGGCCTCTTTGTCAGTGGCTGGTGAGGGAATACTGGCTGGCCCACTACTCTGGGTTTCAACCCAGGGATCCTCTAAATAGCAACCATGTACCACTTCCTTTAATTCCTTCAATTAGTTCATGCAGCCCTTTAGGGTTACCACCTGGCCAGTATTTGACCAGCCTGGCTGTTTTTTTGTTTGTTTGTTTGTTTTTTAATGGATTTTCCAGTTGCCAGAAAATTAATTTAATCTGCTGGATTTGTTTGTTTGTTTTTACAATGGGTCTAAAGATTTGCATTAGTATCTCAATACACTGGGATATCAAATGTTAAAAGTTTGTGTCCTGCTAAAGATGCAGCAGTGTTTTCACTTCTGTTTAAGCAATAACAGATCAAAACAGTTGAAAATACAGCAGCTGTCTGCCCAGAGGCACTCAAGTGCACCGTGTGCATGTGTGAGAGACGGTTTGAGTCACGTGAGAGTGAGGAAATGTGCGAGGCATATTAAATAATGGAAGATCAGGGCAATAGTGTGAGTGATCCTGCTATACCCCTCTGCCCCAGAGCTTGCATGAGAAACTGCACATTCAATGACAACTGACTAAATGAAACAGACTACAAAGACTGGCTGGCAAAATGTGTTGATACAACAAATGCCCGTTTGTTATCAATGATGTTATCAATCTTATTTATATGTATTATCTTTCTAGATACTATAAGTGGCTGTTGAAGAGAAGGGGTGGTTGCACAGTTGCCTTGTGGTTAGGAGGATTGGAGTTACAGAGGGCTTGCCTTTGTGGGGGAGGGGAAGTTGCTGAGTTTTTTGCATTTCAAAGGTGGTAACCTTACCGCCTTTCTGAGACTTCTTCCTGCCTGGTCTCTTTATTTCCATTCAATACCTTGGGGTTAGAACTCAACTCCTCTCACTCCCAGGTTTAGCAAATGCAGCCCATTGAGCTCCCCTTGGCCAGAGCAGAGCAGACTTCCTTTCACCGTGCCAGGCACTGACCTACTAATACCCTGCTTTTATCAGAGCCTCCTGGGCTTTGATTGGCAACTTCCATGAGACCTCTCTAGGCAGGCCTAGAGGAGTCACCTTCACTGCTCCTTCCTGGGGCAGGGTGTAGTAGGACTGCTGGGCCTCCAGCAGGGGGCCACAGTGAGGCAGGTACACCCTGTCACAGTCCTGTACAGTGGAGTTGCATCTTACTCGGGGGTTAGGTTCTAAAGTCAGCGCATACGGCGAAAATCGTGTATAGTCAAAATTACCCTTGAAAATCCCTTAAATCGCCCATAAAGTACAGTATACTGTACATGGTTTTGTGTATACAAGCCTGTACAGCAATATGTATAAATGTGTAATGTATACAGTAATGTACAGTATATAATAAAGAGTACATATGCAAAATATAATTTTACAGTACTGTATTTTTAATTACAGGGGGTAATTACAGGGGGTCATCAGGGCTTGATGTAAATCCAGGAAATGGAGGTGACGGAGAGCTTGGGTGACGGAGAGCAAGTCGTAGACGAAGTGGTTGGCTCTGGTTCAGCTCGAGAAGTTGATTGAGTAGGCTCATCTGCTGCTGGCTGTTTTTCCTTGAAAAATATGGTGATCGGCAACTGTCGCTGTTGTCTCTTGAGCTGCTTGATATGGTCTCAAATCGTCCATAATACTACTTGTGATTTTGAGGCTTCGTTCCATAGAGGGATTGTATTCAGAAATTAAATCATTCAAGTGTTTCACTGCTTGGAACACTTCAGCAAATTTATGAAGATTCCAACTTGCTGGCTCTTCCTGTTCATCGTCATCATCTTCGTCTTCTGTAGATGATTTTATCAGTTCTTCTAACTCTTTGTTAGTCTATGTTTCTCTATGGCGCTCAATTAATTCTTCAATTTCTTCCTCAAGGATGTCGACGAAGCCATCACCACCCACTTGCCTGGCCACCTGAACAATGCATTTCACTTCTTTGTCAATGGCCAGGAAACCCTTAAAATCATTCACATGTTCTTTCCATAGGTTTCGCCAACACGCATTGACTGTTTCAGGCTTGATTGCATCCATTGCCTGTTTAATGTAAGTGATGCAATCAGCAATGTTGAAGGACTTCCAACATTCCATCACATTAAGATTGGGATCAGCATCCATAGTGCTACGTATCCGTGAGAACATAAGCTTTGTGTACGTGGCCTTGAAATAGCAAATCACCGCCTTGGTCGAGAGGTTGGAGAATGGAGGTGATATTCGGGGGGAGAAAGACGACATCAACATCATTATGTGCAAACCAGAATGCCACAGGATGGCCAGGAGCATTGTCTACAATCAGCAATACTTTAAAGTCAAGTCCTTTCTCTTCGAGGTACCGCTTGACCTCCGGAATGAAACACTTGTGGAACCAGTCCAGAAATAATGCTGCTGTCACCCAAGCCTTTTTATTTGATTGCCAGAACACAGGCAGGAAATTTTTGTTCTTGCCTTTTAGGGCATGGGGATTTGCAGCCCTGTAGAGCAAGCCCGGCTTTATTAAATGCCCACCCACATTGCCGCAAAACAACACAGTCACACAATCTTTAGCTGCTTTGAAGCCAGGGGCTTGTCTTTCTGATTTTGAAATGTAAGTGCGGTTGGGCATTTTTTTCCAGAAGAGCCCAGTCTTGTCAGCATTAAAAACTTGTTCCGGAAGATAGCCCTTTTCTTCTATGATTTTCTTTAATTGTTCAGGGTAAGCTTTTGCTGCCTCTTCATTGGCAGATGCAGCTTCACCAGTAGTCTACACGTTTTTGAGGTTGAAGCGGTTCCTAAAACTGTTAAGCCAACCTTGGCTGGCTTTGAATTCCTTCTCATCAGAAGGCTGTCCCTCTTTGGCAGGAGGTTTGAACAGCGCGTAGAGGCTAAGAGCCTTTTCTCGCAACGTGTTGCCATCGATAGGCACACATTTACAATTCATGTCTTCCAGCCATAAGTTTAATGCCTTTTCAGTCTTCACTAAAGTCTTATCATGCACCTGGCTCATCACCTTAGCAGTTATTGGAGCACTTGATGCCACGGCTTGACGAATTTTGCTCTCTCGAATCTTGATGGCACGGATGCTAGATTTGTTGCAGCCATATTTATGCGCCACGTTGGAGACCAACATACCGTCTCTCAATAAGTCCAACACAGCCAGTTTTTCCTCCAGCGTTGGAATAGATCGCTGTTTCTTTGGTTGAGCACCAGATGAAGTAGTTGGCTTGCATTTAGGGGCCATGTTGTATGAAAAATACATACCTTTAAACACTAGAATCACACTCAGCATGGTGAGATGCTCACACTATGAGAGGCACGCGGGAACTGAGACCGACTGAGGGAACAGCAGATTCATGTCTCCCATCTCATGCTCACTCCGGGGCATACGCTCATTGGGAATCGCCTGCAGTATTTACAGGTATCTTGTCGTTGTTTTTTTTTTGCCGAGCGCGTATAGTTGAATTCACGTAAGTTAAATTGTTGTTACGTGCACCATTGAAATACCATTTCTAAAAATGAGTTTCAGTTTAGAAATGCTCAGTGGTCTACCTTTCTATTACAGTTTATGTCTTAACTCCAAGAAGCAAACGCTCGAGGGAAGAGAACTTAATATGCCCCCAGATTTTACATTCCTAAATAAGCAAAAGTCCATCAGACTACATTGCATTATTCCTCATTGCTCTCTGTAAAGCAAGGGAAGAAGTATATCACTTTCAAATAGCGTCTGAAAACTGATCTCTCACTTCACTGTGACAATATGACTGACAGAGAGAAAATATATTTTACTTCTAAAAACTAGTCACCTTTCTTGGGTACATTCTCTTTAGGGATGTAACAGTAGGATACAGAGGCTGATATTGGACTGGCAGTCAGGAGAACTGAGTTCTATTCCTATCTTTGCCACTGACATGTTGTGGGAACTCAGGGACATCACTTCACCTCTCTGGGCCCCAGTTTCCACAGCTATAAGGTAGAAATAGTGATCCTTGCTTCCCTTTGTAAAAGCATTTCAAGATCTAAGGATAAAAAGTGCTCTGGAAGAATGGCACAAAGCTGCGGCTCCATGATCAAAATTGGGTGCATCTCTTGAGAACTGGGTGCATTGCAGCATGCAAAGTGAGGACTTGAATTGTATGATTTCTCTTCTTCCCAATTGCCTACATCATTAACGGCCAAAGAGTGGGAAGCTTTCTCCACATGCTTTCTGAGGTAGGCCACATAGACCTCTGGATAGGATGGCCTACCACAAAACCAGAATGTTGGCCTCCTAGGGTTCATGCATTTCAAAAGGCTGTGGGAGTATTATAAACCTGATTGGATACTCATCAGTAGGGAAATTTTATAATTTTTAAGGGAAACTATCAGGAGGAGACCATTGCTTAGTGGCAAATTCTGTTATGTTTGAAAAGCAGAATGGAGAAACAAACCTATGTATTACCTTCTAGTGTATAAGAGAAAAAGTAGGAGTTAGATCATGCTTTCCTTCATAAAGGACTATGAAAGGGCCAATGATGGGCAGAAAACTCTGCAGCTGTGAAACTGGCTGCTTTCCTCTGTGTCATCTTCTCTGGTGAGGAGGGTATTGCTATCAGTGGACGAACAGGGATCATAGCCCTCCAACCTTGTAGAAGTCCTAAGGTCCACAGGGAAATCCCATGGAATTTGTGGCATCTTTTATGAGTCGGGCATTTATATTGAGGGTCAGATCCTTGGCAATAACACCATCCCTTCACCATCATTTCCTATGGTAAAATGGACCTGCAGATGCTCCCAGAATCCCTTACCAACCCATTATAACATAAGTAGCATAATGTGGCACTGAGTTTTCAAGTTGTTTGTTTATTGAAGTACATAGAAAGGGGCTCTACATTTTGAAGTTATTGTTGGAATGAAAGGATTAATATTCAAACTTGTGCAACTTGGTCTTTTAGAAATTATATCTTGTTTTCCATGAAAAGTTCATATGCAACACACTCAAAAAAAGAAAGAGACTAGCGGCAGGTTAAAAAGCCCATGGGCTTGGGACCATTCTAATTCTCAGTGCTTTCAATGTTAATGTTTTATGAGAAAAATGTTGTCTCAGATGCTCCTCAAAGAGAGTTTTAGTGGAAAGGGTGGGGGAGGAGGGCAGCCTACAGTAGCTACCTACATCAGAGGAGCTGGGTAAATGAGCCAGAACACAAAGCCTCAATACATAATTGTCCAGACTTCTTATCAAGAACATTGTGATGGATTGTTAACCATTTTCTTCTCAGTATGTTTAGATATTAATATTACCAAAAGAATCCTCAGGACATTTTGTCTCCCTTATGAAGTTTTAATGTAATTCAAGTAAAAGTACCACATACATTTTTTTGTTTAAAAAAAAAAAAGATTGCAGTGAGAAAGTGCCAATCAGGCAAAAAGACTCTACATTATTCAGACATCAGCATCTATAGTTAATATAGTGGACTATGTTCCAAATAGTGTGGTTTGTAAAAGTGGCAGACTGCTCAGCAAAGCATTACTGTACAGTATGTCAAGAGAATACTAAACAAGGTTCTTCTTAGAGAGGATTTTAGATTGTGCATAATAATCCACTCACATTGAGATTGTTTCCTGGGAATTATCCTGATTAGACTATTGAATTAAGCCATAAAAATCACAAATGAATGCCTATCTGTTTCAATGGAAATAAGGTTACTTTTTCTTTCTCCCTCATACAAGCTGTGTTGTGGTGTCCCTACCAAAGTAGCCCACTTCAATTTTTTCCCCCCCAAGTGCATGGAGGAGGAACCATCACTTGGAGACTGCATCATCTTCAAATCAGCACAAGTTCACTTTTCAAAATATGGATCAGGCATAGAGAAGTTCCCAGATATGTGGAAGTCCAAGAAAACCTCAGACCCACTCAACAGCTTCCTGTCTTTCCAAATCAACCCCCGACCTCTTGAACATAATAGGGAGGGATACAACAGCATGTACTTGCAGGTACCCTGGATTGCTCCTTCTCCACTAGGGCAGACTGTTTAGAATCGATTAGCTGTGACTTTGCATCAGAACTTCCCTCCCAAGCATCTGCTTTGCCTAAAGGGGAATAGCTAGCTTTGTGGTTAATCTCGTCTCCATCTTTCATAATCTGATGCTGATATCTCATGAAAGGATGGGGCCCATCCAATCTGGATGAGGGAGGTATAGGAAAATTATTTTCCAATAGGAAGAAAACAGATTCTAAGCTTGGTGAGTATAACATAATACCGATAGTAATATTGTGGGAGAAAGCAGACACTTCAGATGATGAACTGCTCAGAGTTTAAGATGAAAATGGGGAAATGAGTCTCCATACATGAAGTCCAATGGAGGAAGAGAATCTCTCCATTGCCAAGTGTACAGGGATTTTCTGTTCTGATGCCTGTATTAATGAGGGAGGATCATGTGTTTCAATTGTTAAAGTTAAATATATATAGGGGGTAGTTAAAGACCTATACCCAACTCCCTTGACTTTCATAAATTAGCAAATTCTCACCTTGGACAGTCACACATCAAAAAAGAAAAGAATACAGGGAACATGAGTAAACCAATCAGTGGTCTAATAGTTTATTAAATGGATGACACAGGACTTCTTCACTTGAAACTGGCATTGGCAAAGCATATGACACCTTGTGGTTGTGAGTTCATTTTATGGCTACTAGTGACAGCTTAGTTGCAAGTTTGCCAATCACTCTCTTGAATTTTGGTAAACGCTGTTGAGACCTGATGTTTTTCCTGTTCTGGTTTCTCAAGCATAATTGGCATGACAGGCTATGGGATAACAACCATCCACATATTCTGACAGCAGACTATGTTTTGTTTTGCTCAGAATACAGCAGAAACACAATTATGACTATTGTCACATAATCTCCTTATTCTATAGTCTTTTTTTTTGTTTTTTGGTATTTTACATACTATTTCAATATCACATTAAAACTACATTAAATATGTTATTTAGGTTGCCTTCAGAAATGCCAGATTTATGATTGCCCACCCAACCTTAATTCAGTCCATTTGTGCATATGAATTACAATACATTTTGAATTACATGATTGCATACTAATTTGTCCATAGGACTCCTGCCTCATTTAGTACACAGGGTGGACACACATATATTGTTCTTTTAATGTAGATTTTTTAATGTAATTACCTAGAGTTTTTTTTAAGGGCAGAGGTAAAACCAGTTTTGTTATGTGCAAATGTAACAACCTCCTCATCATGCAACATCAGCAGGAATTGAAGCTGGAGTCTTTAGCACTGTAGCACAGATTTGTATCATTTGAGCTACAGGAATAATTATGTTAACAGGAAGCAATAGAATGTTGTTATCCAGGGGGTGGGGAAGATGGTCTGTTAGTGGTGCCAGAACCAGAGAATGTTGGAAGGAGCCTGCCTCAGCTCTTCCTCTTCCTTATCCCCAGAGGTGGGGGTCCTCTCCCATGTAGAACCTCTGGGAATGAGACATAGCCGTATTGCTGGGTCCAGAGGGTTTAGTGGTGGAGCTTATCTCATCTCTTTCTCACCATCCCCAGGAATTAGGGGAGCTCCTGCCCTATGTGGTGCCTTCCAGAGAGCTGCAGGGGATATTGGGAATCTGGGTCCAGTGGAGTTATAGGGGGAACCCAGCTTAGTTTTCTAATCCCCCCTGGGTCTTGGTGATGCTCCTGGCCCATATGATGCCCCCAGGGGGTGATGGGATGAAGCTCTGTTATCTCCCACTCCACACTACAGCTCTTCTGGTACCTCCCAGGTGTTCTCAGTCCAATGTGCACTGCTGCTGCTTTTCGTGTTATCCTATTTTTGGAATGGTCAGTGATTCTGGCAGTCTGCCAGTATTTCCCTGAGGAACGCAAATGAGAAAAGGGAGATGGTGAATTTTACACAACTCATATAGATTTGAATAGAATTTCCCGGGACAAAGGAAAGGCCCTGTAGCCCAAGGGGATTCTCCCTGCCAAATATCAAAGGCCTACCACAGACAATGGAGGTGTGAGAGCTGCTCAAAAAAAGGTTGCAAGAATTTGCTATAATCAAAAGTGTTAGGCCACCCAAATATGGGGTTAATACATTCATACATATAACTTATATAAATACATGCAACATATATGCTGCAGAAATTAGTTTTCTTTTAAAGATTGCCATGATTTGCGTTTAATTCAATTTACACAACAGTAGCAGTAAAAAAAGAAAAAAAGCTTGAAGGTTAACACAAGAGAACTGCTGCACAGGATAATTCCATAAACAGGTTTCAGTAATCAAACACTCAATGAAACTAAGGGGATATGTGAAGCAGCAAGCAGAAAATAGCCTCGACTACTTGCAACTCTTTCTCTGGTGAAAGTGCAATTAATGACCTCAAGTCAACATCCCAATGACAGAAATGAAGTCTATAACAACACACTTCATATTAACAGCCCATGCTCAGGAAGCAAAACAAACAGTGGAAGAGCCATAACAAGAGAATCCTTAAACCTGAGCAAACAGATTGAAAGTGCAACAAACAAGTTGAAGAACTCTCAAGATAATGACTGAGAGGAGAAAGAAATCTAAACATGGAAGCTATTCTTTGCAAATTAGACACTCCCCTACTAACTACTGTACAGCAGATAAGTAGGCAAATAAATATAGAATCTATACTACACTATAGAGTAGTGATACAACCCACACAGAAACACAAGAAAAGAATGCTAAGGTTGTAAAGTCAAGCATTCAAGAGTTAGGAAATGACAAGATGAAGGTTGCCAGTGCAATTTTAATTTGGCCACCATGTGGGTATGAATTACCAGAAAGTCTTGAATTACATGGTCACACATTTTGTCTCAGCATTGTCTTCAGAGAAGTTGGACTGTTCTTGAGTTTCATAACTGCTGACCAAAAAAGCTGAGATGTTCTGCTGCCCACATGGGTGCCAGTTCATGTTATGCCTTCCTCCATCTAAAATGCTAATGAGACTATAAGGAAATGGAATTGTCTGCATGATCCCTTTCAAAATGTACTCATGTAAGGGCAGGTCTACACTAGTAATGCTACATTGGCGCAGCAGCACTGATGCAGCTGCGCCGCTGTAGCATGTCTGGTGAAGACACACTATGCCAGGGAGAGCACTCCCATGAAAGACGGAAGCTATGCCAGCGGGAAAGCATCTCCTACCGACACAGTGCCAGTGTGGACAACGCTTAGGTTGCTGTAACTTGTATTGCTCAGGGGGACTTCTTTTTCACACCCCTGAGCGACGCAAATTAGATCGACTTAAGCAGTAATGTAGACATGCCCTAAGAGTTTACTTCACTCTGGAGAAGTAAATTTTCTTTAAGTATTTGATGGTTTTTAAGCTTCAGCTGCAGTTCACAAAACTTGTGGATATTAGTAAAAAGGCGCTTAAAGAACTTCAATAAAGTATTCTCAGCTCTGAACAAAACAGAATATCACAAAAAGAACAAAGAGCTGGCAAAGAACCTGGTAAGCACATAGAAAATGATCCAATTCCTCATGAAGAAATCCTACATGAGATCTTTCTCATAAGCAGATGAAAGCAAGGAGTTAGACAGCTAATGGATCAGATGGAACACCAGCGTGTTAGCTGAATGTGCTCATGAGGAAGGTGTGGGGCGGTGAGCCAGGAGTCAAAGTGAGACAGGAAGGTGGCTGAGGAGGAGTCTGTGTGGCTGCAGAAGATAGCTACCTCAAGTGGGAAATGACACAGAATTTGAATTGAGTATTATTTGATGAAGGACAAGTGGGAAAGTGGTGGAGGTAAGAAAAGGAGGAAAGGAGTCCAGAACTCCCACCTTCAGGGGTGAAAGTAAGTTAGGCCACTTACTGGTACAGGCTGGAGGGCGCTCCGGCCCCTGGAAGGGGCAGGGCCTCGGGCGGAAGGGGAGGGGTTGGGGGGGTCAGCATCACTGCCTATCCCCTCCCTCACTCCCGTCGGTGGCCCTGCCGGTATGGACCCTACTGGCAGGGCTGCCGACAGGGGAAGCAAAAGGGGCCAGGGACATTAAAGCGCTGCCAAAGCAGCGCTTTAATGTGGGCTGGGTATGGGCTGGTGTGGGTTCTTACCGGTACAGAGTACGGGCCCGTACCAGCTCACTTTCACCCCTGCCCACCTTATTTCTTTCTGACTTGGTTTGAGAGCTGTGAGAGAAGGAGAAGCTATCATTGTAAAAGCAGCTCCAAAGGCAGTGCCAGAGGGGGGACCCAAGAGTCTGTGAGGGCCTGGAAACATAATATGAGATGAAAAGTTTGTGGAGATTTATTTGTTTTATTCTATTTTATTTTTATAGGAAGCAAGTGTTCCAGACGGAGCAGAAGGGGTGAAGGTAAAGGGGCGGGGGTTGTTAGTCTAGGTTTAAAATGGAGGTTCCAGATAGATGGAGGTGTTGACAGGAGAAAGATAGTGGGAAGGATGGGGTTGAGAAATCTAGCCATTAACATGTTTGTTAGTATAGTTCTTTAGAAAATGCATGCATGTAATGTAATATGAGTAATCACAATGCATCAGCATCTGTTTTTTGTTTGCAGTTACAGAGGAATTTTGATCTAATGAAAATGTTAGATAGTCTTTTACTCTTTTATAGTCTTATGCATAAAGTGCTAAATCCTACTCCTCTTATTTCTATGAGAAATCTCACCAGTTTCACTACAACAGGTGGGGAAATTGTGCAGGAAAAAGTAGAGCAAAGGCAGTAGAGATGAATACATTTTCCCAAATCACCCCAGACCCAGAGGCTACCCAGCAGTGACACAGCAGTTTGGCTTCCCTGTCTATTCAATCCTTGCTCTCTCTCCTTTGAGATTGCTAATAATGTAGCCAAGTGTGATGGGAGCACCTATCCATGAGGAACTGAACTCAGACCACCAACTCATTGAATATTGAACAACACAGAGCTGTCATTGTATTGATGTTCTGTCATTACTGTACTAATCCAGGCTGAATTAGAACCAGTAATGTCAAGGTGGAAATCTCCATATTGTATTACCAACCCCCCACTCCAGTTCCAGAAACATTACATATAATATAGTTTGATTTTAATTCAATAAACACATTCAAAACTTAATGTATTGAGATAATAAACAGCCGCATTTTAGTCTGCCTTGACCTTGAAGATCCACAATTGCCAATGAAGCCAATAGGCGTAGCAGGTAGTTTCTTAGTATCTTACCCTTAACTGTCATATCTCTTGACATAAAGTGAGCATTGAATTAAAAACAATATTAAGCAGGGTCCACTTAAAGTAATTTTTATATAAATATCAGTGGGAAGATTAGTAAACACATATTTATACAGTGTCTTTTATCCCAAAGGAACCTAAAACACTTGCAAATTCAGACTTAAATAATAACTTCATTTTGGATCTTTAAAAGATCACTTAAACAGTTACCAAAATGCAGTCACCTCTGGAGTGAAATGTAGATAGATGCTTTAGAAATACTTTACTCAGATTTATCTACCAAGTAACATACAGCACCAGTGCACAGCAATGGGGAATAGGAGTTAAAATATAATTCATTATTGCACATGTTAAAATGTAAGTAAGGAAATGGTGAAAATAGCAGCCTACTTAAAATAAAATTTTGCATGGAAGGCAGGGACATTGGAAATGCAATGTCTCTGCCCCTGCAACATCCACAAAATAAAACGATAAGAATAAAAAATATTACAGAACCAAATACAACTAACCGTTAATATGAATTTAATTCCAGCGTTTTACTATTTGTAGGCTGAAGAGGTAGAATTCTATTGGGGAAAAAACAAGAACACTCAAAGTGAAAAGATGTATGCATAATAAAATACGCAGCAGCATCGTTCCTCACAAGCCGAAATCTTATTTAGAAAAACAGTGCTGTTAGATGCTGGTACAGTCACATTTCAGCACCAAAGGACACAGTACTGGTACTGATAAGTATTAGTGCTGTGCCTCAGCAGATTGTGCTTATAGAAATACCAGTCAAAACACTGTCATGAATGTTTCAGGGAGATGGGAAGCACAATGTATGCCTTACCAGTATTGCCTGGTATAACCCCCCTGTTTTGGTATGCCTAAATATTATCAGGAAACCAAGATTGTTCTAAAAGCTGTAACGTTGTAATCCTTTCTTTGCAATAACAGCTTGAAAAATTACCATACACTGGATATTTACATGACCGCTAATTCATGATCATATCTTTTCTGATTAATTACATGGTGAATGTTTCAGCATACTGTATGTACAGTACATCTCAAGAATGAAAGGGGAAAAAATCTTTAGTATTGCATTTAGGTTGAAAAACCTGTTCAGAAAGCAACCCAAGGTTCCTTCTTTCATCCCCAGGTGGCAGTGGATTTGTAAGCAGTTAATAGAAATCAAGAACGCAATCATTGTACGCATATCATTCAGGTAGATAAAATATAATTTTTATAAAATGTTTCTTAAACATGAATCTTATCTTGCAATCTTATAGCTGATGCTAAATGCATTTCTACAGGTCCTTCCTTCATTAGGATGAATGGTAAATGGCAGGTCACTGCCTTCCGTTTTTCTGAGATTTTAATTAGAATTAGCTTAGAAATTAAACAATAACTATTTGAAAAGCTTATATAGGGTTTTTCAATTTCTGGGGAAGATTCAATAATGGCCCAGTACACAGCACAGAATTCAGAGTGCTGTTGTTTTAATGAATGCCTTAGGTTTTTTAACTTTCTTTCATTTAGCATAGGAACTACTCTGAGGACAACAAATATTCATAATACTATAAACCAAACATTTAGTGGGGAGGGAGTCAGTCCATGCCCGGTAGTATTGCCCAGCATTGAGAGTCTGTGGCTGGTGTTAAGAGAACTTGTGCCCTCCCTGCTCCACTGGGTTCCAACCCAGGGACCCATGACTGGCTGGTTGGTTATGCAGCCTGGGGGGCATGCACCACCAAGCCTACTCTCTGGGTCACTTCCTATTCACAGCACCCTCCAAAGTCAAAACAAGGGTCGACTTATGGAAACATGGCAGAGTTCTCACTGACAGGGATCTGGTAGCTCTTCTCCTTCACTCACGGCCCAGTCCCCCTGGGGGCCTCTGGCGGCTCTGCATCAGGGTGTGGTCCAGGCAATGTGGTGTTCCTGTAGCCTCTCTGCAGGAGCTAACAGCATAGGATTGCTCCCTTGCTCTGTCTCCCCACCCCCGACTGAACTGGGTCACTCCCGTTTGACCTCTGCTTCTATTGTGAGCATGCCCAGCAGATGTCGTTGGGAGTGGCCTTCTGTACCCAGAGCTGCTTGATAACCCTTGGTTTCCTGATGAGGGTCTTATACAACCAGTCACACCCAGGAGACTAGAAAAGGTTTGTGGAACTAAAATATTCATTACCATATTTCCATTTCTGTTTTTATCTAATACTAGATATTGCTGTTCTGAGTTCTATTTACTGTTATTCAAAAATTTTACTGCATGCATTGATTGTAGTTATATACACTAAACTGGCAACGTTAACACTATGCCAACTCCAGCCTTATACATTGCGTACCTTTTAAACCGAAAATAAGGTTGAGTTTTTTGCATTTCAAAAACTATATACAAGTTAATTTGTGTAATGTTCAAATAGAGGCCATTTACAACTAGCAATAGGAGGAAGCCAAATCCCAGGTCTAGTCCTGGGTTTGGATCTGTTTACAGCTCAATCCAACAAACATGGATTCTGATAAACAAAAGCAGTAGCAAAAGGTGGACACCCACCTCCCATAACCCAGTTCACCTTGTTAAAGTGTGAACTTCGAAGTTTAATGGAGACCATTTAACTACTAAACATTGTTAAGCCCAAGCATTTGTTTTTATCTTTATTTTCAAACATGGAAATTAGTCATAGAAAACTATGTACATTAAAGCAACAATATGGTCTCTCGTCTCATCAAAAAAAGGCCAAAGGAAAACAAATTTATTAAGACCTGGAATCCAGCTCGTATAGTATTGAGGTTGCAGTGTAAACAGCTAAGCAATTAAATAGTATCTCCAAAAGTTATACAAGCTACTTTCACCAAACTGTTGATTATCTTTCTGAGATTTATCTAGTATGCATCATATACTGTCTTTAATCTTTTTAAATGATGTTTCTGCATTTGACTTGCTTGCTTGATCTTGCTTGACTTGCTTGTTTGTATGGTCAGAAAATAGATGGCTATATAAATTCAATTATATGGCTAGCATTAGTGACATAAGGTACAATATTAACCAATCTCTCATCCAGGCTCACAGGTTATTATTTTCAGTGTAAATAAATACTTGCTGTTCTGGCATATGAGTGTATTTTCCATAGACATTTAGCTAAAAATGCTCAAGTACATCAAAACAGTCAATTTAAGCTATACAGTAACTATTCCATATTAAAACAAACAAAAAATCTCCATTAAAAGAATGTTAAAACTGCATTGCTAATGAAGTCAAAAGTCAAGAAACATCAGGTAAGGTTGCATTCACCACTTTAACAATGGCCCCTTATGCAGATGCATTATGATACAGATTTTAATTATCTGATTACACACAGCAGTCACACTTTAAAAGGTTCTTCTATTTTTTATATATTTCCAATTAAAAAATAATGTAACAACTGCTACATAACCAACCATTTTAGGTCAACTACTTAAAGTACAACACATCGAAAAAGGAACAGCAACTCCATAATAGACAATACTACTGAATAACTGGGCAGTAACACCAAACAAACAAAACACAACTTTCCCATCTCCTCATTACATCTCCTTCAAACATATTTGCTTCTTTAGCAGCCCTCCCAGACAGCATGTCTTGAAGATCAATAGCTTCAATCTATATTTTGGGGGGCGGGTGGGAAGGGAAGAGAATTCCAGAGGAAGGGGCCTTCACAAGGAACTCCCTTCTAGCAGTACTCTGCTTTTTGTACCAAGCCAGGTCCAGGTTGAATGCCTCTACCCATGGCAAAATGGGGAGAGAAGCAGTCTCTCAAATCGGAAAGCGTTAAGCAACGTAGGCCTTTTTAGGTAAATTCTATTGCCTGAAGACTGCTCTGGTAGAGAGATATTCCTTATACTCACAACTGGAAAGCCCTTCATCCACTGGGCGGCAGGACCTGCTGCTCACCTTACTCACATGGGTAGTCTCATTGACTTTATTGGAACTGCTGGGATATTTGTGTGAATAAAGTAAACCGCTTTTATCCCATAACAGATATTCCAAAAGAGTGTTCAGTATATGCTATCCCATTGTACAATGCATCTGTATCTCAACCATGCAAACGGGATGCTACATCTAGGGCCAGACAGTAACTCAGTTTCTCTTGCTATTCAAATGTTGTCCTCTCTTCTGTGACTGTCAAAGGAATTGCCAATTGTGATGGGTACACCTGTCCACTAGGAACTGAACTGAGACCACCAACTGATTTAATATTGGACAACACAGAGCTGTCAGGTGGTATTGATGTTCTGTCACTAATAATCTAGGCTGAATTAGAACTAGTAATGTAGAGGTGGAAGGCTCCATAATCCATTACCAATCTCCTGAGCCATCCAGTCCCATTACTCTTAAGTATAACATGGCTTTGTTTTAATTCAATAGAAGTATTCAAAAATGACTCTGTTGAGATGATAAAACAGCCTCTTCCTTAGGATCTCATCTCAAGATATTCTGAACGCCCACAACTCATTTCTCAAGATCATGCTGTCAGTTTTAATAATTCTCATAATAAAATGAACACTGAATTTAGAATGGTAACATACAGTGTCCTTTTATATATTATTCACATATATATTTTTTAAAATACTATACATTAAATTTAGTATATTTAATATATTTCATTCCAAGGGATCCCATAATGCTTCAACAATTGAAATTGAAATACTAATTTTATGGGTATCATTCAAGAATCATTTAAACTGCCTCTGAGACACAGCCACCTCTGGGGTGAAATGGTGAAAGGTACATTAGAAATACTAGAGAGAGAGAGCAAGAGAGTGAGCAGAAAAGGAGAGATCAGATTAGATTAGAGTTTATGATATCCCAGAGTTAATAATGCCTCATGGTCAAGGATGGAGGTGGGTTTGAGAGTCTTTAGCTGAGGACAACAGCATTCAGAGGCCTTGATTCTGGACAGTGAGGTATGGAGCCCTAAATTAAGGATGTCTGGGTTTGGGAGGCTTTGCTTATTTATTATGTGATTAAATATTCTCTCACACACAATGTAATATACTCTCGATGTTTTGAGATTAGATACTGTATTCATGTGTAGCAACCTCTATCTCTGGGTGTAACACACACACAAATATGAAAATCGCTCATAGCAAAACTAAAGCAGACTTAGTATCATACTACAGATAAAGAATAAGGAGATAGTGTACAGGATTAAGTACCTGTTCTTGCTCCCATAAACCAATGGAAATTCTCCCATGTATTTCCATGGAACAAGGCCTGGGCTTTATGATTTTTCATATAAAGGGCTAATAGTTAACCAACAACAAACTAACTACATCCCTAGTAGTTTTGCTTAATTAAAATATCTCATTGACCCATATTCTTCATTCAGTTTGCATTTCTTATCTGGCAAAATCCACAGTGACTTAATTGGGATTTTTGCCTAAGTAAGGAAAGCAGGATTTAGTCCACGTGGACTATTTTGATCAGACTGTTTCTGTAAGTACACAAGAATGACACAAATATAAGATCATACACTTGGGTACTTAAGAATGCAGGATAAAACATTCTGTGGTATTATACTGTATTATTTGGGAAACAGTATGTTATTATATAATTAATAACAGCCTCCTAATGCATATGGACCAGGGAGGAAAATTAAAGTTGCATGTTCAAACTTTGGCTTTTCCTGACTTTTAATGCTTAGTCACACGATCTTAACTTAGCATTAACATTTTTTTTTTGCATTTAATTAACTTGAATGGAAACCATGTGGCTAAATCCCTATGCTGAAAAGGGTACCTTATTGCACATTGTAAAACCAATCAGGAAATTTGCAAATGTTTTGCTGCAGAAGAGGTACCACCACCACTGCAACACTGTACTGTTCTTTTCTTTGGTAGGGGGAGGGGGAGGGTGGGAAGCTGTTGGGAGCCCTGCCTAATTAGTTGTAAAGTGGTTAAGAAGATGAGAACGTATTACAGAAAACTGAAATGATTTCTACCTCTCCTTTGAAAGATTAACAGTGGCATCTCAATGTGAGAAAAACAATCCAGTAGGAGACAAGCCCTGAAGAGCTCTTGAATACCTAAAAAGACAGGAAATCAATAAGGGCCATAATTATTGGCACAGAGATGTAATGAAGTGTAAAACTTTGGTGTAACAACAAATTAAAACTCCATTAGCGTCCTGGTGTAACAGAGGAACAAAAAAATGATTCAGAAAGATTACAATAATCTGTCCCTTCCCCCCTCCCCACGCACATCCTGCGGTAAATTCAACTAGCCCTCTTTATGTAAGAAATAAATGAGAAAGTCTTTTAACAGTAATTTTAATGTGCAGTTAAGACTTATTACACAGCAAACCTAAGAACTTTTTAATACTGCCCATCTTGATACAATATTTTAAATTAGAAACAAATGTCGTTTAAAGAATTTGGGAGTTGATATGAGAGAATGCTACTGGCAGGTTAATTGGGTTCATATCTTGAAAGGTTTGTTCTAAATTGGCTAGTCTCTCTCTCTTTTTTTCTTGCCAGGACCAGTTTTTGAAGCTACTTGACATTGGACCTGATCCTGAGAGATGGAAAGTATCTTCAACTCTGAATGACAGCAATGAGAATTGTAGGTCTTCTCAAAACCAGGGTCAATAGTTCACAAGATATTAGTAATTTACCTAAGACGAATAACATGGGCCTGGCAAAGATTGCTAATTCTGCCAGTGAAATTATTGTGCCTCTTGTCTTACTCAACATGCATACTTGTAGAGGCAGCTTTGCAATTTATTATTGTCTTTTTTGTTCTCATGTAAATTGAGCTTCTGTCTATGTCAGTATTGTTTGCTATGACATTGTTACATATATATTTTCCTTGTCCTCCACAGGCATAGAGAATGCATTTTTTTAATCATTAATTTATTCTGATGGCTGTTACCACAACTATACTACAGAAGCTAATGACCCTGAAGTGGAAGATTAGTGACAACATGCTCACTCTATGCGCCTTGACTACAGGAACAATCTGTCTAGTCATATAATGAGACCTAAACATTGAAGCATTTTATTAGATGTACACAGGAATAGTTATACGCATTGGCTTTCCAAAACACTTTCATTTGAGACAATAGTATGGCACCACCAACAAGGTTAACATACAATCATTACATTAGTAAATTACCACCCTTGGAAAGTAGAAACCACATTGCTTTCCCAAGGTATAGCTCTTTGGTAATAATATGCCATTAGAATAAAATAAGAAAAATGAAGTAAAAGAACCAGATTACGGTGTTTAAACCAGTGTCTTTGGAGAGAATGGATATGGACATTGCACAGGACAGTTACCTCTAAGCAGGGCCGGCTCCAGTCACCAGCTTGCCAAGCAGGTGTTTGGGGCGGTCACTCCGGAGAGGGGCGGCACGTCCAACTATTCGGCGGCAATTCGGCGGATGGTCCCTCACTCCCGCTCGGAGCGAAGGACCTCCCGCCGAATTGCCACCACAGATCGCGATCGTGGCTTTTTTTTTTTTTTTGCGCTGATTGGGACGGCAAAAACCCTGGAGCTGGCCCTGCCTCTAAGTAATCAGTTTAATCAGCCCAGGTCAGTAGTGGCCAAAATGTATCATCACCTGATGGCTGTTTGGGGGAGAATGTGAAATGAGTTGGGGTTCTTAATATAGTTACTGATGGATGTGTCCACAGCACCAAAACCAGCATCATAATTAGTAACCTAATGTCCATACTATACCTTTCCTGGGGATAAACATTCTATTCTATATAGCAGGGGTGGCCAAATTTACTGATCCTCCAAGCCACATACGACAATCTTCAGATGTTCGAGAGCCGGGTCACACTTGCTGGGGCTCGGGGTTTCCGTGTCGCGGGAGGTGCCTGCTAGGGCTCGGGGCTAAAGCCCTGAGCCTTGGCAGGTGCACCCCGCTGGGCATAAACCCTGAGATCCCCCTCCCTCCTGGGCAGAAGCCCCTACCCCACCACCCCACTGCAAAGAAGAGGTCCTGAGCTCCCCCGCCCTCAGTCTGGGAGTGTGGGGGGGCTCTGCAAGCCGCACTTTAATGGTAAAACAGACGCATGTGGCTTACAAGCCACAGTTTGGCCACCCCTGAAATATAGGTTCATATATTGCCCTTATCATTGCAGTGACTGAACACTTTTCAGCTATGCCATGACTAACATTTGTTACATGTGGTTCATTTTGTATCTCCTCCTCGTTTCTGGGGGAGAATTGTGTCTGCAGTGGAGTATTTTATCTTGGTAACCTTTTGTTTGGATAAGATTTGTGGGGTTGTCATTATTGCTGTTTTTAAATGTACACACTTATATATGTTATTGTTAGAGGTGGCAGGTCATAGAAGAGCACCTTGGTGAGGTGCGTGATTGTCCTTAGTTCCTGTGGGAGATCATTTCACAGTCTCGGGACATCCCTGGAGAAAGCTCTGTCTCCTGCACAGACAAGCTCTACACTTGTGGTAGAAAGTTCCATTGTGCCAGAGGAGCAGAGATGTTCACTATGGCCCTCCTCCCAGATCTTGAGGTGATCTTTTAGGCATCCTGGGCGTCTTGAAGATAAGGTCTGAGATCCCTTAGTATCCCTTCCTGCTAATGCAGCATCATTTCTGGGCACTTTACATTTATTTAAAATATTTTAAAAACAAACAGTGTCTTCTCTATAAGCCTTTTAAATAGATGCACCCACCACCCAGAATAAAGTGAGAGGGGATTGCAAGGAGAGATTGTGCTGCATAGAAACTGTACTAGTTCTCCTAACATTTATTGAGAAATTACAGTGATGAGAAATGTGAGCATTTTAGAATTTGGGGGATCGTGAAACCCCTTAGAGCCCACCACCACTGGTTATATTTATGCCTGTAAAAGTCAGAAATATATCAATTATAAGTATCTGTAAAACTAGGTAGGGAACACAGAATATTATTGAGATTTCTTGTTTTTGATGGATTCTAGTGGCATAAACATGGATGTAAGGCCCCTTGTGGTGGAAAGGAGATGACTGTGGCAGTGCAATGCAACAGCAACCTTACCTCCACTCCAATGGGGATCCCAAAGGTAGCCTGTTAGTGGGATTAGCTAGGGAGGGTCCTGGACAGTGTGTCTGGGGTGCACTTATTCAAATGCTTGCTTTCTCAATGCACCCTCCCCTATGCAAGCTTCTATGGGAGCCACAGTGGAATTTGAAGCTACCAGTCCCCGGCAGAAACCTAAGGAAGAGCAATGATAGGAAATGCAGCCTGTCCTCCCCCGGAAGTAAATTGCTTCATTATCTCAATCTAGTCCAATGGAAAACCTGCTGTTTCCTTTCAAAGCATACTCTTTTTGATGGAAATTTCCTAGCCAACAATGATTCCTAACAAGTCTGATCTATAATAAGAATGGAGTCTCTTTTTGAACTTGTTTAGGTGGAAAATGCACAGTAGACCAAAAGCTACTCCTTTCCTCAAGCCTTTTCCTCCTAACCTAATATGGGATGTTGCAGATGTCCTGCTCTATGGTAGACCTTTAAGTATAACTTAATTGAAGTTGATTTCATAGTACAGGAATAGCAAAAGAAAGCTTGATCTTAGTCCATATTTCATCCTACCTAATATAGAGTCTCCTGCAAGTGATAGTTCTAGGAAAATGTTAAATCTGAAATAGTTGATATAATCAATGGACACCGATTAACCATTATCTAGAGAGGATGAATGGAATAGTGGGCCAGATCCTCACTTGGTTTAAATCAGTACAGCTGCACTGGTCAATGGAGCTACCCTGATTTACATCAGCTGAGAATCTGGCCCTGCATATTCAAATTTGAAGTATTAAGTAAAATCAGACTATTCAAGATGTATCAATTGACTTCTTCATAATGGATTGTCAAAAGCAAATACCAGGGGGACCACTCTTGAAGTCCTTAACCAGTCCTGCTTCAGAAGTCCTAGCAAAATTAAGGGGAGTTGGGTATGACTAAGGGGTAAGAAATTCAAAATTCAGACTAAAATAGAACTGTGCAAGATCAGCAGGGACCTGAATGGGCTATGCTCACCTGGGCTGGATTTGGACCTTGTGTTTAGCCTTGCATTTTAAGAGCATAAGAACATAGCAATTAGCACAATGGATCAGACTGAAACTCCATGTCGTCCAGTTTCCTGTCTCCAACAATGGCCAATACCAGATACTTGAGAAGAAGGGGTAAGAAGTACACAGTATAAACAATAGGCAGATATAGGATAATCTTCCTCCCCACTCATCCCATCTCCTCACACACACAGACACACACACAATCTCAGTGTGAGATCTAATAGTTAGAGGTTGGTTTAAGCCTGGAATCATGAGGTTTAAATCCCTTCCAAAATTTTATCATCACTAATTAAGACTCTAAGTATTCTTATCCATATAATAGGTATACATATATAAATAAATGCACATATCCAGGTTACAGATCTATATCTACCTTTGAGAAACATGATCTTCCTACCAGTTTTAAATAAAGCAAAGAGGAAAGGTGAGGCAAAGAGGCTACATGAAGGTGGAGAGGTTTTTAAAGAGTTGCAAAGGTATTACCTTCATCCCCCTTGATTGCCCTAGTCATCTTCCTTTCTGTCCTCCACTATTTCTCCTTATCTCTCTATTTTTATTTTATCTTAGATATTTGCCAAAACCTGCAGGTTATTGCAGAACAAAGCTATTCCTTTTATAACACCCAAAGATGCTGTCTTTGTTGTTTTTAAAGCAATGCTTAGTACTTTTCAGCCCACAATGACTTAAGTTTCCTCTCACATTAGTCATCTGTCTCTGTATTTCCCCTTTATTATCCTAACCAATCATAGTTTTATTTAGAGTTTTTTGTTATCTTAGTTGACTGAAAGCTTCCTGATGACGTCCTTAAATAGTGTCTTTTATTTTTCAATCCAAGTATTTTTTAGACCTGTTCTACTTTTGCTAAATAAGAATTCTTCTGTTTCTCAAAATGTATCTTTCTCCTGCTACTGTGCCAGCTTATCAACTTGCCTGCAAGGTTTGTTTTTCTTTAGATCTTGTGTTCTCTTTATTCTTGGTTAGTTATATTTAATGTCTGTTTGCGTATGTGTGTTTTGGTCATCTATGCAAGGCCAGACTGCTTTTTCTAGCTCCAGGTGATAGAATAGTTTCACAGGCTCTTCTTAAATGTCCCAGTCATGCCATGCTGGATCTTTCATGGGAAAAAAGTGGGCAACTAGGGATCAGTGGAAGAAGAGATTAGTAAAAGGGCCATATGCTGATATCTTTACCCATGTTGAATAGTACCCTGCTCCACAGGGTCTGACTGAAGGTAATGGAACAATTTGTGGAGTAAGGTTCTACTCAGTGAGAGAAAGTGTATCAAAATCAGGCCCTTAATGAGGCAGAGGTAATGAAAGGCTGTTCTCATATTATTTTCTCCTTGCACACAAGAGAAGCTAGAGCCAATACACCCAGTTCTGGCTCATTGCAATATTGAGTTGCTGTGACTGATTTAAACCATCTAGACACATGCAAGGGCTTGTTGCCCCCTTGATGAGCTCCAGTAGGCTCCTGGGTTTTACAGAGGTTCAATTTCGTTGGAAGAGCAATTGGTGATCCCAGGCTCAGGATATCTTTTAGTGTAATATTTTTATTTATTTAAAATATTAAAATAAAAATGAATCCTGTTCACTTTGAACAGAGATTGAGGAAATAGCAGCAAAGCAGAATGCCACTGGCAGAAAACCCAGCTAAGTCCATGTTTATGCTATAAAACTGAACCATAGCTAATTAAACTGGTGACCCTGGAGCGTTCACCCCAAAGTCACGTGGTTTTTACTGCTCTGGTAGTGAACATAGGCAATTTCAGGCATGCCTGCGCAACTCTTCTGCTACTCAACTGCTCCTCAATACAAAGGAATTCTTCAGACACTAGCATCTCTGTTAGTCTCCATCAAGACAAGAGAGTGTTCCAGTCGATGGACCTGAAGAAGAGCTCTGTGCAAGCTCGAAAGCATTTCTCTTTCAAGAACAGAAGTTGGTCCAATAAAAGTTATTACCTCACCTGCCTTATTTTTCTGCATTTCTATGGAGGTGAGATTCACACTGTTCATATTTATAATTTGTATCATGCATTCCATTGTCACCTTTGTCATGACAGGCTGCTAATGTCTAACTTCAGCCTCTTTGATGCATGATTCTGATTAGGGAAACAGTTTGGATGTCCATGCACCTGAAAATGATACTTCTGACTGCAGTTTTGAAAGGCCAAACCCTGCAGGCCTTATTGATGCCATTCTGAGGCAATGAGTTTAATGTGAGTTTTGCCTGAACAAAGCATGCAGGATATGGCTCCTGGTAAACAAGCTTTCTTGCAGGATTTACCAGCTGAGGAAGCTTACTGGGTAAACAGCAGTACATTTGCCCTGTAAAGATCAGAAATCTAGACATACTTTTTTTTCTTTTACCAGAGTTGAAATGGCTCACCACCTGTCAAGTTGTAACTACTCTCAAAATACCATACATGTAAAATTTCCATTCCCCAGACACAATATATGCTAATTTTGACCTGCTCTTAGGTAGATCATACCAAGTTTCTTTCAATTAAAATTTTCCAAGTTTTCCCTTCTTTCTGTATTTCCTGGATAATGGTACATTTCCCCCAGTAACAGCAAAACTGCAGTGTCAAAGGTTCTTTTTCTACAGATAAACCTAGCACTATTGGATTCCTCATCTTTCCTTTTCCTACACAGCCATGTGTTTTAAAAAATAAAAATAAAAATGCTTCTTCACTGGCCGAATATTCCCTGGGTGCTTACTCTGAGATAGATTGATGTCCATGATTTAACCTGTGGCATCATTTCATCACAGTATCTTGAATATATTAGCATCTTAATGCTATCCCTCCAAAATAATAAAGACTCACACTTCTTTATTTGGATGAGCCAAATTTGCTGTCTGTATCTGAAAAGCCCTAGAGTCTGTAGAAAGGAACATCAAAAAACTAACCTCAATCTTTCCAGGACCCCACCAAACTACTAATCTAGGAACCTGTCAACTATTTATCTTATGATTTAAAGATAGAGTTTTATTATTATACAACATATTGCATATTTTCTGTAATACCGCTATATTTTGGACTACTGCATTCATGAAACACATCAGAAATAAAATCAAAGAGAATATAAACATTCTCATAAATACATTATCTAGTTTCTGAGATAAACAGCAAGACACCTCATCAGGGAAAAGCATTCAGAGTGATGGGATTTAAAAAAAAATATTTTTTACCATGGGTTCAATTCCCTATCATGACTATTGTAGCTTGCTAAGAGCTAGTCTGTGGCTATAGACATAGCCTTTAGAAGGACTGATATGTAAATGTCACAATTGAGGAGTAACCCTGGAGGCACTAAAGACATACCTCAGAAGCACAATCTTTCCCCTGCTATCTCCTCAGTCAATAGGTGTTGCTGTTGGCCTCCGCCAGAGCTGTTGGCCTCCGCCAGAAATAAATTACTAAACACTCCTCTGGTGCTACCACAACTTCTTTGACTAGTGAGTATTGGGGGTAGAGCAAGGTGACAGCCATTCATGACACCCCTCTCCCCAACTCCTAGGCAGGAGTAAGCAAATACTAAGCCCAATGTACTCCTGCACACCCAGACCTAAGGTTCGGGAAGCCCACATAGGAATACAAGGGGAGTTCTTACCCCCATCTTGTACACTTGCATTAGCACACATCATAGGTTCATAATAGATTTCAGTCCATCATAACCTGTTCTTGAGAACTACAAATTTAATGTGAATAAATGTAAAGTAATGCACATTGGAAAAAATAACCCCAACTATTCATACAATATGATGGGGGCTAATTTACCTACAACGAATCAGGAAAAAGATCTCGGAGTCATCGTGGATAGTTTTCTGAAGACGTCCACGCAGTGTGCAGTGGCAGTCAAAAAAGCAAACAGGATATTAGGAACCATTAAAAAAGGGATACAGAATAAAATGGAGAATATCTTATCACCCTTATATAAATCCATGGTACGCCCACATCTTCAATACTGTGTACAGATGCAGTCTTCTCATCTCAAAAAAGATATACTGGCATTAGAAAAGGTTCAGAGAAGGGCAACTAAAATGATTAGGGGTTTGGAATGGGTCCCATATGAGGAGAGATTAAAAAGGCTAGGACTTTTCACCTTGGAAAAGAGGAGACTGAGGGGTGGTATGATAGATGTATATAAAATCATGAGTGATGTGGAGAAAGTAGATAAGGAAAAGTTATTTACTTGTTCCCATATTACAAGAATTAGGGGCCACCGAATGAAATTAATGGGCAGCAGGTTTAAAACAAATAAAAGGAAGTTCTTCTTCACACAGCGCACAGGCAACTTGTGGAACTCCTTGCCTGAGGAGGTTGTGAAGGCTAGGACTATAACAGCATTTAAAAGAGAACTAGATAAATGTATGGAGGTTAAATCCAGTAATGGCTATTAGCCAGGATGGGTAAGGAATGGTATCCCTGGACTCTGTTTGTCAGAGGGTGGAGATGGATGGCAGGAGAGAGATCACTTGATTATTACCTGTTAGGTTCACTCCCTCTGGGGCACCTGGCATTGGCAACTGTCGGTAGACAGGATACTGGGCAAGATGGACTTTTGGTCTGACTCAGGACGGCCATTCTTATGTTCTTATGTTCTTATGAGACAGTTAGTTGAAACTAGTAGTTTTAATTTAATGCAAGTTCTGTGGTGCTTTTAGAAAAAAAAGGGGATATGTCTTTGTAGAGTGACATTTCACTGTTTCAACAAACTTCACAGACATGGCATTATTTTGCATATTTGGTGTCACTTTTGTGACTTGTGTTGCATTTTACATACTTTTTCTATGTTCTTTAAAATGTGAAAATTCTTCATACTGATATGAAGGGATATTTTAACCTTATTTGAAATCCAGAAAGAGACAAAATACTTCTCTTATCCTTACATGTGAAATATTTTTCACAGATATTCACTTTAGGAAAATTTATAATTTAATCATCTTCATTCTTGTAATCATCCTTATACGTGTACACTTTAGAAAATCCATGACAATGAGCAACTTCCTGCATTCATGCTTACATGAAAACAGATCTAAAAAAAAAAAATACAGTTATGGTTCAAAGTGTATTTAAGACTTCCAACCAATAAATAAATAAATAAATTCAAAACTCATCTCAAGTTTCATCTACTCATTATCATTATTTTATGGAACTAATTTACTGTTGGTTCAATTTTAGCACTAAGCTTTTCCAAAGAGCTGAAAGACATTTATTAACAATCATCTACTTGAATTTCCTTGGTCAGAAACAGCATATGAAACAGAAAATATTTTTTCCCTTCTATGCAAGGCAAGAGGAGAATATTCCCTGAAGTCGCATTCTCAAATCCTTGTATGAAAGCCTGATAAAAAGGCTTAACTCTGATGGCTATAGTTTTTTCATCCACGCCTCTGCTTGAACACTTGCAAAGGTACTGCATGTACATTAAAAACCTAAAATCATAGAACCATAATAAAAGCCAGAGACAAATGGAATGCAAAATATCTATTAAATACTCCTCTAATCACTACTGAATGGTAATGATAGCCAACTGGGGCTAAATGCATATTACCATTCAATCATGTTTATAAATGTTTGTTTTTTTCCCCTTAAATGTGAGATCCCTCGAAGTTTGGTTATTACAAACATATTTCAACACCACCAAACTAATTTCTATAGTGTTATTTACTCATGAATCAGAATCAGACACAAATATTACTCCAAACATAAAGGAAAATAAGTTACAGTCAAGACATTATTTTACAGCCTTTTTTGTATTTTTAATTCTCATGTGGTGTTAAACCTATTTCAGTTTCATTCTGGAGTACATGCCTGTAGATGGAATGAAAGTTAGATAAATGTCTGAAATTATGAATATATTTAAACCCTGTAAGAAGACATTTTGATCAGGAAAAACACTTATTTAAAGGTAACTGCATATTTAAGTGATCACTTCCACTGTCTTACATCTATACAAACTGAGTGCAAATGGCATGTAAAATGCTACCACATCTGAAACAGAGCATACTCCTTTCTGATATAACATTTTGGGCTAAGAGTCCTGGTCATGTCACTCACAAAGTCTCCCAGTGTAGTCAGTATGCTGAACTGCATGAACAGGAGTGAGCAGGATTTAGCCCTTTTTTTGGTAAAATCTGCAGACAATAGTTTTGATAAGATGCATTATTCCTTTATGATGATTTTACAACTACTTATGATGTTTTATTTATTCATACAGACGCTGAGTATGTATCTTTGCCAGTGGACTTTAGAATGCCTACTCTTTCAGGCTTCTTCAGTGTAGAAAATATAGTACACATGTTTAGAATGTAAAATGAAATTGAACCTGTACCCTCTTAAAAAGAAATATTAATAAGATGGACCCTTTCATGGGCCATCTTTTGTTGTGATATCTATCCTTCGAATGTCAAATATAGGGATAATAGAATTAAGATATACAACACAGAAAACGCAATGACCTTTGTCTATGTCCAGAGATGTTCTGTGGAGAGTTGCACTACAGATTATATTGCCTATGATACTTCTTCCAATGTACTTCGTGGCAATTTCCTGCAATATCCTGAATGAAATTTCTTAAATTAATTATTCCTGAAGGCATTCTGCGCCAAAAAAATAAAAAGTCTGCAACAAAAAATAAAAATTCTGTGCACAATATTTGAAAATTCTGCAAATTGTATTTGTCAAATAAATGTGGAGGCCCGAGCATGGTACTGGGGAGTACAGGCCACTGGCTGCACAGAGGTGGGAGATCACTGTGCAGCTCTCCCCTGCCCCCAGGACATGGACTCAACAGTGAGGCTGCACCGAACCCTGACATAGTGCAAGGACCGGGCCTACCTCAGAAACACCCTAGGGCCCTGCCCTTCTGTGCCAGGTGCACTAGATGTGGGCAGGCAGGCTCAGCAGGGCAGGATCCAAGTGTGGAGGGGCTTAGTGTGGGTGGATCCAGGTGTGGGTTGAGAGGGTTGTGTGGGGCAATCCGGGTGCAAGCGGCTCAGTGGGAAGTCTGGATGCAGGGGGGGATCTGGATGCACAGGGACTTGTTGGGGGGTACTGGGTGCAACAGTAATGGGACTCTTCAGGGGGGTCCAGATGCATGTGGCTGGGGCTCAGCAGAGGGGCTCTGGGTGTTGGGGGGGAATAGAGCTCAGCGGGGGTATAGGTGTAGTGGCCTCAATGGGGGGCTCAGACGCTGGGGCAGTAGGGCTCAGTGGGGTGAGAATCCAGGTGCATCTGGGTTGGGGCTCAGTGGGGTGGGGATCCATGTGTGGGTGGCTCATCAGGGTGGTCCAGGTGCCGGGGGAGTGGGGCTCATTGGGGGGATTCTGAATTTGGGGGAGAGGGGTTAGGCTTGGCAGGACAGTCTGGGTATGAGGGGGTCTGGAGGCACAGGGATTGGGTGGAGCAGCTCCCTGAGGAGCGATGGGTGCAGGAAGTGTGGGGGGTTGGGGGTGGGAGATTTCAGAGCTTCCTGCAGCTGGGGGAGAAATATGGGGGTGGGTTTGACCTGGCTCTGGATACAGTGCAGGGGAAGAGGAAGTCCCATCCTCCCCAGCCCAGCCTGGACTAGCAGCTGAGGCCAGAGCAGGGTAGGAGCCACCAGCTGGGTCTTCCCCAGTCCCGCCTCCTGCCCCACAGTAATTTACCTCTCTCACGGCTGCCCTAGTCCCCCAAAACATACTGCTGGGGAGGGTTGCATGACTGTTCTTGTAGCTTCCCTTTGCTACCCTATCAAAAAGTCATTTTTCTGCAGGGAAGAAAAGAAATCTGTGGGGGACATAAATTCTGCACATGCTCAGTGGCACAGAATTCCCCCAGGAGTAATTAACTGTAACCTTATTGAATTAATTTTAACATTGAGTTCGTCGTATTAAAAACACAATTGTGTATGTGCTATTGTGTAATTGCATGTATTTCCATGGGAAGGGTAACTAGAAAACTAGCAAGAGGTGATTAGGCAAATTCACTCAGGTTGTAACATCACCAAAGAAGTCACCTCCCTGGTAAAGTGTGCATATGCTAGTTCAAACTGGAGTCTCTAGGGACCAATTGACAAAGAAAGGGGTTTTGGATAAATAGCCTGGTTTTAAATTAGCTCATGGCCTTCTTCCTGATCCAGCAAACAGACAGGACCCCTTTTCCATGGAGGGCCCCAGTCCTTAGGGTAGCCTTGGAAGGAGTTAGCCTACTGAGGCCTCATAAATCTTGGGGCTTGTTCTGAGCTGAAGCTGTGATGAACTTGTAACCACAAGGAATCCCTTTGAGAGGGGGTTTGAAGGCCTGCTCCTGCCAGAATCTATGTTAGCATTGGGGTTAATACTGTTAAGCTTAGTAGCATGCATGTAGGCTATTTTATTGTTTTCAATATGTTTTCTCTGTAATGCTTTTTACTTTAAGAATACAGTAGGCTTTCATAGGAAGTCATAAACAGTTATTTTATTACTAAAACATGATCTTTGTGGATACTGTCATATAATCCCCTTTTCCAATAAAAATTCTGCTAAGTAGTTCATGTACAATAATAATAAAAAAACCACAACTCTCTACTTTACTTTTCAGAGTCCTTTGGGAATAATGTCAAAGGGCATTACCATTTGATTAATGTCACCAGAACAATATTGCTCTTTTTTGACAGCGTTTTATGATTCAGGTCACTTGTCTGAACCAAACAGAATGGCTTTGTCAAGTGCACAAAACATTTTTAGGAGTATAGACATGTGGGCTTTCTTGTATTTTTTTTAAAAAGTGAATCCACCTCAAATGTTTATATTCACTCTTTCTTCAAGTGCATGTGGAAACAGAGTAAACCTATAGGAATCAATTCAAAATTGAATGATGTAGTTGTATTCATAAATATACCATAAAGGAAACATGTTAATAATGCATTTGGGGGCATATAAAGATGCCATCACAAAAAGCTAATGGATTTAGTTCAGATCCTTTATCCACTTTTTTTGAAGCTGCTTGTTAAATAATTGAAAGCAGAGCAAAAACCAAAATCTACAAATGCAATTATAATTTTAGTCAACAAAGTACAAAATCATTATAGCTAGTAGAAAGTCACTGACATCTACTTATAAAATTAGGCAATTTTCTTTCCTTAAAAATTGAAAAAAAATATTAAATATGCTATTTCCAAAATAAATTATAATAAACCTGAAACGTAAAATTGCTGATTCTAAAATTCTTATACTTTAAAGATGTAATTAGATACATTCTTTTTTAAAACAATGCTGTCTTAGAAACACACTTTATTTTGGCATTCAAGGAAGAAAGAAGAAGTGTATCTTTATACGTGTCATTTACAGTACTCCAGAAAAAAACAAGTCACTGTTAGATGTTTTTGTCTTATGTGTCCTTGGATTAATTAATGTATCCTCTAATAAGGGTGTCTTTTTCAACTTCATAGAACACAGACACAATAAACAAGAATTCTTGTAGTATCGCTGGGCCAGATCTTTAGCTGGCATAAATCAATGTAGCTCTACTGAAGTCAGTGGAGCTATGTGTATTTACATCAACTTACAATCTGGCCCTTTATACTCTCCAAGCTGCCCTTCTCTTCTTTCAGATCTCTATGGAAAACTCACTTCTTCCTCTTTAATTACAAGGAATGAGTTAAACTTCCCCCACAATCCAAAAAGTAAAATTATATCCCAGCAGAACCCCAAAGTTGTGCAGGTAGGCAAATTGAGTCGCCATATAAATATGTTATGATTGTAGCACTTATCCTTCCTCACCCCATTCCACTACATTATTTGTTAAACTCTTACTATATTATATTTTAATTCATAATGAAAGCTCTTTGGGGCAGGAACCCCGTTTTTATATTTGTATTGTAAAATGCCTAGCACACTTTTGTGAAATAATAGCAACAAGACATGCAACTACTACCAAAAATCATTATTTAAATTAATATATGCATATACATGAATATACATGAGGGCTAGATTGTGCCTTTACATTTAGTCCTGAACAACAATTATGCATAATCTATATGACCCTAGAAGTCGTTAGGGGATAAACATTTGTATGGCACAGTTCCTTCTGTTTCCCCCTGGTGCCATGACAGTACTACAGCCTCCACCTCAACTCAGCTGTGTTAGCCACTGCACTGTGGGAAGGGACAAAGCCAGGAATCTTCCCATTTCATGTTCCTTCATACCTACCTGTCCTTGGAGCAAGGGATGGGGAGAGAGGGGGAAGGAAGGAGTGAGTGTATAGCTTACAGTGGCCAGATAGCCAGAGCAGCAGAGTAAGAAGAGAAGGAGGGAGCATCTTATTGTCGCTTACCCTTCTGATTGGAGACTACATTTCATAATCTAGCCCTTATGACCCTATCCTGCAACATATAGCACATACACCAGTCTGCCCACACACTGTACATTGTAGAATCAGGACGCTAGACTGTAAACTCCTTAGGCAGGGTTCTTGTTTTTTACATTTATACAGTAAAATGTCTAGCATGCTTACGGAGTTTCAGGAGAATAGCAAATACAGCTATGACAAATTATTATACAAATGCATACATTATTACTGATATAAATGTATGCAACTAAAGCAACAGTTCATAGTTTTAAAAAAATATATGGAAGGCTAAACAAAATTCCACTTGGATTCAGCCAAACGGCCTTTGTTTTCTTAATTTTTAAATTATTTTGCAACCAGTTTCCATAAAAATGCATTAAAATATCACACACGAAGACCAATGTAACACATTTGCATTGATGATGCATTTATTTCACAGAAACTTGTCATTGCCTATAGCTAACTTCAGTAGAATTATCACTTATTTTTTCATCATTTAAAATGTGTCCATCACAATGCCTCTTGGAGGATAACATGCAAACAGAAAATTAATAAAGCAGATAATAAATAAAATACCGGTACTCACTTGTAAAATATGAGAGTAGAAATATATGCTGCTGGATAAGACATAATTCTAATAGCAAAATATATTGGTGATTATTTTAATCATTAAAACATGGTTTAAACTATAAAAGGTAAAATTAAAGCTCTGACCAACAAGACCACAAAATGGAATTTCACATTGTACGACTAGTTCTAATCTGCACTTATTGACGTCAGTGACAGGACTGCCACTGACATCAATAGAAGCATGACATGGCACTAAAAGCTGAATTTGCTCTTTAATTCACTTCAGCACATGTGATATGCAGTAGCTCCTTCTTGATCAGATCCTTGGCCCTCTTAAGTCTGCTTTCTGCCACTTGAGTGGATAGTTAAAGAGCCCCCTTCACTAGGAGAAGCCTCCAGAAGCCTCCTCTATACCCTCCTTCCCAGAAAAAAAAACACCACCACATTGGATTCTGTGGCACAGGAGCATGGCCAGAGTACTCTGCTGCATTCTGGTGTGTGCCAGTTGCTGAAATGGCTCCTTTGAGTCCATTGCAGCAGGGCACTACTTAGAATACTCCTGAGGCAGGTCAAGAAGTGTTGGAGGCTGAATCAGCTCCTAGTCAGACCCTGGTCAGAGCAGAACTTGTTTAGTCCCTGCCATGGGAACATGGGTCTGTGATAAGGATGAAGTTTCAGTTTTAAATGCTGAATCGTCTTATACTGCAGAGTTAGCGGGTTTGTGAAACAAATGGGAAAGGACCTCCACAGATGGTCAATTGACTCTCAGCTCTTCACCAACCCCCTTCTCCCCTCACAGGACTGATCACCCAGTAAACCCATCACTCATGGGGTGAACCCTACAGATCCCATCCCCAAAGCTGGAGAAGTATATCTTTGTGCTGGGTCAGGAATAGTATTCCAGCAGCTGAGGTCTTCCACCAATACCTTATTCAATTGCCAATTGGTGGGTATGTTTAAGGTCAATAAGGTTGTTCTGGGCCTCCAGGGATGCTTTGACTTATGCCTGACTGCCAATTTGAGCCAGGAAAAAATATTTTACCCCGCCTCAGGTTCATGGGGGCAGCTGGATTTTTTTTTTTTTTTTGGCCTTCTCCTGACCATCCAGCCAATCAGGCTTTAAGGCATATATAAGTGGCAGGCTTAATTTCTGCCAGTACCAAGTGTAATCCAGTGGTCAGTGCATTTTATGCTTCCATTTCTGTTCCTAAATAACAGAGGATGTGTCTGTTACATCCCCCAGCTTCTGAGTCTGGCTCTCAAGCTGTAGACATTCTTGCTACTAGCTCTAAAGATGCCTAATTTAATCCCAGTGTGATGGCCAAGATGGTGGCTGTCACCAAGCAAGGATTGTGTGAGAGCCAGGATTTGCTATGACTATTGGGATGGGAGTGTTTGGCTTCATACTGAGCACAGATTAAGGCACCTTTCATTAGTGCCCAAATTCTTCATGTGAGGAAAGAGTAGAATGTGAATTTTCTGTCTGTGGCTAAATTCCAGTATTTGAATGTTTGTGGTCAGATAATTGGATTTCCCCCCCATCATTATAGACATAGACCACTTATGGCTGCTAAGTAATTAAGGAGTACCACATTGGAAAAATCAGCTGACAAGTAATTAATGGCATTATTAGTAGGAAATGTTTCCACTCGAAATGTTTATAGACTTAAGTAAAGTTCAGTTCTAATTGATCTAATGAAAGTGTGGTTATCTGTTTAAACCATAAGCACCACTTTTCATTTGATATAATTTCAGCTGATAAGAATAAAAAGAAAAGGTCCACTGTTATGTTACACTAAGTCTCCATTTTCCTTTCACCAGTATTATACAACTGGGCCAATAAAATGTAGACATTCATGACCAATTTTTTTTTAAGCCGACTATGTTTTGGACCTGCAGTTTTATGGATACAAATAATGGTAGATGCAAATACTAGTATTTAGATTCCTAATCATCTGACTGAACCTGTAAATTAAATAGTTATCTTCTATACGCATGTACTTGGGCTGGAATTATTTGTAGCCACAACACTATGCTATATGACTACAATAGCAATATATAATATAACATAGGCTTTCATTAGAAACTTTACATGACATTATTTTGGTGAACCTATGGGATCTTTATACCTATATATGCCCCAGTGCCCTCTGTTAGTTGGAATCAAGAAGGTCTTGGGTCACATCATGTGATACCAATGATACACTACAGAAAGGAAAATCCACATTTTATTATGAGAGAGGTAGTCCTCCAGCCTATAAGAGAGAATAGGAACCCTAACCACAACTTTCCTAAGGTTATGCACCACAATGAAAATACAGTTTAATGTTTTATAAAACTGATTAAAAAAACCATTTCAAGTCAGTTACAAAATGAAATAGTCTGATGAATCAAAATACCCGACATGAAATTTCATTTTGATTTTCCCAAAAGAAAATTGAAAAATGTTGGCAAAATTTTGAGGAAAACTGCATTTTCCATTGGAAAGTCTGCTAATTAGGGGCATGAATATTGAAAGATCTAACAGTTGCTCAGGATTCAAACGTGTGTTCACGACTGCTCCTTTGCAATATTCAATCACTTTTGTTTTTAATGTAAAGTGCCCTAGGCTCGATTATAATAACTGCAATCTTTTATTAGGAGGAAAAAACCAATACTACTGTATAGACCATAGTACTACTTATCAGACTTCATTCCAGACTTTAGATTCCAACCACAAACATACAAAAGAGCAACACTTTCTCGTTTAAAAGAATTTTAGCAATTTTAGCCTTTTCCTTCATTATTTTATACAACCACAACTCATTTACAAGTTGTGTTTCTACCTTATGCTTTTAACACATTTGATGAGTGTGGCATTCATATGAGATTTCAAATTCACAAAAGAATAAATGCCATAAAATTATTTTTAAGTGATAAAATATCTGCCTACAATCCACTAAACTTGATGATAAAAGCTAATCCTCCCCAATGCAAAGATTATACTGCTCCTTTTTTCCTGGCATATGTTGCAACTATAATAACCAGTGAACTACTGAGAAATAATAGGTGGTGGGGGGGAGAACAATGCTTGTTTTTAGGCTTGCATGGAAGACACCCTTTTATTGTACAGCAAAGAGAACAGTTTCTTTTGGAGCTTATAAACTGCCTCATCAACAACAGTCTTCCCACTATCAAGTTTGCTTACAATTCATCTACCCAGGGATTAATTTCCTTGACATGAAGTTTAGCTCCAGTGGGCAGATATTGAAGTCTTGATCTACTGAATAACAAAGAAGACAAACTGTGGTTGCAGAGAAAAATCAATGAATAATGTTTTAGAAAAACACTATAATGAACCAACTGGATACCTTGTCCTTCAGTCGGATGCAAAATAAGTTTTTCATTTATTTTAACAGCTGCATTGATATAACAAGCTTTAGCCTAATACAATACACACTCAGCTTGGTTCACCCAACCTGGAGAAGGGATGTGAATTTACATTTCCCTGCACCACATGTTGCCTTTTACTGTAGGGCAATGGGAAGGGGGGCATTTGTTATGTTGGCATCTGCCTTCAGTGCTTCTGCTAGATGGGAACAACTTTATAATCTCCCAGTGGCTTTTTAGGAGTTTTCTGAGATGCCTTTGGGATAGATCATTGGCTAAGATGTTCAAAAGTGCCTCAGGGCCAGTTTCTCAGAAGTATTTAGACTCCTAATGATGCAGATAAGCACTTAGGGCTGGTCTACACTGGGTGAGGGGTCGCGTCAATGTAAGATATGCAACTTCAGCTACGGGAATAGCATAGCTGAAGTTGATGTAGCTTATTTCAACTTACCTAGGGTCCTCATGGCACAGATCGACGGCCGCGGCTCACCTGTGGACTCCACTATCGCCACTTGCCCTGGTGGAGTTCTGGAATCAATGGGAGCGCATTCAGGGTTCGATATATTGTGTCTAGACGATACGCGATATATCGATCCCCGATAGATCGATTACTACCCACCGATATAGCCTATATAGCATTGGAAATCTGGACCTAAATGATTTAGGAGGCTACATTCTATTTTCAAAAGTAACAGGCAATTAGGCTCCTAAATTCCATGGACTTTCAATGAGAGTTAGGCTCTTAGGAATCTTAAGTTCCTTTTGAAAATGGGACTTAGGAAGGATATTTTATCAATTGCCACCCAAGTTCTTGACACAACTAGTCACATATGACCCCCTCCTGCAGAAGGGCCACTTAAGGCTACTTTCTGTGAATGGCAGAGTGAATTTAACCAAATCCTCTGGGTATGACTGTTCATTTAATATACACAAGTAATTTTAGGGGCATCTGAATAGTATTACCAGATACCATTGTATAAAATCTTTGATGGGCTAGCTAGATAAGTATGAATGACATGTACACAGTTGTTGCCATTTAGAAATCAACATGTAGAAATACAAACCACAGATTGTTGCTTTTGATTTATTTTATGTGTATGGAAAATGATCAGAACTCAGATACTACAGTTTGGTAATTATTGGTAAATTCTGAGTTTACAATGTTGACCACAGTAAGGACCCGGAAAAAAAGAAAGGTAGGATGGGTGCTGCCATCAGCAACAACCATCATGATTGCTAGCTTCTGGGCCTCTGAATATTCATGTATCCAGTGTATCTGAATCAGGTATCTCTAATGATTGATATTGCATCCCTCCGTAAACTCGACATGCACATTTGTTATATAAAGACTAGGTGAACACTTTTCAAATAAAGCAAGAGCTGTCTTGAGCCTTTAAAAAAACTTGAACTAACACTGACATACTGGGTTTTGAAAGAGTTTGGCTCACTTGTTCTCCCCATTTCTGGGCTGGGCTTAGGGCTTGTTCCATTGGATCAGCAAACTCCAACCTTAGTTGTGTGAATTTCTGAGGAGAGAGATACAACCATGGAATTCAGAATAAAGTATTTTCAAAATGGAAGGCAATTTCCTGCTTGGACTGGGACTGCATTCTTGGTCTTTCAGTTACAGTTTTAGGCACATTTCCTGAAAGTAAATTATTCTGTGGTAAATTATTCACACCTATTCAAATTGAAATGGATCATTTGAACATGTACAGTTACATTCTATATTCTCACCTGAAGTATGGGCTTGAATCACGACTGCAACACCATTACAATGGTGTAATGCAGTAATATCAGTCCCTTTCACAGTTTTTGTTTTTTACGTACTTACGCAAACTTAAGCTGTTACATTGAAATATAAATTCTACATATTTATCTTCAATTGGCAGCTGCTGGGTGCACAACACTTTTGAAATTCAGCTACTTGTGTACCGAAAAATGATTTTAGGATCTTAACTTTTAGCCACCAACTTTAGAGAATCTTGGCCCATATATTTAAGCCACTATAGCACACAATTAAGGAAACAGCACTGAGTGTTTATCTACTCTCTGTGGCTTATTCTCAATCTGAAGCCCAATTATCTGTTAATAGACATAATCATGTACACAACCACTAAGTGTGATGTCATGGAGAGTTATAATCTCAAATAAACTACAAACAGCAGGAGCAAATAAGTGTTTATAAAATCCCCCCCAATAAATAAATAAAATAAAATCCAAATATCTTGTTGTTGTGAGCATCTCCTTAATAATTAACAGGTGAAGATAAGCAGAATTGTCTATTAATATAATGTTTTCCCTAAGTTTTCTATAAAAATAATACACGTAACTTATATATGGCCTTACACATTCAAAGTGCTGCACAAACATGAATTAGTTAGTTCATGAATCAGCAGGCTTTTGAGTCAGTGGTGTGATAATAGGGAATAGTTTGTGTAAAGAGGAAGGTTAGCTGATTATTTTAAAAGGCAATTCACTACTAAAGACAATTAACAGAGATACCCATCTTCTGCAAGGTGCAGTGTAGAGAGGAATGAATGAGCAGGGAAATGAGTGCAAAGGGTTTGGATGCCCTGACAGTCACTAAGGGCTAGAGTGTGCTTTAATATTCAGCTTTGAGTAATAGTGTACAACTGATTGCCCCAGGAAGGAATTGTGGCTCAGAGAGTTACAATTTCTCCTCTGTTTCCCTCTTGCTCCAAGGTAGAAGTAAATTAATGCAAAGTGCAGATTACTTCCATACTCATGTTAGGCAAGCTATTCTGTCCAGAAAGTGGTGGGGAGGTAGGAAGATGATAAGGCTCTCGCTCACTTTTTCTCCCTTGCCCCTGACTCACTAGCTAACTAGGAGGAGAGCAGAGCTACACTGCACACCAGACCTAGGACCCAAAATCCAGATAGGGTAAGCAAGGGGGATGGGAGTTGGGTGCCTTATTCCCTCTCCTGGCTGGGTACGACAAAAAGCACAATATATCCCAAAGCTGGAATCAAATTTCCAGTTCTCCCTAAAGATACTTAGGTTCCCTCATTGAGAAAATCACAGAGATCTTTGCAAGTTCCCACGCATGTAGATTTTAAGTTTATTTCCCCTCACACTACTCCCAATGAGCTTTTAGGAGAGGACAATCTTGCTCCATACACACCTGCAACTCTTCTCTTCAACTATATTTTTTAGCCTGTAGCTACTATTTTCAGTGGCAAAATTGAACAATTGCACATTAACCAAATGATGTGAAGGGGTGAAAGGATGTCAGTGCTCTGTGACCTGTTGTAGCTTTGCTCAAGGGTGTTCCAACTATTTCAGTACTGCTTGCTGCCAAAATGTCCTCTGCTTTTTTGTTTCAAAAAGAGATGTTCATAGTTAGATTAATTTAAAGATCATATTGGCTTTGCAGCAGAAGCCTCTACAGTGCAATGCACTTTCTAAGGTCATCTCTTGGATTTATACTTACTTTTGTCACTGAAGAAATATGAAAACAAAACATTTTGTTTATGAAACCAAATTGTGTGCCCCACTCTTGTTGCTGGACTCTTTTTGGAACCAAGCTTCAAGCATGTTCTTATAGTTTTTATTTTTTTTTAAATGACCCTCTTTTTGGAGCCAAAGTTCAGGTACAAATGACTATAGTTTTCCTAAAATGGGTCAAATAAATCATGTTGCTATGGCAAAATGAGAGATGCTGCAAAACCACTGCACTCTCACTTTTTGAGGAGAATATGTGTATTTGACATTTTGTACCTCCCATATGACTTATCCTGAACCAGTTCTCTTTAAATTACTTTACATTTTTCACTGAAAGATGTCTGGCAGGGTATATAGATGTATATCACTCATCATATTGAAAAATGGTATATGAAATAACATATCAAATACAAATATCTACTCTAAAATATTTTATAGTAGATTTAAAAAAAATACTAGCCTAAGATACTTGTACTTATAAATCTAGAGCTCACTGGAAATTATCCACAACATTAAAAATGCTTTCGCTTACTTCTAGCATAGAGGTGTAAGGGGATACAAAGCACTTCATTCCCCTGTGCCAGCTAGCAGCATTATGAAAAGCAGTTCAGGATTGGACTAGGCTCTGAAGAGCTGCTATGTCCCTGCCACACACATGTGGAAAAAGGTGAGCACAGGTTGGGTCCTTTGCTCCATCTCCTCACTGCACGAGCCAGAATAGCTGTGCCAATATGCAAGGGAATGTATGTTGTATCAGATATAGACCATCCCTCCCCAGAGAAGTGGAAGAGCCAGGGGGGATGGCTGTTCTTGGGGGGGGTCACACAACATGCTGCTCCTTACTCTGGGCTCATGACAAAATCACAATTGAGACGTCATTCAATTATTTTCTTTTTCAGGTTTTACAAAAGTGATATGATTCCTTTTACAGAATAATAAAGACAAAATAAAAAGTGGGAACAACTGTGCTAATCTAATTCACTAGTTTATCTTCTTTTTTCATGTCACATTTCACAGACCTTATATCAAATGATCAAACACTGCATGAAATGTTAATCTTACTTTGATAGTCATCCAGTGTCCTAATCGTTTTGTTGCTATTTTGGTATCTGAAAAGGAAAGAAAACGAAAGTACTGTTCTACAATACTGATAATGTTACAGGCAGACCTTGATGGCCTTATCCCTAGCAGCTTCAGAGACTGCTCCATTGGTCACCTAAAATACTGAACAGCTGTTTTCTAAGACAAATTCTTTGGGCATGTTCTCTCTCTCTAGATATAATAGAGAGGTTCTAACCAGATTCATGTTGGGACACAGCTACTTTGGATTTCAGCCTATGTGTCTGCTGAGGTATCTACATATGCTGACCTGCCATCTAGGCAGGTCCGTGCCATATCTTGCCTGAGTGGCAGTCATGAGGACTACTGCTTCCCTGAGAGGTAAATTATGAGATTTTACATGACTATAAGGGACATCCTTATTGATGACCTGCCTCCAGGGCTGGTTTATATAATTATCTGTCTGGACGGTAGCCACATACTGACCTGGCTGCTGGGCAGAAATGAATATAGTGAAACCCATCTGAAGTGATCATCAAAGGAATAATTAAAATCAATTCCTAGTAGCGATGGCTTTTAAATAAAGGTCAGACACAAATATATTTTCAAATTGTTAACTAAGACCAGAGATTGCCTCTGAGAGGATGTCCTTGGAAAAGTTTTGACTACAGTTTACCTAGGTACCGAGATACAAGGCAAACCTTTGGTTTTAGGATCACGTGTATAAGCAGCGGGACCAGGATTTTACCCCTTCTCTACTATGTCCTCGACAAATAAGTGTTTCCAAAGCTTCCCACACTTTGAGGCTAACGCTTAGGCTTGCTGAGCATCCCTAACTCCCACAGACGCCAATGAGCAGCAGGCCCTTTAAGACCCCACCCCCTTTTCGGAGGGAGAAAGCAGCCTTCTTTAAATATAAATAGCAAGAAAATCCTGCTTTATATTTAAATGGGCTTGGTCCAAATGTCCTAAGGGAAATAAAACCCCGTATGTCCATTTATGGGGACAGGGGCAATGACAGCTTCGGAACACCTAAACTTGAACCAACTGGAAAATAAATTCAACAGAAACTCAGAAAGCATTTTTGTTTCTAACAATAGACATGCATGAAATATTATCTTAATAAAATAATGCCGGTACTACTAATATGGTAGGCCTGTGATGCCAGATTTATGGTTCTACCAAGCATGAACCTAGACTTCAGTACTAATGTGAGCTGGTTAGGGAGTACGACCCTGTGCCTTCTTCAGATACACTTGCTTTGGCCCCATTTCTGCCCTTCTAACAGAGATGAAAAGAGTTCTGGTAGCACCCTCAGATTATCCTCTTCACCCAGTGAAACCAGGTATCTTGGTGGAGGAAGAAAGGCTGGTATAGAACCCAACCCCCTTCTCTCCAACAGTCTTCCACACAGGAAAGTGACTGTACATGAAAGATCCCCATGCTCCCATCCTCAAACAGGGAAATAATTATATATATATACACCTCTACTCCAATATAACGCGACCTGATATAACACAAATTCAGATCTAACGCGGTAAAGCAGCGCTCCAGGGGGCAGGGCTGCACACTCCGGCGGATCAAAGCAAGTTCAATATAACGCGGTTTCACCTATAACGCAGTAAGATTTTTTGGCTCCCGAGGACAGCGTTATATCGGGGTAGAGGTGTACCTATAAACTTGATTTAAAAGGCTTTACCACAGCTGGAGATCAAACTCCACTTTGTGATAGGAGCATCTAACTGCTAGTGAAGCGTGGCACTGTTGCTAATTCTGCCTTTCCAGCAGAGCTGGTATAGAGGAACAGGAGAAAGGTTTCAATAAGGAGGGGAGATGGGAGTGCAGTGCATAACATCAGTAGCTTTAAATAGCTTTCAGAAACACTGCATTGTAGGTACTTCCATGACAGATAAGTGAAGATAGCACTGAGAACTGACATCATCATCCTACCATAAATACAGGTTTTTCTTCAAATTATATACTACAGTGCAAATATTGCATAGGTCAATGGTAGGTCATATCTCAGGCTTTCATATGGGCTTTCAAATTAACTGCTTTTGTCCAACGAGAAGATATGTCCTCTCCTCAGTGATAAGTGAGGGAAAAAAATACATATAGTAATACTTACTAGCTGGACGTCAACTGCCAAATGGGCACTTTAAGACTACAGTTGCTTGTCCCTGTCAAATTTAAAAGCCCAGCTATAAGAAAAGCATGCTGGGAAAAGTTCCTCTAAAAGGGTGATTTGTGGGAGTTTCAGTTGTGAACAGGCAGTCATAAAGGAGTGATGGATATCATGTTCCTATAATAAAACCTGAGATAATTTTGATATCACTCAACACTGCATTTAATGTACCAGCACTTCATCACAGACACTTTGCAAATATTTTGTTTCTCTATTAATTTTCTCCATTAAAAAGAAAGATATCAAAGTGCTGCTGGTTTGTATGGTACCTGTAGGCGGCATCTAGTAGAAGAGGATTATTTTACTGTTTCAAATCTTGTGTGGGAGGGAGGAGGAAGGGGAAGCCCAGGAAATTATAGTATGTATGTTTATTTAGGGTTTATACATGGACTTTTTGGTAGAATTCTAATAAGAGATCCTTTCACAGATTTTTTAGGAAAAAAAGTCCAATGTGAAGATAGTGACCTAGGCACTTTCATCTAGAAAGTTACGAATTCTTAGCAATGCTGAGATCTATATTACAATTCCTAATACGTAACTTCACAGCTCTGCCCAACAAGACCTAAGCTGACCCAGCACAACAGAAATATTTACTGTTGTTTCTTGCAAGAAAAATATCATTTTAAGAAAGGATATCTATAGCATTTAATAAGAAAGTCATACATTGACTATAAAAATTTTATTTAATAAATCTTTACAGAACATTAATTATGGTATGGTCAAAGTGTGAACTGTGGGTTGCAATCTGGTACTGTACTTAGAACTTTGAATTACTTTTGCCTGACTCTGCCACTGATTTGTAGTACAACATTGAGCAAGTCACTTAGCCCTGGTCTACACTACAGGGATAAGTCGAATTTAGCCATGTTAGGTCAATTTTATAATGAATGCATCGACACAGGCAACCCCGTTCCATCGACCTAAAGGGCTCTTAAAATCAACTTCTGTACTCCTCCCCAGCGAGGGGAGTAGCACTAAAATTGACCTTGCTGGGTCGAATTTGGGGTAGTGCGGACGCAAATTGACGTTATTGGCCTCCGTGAGCTATCCCAGAGTGCTACATTATGATCGCTCTGGACAGTACTTTCAACTCTGATGCACTAGCCAGGTACACAGGAAAAGCCCCGGGAACTTTTGAATTTCATTTCTTGTTTGGTCAGTGTGGTGAGCTCAGCAGCACAGGTGACCATGCAGTCCCCCCAGAATCGCAAACAAGCTCCAGCATGGAGCGAACGGGAGACACTGGATCTGATTGCTGTATGGGGAAAAGAATCTGTGCAGGCAGAACTCTGATCAAAAAGAAAAATGCTAATATATATGCCAAAATCGCACAGAGCATGATGGACAGAGGATACAACAGGGACACACAGCAGTGCCGCATGAAAGTCAAGGAGTTCAGGCAAGGCTACCAAAAGACAAAGGAGGCAAACAGTAGCTCTGGGTCAGAGCCCCATACATGCTGCTTCTATGATCAGCTGCATGGCATTCTAGAGAGGGACCCTACTACTACCCCACCACTGTCCAAGGTCCACTTGCGAGGGGGGAGTCTCATGCAACATTCCTTGTGGATTAGGAAGAGGAGGAGGAGGAGGAGGAGAATGCGGAGCAGGCAAGCAGTGAATCTGTTCTTCCTGGCAGCCAGGACCTTTTCATCACCCTGGAGCCAATACCCTCCCAAGGCAGAGAAGGCACCTCTGGTGAGTGCACATTTGTAACTACAGTACAGGGTTTACAAGCAATAGTGTTTAATCTTTGATTTGCCCTGAAGACTTGGGATGCATTCACAGCCAGTACAGCTACTGGAAAAGTCTGTTAACGTGTCTGGGGATGGAGTGGGAATCCTCCAGGGACATCTCCATGAAGCTCTCCTGGAGGTACTCTGAAAGCCTTTGCAGAAAGTTTCTGGGGAGGGCTGCCTTATTTCATCCTCCACGGTAGGACACTTTACCATGCCAAGCTAGTAGCAAGTAGTCTGGAATCATTGCAGCACAAAGCATGGCAGCGAATGGTCCTGGATTTTGGTCGCTGTCAAGGCTGCTTCCCCACTTTGAACTTTAGGGTACAAATGTGGGGGCCTGCATGAAACTTCTAAGCTTAACTACCAGCTTAGATGTGGTCCGCTGCCACCACTCCCAAAGTGCTAATTCCCTTCCCTGAGTAGCCTTGAGAGACTCTTCACCAATTCTCTGGTGAATAAAGATCCAAACCCCTTGGATCTTAAAACAAGGAGAAATTAACCATCCCCCCCTCCTTTCTCCCACCAACTCCTGGTGGATCAAGATCCAATCCCCTTGGATCTAAAAACAAGGAAAAATCAATCAGGTTCTTAAAAAGAAGACTTTTAATTAAAGAAAAAGGTAAAAATCATCTTTGTAAAATCAGGATGGAAAATAACTTTACAGGGTAATCAAACTTAAAGAATCCAGAGGAATCCCCTCTAGCCTTAGGTTCAAAGTTACAGCAAACAGAGATAAACACTCTAGCAAAAAGGTACATTTACAAGTTGAGAAAACAAAGATAAAAACGAACACACCTTGCCTGGCTGTCTACTTACAAGTTGGAAATATGAGAGACTTGTTCAGAAAGATTTGGAGAACCTGGATTGATGTCTGGTCCCTCTCAGGCCCAAGAGCGAACAACCCCCAAAACAAAGAGCACAAACAAAAGCCTTCCCCCCACCAGGATTTGAAAGTATCTTGTCCCCTTATTGGTCCTTTCGGTCAGGTGTCAGCCAGGTTACCTGAGCTTCTTAACCCTTTACAGGTAAAAGGATTTTGGAGTCTCTGGCCAGGAGGGATTTTATAGTACTGTATACAGGAGGGCTGTTACCCTTCCCTTTATAGTTATGACAGTCGCATTCAAGCAACATTCAGTCTATATCTTTCTGTGTTAACCTCAGGAGAGTGATATCATTCATGGTCACCTGGTTGAAATAGGGGAATTTTTGTAAGGGAACAGTAAAAGGACCCCGTTCATGCTGGGCTGTTTGTGCTTGGCTAAAAGGAATCATCCCTGAGAATAGCCACACGGCAGCGGGCGGGGTGAAGGGACCATCCCAAATAGCCATGCTGAGGGGTGGGCGGAGGTGCGTGCTGCACATCCACCCAAAAACCGCAGCTCCTCCTTTTAAATGGCAAACCCAACTGGCATTGCTTGCTATGGGAAAGGAGGTGCGGCAGTTTGAAAACATTCCCACATGTTTAGGAGGATGTTAGAAGCCAAACCTGCGTACCCTTTGGCTTACTATGGCTGCCTGGAAACTGAATTCTGTTGCCCAGCCATGTGTGATTTGTCACCATACCGGCACATGCTCAATATAAAAGGCAAAATGTGACCTTGTACCTAAAGCACACGTGCCGTCTGATGTGAATTGCTTGATTCACTGTGAAAGAGTCTCCCTTTTGTTCTCAGAAATGTATCATCTTAAATTTTACTCTCCCTTTTTATCCCCCCGCAGGTGCAAATGTTTCTATGATCCCCCTATCATCTCCGTCCCTGATGTTATCGCAGATTAGAAGGCGAAAAAAACGCACTCACGATGACATGTTTTCCAAGCTCATGCAGTCCTCCCGCACTGATAGGGTACAGCTGAATGCATGGAGGCATTCAGTGGCAGAGTCCAGGAAAGCATTAAGTGAGTGTGATGAGAAGAGGCAGGATGCAATGCTGAGGCTAATGGGGGAGCAAACGGACATGCTCAGGCATCTGGTGGAGCTGCAGGAAAGCCAACCAGAGCACAGACCGCTGCTGCATCCATTGTGCAACCGCCTGCTCTCCTCCCCAAGTTCCATATCATCCTCACCCAGATGCCCAAGAATGCGGGGGGGTCGGGGAGGAGGCTCCGGGCACCCAGCCACTCCACTCCAAAGGATGACCCAAGCAACAGAAGGCTGACATTCAACCAGTTTTGATTTGTAGTGTGGCTACAATAAGCAATGTGGCCTTGTCCTTCCGTCCTCCCCTACCCCACCCGGGCTACCTTATCAGTTATCTCCCTTCTTTTAATTAATAAAGAAAGAATGCATGGTTTCAAAACAATAGTGACTTTATTTCCTTTGCCAGCTGTGATCGAAGGGTGGGAGGGTTGTTGGCTTACAGGGAATTAAAATCAACAAAGGGGGTGGCTTGCATCAAGGAGAAACATACACAACTGTCACACCGTAGCCTGGCCAGTCATGAAACTGGTTTTCAAAGCCTCTCTGATATGCAGCACTCCTACCTGTGCTCTTCTAATCACCCTGGCGTCTGGCTGTTCAAAATTGGCAGCCAGGCGATTTGCCTCAACCTCCCACCCCGCCATAAATGTCTCCCCCTTACTCTCACAGATATTATGGAGCACACAGCAAGCAGTAATAACAATGGGAATATTGGTTGCACTGAGGTCTAACCTAGTCAGCAAACAGCGCCAGCACGCTTTTAAACATCCAAAGACACATCCTACCACAATTCTGCACTTGCTCACCCTATAGTTGAACTGCTCCTTACTACTGTCCAGGCTGCCTGTTTCAGAATAGCAGCTGTGTTAGTCTGTATCCGCAAAAAGAACAGGAGTACTTGTGGCACCTTAGAGACTAACAAATTTATTAGAGCATAAGCTTTCGTGGACTACAGCCCACTTCTTCGGATGCATATAGAGTGGAATAAATATTGAGGAGATATATATACACACATACAGAGAGCATAAACAGGTGGGAGTTGTCTTACCAACTCTGAGAGGCCAATTAAGTAAGAGGAAAAAAAACTTTTGAAGTGATAATCAAGATAGCCCAGTACAGACAGTTTGATAAGAAGTGTGAGAATACTTACAAGGGGAGATAGATTCAATGTTTGTAATGGCTCAGCCATTCCCAGTCCTTATTCAATCCTGAGTTGATTGTGTCTAGTTTGCATATCAATTCCAGCTCAGCAGTCTCTCGTTGGAGTCTGTTTTTAAAGTTTTTCTGTTGTAAAATAGCCACCCGCAGGTCTGACATTGAATGACCAGACAGGTTAAAGTGTTCTCCCACTGGTTTTTGAGTATTATGATTCCTGATGTCAGATTTGTGTCCATTCATTCTTTTGCATAGAGACTGTCCGGTTTGGCCAATGTACATGGCAGAGGGGCATTGCTGGCACATGATGGCATATATCACATTGGTAGATGTGCAGGTGAACAAGCCCCTGATGGTATGGCTGATGTGATTAGGTCCTATGATGAGGTCACTTGAATAGATATGTGGACAGAGTTGGCATCAGGCTTTGTTACAAGGATAGGTTCCTGGGTCAGTGGTTTTGTTCAGTGATGTGTGGTTGCTGGTGAGTATTTGCTTTAGGTTGGGGGGTTATCTGTAAGCGAGGACAGGTCTGTCTCCCAAGGTCTGTGAGAGTAAAGGATCATCTTTCAGGATAGGTTGTAGATCTCTGATGATGCGCTGGAGAGGTTTTAGTTGGGGGCTGAAGGTGACAGCTAGTGGTGTTCTGTTATTTTCTTTGTTGGGCCTGTCTTGTAGGAGGTGACTTCTGGGTACTCGTCTGGCTCTGTCAATCTGTTCTTTCACTTCAGCAGGTGGGTATTGTAGTTTTAAGAATGCTTGATAGAGATCTTGTAGGTGCTTGTTTCTATCTGAGGTATTGGAGCAAATGCGGTTATATCTTAGAGCTTGGCTGTAGACAATGGATTGTGTGGTGTGTCCTGGATGGAAGCTGGAGGCACGTAGGTAAATGTAGCGGTCAGTAGGTTTCCGGTATAGGGTGGTATTTATGTGACCATCGCTTATTAGCACAGTAGTGTCCAGGAAATGGACCACTTGTGTGGATTGATCTAGGCCGAGGTTGATGGTGGGATGGAAATTATTGAAATCATGGTGAAATTCCTCAAGGGCTTCTTTTCCATGGGTCCAGATGATGAAGATGTCATCAATGTAGCGCAAGTAGAGTAGAGGCGTTAGGGGACGAGAGCTAAGGAAGCGTTGCCTGTGTATGGCTTCATGAGCCATGGCAGCAAGGGGTAGGCTGGGTCTCCAAGGATAACTATTGGCATTTCATCATCCCCAACAGTAATTTTCTGGTCTGGGAAGTAAGTCCCTTCTTGTAGCTGCTCAAACAGCCCAGAGTTCCTAAAGATGCGAGCGTCATGCACCTTTCCCGGCCATCCCACGTTGATGTCGATGAAACGTCCCTTGTGATCCACCAGTGCTTGCAGCACCATTGAGAAGTACCCCTTGAGGTTTATTTACTGGTTGGCAAGGTGTTCCGGTGCCAAGATAGGGATATGTATTCCGTCTATCGCCCCACCATAGTTAGGGAAACCCATTACAGCAAAGCCATCCACTATGACCTGCACATTTCCCAGAGTCACTACTCTTGATAGCAGAACATCAGTGATTGCATTGGCTACTTGAATCACAGCAGTCCCCACAGTAGATTTGCCCACTCCAAATTGATTCCCAGTAGCAGTCAGGCATTGCAAGTTCCACAGGGCTATCGCCACTCGGTTCTCAACTGTCACGGCAGCTCTCATCTTGGTATTCCTGCACTTCAGGGTGGGGGAAAGCAACTCACAGAGTTCCAGGAAAGTGGTCTTATGGATGCGAAAGTTTTGCAGCCACTGGGAATCATCCCATACCTGCAATACTATACGGTCCCACCAGTCTGTGCTTGTTTGCCGGGCCCAGAATCAGCGTTCCACTGTATCAACTAGCCCCACTGCCACCGTGATGTCCCAATTGCCACATCCCGTGCTTTCATGAACATCTGTGTCCATGTCCTCCTCACAATCGTCCTCGTGATGCCGTCTCTTAGCCAGGTTCTGCACATACTGCAGTATAATGCGTGAGATGTTTACAATGTTCACAACAGCAGCGGTGAGCTGAGAAGGCTCCATGCTATGGCATCTGCATGGGTAATCCAGGAAAAAAGGTGCAAAATGATTGTCTGCAGTTGCTTTAATGGAGGGAGGGAGGAAGGGGAGACTGATAACATGTACCCAAAACCACCCGCGACAATGTTTTTGCCCCATGAGGCATTGGGAGCTTAACCCAGAATTCCAATGGGCAGCGGAGACTGCGAGAACTATGGGATAGCTTCCCACAGTACACCACTCTGTGAGTTGATGCTAGCCATGGTAGTGAGGACACACTCCGCCAACTTAATGCACTTAGTGGGGACATACACAATCAACTGTACAAAATCGATTTCTAAAAATCAACTTCTATAAAATTGACCTAATTTTGTAGTGTAGACATACCCTTAATCTCCATGTGGGCAGACTCCTTGATGCTGCTTATTCCCTATGGGGTACATGTGCACATTTTGGACCGGCCGTGAGGTTGCCACAGAATGCTATCTATGCTCTGTGGGCCAATGTGTAAGGTGGCATGACCAGCCCTTGTCAGTTGCCCACTTTTCAGTATCCTGCTAATTGGTGGGGATCAAGAGCAAGTAGTGCCCGTGGGGTTCCATAAAACAGTGGGAGTGCCTCCTATATAACCACACAAGAGTGGGGAATCTTCTTGCATGACCAGTACCCAGATAGACAAAATTTTAATAGCAAATATAAAATTTGCAATTCTATCAATTTTAGCATGGAAATAGTACGTTTCAATGGTATTTTTACATTACAATCCATTTAGCATATGGGCTGAAACCTTTCATAGTTTGGCCTCATTTCTTTAAAGGACTTGAATGAAAAAAAATGATGTGTCTGTCATAATGGACTTTTATTCCAATTAGTGTATATAAATTCAGCTCAAGGCTGATAAGAGGTTTTCGAAAACCTAGAAATTTCCGATATCTGAAATGAATGAAACCTATTGTTCTGTTTCCTTCTATTTCACCTACATTAATGAAACTGGTAATAGTTTTGGACCCCATGCCATTTTGTCATATAGTTACAGCTTGTCCTTTCACAAAAGAAAATTAGAAAACTGCTGAGTGTTATAGATATTAATGGTTGTTAGAAAAGTGTAATAAAAGGCTCCTTTTCTAAAGTCCTGCCAAACTTGTATGTCATTATTCATGAATGACTAATGTATTCAAAGGAGAAGAGTGCTGATCTCCAAGGCAGCAGTGATGAGCAGCAAGAAGGAAGGGCAGACAGATAAAGCAGTTTGTCATGTGGGGTCCTAATAGCTGGGCTGTGACTAATGAGTCATTTTAGCTGAAGTGAAAATTTAAATTTTTCTCGCATGTGATGAGCAGCTAATCCCTCAGGAAGGGAGAAGGGATAGCTGGGCAGTCCTGAACAAAATAAACAAAATACAGTAAAATCTGGATATAATTTTCACAAGAAATGGGAGGGCTCTCCCATCTTCTCAGCAAAGACTTAAAAGCAGAGTCTTCAAGAGTGAGGCCTAATTGTAGCAAAACTACATTATTTTTACAAAGTAATTGGTAATATATTTACAAATAGGAAATCTTACCATAATAATTAAAATAAACTGCAATTGTCAAAATAAATAACGTATATTTTGTGATATATTAGTTGTGCTGTACTTTATTGGTTTTGTTTAGTTATTCTGTAACTCATCAAACACATTAATTTGAAAATTGAAGACTCAGTCATTAGTATGAAAAAGCTAGGGTCTGCTTTTGAAATAAAAGGCTAATTATGTAACAGTGATTTTTGTACTCAGTTTGCTCTAATGACAGTGATTTCTTGTTTGTTTGTGGTCTTCAAACTTCTATACTTGTCTGTTTAACATAACAGCATTAGGGACTTGATCCAGAGCCCAGCATGGTCAATGGGAGAGTTTTCACTGTATCCTAAAAAGGGGTACTGAAACTATATGAAGTCAAATGTATATATTTGATATAAACATCAGATGAGTGGGGTACACACATTTTTGAATTTGATGAACTAAGTATGGCTTAATATAACAACTCAAAAACAACTGGTACTTAGGAAAATATACTGTTCACTCATTTATTAAACTGTTATGGCCTCTTTTAGATGATCCTGTCCTCTTTCTGGCTTCCACTGTCCATTAATGGAAAGCTGTCCATTACAGGCAAGGAGAAAATAAAGGGTTTATACAGCTGAAATTGACTTGCCAAGGGCTAGATATATGATTCTTTCATTTAACTGTTTCTTGTGCTATCAGGACTCAGCTTTGGTATAACTGGTTATTACATACATATATAGCAATGATTAAAAACTAACAACAATTGTTGTCCCTTTTGAGATTAAATTAAGTGTTATTTTTTCTGTCTCTGTTTGTGGTGTAGAAATTCAACAGTAATTAAAAATCAAAAGAAAAATGTTCAATTCAAAATGGTCTGTCTGCTGTCATGCTATCCAGATTATTTTTCTTTCCCCAGCACTCTTTACACGCACACACACAGTATTGTGTGTGTGTGAGAGAGAGAGAGAGAGAGAGAGAGAGAGAGAGAAATAGAGAGAGAAATAGAAAACTCCCGGAGTGCTTTTATTTAAAGAGTGTCTGAGTTAATGGATCTGAAGGGACAGATTTTCAAAAAGGTGCATTAGTGTTATAAGCACAAATAAAATGCACCATTTTGAAAAGCGTATGGATTAAAACTAAAGATGAATACAATAACTGGAGAAAAGTTCCACAGAGAAAATTCACACTAAAACACACATATATAGGTGTCTATATTTAGTGGGTAAACAATCATGAATTAAACATGATGTACAGTACATTAGTATCGTCTGGAAAAATGTGGTAGCTAAAATGGAATAGGAATAGAATCACACAGTGACTATAGTCTTAAAATAGATGAAAGCTAAAATTAGCCACTGGAGAAATAGCTGGTTTCAGACTCTTCCATCTTTAGCTCAGCCAGTCAATATTTCCACATGAACCATAGGACTAGGTATCCAGTATCTATCTCTACATCACTATGGCTCAAACTGACAATCAGAATTAACACTTAAAGGAACCTGTTTTAAACTGAACTTCTTTCATTAACTGGGCAGAAAATTTTTGGTTATTCCTTTACTGAAAAATGAAAGGAAAAAAAAATGACATTAATGCAGTCATAAAAGGCAAACAAGCCTATTGCATATATACATAAGAGCAGGTTAGACAAAAGCCTATCAGGGATGGTCTAGATAATATTTAGTCCTGCTATGAGTACAGGGGACTGGACTAGATGACCTCTCGAGGTCCCTTCCAGTCCTATGATTCTATCATAATACTCAAGTTGGAATATTTTGCCAAATTCACATTCATACATGGAAAAGGTGTTTAAAGAAATCTTTCAAATATGATACATAATAAAGCAGGACTAGCCAAAGATTAATAAAGTTGAATAAGAAGATCCAAAAAATTCCACTAATATTATGTAAAAAATGTCAATAATATTAGCTTGAGCTTTTAAATGTATTTGCTTTCCTCCACTCTGTCTGGCTGCTTCTTTCCACCCCTTTGTATGTTTGCTTTTCACAAACATTGGAATCACCAACTTTGACTGGCAATTTCTTTTTCCAGAAAGCAGGTTTTAAAGTTGAACATGCAAATTGTTAATAAAAAAGATCCACAGATAGCCTTTGGAATACAAAACAGAAAGTGACAGTTGTGTTTACACCAGGTATTTGCACCACTGCTATAGGACAACAGATAAGCAATGAGGTATGAGTTATATGATAAAGTTACCCTCCTTACTTGGTAGGAAAGGCATTATTTAGTATGACATTCAGCAGCGAGTTCCCAAATACAGATAAAAAAAATGTCTTTCTGAGATCTCCATGAATGTGCAAATATCAGGGAGAACTGGCTGATGACTCTAATTAAGAGCAGGGAAACTGGCATGTGATGTTACTTTGGGAAGTTGCAAATTACATATATAAAAGTTTTATACTCCAGTAGAGGAATACACAAAATAATGATAAAAATGTAGGGATTTAAGTCTGACATAAAGCCCACTGATAGTATTCATGCCAGTGGGCTTTAGGTAAATCTGTTAGGGTCAAATTCTTCCCTCAGTTACATCTCTGAGCTTAAGGGAAAAAAGTCTCCCATTGCATCCATGGAGATAGCTCAGCTAGAGTAGGCATTCATCCATGAGGGAGGGCAAATGGTGGTAGGAGCGCCACAAAGGGAAGACAAATGTATTGTATGATCAGCCCCATTGCCAGTGGCTCCCCAGGAAATTATCTGAATCAGTGCATCTCCCAGTTGGTTTTGCACTGCCTGGTTTGTGGTTGACCTATCAACTCTGTGGACTTTAATAGATAACTCCTGGTGGAGTGGAAGTTGAGAGTGGCTTCAGCACCTGCACCCCTGCTCCCTTTCACTGCTGAGATTCACAGCCCTGGGTACAAAGTGGGTCCACTTGCAGCAGAAATTTTGATCAGGTTTACTTATATCCTCTGTTGCTGAGTTCGGTGGTCATCTTCAGAGTGGGAGCAAGCCTCACACAAAGCTGAGCTATTTGGTACATTATTGAAGAGTAATGGGTAGAACAAGATAACGAATGAAAAGAAAGTCTAGATGTATTAATTAAATATAATGAGGATGACAACCAGGATTAGGACTGGAGGTCTTGAGGTGAGAGCAACTGGAGGATTCTGTTCATTTTGATTAATTTAAAATGAAGTTTAAAATGAGTTTGAAGTAGCAAACAAGTAGTGAACCAAGGGGAAACTACTTTGTATTAAATGAGATAATAGAGATTTAGAATAGGAACGGAGAGGCAGAAACACTGACACAGAACAGAAGGCACTTTGGGGATGTCATTAATGGTCTGTTTTTGTTTGTTTTTTTAAAGCTGATTTTGCTAGTAGATATATGCAGTTGGACTAATGGAGCATTTGTACTTAGATAATTTACAGTCCTGCTGATAGTATAATTGACTAGTTTATGTTAAGGTTTTATTTGTCACCTAACCTCTGTCACACCTAAAGATTATGATAATCAGTATATTTAGACTCCAGTATGTGAATTACTTCCTCTGCCAGATAAGTCCCTGCATGACAGAAACCCTGGTGGTACTATTTAGAGAAGACGCACTGTTGGTTAGAGCCAGAAATGCAGGTATTATGCCTATTTACTATACCAAACTAACAATCAATACATTATTATTAATAGCAGTGAATACTAAATATGTTTGGTCAGAATGGGATTAGGATAGTGATTTATTACACCTCACCACAAGGCTGTCACGTGAATGATGCACTGTATAACACTAAAAGCTGCTGCTCTGATGAAGTATAATACCAAATGCCATCACTCCAGGGATGTATTTCATCATGGCAATAGAACCTACACTAAAATACATCAGAGCAGTTGCAAGTGTAATATATCCTCAAAGCAAGAATCCTTCATAATATGCTACATGATAGTTCACTCTGTGAGTTCCTATAATTAGGATTGAATTTCCCTACTTTCCTGATATGAACATTTGCTCTGAACTGCGAACAGGCCTAAAACCAAACTTTTAGGCTGAAATTTTTAACAAATTCCTCTGTTCACCCTGAGATCCCTTCTCTGAGCAGGACGTAGCCACATCTTTTGAAAAAAAAAAACCAAGAAACAATTTCTCAATGTCTGGTAGTAGTATTTTTCCTTTCACTGTCCTATCTAGCTCTGTTCCCTCTTTGTTTACCCTAGTTTTCAAATGGTGGGGTCTGTGCCTCTAAGACCATGACCCTACCCCTTAATCCACATCTCTTCTACCTCTTGCCCTCCCTGAACTATTTATTTCATGTTTCCTCTTGCCCCTTCAGCTATCTGCTCTCCTTTGGCTCATTTCAACAAGGCCATGAGCAAAATTTTAATTTAGTTTCTCAGGCCCATAGTACTTACCTGTTGACAGCTATTCAATGACCTATGTTAAATACATTGTACTTTCAGTCCAGATTCCAATGGACAGGTGTCAGCCTCACAACAATGAAATGGCATGAGAACTGAAATGCCTGGTCACCACAAGACATGGCTCTAGGCCAGCACTGGTGGAATGTTCTGGGGTGGCTCCCACTACCTCTGATTTCAAATAAGAACATATGATTAACTCAAGTGCTGAGCTAAAAATGTCTATTTTGGGCCAAACCATGTTCTTTTTTCCAGCTCCTTCATCAGTTATACAGGAGGGAACAGGAAATGGCAAAAGACAAACGGATCAAAGGTTAAGCATGATGGCTGTTGTCAGTTCCTCAGTTATTTACACCCAGTCCCAGAAAACAGATCTACTCCTTTCCCAGGTGACATATGGCCATACGTGTGGGTGTCTAAGCAGGATAACTACTATGGTAAATAGGAGCCAGTGGTGTAAGACTAAAATAACCCAAACCTTAAAACCTCTTGCTCACTTGTGGAGTTAAGATGAGAAAAAAAAGTTATACAAATGAGTTCTTTAGCTTTTTGAGCTTTACAGTTCCTGATTGTAAATTCATCCATGCACTACATGCTGCTGTGGCTGCCCAGGCCATGAAAGCTGTTTCAGCTTGGGAGTCTGTATGATCCTTAAGTTCAGCCTCTAGTGGAAAGGCAGATTGACTCCATACCCAGCTTCTAGTTGAGTTAGGTAAAACTTTGTAAAAAGGTGATATGGCAGATTGTGAGTGTATGATGCAAGATTTGAGGAGTGAAAGAAAAGGGGAGAGAAGCACCTGCTTTACAGAGGGATGTGAAGCATTCTGATGGCTAGCCAAGAGGACTTCCATTCATGACCATTCTGCTGCTTGTGTTACTCTTCTCCCACTCAGCCAATTCACTGCTGGATTCCTGTTTGGGGGTTACTCCTTCCTGAAAGTTGGGAGAAGGAGTGGGAGATGCCTGGCCCCTCTTCTTCATCAGCTTGCCTGTCCTCAGAATGAAGCAGCTTCTCAGAGGAAGTCCCCTTTAGGCAAGAAATACTTTAAAAGGTTTTGCTGACAAACTGGCCTCAAGAGAAGAACCCTCTCCTGTTGTGTGACTCATTGACTATATTCTTAATTCCCAACCTCTTCCCTCAAAGCTCTGGAAAAAATGGCCCAGATCCCATTCCTGTGAAAGAGGCAGCCATGGAATATCTAACATGGCATTTTGCAACTGTTAAAGAGGATACTTCTTTCTCTGCATACAAAGCACTATCCACAGCTGCTGACCCCAGGGTGGGCTTCTTATGCCAGCCAGCAAGTGCAGATTGTTCTCTGCTGGACTGGGCCATTCATTTAACTCACATTCCACAGGATTCAGATTTGAAGAAATGATTTGTTAGAGAGTGGGGCATTGGCAGTCATGGATTCACTAGCTAGGAATCAGAGCCAAGTGTCCAAGCCAGGTTACCTGGAATGAGGCAAGGCAGAGGCAAAACTGGCTTCAAGACTGGGAATAGGCACAACACTATAGGAGCCAAGGGCAAATATTTTGAATAGCCACTGAACTGGTGCTGCTGCTGGGCTTAAGAGCTGATCTGCTGATTCTTTCAACCAATCAGGTGGTGTAACCAATTAGGCAGACTACGACAGGCCAGCTGCACTCATTACGTTGCCAGAGTCTGGCTCTGCTGCAGACTGTTTCCTGACAGGATTTGGGGTACTATAGTTACTAGAAATAGAAAATAGTCATTGAGAACAGGAAAGGCAACACATGTCTAGTTTAAAAAGAGGAGTATCTTTAACAATTAAGTTAATCAACAGTTTCAGCACGATCACTACTAAAGATGTAGTTCTGTCTGGAGTGTTCCCTGAAGACCATGAACTACATCATGGACTGAAATGTCAAGAAACACAATGTTTGTGTAGAACTGTATAGAAATATCTGAAAATGATATAGGAGTCAATCTACTGTGATATTTGCTGATTTGAGAACACGGTTTGGTTTTTAGCTACCGTACAATATTTACCACCAAAATTGAGTACATTATTGTGGAAGTAGTGTTGTCTTAGGAACAAAAGTAGTGGAAAATACATACAATAGAGGGATAAGGGGTGGATATGTGGGTTCCATTGTGGGCAATGAGGAAAGGATAAAATTGCTAAATGTGTGTAACTTAGCTTAGCAATGAATAAACGTCTGGGTATGTATGGGCTATAATCAGAGTAATGCGATGAACCTGAGAAAGGGAAGATTAGAGACGCAAAGGGAAAAAATAAAACCCTGACAGTGGGTTGTATTAGGCTGTGGAAGTCTCCCACTGTAAATGGTAGAAGCCCCATTGCTTGGGACATTTGAGAACAGATTGGAAAAAAGACATTTGAAAACGTACATACTGTAGGAAACAATCCTGCACTGATGGTGAGATGGTCTGGAGAATCTAACAGATATTTTAGATCTGTGAATTCTATGGGAGGATTTTAATGACAACTTTTGAAAGAACCTCTCAACAATGTTTTAAAAAGGAGGAAACATATTTTTTATTCTCTCTTTGAATACAATGAGACTTGGAAAAAAAAATCAAATTAATTGTGTTTCATTATTATGGAGAAAACTGTAGTAAACATACGGTTGGGAATAAATTTGCAATGGCAGGCGGTGTGGATTAAATTACCTAATTTTATTTCTGTGATTTATCAACCTATATTTTGCTGATATTCACTTAAAGGAAGAAGGTCATATCTAGGGTTTGGGGTCAAAGAGTGGTTTAAAAGAGTGAAGTGAAAGGAACCAGGAGAGTTGCTCAGAAATTTAATACATTTTAGTAAAAATGTTAAAAACCTTGTTTAAAGTGCCATATACCCACAGCAGAATAGTAGCTTGTGGGAAATAAACAAAAAACCAACAACTTAAAACAGTGATATTGAAGAAGTAGAGTACTGCGTGTCATCAGTGATTTTTAGCATTTAAGGTATTTATTACACTGTAATCCATCATATCTTGTCCAATCAGAAATTATTCATATTAATATTATTATTTCTAATTATATTTTTATTGTCTGACATGATGTGGATTAACTCATTACAATGAAAAATTGTCTTTAAGCTTTACACTGTAATAGTGGATTTTCCTGCATTATTAGCAAGTATATTAGAGCAGTGCATAAAAAATGAAAATCTAACAGAATACTATATTTTCAACGGTTGATATTAACCTCATTCTATATTATATCATATTAAAATGTGGGTTTATTAACAAAATTGCCAAGTAATGTGAAAAGCTTCATATTACAACATGCAAGGCTGGAAGAGTCTAACACAAGAAAATCAGTAATAAAATTAAATATTTCACTCTTAAATAGTTTTGTATTTTTGCAGGAGCCATTGAATATTTGCAGCCAATTGGGTGAAGTTCTGGGCACCCTCTGCTGCCATTCACTTCACAGTAAGTGCCTGGCATTTTGCAGGATGGGGCACTTTGTGTTGTGACCATAGAACACATACTATGGAATGTGTGGTATCTATGGTACTTATATTGCCCCTATCACTGGGGTATCTGATCATCTCCTAATCTTTAGTGTATTTATCCTCAGAACAACCCCTGTGAGGCAGGCAAGTGTTTTCCTCATTTTACAGATTGGAAACTGAGGAGCTGAGATTTTGTGCAACTTGCTCAAGGTCACATAGGAAGTCTGTGATGGAGCTGGGAATTCAACTCATGTCTCCCAAATCCCAGATGAGCATCCTAGCCAATATTTCTATAACTGGATCTTCTCTCTATAACTGGGAGCAGAAAGCAATGTATTTTTCCCAGTGACCATACTGTTAACAGAAAATGTTGCATAAGGATACTACTGACTGCTTTAAAGGCAAACACATATCCCTTGTTACGTCCAACATCTCTAACTTCCAGCTTTATACTTTATACTTGTACTTCCAGCTTTATACTTCTACTAGTCACAGCCAGTTGTCTCCTATAAATCAGTTTCTACCAATAAACTGACTGTGCTGAGCCCTCTAATCTAACTTTGGTGCACTTACTATCATTTATACCCTGATCTCTCCTGCAGAACTGATAATTGTAAGATTTTATTTTGATTTGCTTTTGACCTGTGACCTTCTGCCATGGGGTTAGCAGCAAAAAGAGCTAAGTTAAAATAGCTACAGGTTCCTCTTAAAACTAAGAAACTGATTTGGATCCACACCTGGGGACCACCACCCCTCCCAGCCTCCCTGAGCACATTGAATAAGCAAAACTTCTTCTCTCACAAGCACTGAGTCTGTACGAAAAAATGAATAGTTTAATAAGGGAAAAGGGAACACAGCAATAACTTGGGAAAATACAGAAACAATACATCTAAATGACTGATAAGGAAAACACTCCCACACAGTAACTTTGGCAGTAGACCATTGACTCATTTCTTCACCTGCCAGAGTGAATATCCAAAAGACAAATGTCCCTTTCCCACATCACTTCACTATTCTCCATCCTCTAAACCCCACTCTCAGTTTGCAGTTGGTGGGTAGTCCTAGAGTCCTGAGGTGCACTCAGGCAAGCCTGTCTCTAGTCCCTTGGGAAATGCTACCTGGTTCTGTCCTGAGGCTCCACCGCCTAACCCAGCTAGAGTGATTTCAGCTTTATTTAACCATTTTCTGCCCAGAGCTAGCTGCAGGACTACACCTTAGATCAGGAAAGTACAAAACCATATTAATGAGGCAGTGTGTTTCAGTGTATTAACAGGGCACCTATTCAAGTGGATTCTATTCCCAGTTCTGCCACTGACCTTTCAAGTGAGTTTAAACAAATTACTTAATCTCTCTGTGCTTCTGTTCCCTCCTTCCACTTGCTATTTGTCTATGTAGATGGTAAGTTCTTCAAGGCAGGGATAGTCTTTTTTTGAGTTTGTCCTAGAGCTGGTCAGAATTTCTCAGGTGGAGCATTTGTCTGTTGGAGAATGCCACTTCATCAAAAACTGAAACATTTCATGGAGCCACTTTGATTTTGACAAAGTCGTAACGGAAACTAGGCAGGGTTTATGCCCTGCCCTGCCAGGCAGGTTTTAAAACATGTCTGGTTTCCTGCTGGCTTATCTGCCCATCTCCGCTGTAGCCTGCTCGGTGGGCTGACAGATAGTTGAAATACTCGAAACCCTGGGAGCTATGGCTCCTAAGCTCAGAAGCTCCCTGCTCAGTTGGGGCTTGTAGGCTCCTGATTCACCTTCAGCTCATCAAGTGGCATGAGGGGGAGGTGGGGACCTGGGAGCCCTGGGGACAATGGCCCCCAAACTCCCAGGCTTGTGCTCCTCACTAGCTTAGGCTACCAGTGGCTCTGGAGCATCTTGCCAGATGGGTGGGCTGAGAGCTGGAACTTCATTCCCTTTCATGAAGAATGTTAGGATATAGATATGCAGGCCTGCCTGTAAAGGCCTATACTTTAAGAATTTAGGTATAAGTTTATCATTTAGCTAGTTATAGAGGTATAAAAGAAAGAATCTGTGTAAGGGCCTTCTCTCACTGTGACAGTCTGAGGCCCTGTTCTTCGGCCAATGCCTTTGGCTAAGAGGCAGCCATAAGCTGGGAAGCGTGCGGTCACATCCTCACATTCCAAGCTAGCCATATTGAAATAAGGCGATCTGGGGCTGTTAGGAAGGTGATCTGAGCTATCACCTCCAGAGAAAGGGAACAACCTAGAAGATGTAAAAGGAAATTTAATTTGATAGTTTTCTGTTTGGTAAGAACTCACTTATCAATAGACACAGGTGGGAAACCCTTATGTCGGTATAGATGTAGTTGTGAAATCCTCACTTCTGTATTGTTTTGTCATTATAGTTCCTACTTTGCTATTGTTTATTTGCATGGTCTCTGTCTGGTTCTGTGATTGTTTCTGTCTGCTGTATAATTCATTTTGCTGGGTGTAAACTAATTAAGGTGGTGGGATATAATTGGTTAGAGAATTATGTTACAATATGTTAGAATTGGTTAAATAGATTTCAATAAAATGATTGGTTAAGGTATAGCTGAGAATATTTCTATATAAATTAGGAGCAAACAGGAAGATGGGATTCAAAAATAAAGAAAAAGGAACTTGGATTTAAGCTTGCTAGAAGTTCACTCCAATAAACATTGAATTGTTTGCACCTTCGGACTTTGGGTATTGTTGCTCTCAGTTCATGCGAGAAGGACCAGGGAAGTGAGAGGGTGAAGGAATAAGCCCTCTAACAAAGAATTTTTGAAATATTGGGGTTTTGTTCCAAATCAGAGCAAAACCAAATGTCAAAATATCAAAATCTTCTGTTAAATGGAATTACCTTTCTGTGCACAGTTCTAGCTTGTATGGTGGCTGTTACAGGAGTGCTACATAAAAGTGCTGTATAAATGTAAAAAGCAACAGAGAGTCCTGTGGCACCTTTAAGACTAACAGATGTATTGGAGCATAAGCTTTCGTGGGTGAATACCCACTTCATCAGACGCAGGTTAGTTCAATCAGGGAGGGTGAAGTCCTCTGCTAGCAGTTGAGGTGTGAACACCAAGGGAGGAGAAACTGCTTTTGTAGTTGGCTCGCCATTCACAGTCTTTGTTTAATCCTGATCTGATGGTGTCAAATTTGCAAATGAACTGAAGCTCAGCAGTTTCTCTTTGGAGTCTGGTCTTTTTGCTGTAAGATGGCTACCTTTACATCTGCTATTGTGCTAGCAGAGGACCTCTCCCTCCCTGATTGAACTAACCTCGTTATCTCCAGACTGATTCTTGCCTGCATATTTATACCTGCCTCTGGAAATTTCCATTACATGTGTCTGATGAAGTTGGTATTCACCCACGAAAGCTTATGCTCCAATACATCTCTTAAAGGTGCCACAGGACTCTCTGTTGCTTTTTACAGATCCAGACTAACACGGCTACCCCTCTGATGTATAAATGTAATTAGTTAGTTAATAGATAAATTTACTGGTAGATGGCCCTAAATAATATACAGTATTATGCATGTGTTTTTAGGATTAACAAAATTTGTTGAATACTGCAGCTGTTTACATGCAGGCTAGGGTTGCCTGGTGTCCGGTTTTTGATCTGAACGCCTGGTTGAAAAGGGACCCTGGCACCTCTGGTCAGCACTGCTGACTAGGCTGTTAAAATTTTGGTCGGCAGCGCAACAGGGCTAAGGCAGGCTCCCTACCTGGCTCCACTTGGCTCCATGTGGCGACATGTCCCTCGGCTTCGAGGCGAAGGCGCGACCAGGGGGGGCTCTACATGCTGCCCCCGCAACAAGTGCTGGCTCCGCAGCTCCCATTGGCTGGGAACTGCAGCCAATGGGAGCTGCGAGGGTGATGCCTGTGGGCGGAGGCAGCGCAAACTGCCAGAGTCGCTTGGCCCCGCCTCTGCCTCAGAGCTGAGGAATATATCACTACTTCTGGGAAGCCGCCTGAGATTAGTGCTGCCCAGGGCCTGCACTCCTCACCCCCTCCTGCATCACAAACCACCTGCCCCAGCCCTGAGCCCCCTCCCGGAGCCTGCACATCCTCCCATACCCTACCCCCTATCCCAGATGACACAAGATGACATTTGGAAAGATGAGAGTTTCAGTTGATGAACCTGCCAGTTAATAGCTGCTGCTTCTGGAAATACATCAGGGAAATATACTAAACAGATTAAACTCATCAGGTCTTTGGAGAATTTACAAGGGGAATCCAGAAAGTTTAAAAATCGGGATTCTGCAGTAAAGTACAGGGAACTGAGAGCCAGGATTTCCACTGCCTTGCTGTGCAACCTTGGGCAAGCCACATCACTTTGTGTGCCTCCAGTTTCTCCTCTCAGTTTCCCTCTTCTGGTCTGGGGTACCAAAGTGTGACCGAGGGGTGGTACCTCTGTCACAATTTGCTATGAATGTGACAGGGCATCAACCCCAGAGCACAGCATGAGAAAGTTCAGAGGTAGCAAACCTTTATGGATGATTGATGCCCTGTCACAATTTGTTACCATTGTGAAATCTCCATTGTAAATGTGGACACAACTATAGAGTGGTATTTTGCAAAATATAAAACCTTTACTATTGTAACAAGATATATAAACAAGAACAATTTAGTTTTCATTTCAACCGTTTTTTTTTAAAAGCATCTGGACATATTTATAGACAGTTATTAACACATTTTTGTCTCTTGAGTACCCGCCTTGAACCCTGCTGCACACCACCATAACCTTTAAATTGTGCCCCCTTAGTATCAGCAGTTACCAGTTGCCTATACCATTACCAATTCTTGCAATACCTGGCAGACTCAGGAAAGTGGCATGGTCAGAAAAAAAAGAGGCTAAAAACATACTCTTTTTAAATATTATAAAGCTATATAATTAACCAAGAAAAGGATATGCTGTAGATAGGTGACAGAATATTTTCTGCTTTAAAATATTTGAAATCAATTAAATATTGCTGATAAACAGGAATAAAACTAATAGGTAATTAAATCTCCAATTACTGACAAGGAACAGAGAATATAGTCTGTAAAATTGGGAAAAAACAGGATATGACATGCTGGTAAATCTGTTATTTTAACCAGAGTAATTTAAGAAGAATGAACTAGAGAATAAAATGATAAATAGTCACTAATGTTTTACTATTATACAGAAGTCATATAACAGTCTAACATTTTTAATATACAATGCAGACAGTTATATTATTAACTGTAATGGCTTCTGTAAAAGGAAGACAAGCTCACAGGCTTGAGAAAGGAATGAGATAAACGTGCAGTCTAATCCAGTTGCATGCAAATGATCTCATCTGAATAAAATTAATGTTTGCATTTTTATAACACACTGAAAACATTGCAATTTCCACTGTCTTTTCTGGAGTTTCTTAAATTTTCTTGAAAAACAGAAAACACTAACCTTCTGGCTAATATATATATATATATATATATATTAGCCAGAAGGTTAGAGATAACAGCAAACTCCTGCAGTACCTTGGATTTTTAATTCAATTCTCATTTCAGTTTTATAATTCAGATTTATATTAGATTACATCAACAAGAATTTGTTTGAGATGATTTATGTCATATTGGCAATTTTAATAAAATGTAAAAAGTTGATTACAAATGTGTTTTTATTTAAAATGTACTCATGCATTTCAGAAGAATGAGATGCCAAGGTCTCACATTAAGATGGATAATACATTAATGACTTTAATTAAAAGTTTCATCTACAAAGGAAACTTTTTTTTAAATTTTAATGGTAAATTTGTGTTATTTTTCTGCATTTCACAATTAAAGGAATAAAGTAGCTTTGATTATATGTATTTTGTGGTTTTCATTTAGATATATTTCCAAAAGATGATGTTTTTTATTTATTTAGTGAATGAGCACTTCACAAAGTATTATATTTTTCTAAAGCTCTCTTCAGCTATAAAGTAAAAAAAAAAAAAACAAGAAACATCTATTCTTAAGATGGTCTGATAACCAGACAAACTTTTCTTCACAGTATGTTAAATAATGAAATGCACTGAGCAATCTGGCTCCAATCTAGCAAAGCATTTAAGCACAGGAGTAGCTTGACTTGAAATCAGTGGAACTACTCACATGCTTAAAATTAAACAGAGGACTTTTTTGATGGATTGGGCCCAGATTCCTCAGCATCTTGCACAACTGAGTCTAATATGAACTCAGAATAAATGTAATTTAAAACATAAATTGCTTTAAAATAAAATTAGGACAACCTGGCTTGTATTGCATGAAGCTTGGTGAGAGGGTGCGTAGAGCTTCCTTGCCCCTCATATACCTGCATAAGAGTAGAACAGGATAGGGAACTAATATTCCCTTAAATTCCAGGAGTTCCACAGTCTTAAGGAATCTGGGGGTGTGGCCATGCCCGCATGCCCATTTGCATATGCTGCTTTGGCAGCAGGCTCTGGACATGTGTGTGGGAAATGTCTGCGGTTTCTTTTTGAAGCAACAATAAGGAGCTCTGTTGAAGCATGGTGCCTGGAGCCCCTCTCAGCATCCTACCCTGCACTGCCAAAAAGGCTCAGAGACCCTCTGTTCAGGCTCTAGTTCTTCACTAGCCCTGCCCCTCTGCCCCCCCGCCCCCGCCACCCTACAAATCTCAAAGTCTTAAAGTAGGGTTACCATATTTTGTGCCTCCAAATGGAAGACGCTCCACGGGGCCCCGGCCCCGCCCCCAGCCCCACCCACGCCCACGCCCCAACTCCGCCCCCTCCCCAAAGTCTCCACCCCCTCCCCTGCTTCCCACGAACATTTAATTCGCGGGAAGCCTGAAGCAGGTAAGGGGGGTGTGGGGGGAGGAGGCGCGGCCCAGGCTGGCCCCCACGGCGGCTCCAGCCTGGGTCGGCTCGGGCCCTGGGGTGCCAGCCCCAGCCCCCGGCCGACCACCCCTGGCCCGCCCAGCACTGCCGCCGGCCTCCGGCGGCCCAGCGCACCCCCCGGCGGCCTGGCCCCGCGACCCTGGACCGGCTCCCCCGCTACCCCGGACCGGCTCCCGGCCCCGCGGCCCAGCGCACCCCCCGGCGGCCCGGACCGGCTCCCGGCCCTGCGGCCCAGCGCACTCCCCGCTACCCCGGACCGGCTCCCGGCCCCGCGGCCCAGCGCACCCCCCCGCTACCCCGGACCGGCTCCCGGCCCCGCGGCCCCGCGCACCCCCCGGCGGCCCGGCCCGGCTCCCGGCCCCGCGCACCCCCCCGCGACCCCGGCCCAGCTCCCGGCACCGCGTCCCTGGCTCCCCGCCCGGCCCCGCGCCCGGCCCGGCACCATGCTCCCGGCCCCGCGACCCCGGCCCCGCACCGGCCCCGGCCAAGCCCTCCCTCCCTCCCGATTTTCCCGGACATGCCCGGCTTTTGGGGATTTCCCCCCGGACGGGGATTTGAGCCCCCAAAAGCCGGACATGTCCGGGAAAATCCGGACGTATGGTAACCCTACTTAAAGTCAGAATGTACATATACTGGGACAACCGTATTTTAGTAGAAATTGGATTAAGATAGTAAATTGCATTGGGGAAAGTAAAATCAAGTTACTTTTGTTTTTAAATATAACAATGATAAAATTAAATGAAATAAAAAGCCTACACAGAAACAAACAAGAGAAGTAATTAGGAGAAATGAAATTATGAAATTAATAAACAATTCAGCTGCTGAGAGTCAGATTTCACCTAACCTTTCAACATATGAAAAAGGAAATACAGTCCTGTATATTAATTACAAAACCCAAAAGATACATAATGTGCCAGGCAAATGTGAGAAGGGCCTTGTTGATTTAGTTGTCTTAACTGTGCTCAGATCACTTACTCTCCTGTGTGAGCAGTGGAAGAGAAAAAGAAAGAAAATGAAAGAAACATACAGAGAGAAAGAGAGAGATAAAATAAATGGCACTACATAAAATATTGAGGAAATGAGGAACTGAATAATTAAATACTAAATAATGAGGAATGGTAGAACGAATCCCCACTTCCCTGATAAATAAGTGCTAACCAAACCACAGTTCCTATTCTTTAGTGTAATTTAAAGTTCTAAGGAAATTTGGGAGGTTGAGAGTCAAGAGAACCAGCATTTTAATCCCTGCTGTAACGGTAACTCATTGTGTCACTTCACCATTCTGCCTCAGTTTCTTCATCTATAAAACAGAGATAATAAGAACATAAGAACGGCCATACTGGGTCAGACCAAAGGTCCATCCAGCCCAGTATCCTGTGTTCTGACAGTGGCCAATGCCAGGTCCCCCAGAGGGAGTGAACCTAACAGGTAACTTGCATCTGAAGAAGTGAGGTTCTTACCCACGAAAGCTTATGCTCCCAGTACTTCTGTTAGTCTCAGAGGTGCCACAGGACTCTCTGTTGCTTTTTACAGATTCAGACTAACACGGCTACCCCTCTGATACCTAACAGGTAATGATCAAGTGATTTCTCTCCTGCCATCTATCTCTACCTTCTGACAAACAGAGGCTAGGGACACCATTCCTTACCCATCCTGGCTAATAGCCATTACTGGATTTAACCTCCATGTATTTATCTCGTTGTCTTTTAAACCCTGTTATAGTCCTAGCCTTCACAATCTCCTCAGGCAAGGAGTGCTACAGGTTGACTATACGCTGTGTGAAGAAAAACTTCCTTTTATTTGTTTTAAACTTGCTGCCCATTAATTTCATTGTTGGCCCCTAGTTCTTATATTATGGGAACAAGTAAATAACTTTTCCTTATTCACTTTCTCCACACCACTCATGATTTTATATACCTCTATCATATCCCTCCTTAGTCTCCTCTTTTCCAAGCTGAAAAGTCCTAACCTCTTTAATCTCTCCTCATATGGGACCCATTCCAAATCCCTAATCATTTTAGTTGCCCTTTTCTGAACCTTTTCTAATGCCAGTATATCTTTTTTGAGATGAGGAGACCACATCTGTATGCAGCATTGAAGATGTGAGCGTACCATGGATTTATATAAGGGCAATAAGATATTCTTTGTCTTATTCTCTATCCCTTTTTTAATGATTCCTAACATCCTGTTTGCTTTTTTGACTGCCTCTGCACAGTGCGTGGACATCTTCGGAGAACTGTCCACGATGACTCCAAGATCTCTTTCCTGATTAGTTGTAGCTAAATTAGTCCCCATCATATTGTATGTATAGTTGGGGTAATTTTTTCCAATGTGCATTACTTTACATTTTTTCACATTAAATTTCATTTGCCATTTTGTGCCCTATCACTTAGTTTTGTGAGATCTTTCTGAAGTTCTTCACAGTCTACTTTGGTCTTAACTATCTTGAGCAGTTTAGTATCATTTACAAACTTTTCCACCTCACTGTTTACCCCTTTCTCCAGACCAGGGGTTGGCAACCTTTCAGAAGTGATGTGCTGAGTCTTCATTTATTCACTCTAATTTAAGGTTTTGCGTGCCAGTAATACATTTTAACATTTTTAGAAGGTCTCTTTCTATGTCTATAATATATAACTAAACTATTGTTGTATGTAAAGTAAATAAGGTTTTTTAAATGTTTAAGAAGCTTCATTTAAAATTAAATTAAAATGCAGAGCCCCCCCGGACCGGTGGCCAGGACCTGGGCAGTGTGAGTGCCACTGAAAATCAGCTCGTGTGCCACCTTCGGCATGCGTGCCATAGGTTGCCTACCCCTGCTCCAGACCATTTATGAATAAGTTGAATAGGATTGGTCCTAGGACTGACCCTTGGGGAACAATGTTTGTTCATCTATTTCAGAGCAAAGGTCTTGTAAGGATTAGTTAATGTCTGGGCAGTACTTTGAACATGTAAAATATGATGATAAATACAAAGTTGACCTAAGAAGAAAGTTGATCTGTTGTGCCATTCACATCTTAAGGATTCCACATAAGAATTTTAATGATCTAATTATCACTGGAGCACAAATTCCATAAAATACATAAACACACTTAAGTTATTGTGCAACCCATTGTAAAAAAAAATAGTACAGATAATGTGCACTGTGGCCATTGTAAGATCAGAGCCCACAGCACCTCTTATGGTCATATCTAATAGGAGGAAATACAACAATTGCTCATATCCATTTAAAATCAGAGCGAAAATACAGTCATAAATATTTAGTTATATTTTAACTGTTGAACTGGTTTGATGATTAAACACTTAAGATATGTTCAGTGTAAAGAATAAAAATTATCAAGACAGACAGCATCCTTTCAGAGTTTTGTTAATTTCATTTAATAACCAGCTCAATTAATTATGTTATTTCCATTGATTCTGAATCATTCGCTTCTGGCTTTTGTTCAGTTTGGAATTCTATCAGGGGATGGAAAGAGATAGATATGGGAACTGTGCAACGACAGATGGAGCTGAGCAGAAGGCAGTGGTACAAAGCTATTTTAGGTTTCTTCAAGTCATGTGGTGTTGAAAGACATCAGACAACCGGAACAAATTATTCTTGATGGGCAACATAAGACACAAAGTGTAGATGATAATGAAAGGCACTTCTAAAAACTAGTGCCACACTGGGCAGCTGATGACATTTAAAGCCAAAGTTTTCAAAAGTGACCACAGATTGAGGCCAAAATGAGATACCCAGATCCTGATTTTTCAAAGGTGCTGAGAACCGGAAGTCCATTTGAAAAGCAATGGAAACTGTGGATGCTCAGTACCTCTGAAAAATCAGGCTCAGGTTGGGCACTCAGAAACAGAGGCATTCAAGATTAGTAGGTATTTTTAAGTATATACTGACTACATATACTGTTTCATTTCAAGTCAGTTCAACATTAAACTGCAATTCCCTAATGTGCTGGGGTGACTTACTGAAATTGTAGTTCTGGTGCCTGATGACTCCCTTCTCTCCTATGGACCAAGCTTCCTGGTGGAACTGAAGCTCCTGTGATATACCCATAGTTATATGACTCCCATGATGCACCACACAGCTTGGTCAGAGGGGAGACCATGTTGCATCTCAGAGTCAGACATAGTCCAGTCTGACCCCTAGAGAGAATGGGGAATGGGATGCCCAAACTACAACTCCCATGAGGCAATGTGTCAATACAGGGAAATGCAGTTTAATGTTGAACTGAATCAAAATTAAATATTTTGGCAAAATTAACATTTCCTATGGAAATTTTTGAGTTTGCAGAAACTATATTTTCCACAATAAAAAATTAATTAGAAAATTCCTGACCAGCTCTCGGTAGAACACCATGAACTAGATCTTAAGACAATATAAATACTAATTTACATCATCAGATGATCTGACTGACCAAGGATACCAAAATATGACCCTAGAATGCTAACTTTCCTAACTCCCTCATCTTTTCACCTTTTTTTAATGAGATGGAATCACAATTTCTGTTACAATGAGTGAAAGACATTGGACTCTATGTATGCGGTCTATAGTGATACTCTCACAGTAACTCCCATAACTATGAAAGTGTTTTAGCTTCAAATATCATATGCCTGAGTATATGGTTTGGGAAACATTAGTACATTTTCACTTTTATAAGATAACTTATCTGGAGAAAGGATGGTATCGGTGTTGTCTACTCTTGTAAGTTTATCATGAGTGTTATGATTTTTTTAAAAACCCCAGCTCCTAGACTCTCACGATTACATGAAAATCCCAGCTGTCATTTAAAATTAAATTCCTAGCCCGGGTGGTTGCAGAGAAAAGCTTGAAAATGGCAATATTCAAGACTCCAAAACCAAAAGGCAAATAAAAAGACCCCAACATTTATTACTTTTTAAATTATACATTTAATCCAGTCTTGTGATTTTTAGGGGACTGACTATTAATTTTTGAATACTTGAGCGTGGCAATTCAAGTCAGTGCTTCCATCACAAAGTGTCTGGACAGAGAATCTGGAACCCCTCAGCTGAATTAGAATGTTACTCTGGCATATCAATGTCAGACCTTTCATAATAAATGCTTGTGTTTATTCATAGCTCATTTGAAGTAGGATATTAGGAGCTCTGCTGTTACTCTTTTAGGAATTGATTTGGTATAGCATTCTAAAATTGCTGCTTGGTTATTTATCTAACTTTGTGTGAATAAAACAGCCTTTATCTTTCAGTAAAGGTAGGAAATTGAATCCATACCAACTAGGATGGGTAGGCTGAAGTATCAAATGCAAATGCCATCATAATAGAAAACTTTAACAATTGTATCATTTAGAGTGCAGTAAAAGATTAGCAATATTGTTCCAAGGATATGTTTGACTTTATAATAGCAATGATAAAGACAGCTTTTCAGAAAACTAATAATTTTATCTGACAATTCTAGGATAAAAGTCAACAATAATACCAAGGAAGTGAGGACCTAAGTGTGGTTGACCAGGCAAGCTTTTTCAGTAAGCATACATTTTTTTTTTAATGAAAATGGTACCGATAGTATAACAAGTCAATGTATTATATAGACACATGCAAAGAATTGTGTCTATAAACCAAACCATAAAATGGAAATATATGCTTTGCAGAATGGGGGGGGGGCACAATGGCTGGCAGTCCTTAGTCTGGAAAAATAAACTATTCAAAATGTGTGCTAAACTTTGACCCAACTTGTGTCAGTGCCACATCACAGTATCCTGCCTTATCCCGGTTTAGTGCCCTGATCAGATACCACAGATTTAAATGGTCAATATTTACCAACAGATACAACACTCTATGTCGTGAGTTAATGCATGGCAAGACAGGGTATGAAAGAAATCACACTAGCCTGCAAGTCAATAAGTCATGCTGTGGACCCCACTACTGTGCACTAAATATTCTGTAAGGTGCTTTAACCTACTGCTAAGTGCACTATGAAATGTTTAGTGCATGGTAGGAGGGTCCACATGGTAACTTAGGCTTGGTCCACACTGGAGCGGGGGATCTATGTAGGAAACGCAACTTCAGCTACGAGAATAGAGTAGCTGAAGTCGACGTTTCCTAGACCGAATAAGTTTACTTACTGCGGGTCCACGTGGCGCAAGCAAGCTCCCCCGTCAACTGCGCTTCCTCCTTTCGGCGAGCAGGAGTTCAGCAGTCGATGGGGGAGCGCTTCTGTGATCGATTTATCGCATCCAGATGAGACGCGATAAATCGATCCCAGAAGATCGATCTCTACCTGCCGAATCAGGTGGGTAGTGTGGACCTAGCCTTAGTGTGTAGTGGGCTAATGGCTGTAGATTTACACCTTGGTTTGCCATGCACTAAGTCACTGTTCAGACAAGACCTGAGAAAGAAAGATCATGATATCTCACATACCACTTTGTGGTGGACTTGGACAGATGTTAACTTTTTTATGAGGATGGCAGTGCCTTGTTTCTATGCATGCCATGTTGTACTGGAATTTCACTTGTTATACTCATTAGATTGTATAAAATATCCATTGTATCACATCTTGATCTTTGCTACGGTCCTCTTCCTTATAAGCACAACGTAAACTTTATAGACGGTAAACTATAGAAAATCCCAGTGAAATGAGAAGAGGAGCATTAAAATTAGTATTTACAAATCAAACTTCCAGGAATATTGTTCTGATAATACCAGCCAGTGGAACTTGAAACTTTTTGTGCTTTTGCACACATCCAGTCACTAAATTAACAGAAAACAATTGCAATAGTAGGATCCCTGCTTACATAGAGATCTATAGATAAAATGTAGGAACATTTTTGTTCTCACATTTTGCATCAAACTAAGAAACAAGATTTATTTGAAGACTGCAACAGTGGGTCAGTCAATGGGTATGTGTGTTTTGGATTGTTTCCCCAAAAATATTACTTTGCATTTTCTCGAGTAGAATTGTATTTTATTATTTTATGCCCATCCTTTTAACCACTTGAGAATGCTTTATATCAGGGTTTGGCAACCTTTGGCCTGCGGCCCGCCAGGGTAAGCATCCTGGTGGGCCGGACCGGTTTCTTTACCTGCCGCGTCCGTGGGAAGCAGTGGACAGCACATCCCTCGACCCACGCCGCTTCCTGCAGCCCCCATTGGCCTGGAGCGGCGAACCGTGGCCAGTGGGAGCCGCAATCGGCCAAACCTATGGACACAGCTGGTAAACAAACCAGCTCGGCCCACCAGGAGGCTTACCCTAGCGGACTGCGTGCCAAAGGTTGCCGATCCCTGCTTTATATTATTCCTTTGTTCTCCCAGCCCATACACTTAAAGAACCTGATTGGGAGAGAGTTAGATCTGTAAGGTGCTGTGCATCCTCACCTCCAACTGATTAGAGTGCTGTGCACCCTGGCAGTTGCGGGTGTGGAACACCTCACCAAATCAGATCCTATATTGGGTGAAGTTATGAACAACTGGGCATAAGTAGGATTTAGGTGGTACAGAGAATCTTGTGCAGACTTTCTGACAGGGGTGAAATTTAACCTTTATCATTTTTGTAAATAAGAAAAATACCTAGTTCAGAATATCTCACATGTAAAATCAGCCAAGTTTGGGGCAAGGAGAATCAGAAGTTCAGCCAGATGTAAAATCAAGAAAAATCCACACTGGATATAATAATTGAACCCTGTAGGTAGGCCAAATTAGCTGCAATTATAATTTCTTTAATTAGCTCATTCAATTACTAACATTTTTTTCAACATGGCAATTGCTACCTGGGGTTCAAATGTGGCTAATAATCTAATTTCTTCAAATAGCATATCCCTCATTCCCGGGACAACACTGATGCCTGACCAAATACCCATTGCTTGAAAAAGTCCAAGTAGAAAAAGGTTTCAATCTTCAGCGGTCACAAAAGGCTAAAAATGCAGCGCAGCATTGTTAATCTGATAGAATTTTATCTTGAATAAATAAATGTTGATAGTACACAAACCTCATGATTGTGAGAATCCATAAACTAGTTGAAATGCACAGCCCATAGAGCCATTTCATTCCTCTCATGTCTGTAGTTTATGAAATGACAACATCAGTGAAGAAAAGGTGAAAACCCCCAATCTCAGCATTGACAGAATGCATTGCTGTGGTCAGGATTAACCACTGTTGCATGACAATCTTCCAACAGTATGTAAAGTGAATTCAAATACCACAATAGCAACAGAGGTAGGTACAAAGCTAATCTTGTGCAATGTACTGAATGACTGCAGATAGCATGAAACCAGTGACCCAGTACAGTAGCCATCACCATCCAGACAATGGTTGCATTGTATTGCATTGTTTGACAAGTCCATAAAGTCCTAGAGGCCATCTTGTTTTTTAATGTCACATCTTTCTAAGTTTAGTACCATTAGTCACTCTCATGTATCTGAACCCTGAAGTTTCTTACAGAGCATGACTTTGCAACGCTAGTCTTCAGAAGGCTGCTGAAAATTGGGTTTCATTTTCCCTAGCATTTGGTTATGGAACAGCACCAAAGCATTGGCAGGGAATGAACAAATAATAAATTAATAATAAATACCTCCTTGCACTTACAAAAAATATCAATGGGAGTTGGGTGCCTAAACCCCGTAGGCCATTTTCTCAATCTTACCCAGAGGGACTTGACTTTTCAGACCCACGGATGGCAAATCTAACTCCCACCTCAGAGGATGTGAAGTTTCCCTGGATAAGCACGAGCATGCAATTAGTGGATCTGATGTTGTCATTGCATAAACTACAGATTAGAGGATATGAAGGAGTACATTGGAGGTGAACACTTTTTGCATGGTATAGAGCCTAGTTCAGCAGGTTCTCCCTGCCCATAAGAATGCCAATAGAGGGAGGTAGCCTACAGCTGGTGGGGGTGGGGAGTGGTGGTGCAGAAGATACTTTTACATGGATCCTCCAGGACTCTGTTTTGCCTTCGTGGCAGAGTGCTAATGAACCCATAGAGGGCTACTGGACTTAAGTGACCTCAGCAGAGTAGATGCAGAAATGTGGTCTGATGGAGAAGGATTCCTTCCCCATACTATGTAGAGACAATCAGGACACCACCCCATCTCACCTCTTCACGCCTATCTTTGACCGCAAATGACATTAGATTAGCGGTCTATATAATAACATCAACAATTAAAATAAAATGCCACTACTACTGAACTCTTACATTGACTAGGTTGAGGTCTTTATTGTATGGTGTAGGAAATAATGCCTATCTAGAGATATGCCATGAGATGAAGCCTTCCACACAATACAGATGCACTGAAACATTTCCATATATCATTTTTAAGCAAGCCAGCAGAAGAGTGTATGAAAAGAAATCCTGACTTTCTATTAACATAAAGTCATCTAGACTACCATAGACTTTCTTTAACTGGGTATTTCTGTCATGATACATCCTCTCAGGGTACAAATCCTATCCCTAAAGCTAGAAATAGATTTTGGATTAAAAAGGTGAGCATCTTGGGCCTACAGTCTAGTTTCAAAAGTAGAGAATATAAAAAACCAAAACAAATACAAAACTTTTGGACTAGTAATACATCAATAAAAGTTTACTTAAGTGTAATTCTTGCACACTCTGAGCTACGGGCAAGATAAAAGAGAGTCATGTCATTAAATTTCCTGTGTATGGAAAAGCAGATGCTACCCCCTGTGGACCACTGAACTCTAGATAAAATATTCAGGAAAGGTAAGGTATTGTTATTAATAATTCTACTGCTTACCATAGAAATGAAGCATAAGGTTAGCAATACTATTCTGTAGGTTCTTACCCCTGCTCCCTTCCCCCCTCTCTTGCAACCTTGTTTTTGAAAATGAAATTTTAATGAATATTATGCTGCACTGGAGCTGTATCTCCATGTGGCAACTTCATATTATTTTATAATCTGATCCTATGTATTTTAAAGGCAAAAATAGCTGATTTAGCAAAGGAAAAGCAAAACCATCTACAATGACACATAAAAGGGTCAGCTCTAGCAAGGTATAAGTTAACACAATGAGACAGCTCACATACCTAACATTAAGGCTATGGTTAGGTGCTTCACTGGATCAGGGTCACAGTTCTCAATTTGCAGGATTGATCCCCAGGTGATTAAGTTATATAAAACACAATACTGCTGATGATGAGACTGATAGAGCCCTACAGACCCCTCGACATAAAGGGCTTGATTCAAAGCCCATTGAAGTCCATGGGTTTGGGTTCAGGCCTCCAAACAATAGGGTAATGCAATCTTAAGCACTGTAGACCATAACAGGGTTCAAAAAAGAACTACCAGTAAATACATTCATGGAGGATAGGTCCATCACTGACTATTAGCCAGGATGGGCAGGAATGGTGTCCCTAGCCTCTGTTTGCCAGAAGCTGTGAATGAGCGACAGGGGATGGATCACTTTATGATTACCTGTTCTGTTCATTCTCTCTGGGGCACCTGGCACTGGCTACTGTCGGAAGACAGGATACTGAATTAGATGGACCCAGGGCTGGCTTCAGGCACCAGCCGACCAAGCACATGCTTGGGGCGGCACCTTGTAAGGGGCGGCCAATCTTCGGGTGGTGGGGCGGCGCTCAGGGGTTTTTTTTGTTTGTTTGTTTTGGTTCAGCGGGGTGGTGCTCTGGGGGGGGGGTTGTTTTTGGTTCTGTGAGGCGGCGCTCGGGGGGGTTGTTTTTGGTTTGGCGGGGCGGTGCTCGGGGGTGGGATTCGTTACGTCGGGGCGGCAAAAAGGTTAGAGCGGCCCTGGATGGACCTTTGGTCTGACCCAGTAGGGCCATTCTTATGTAAATACAGATATGGAAATGATTATAAAAGATATAGATTTGGACACAGATATTACAGTTTGGTTTTGCCAAGACAATACCCATCCAGGAAACTGTAGAGATTTTCTTCTAACAGGCCTTCAAGTAATTGTTGTGGCTTTCAATTATTAACTTAAAATTGCAACAACTCATGATACAGTAGGGTCCTGCTTATATTTCACTTGTCAAGATGTTGGAAACAATGTTCTGCAACTGTAGTAACAAGTAGCCTTGCATTATTTCCTGATCATGCTATTAACATATCTCATAAGTGTACACTACATACATAGGATGAAATCCTGGCCCCAACTTCCCATTGACAAACTTCCCATTGACTTCACTGGAGCCAGGATTTCACTCAAGAAGTTTTAAACTAGAAAAGAGAATTGTGTATTTAAAAATTAAACTGTTTGAATCTGTAGAGTTATTTTTCCCAAACATAACAACAGACCAAATGTAGAAGGACTCAAATGCTAAAATCACTGAGATATACTGGTTTCCATGACTTGAACATGGAATAAGCATGGAACATCTTAATAAGCAATCAGCAGTGCTGATAAGCTAAAATCTCAATGATCTGAGTACTCAAATTGCTCCATAACTTATGTATCTTGATTACTTTATAAATTCTCACTTTAGTCCATTATTCAAAGTTTCTATAAGATAAAAAAAAAAAAAATCCTCTGTTTTTACCTTTTATTTCTAAGGAGGCTGGTTTCTGAATGTAAGATACTGCCTGCCTAGATGTCACTTAGCATTTAAAAAAATTACGATTTTAAGAGAGTAGTAAAATGCTGGTTCCCTGGGGCCAAATCTTCCTCTCCCACCTTAAAACCAGCAGTGGTGGGCTCTGGAGGAGGCGATCTCCATTGGAATTCCTTTCTGAGATCCCTTATCCTCAGGGAGGCAGTTTTTTATCACTGCAGAAAAGGCTGTGTGGCCCATTTACAAATCTGAAGGACCCATGGGAATTTGCATAAACCCTCAAGTATCAGAGGGGTAGCCGTGTTAGTCTGGATCTGTAAAAAGCAACAAAGAGTCCTGTGGCACCTTATAGACTAACAGACGTATTGGAGCATAAGCATAAGCTTTGTCAAACGCATGTGGTGGAAATTTCTAGAGGCAGGTATAAATATGCAGGTATAAATATGCAAGAATCAGTCTGGAGATAACGAGGTCAGTTCAATCAGGGAGGACGAGGCTCTCTTCTAGCAGCTGAGGTGTGAACACCAAGGGAGGAGAAACTGCTTTTGTAATTGGATAGCCATTCACAGTCTTTGTTTAATCCTGACTTGATGGTGTCAAATTTGCAAATGAACTGAAGTTCAGCAGTTTCCCTTTGGAGTCTGGTCCTGAAGTTTTTTTGCTGCGGGATGGCTACCTTTAAAAAACCCTATGCTTTTCCACAAGCATCTTCCCCTGCTTCCTAGCAGCTCAGCTTTATTGGAGCCTTGTTATCAGAGATTTCCCCATCTGGGACTGTATTATCTTTTCCAGGGAATCTGTATGGAACTGAAGGGAGGAGATGCGCTCCCAACCCCATCCATGGCCAACCCACTTCTCCCAGATCCTTCTAATCTCTACTTTCTCCCCCAACATGGACTCTAGGCCCACAAAGAATGCACCACAGGCATGTGTGGAGGGGAGGGGAATTGATACCACAGATAAGCTTGGCCTTGCCACAGCACATGAGATCCACACATGGATAGGGCCCCTCCTGTGTACAGTTGTCAGTTGGATGAGCCAAGCCTTCATTTGTATCAGTATTTCCTAGGTTCACAGTCACTTAGTTAACGATTGCTCTCAATCTTTAAATCATAAACTAAATTCAATTCATTAGGAAAGAGTTCAAATTCAGTTCAAACATATACCAACGAGAACACTTGCCCCGAAAGAAACAAGGGTTAGACTTGTAAACTCAACTAAGTCCTCTAGGTGTATAAAAAAAACTTTCACATCATTGAAGTCTCAAATGATTTAATGGCAACAATTAATAACACTTTTGAAAAGTGGTTTTTATTATTATTATTCATTAAAAATTAAGCTTAAAAAAGTGTGTTATAAAAATGTTTGTACCCAGCACTATCATACAATAAACTGTTTCTTCTCTGATAGCTTGAACACTATGTTATTTAATATAATAACAGACCAGACACATAACAAACAGAATTATTATGATGACCAGGGAAGTATGCTTCACAAAGCAATTAATCCTCTGTAAAAAGGATTTCTTTTAAAACCCTGTGATTACAGCCTCTTTGAAAATATAGGGGTTTTTTTAGTTCTGTTTTTTTTTTTTTGTTTTCTTCATTCTGTTAATCATATCTATCTGAATCTCACTCTGCAATTTTCCTGCTTATCAGAAAAGATGCTTAATACATTGTGATTAGCCCATTGGATGGAGATTTATAATTTATATTCTGTGAAAGAGTTTCATGCTGCCATAAACAGTTACCTCCTTTATTATATTTCCAGTATATGCTAATAACCTAGGAGTGAGAGTATTTATTCTTATCACTGAATAAAAGCGTCATATTGGTTTATGAAAGGGAAAAGTGCATTTCAAATGTGATATAGAGGGAAACTGTGAGTAGAGGTATACAAACCAGTCGTGGGTAGCACATTAATAGACCTGTCAAAGCTTGACAAAAACTTCACAATGAACAAGCTTGCTTGGTTTCCAAAAGCATACCAAGATTCTGTACTTAGCCTAATTAAAATCATACTGTTAATTTATTTTCATTCTCTTATTTGTAATAGTATTCAGGGAAGGACATTCTTTCTCTTTCGATTCTTTATTTTTTCCATTTATGGAAACTGATGATTTCCTCCTTTCTTTACATTGGAGAAGAATATGTAACATGGTTTTGTTACTTTGTCTTGTTGACTTCCTCCATACAATCATCTTTTATGTCTTTTATACACAAAAATCTTTATTTTGCTTTACACAACCAACCATGTGAATCTTTTAGGATGCACCTGTCATTTTAGTAAATGATAACAGCAATAGTTGTCAAACCTTTAATGGTGCATTCAAAGCCAGATCCAAAGCTTATGCAAGTCAATGGAGTCTTTACACTGACTTCCATGGACTTTGGGTCAGGCTTTCAGTACCTGGAAAGGGGGTATTTCTTGCTTGTGCCCACTGGCAGTTAACATTAGTATGCTGTTCTCTGGAAGATGTTCACTCAATGGACCAATCTTATGTGACACTAGGCAAAAGAAAATCTTCACAATTTTCTGCTGCTATAACTACATTTTTATTGACTTTCCATAACTTGAACAGCTGATGAGAAGTAGGATTTATTATGAGTTCAGGAAACTATGACTTCTCAATCATTTTTATTTTTCATTATACTTGAATCTTGAATGAGTATTTGCTCAGAACAGGCTAGTAGTCTTAGCTGGCCACCTAACATAATGAGATTTTACAAGAAAATGTTGTTTTATCCTAACACAGCCAAGACATTGCAAATGTTACTTCTTCAAAACCTACTAAAACCCTTGTTGACAATGTATGCGTCAATTTACATCACGTCTTTCCCACTCAGATTACTCCTATGGCCAATTATTGATGCTAAGAACTTGTTCCCAATCAGTAAATTTCCCAGACATTCTTTTGATCTGTTTATCAGTATTATGGGATGGTGTTCCAAGAAGGAGGAGTGCTAGGCAGAGACGGGCTCCAACTAACGAAGTGAGGGAAGAGCATCTTCGCAAGCAGGCTGGCTAACCTAGAGAGGAGGGCTTTAAACTAGGTTCACAGGGGGGAGGAGACCAAAGCCCTGAGGTAAGTGGGGAAATGGGATACTGGGAGGAAGCATGAGCAGGAGAGTGCAAGAGGGGAGGACTCCTGTCTCAGACTGAGAAAATGGGACAATCAGCGAGTTATCTTAAGTGCCTATACACAAATGCAAGAAGCCTGGGAAACAAGCAGGGAGAACTGGAAGTCCTGGCACAGTCAAGGAACTATGATGTCACTGGAATAACAGAGACTTGGTGGGATAACTCACATGACTGGAGTACTGTCATGGATGGATATAAACTGTTCAGGAAGGACAGGCGGGGCAGAAAAGGTAGGGAAGTTGCATTGTATGTAAGAGAGGAGTATGACTGCTCAGAGCTCCGGTATGAAACTGCAGAAAAACCTGAGAGTCTCTGGATTAAGTTTAGAACCGTGAGCAACAAGGGTGATGTTGTGGTGGGAGTCAGCTATAGACCACCAGACCAAGGGGATGAGATGGACGAGGCTTTCTTCCGGCAACTAGCAGAAGTTACTCGATCTCAGGGCCTGGTTCTCATGGGAGACTTTAATCACCCTGATATCTGCTGGGAGAGCAATACAGCGGTGCACAGATGATCCAGGAAGTTTTTGGAAAGTGTAGGGGACAATTTCCTGGTCCAAGTGCTGGAGGAACCACTAGGGGCAGAGCTCTTCTAGACCTGCTGCTCACAAACCGGGAAGAATTAGTAGGGGAAGCAAAAGTGGTTGGGAACCTGGGAGGCAGTGACCATGAGATGGTCGAGTTCAGGATCCTGACACAAGGAAAAAAGGAGAGCAGCAGAATACGGACCCTGGACTTCAGAAAAGCAGACTCTGACTCCGTCAGGGAACTGATGGGCAGGATCCCCTGGGAGAATAAGATGAGGGGGAAAGCAGTCCAGGAGAGCTGGCTGTATTTTAAAGAATCCTTATTGAGGTTGCAGGAAAAAAACATCCCAATGTGTAGAAAGAACAGTAAATATGGCAGGCGACCAGCTTGGCTTAATAGTGAAATCCTTGCTGACCTTAAACACAAAAAAGAAGCTTACAAGAAGTGAAAGACTGGACAAATGACCAGGAAGGAGTATAAAATAATTGCTGAGGCATGCAGGAGTGAAATCAGGAAGGCCAAATCACACTTGGAGTTGCAGCTAGCAAGAGATGTTAAGAGTAACAAGAAGGGTTTCTTCAGGTATGTTAGCAACAAGAAGAAAGTCAAGGAAAGTGTGGGCCCCTTACTGAATGAGGAAGGCAACCTAGTACAGAGGATGTGGAAAAAGCTAATGTACTCAATGCGTTTTTTGCCTCTGTCTTCACAAACAAGGTCAGCTCCCAGACTGCTGCACTGGGCAGCACAGTATGGGGAGAAGGTGACCAGCCCTCTGTGGAGAAAGAAGTGGTTCGGGACTATTTAGAAAAACTGGAGGAGCACAAGTGCATGGGGCCGGATTCGCTGCATCCGAGGGTGCTAAAGGAGTTGGCAGATATGATTGCAGAGCCATTGGCCATTATCTTTAAAAACTCATGGCGATCGGGGGAGGTCCCGGATGACTGGAAAAAGGCTAATGTAGTGACCATCTTTAAAAAAGGAAAGGAAGAGGATCCGGCAAACTACAGGACAGTCAGCCTCACCTCAGTCCCTGGAAAAATCATGGAGCAGATCCTCAAGGAATCAATTCTGAAGCACTTAGAGGAGAGGAAAGTGATCAGGAACAGTCAGCATGGATTCACCAAGGGCAAGTCATGCTTGACTAACCTAATTGCCTTCTATGAGGAGATAACTGACTCCGTGGATGAGGGGAAAGCAGTGGATGTGTTATTCTTTGACTTTAGCAAAGCTTTTGATACGGTCCCTTATAGTATTGTTGCCACCAAGTTAAAGAAGTATTGGCTGGATGAATGGACTATAAGGTGGATAGAAAGCTGTCTAGATCGTCGGGCTCAACAGGTAGCGATCAACGTCTCGCGGTCTAGTTGGCAGCCGGTTTCAAGCGGAGTGCCCCAAGAGTCAGTCCTGGGGCCGGTTTTGTTCAACATCTTCATTAATGATCTGGAGGATGGCATGGACTGCACTCTCAGCAAGTTTGCAGATGACACTGAACTGGGAGGAGTGGTAGATACACTGGAGGGTAGGGATAGGATACAGAGGGATCTAGACAAATTAGAGGATTGGGCCAAAAGAAACCTGATGAGGTTCAACAAGGACAAGTGCAGAGTCCTGCATTTAGGATGGAAGAATCGCAGGCACTGTTACAGATTAGGGACCGAATGGCTAGGAAGCAGTTCTGCAAAAAGGACCTAGGGGTTACAGTGAACGAGAAGCTGGATATGAGTCGACAGTGTGCCCTTGTTGCCAAGAAGGCTAACGGCATTTTGGGCTGTATAAATAGGGGCATTGCCAGCAGATCGAGGAACGTGATCATTCCCCTCTATTCGACATTGGTGAAGCCTCTTCTGGAGTACTCTGTCGAGTTTTGGGCCCCACACTACAAGAAGGATGTGGAAAAATTGGAAAGAGTCCAGCGGAGGGCAACAAAAATGATTAGGGGCCTGAAGCACATGACTTCTGAGGAGAGGCTGAGGGAACTGGGATAGTTTAGTCTGCAGAAGAGAAGAATGAAGGGGGGGATTTGATAGCTGCTTTCAACTACCTGAAAGGGGGTTCCAAAGAGGATGGATCTAAACTGTTCTCAGTGGTATCTGATGACAGAACAAGGAGTAATGGTCTTATGTTGCAGTTGCGGAGGTTTAGGTTGGATATTAGGAAAAACTTTTTCACTAGGAGGGTGGTGAAGCACTGGAATGGGTTACTAGGAAGGTGGTGGAATCTCCTTCCTTAGAGGTTTTTAAGGTCAGGCTTGACAAAGCCCTGGCTGGGATGATTTAGTTGGGAATTGGTCCTGCTTTGAGCAGGGGGTTGGACTAGATGACCTCCTGAGGTCCCTTCCAACCCTGATATTCTATGATTCTATCTCACCCATTTACTGATCCTGTACCAGATTTCACAATGATTAAATGGAAGAGTAGAAGAACTGTACCACAAAGCAATACAAGCTGACATAGCAGGTGTGTAAAGAAAACTACGTCCTGCACTGGTTTGATGACCATGTTCTCACTCCTCCTTTGTTCTCCCTGTCATTGCAATTAAAGAGAGTACAATGGAAAGGGGATGTGTTTGGGAAAGGGAATGCATTTGGTACGGAGGAAATGGTCTTCTACAAATCGGCATAAACAGAACAGCAATAATCTTCTATGAAAATTCTTGTCATGAATTTGAGTAGGAATATGACCACTGCAGGTTTATAGATTTATATGAATGGTATTCTTGCTGCAGTAACTGACAAATGGGATAGCTACTGGAAACAGGCCCAACGCTTAAAAACAGGGTAACACTACCATTTCAAATTGATTTGTGGATTTGGTGAGGTTTATTAGGCCAATATTTTATGCATACCTTGGTAATGCTGTAAAGTGGCTAACTGAATAATCCAGTGTGAATTTTGGCAATACAAGTTGCTGGAATACTTATATTTTCCAATGCTCAGGACAGGATTTTGTGGGCTTCTATGTCCATATGGGCAATGTGGAAGGTGGAATTTGCATACTTTTATTACTCATAATGATTATTTTATATTGTTGTTGGACTATAATCAGAGTTGGAATTATCTGAGTTTTTTTATAGTTAAAGATTATTAATTTAGAATGATTCTGGCTCAAGCAATCAGGGAAAACTTAAAAAGTATAAAATACTCCATATTCCTATAGTCCATGATTCCAAAACAAAAATCAAGTTTTTACAGGATTAAAAAATGTATTAGTTATATGTTTTTTGCGTTTTGAGTTCTGCATAGGTTGACATATGGCAATAGGGAAATGTGATTTTACAAAGAAAGTAGAATAAAAGTAGTCCAAACATCTTTTTTAACTCCCTGGTTTTTTTTTTTCCCCATAGAGGCTTTGTGACATAGTCAAACTACACAAAAGAGTGACCTGATATGAATGCTTCATGGGCACTTGCTTGGATAACTTCTATAATTTTTGCTGTCTTGACCAAGAACGAGTTGTGTTCTCATTCTATACTCACTGTGATTAAAGCTTTATACCACACCATCAAATATTCTCCCTCACACTGTATATATATGCACATGCCTAATCACACAGCTTCCAATCCTTCAGTCTGGGGTAGGAGCCAGGATTCTGCTTCTGTCTTATTTACCAGTGGTCGAATCTTTCAAACAATTAGCTGCAAATCCGCCCAGTATTCACTGGCATAAAGGAGGGGTTATTTTCCTGTGATCTCTATTAAAATATACAACATGCCAAGATTTTTAAATAATGCATATAAACACAGGTGGGTGTTTGCAAGAAGTGGCTAATTTCATTCTTCATCTGAAGCATTTGAATTTGCAGAAATTTAATATTCTTATTGTGCATTTCTAGGCAGCCCATTTTTTAAAAGATGACAGTCTTGATTAATTAAGAAAAAAAGCATGGAATGCCAATCTTTGGATTCCATTTTTTATTTTATTTGGTTATAAATATAATTAAGGTTGAGAAACATTCAGGAAGAAAATGGGATAAATGTATTTTGACTGCCTCTTTACAAACACCAGGTCTCTTCTCTGCAAAACTGAGCTGGAGAAACAACTTCAGGGCGAAGGGCAACCCTCATTTAGCAGATTTGATATGAGGTAAGAATCCAAATGCTGACTGGAAACAGACAGAAATTAGGTTGAACAGATGAATTAGTAAAGATTTCAAACTGTAAATTATTAAGAAGGACTCCGATTTAGTGGATGAGACATCAAAAACAATTTAAAGCAAGGTCTGAATTAATATAGAATAGGGAGAATAACACCACTTATCTTTTAAAATTATTTATGAGGAGAAAATGAAAGCAAAGGGATGTTCTCTTAAATCATATCTGGCAATTTCAATTTAGAATTTATTGCACTTATAATATGGTACTGTACTCACTTTTTTACAATATGGCAGCTTGTTGTCTTTATAATGTTTAATATCCTCTAATAGAAGAGGAAAAGCCAACACCAGTATCCTCAAAAGCCCAAATAACTTATTATATTAGGTCCATTCAAAATCTGCAGGAAATTTGGTCAAATGCTTGAGAAATTTTAGAAAATTCTGAAATGTGTTTGAAAATCAAATGGTCTCAGAACTGAAAATACTATTATGTTGTCTATTTCTTTGTACTTTTACTAGTAGCTGTACATAAAAGTGCTTTTTTATTTCAGTCTATTTTCCCAAAAATTTATCCCCAACCCTAAGAGATATTTAATTCCCCCTTACAGTCTTCAAAAATTTATAGGCCTTCTTTCTTCCCTTCCTTCCCTTAGTCTATGATGAGGACACAAAGAAATATATAAAATAAACCACTGAATAATTTCTAACTTGCAAACTTATTCCTATAAAAAAAAAAATATCCCATCTCCTAGAACTGGAAGGGACCTTGAAAGGTCATTGAGTCCAGCCCCCTGCCTTCACTAGCAGGACCAAGTACTGATTTTGCCCCAGATCCCCAAGTGGCCCCCTCAAGGATTGAACTCACAACCCTGGGTTTAGCAGGCCAATGCTCAAACCACTGAGCTATCCCTCCCCCCTGACAGACAATATAGACTGTCCTTCTACATTAATCTAGCTACACTAGATAAAGCAGAGTTTCTGGATGTTTCTACCTATGCTATTTGCTGCGGAATAACTAGCAGTGCAACCTCTCTGAAATATTGTTTTGGTTTCTCTGTAGGTGAGGAATGGCCATTGCTGATCACTGTTCCTAGTAGGAATAATGCCAAGCTTTGCTGAGGGAAAATGGTGGCTCCTAGTTTGCCGGAAAGCAGAGAGGAGCTACTGTGAGGAGGAGAAAGTGAATAAAGGTAGTGCACTTCTTTGTTAAGGGCAGCCCATGGCCTCAGTCTCATTGAGAACACTGGGAGATGGTGACCATTTGGAAAGAGGGTAATTCTTCTTGAATTTTTCCAAGGAGATTATTATTCTTCCACCTTTACTGAAGGAGAAACTTTCAATAATGAAGTATGATGGGGAAAATGACTAGTAACCTTCAACATTTCTTACCAAAAAATTACTCGCTGTACCATATATACTCAAGTCAATGCCTGAGCTGAGATCATTTGGACCAAAAAAGGGTCTGGGTATAGAGTGCTAAATTTCTTAACATTAATTTTAAAATGGGTCCTATAAATCAATTTCATTAACACATTTACCTGTAAGTTTTCAGAAAATTCATTTTGTACTCAAAGAGTAAGTGCTTTAATTTTGGGGTGGATAGGCTGTATTCTTCATACATAAAGTGATTAAATTCCTGCTTTAAGTGCAAAACTCAACTCAGTCTCCACTATGTCACTGTTACCGACACCTTCATAATATGTCAATATATGCTGACTACACCCAACAGCATTCTTCCCATGCTATAAGATTACTTTACTAGTTATCCATCTTCTACAAGAAACAATCAGACAATTATGATAATCATCCTGCTCAGTAAGCCATTGCTGACTCAACACCAATCTAGTTAAATGAATATTACTAAAGTTAAAGGAACATTTTGTTTATCGGGCAAGGTAAAAATCTCTTGCAATCATATGTAATTTTTTTTTATTACATTTGAATTCTCTAACCATTGCTGGAGGCAGCCATTGGCAATTTCTGAAATAGCTAGAAAAATTAGATTGGAGTTAGTATGGGCAGCTCAATGAAGATGTCTGCTCAGTGTGTATTCATGGTCAAAAAGTGACTGAACTCTAAATTCTATCAAATACTTCAGGATATAAGTAATTCTGCAGCCAAGATTAAGGGATAAAGTTAACCCATGGAATAGTGCTGTACAATTATGTGTATTGTGTGGAGTTCAGAATGTCCACTAAAGCAACTAGCGTTGGCCACTGTGTCCATTGGTCTGTTTCCACTCTGTCTTGCTATGAAAATTTGAAGGTACCTATCCTACAAAAATGGACAGGGGAACTCATCAATAAAGGCTGTTCTTATTGGATCACTGGAAGTTTAGAAGACAGGAGTACAGTGGATGTTCCTGGCTATTGGTGCTGCAAATTATCTATCACCTAATAACAAATCCTATTGCTTTTGATTGCCTGCCTCAGGAATGATTTAAACATGTTGTGTTTATTCCAGCCTTGGTTGCTGCGTCTGCCTTGATCTTCAGACATGCCAAACCTATGGGAAAAAACACAGAAATTGGGTCTGTTTTTCGCTTAATTGGCTTGTGAGTTGCTTGTTGGCTAGCTTTTGGCTTGTAGCTTGTTGCTTGTTTGGCTTGTAGCTTGTTGCTTCTTTTTTTTTTTTTTTTTGATTGGCTCCCAGCAAGTTGGGGCAAGGAGGGGAGAGAGTCAGGGGTGCACAGTGGGCCTACCACAGTCCCAGACTCCATAGGCACAGAGAGTGTTGGGGTTCTTAAAGATTGGCTTGTTTTGGCCTTGTTTTGCAATGGGATTAGCTTGATTTTTGGCTTATCGTGAAAATCGGGGTGCTTATTTACCGCATGAAAGTTGGCTACTGTGTTGATCTTCTTGCAACTTTCTCCCCTACTCCGAAGCACTAATAAAAGTGATGGGGAAATGAGTATTCTTGTCATGCCTCATTCTTCTTTCTGCTAGTTCTTTTGTTCTTACCCTTCATTTTGTATATTTTATTATCTGTCTCATATTCACAATCCCAAAGCCTGTTCTCATCATCATAATCATCCTGAGAATTCTCCTTCCAAAAAGAACAAAATAGAAAAAAATGTGTATGTACAGTATTTTATTTCCAAATCCAGAAACAAGTAAAATGCCAGCAGCTAAATTGTAGATGGCAATTTCTGCCTCCTAACAGTGAAATTGTTTTCCAATTTATTTCTCAAAGGTTTTCTCTAGAGATATTCACCTAAACTTCCTTTCTTCTCATTAGCTAGGAGAAGGCTTCTAATGGTAGCAAATCTATTTCCCTGATGGTAATCCCAATAGATATCTACATTGTGATGTTTGGTTTCAGTCGCATTACTGTAAAATGTGTGTCTTGAATGCACGGAAAAATTCAGAAGTTAAAGCTGAAGCATTATTGTAAGGCTGCACTTATGGCTGGTATGATTCACCTGCAGAAAGCATATTCTTCTCAATGCGGAGCATAGTATTATCTCCATGGTTATCAGATAAAACTGCCCCTTTTAACAAATTGATTTTTCCCTCCAGGGGGCACACCACACTCCCCTGGAGCCCGTTATTGGCAGGGCCGGCTCTGGCTTTTTGGCTGCCCCAAGCAAAAAAAAAAAAAAGCCTGCGGTGCGGCCGGAGCGCGGGTGCAGGGGAACCGGCTAGCGGGAGGGAGTGGGAGGGAGAGAGAGAGAGAGAAGGGGGCGGCCAGGGCTACAGCGGGGCGCTGCCACGTGGCCCGTCCCGCCACGCTGTGTCACGCCGCGCCGCCTGCCGCCTGCTGGGAGGAATCTGCTCCGGTCGGTGGGGAGGGAAGGACGAGGACTGCCCTGCCGGGCTTGCTGCAGGGCGCTCCTGTTCTCCGCACCGCCGCCCCCTACAGGGCGGCCGGAGCAAAACAAAACAAAACAAAACGCGGCTGTGCCACCCTAGGATTGGGCCGAATGCCGCCTCGTTTAACCTGCCACCCCAAGCACCAGCTTGCTTGGCTGGTGCCTGGAGCCGGCCCCGGTTATTGGAGTCCTCTGCATGCAGATCACCCTACTTGAAAACTTTGCTGGATCCTGCAGAGCCCTCTGCATGCACCCATGTGGACTTAGGGGCTCAACTGTAGACCACCATTTTTTAAAATCTTGGCCTAATCATATCTGGCTAAGTACCAACTATTTAGCTACAAAACATAGAGGAAATGTTTAGCATTGAAAAAGAGAGTATTAACTACAGTAGTTAGATGAAATTAAGAAAAAAATGGAGCAGAATATCAGGAAAATTTTCCAACAGCAGCAGAAGGCACAGGGAAGCAATGGAAGCTAAAGCACTGGGCTTTAAACTACAGTAGTGCAAACGTACAATAAGTGAGCAATCCAGCTCTGGCAGGAGTTTGGCCTAGAAGGATTTTGTCATCTTCAGGCTCTGTGATTCAAAAATCATGAGTCTCCCAGGCACACTGTGAGAACTGAGAAATAGGCATCTGTCACACCTGACTTTTGCAATTTCTATACTTTTATGTTCTTAAGCATTTATATTCCTTTAAAATAATTAAAGTATATATTTCCTAGAACACAAAATATATGGTTTCACTTTGCTGTTGCAACTAGAGATGAGGAAGGAGGATTTCCCCAAAAGAAACAGTCATGAAAACTGAATCCATTTAACAGAAGGATGATGTGATGTGAAGTGATTGCAAATTCCAGCAGCTTCTGGAATGGAGTCTATGCTATTCACTCAAGCATAGTGATAGCTTTCCAGGGGGGGAAAAAGAAGTGAAAATTGGATATGTTGTGATGGCTTGGTGGTAGAATACAAAATAAATTGTTAGCCACAGTGTTTAAAACCCCCTTCAGGACTGAAAACATTACCTCTTCGCTATCTTTGTACAACTGGGCATAGCATATGGGAAATCCTAGCAATATAAGTAATTAGCAGCACTTTGCTTGTATTCACTTCACTCTAGGTGATAGATGAGCATCTCAGAGGGAAAGTATATCCATAAACTTAAAAAGCCACATATTAAAAACACGTGATCATTAATTTAATTAAACAAAATGATCTAAAACTACCTCAGCTAGTATTTTGTGTATTTCACCATGCTTACATACAGGGACTGACTCCACTGTGGTTATTACTTTCTGATGGCACTGCAGCTTGTCATTTCATTGATATGAAGAATACATGAATACACATTGTATTGTTCTGTATTTTACCTAAAGCTCTTCAAAAAAAAGGTCCTACTAAGTCTCCACGGCACAACTTTAGAAATGATCATTCATTTTTCAAAACAGCTGGGCTTCTAGAAGAACTGTTTAAAAAAGCAAAAGTGGGAGGAGTTCCTTTCTGGTGTTGAAGTCTCCCAAATTACTACAAAGACAGAATGGATTAGCAAGGTAGCTAAAAATTCCAAGGATCTTCATGTATTCATTTTATACCAGAGAGACACCACTCCATGACTCTGGTAATAAGTTTCCAGAAGCTACCTACATGTAAAGAAGTGTCAGAGAGTGAAGAGCAAAGCATCACATGAGGAATATGGTTTTATGATAAAGGAAAATTTGCAGTGGAAAACGGAAAAAAAAAAGAATTAAAGGACGCACTGAGACAAAATACTTATGCTCCATTGTTTTTCTTTTTTCTTTTCTTTCTTTTCTTTTCCCATTCCACCTACTGCACCATACTGAAAAATGGAAATCACTGATTTCAGATTGATTTTAAAAGTACAAACTGTAGTCGAAAGAGTCATTCAAAATGCTAACATTGTAATAGGAAAATGCTTTGTTGAGTGAGATTTCTTTCTTTGTGAACAGACACTGTAGCTACTGAAATGCACAGTTACGCTACCAGAGGTTTCTAAATGAAGAAAAACAGATAATTATCTTTCCACATAGGGAATGTTTAATTAGCCCTCGATTTGTGGTAAAAACAACCCAATACAACACACCAACAGCCACAAAAATGAGTATATTTATTCGTTCAGAATAAAGAGCTAGTTTAAATCAGCATAGCTCCACTGAAGTGAATAGTGCTACACTGATTTCCAGCTGAGGATCTGGCCCCATATGCAACAGTAATGTAAGAACAGAAGATCTTCCAGACCTGATCACACCAATTCATCCATCAAATCTAATATTTTAGCTCCAGCAATGCCTATCAATTAATTATTGAGAGGAAGATGAACCTCCATCCCCATTCCAGTTGTTGGAAAAGAACTTCCTTCCTTACCCCGGCAGATAATCAATTTATGACCTGAAACATGAGATTTTAATATCCTCATTTTAGCTTACAGCTCTTTATAGTTATCCAGAACTTTTGCCCAAAATACAATAATAGAAACTTTTTTTTTTTAAATGGAGGGGGGAAATGAAGGTAATTGGTCTGCAGCAAAATTTTAGGTGTGCATAACCCATGCCAGAAAAGCTGATGACACCCATTCCTGTCATTTTCCCTCATGAGTTGTACAAACTTTTTCTGCTTTATGACAGAATGGATTACAATAATGCCATGAATATTTTATTGCAGTTATGTACTTTAATTCAAATGTTATTAGTCATCAAGAAACAAATATTTAATATTAGAAGCACGAAAATAAATCTTGCTCTGTCAAGAGGTTATTTTTAAATAAATTTGGAAGCATGGTCCAACAATTGACTCAGATGGGCTCTTTCTCTTGTAGTGAGACCAGTATGCATTCATCTCTGGCATGGCTCAAACGAGCTCCACAGAATTCTAAATGTAGCTGCTGATTTGGATTTGATTACTTTGAGTGAGATGAGGGGAGGGAAAGAGAGAGTGGATTTTTAATAGAATCTCAGTTAGACACATCGGGGGAACTTGACTCTGTCAGTTTAAATGTACAAATCTACCCTCAGCAAAAGAACGTGTGCCAAGAGGATGAATGAAACCTGGTAAACATTATAGTTAATTTATTGCCTGAAACAACAGTCCTTTTAATTGATTGACAAATGAACAGAAGCAAAGAATAAGAAAAGTAAATGAAAACACTGCAGGAATGGGCAGCTTTGTAATTGGAAATTGAAAAGGTCACTAAATGTGGCTAAGTGTAATTTATTTGAATTGAATCATTATTTTATGGAAATCTTTATTTGGAGCCTGAATATGCACAACACTAACTTTAATGCAACCCATTTTATTTTGATTACTTTAAACATGAGTGGACACAGCAAATTTGGAGCTGTACTATTCCTGAAATCAGTGACCAGGCTACTACACAGTGGTCGTGATAATGTGGAGCCAGTGTGAGATCTTTCAACAAATGATATTTCTTTGGAGCACTGTGTCTTTTAGCAGTAAATAATAATGTGTATAAGATATAATTTTCAAAATTGCCTAAGTGACTTAAGAGCCTAAGTCTCATTTTCAAAAGTCACTTAGGATTTTTCTACATGATCATTTAGTTTGCGGCAAGCTGGGGTGTGAATCTACCCCACACTAGACTGGCACAGTCTAACTGTCCATGTGGACCCTGCTTATGCAGCACTAACAGTTGGTTAAAGCACTTTAGCTCATTCCTGTTTAAAAGCAGGGTAGATCAAAGCACACTAACAAACTGTTAGAGTATATCAGAAGAGTCCACACAGACTGTTCATGGCAGGCAAGCACAGGGTAGATTCACAGCCCTGCTTGTCGCAGACTAAATGTTTGTGTAGACAAGCCCTTAGACAGTTAATAGCCTGAGTCCCATTGACTTTGAAAATGGGACTTAGATGCTTTAAAAAAATTTACCCATTGTTTTTATAAATTCTCAGATGAAATAATCAATTTTCAAAAGAGGGTGGTAATATTCATGATTTAAAGATAAAGAAACGCAGGTACCATGCAGAGATGTGAAGATCACAAACTTACACTGGAATAGAACCTAGATCTTCTGACTTCCAGTCCCTGCTTTACCTACCAACTAACACAACCTCAGTATCTCTTGAGGAGAACACTGTTTCACCACACGCACCATTACTATATACAATTATATAAATTAGAGATGGGAAAGACCTATCACATCCTCCTGTCAATCTCCCCCTCAACTGAAGATTGTTCTCTACTGCAGTGATTCTCAAAGCCAGTCCGCCGCTTGTTCAGGGAAAGCCCCGGTGGCCGGTTTGTTTACCTGCCGTGTCCACAGGTTCGGCCAATCGTGGCTCCCACTGGCCGCGGTTCACTGCTCCAGGCCAATGGGGGCTGCAGGAAGCAGTGCAGGCTGAGGGATATGCTGGCCGCCCTTCCCGCAGCCCCCATTGGCCTGGAGTGACAAACCGCAGCCAGTGGCAGCTGCGATCGGCTGAACCTGCAGACGCTGCAGGTAAACAAACCCGGTCCGGCCCGCCAGGGGCTTTCCCTGAACAAGCGGCGGACCGGCTTTGAGAACCACTGCTCTACATTTTCTAATATTATAGAGTCATAGAGTCATAGACTTTAAGGTCAGAAGGGACCATTATGATCGTTTAGTCTGACCTTCTGCACAATGCAGGCCACAGAATCTCACCCACCTACTCCCGCAACAAACCCCTAACCTATGTCTGAGCCATTGAAGTCTTCAAATCATGTTTTAAAGATTTCAAGGTGCAGAGAATCCTCCAGCAAGTGACCCATGCCCCTCGCTGCAGAGGAAGATGAAAAACCCCCAGGGCCCCTGCCAATCTGCCCTGGAAGAAAATTCCTTCCCGATCCCAAATACGGTGATCAGCTAAACCCTGAGCATGTGGGCAAGACTCACCAGCCAGACACCCAGGAAAGAATTCTCTGAAGTAATTCTCTCAGATCCCACCCCATCTAAAATCCCATCAGAGGCCATTGGGCATATTTAACGCTAATAGTAAAAGATCAATTAATTGCCAAAATTAGGCTATCCTATCATACCATCCACTCCATAAACTTATCAAGCTTAGTCTTGAAGCCAGATATGTCTTTTGCCCCCACTGCTCCCCTTGGAAGGCTGTTCCAGAACTTCACTCCTCTGATGGTTAGAAACCTTCATCTAATTTCAAGTCTAAACTTCCTGATGGCCAGTTTATATCCATTTGTTCTTGTGTCCACATTGGAACTGAGCTTAAATAATTCCTCTCCCTCCCTGGTATTTATCTCTCTGATTTATTTATAGAGAGCAATCATATCTCCCCTCAGCCTTCTTTTGGTTAGGCTACACAAGACGAGCTATTTGAGTCTCCTTTCATAAGATAGGTTTTCCATTCTTCGGATCATCCTAGTAACCCTTCTCTGTACGTGTTCCAGTTTGAATTCATCCTTCTTAAACATGGGAGACCAAAACTGCACACAACTCCAGATGAGATCTCACCAGTGCCTTGTATAATGGTACTAACACCTCCTTATCTCTACTGGAAATACCTCACCTGATGCATTCCAGGACCGCATTAGCTTTTTTCACGGCCATATCACATTGGCGCTCATAATCATCTTGTGATCAACCGATACTCCAAGGTCCTTCTCCTCCTCTGTTATTTCCAACTGATGAGTCCCCAGCTTATAACAAAAATTCTTGTTATTAATCCCTAAATGCATGACCTTGCACTTTTCACTATTAAATTTCATCCTATTAATATTACTCCAATTAACAAGGTCATCCAGATATTCCTATCTGATATCCCAGTCCTTCTCTGTATTGGCAATACCTCCCAGCTTTGTGTCATCCACAAACTTTATTAGTACACTCCCACTTTTTGTGCCAAGGTCAGTAATAAAAAGATTAAATAAGATTGGTCCCAAAAACAATCCCTGAGGAACTCCACTAATGACCTCCCTCCAGCCTGACAGTTCACCTTTCAGTATGATCCATTGTAGTCTCCCCTTTAACCAGTTCCTTATCCACCTTTCAATTTTCATATTGATTCCCATTTTTTCCAATTTAATAATTCCCCATGTGGAAGAGTATCAAATGCCTTACTGAAATAGAAGTAAATTAGATCCACTGTGTTTCCTTTATCTAAAAAAATCTGTTACCTTCTCAAAGAAGGAGATCAGGTTGATTTGGCATGATCTACCTTTTGTGAAACCATGTTGTATTTTGTCCCAATTACCATTGACCTCAATGTCCTTTACTTTCTCCTTCAACATTTTTTCCAAGACCTTGCATACTACAGATGTCAAACTAACAGGCCTGTAGTTACCCAGATCACCTTTTTCCCCCTTTCTTAAAATTAGGAACTAAGTTAGCAATTCTCCAGTCACACAGTACAACCCCTGAGTTTACAGATTCATTAAAAATTCTTGCTAATGGGCTTGCAATTTCATGTGCCAGTTCCTTTAATATTCTTGGATGAAAATTATCTGGGCCCCTCAATTTAGTCCCATTAAGCTGTTCGAGTTTGGCTTCTACCTCGGATATGGTAATATCTACCTCCATATCTTCATTCCCATTTGTCATCCTGCCATTATCCCTAAGCTCCTCATTAGCCTCATTAAACACTGAGGCAAAGTATTTGTTTAGATATTGGGCCATGCCTAGATTATCCTTAACCTCCACTCCATCCTCAGTGTTTAGCGGTCCTACTTCTTCTTTCTTTGTTTTCTTCTTATTTATATGGCTATAGAACCTTTTACTATTGCTTTTAATTCCCTTTGCAAGGTCCATCTCTACATGGCTTTTGGCCTTTCTCACTTTATCCCTACATGTTTGACCTCAATAAGGTAGCTTTCCTAGCTGATCCCTCCCAGGTTCCATTCCTTGTAGGCTTTCTGCTTTTTCTTAATCATTTCTCTGAGATCCTTGCTCATCCAGCTTGGTCTACAACTCCTGCCTATGATTTTTCCCCCCTTTCTTGGGATGCAGGCTTCTGATAGTTTCTGCAACTTTGACTTGAAGTAATTCCAGGCCTCCTCCGCCTTTAGATCCACAAGTTCTTCAGTCCAATCCACTTCCCTAACTAATTTCCTTAATTTTTTAAAGTTAATCCTTTTGAAATCAAAACTCTAGTCACAGATCTATTTTTGTTTATTCTTCCATTTAGTTTGAACTGAATTAGCTCATGATCACTCGAGCCACGGTTGTCCTCTACAACTATTTCTTCTATGAGGTCTTCACTACTCACCAAAACCAAATCTAAAATGGCATTCCCTCTTGTTGGTTCAGCAACTACTTGGTGAAGGAATCCATCAGCTATCACATCCAGGAAAATCTGAGCCCTATTATTATTATTATTAGCACTTGTTCTCCAGTCTATATCTGGGAAGTTAAAGTCTCCCATGATCACACAATTCCCATTAGTATTTACTTCATTAAAAACATTAAAGAGGTCTCTATCCATATCCAAATCAGATCCTGGTGATCTATAGCACACCCCAAGCACTATCCCAGGGGAGGCTCTAGTAGCTTTCTTCCCCAATGTGATTTTTGCCCAGACAGACTCTGTCTTATCCATTCCATCACTTCTTATTTCTTTACAGTCTACCTCATCATTGATACACAATGCTACTCCACCACCTTTGCCTTTATTTCTGTCTTTCCTAAACAGCACATACCCTTCAATACCTGTATTCCAGTCATGACTACTATTCCACCATGTTTCTGTTATCCCTAAAATATCTGGTTTCACTTCTGCACAAGTAACTCTAGTTCCTCCATTTTGTTACCTAGGCGCCTCGCATTGGTATACAAACATCTTAATTTTTGCTGTTTGGCTTCACTCACATTCTTTACCCGATTAGGCAGACATTCTACCACCAGTATCAAATATTAGACTGGTATCTACACTACCCTTCCTCCTTATGTCCATTCTCCTACCCACAGCTATTTCCTTTCTTACTTCGTTTTCTTCCCTTTCAATGCTAAAATCTGGCGTGGAGATTACCTGGACATCTCCCAACCATCTCCCCCAAATTCCTAGTTTAAAGCTCTCTTAATCAGTTGTGTCAGCCTCCATCCCAGAAGTCTATTTCCCTCCCTACTCAGGTGAAGTCCATCCCGAGAGAACAGACCTTTGTCCATGAATGCCTCCTAGTGGCCATACATCCCAAAGCCCTCCTTGTAACACCACTGCCTGAGTCATCTGTTGATCATCATAAATTTGTCACACCTTTTTTGCCCTTCTCTAGGAACAGGCAGAATCCCACTGAAGATCATCTGAGCCTTGATTTCCTTTAGCATCTTCCCCAGCCTCGCATAGTCTCCCTTGATACGTTCCAACAAGAATCTAGCTGTATCATTTGTTCCCACAAGAAGGACAATAAGTGGATTCTTTCCCATTCCCGTTAGGATCCTCTTCAGCCTCAGGTCCACATTCCATATCTTAGCACCTGGCAGACAGCACACCCTTCTGTTCTCTGGATCAACTCTGGTTACAGGCCTGTCTATTCTTCTCAGTAAGGAGTCCCCAGTCATGTAGACCTGCCTTTTCCTGGTGATGCTGCTGCGATTCTTCTGTCTATCCCCTGTTCCCTCTGGCTGCAAGTCCTCTCGATTCCTATTCTCCCTTGCAATCCTCTGCAACCCATCCTGTATCCTTCTGGGGCTCATATTTGGTGTTGTTATCTCCACTAACTCTTCTCCTCTTCCTATAGAACTAGCTGCTCTTTTCTTCTTGCTTGCCCTCCTACCTTCAGTGACCACCTGCTGTGCCCCTTCTTCATTTTTCAACTCCATAAACCTGTTCCTGAGCTCTATTTCTCCTTCATTGGCCCATCTTTTCCTCTGCCTGGTTCTCTTAGTCACATGCTTCCACTGTCCACTTTCCTCACCCAGCAGTCTCCCCTCAGAGTTCTTTGGTCCTGCTTCCATCTATAAGTCTGAGCTTTTCCCTTTGCTCCATCATCTGCTTGAACCCCTTTCTAAACTCAACCAGAGTTTCCACCTGCATCTCCAATCGTCTGATCTTTTCTTCCATCAGCTCTATCAGGCGACACTTCATGAAGACGAAACTCTTTTCAGGTACCCTCTCCAGGATCATGTACATACCGCAACTTCCACGTCCGCTTATCTTCATTGTGTCTTCCACTGCTTGGGTCACTACCACTGCTGCCTCTGTATCTGTCATAGCCTTCCCACCTAAGTCCTGTTAGTCCGGGAAACACAAAGCAAACCAAAACACCACAACCCACAGCAAAACAACCCCCCAACGAGCATCACAACACTGCCAGAACACCACACACTCCCTTCACTAGCCTGTCTGCTCCTCTGCCTGGTTCTCCTAGTCTTCCCCCCAAACTCCCCTTGCAAACTCCCACTCAAACTCCTCTGTTTACAGGTCTGTTTGCTGGCTCCTGTGTTGCTGCAGCTGTCTGTGTCCAATCCAGTCTAACACATCCCCTCTCGTGAACTTTCCTCCTGATATTCTGCCTATGTTTAATCCAATTTGCAATCTTTTAGCCAACCTTCCGAGTTAGGATAAGAGCTGGGCAGCGAATGGAAATTTTGTTTCACAGAGAATTTTGAGATTTCAAAATGTATTTCCATTCTGATTTGGAATTAAACATGCACATTTTGAAATGCTCTATTAAATAAAATGTTTAAAAAGAATTTAAAATCAGTGAAAACATTTCATTTTAATTTTGACTTTTTATTATAATATATATTAGAACCGAAAATTAAAAATATCAAAACAAAAAGTCATTTTAAAAGGAAAAATTGAAATGTTTCATTCCAAAAATATTGAAACAGAATGTTCTGACCCTCTCAGACCTTTTTTTTTACTTTGCTTTCCTGCTAAACATATTTTCAGGAAAATCAAAATCATTTCATAAAGTGTCTTGGTTTTGATAGAACAGCCTTCTCCGTGGAAAACTGTTCTGTCAAAGTTCTTCTGACCAGCTCTATTTAGGATAAGGAACTGAAATCAAGCCAAGTAACAGACTTCCTGGCACACAAAACCAAATACTTAATTACAAATGCAGATAACTTGAAAGATCACTTGGTACAATTGTGAAAATCGAAACAGAGGAAAACCCCATCAATTTGTGAAAGATCCATTCAGACATTTATGAAAAGCAAACACAGAAATTCTTTAAAATCATAAGCAATTCTTGGATAGCAGGGCCAGCTCCAGGGTTTTGGGCAGCCCAAGCAGCCAAAAAAAAAAAAAAAAGCTGCAATCATGATCTGCGGCGGCAATTCGGCGGGAGGTCCTTCACTCTGAGTGGGAGTGAGGGACCATCCGCCGAATTGCCACCGAATAGCTGGACGTGCCACCCCTCTCTGGAGTGGCCGCCCCAAGCACCTGCTTGCCAGGCTGATGCCTGGAGCCGGCCCTGTTGAGTAGTTCACACACAGGAAAAATGCCAAATTCATAGGATATATTGTTCAGAATATATAGTTAACCCAGTTCCACCCAGAATGCACCAGAGGGTAAACGTGTAGAGTGGAGGCAGCCTCTATGCCAGCTTTTCTAAACTCTGCTCTTTAGTAGCAAGAAACAGAGCAGAATATAGAAACAGCCACACCTAGTGGCAGGAGTCACCAAAAGAGCAGGATTTTATGCAAATACAATGTCCTAGCGAGAGTAAGGAAGATGTGCAGCTTTCTTCTAGGAACAGTATGGCTCCTCATCAGTTTTGTTGCCTTTCTCTAGTTATTCAATATTTTCCTAATAATAAAGTGTACACATACGTGAAAGCAGCACTCTATTTGTGGTCACACCACAGCAGTAGCCACATCCGTGATGTGATATTTCTGTGTAACAGATCAAAACTGCCAGGGCCTTTTTAATTTATTTTTGCTGCTGAATTGCATCAGAAACTGTTTCCTAATTTGCCATCCCTTATTAGCGCTAGGACTCCTTTAGACATTTCTCCTTTCCAGGTTCCTCCCCTTCTGGATTATTTTCTCCAGGTGCATTCACTTTGTATTTTTCCAAGATGTTTCCATGTTATAATCATTCATGCTCTCACTGCTTTGCACAGCTCCAACAATGCTGTAAACTTCTCTCAACTGGCAAGCTGAGGTGAGTTTATGGCTATTATATGTCAACAGAGCAGTGCAAAGCTGCTGGAGCCTATTGGAGGATCTGGCCCTTGAAGTCCCTCTGTATTAATTCTCTGTATTCAACTATATTTGCACTCCTCACAGTTGATTAACATCTGCAGATGGCTTTAGTAAGATACTTACTCTCTTTGTAGATCATAATGAAGATGTAAAATAAGACCAGTCCTAACTTCATTCCTTTATTATGCTGCTGAATATGTTCCAACAGCATGATACATTGCTGTCTTGATACATTGTTTATGGTCCTGAGGTTCAATTTTCAGTCCCTCTGGTAGTGCTCCTAACCAAGCTGATATGACTATTGAGAACAAGATTTCCTAGGACATGGAATCACGTGCTTTATGAACACTATAATATATAACACCTTCTTTGTAGTCACTAAGGCCCAGATACTGCAAAGACTTACGCATACAGTTAACTTTATGCACTGCAAGTAGTTCCATGGACTTTCCCGGAATTGCTCAGTGTGGAAAGCTAAGCACATGCATAACCCTATGCAGGATTGGGACCTAGGAACAGATTTTTAAAGGTTCTTAGGTGCCTAAAGATGCAGATCAGTGCCTATTGGGATTTTCAAAAGTGCTTCGGCACCTAAACCTCATTCAAATCAACAGGAGTTGAGCACTTGAAACTCATTTAAATAAATCGGAGATAGGAGTCTGGGTTCTTCTGAAAATCACACTACGTGCCTATCTGCATCATTAGGCATGTACTTACCATTAAAAATCTGACCCTGTCTTTTAAATTCTTTTTAAAAGGTGTTCAGTTTTGTCATCATGTTAATTATGGTTCCACTGTCTTCATTTCCCCACCCGTTATCATATTTGTTCGTTTATTTTAGACTGACAGAAGCTAGACTTATGGAATGGCAATTGGCAATAATTCCCTTAATACCCTAGGATACATACCATCTGGACTGCCTTTTGTATGCATGTTCAAATTGTTCAACTATTCCCTAACCTTCTCTTTACCAACAAATATTGAATAAGGTCTTCCTTGTCTCTTAATTGCCCAAACTTCTTTTCTTTATTTTTCAAGATTTTCAGAAGTTCTTCAACTCAGCTGGTTTTGAATCATTAATATACTGCACTTCATTTATAAATTGACTTCTTTTCCTCTAATCTTCTTTTACCTCTGACATATGTATAAAAACCCTTTAAATTGACATTAACTCCTACTTTCTTGATGACTTTACATTTTTCCTACAAACATTCATTGACTGTATATTCTTCTTAAGTTAATGCCCTGCTTTTCAATTTCTGTTATGTGTCTTTTCCCTCTTGTATGCAGACCTTTCTGCAATCCCTTGTGAAGTCATATTTTTTCCTTCCATTCTCCACCATTGTGACCACAGCAAAACTTAGAATACAGTTGTTGTACATGTTTACTACTGTCCACAAGTGGGTGGAATCAGAAAATTAAATTGTTTTAGGCCCTTCATTGGTAAGAGATGATGGAGTCTCTTTGAGTTCAAGTGTTACAATTTTTGAAGTAAGAATCAGAGCTGGGAGAACACCTGAATTTTTTATTTACTGGCAATTCCAAAAAAGAATGGGGAAGGGTCAAGCCGAAACTGAACATTCTGATTTTTTTCCAGTGAATCAAAAAGAACCAATTGAAATTTTGCTACAGCAAATTAAATGTTTCTTTCAGTGTTAGCTAGAGCCACAAAAATGAGCTTGTCGGGCACCCACCTCTCTTTGCCCACCAGTTAGGGCGCTCACCTGCAATGTAGGAGACCAGGGTGCCATTTTTCTCTCTGCCTGATGTAAAAAAGGGATTTAAACTGGCCCTTCCACCTTTCGGAAGAGTGTTCTAACCATTGGACTATGGGATATTCTGGGGCTGGTTGCTTCTATTGAAGCTGTTCTATACAATTTAAATAGTCTTTTGAGCAGGAGAACTGGAACCTGGGTCTCGGAGATGAGCACCCTAACTATTGGGCTAATGGTTATATAGCACTCTTCCCCTCCTCATTGGCAAATGGCACTGGGTCCCAAAAAAACAAAATTTATGTTTAAACTATTCAGCAAATTCATAGAAATTCATTAATAGTTTTGGGTCAACTGAAACAGCATTTTTTGTCAAATATAGCATTCATCAAAAAAGAAAACATTGTCCAACTCTAGTAGGAGTGTCTGAAATCTATCCTCATCATTGCTTTGAAGTCCCATGTAGCCATTCCGTGTAGCATCGTGGTGGCCAGGATGTTTCCAGATGGTCACTAACTTGTCATAACAATTATTTTTATTTGTAATAACATAACGCTGGCCTCTTTTGCCTATTTTTATTACTGTTGTATAGTTTTAGTGCTCTACAATCCTTAGGTGTCTAAGATACCATATCTTTTTAATATTTTCCTGCTTCAACCAATTTAACAAAAAAACATAACTAATAACATAAATGTTTTCCCTGGCCTCATTTTAAATTTATTATTATTATTAAATATTTACTTTGCAATAGCACTCAAATGTTCCTATCAGGATTAATTCCCCATTGTGTTAGATGATGTACAAACTCAAAAGTGGAACATATTCCTTACTCAGAAAACTTGTGGGTTTTTCTTAATAGAGAACTGATTCTTTTATGAAACATTCTTCTGACTTTTAAATAGAAAATACGTTAATTCAATATAAAATGTCTTTTAACTTTAAAAAGTCTCATTTTTTCATGAATAACGAAAACTATGTAATACTTGTTATAAGGAGCAGTATGGCTCTATGATCAAGATAACACTATACCTGATATGCCATATAAATGCTAACTACTGTTATTACTTTTCACCTTGAACATGGACAGCAGTATGTAACATTGCACAGTCTGCAAAATGAGAACTGAACTACAAACAGCTTTATAAAAAATGGTTATTCCTATGCATTGTTAATGGAAAAACAGACCATGAAGCAGAAGTTTGCAATCACAGGAAGAATGAATGAATGTATTTCTAAAGAACTTCATACATTATGTATCCTGTATTATAGATCTTAGATGCAAAACAATGGAATAAAATAAGTTATCTAAAAACATATGCACAAGAGAAAATTCTAATCCTTATGAATATTCCATTATGCTTACTAAGCTTGCTCTATTTCCTGGTAACTTACTGAGATGGGAATCAAAATGTGAAAGTCCATAATGGAGATTGGCAAGGAAACATAACAATTCTAGGCACTGTAAAATTAATAGAATCAACAACCAACTTGATGTAATCCAAACATAAAGTTCCCCTGTTTTGCTTTCAGAGTTAGAAGGAATGAAAAATAACAGTAAACTATTTATCAGTTATTAGGTCTGTCAGAGTTCCTCCTCTTCTCCAGAAGTGCTGCAGAAATTAGCATGACTAGAATGATAACAGCATCTATCAAGAAGGAGAGAGAGCAAAGAATGGCGAAAGAGGATAATAGGAGAATGACTCCACCTCCAAACTTCTCAGGCTGTTCCAAGGAGAAAAAAATCACAAAAATATTCAATTTAAGACATATACTGTGGGGAGGAAGGGAAGGATACAGAATAGAAGAGGGGAACTCTGAAAAATTTAGTAATTTTCTGGCAAGTGCCACCTTCTTCTCCTACATGCCTGCAGAACCATTATAGCAAGAGGACATGCAAGCAGTACCCCAGGTTTGAGCTAGGACTGTTCCTGAGAAGCAGCCTGGAACAGTTCAACGGTAATTGGCTTTTGCAGAGGACTTGAGGCCCACTGGGGAGCTGTTGATGAATATGTGAGATGAACACCAAGTAGCAGTAGGAAGAAAACAAGTCCCAGGAGAAGGACTTCAACCCACAACGAAGGTCCAAAGGCCCAAGGATAGATTGTGGGGAGCTTGGCATGAATCTGGAGGTCCACCAGTCTTCCAAGTCTCACCCAAAGCAAAGAGAGACTTTCTGAAAGCCACATGCCCCAAGACTAAGAGAAACATTAATAAATAAAAACACCAATGGACATGGAAGTTGCTCTCATTGCTTCCAGGTGTTTGTATTTAGAGCGCTAAATGATTTCCAGAGCTAAAAGCCATTCTATGTGCACCCTTGGGGCTCTGTCAGACAGGACAAATCTGCCCCAGTCAGACAATGCACAAACAGTAGTCTCTCTGAACCACTGAGGGGACATCAGAAGCCCCAGAGCCACTTTCATGCACTAGATGCCATGATTTTTTACATGAATAGAAACACACAAGTTTTTAATTAATGAGTTTGATTCATTTATTTTGAAGGGACAAGGAAAAAGTATAAGAACACTTAAATTATGCTATCCTATATTAAGGATCATTCATTTCCAGAAACATTGTCATCATCTCCCGGGAAGTGAAGAATAACAATTCCTTGGAGCAGGTCTCCAGTGCTGCTGTGTGGTCTTTCCACTCATAGTTTTACTAGATCTTGTACAGTAGACATTTTTGCATCTGATGATGCAGCTTTTGGCAGAACAATTCTCGACAAATAATTCTGCCCTACTGCCATTGAGAGAATGCTAAACAGATGCCATCGAGTTAAAGAATAACCTTGTCCATTTCAATAGACTTTTTTCCATCTAAAATATTATTTCATCAAAGGCCAGTGTCTGAATTTTTTTTCACTTCAGGTAAGGCCTGTGGATTCTGTGACTGCACTCGGATGTAGACAGATATTTTATATTTATTCATGTTAAAAAAACTTAGCTATGCTACATTTTCAGCAAACAAAGAGGAGGGGTGTCTCCCCGGTATTTATCTGGAGTTCTGTAGTAGACGTACAAGTATGTCCAACTAAATTCTCTCAAAATACCAATAAATATCCAACAAAATCACTGAGTCCCAAATCCACTGTCATCCTCACCGTAATCACACACACATATAGCAAAATGTGCAAAACAGCCAGCACCAACTTGTTAGAAACCCCTAACCCACACCCTCCCCCACAAAAACAACAACAACCCAGAGCAGTTATCTCAAACTTAGAGGCTAAAAAATGTGACTACTGAAGTTAATAGGAGTTTTGCCACTGACTTCAATTAACAGGAATTTCATCCAGAAACACAAGTCTTCCCTGGCCGCCTCCTACTCACAAGCACATCTCCAAACTCCTTCATTCTACAGTTTCAGGTTCTGATATATATATATATCAGAACCTGAAACTGTAGAATATATATATAGCCCCAAATAAAGTCAATGGGACTATTCACATATACACACACACACATTCGTGTATGCACATGTGCAGCTGTATTTCTTCTAACATTTGTAGATTGAAAACAGCACTCCTGTCTCTGATGCTTTACTGCAATGAACATTTTGGGGAAGTAAGGACTACTCACCTAAGTAAAGGTTTAAGCTTCAAACCCTAACACCATTGGGGATATTTTTTTTTATGTCCTCTGAAGTATCAGAGGTTGGCCACAGCTGAATAAGGGATACCAAATAGTGTGGACCAATGCTCTGAATTCTCTTTCTAGATGCCTGGCTGATGTGTTTTGCTCACATGCTCAGAGTTATACTGATTGCCAAATCTAGGGTTGGGAATAGAGCTGGTTGGAAATTTTCTAACAAAAATCTGCTTTTACTCTGTTTTTTCAGAAAATCCCAGTTTGGTGAGCCCAAAATGTCTAGCAAAGTGGGTTGAGGTTTGATGAACTTTCAATGAAATGAAATGAGATTCCCAAAGAAGAGACAAGAGGCAGTCAGCAAGAGGAGGAGAATAGAAGGAAGCTACTAGCAGTGGTAATGGCTGTAGTGGCCAGAGATGCATTGGGTTACAACACTGCTAAATGCAGATAGCCTGGCTGTGCCATCTTGACCCCAAATAAAGTCAATGGGACTATTCACATGTTTATACATGTGTTTAAGAACCTTGCTGAATTGGGGACTTGGGAAGAGGGAGTGTATAATGCCTTTTCTAGCCACAGGCTTGAACTTAATACATTTCACATATAGAAAGTGAAATCTGTTTTATCCCTTGAAAGCAAAGACCCAATATACAGTTAAGAGCTTATTTGACTTTTCTCAACTATGACAGTATATCTACAGTTACAGGAAATATTACAAAACGTAATGGTATGCAATGCATAATATAGTTGGTATGGCTCATATTGTACATTACCATTATTGTACATTATCAATGGCTTTGACTCTAATTCTTCTTAATACGGGCAATTAGCTTTTAATTGACGTTATGTTAGTATAATGTCAAGATAATTTAAACATTAAAAGTAAGTAAAATAAAATAAAATAACTTGAGACTACTCTCACTAAAAAGTTCTCAAAAGGATAATAAAGATAATTGAACATTGTGATTTTCCATTACTAATGCCTTCAAAGCCATCATCTTATTAATATTTATGAAAACCACTAAAAGTTTCTTTTTGTCACAGAGAAATGCAGATGGGTAGGTGACATCTAACAGCTGACATACTTTACTGGAATACGGTATTGTTTCAGAATAACAATTGATGTGTCCAGTCCTATGTGACACCAGATAAGTCACTGACCCTCCCTGTGACCCAGGGATTCTCCATCTGTAAAACTCTTATTCACCTTTAAAAAGATATTAAATTGAAAGGACAAAGTATTGATATTACATAGATGAAGACTGGGATATCATTATAATGCATTATGAATATGATGATATTGGCCTCTCAAGTCCTCATTTCAATGTCACTACCAACATAAAATCCAAGAGGAGAGGAGCAATACAATCTGAAATGCAGGGCACCTTTAAGATGATAACAGAATCCACTTCCCAGAAAATGATAGGCCAAATTCAAAGATGGGGAGAAATCCTGGCCTAAACTGAAATTATTGGAATATCTGTCATTGACTTAAATGCAGCAAGAATTTCACCCATCATGTAAATTAAACATTTTTACCACATGTACTCATCGGTGTCTGAGAGACTCTAAACTATGGTATTAAGCAAAGAGATGGAAGAATGTGTGAAATTATGTAAATTTAGGTAGGGTAGGCAGCTACATTCTTATAGGCTCACTGGGCCAAATTTAACAGTGATATGTAAGCAGCCATTGTAAACTACAACACTAGGTGCGAATCTAAATGAGTCTAGGTGAGTGTTACTCTAGGGGAATTCTGCACCAAAAATGTAAACATTCTGCACCAAAAAAATTAAAAATTCTGCTCACAATATGTTAAAATTTTGCAAAATTCTGCATATTTTATTTGATAAAATAATGCAATATAATCACTCTGATTTCAGTTATTTGGTACTTTATTTAAACTAAAATACAATGGATGGAAAATGTGAGTGGGGAACACTGGCAGAAATCCCCAACTCCCCTTGTCTAATAGTAATGTAGCTAGGTTTGACCCTTTATTTCTAGTTATTAATCAACAGATATATGCAACCATATGCTCGATATTACCATAACAATTGAAGAGCAAGTGAGGGCTGGGGAATCAAACTCACAATTTATATTGGTTACTGACCATCTCCAGAAAGGTCAGTAGCAAACAGTTCATGGAGCACCTTGTGATAGGAAATTTTTTCAGTCCAAAAATTTAGACCAGTTCTAATCACGAAAGCACCATAAGCATCTTTAAGGCCATACTGTCCTTTACACACCTCTGGCAAAGTAAAGGAGCCTTAAAACTTTTATACCTGTTTTATACTCCTGGGGGAATTTACAAAGACAATGGGAACAATTCAGAAAGAAAGCAGGCTGCTACATTCTGCTCTATCTGAGGGGACAGAGCCTGCCTCATGCCTATCTCCTCAGAAACACCATGAAGCTCTGCCCCTCCATGCCAAGCTTTCTGAAATAGCGAGCAAGAGGGACAGAGTGTATCTCTCTCTCAATTGCATGACTGCCCAGCCCCCCACCTCCCGGCGGTGATTCATGTCTCTACTGGCTGCTCCAGGCACCTGATCCAACCTGCCTGTGCAGCTGGGGAGGGGAGCATGACTGCTCTTGCAACTTTCCTTTGCTTTCCCATCAAAAGCCATTTTTCTGTGGGGAAGCAAAGAAATCTGCGGCGGACATGAATTCTGCGCATGCATAGTGATGCAAAATTCCCCAGGAGTAGAGTGTGTAGAGAAGGTCTAAATTGGCACTAAATTGGAAGGTTTACATTAAAACAACTTAGACTCCCTCTGGACTCATTTAGATTCATCTCTGAAATGAGCCAAATGATAGTCCCTACACCTTTCCTAAAAAGTCCACTAAGGGTGGTTATGTTAATTCTCTCCCTCTGACCCCCAAATAAAAATAAGGAGAGAAGATATTCTATGAATAATTCATATGCGAGGCTGTGATATCTATATCTAACACTATCAGTAAGTTCTGAGCAGGCAAATCCATGCAGCTTCTAGTTTTCAGCCTAGCACAACAACTACTATTTAGAATTTATATTCGACTAAGTCTTCCAAGTGCTGCATAAACACCAACTAATTTATCTTTACAACACCTCTGTGAGGTAAGTAAATAAGTACTATATCACTGGGAAAATGGAATGTGAGGACTAGAGCCCTTCAAAAGATTTCAAGTAATGATACATCTATAAACATGTATCTGTAGTGTACCATCATGATTAAATAAATGCATCTTTGCTTAGCAGTACATAGATCTGGATGAAATCATTATCCTTATTTAAGGTGGTAAACAAATAAAAGTATTTTTGAAACTGCCTGCCTTTAATGAACTCCCTGTTTAAGTAAGATAAGGCAAAAAGCTGTTAATCACCATTTTCAACTTTCAAGCGTTGGACTTCTAAATCGAAAGTTATTTATGTTTAGGAAAGTAAGCACATTTAGATACAAATTCCTGAAATTTAAATATGTCTTAGTGCACAGGACATTTTTGCTAACAATAAACTCTACATCATATTAATTGCAGATAAAAGGAAAATTAGGCATGATGGGTAAAATTTTCAAAAGTGCCTAAAGTGACACAGGAGCCTGATACCCATTGACTTTTAGTGAGACAGAGGTTTCTAAGTCACTTTTGAAATAGACAGAGAATTTACACTAGACTATTAAGTCAACCTAAGTAAAGTCGATGTACAGCCACCACAGTAACTGAATCAGTTTTACATGTCCACACTATGCTGTGTGTGTCGGCAGTGCGCATACTCACCAGGCAAACTTGCACTGATTTAACTGCCAGTGTGGGGCATTGTAGAACGGTTCTGAAAAGCAATATGATGGGGTGGGGGTTCCCGTCCAGTCTGGGGTGAATTCACTCTGTCCCTCAAACTGTCCTTTACCTTGAGACAATGAGACCGAAGGACGAGAGTCGATAGGGTTACCTTTGGCCACAGGGCAGCAAGGACTAGTGGCCAGAGTCAATGGGTTACCCTGATTCCCAGGGTGGCAAGTCCTAGTAGCCGGACTCAATAGGGTGGCCCAGATTCCCAGGGCAGTAAGGCCTAATAGCCGGAATCAATAGGGTGGGCCTGATTCGCAGAGCAGTAGGGTCTAGTGGCCAGAGTCAATAGGATGGTGGGCAGCAACCAGGAGGCGGGTGGCAACTGGGGTAGGGAGACCTGGACCCTTGCTGCTCCACTGTGTCCCAGCCCAGGGCCCTGATAACTGCAAGTGCATTCACCATTGCGTCAGCAGGGATCCAGTCACAACATGCCAATTATGCTTGGGACTTTGGCTAGTCCCTCCCCTGGGCTACTTCCTACCATGACTCCTGCATCCATGGTCTCGGAGGCTTCAGAATTCCTCTGCCTGGGCTGTTCCCAGTGGCTCCAAAGTCCATGGGGTGTCTGTAGGTACTGAGGCATCTGCCGGGGTCTCAGAACCTCTGGCTTACACAGTCGGGGTCTGCAGCAGCTCCAAGGCTGGAGCCTGCAATAATCAGACTTAAGACTGAGCTCAAGACTGAGCTGATCTGCTTGCTCTTATACTGGTATTGCACTTGGGGCAGGCCTAGTAGGGCCATGGGGGCAGGGCTTCCTCAGTCCACAAGGAGGGGTTAACCTTTGCTGTCCAGTGCAGGGTGAGTTCACACCATCACAGGCAGCAACAGTCAATGTAAGCAATGCTGTGTCTACACTAACATTACATTGACTAACTGCATCATCTTAAGCACTACATCTCTTACGGAGGTGGAGTTATTAAGTCAGTGTAGTGGGCGAGTTATTTTGGTTGGAGCCACATTTTAGTGTAGATGCTTACAGTTAGGTTGACATATGTAGAATAGATCATGTCGTAGGCTCTTAAGTACTTAGGTGCTTTTTAAAAAAATTCAATTAGTACTGCTGAAGTGTGTCAGGTGGGAGAATTCTCATCTAGCCCATTCAGAATAGATCTATAATCTTTGCCATTAGCAAAACAGAAAAAAGGTGTGTTTAATTTAAGAATGAATTAGAAATGACTCTCCATGGATAGTTGTGTCTATCAGGTCCACGTGCCATGTCCTTACTTCTCCATAGCTGAATTACCAGGTCATTAGCCATACGTACTAGACAGTAAGATAAATTTGTAGCTCGAGGATATCTTTGTAATTTACTTGATAGTCTTGCCCTTCTGGTATCTGGCATTACTGATCTAAATTGACAGATCAGTCAGGTTACAGAAACATGCACTTGTATGGGTCCATCCAGCAGTGAAACTGAGCCCTTCATTGTCTCCGCAGAACTGCTATGCTCTCGTTAACTAAGGTCAGTCCCACTGGGAATCTGAAGAACAGATTGATCAATTGTTGCATTTTGGGCACAATGGCTGCTGCAGTTGAATTCATTAAGGAAGAAATTCAGACTGGTAGGCAGAGGCAAGATGATAAATATGTGTCTTTATGTCAAATCGAATTATATTAAAAGTGACATGGCAAATAGATGTGGCTGGTGCTATCATGCTGTGCTGTAATGGTGTTTTATGTAATAGATTTTACCTTGTTCTCTAAACTAAAAATAAATAAAAATGTAACTTTAAAAACTATGGCTATCATTTATTTCCTCTGTGTTTTTGAAGAACCACTCAAATTAACAGGTATACTAAGCACAAAGTATCAACCTTTAAAGAACTGAACAATCCACACTTATCTTCCAATATGGTTACATGATCTGAAGTGCTTTCCCGCCCCCCATTATATTTATTTATCCTTGGCTTCTAATATTATTTTACTCAATACTTAAAATATCTTATACACATTAACAATCTTTTGTACTAAGCCTGTCTTGAGACTCTTTCTGCCAAACTGAAACTAGTTAATTTCAAATGTGATTTTCCATGTGCAGAGAGATTCCCTCTGGAACTATAGCAAGAGGTAGAATAAATAATATCACGTCAAGAAGATCAAACTTCTCTATCCAAAGTACAAAATGCATGTGAGTGTTACTAGAGCAGGTAAGAGAGTTAGGACTGAAATAATGTTTAAACACTACAGATTTACTCATACGGAATGAACAGTTTTAAGGGAATTATGTGATCAACTGCCAATGCAGCAAAAATATCCCTCTGTTATACATGGCTGTGTTTGCAGCTGCTGGAGCTGCTTCATTTATAACACTCCGTAACATCCTATAACATTTATTTATGATACAACCTGCTACGTTCTGTTGGAGATATGACACTGGAGTCTACTGCAATGATCTATTATGATTATTGCTGTCTACCACCTTATTTAATGGTGGTGGTGGGGAATCAACAAGCTGTATTGTCTCTTTGAACAGTTAGCAATGTACTACTTGTAACAATGGCTTTTCTTCTCAACTTACCAATGTCCAGCCTTAACCCATAGAAAAATCAAAATAAAAATCTATACATGAGTAGGGTTACCATCCATCTGGCTTTCCCCGGACATGTCCGGCTTTTTCAGCTTTAAATGGCTGTCCGGGGGGGCTTTTTAATAAAGTAGAAATATCCATGATGTCCTCCTTCCCGGGACGGCTGGACCTGATTGAAAGCCGCTCGCAGCCACTGGGGCCTCTAGCAGCCAGAGTCCCTCCTCCTCCCCCACACCCTCCTCCCTCGCAGAGCAGTGCCACAGTGTTTGGCTGCACGTGGAGCTCGCAGCTCTCCCTTGGCCTGGTGGGGGGGGCAGGCAAGGGACAGAGAACGGGGGGGTTAGATTGGTCGGGGGTTCTGGGGGGCTGTCAGGAGAAGGGGGTGTAGAGAGCGGTTGGGGCAGGCAAGGGACAGGGAATGGGGGAGTTAGATTGGTCAGGGGTCCTGGGGGGGCTGTCAGGAGAAGGGGGTGTAGAGAGCGGTTGGGGCAGGCAAGGACAGGGAACAGCGGGGGGGTTAGATTGGTCAGGTGTTCTGGGGGGGCTGTCAGGAGAATATGGTAACCCTATACATGAGCTATACTCTGAAAGTCTTCCACATGCAGGACCCCCACGGATCCAGGGATTTTAGCCAGATGACCAGTCCCAACCAACCCAGCTTGAAATTTGAAATACAAAGCAAAGAGCTGCCTTGATATGTTTACAGGTGTCCAAGTACTGAGAAATTATCTTGTGCTATTATGATGTTTTTGTTAATGCAAAAAAAAAAAAAAAAAAAAAGACAGAATGCAATACATTTGCAAATGTAACTCAAACGTACCTAAAGGATGATTACTAGTACTCTATAATGTTGAGTCAAAATTTGTGCAATTCTAATCAGAATGTATTACTGAAACAGCATGAACTGAAGTTTAGCATAAGCCCCTTAGGGTATATCTACACTGTAATAAAAGACCCGGGGCAGCGCTCTTGTGCTGCAGGGCTATAACAGATCTTGCAGGGTCTCAAAGCCCAGGCTCTAACCTGACCCCCAAAGGTCTACACTGCAATTTTATAGCCCCACAGCCCAAGGCTGGCAAGCCAAGTCAGGTGATGCAGGCTCAAACTCAGCGGCACAGGTTTGTTATTGCAGTGTAGACTTACCAGTACATTCTTTTACAATTCAGCTGCAGATTCTATCAGGCACAACTGAGTTACAAGCCTTAATTATTGAATAAATACTCCACTGTTTAGACTACTGTGATGCAAGAAAATAAGAATTGTACTCATGAGACATCACTGTGAAAACTATGGATTATTATTTCTTTTTAATATACATAATTGTTCTGTATAAAAAATATCTTGGTTCACTTTGGCATACAGGCCTAAGTTAGACTGGTATCACTATTTATACATTTACCAGTGCTAAGAGCTTGAATTCTTGTTAGAATCAGCAAAGTCAAACTAGACAAACAGAAAGACTGTGAACTGACTGCGTCCTCCGGGAACTGTCCTCAGCTAGCTTGTGAATGTTTATCAGAGATTACTAACTCCACCAAGAAAATGTGAATTTGTGGTGTCTGAAAGGATCAGGAGATGCATGCAGATTTGATGAGAGAAATAATTAGCACGATGCCTTTCTTAACATGCTGCTCTTCAAATAACCAGTGTTACCTACAAATTAATATGCAAGTATAAACATTCATGCTGATAGGTTTTCAGCAATTATAAAGCAAAAAAGACGAAGAATTCAGTCATGTCAGGGAAATGCAATAGAACTAAGGAACAATGTATATAACATTTCCTATCCATTATTACTGTCACCCCTTAAAAAATCCATTTAACAATACAGTGACCCAAAATATCTAAAATGAGACATGTAATTTTAATGTTTGCAAAAAAATCTAAGGAGTGACATTTAAAGCATCCTATACAGGGCCGGTTCCAGGCACCAGCTTGGCAAGCAGGTGCTTGGGGCGGCCACTCCGGAGAGGGGCGACAGGTCCAGCTATTTGGCGGCAATTCGGTGGACGGTCCCTCACTCCCGCTTGGAGCGAAGGACCTTCTGCTGAATTGCCGCCGCAGATCGCGATCGCGGCTTTTTTTTTTTTTGGCTGCTTGGGGCAGCCAAAACCCTGGAGCAGGCCCTGATCCTATACATTTATTTCACCAGGTAAAAATCTTATTTTTTGGCTATATGAGGTACCATAAGGTCCACTTTTTGCTGCTAGCTGAAAATGAAAGTGATGTGTGTGTGTGTGTGTGTGTGCGCGCATGCGTGCAATGTCTATGGTTAATGGGACAAATATTTTTCTTTGACCTCCTAGTAAAAAAATAGAGATGGATACAGTAATCCATATTAAAACATGGACCCAGAGGAATAAACATGGCATTATTCAGTCTGCAAACCATAACTTCACTGCTTTTTCAGCAGTATAATGTTAATGTGCACTGTGCAGAAGGTTGTTCTCTGGTTATCATTCAAAGTTTCCTTTTCAGCTGTAGAGTAGTAGTGAGCCACTGCAGTAAGCTAATATATTGTAATACAGATTGGTGCCATTTACCACAAGGTAAACTGAAATGCTTTGGTTTCAGTGTCATTTAGTGTATAATGCAAATAGAATTTGGGGTCCCTTAGACTGATATGCGAGGTTTCGTGGAGAGTAGGGCATGATAAGTCTTCCCCTTACGTACCTTCTCTCTGAACATCCTACCACCATGGGTCATCCACAGCCACACTGCCCTCTTTTGTAGTTTTGGTTCTGGTTATATCTGGAGTCTGCAGGTGGAAAGGATAAAAAGGGGAAAACCTATGTGCAAAATTGAGGAAAACTATTTTTGGAACTCAAAAGGTTTACATTTGGGGCACAGAGTTGAGGAGTTTTTTTTTTGGGGGGGGGGAGAGGGCTTTTTTTGTGAGGGAGGGCACATGTTGACACCATAAAGTTCTTATTTGATGTCATCTAGTTCACCCATCAGCAAGCAAAATGTGGAGCCTTTTCCTTGCTAGTGATTACAACATAACAAAAGGAATTCATTCTTGGCATACAGCCAAGCCTCTAGTCTTGGACCAAACAGGATGCTTTAGAGAGCATACAGAAGTTTCTAGTCCCATAAAACAGTATTAACTATCAAGAACTAGATTGTGATTTAAAGGCTGTTATGGAGAATCACAGTGGTGCATCTGCGTTGCTCCCCATACTGGTGAAGTAGGGGGGTGGCAGTGGGACTACTCAGAGGGTTGATACTGTCATTTGCCCTTGTGTAGGCCATGCAAAAGGGAAGAAGACTGCTTGCACAGAGTTCCTTTATGCACCTGCATAGAGGCAGATCATAAACTGGCTTTATGTATTTTTGCACTTAGAGGGAAAAGCTGGGATTTATCAATACCTCTCTCCAGAATACCACTAGACCACTGCAGTAAAAAAATGGCATATAAACAGTACAACAGAGAAATCGGCATTCTTGCTGGAAGTTGCCTTTTCCGATTGTCACATGAGTTAACATTTCCATTTGTCATTGTTTCAAGTGAAATCAAGAGCTCTTGGATATAACTTGCTGGCAGGCACCATTATACAGTAACCTTTACAGCACCTTGTAGAATAAAAACCTTGTCCTGTCCCCACTCTATAGTCACATATTAGTAGAACTGGTAAAAAAAAAAAAAAAAATCTTACAGAACATTTTTCCATTAGAAAATGTCAATTCTGCAGGGAATTATTGCCACAGTTTATTTAGATAAGATTGAAATGTTTCATTTTGACATTATATGTAGTGTGTTTATACCTATGTCCGTCCCAGGATATTAGAGAGACAAAGTAGGTGAGGTAATATCTTTTATTGGACACAATTTCTCTCACCAACAGAAGTTGGTCCAATAAAAGATATTACCTCACCCAACTTTTTTCTCATTTTGACATTATTATTTTTGGTTATATATTATAAGATATTTTGATCATATTGAATCAAGGTTGAAACTAGGACTGGCCAAAAAACGAACTTCATTTAAAAAAAAATGTTTGAGGTTTCAGAATTGGTTTTCATTCTCCACTGGAACAAAACTGAGACCTTTTAGAAATTTTCATAAAAATCTGTCTTGAAAGAGAAAGAACCCAGAATATCTAAGAGCCCAGTGGATAGGGCACTCAGCTGGCAAGTAGGAAATGCAGTTTCAAGTAACTGCTTTACTTGATTCAGAGCAGGGACTTGAGGAGTGCCGTAAGTGCCAGGTTATAGAATCAGTCTCTCTGCGTCACTGAGCATTTAATTATTTAAGCTCCAACAGGAGAGATTGAGAGTGTGAATCAGGTAGAGCAAGGACTTGACCCTTGGTCTCTCATATCCTAGTTGAGTGCCCTAATCACAAGGCAATAGGCTTTTCCTTCTCTCTTTTCCCCTTTCCCCTCAAAAGAGTTTCACTGAAACTTATTCATTTCCAGGAAAATGTCCACTTTCAACTCAGTATTTTCGAAAAAACACAGCTTTTAGTCAAAAATTTTCCATTCTGCTCCAGTTTGCAAAATAAATAAATAAATGACATAAAAAGTAAATCAGAGATATCTACTTTTTGTCCTGATTTGGGACAAAACAAAATTTTGAAATCTCAGAATATCCCATGGGACTGGAATTTATTTTTTCAACCAGCTCTGCATATTAATCAAACTTTATAGGAAACCCTTTTTGGTGGAGAATTTCTATCAAACAGTTCCTGTCAGAGATTTGGAAGGGCCAGTGTGTTTGTAGGGGAAGCAGGTCAGAAAAAATAACAACAACTACATTTTAAGTGATAGATGTCTCCATATGTCCCAGACTGTTTGGAAAAAATCCTGATTTAAAACATTTTGCAGAAAATTAGTAAATGCTACACGGTATAGAAAAAGCCTTCCTGGATATCTTTATTTTTTTGAAAAAAAAAAAATGAATGCTGGAATGTGTAAACTTTTTATCCAAAATACAAACATGAACAGTGTGCTATTCTGCTCCATTATTCGTCTTTCTTGTGACATTTTATAATAACACTCCCTTACACAAGAAGCTTGGTCACAGAGGAAGCCTGGGCATCTGTCATTGAGTAGACAATGTTAAAAAAAATACATGGTAATTGCTTTTGCCATATTTGTAGTAAAAAAAAACATCCCTGAAAGTCTGACCTTTATCAGATGCCTGCCTGCCTCAGCCACCTTTATTTTGACTTTCTTCTTAATTTATGTGTGAAGTGGGGAAAAGGTATTTCCATTAGATTATGAACAGGTCATCTCCTCCTTCGGATGTCAGCAGCTGTATTTCCTGAGGGTCAACACAATCACAGGCAGTAATGGATAACTGTACTATAGTTGAGGTGGTAGACTGACCTTCTGAAAATGAAACAAAACCATGTCTAACAACATAGCCTAAAGTTTTCAGTGCTATAGATAGCCCTATTAATCAGGTGTAATGCATTAGACATCTGGGCAGCTTATAGAGCAGATTTTTTTTCCCCAGCAATGTTTTAATTCATTCCCTTCAGCGAATAATTTGTTCAAAAGCCAGGAAGGGATTATACTTCCGACATAATGTATTAATAAGACAGTTTTCAAGCAACAAGGGACATTAACTGTAAAGGTTTGTAACTAAAGATGAGATTCATTAAAAACTTTATGACCCATTTCTTTGGAGTACATGTGTACTACATGAGGAAAATGTATGAAATTTTTCACTTCACTATCTCTCTGTGTTGAACCGGGAATCTGCCAGTAATACAATACATTCTAAAATGGGTAGAAAAGGTGAATGATATTTCCCTACTCACTGGCATAAAATTTCCATTTAAATAAAAACAAAGTGCTGTGACAATGAAACACCAATTACAGAAGTATCAGAGCTGCTATGCTGATTACTCTCATGTGTGCATGTGTTTATTATTTAAATAAAGTATATGGTTTCAACTATGCAAGGAATACAGTAAAGAGCTTCTCACATTTTCTGGGTCCTTGTGCCATCTGGATGAACCCAGGGAGTACAGAAATGCACAACAATTAAAAAATAAGGCCAGAAGGGATCATTGTGATCATCAGATTTCCTGCACAACGCAGGTCATAGGATTTCCCTGAATTAATTCCTGTTTGAGTATATCTTTTAAAAAAAATCCAATCTTGATTTAAACATTTACAATGATGGAGAATCCACCACAACCCTTGGTAAGTAATTCCAATGGTTAATAAGCTTAACTATTAAAAATGTGCACCTATTTCCAGTCTGATTTTGTCTAGCTTCACCAGCCATTGGATCAAGTTATACCTTTGTCTGCTAGAGTGAAGAACCCCTTATCATATTTTCCCCCCAATGTTTTCTTTTGTTAAGCTAAATATATGGACTTCATCATAAGGTATGTTTTCTAACCCTCTCCAGTCTTGAGCATCCTTCTTGAATTGTGGACACCAGAACTGGACACAGTATTCCAGTAATGGTGACACAGGTGCCAAATACAGAGGTAATATAACCTCCCTACTCCTATTCTATATTCCATTGTTTATACCTCAAAGGATCACATTAGCCTTTTTGGTCACAGTCTTACACTGGGAGCTTATGTTCAGTTGATCATCCACTGTGACCTCCAAGCCTTATTTTTAGAGTGACTGCTTCCCAGGATAACATACCCATCCCATTCTTTGTTCCTACATGTATTGAAACATATACCATATTCTTGCACCCAGCTTATCAAGAGATCCAGATCACTCTCTGTATCAGTGAACTGTCCTCTTAATTATTTTCTGCTCATCGGATCTTTGTGTCATCTGCAAACTTTATCAATAATGATTTTATGTTTTCTTCCAGGTCATTGAATACAAAAATATCTTAAGTCCAAGAACCAATCCCCTTGGGAGTCCTCTAGAAGCACACCCACTCAATGATGATCCCCCAGTTATGATTACAATTACATTTTGAGACCTATCTGATGGTTGTCAGGATAGCAAGTCACATTGTTACACAACCCTGCCTCCAGTATGACGAAACTTGCTTGTGCTAATCTGGGTGTCAGCTCCCTGATAGGCATTAATTTTATTCTTCTTCTTTAATTCTTTATTAACTGAGTCCCATATCAGTCATTCCACTATTTTGCCCCAAACTGATGTCAGGCTGGCAGGCCTATAATTACCTGGATCACCCTGTTTACCCTTTTTAAATATTGACACATTAGCTTTCTTCTACTCCTCTGGAACTTCTTCGGTGTTCCAAGAGTTATTGAAAATCAATACTAACAAGTTAGACAAACATTTTCAGACCCCAAAAATATTCAAATTCACTTTATTTGGAATCTGAAGGGCTTCAGTTTTCAAAGCTAGAGACCCACCTTCTCGGGAATCCAATTTGCCAATGTGAAAAGTAATTGTGACCCTTCTGAAGACATGAGAAGAAAGTCTACCCTGCTCTACCCCCGCACAAAGCCTGAATAATTGCACTTTGTGTAGGGAACTTCAAGGTGTTGAGGAGACAGAATTCACCACCCGCATAACTGCAAGCAGGACGTAGTGTTGCCATGCAGCCCCTCTGCAGCTGTTGTTCCAGCATACCATTTCTTGTTGTCCATCTGTGGGTTTTGGACCATTTTCCCAATCCAATGAGCACACTCTGCTTTTCATCAGCCTATTTAGGACCAGCACAGAATCTATGTCTGTATGCATTAGCAGTATGGAGACCTTTCTATGTGTTCGGTATGCCTACAACCGCCTTCCCCCCCTACCCTCCAAGAGCGTCACCATAGGGCCTATGTGGCACACAGGGCCTTGCACAAGTTTTCCACATAGGGAAAGTTTCACCTACAGTGCATATGTTACTGTAACACAGTGCAAGAAAACAATACAACCACGTCCACTGTTTATATGAACCTGTGTGATCGCAGTAACATTTTGTAGTAGGTCTGCTTTGACTGGGGACATTTTTTCATAACCTATTTGTTTTCTTTTTCCCTTTTACTTACTGATAACAAATCTCCACTTTTAATGTCAGCAAAATAAGTGTTTATCATAGTCCAAGTTATGTTGGGAATTGCATGCAAGTCTCTGTGCGTCTGACAAAGAAAATCTGATTTTTCAGTTTTAGCAGATGTACATATAAAATTATCTATCACTATTGCTTGTTCCCCACATTAATTAGATATGGGTTCCATATCTTAATCATGAACAATGAGAATCAGATTATGTCATCAAAAAATAAGACTTCTAGATGCCATGTTCAGATATAATTATTTCTATGCACTGCACACAGTGATGACAAAATGTTATCTTGCATTAACACACGATAGTGCTATTGTTACCTTGGGCCAGTGCTGAAAATAACTTCTCTTATTACTATAACCACAGCTATTTTATGGTCAAAAACAGAATTTTCATGGATAAGATAAGATTAAACTGGCTATATTTAATAATGGTCTTTTAAACCATGTCTGTAATCCACTAGAGAACCTGCTTCAAGGAATTTCAACCCTCTCAAAATTCATATGACATTTCCCAACAGGACTGAACTTTTAGAGGTTTGTATCCCATTATAAATACTCAACCAATGAAGTGCTGTTAAAATTAATGAAGTTGAAACTTTGTAAGCGACAGCAGAATTTGGCCAGCCATCCCAAACGAAAGTGAAAAGCAACTTTTAAATTTCTTTTTAAAGAATTAAGGCACCCAGAGAGGAACAGAATATGAAATGATTTGCATTTCAATACACACTATTTTAAAAATCAGCTCATCATTTATTTGCCTGGTAAATTTTAAGCTCGTGATAGCATATTTCTCCCAAAATTATTTATCACGTCACAAAAAACCCTGAAGCAGAACATGGAATTTTGGAATCAATAGTTGGGACTAAATTTTAGTCTAATTGGATTTGGACTTCAGAGAGCATTAGCTGGTTTTCAGTAGTGGTTCTTCAGAAGGCACTTCTTTCTATATGTGAGAATTTCAAGTGCATCTCTCTTTCACCTTTCTTACAGATTAAATGCAGTGAAGTAAATTGTTATAGCGTGTTGACAGCACCTTGCAATTCTTGCATCAATGCCTTTTTCATTTAGCAGCTGAAGCTAGTTTCTTACTGAAGTTGTCATTTTAAAGTTTTTTGTTTTTTTTTAATATTCTTGACTTCTGGACTCTGCCAAAACTTCTTAGATCAGGTTTGGATTCACTGAAGAGCGTATGGGAGGTGTACATATATTCTGTAATATATGTATGATGCATATATTACAGAACTACACAGAGAGAAAGGACATGGGGATAAGAGTTGATTGTGTGAACTACATTTCTCTTTTCAGGAGATATTGACAGAGGATTATTTTGCAGGAAACTTAAAAAGACGGGAGATTTAACTGAAGTTATTCTCAGAAAAGAATGATAGGAAATATAAGATTCACTGCACATTCTGGGCTAAATCTTATTTGCTTTATTCATCAACACAGTCTCATTGACTTAAGTGGGACTAGTTGCATGAGTCAAATGAGCAGGATTTGTCTGTTGTCACTGATGTCACTAATGTAGGATGGATATAATTTTAATAAATTGGAATCTTCAGTAGAACTGGAATTTGTATCTAGGAACCTTTTCCTGAACTTCAGTTTCTTCTATTTGTTCTGGTTATCACATGTTCTATTATTTGATACAACAGGCTAAAAGAAGAAAGACGAAAGGGAAAAAATGCCACAAAAATATTGAATGAAATTATATTTTCCAATTCCGTGAAAATTATATTTTAAAGAGGAACAAAATAGTATTTGTTCCTAGCTTCTTTGGTCACCAACATGACTATGTTTGGGGCACACTTAATATGTAGTACTAGGCAACAAAAATAAGAAATAAACACTTTCAGAAACATAATAGTATTTATATAATTTCTTACAACTAAGAGAGCAGTATGAATTTCCAGTTTTGAGGCCTGATCCTGGGGGAGTTGACTCCTAGATAATGATAGTATTCACAATGTGAATGGCAAACTGACTTTTTAATTCTAGGAAGCAATCTTATACTCAAAGAAGAAATGCCAAGAAATGCACAGAATTCCTCTAAATGAATTTAACTTGTTTGTAAAGTTTTTACCTGATGCAAAATGTAGAAAAAAAAAAAGCATTACAGACTGTGTTGTTGACATTGTGATTGTTAGCATTACCTGAAGTGAACATTTAGATGGTTTTAAGTGTGTGCTAGTGTATTTAAAAATTTAAGGAGCAAAACTACCACCAGCCAAGAGTGAATAACACAAAGAGCTATATGGGATTAGCCTAAGTATACAGTGTGTAATTCTGTTGACCAAAAGTGGCACTGTGCACTTACATGGCATCAGGTCATGAATGAATTCAAACTGAAATATTGAGCCAGAATCCTTGTTTTGTCTTTCTTCAAAGATTTAAAAAAAAAATCCCTGAAGTTACCAAGGCAGAGCACATCATGAGTGAACGCACTGTTGTACCAAAATAGGACCAAGTTCCTAGTTATTGTATAAGCAACTGAGCCCTTGCCTTAAAATTCTGAGGGTGTCATGTCCCAGTACCAGATATGAACTGGCTACAGAACTTGCTTATAGACACCATATGTGTTCATCATAAAACCCTTTCATGCTCTGCCAGGTATGGCTAAGGTTAATTTAAATAGGGTATTTACACAAAGTGCCAGCTAATGGATGAACAGTACAATACCATTTCATTAGAGAGGGAACCTGACCATTTTTTTGTGTGTGTGCATGCATGTGTGCGCACGCTAAAATGAAACCAAATCTTCTTCCATCAAAATCACTACACTATGCACGGGACAGGCCTCCAGATTTGGAAGAGGGGGAAGGTTACCGAGATGATGTTTTGGGAGAGATCACAAAACTAACTGGCTTAAATTTATATAAAAAGTGTAGCTGGAGGGCTTCTACTCAATGTCCTAAGGCAAAATATGTAGCACAGTTGCTTGACCTTTTCAACTCCAGCAGCTGGCTTACACAGTTTTATAGTGTCAGTGCTATTTTTGCAAAGAAAGCGGCTAGATACATACTGTTTATTTAAATGAACACCACAACTTTCCTCCATAGAGCCAAAAGTTAATAAGGGAACATCTACACTGTGATAAAAGACCCACAGAACAGCTGCTATAAAATTGCAGTGTAGATGTTCCAGTTTGGGCTGGAGCCCAGACTCAAGAGACCCTCCCACCTCACAGGGTTTAAGAGTCCATGCTCCAGCCTGAGCCAGAAGGTCTATGCTGCAATGTTAGAGCCCCACAGCCTGAGCCCTGCAAGCACAAGTCAGCTGACCCGGGACAGCCAGGGGTCTTTTACGGTAGTCTAGACACACTCTGAGTGCCTGAAAGCCCCTTCCAGTGGTTCTAAGCTTAATCCTGTCTCTCACTCGCTGCATGTAAACGGGGCATCATTTAACCTCTCTGGGACTGAGTTTCTTTATGCATAATGCATACTTATCTGCCTCACATGTGTGTTGTGAGGATTAAGTTAAATGTTTGAACAGTGCTTTGAAAGAAATATGAAGAATTCTCTCTATAGTAAATATTACTACTACTTTATGACAATATTATAATCTAAATTAAACCCACAAAAAAACCTAAGCATCCCTGAAACTCCATCCTAAAGAAAATGTCCCCCGGTGCCTCAGTTCTTATAGTTACTGCTGATGAGTAGCCAGGGATGCCAGCAATGTGTTTTCTATCTTGTGCACTCAGCCTCGACTTTCAGCCTCAACCTTGAACTTTAATGATTGTGAATTTAAGTTTGATCCTTAACACTATATTTATACACTTTTTATTTTTACCCTGTTACTTTTTTATGGCAGTCTTTCTTAGTTTTTCTATATGGCTATTTTACAGAAATTGGATTATTAAAATTAGATTACGTCAAAAAGAACACTGGAAGTATGACAGAAACATTGGTACATCATTAGCAGAACAACTATACTGCATCACTTTTTAAATCAGAGGCGGGCAAACTATGCCCCTGGGCCACATCCAGCCTGCGGGACCCTCCTGCCCGGCCCCTGAGGTCCTGGCCTGGGAGGCTGGCTCCCGGCCCCTCCCCTGCTGTTCCCCCTTCCCTGAAGCCTCAGCTCACCGTGCCGCCGGCGCAATGCTCTGGGCAGCAGGGCTTTTGCAGAGCCACTGCCTGTCCTGGTGCTCTGGGTGGCGCGGCTGTAGTGCTGCCAGCCACCAGTGCTCCAGGCAGCGCGGTAAGGGGGGCAGGGAGCAGGGGGGTTGGATAGAGGGCAGAGGAGTTCGGGGTGGTGATTAGGGGGTGGGGGTGTGGATAGGGGGTGGGGCAGTCAGAGGGTGGGGAAGAGGGGGGTTGAATGGGGGCAGGGGTCCTGGTGGGAGCAGTCAGAAAGGGGGGGGCAGATGGGGTGGGGGGGGTGGTCAGCGGTTCTGGGGGCGGTCAAGGGACAGGGAGAAGGTGGTTGGATGGGGTAGGGATCCCAGGGGGGGACAGTCAGGGAATGGGGGGGGTTGGATGGGACAGGAGTCCTGGGCAGTCCATCAGGGGTCGAGAAGCAGGGGGGTTGGATAGGGGGTGGGGGACGGGCCATGCTTGGCTGTTTGGGGAGGAACAGCCTCCCCTAACCAGCCCTCCAAACAATTTCAGAAACCCGATGTGGCCCTCAGATCAAAAAGTTTGCCCGCCCCTGTTTTAAATGGTCACGCTTTAGATGTCTGAACACCAGAGGAATTTCTCAAGACTTGTCGGGCTTTCTGAAGAGCCTGTGGGAAGAAGGGTACACTAATGTATATTCTGTGAGAGTGCCCAGTGATAAATGAGTTCTGGATGAAAGGCTAGTAGAGTTAATGTAGGAGGTGATGTAGTGTGAACTGCCTCTGTCTTCTGAATAGATAATCCTGAGACATTTTGGGGAGCCGTGATTCTCAGGTATCAAACAGAAATCCACGTATTTTACTTCCTGATTTCACCAGCTTTTCTTTGCCTTTTGTCATGTTGAAGGTCACCTCTTCTAGATCCTCACAGACCATATTGCAAAGGAATTCTCATTGCCTTCTTAAGTTTTAATAATATTAACATTTAGGATAGTGGAGCTCCACTTCAGTATGAATGCTGCCTTGACTAGCAGTCCATGCCCCTGATATATCATTACAATAAAGACTCATTAATTTATACTAAATTACTGAAATTTGCAACTTGGCAAGTAAATAAGGCTAAACCCTCCTCCCAAACATATAAACAACAATTGATTGATTGATTTGTGACAATTTATTAACTGATTTGGTTTAACTTTTTTTTTTTTTTTTTTTTTTTGAGGTTTAAAAACTGAATTGGAGTTTAACAGAGTGCATAAATGAAGAGAAAGAGGACAAAAATCACACACAAGAGACAGAAGTTACCAATAAGATAAAGATAAATATGTGTAGGTGCATGTGTGTGTTAGATAAAGTATATCTCAGGTTCACTTACATAACTAAAATTTACAAAACGCAGTTGTAGTTATGGAATTTGCATAGTTCTATTATGTATTTATACTGTAGTTCTGCCAAGGATCCCTAATGTGCTAGGTGCTGTACAAACACAGAACAAATAATCCACTTCAGTGTAGAGTGACTAACAGGATTTATAAATGTTTTTAGTCTAAAATTAATTTTCAATTATTTATGGCAGAAAGAGTGCTTCGTGCTAGTAAGTACATATGGTTGAGTACCGTACTTTTGAAAATTAAATGAGCACAAACGATCACTCCAATATGAAATCTAAACTGGGAAGTAGGAAGAGGCGACCATTTTGGGGCGCAAAGTATAAAATTAATCTTCACATCAGACCAATAACAAAGCAATATAAAAAATTATAATAAAATAGTGATTGTTGTAAACTGGTTGGAAAGCTATAGTAATAAGTAGTTAGTGTTTACTTATTTACATGCATAATAACAAGTTGCTGCAGCAGCCATTTAAAAAACATATCCAAAAGCTACAGACACTGCAACACACTTCAGCACTGACAATGAACTTATATCTTCCCTTCTCTGTCATCAAAGTCGGAGCAGTGTGGTTCCTTCCCTGCAGCAGTGACAGAACGAATGACTACAATTACCCTGGGTCTCTTCAAAGTAGTTCTCCAGGCCTGGACTCCCAGGTCATTCACAGCAGCCTCCTCTTGTACACTGTTTCCCATTTTCTTCCCCTTTCCTTTTCAATGGCTTCTCTGTCACACCCAGCAGAAGATTTCTCTTCCCCAGCAGCTCATTCCCACTTCAGAAACAGTAGCACCCTGGCTCTGCAGTTGCCACCTCCTGAGGATTTATTTGGTTTAACCTGAAGGAAATATTCTGAACTGCTTCTGTGGGCCTCCAGTGTCCCAATTCATCCATAAAAGCAGGAAAGATGGAGTTAAAGGGCTGCTTTGGACTCCATTTCCCTCTCACATATCAACTGTCCTTTCCAAAAGCCACAGACACTTAGAGTCCAACATTCTATCTGGCCCTGTTAAAGGGACTCACACCAGATAGTGCATGTATTGTTTCTAGATTATTGTGTACAAGACTATTTTCTTTTCGTACAATAGCTAAAAACCTTGGAAGCATTTTATATCTATATATAAAACACAGATAGATTAGTTAGATTAGATTAGATAGGAAGAAATTCCATGAAAGCTTTTATTAAGTTTATTGTGCAACTAAGGGTATGTCTGCATGCAACAGGAAGTATGACATACCAAGTATAGGCATACCAAGCACCCTTGCTAAAAACAGCAGTGAAGCTACAGTAACATGGGTGGCGTCATGAGGTAGCCACTCAAGTAAGTACACAGGTTCCTTGTACAGCCCATGCTGCCACAGCTCCATTGCTATTTTTAGTCAGCTAGCTTGATCAAAACTAGTTTAGGTATGTCTACAATGTGCTGCTGCAACACCTCTGATTGCACTGACATACCTCTGACATTACCCCAAGTAATAATCAGTGTTTCCAACTCTCACAATTTCAGCATGAGCTTCATGATATTGATATTATCCTTAAAGCCTAGGGGACACTTGATTACGTTAGAATCCCTGTTTTCACTAAAAATTAAAAGTAAATCTCTATCCCTCTAAAACAAGTTTTTAAGTTTCAGGACAAAAACTTGAAAACATGACCCATGTGCACTACAAAGAGTCAAAAAACAAAGGACAAATAAAAGAGAATCTAAATGTTATTATTTTCTTAAATAATGGATTTAACCCAATTTGACCATTTTTGAACGCTTTGGGGTTGATGCTACTAAACTGTTTAAAAGTCAAGTGGATGGCAAGAGAGTCAGTTGTTCCTGAGAGACACTGTGTAGGGGGACACTGTACTCAAGAGACAGCACCATGAGGCAGAATGCACAGCCCACTGCCACTATACCCCTTCTCAGGGTGCAGATTGTTCCCCCAGCCAGAAGTTACATGGGAGGGACAAGCCCTTGTGCTCCACTGAGTGCAGATACTGTCAATATGCTCAGCCCTTTGGCAACCCACATGGGGCTGGAAGACAAGGCTTCTTTTACTCTTCCCCTTTCCTATACAATCTCATAATGGCGAGGCAGAGGCTTGTCCAAAGTTATGTTTGTATTTGCATCCTCAACTCTGCCCTCTCGGGTATATGCGTTATGGTGCTCTATCTGGATTACCCTATTAAATACATTTATATCTCAAATAGGGTGACCAGACAGCAAGTGTGAAAAATCAGGACAGAGGGGGGGGGGGTAATAGGAGCCTATATAAGAAAAAGCCCCAAATATAGTGACTGTCTCTATAAAATCGGGACATCTGGTCACCCTAATCTCAAGCAATATGTTACACCATTTTTAGTACAACTTTGGGTACATATCTATAGTATTGTGGAGCACTGACTATGGCTCCGATCACTGAGGTTGCTGCAGCACAGAGAAGGCTGCAGGCACAGTTGGAATCAAACAACCTATTACCTGTGAGGATTACTGTTGGCCTAAGGAGGTAATTGGTTTTGTGATGGGGAGGATCTATAAGTGCAAAGAACAGAAACTAAAGGGAGGAGATCAGAGGGTGAGCTGAAGAGGAGAGGAAGCTGTGGAAGGCTTCACCTGCTGTATACCTGTGCTGTGTCCTAACAGGTTTGGAAACTGAGGATTAAAGAAAAAACAACGAGGAGTCCTTGTGGCACCTTGGAGACTAACAAATTTATTTGGGCATAAGCTTTCGTGGGCTATAACCCACTTCATCAGATGCATGGAGTAGAACATACAGTAAGCAGGTATAAATACACAGCACATGAAAAGATGGGAGTTGCCTTACCACATGTGGGGTCAGTGCTAACAAGGCCAATTCAATCAAGATGGATGTGGGCTGTTCCCAACAGTTGACAAGATGGGTTGAATATTGACAGAGGGAAAATTACTTTTTGTAGTGCTAACAAGGCCAATTCAATCAAGGTGGAGGTAGCCCATTCCCAGCAGTTGACAAGAAGGGGTGAGTATCAACAGAGGGAAAATTATTTTTTGAAGTGACCCAGCCATTCCGAATCTTTATTCAGGCCTAATTTGATGGTGTCAAGTTTGCAAATTAATTCCAGTTCTGCAGTTTCTCTTTGAAATCTGTTTTTGATTTTTTTTGGTTGAAGAATGGCGACTTTTAAGTCTGTTATTGAGTGTCCAGGGAGATAGAAGTGTTCGCCTACTGGTTTTTGAATATTACAATTCTTGATGTCTGATTTGTGTCCATTTATTCTTTTGCATAGAGACTGTCCTGTTTGGCCAATGCATATGGTGGAGGGGCCTTGCTGGCATATGCTATCTGGATTGACAACTTGACAACCTAGAACTTCTCCTTTGTTATAATTTGTTGGGGTATTTTGAGTAATGTTTCTTTTACAAATCATAGGAATGGCTCCCATATTCATTATCTAAACTTTCCTCCACTCCAAAGAGTGTTTCATTCAAAGCTGTATTTATCATTGTCTGTAATAAATTATGTCAGATATGTCCTCCCTGTATTCCCACTATCTAACAGTAACTCATTGACAGAGCCATTCCAGTTGTTTTATAGTATTCCATTTATTCTAAATATTAAATACATTTTAATCTCAATTACATTTTTGTTCCATTATGCTTTCAAGCATACTTCCAAAAGCTGGAATATATACCATTTCCCATCTAGTACTCTGATTTAACATTAATAATAATTAGGAGGTCAGACTAGATGATCATGATGGTCCCTTTTGACCTTAAAGTGTATGAGTCTATGAGTCTAATTGGACTTGTTGATTGCAAGTCTAAGGATGATTTCAAAAGAGAATTCCCTTGATTGCTAGGATGCATCATGACCTAAGTTATTAACTTTCCATCTTCCTTTTATAATGACTAACATCATGAGTCATCACTGCATACCAAATCTAGAACCTCCAGCGTTAAAAGCTTGAGCCTTTACTACCTGAAATACACGAAAAACAGCTCTTGCTGGTCATTACAGTAGACCGATCTTCTAGGGACTAGCCAAAGGGGGACCCATAATACACATACTGAACACTGGATTACATTTTCACATTAGGAAGATCTTTGTTAGACTGAAAGTAACATAATGCAACTCGGAATGGAAACCATCGTAGTTTTCTATTTATTTTTTCCACCGTAGCATATATTTTAGTTAATTTTAGCATTCTAAAAATTCTCCCTCCATTATATATTCATAAAACCAATCTAATTATTAAAAATAAAAACTTGCAAAGTTAATGGATTAAAAATTTTGTCTCCAGAAATAACTCTTCCATTATTGCATTTGTATTCACAATAATTGAACTGTCCACAGACAGAACAGATATATCTATGTGTCAATGGAGCAAGGGCTCCCAGATAAAGCTAATCATAAACAGACATAATGAAGTTTTGAAGTTTTCAACATGTTACTTGGGAGGAGTTTCTGGGTCTTACACCTACATATAAATGGGAAGCTACAAAAAGATTGCAAAGATTGTTGCTTTTGGACATATGAATCTTTCTATATATGTGCTGAAATGATATAACACATTGTGGCATTATGCCCCATATTCTTCATAGTAATATTATTGTGATATGAGTATGGCATAATTATGATGTATTTTGTGCAATATAAGGCATGTGAGATATCATTGGAAAGGTTATGATTTACTTAATATGATTATCATATTTGTATGCATGTATTATTTTTGCATGTGAAATTAGGAATATTATCTATGCACCTATTAAAATGTGTTTACACCGGGAGAATGCCCACTAGACAGAATGCAATCAGTCTAGATTGCTGGCTGGAAACGGCAATTAGGAAGAACAATAGGTTTTAGAAGACACTAATCTTTCACTGGGAAAGCCTTCCTAGAGATGCTGCAAACAGCCTTTGAGTTATGGCTGCAAGGTAACGTGATCAAGTCACCTGATACTGGACTCCATAAATAATACTAATACTTCTCCACTGGCGGGGGGTGGGAACCACACTGGAAGACAAAGGATTCCTGCCATATGCAAAACCTATTTAAGGCAGGGGAGTGACATAATCATGATTCGTTCTTCACTGAATCCCCACCCAAGATGACTGCTGTAAATATCTAAGAAACAAAGACTGAATGAGGGGGAAAGGACTGAGCCCAGACTGGAAGGGTGTCTAGCCTGAGAATGAAATATCTGAAGGTTTAAACTGCAGGCAAGTGCAGCTGGTCTTCAAGAATCTCTGCCTAAAACATCATTTAGGGTGAGAAATTACTACTTGTTACCAGTATCTTAAATTTAGATTGTATTTGTTTTATTTGCTGGGTAATCTGCTTTGATCTGTTTGCTATCCCTTAAAATCTATCTTTTCTAGTTAATAAACTTGTTTTTGTTTTCCCTAAAACCAGTTTGTGGAATTCATAATTGGGGGGCAAAAGCTGTGCATATCTCCCTCCACATTGAGGGAGAGGGTGAATTTCAATGAGCTTATGCTGTATAGTTCTCTGTGCAGCACAAGATGGTCCAATTTTGGGTTTATCCTCTAGAGGAGGTTGTACACTTGAGTATTGGGCAATCCCTTAGCTGAGCCTTCCCATACAGAGCAGATCTCAGCATGTGTGTGTATATACCTGCAGCTGGGTGTGTCCCTACCTGTGTGTGTGGGAGAGGGCTCGAGAGCCTGTCACAGCAGCACAGTGTAAAGGGAACCCATGCTGGTGGGTCAGGCAGGCTCAGTGGTACCCCAGTTTCAAATAGCACCCCGGGAGGAACTCGTCACACCCATCCTATAATGATCACTAATGCAATATTGGAAGGATATAATACATATGAGATATTTAGGCCCTATCCTCCAAATATTTACATGTGTTTGACTTTACACACTGTCCCATTAATTTACATGCATTTCTTTGTAGGATTAGGTATTTGGACTCTAAGCTCTTTATGGCAAAAAACATATTTTCATTTTCTTTGTATGGTAACTAATACCATAGAGCTCCAGTCCAAAACTGGGATATGCTCTGATAGCCAGTTTTAAAGATAAGCATATAGTACAGGTGGCACAGTCTGTATTTGCCCAAGACTTCAGATTTGATTCCCAAACTCTCAGGCATTCCAGAGGCCTCATTTTATCTATATAAAATCTGTCTCAAATGCATTTAATAAAACAAGTATTCACCTAGTAAATCCTAAATGGGAGTGTGGTTTTCTTGAAGCAATATTTGTATAATCACTTCCCTAAGAAGTCAGAAAGGTTGGCAGTGTACTTACAAGGTAAACAGTTTTCACATAATAAAACACCCCCTGGAATTGCCTTATCACTATTATGCAATTTATTAAAAACTCATAGAGAATTTAATTTATCGTATGGAAACTCTCAGGTAATATTATAATTTAGCAGCTGAGAACTCAAACAATAAATCCCTTCAGAGCATTAAGCAGTAAATCCAAATGTTATAGGGTAAATTCACACCTGTTAGCGCACGGAAGAACAGACTGCTCCCTATACAAAGACAAGGGCATAGGCATCAGGGGATAATATATAGTGTTTCCACTGCCACCTTCCTACCAGTGTTCCACTGATTGGGACAGATGTTTTTTATACTGAAGACTTCATAGGAGTTACTTGGGTGGAGGTTACACAGAGGACACTGAAAATCAAAAATGAGTCTAAAATCTTGGGAAGATAATTAAGCTTACTCTGATTTCACATCTTCTGTGAGATATTCCACATTGTCCCTTCATATTGTACTGTGTAGTAACATACTACTAGACCTTGCTCACATATCGAAGAGATAAACCTGTCTCTTCAATTCTCCCTTCCACCTCCCCCAAATACCATGCTATAGAGATATAGTAACTATGATATATATTGTTTATTGTGACTCTCTCCATCTGTTTGCTGCATCCAGCTGTTCTCTCTCATCTTATACTTAGATTGTACGCTCCTCAGGGCAGGACCTTATTATATGTTTGTATAGTACCTAACACAAAGGGGCCTTGATATATGACTGGGGTGCCTAAGTGCTATCATAATACAAATAAAAACAATAACATATTGCCAACTCCATGAGTAGAAATTCTGAGTTTTCCCAATATCTTTAGGTCTTCTATGTGTGGTATTCCTTCTTTCATCCCCATAAAAGAGCCATGATTTGGTCCTCAGTAAGCAGACTGCAATGGGAGGAAGTATTGCACTCCATAAATATGAAAGAATACACTTTAATAAAGGTACAACAAAGATCCATTAGGAAAAATGTGGGGGAGGACAAAGACAAATAAAATCAGCTAAAACAGAAAACCTATGGAAGTTGTGTCATGCACTTCAGTATGAACAAGCTGTTTGTTATAAGTGCAGTAGAACCAACTAATTCAACATCAAGGTCTCTCTAACGTTTGCTCCTTGAACTACTATTGGTGTCAAGTATCAGGGGGTAGCCGTGTTAGTCTGTATCTACAAAAACAACAGGGAGTCTGGTGGCACCTTAAAGACTAACAGATTTATTTGGGCATAAGCTTTCGTGGGAGCTTTTCCTCTCCTGGAATTGACACCTCCTCATCTATTATTGGGAGTGGACTACATCCACCCTGATTGAATTGGCCCTGTCAACACTGGTTCTCCACTTGTGAAGTAACTCTCTGCTCTCCATGTGTCGGTATATAATGCCTGCATCTGTAACTTTCACTCTATGCATCCGAAGAAGTGAGGTTTTTATCCACGAGAGCTTATGCCCAAATAAATCTGTTAGTCTTTAAGGTGCCACCAGACTCCTTGTTGTTTTTGAACTACTATTATTCCTCTGCAGTCCAAACCTTATTTGGAAGTAATAGGCCTCCAGAACTTACTTGCACCGCTCACTCTCTGCACAGGGACACACATTGCATCTATATTTAGAAGCAGTGCTAATGGCTTCACAAAGCTGTTTACTATGTATATATGGTCCCACTTCTTGAAAGTTTAAAATTTTGTTCTTTTAACGTTTTATTTTTTTATTTTTTTCAAACTCCAAGAGGACTATGGCTTCAATGAGAGTTTTCCCTGAGTCAGAATTCTGCAGTTTTCCCCTTACTGTGTACTATGCTAATTATTTCCTCAAAAAGCATAGTTGTGTCTGGCTTAACAGAGTTATTATGGATCCATCACGAACCTAATTTATCAGCAAGGATGGATTATATGAGTAGATGCAAAATGCCTGCTTGTATCTCAATATAGTCTTCAGCGCTGTAATATCTTTTAGCATGCAAGATAATAGATTAAATGACTAAACTTGGGTTCCAAATATCCAGGAACAACATTCAGTAGCCCATCTATACATGATCAACTGTAATATTTTACAGAGACAAATGGCGTTGTGCTCAAAGTGTAAGTAGATGGGGGGGAAAAGGCAACTGTCTGAAATATACAGGACAAAGCTGATTTTATGTAGGTAGATAGTCACATACTAGTATGGCCATGGCAGTACAGGAGGCAGCTCAGCTAGCCCCAAGTACAAACCTGCCCAACCCCTTGGGTATGTACTTGGATAGCTGATCTGAGCCACCACCAGTGACACTGCAGCCACACTGCTATTTTTTAGCATGCTAGCTCAAGCAGAGCTAGTACATGTTTGTCTGTTCATGCTGGGAAGCACACCCCCAGCTACGGTGTAGGCATAATCAGTGTAACTTACAAAGCTGATTGGTGCACAAAACAGCAATATTTATAAATTTATAAATCCTAGGAAGAGAAAAAAAAGTAAACATGTATGTGAATTGCATCTCTTTTAACCTGTCGAGGTCCAGTTATGACATGTGAAGTGGCGCAAATGAAAACACTAGGAGCAAGACAAATAATTTATTAGTGGAGGTTGGATAGATGTCATCTTGGCTGACACCAGGAATTAAACTAGTGAGCTACTGAACTAGAAGTGTGAGTCTTCACAGAATGAGCCAAAGTGCCAGCCTGTATAACGGAGTGTATAATACATTCAGAATTTCTGTAGATCAGGAATAGAAGAGGACACATAACACATACTGTCCAACTGGTAATATATTTCCTCTGGACAGTGGAAAGTCATCCTGAGCATCTGAGACCCAGCAGTTTAAATCCTAGACAAGACCTCACTTATGTGGTGGCTGCCATACTGTCTAATGCACTAGGAATTTAATCAGAGGCCTCCAGAGCTAAAAGAATGAGTCTCTACAGCTTGAGATAAAAAAACAGGCTCTGTAACTGGGGCTGTAACTGACTGTGGATCAAACAGATGGGACATGTAGTGCACACTGACGAATGGGTTACACAAACACCTCTAATGTGCTGTAAAGTTCATTTTTATATTTCTATAATGCCAGTTTCATGACTCTTTATTTTTAAGTAAATTATTTATAGGAGAAGAGAGGTTTGAAAGATATTCACAATTTTGTAGAGAAAATTGCATTCACATGATCTGAAATTTGTAATAGTTCATATTCGGGCAAATCATGTTGCAAAAACAGAGGCTAGGCAAGGATCAGATTATTATTATTGTTCTGGTTATTATTAAAAATAAAGCATATGGCACTGTAAATTTACAAATACAAAGAAAAGGACCACAAGGAACCCAACAAAT